>NC_089655.1:3849375-5132500 GCF_037042795.1 Molothrus aeneus | reverse complement strand
TGCTTTTTTTTGCAGAGCTGAACAAAACCAAAATACCTAAACCAGGTGTTCTAGCCGGAACAATTTTTGACAGTAGAGCCAAAACAGTTCAGCAAATTTGTCACGACTTGATGGGCTTTGGGACAGAAAAGATTCAGAGGGAAATCTCCCCAGCCTTGGAGACAGGGTAAAAATGATGCTTGTAATTATGGTTCCTGAAATTCCCACTCTCAGGACTCTCACCTCAACCCACCTCTGATCCCGGGGAAGGAGATGTGGGCACAAAGGGCTGTGGACTGCTCCTGCAACCAGTTGGGATGAGCAGACTGGAAGCTGTAAGACCTTCCAAGGCTTTACACACCTCACTGTATGGACTGTCACCCTTTCCCCATTCATCTCCTGGATGACCCATTCTGCATTCCCCTCCCACCTCTGCTCAGAAATCCCTTATCCCACACAATCAGTGTGTTTGCCTCCCTATTCTGTGAGAAATGCTTTGGCTGTAGGAAATCCACTCTGCATTCTCATTATTCTGGGGCCAAACCACATACCAGGATGCCCTGGGAAGGAGGAATCCTCCTTCCTTCCTGAAGCCCTGGGCTGGACAAACTTCAGGGCAAACCTTCTCTTTTCAACACATCTGCAGAGGCATCTGACTTGGCCAAAACCAGGGAGTTTGAAGGAGTTAAAAGTCCCAGATCAGTCCCAAAGCCAAATTTCAAGCCCCTGTGAAAATAAAAAAGCATGAAAGCAACACAATTTCTCAACAATGTGGGTGATGGATTTTTTCCCTTAAATAACTGTAAAACAATGCCTTTTCCCCATATCACACTCTTGGATCTGGTTAAACTCTATTTCCCTCCTGTTTCCTCACACACACACATATTCATGTACACAAAGCCCAACCTGAGCCAACAGCCTGCAACTGAAAATTTCAGCCTGAACTGTTCCATGTTGGCAAGGATTTAGCATTGGAAAAGAGAATCTTTTAATGGGAAATGTTTGGCAACCTGAATTGCAGGCAGCACTGCCAGCTCCACCAATAATTATAGCTTAGTTTAGTGATCATCTGTGTGCTAAAGAATATATTTAATGACAAGAGCATTTGCCAGTGATATTCAACTTCCAACTGACTAGGAGACAGCCATGGGATGCAGGAAGGACCTTGCCTGCCTGTTTGCCTCCAGACCTTCTGCCTGAGCCACAGGGAGCTGCTCCATTGGGTATTTTAGACAAGCCTCAAGGATGCATTGGCTCCCTTCCATCTCTAACCTGCCCCAGGCAGAGGAAAAACATCTTATCCTTATATATAAGGTGATGCCTTATTCCCCATGGACAACCAGCAAGAAAGTCTCTTGAATCTTCATGAAGTCTGCAATGGATTTAGAGAAGGTAAACAACACAGTCTCTCTCTGCTCCACAGCTTTCCAGTGGAGCCAGGCAGCTTCAAAAACTTTTCTGTGCATGCACAAAAATTCCAACAGCTCCATCCAAACTCTGCTGCTTTGTGCACATGACAACCATTCTCACACTGGAAGGCTCTGGCTGGGAGCTGAACCTGTCCCTCTCTGGCTTTTTACCACTTTTCCAGCTGCCAGGTGTCTCTGGATTCATGGAGTACCGGACACTGGAAGCCAACTCTGCTAATTCTGATGGCTCTGGTCTGAGTTGGTCCCCACCAGCCACCTCAGCAACCTCAGCCTGAAAACCACAGTGCACAGAGCCATGGGAGGCACTGAAGGGAGGCTGGAGGTCTCACCATCTGGAGGAAACTGAATGGGGCAGTTGTAGATTAGATACTGGGGAGAAATTCTTCCCTGTGAGAGTGACGAGGCCCTGGCACAGGGTGCCCAGAGAAGCTGTGGCTGCCCCTGGATCCCCGGAAATGTCCAAGGCCAGGTTGGATGGGGCTTGGAGCCACCTGGGATAGTGGAAAGTGTCCCTGTCCATGGCAGGGGTGGAACTGGATGGGCTTTAAGGTCCTTTCCAACCCTTCCTGGGATTCTATGAACCTCAAAGAAGAAAATGCCAAATGGTAAATATCTCCAAAGAATGGAATTCTCCCAGACCTCGGTCCCTGTCCCAGCACTTATCATTTGTTCTGGACTCCAGCCCCACAACCATTTTATTCATCTCCATTGGTCTTGCTCTAGTTTGGCAGCATCTTTTGTACTGGGGTCCCCAAACTGCCCACAGTATTCCAGATGTGTCCTCACACTGTTGAAGAAATATCCCTTCTCTTGACCTGCTGGCAACATCCTGGGACCCACAGCTTTTGTGTCTTAACAATTAAATTATGGCCAAGGGCCAGACCTGTATGTGAGGCCATCATCCTCCAGGCAAGCCTAGGATACAGCTCTATCCTCCTCAAGTTCTTCATTTTACCACAGTACATTAAGACAATCTAATTAACACAATCAGTGTTAAAAAACAAACAAACAAACAAACACAAACAAAGGGAAAGTCTTTGATAACTGTAAAAACATTCACAACTAACTCACATTTAGAACATAGTGAGAAGGGAGTGCTGTGCTTTGAAAACCTTTAATTTTGAGATTAAAAAATAGCTCCTCTATGCCTTCCCGGGTTAGAAACCAGCCAGACAAAAAAAAAGTTTTACTGTGGTTAAAAATTCCTTATTCAAAATGGAGCTTTTCCTTTCAAAAGTTTCCTATTCTCACTTGAACTTGGCTTTTCTCTTGAGGCACAAGGATTCATGTTCTTTCCAAAGGGTATTTATGCTGGGGTTTAATCCTGTCCCTTGCCATTTGAGTGGCTCTTATAATTTAGACTAACACACAGCACCCTTCCATCCCAGCTCCAGGATGGCCCTGGCACAAGGGAACGTGTTATGAGATGTCTGAAATCAAGTTATTATCTCTTCCATGAATTGAAACCTTCTTAGAAACAATGTTTTACAGATAAACCTTATTTCTAGGTTTCAGCTAATATTCTAATACTATTTTAAACCCCAAAATTCTTAATTCTCCCTTTTCTTGTAGATATTAGCAACTCCTTTGTCCTTAATTCCACTTTAATAACATCCTTGTTTTAGAATTTCCATGGGGTTTAAATATTGTCTTCAGCGTTTTAAGCCAATCTCCAACACTTGCCAAAGTTTTACAGTTCTTGGCAAACCTCCTGGGAATCTTGCAGAGTCAGAAACCAGGGTGTGATTGTGTCTCCCTCACCCTCCCCATCCATCCCAGCTGGACATGGGTGTCCCATTGTTCAGCCCAGGCAAGTTGGTGTCACCAGTTACAGAGATTTTTTTGGCCAATGTAGGAACTGGCACAATTTGGGCACAAATTGGCCAAGCCAAACTGCAACCAGCTGTGCTGGGCATTTGGAGCTGGGTGCCTCTGGAATTACCAAGCTCAGAAGTTGGCAAAGGCAGCTCAGCAGGGAGGTACAAGCAGAGCCTCTCTGCCCATGTGCAGCTGCAGGGGACTCAGGGGTGGAGTCCTCTTTGAGGAGCACTGGATGTGGGAGGGCAAAGGAGGTGTCCAAACCATAGAATTCTTTGGGTTGGAAAAGACCTCCAGGATCAGAGTCCAACCATTCCCCCAGCACAGCCAAGGCCCCACTGGCCCATGTCCCCAAGTGCCACATCCACAGGGCTTTTCAGTCCCTCCAGGGATGGGCTTTCCAGATGGCCCTGGACAGTGTTCCCAAGCAGGTGTCATGGGATGCCCAGGAGAGCTCAGCATATGGACGCAGCATTTCTTTTCATTCCTGAGATGGTGGGAACATTTTTCCCTGCCTGTGGAACTGCAGGAGACACCTCTGCAAGGACCCAGAGGTGCCTTTTGATGCTCAGGTGAAGCTGCTGTCACTGCAACTCCATTTCTTTATCTGTAATTCAGAGCCTTAAAAATTTTCCAACCCCTCTCCCACTTTCTTGGTACCTGGTGATGTATGAAAGGTGTCAGAGCAGGACAAGACTCTCTGGAGCCTCCTGAGCCTGTGATGCAGGCTCCTTGTCACCCTGGTCCCATTTTGCATGATGCTGTGATATGTAAATCAAGCAAAAGCAGCCCTGGTTTTCAGGAGCACTTTAAATTTAGTATCTCAGGAGCATTGCATTTAGGCTTAATGAAAGTTATGATATGTTGATTAAATACTAGCTGAGGGCTGAAAGAGCACTTCCTGAGCTTTAGAGGGCTGCAGGCAATAAATTGAGTTGCCACCTAATTATTCTGGCTGACTGGGATCTCCACAATGGATCACAAGGCATATTTGTCACAATGCTGGGGAAGGAGGGCACTGGCCCATTTAAACTTTAAATTTTTGGGACCTGGGCTCAATCCTACTTCTGCACAGGCCATAAAGCACAGAGACCTGCCTGCTCTGCCAGGTTCCCAGGATATGCACTGCAGAGCCACCACATCTTGCACAAGTTCCCTGGGAGATTTATTCAGGCCATGAATTTCCCACCCTGAACCAAAAAAAAAGGACAAATTTTGTCTGCAACAGAACAAATTTGAGCCCTGTGTGTGATGGAGACCAGTGAGATGTGTGTATCATCCACCAGCTTCCTGAGAGGAGACAATAAACCTTCTCCAGTGCAGAGAACAGGTGGAGCAAACCTCCCCCAAAGCCCTAGCTCAGGGCTGGGCAAGGAGGAGCATCCCCACACACTGACATTACACCTTAACACAAGCAGGAGATCTCCTGGGAACAGGAAGGTTCTGTAAAAGGAAAAGCCCATAATCAATCTGGATTATCAAAACAGCTTTCTGTGATCACTCACAATCCAAATCCATCTGCCTCAGACCCTGAGGAGGACATTTCTTTGTGGGAAGGACCATGTTCAGCAGGGACAGGAAAACATCTTGGAATAAAACTTTAGGACGCTGGAAACAGGTCCCAGGCACAACTCAGACTCACTCATGCCCTTGGTAAGCCATTTAATCTTCTGAGTCCAAACTTTCACCAACAAACCTGTTTCTATTCCTTAATATATTCACAGGATATCATTTCTTAGCATATTCTGTGTCGGAGTTGGAGCTTTTCTGCATGTGCAGCCCCTGGGACAACACAGACCCAACCTGTTATCCCTGTCATCAGGAAAACAACTTATCCTGGGCATGCAAGATGATAGAAGGAGCTCTTTAAACAGGGATACAAAGAGTTGATTAATCCTGAATGAACCAATCCTTTCTTTATTTGGATACAGCTGTAATCCATTCGTTCCATGTCCGAAATCTGCTGCACACTGGTGAGTGCCAACATCTGCTCTCAAAGTACTCAAAGACAGTTTTTGCCTCTCCATAGGGAATGTGCCTCCAGGCACATGGATCCAGCCTTTTTCCACACAGAGCAACTCATTCATGCCCAGCAAGAGAGGACCCAGCATCCTGCTTGGGAAGCTTTTGGGATCAGCCCATGCCCAATGAACCAACAGGTCTTCTTCCCATCTCACTTATTCAGAGCTGGGAGCAGTGAGAGGGAAGAACAGAACTGGTTTGGGTTTTCAACACCTTGTAATGACTTCCACATTCCATGTGTCATTTCCAGATCAGGTAAGTGGGACCATCTTTATCCATCATCTGCCAAATCATTCAATTTCTAAAATGCTGAATTAAAACAATGCCACAAAGTACCATCCTGGAATCACACATAACATTATCCTGGATTTTCAAGTGCACTCTAGCAAGGGTGAAAAGTGTAAGGTGATCCAGAGCTGGGTGTCAAGCTCTGCCACAATAGAATTCAAAATAATTGTGCTGTTGTTTGACAGGCAGTAAAATTCATGGTGGTCTATTAAATCAATGGCAATGTAATGTGGAACACTGCAGATTAAAAAGAAAAAAAAAGGCAGAGTTCACAAAGGGAGGCCATTGGAAAGAATCCCTTTGGAGCTTCTAATAGGGTTGATTTGTGGCAGGAAAGGTTGATACATGCAAGACAGAATAGAGGGAAGGGAAAACGAGACTGGGAGAGAGAAGCAGAAAGAGAAAAAGCAAAATTAATGTAAAAGAGGAGATGAGTGAGGGGAAAAGGGGAATGAAATAATTGTAAAGAAAGTACTAACAAGTTGTTATCATACATAGATGCCTCATCCTTGGCTCCTTTCACACCTTGGCTGTTTTGTCACAGCCAAGGGTTCCTTCTGCCAGCTCCTAGGCACAACCTGCTCCAGCTGCCAGGAAGAGACGGAAGGATTAAGGTCAGAAAGTGAAATCTGCTTCTATTATCTTCAGCAGAATTCATCCCAAAGGCAGGAAAACCCCTTCAGTTTTAGAAAAGGAACTTGAAACACTTGTCTCAAAGCCAGGCTGAGGCACAGTGAGTGTAAAACTGGTGTTGGAAGAGCATGACTTCCCATGGCTGGATGTATCTTCTCCTGGCTGGAGTCAAGTTTCCAATCCCAATAAGCACCACAGGGTGCTCACACTCTCAGGAACAGTCAGGCATTACAGCCCATTGTGTCATTCCTATTTTAAAACACAGCAGGGACATCTTGTACCCAGGAATTCTGGTGGGTCTAGCATCTGGGAAATCCTTTTTCATTAGATCACAGTGGCTTCGTGAGATTTTCCTTCCTGGTTCCAGGGAAGCAGCTGTGCCAAAGGCATTTGTGAAGAGGAGTGTGGGTTTGTACCTGAATGCATTACCTGGAGTGAGCCTGGAGAAGGCTGTGCTGGCCACGAGGATCACAGAATTTCATCTCCCAAGTGTAGCAGTAGAAGGATTTCCACTTCCTTAGAGAGTTGGGGCCAGTTCCATGGCAGTGGCTGAATGGGAGGGAACTTTTCAGAGAGCCCTTTTGTCATGAATAAAGAGGCAAACAGTCCTGAGGGATTCAGGAGAGGCTGCTCCAGCAGTTAATTGCTCTCACTGTCAGGATCTTATTTTCCTTGGGAATTTATCATACTTCAGCCCAACCAAGTGCCCCTGTTAGGAGCTCTCTGTTCTAGGAGTTCAGTAGGAAGTGCTATCAGAGCAAAGGTGCCTCCAGTACCTGGTGCAGGTGTTGACATTGAGATATCACAGTCAAATTACCCACTAGAGCTTCCTTTTGATCTCCTGACTTCATCTCATTTGCAGGTGTTTGCTGAACCCACAGCTTTTGATGCACTTATGACCCCTCATAGTGTGTGTACAACATGTCTGAGTCCTGCCTCCCAACAAGGATCATCCCAGCTCCATTAGTGGAGATAATGTCCCTTATTTGCTCCAAATCACTCTGTCAGGTGTTACAAAACCCTCCATGTCTGGGGACGCCAAAAGGAAGGACACAAAAAATCCTTTAAAATTCAAAAATCCCTTCAAATTCACTGCCACCTTTCAGAAATATATATCTAAATTATAACCTCCTGGAGCCCATCATTGCTTCCTAATCTTTCTTCCTATTTGATCTTGCATTTGACGGCAATGAAAAGTACATTGTTTGATTTGGGTCATTTTGGATCAATCAATACATTTTACCAATTCATACAGCCTAGATGAATTCTATAAACCCTTTTTTTTTTTTTTTTCTCCAACCAGAAAGGCCCACAGCAGTAACCCAGGAGGTCCCAGCTTTCCCACTCAAATAGTTTTTTCTTTCTCTAAATTACAGGACAATTTTATTAAACAGTTTTTAGGGGAAATTCCTTCTGATGTGGGGCCCTAACCCAGGGCACTGGGACAGCCAAGGTTTGTCCCCTTTTCTGGGTCAAACAGTCAAGGCAACAAAAATGAAGGAGATTTCTACAGCCTCTCTCAAAGAGTTAAAACCCTGGGCTGAAAGAGAAAGGCACCAGCTGGAGCTGCACAATGGTGTGAGCAAACCCTTCTTTGAACAGGCCTGAGTGTGCTTTCATCTCTAGTCTTGAGCTAAAACCAGTGAAAGGCTGGGAGAGTTGGGATTGTTCTGCCTGGAGAAGAGAAGCTTCAGGATCACCTAATTGTGGCCTTCCAGTACCTGAAGGAGCCAGAAAGAAACATGGAGAGAGAATATTTCCAAGGAATGGAGTGCCAGGACAATGAGGAATGGCTTCCCACTGCCAGAGGGCAGGGCTAGATGGGATATTGGGAAGGAATTCTTCCCTGTGAGAGTGTGAGGCCCTGGCACAGGGTGCCCAGAGAAGCTGTGGCTTCCTCTGGATCCCTGGGAGTGTCCAAGGCTGAGTTGGACAGGGTTTGGAGCCACCTGGGATAGTGGAAGGTATCCCTGCCCATGGTAGGGAGTGGAATGGGATGGGCTAAAGAGCCCTTCCAACCCAAACCAGTAATTCTATGATCATCATACTTTCAGCACAGGACTTCCAAAGAAACATAGTTAAATTTAAATTGTTACATCCCATTATTTCAAATATTTGGTTTGCAAGACATTCTTTTAGTCTTCTGCTGAAAGCAACCACTGTGCTTCAAATCTGTATGGCCCTTTTACCAAATTCCCTACATGTGAACCTTAAATCCTTCCAAAATTATAATTAACTTACCTGTGAGGACACATCCAAAGAGGGCTCAACACAGAAGATGCTTTGTCCTTCCACAAACCTCTTGCCCATAGGTTCAAAAAAATCAGGATTTCCATCAAATCCACACTCAGCTTCTGCCAAGGGCTCTCAGGATTTGATGGTTCATTCAACTATGAATTCACTCTTCACCTCTTATTCTTTTCACTCTGAAGGACTAATCTCAAAGTTGTTCAGGTGAGTTTCCTTGGGTTTAGAGATGTGCAAGGCTTGTTATATAAAAATTTATGTAAGTCTCAACATTACTCCCAAATAGACATATTTGGAATAAATACACTTGAAATACATTATCTGACTGCTGCTATTTCCTTTGACCACCAATGAAAATGGAAATCTGGAGTTTCCAGCTTGTCAAAATAAAATTTAGAAGCAGTTCAAGGAAGGGTTTCTTTTTCTTCTGCAATTGATCAATCAGGACATCATGGACAAGGAAATACAGCTGGGTTGAAAAAAGATGTCAAATATTTTTAGGATTAATAAATAGATGTAGAATGAGGATTTGCCTATTTTGTAGTCTTGAAAATCAGTGGAATAACCCTCCTGGCAAAGCAGACAGAAGATGTATGGATCAAGGTATTAAAGATAACCAGATAGGAGCCAAACAGCTCTGGTAACTGAGTCACTGTGTGAAGAGTCACTTGGGATTAGGTATTAGGACTGTGCTGTGTCACCCTGACTAAAGCAGCAGTGTAACTATCCAAGGAATTTTGAAGAGACTTAACACTGTGGATTATAAAGTACTTCTACTTTTGTGTCTCTTTTTTTTTGTAACTGCATTTTCAGGCGTGCTTAATTATATCATGTTTAAAAGTCAGCCAAGTCTTGAAGTTACATTCCACAACAAAAAAAAAATTAGGAGTTTAGCAAATGAATGTGCTGTCCTTTGGATCCCACTGCAAAGAATTCCTTTGGTTTGAACAGAGCTGTTGTCAGCTGAGAATCTGTCACTGGCTGGCTGTGTCCTTTCACCACCTATAAAACACAATTCATACAATAAACCCAGGTATTGCAGTGGTAATTAAAATCCAAAAGCAATTAGCCTTTTGTTTATTTCACTTGGGAACCTGACTAAAACCTAAATGAGAAAACCAAAATAAAAAAAATCTCCAGCTTAGGCATAGTCCCAGATGCCTGAGTGATGTCCTAATTAAGCTGTATTACAGCATCACAACATAAGCCTGCCCACGTATGAATGTATAGATGTACGTGTGTGCACTTCATTATGTGCTGCACAGCCCTGACAGCCTCAACAACTCATTCCCACCATCCCAGCAAGTGGCAATTGAGGATTGAAGCACCAGAGGAGGAGAAAAAAAAAAAAAAGTAACCTGCCTAAGGCTTTCCTAGAAGGACTTAGGAATGTGCACATCCATCTGTGAGAGTGTGCACATTCCAAAGGCTCTGGAAGCTCCTCTTGAGGGAGATTCCTCTAGGATTGCAGGTGTTGAGGTTAGAGGCAGCCAGGTTGTGCAGAATGAGGGGAGGATGTGTCCAGGCTTGAGCAGGGAATTGCCCACACAACCTTCATCAGTAGATAAGGGTCTCTCCTTGCCTGAGATTTGTCCCTCCTGACTCCCAAAGGAAGGTGGGAAATCCTTTCTTCAGACCCTCAGAGGCAACCCCACCAATGGAATTTTCATCCTAGAATGGCCTGGACTGGAAAGGACCTTACAGATCATCTCATGCCACCCCCTGTCGTGGGCAGGGACACCTTCCACCATCCCAGGTTGCTTCAAGCCCTGGCCTTGGACACTTCCAGGGATCCAGGAGCAGCCAAAGCTTCTGTGGGCAGCCTGTGCCAGGGCCTCCTCACCCTGACAGGGAAGTGGGTCCAAAAGTCCTTGGACATCATCATATGAATGAACTGCAATATTTTGGAGTCTACTCACAAAGAGTGTTGGTTTCACTCTTCCAGAACCTTTTGAAGCTGGAGCAGACCAGGTTCTTGGCAGGAGTTGGAGACATCCACGATTAGGTTCTGGCCGTGGGTGCAATGTCTAAATGGAAACAAGATAGGACAAGGGCTGTTTTCCAGCTGCAGCTGTGCAGACCTGGAAGCAGCAAAAAGGGAAATTAATTATTTCTGAAGGACACCAGGCCCAAAAACCCCTCTGGAAATGCTGTACCCAGCCTCAGACTAAATAATACATCGATGACATCAACTGCTTGACTGTGGAATTCAAAGTCACACACAGAAATATTCCCATGCATAAAAATAACACCCAGCCTCTTCCTTGTGCATTATTAATATCAACCCCCTTGATCTGCATAACTGCACAGTCCACATGTGTGTGTCCACAAATTCACCTGCAAACGTCTCCAGGAAAATGGCAGGATCAGTGTTTGCTGTCAGTCTGGAGTGAGGAGTAGCACCCAAATCCAGCAGCCAAAAGAAGAATAAAACTGGGGATTGTTAACCCTAACAGAAGCATTCAGGGTTTATATTTGTTATTTAAACAGTTCAACTGCAGTTAATAAGTCACAAGTAAAGAGAACACCTTCAGCTTTACATCATTCTTTCAGGACTTTCACAGATGCCAAGCAAGGAAGGCATCAGTGATAAACCAGCTGTCCCTCCCATGGGAGAGGTGGGAAGTTCTCAGTCCTTCCTGTTACGGCTGGGAAAGAAAGGGAGAGGGATGAAGAGTTGGACTCACCTGATTAATTCCCCCCAAAAGAGCCACTAATGACCCTTTTAAAGGAGCTCCTCCCCACACAGCAGTTTGGTGACAGATTTTTTTGTGTACTGGGTCTACCCAACCCCAAGGGATGACACGCCTAGCCCAGTGCCACCTGTGCCACACTGGTGACTCCTCCAACACTCCACTTGGGTGTCACTAAGCAGAGCAGACACTGCTGGCAAAAGCACATTGTGTTATCAGCTCCAAGCCACTCTCAGGTCCCCCAGCCAGGAGTTTGGCCCTCGTGCTCCAGCCCTTTCCATTCCCCAGCACCCTCTGCCTGTGGCAGGCATCCAAAACTGGCAGCAGCATTCCAGAGGGAGACCGTCCTTCTGGCTTTTCTGAGAGGGCTTTTAACTGCTCAGATGCTTTCCAAAAGTCTTTTGCAGCCCAAACAAGCTATACTCACTGATTTTTATTGATGTGCCCCAGCCACAGTTCTCACTTCCAGCCATTTTCCCCTCTCTGGGAGTACTGAAGGGACCTTTGTCATAACTCTATTCTCATACAATTACATTGATGCTCATAATTTGTGTTGAAACCAACCAACTCTTTGTCCTATTTGTTATAATCCCTCCTGACATATCCTTCCACCTCTTTTCCTGTTTTTTTCCTGAGTTGGCCTTAAGCAGAGAGGTT
Source organism: Molothrus aeneus (assembly GCF_037042795.1). Lineage (NCBI taxonomy): Eukaryota > Metazoa > Chordata > Aves > Passeriformes > Icteridae > Molothrus > Molothrus aeneus. The sequence goes on along the minus strand of NC_089655.1, from coordinate 5,120,733 downwards.
TGGGATGCAGGAGCCAGCCCAGCTCTGAGCAGGACACCCATGTACAGCACCACAGAAGTCCTTTGCACCCTGAATTATTTTATGACTGGCATTAAATAAGTCTCAATCTCCATGTAGCATCATCCAATGAGAAAAAATAAAGGTATTTTCCCTGCAAGGCTGGAGACTCTGTGTTTTCCCTGCCTCTCCTCAGTGATCAATCCCCATTTTCTAATGCCAGGAGTATTTCAAGGCACAGGAGAAGCCACCAGCTATAACAAGAACACGCCTGGTGAAGCTTCCCCACCTCCCAGCCAGCTGGGAGCCCATGCAGCAGCTAAGCCCTATCCAGGGGTTTATGTGGAGCCTTTGTGCTCCATTTAGCTCACAGTGAACCTCCCAAAGGACATTTTCAGGGAGTAAATGCACCAAGAGGTTCATGCTTGCAATTCCATGAAGCCCAGTCTCAGGGATCTCACAGCACTATCTGCTACTCCCCATCCAGAGCTTTATTTTCACACTCTCTAAAAAGTCAAAAAATTAGCAGGAGCTTCCACCACCCATGAAAGAGTTAATCCAAATCACCTGGATGTGAGCAAAAAAAATCCACCAAACTCCAAAAAGATCCCAGATATTACTGCAGCTTTTCCCTTTTCTGTTTCCTCCATCTTCCTCCACCTCCAAAACATTCATTTTGCTCTTCTCTTTGATGGAAGAATGAGCCCAAGCTGAGAAAGGGATAAAATAAACCCAAATAAAAAAAAAATAAAGAAAATAAAAATAAATCCATAACAAACCCTTCTCAAATACTCACCCTTCAAAAGGATAAAATGGTTTCAATTTTGGGCTGTCTCATTCACTTCCCTCCCCCCTCCCTCCCTAGGTGTATATCCATATCTGTAGATTTAGAGAGGAGGTTTTTTTTAGTATTATTATTTAGTTAATATGAATTACAGGCCTCAAGCTGCCTCCCCTCTAAACCCAAAATGAAGCAGCTCTCTTTTTTCTCCCTTTTTTTTTTTTTTTCCCCCTCTTCTTTCCCCCTCACCAACACGATTTACATTCTCAATGTAATGTATTAAAAAGTTGACAGGGCCGAAAGGATTCACATGATGTCGGCTAAGAAACCCAATTTCCATGATGAATTGCCCGGAGCCCCTGAATCACAAACCATTTTTTCCGCTGCTCAGAAGTTGATTTTTTTTTTTTTTAAATCTTCTTAAAGCTTCTCTCCTAATCTTCGGCTAGAAGAGATGGGTGAAAGGATTTTTTTTTCTAAACTAAGGAAAGTATTAGCATCTTGGTTGTTGTGCATCAAATTTGAAAATGCAAGGTTAGTAATATTTCAAATCGGCTACGGTCCAAGCCACTTGATAAGTGTGCTTGCTGTCTCTGCCTGGCTCTCCCCCCTTCCCAAGTTTCTCTTGGCAGGAGCACGGCACTACGGCAGCGGCCACGTGCGCAAGTGTGCGTGGGGTGGGGTGCTGGGAAGGGACAGCCACCCCCAATTCCACCTCCCCCTCCTCTTGCTTCCCACTTTTTCCAGCATGAAATACCCATCCCCACAATCTGAAACGTGGCAGATCAAGCAGTACCCAAAAATGCTCCTAAATGAGGTTTTCCTTTTGGGAAGGAGCGCTGAGCTCTTCCCTGGGTGCTGGGATTGAACCCCATGCTAAAGGACAGACACCCCCCTCAACTCCACCTCTCCTTCCTCTTGCTTCCCACTTTTTTCCAGCACAGGAGACCCATCCCCACAATCTGAGACGTGGCAGATCAAACAGCACCCAAAAATGCTCCTAAATGAGGTTTTCCTTTTGGGAAGGAGTGCTGAGCTCTTCCCTGGGAGCTGGGATTGAATCTTGTGCTGGAGCACTGTGTCCTGCAGGCACGCTGCTGTGAATATTTGTTTTTAAATGAACTCCTTCCCTCCACGGATTTCCTGGGAAAAAAAACCTGCAGAGAGGAAACGAGTCATTTTGCCCACTCTAATGAGCTATCCAGCCATTCCCAACAGCAAGGTCTTTAATGAGATTTCCCTCCCTGCTCCCTGCCTTCACCAGCATATGAAAAACAGGAGGTGATCAAGGATCGACTCTGTGGATGAAAGGCAGGACAGTTTCTCCCTCGGTGCTGTTGCTTCCAAACAGCAGCGTTCCCATCTCTGTCATTTCTGGAGTGCTTCTGCTGCTTCCCCAGGCAGCAGGAAAACCTTGGCAGCCAGAGGATGGAAATGCTGCCCAAATGCTTGAGGCTCTTGGGAAATGGCTCACGCCCCTTGTGCCAGATCCAAACCCTGGGAAGATGAAGCAGCACAAACATTAAGGGCTCCCAGCAACAAGTTCTGCATACAAGGAGTGGGGTCAGGCACAGGGCTGGCAGAGCAAGGCTTTTCCAAGGAATGCACTGCATTTCCCCCTTTATGGTCCAAAACAAAAGGGATTTAAGGGACACTCAGAATACTGTTGGGATCTCATAGAGGCCATCCCCTCAGGCCTAGCTTAGCAGAACAGTAGCTCACAAAGGTAACCCAAGAATTTATCCAGAAGACCCAGCACAGACCTAGGATGACCATCCAGGGCCAGTAGAGCCAGCAGCTCAAATACACACAAAGGAGCACATCCTGCTCTCCAGCATCAATCTGCTCCCTTTTTAGAGTCTCCTTGCATCAGCAGCGATCCCAAATTCCCCTGCCTTTGGGGTACAAAGGTGTTGTTAACCTGCTCCTGCAGTGCTGTCTCATTTTGGCCACAGCTCTCCACATCTTCCTCCCTCTGCGCTCACAACCTCTTTTAGCTCTTCCCCTACATGCCTAAAGGCAGGGAGTCAATTGTATCCATCATTTTGCATATAAATTTCTCCCCATGTGGAATAAAAAACACCTCTGCTCTGCCAGAAGAGAAGCTGCCTCAAATGCCAGGTTTTTCTTACAGGGAGTGGTTCTGTTATGGTGCTAATGGCAGGGAGGTACTGGAATAGGGTGAGTCTCATGACCTTGGTAGAGCTGCCACATGAGCCTCCACTACCTCTGGGTCACAATTAGTCTTTCTCAGAACTGATTGCACCAGCCTATTTTATTTTTATTCATAAAATCCCTCCCTGGTCACCTCCAAGTCAGGATCAGCTCTGGGAGCAAAGCCAGAATCTCAGACAGTCACCATCAGTGCACAGAGACTTGAGAGCATCACAGATTTGCTACAGGTATTGGAAACAAGTCTGAAGACATGAGAGAGGTCACAGTGGCCTCTGGGATCCACCTGCAGTTGAGCAGGAGGAACAGGAATCAATGTCCTTGGAGATCTCTGCTCATCACATGTTGATTTGAGGAGCTGGAGAGGGAATGTGCAGCCACTCCTGTGTGCCAAGAGCATGGCCTCAGACCCTGCACTACCTCATCAGCTGTTCTCCCTCTTGCTCTGTGGATTTACTTGCCAAGGTTCTCCACTCCCTTCAAATACTTGCCTTCTTTATGAGGAAAACATCTCCTTTTCTCCCAAATCCAGCCTCTGTATTTCAGCACCCATTTCTACCCTTCAGCACCCAAATGCCTGGGTTTTGAAGGTTAATTCCTAGGGTATGTTGACAAGACTCTGCACTGAGGCATCTTGGAACCTCAAGCAAGCCCAGTTTTCTTTCCCAGGGGCATTGGTTGTACTCAATGATCTTGGAGGGGGTTTCCAGTCTCTTTGTGTCTGTGTCTGTTGGTGTCATGCAGAGCTGTAGGATCTCTGCCCAGCAATTGGCTCAACCTCTTTTCCTGGTGCCAATACTACAGGGAGGTGATCCTGAGGATTAGGTCCCAAAGATAACCCTGATATTCCTTTCTTCCAGGGGCAGAAGCTGATTTGAATGCACAGCTGCCCATGTGTTGGACAGGTCTAAAACTCAGGAGCATCATGAGCAATAACAGCCCTTACAGGTTTAGGAAAACACAGGAATTCAGCAGCCAGCCTTGGGAACTGATCAAGCTGAGCTCCACTCCTGCAATCATGACACTTCCCTGGATTTAGCACCAGGAGCATGCTTATGAAGCAGCAGCAGGAGAGCAATGACCCCCTAGGCATCTCCAGGAGCTAATCCAGTCTCCTCAGGCTGATGAAGGCTCCCTCCTGTGCCCTGAGCTCTCAATCCTGCACAGTTCTGCCTCACAGAGGGGTTGGGGGAGACTCCACATCCCACTGCCCCCCCCCAATCCCAGCACAGAGCTCACAGCCACTCCCACACCCAGACTAGGACATGAGAGAGCTGATGCACATCACACCAAGATAAGGCAGAGGCTGAGCTTGAGAGGACAGTCAGGACACCTAGAGAAGGTGAGAAACATCACCTGTGATTGCTGGAGCATGGCAGAACCCATACACTGAAAGCATTTCATCATGAGACCCTTGTAACTTAAGGAGTTTTCCTGTGTATTCCAAGGGCTTGAGCAAATTATAACAGGCAAAAAAAGCCCAGAGAATTGACTCAAATGAAGCCACCAAAACTCCAGTTAGAGCAGGGAGAAGTATGGAAGAGTTTTTCATAAATGTAGTGTGTGTACTGCCATCTTTCAGGGAACCCAAGAGCCAAGCAGGTAAATGCACATTCCCACCACCCTGACAAGCTACAGAATCTTTTCAGGACATTTTTACCTCTATGGCTGAAACATATCCTGTGATTTTTATTATTTAGGTGCTCTGCACTCACCAAATCCTTGGAAGCTCTTAAAAAACAGCACAGCAGGAGTCATCCTTCTCCAGACAACATCTTCATCCTTCTCCAGACAACACCACAGAACTCAAATGGCCTCTGTTCCCCATGGGATTCACTAAAAGTATAATATTTTGCATAATGCATTCACAAAAAGCAGCTGGATCATGAAAGCATGAGTGACACCATGTCCATGGGAGAAGTCAGGGCTCTCCATGTTTTAAACTAAGAAAGAGATGTTTGGATTGGATATTAGCAAGAAATTCTTCCCTGTGAGGGAGGTGAAGCCCTGGAAGAGGTTGTCCAGAGAAGCTGTGGCTGCTCCATCCCTGGAAGTGTCCAAGGCCAGGTTGGAGGGGTTTGGAGCAACCTGAGATAGTGGAAAGTGTCCCTGCCCATGGCAGGTGGAGGGACTGGATAGGGTGATTTTTAAGGTTCCTTCCAACCCAAACCATTCCATGATTTTATGGTTGGATGTCCAACTCCAAATTTGCTTTAAATTTAGTTGCATTCAGAGCACGTCCCATCTGGATTATGTTTTTCACCCATAAATTTCAAAGTAGTGGGCAGCCCTTAGTTTGACAACCAGCAAGTCACACACAGCAGGGTCATTCCAATGAGGTTACACCTGTACCACGCAGCAGGAAGCTCCACTACTGTCCAAGGTGGGATGAGCTGAGAGCCAAGGGTGCTCCCGGAACAAGCAGCACCCTCACCAACCTTGGCACAGCCCCTCAGCACCCACAGAGCCCACCCAGTGCTGGCAATGGACTCCTGACACAACAAAGGGCTGGACCAGCCCAAAGCCCATCCCAAGAGACCCCCCAAAAGATGGGACAAAGACAAGCTCAACCCAACACACATTCCAGCCCTACCCAGGAGAAAGGCAAGGCTGCAGGCAAGCACACCTGCAGCAGGGCCTGTGCCAGCAGCAAACACCCAGGTCTGGGCTTAAATGGAGTTCCTGAGCCCATGGGCAGCTGGGTGTGTGTGGGGCAGGGTCCCACTGCTCAGGGCAGTCAAGAGACATCAGCACACTCAGGGCTCTGGCTTTATGCCAGGGCTGTCCACAATACCAGGGCTGGCTCCCTTTTAAACAGCTTCTAAATCTATGAAAATGCACAGAGAGCACTGAAAAGTCTGTATTTCTTATTAAAAACACACCTGGGCACTGAGAGCTTGGAAGATCATGCTGCTTCAAAGTGTGGCACAGAAATGCCTCTTCCTTCTCAGGAGCCCAGGATCCCTACCCAGCTTCTTGCCCTCCTTGCTATGAAGGACAGAAAGACAAGGAAGGAGAATGTTTCCCAGCTCAGCCTCGGGGTGCTGGGGGAGCAGCAGGAGCCTCAGCCTCCTGTCCAGCCGTGCTGGCCGGGCAGAGCTCCATGGGTGCTCCGGGACCTCAGGCAGCTGCCGGTGACTGCAAAGACAGCAGCAGCCTCCAGTGGCCAGCTGGCAAACAGCACCAGCGTGGCAGCCTGGACAGTGTCCCCCACAAATGCCAGCGTGGCCTCGTGGAGTGTGTCCCATGGCCAGCACCAGCGTGGTTTCATCCCCAGTGTCCCATGGCCTACACCACCGTGGCCTTGTGTCCAGTGTCCCATGGCCTACAGCACTGTGGCCTTGTGTCCAGTGTCCCATGGCCTACAGCACTGTGGCCTTGTGTCCAGTGTCCTGCAGCCAGCACTAGCATGGCATTATGGCCAGCGTGGTTTCATCCTCAACACCCCACAGCCAGCACCAGTGTGGTTTTGTGTCCAGCTGTCTTACAGCAAAGACCGGTGTGGCCTCAGACCCAACACTCGCATTCAAGGTCCCACAGCTAAAACCAATGTGGCCTTGTGTCCTATGGCCAACACCAGTGCGGTTTCATCCTCAATGTCCCACTGCCAGCACCACTGTGGCCTCATGTCCAATGTCCCACGGCCAATGCCAGTGTGGCCTCACTCCTGATGTCCCACAGACATCCCACAGTCATCCCATAGCCACCAGACATGGTCTCATGTCCAGCATGCCATGAAAATGCCCGTGTGGCCTCGTGTCTGATCAGCCACAGCCAGCATCAGTGTGGCCTCACACAGCAAATACCACAACAGTGTGGTTTCAACCCCAGTGTCCCATGGTGAATTCTAGTTTGGCCTCACACCCAGTGGCCCAAGGCCACCATCAATGTGGGCTTGTGTCCAACATTCCCTGGTGAACACCAGCATGGCCCCATTCCTGACATCCCACAGCAAACACCAACACGGCCTCAACAGCACCCCAAACCCCACGGCAAATGCAGGTGTGGCTGTGCACCCTGTGTCCTCCATGTAGCATGTCCCCACCATCCCTCCTGTCAGATCTAAGCCCTCAGGGGCTTACAGTTTGCCCAAAGCCAGAAAGGTGTCTATTATTGAATCATGGAATCACTAAGATTGGAAAAGCTCTCTGAGATCATCGTGTCCAACTTTTCCTTCAGCACTGCCAAAGCCACCACCGACCCATGTCCCCAAGTGCCACATCCACAAAGCTTTTAAACCCCTCCTGGGATGGGAACTCCACCACTGCCCTGTGTTAATGTTCCAAGGCTGGACAACACTTCTAGGGATTAATTTTTCCCAACTAACCAATCCAAACTTCCCCTGGTGCAACCTGAGGCATTTTCCTCTTGTCCTGTCACTTTTTTCTGGGAGAAGAGACCAACATCCCAATGAAACCATTTTAACCAAAAAGGCAACTTTTTATGATGAAAGATTACTCCCAGTCCTCAGTGCCACTGTGTCACCAAGGCCCTCAGTGATCTCGTGACATTGCTGTGCCTGCTCCAGGTCCCAGGTCTTCACCCTGGTTTTCCTTCTGTGCTGCACAGGAAACACCTTGCAGAGAAGGAGCCCACCCGGGTGCCTGGACAAGCTGCAAAAAAGGAGTGGATGAGCTGTTTTCTTGTTGTCTGCTTTCCCTGAGTCCTTTGAAATAATCACAAACACAGCAATTATTGCAAAGATAAAATGCCAAGGATTACAGAATCCTCACAGGCAAAGCTCCCCATCAATTAACTAAACCAAGACTTGCTGTAAAATATAATCCACTACAAGAAGCCACAGCAAGAGAGAATTAAATTTTTTTTAAAAGGCACAACAAATAAATATTTGGGGAAGAAACTGATGGGAAGGAGAGAGGAGGGATTTTTGTCAGAGATCAGTATCATTTTGGGTGGTTGTATGTCACATGCAAGCAGCAAAAATATCTCAGTGTGGAGCAAGCCAAGGCACAGTGTGAAGTTTCAGGTGCAACGGAGGGACTTGGGGGTGTCGTGAGTTTTGGGGTAGCACACACAAAAAAGATGGGTCAGGGCTTTTAAAAGTAGTGCATAAAATTGGGTACTGAGTCCAGTTTAGGGACACAGAGCTGGAATAACTCTATGGGATCATCAAGTCCATCCTCCCTCATCCTCTCCTCACTCCCTACAAACCTCGCTCCTCTCCAGGGAGGACTGAGTCTGGGGGATGGTGGAGGGGCTCCTCCCCAGGCCCCTGCTCTGTCCTCAGGAACTGATTGAAGAAGCTGAAGTTTCTCCCAGTTCAGCCCCATTTCTCCAGTTATCATCCCCTTAGATCCAAATAATCTGCCAACCACTCCAGTGCACTCTGTCTGGGAGTAGAGGAAGCAGCACCCAAACCTCCTGCCACAACCACAGGCTGAGTGATTAATTACTATTTTAATTAAAGTTTTGCCTTGTAACTCTAGTCAAGAATCAAACATCAATATCATAGGATCAGAGAATCATGGAATGGTTTGGAAGGTTTGGAATTATGGAATGGTTTAAAGCCCATCGTATCCCCTGCCATGGGCAGGGATGCCTTCCACTATTCCAGGTAGCTCCAAGCCCCATCCAGCCTGGCCTGGAACACTTCCAAGGGGAGATGTTGACCTGAAGTGAACACATGTCCTTCTGGAGAGCCCAAAACTAACATACCTGGCAATGGTGGGCACTGGTGAGCACCTCAGGGCTTTGGAGACACAACCACGAAAAGCTGTGAGCTCCTGTGACACTTGGGATTGCACCTGTATGGGAGCCATTTGGGGTGGATGTGCCACACAGCCTCAGCACCAGGTTGGCACCTGGAATAAGGATAACCGGCCCATGTGTGACCAGATTTGGGGTTATGGCTCTGATAAGCCTCCCATTTTTCTTTTTTCTCCATTTCTCTGTCCTCTGCCAGTGCTGAGCACAAAAACCCTCAGTACTGGGAGAGCCCTGGGCTCTCCAGGCAGTTACAGCCACATCCCAAACCTCCCCTTCTGTTTTGTCTTCCTTTGGAAACCTCAAGCTCTGCTGCTGCAGCGGAGACAAACCATAAGGAACAATCAAAAAGGTGAACAAAAAAGTTGGAAACACTCTTAAATGACAGCTCAGGCTGGAAATGTGAGTCTTCTGTTTGTTTTTCTTTGTAGCCAGCCCTGAATATCCCTGCTAATTTTCTGACTATTGCTGGCATGTACAGAAGAATTGCTGATGACACATTTTCCTAACACACACATTACACAAAAGGAGATTATATTTTAGCCTCTTTTAGGGGCTATAAAATCAGATTCATCCTAACGAAACAGCAAATAAAAAGGGGTTTCCCTTTTCTTCCTCAATCTCTTGGCATTTTTCCTCCTGTGGTTTTATTCCTCTCCTCCCCCCCTCCTCCTTCTCCCCGTTATCTGTGTTTCCTGCTCATTCCAACTTGATGACATGTTGCTGGGACAACTAAGTCTCGTAACCTTCTTAACTTTGCCATTGTTACTGCCTGGAGTGTATTTAGGAGGAGTGTTTTAATTTCTTTTCGAATGCAGAGCGCCTGCCCCGTCGGAAGATATTAGAAATGGGGAAAGGGGGGGGGAGGAAGCTTTTCTTCTCTAAATGTCTGCTATTCAAATCATCTCTTTTTTTATTTCCTTTAAACCCATCATTTGTATGCTGTAGGTCGCTACTTTAAAACCCAGCTCGCTGTTGCTGAAAGGATCACCCGTATAATGATGTCATCCATATTCAGCTGGAATCTTGGCTCTGCTGGAGCCCAGCGCTTCCCTCCTCTCCCGCTGGAAGCTCAGCCGCAGGCTCCCCACTGCTGCTCCGCGCTCACCTGGAATTTCCCAGCGGGAATGAGCGGGCTCGGATGGGTATTGGTATTACCAACAGTGCAGACAGGACGTGCCTTGGCTTGTCTTGCCCCTGTGGCTGAATTAAATAGTGGCAACTGTGGTGTTTCACCCCAGAGACACTTTTGGCTGGCTGAGTGGGTGGTGTTTCACCCCAGAGACACTTTTGGCTGGCTGGATGTTGCAGATGGGCAACACTTGGAGACAAGTCCAGCATGCAGAAGCTCTGGTGGCTGCAGGATGGAGCTTCCTCTCATAGAGGGTCTGCTCCTCAAGTTTCCCTCTGACAGAGAAGATTTAAGGTGTTGGTGAAGGAAAGGAGTCGGTTCCAATGGAGGGTTTAAATCCAGAGCTTTATTACGGCCCACAGGCCTCTGAATGCAGCAACAGCTCCAAAAGAACTCCCCAAACTGCGTGGTTGCTTGTTCTTTTACCCAGGAAAGGGTAGGAGGGAAGGGGTAGGGAGCCCATCATCCTGCTCTGGTGGCTGTGGGATGGAGCTTCCTCCCATGAAGGGGCTGCTCCTCAGGTTTCCCTCTGATGGAAAAGATTTAAGGCAATGGTGAAGGAAAGGAGTCAGTTCTGATGGAGGGTTCTGATGGAGGTGGGAAGGGATAGGGAGCCACAAACCAGGTATATAGGAGGAGATCTCAAGGGACAAAGGACACCTGGATGGCCCAATGTCTCCCCAGGGGTAGAGGGCATCTTTGTATCTGCCCAATCACTCAGTGCCCTTCTGGAATTCCAGGACCAACAGACAGTGCTTGGCAAGGGTCAGGGAGGGGAAAGGAGAGGTGATTGACACACCTGGGAGGGATCATCAGGGGAGGAACCAGGGTTCTGAGGTAAACCATGAAATCACAATGCAACAGATGGGGATGGGGGAGGAAGGGGGTCCTGGCAGGAGGGGCATCAGGCACGTGGAAAAACGCCATGATGTACAGATTATAGAGCAGGAAGCAGTAAAACCACCTGGCTTGGAGACCATCCTGGTGGAAGGTCCTTCCTTGGGGTCATCCCACACAGGAGAAGCGCCTGCTATCACTGACATCACAGGAGAGAGAGCAGGGGGTGCTCACCTGGAGAAGAGAAAATTTCAAGGAGACCTCAGAGCCCCTTCCAGTGCCTAAAAGGGCTCCAGAAGAGCTGGTGAGGGATATTGGACAAGGGCCTAGAGTGACAGGACAAAGGGGAATGGCTTCCCACTACCTGATGCTAGGGTTAATGGGGTATTGGGAAGGAATTCCTGGCTTTTAGGGTGGTAAGGCCCTAGCACAGGCTGCCCAGAGAAGCTGTGGCTGCCCCTGGATCCCTGGCAGTGTCCAAGGCCAGGCTGGATGGGGCTTGGAGCAACCTGGGATAGTGGGATGTGTCCCTGCCCATGGCAGGGGGTGGAATAGGATGAGCTTTAAGGTCCCAACCCAAAACATCCTGGAATTCTCTGACTGGTCTGTACTGGCTGTCCCAGCACTGCCAGCCTGGGAAGAGCCAGGTTTCACACATGGAGCAATATCTCAAACCCACCTGGATGCCTCCTGCCCACTCTAGCTTGTCTTTATTAAAATCCTAATTGTACACATGTCATGCACAAAATCCCCCAGCCCCTTCCATGTCAGCCCTGATGTTTCCCTGACACACTCATTGTACCTGGATCAATGCTCTGTTAGCAACTAATTGATCTTTTATTAACATATAATAACTTACTTATTAAATAGAAATTAAAGACTTAATTGCAACACTTAATCTAGAGTGGCTCAGTATATCACCCTCATAAGCATAATGTATCATTTAATTAATTGACAGAGCTGATAATAGCATGTCATCTGTCACCATTTCTCCTGACCTGGGAGCTGGTTATGCAGCCGGAGGTGTTTGCCATGGATACAAACACAGGGCTCTCCCAGGAATGCTACCATGGGATTTGGGATATTCTGGCTCATTATGCCCAGCACAGACACCTGCAGGTGATCCCCATCCTGCCAAAATGCACTCAGAGAATGTGGCCACTGGCCAGGATCATAAATCCATTCTGAGGTTTATCTGTGGAGAAGAAGAAAGCTGATGGGATGGACCAGCTCATCCCAGTGCTCCCCAGTGCTGGTGGGGGAGGATGCAAGGACATGGCTGTGCTGCCTCTCTCCTCCCTCCAAGCAGAGATTTCTCTCCAAAAACAGGATTTGGGCAGCATCCCCCAAGTGGGGAGGTGGCCCCACATTCCTTAGACCAACCAAACAGGGATTTATTTTCCCACTGGTCACTATTCCTTCTGTGCCAGCTAAAATTTGGGTCCATGCACCATTTTTCACCGCCAGGCACTTACATCCTGCTCCCCCTTCCCCATCACCATCTCCCAGCAATAAAGAATTTCATTTTAAAAACTGAAAGATTTAATTTAAAAATACAAAATGGCAAAGGGAGGGTTTTTTTAAATAAAAAAATAAAGGTAAAGAGATGATGGTTGGAACAAAATGTTCTAGAAGAAAGCTGTTCCCTTGGGGTTTCTTTTCTTTAAGCTTTGCATATTACAATTTGAAATTTTTGTAAAGAGATCCCCATTTTATATTCACACTGGTAGCCTGAATTTAAATATCTCTCTCACCTGAGATTAATACAGGCTTCACCCTGAATTACTTCCCAGCTCTGAAGTACAGCTCTGGAGAGCTCAACTCTCCACAAATTCACTTCTCTTTTAGAAGCATAAAAGCTTATGAAATATATGAAATATTAAAATAGCATGTGTGCCAGGGCAGAGAGGGGGAAGGGAAGGCTGGGTCAGTGCAGGGGGGCTCCTTTGATATGAAAACACACTTTTCCCTCAAATGAAACCACGGATCTGTTAGCACAGGACAAGTGCCCCATTAAACATTGAAGGCAAAGATTTGAGCCCACAGGATGATGCTTTTATTTCATTTAATTATTAAGCCCTGCAATCTGTGTGGTGTGGAACAGAAATCGTCATTCCCCTCTACAATAGAAAATATCAAGTTTCTCTGGAGCAAAACAAAGTATTCCCTGCAAACCAGGTTATAAACAAAGTTGCAAATGCTGGCTCCTTGTCAGGCCAACTCAATAATAACCAAATCCACCTGAAGGAGGGAAAATACCTTGTTTAGATGCTGAGCACCCATTAGCTGATTGCCACAGAAATCCAGCAGTTTATAAAAGGATTTAACCCCTGGGGAGCTGTCAGGCTGGTGGGGGAGGCTGGCTGGCGCAGCAGCAGGGTGGGCAGGGCAGGAGGACATCCTGGTGCACCCACATGGATCTCCTCTCCTCCTGGGCTGTGGCATTCCCTGTCTGCTATCCTGATTTTACAGACTGGAGGATTGTGGTGCTGTAAAACCAGCCCCTGCTCACCCTGACTTTCCTTTCATCCTCTGTATCTACAAAGAAATCAACTCCATCAAATTTGGAGGGAGGTGATCTTTTAAGTCCCTTCTAACCCAAACCATTTCACGAAAATTAAGCTGTTTTCTTCTCAAACACCTGCTGGTCCCTGGTAGCCCCTTTTGCTGTCCCTATCTCTCCTTTTCCCTTCCTTGGTTTTTTTCCATGTCCTTTCCTCCCTGGCTGCCCCTGCCAGCCTGCACAGCCCAAAGCAGAAGCCCTGTCATCTGGCAGGGAGGACAGGAGCCGAGACAGGTAGGGTGACACAAGGTGGGACCTCCTGGACACCTAACACTGCTCAAATAAATTCTCAGGAGCTGGAAGTCCTCTAAATCCCTGTTTCCTCATGATCCATGAGTGGAAGATGGTAGAATCACAGTCACAGAATGGTTTGGGTTGGGAGGGATTTAAACTTCATCCTCTCCCACCCCTGCCATGGGTAGGGACACCTTCCACTGTCCCAGGTTGCTCCAAGCCCCGACCAACCTGGCCTTGGACATTTCCAGGGATCCAGGGGCAGCCACAGCTTCCCTGGCAGCTTCTTTGTGCATCTGCAATGAGCACCAAGCTCAGGAATTGGTGGCCCATCTCCAACTTGGGACATCCTGGATGTCCCCAAGGCAAATATGGTGGCTGCCAACTGGACAGGCACGTCTTAGGAGATGTCATGATGTCAACACAAGGTTTGCTCTTGATAGGATGAGAAGAAATAGTTTCAAGCTGACTCAGGGCAGGTTCAGGTTGGATCTTTTATTATGTCTCTCCAGCCTTGGCACAGCTGCCAGGGCAGTGGTGGAGTCCCCACCCCTGGAGGGATTTAAAAGCCGTGTGGATGTGGCACTTGGGGACGTGGCTTAAAGGTGGCTTTGGCAGCGCTGGGGGAGCAGCTGGACTCACTGATCTCACTGACCTTTTCCAAGCTAAACCCTTGCATGATTCCATGATTCTACAGTGGTTTCTCTTCACTGCAGCATTTCCCAGGTGCCCAATGATCCATGTGAGCTGTTCCTGGGGAAGGTCCCCAGTGCTGCGGCACAACGACTTCAGTGCAGCTGCTCCATTCTGCCAGCTGCAATAAATTCCTTTGCTGGCGCTGCTCGTCTGAATCGAATATAGTTTATTTCATTTTAAGAAGTCCTTTTTCTTTTTTTTTTTTTTTCATTTCAGGAAAATGAATGTTAGAGCCAGATAAGAAACTATAGTCTGCTTTCAAGAAGGTTACAAGAAAACTGCATCTTGCATTACTAATCCTTTATCTTTCATGTTAACAAAAAGATTACTGACATATTTTTGAATGAAAGAAAATAAAATAGCAAACGCATCTAAAGAACTGTGTAACTTTCATGCAACACACAAATCGGTTGTTAAACGGGGCAAAAAAAAGGAGGAGAATGAAGGGAAAATTCATAATACATTTCCCTTTGTAAAGTGAGCAAATCAACTTTCTATAATAAGAGAAAACTAGTGGAGGACTAGAAGATGCTCCTTTCATGAGCAGAAAACCATGCTATTTTTGCCAGAGGCTGGATTCAGGCAGCAGAGGAGGAAATCTCGCTTGCCCAGGTTTTCCAGGGAGGGGATCAGGAGATGCCAGCCCTGGCACAGCCATCCTGCTGCATCCCACAGCTCCTTCCAGCAGCTCTGGCTCCAAAGAGCTGTGGATCTGCCCAAACTCAGAGGTGGGGTGAACACGTCCCAGCACAGGGACATGTCCAGGACAGACAGCCATCAAAGAGAACCTGGATGGTGGCAGATGGAGCTCACAGCAACCCGGCCTAGTGGAAGGTGCCCCTGCCCATGGCACGTGTGAATGAGATGAGATTTAAGGTCCCTTCCAACCCAAACCATTCTGGGATTCCATGATTCCATGATCTCTGTACCCCCTGCACCCAATCCACTCGGTAGGAGCTCTCTGGTGCTTCTCTCCCAATCCCAGCCCTGATCCTCAGCCCTGCTTCTCCAGAAGAAAACATCCCCCTGCCTTGGCACAGAGTGCTTCATTAGGAAACCCATAATTGAATTCCCTGACCATTCAGTTCTAAAACCCCTTTGATCGAGAATTAGTTAATTACATTGGGCCCGGTCTATTCCTTGTCACAAATTTTGCCCATGTCCCCCAGATATGCGGCGCAGGATCCGCTCCACATTGTGTCCTTTGAAACGCATTTAGGAGCCTTTGAAGCTCTCCCCCCTTAATGACGCATTGTTCCTTAATAAGTTGCCTGTAACGTTTCCCCATTAGGAAATAGCTGTCTGCGGCTCGCTTGGGCTTCAATGAGGAATAATAATCCAAATGTAATTGATAATGCTGGAGAATAAACGGGGAGAGGCGCTACCTGGGGAATGGGCTGGAGCGGGGCGCAGGGGGAGAGCGGGGTCCCCGCAGCCTCCCCGCCACCGCCCGACCTTGGGCGCGCTCGCCCCGCCAGAAAATCCGTTTGACTTTGAGACAGGGGCTCGATCAGGACTCAGGGAGCCTGATAAGAGCCGGGGAGATCACAGGTGGGGAGTCTGGGCAGCCGGCCCTGCCCCCAGCACGCTGGCTCTCCGGGAAGGTGAGAGGAGATAAGGAGCATCTGGAAGCGTGGCAGCAGAGGAGGCAGATCGGGAGATAACGCTGAGATGGGCAGATCGCGCCGCGCTCGTCTCGCCAAGGACGGCCTTAATGAGGCGCATGAGGGGCTCCGCAGAGGAAGGTGGGGACGACCCTTCCTTCTTCTCCTCTAAGACCAGAGCCCAGTTGTGCTCTCTCCAAGCAGCAGCAGCTCAACAAAAACGCCACATTCCCAAAAAAGCATCTTTTTTTTTTTTCCCTAAGGTCGCACCCCGCAGCAGCAGCACCCCAAAAAACCCCCAGAGGTGCTTCCTGGGGTGTCAGGTCCTCCTGAGCATCCTGCATCCAGGCCATCTGCAGCTCCCAGTCACAGAGATTTGACCCTTCCCTTTGAAATAATTGTTGTTTTTCCCCAAAAAAAGATGAGGCCTCAAGAGGGAATCTTCCAGGAATGACTTCCCCCTGAGGCTCTGCAGATCCCCTGTCCTGGCTGTGAGGGCAGCTGTAGGATCACACTCCTGCCATGGGACATTTTCCTTGTTAAACGTCCTTGTGTGACTCCAAAGAATTTGGACCAAAAAAAAAAAACCCTTAAAAACCATAGGGAGGTGACCTGGATGTGTAGGAAATCCAGTTGGAAATACCTGGGAATACCTGCAGGGAGCAGGAACAGGGAGCAGGAGCAGAGCTCCTGCCCAAGCTCTGTCCCAGCTGGTCCAGCTGCTGCAGGAAGGTGGAAGGGGATGCTGTTCCCAGCTCTTCCCTGCTGTTTTCCCCCCACAGCCTGCCGTGGTTTTCCCTCTGCAGGGAGGAAGGGAGCCCGTGGGCGCTGCCAGCCCTAGTCCAGAACATCCCTCCTGCCAGGGCTCAGGCAGAGCCCTCAGAAGGCTCCAGGCACACATGGAATTTGGTTTCCAAGAGAAACTGAGCTGGGCTCAGTCACACAATTAACCAGGTGGAACATAATCGGGGCTGGGAATTCTCAGAGCCTTCCCTCCCAGCATCATCCACTGGAGGTGCTCAGCCATGCAGCTTTTCATAAAAACTGACATCAAATCCAGAATGTTTAAACAAAAGGGTTAAATAGTTCCCTTTCCTTCTCCATCCAACCCCAAAGCACTGAATTTAGGAGTTAGGAAAGCATCGGTTTGCTTTAACTTCTTACCAAAATAACCTTTAATTGCTGGTTTGCTCCTTCAGCACCCGCCCCCAGCCCTGCTCCCCGCGCAGCGCTCCGGGCGCACGGTCCCTGCTCTTGCACATCCCTCAGCCCCTACATCCTCCTGCACATCCCTCCTGCACATCCCTCCTGCACATCCCTCCGCTTCCAGGTCGCTCTGCCTTGGAATCTGCTCCTGCCGCGCATCCCTCGCAAGGTCTCGTCTCTTCCATTTGCTTCTATTGCCCTCTGCTGGGCTCTGGCAAAGGGAAGGATAGCGTCCTGGGAAGTGCCCTCTCCTCTCCTTTCCCTCTGCAATTCTAGGGGATCTCAGAGCCCCATTTGGTGTGCCAGCATCCCTCAGCGCACACAATGCTGGAGAGGCAGCTCCCTGCCACGGCACCACTCACACGCTCACAGACACGGCCAGCCCCGCACCTTTGGGTGACAGGACATGTGACAGTGGCCAGACACTGATGGAGTCTCCAGAACATCTGTGTGAGACAGATAGAAACCAGCTCCATCTCTCCCCGCCCAGATTTGGGCCAGACTTTCCCCATGGTGCCTCGTGTTTTAGCTTTTATATTTTTCCCATTCTGTGCTGCTTTAGTGTGTGGGTCTGGGCTTCATATGAGGGGATGGTGAGCTCTGTGCACAGAGCAGGGAGACAAAACAATTCCTGCTCCAGCTGGGCACCAAGGACAAATGATCCAAATCTCAGCCCCAAGAGCACAAACTACATGGACTGAAGAGAGAAAAACAAGAAGGATGGGACTGCATGGGCTAAAGCTGGAATTGGACAATGAACTGCAAGATGCAAATGGAGCAGAACTGACCAAAGGGAGAGACCTCATGCCCGGTTGTGCATTTTGTGACCATTTTGATTCATCTTGGGTGTAGCCCTTGTGCTGCCCAAGATCCATTGAGGAGATCCTTTTAATTAATCCCTACTTTATTCTTTAACTCTGTCCAGCCTCTGTTCTAGGTCAGCCTCCACAAGGCATCATCCACAGGCTCACAGGATGGAAGGAGTATCCTGAAACCACAGCTCAGCCAGGGCCAACAGGGAATGCACAGGGTGAGTCACATATAAAACAGAGGAAAAACAACACCTGCAAAGTGTTTTTGCCAAAACCAAAGTGGGGGCTGCAGTCATCTTCAGACTGCCCAGGCAGGGGTTGAGGTGGAGGCTGAATCCCTGATTCAGGGACTTGGGGTTCAGTGAGCAGATGGTGGGAAATGCAGGATCTGAAGTGGCAGGGCTCCAAGGGAACCAGGTGGCAATGAAGTGCTGCCCTGAGTCACAGAATCATGGAAGCATAGAATCATAGAATTGTGAAATCACAGAATTATAGAATTGCTTAAGTTGGAAAAGTCCCCAAAAAGCACCAATTGTTTCCCCAGCACTGCCATGCCCAACCCTAAACCAAAAATCAAGAAAGTTTAAACAAAAGGATTAAACATCTCCTCTTCTTTCTCCATCCAACACCAAAACCATTAATTTTGCAGGTTTGAAAACATTGTTTTTCTTTAACTCCTACCAAAGTGGCCTTGAATTGCTCTGTTTTGCCACATCTCTGTCCCTTCATGCCACATCCACACACTTTTTGAGCCCTCCCAGGGATGAGAGAGAAGGGACAGTGGCTCTCATCCAGGAGTGATCTTTGCTGGCAGAACAAAGATACATCAAGGTGCTGACACCTTGAGACCAAAGAGCATCAGCAACACCAAGGGAAGACCCACAAAGCCCTGAGAACCTTGGTAAGAGGAGAGAAAATGGGAGCCTGGGCTGGTTGTGGTGGCTGTGTCCCACCATCAGGGCCTGGGAGCAGTTTGGGGGGAACAGAGCTGAGTTTGAGAGTCCCACTGGAGCTGTGCAGTAAATTCCAGACCAGATACCAGAGATGTGCTGCTCCATCTCAGTGACATCCATGCCCCACACCAGGCCACCACCAGCCAGCTCAGGAAAGGAACAAATTGGCAGCATTTAGAGGAATATTCTGTAGGTACAGAGTTTGTGGTGATTGGGAGTGGGGCTGAGCCTCAATGGGCACAGCTGTGAGCAGCAGGTGAGCAGCACTGACAGCAATGAGCCATGGAGTGCCCAGGGGCACTGCCCAACCACCAAAGGGAGCAGAGGGCACACAGGTGCAGGGCATCAACAGGAGGGGATAAAAGGCTGGGCTAAAGAGCAAGGAGGGCAGAGCCTTGCAGCCTTCTGATGAGGTAAGGTGTTAATTCTGTTTGGGTTGAAGCTTTCTGAAACTGTGTGGTGATGCTCTGTGTATTGTGGCTGTCTCTACTTGCAACAACATTCTTCATTTCCAAGCATATAATTTGTGTTCTCTGGCTAAATAATACCCCCCCCCCCCCCCCCCCCCCCAGCTTTTGCATTTTGTCAGGCTGAACCCAAGATGGGAAAGGGAAGAAACTGGAGACCGTTGGCCTTGGAGAGCTGGGGAGATTTCAGCAGCAGAGTTGTGGAGGCAGATTGAGGCTCCCCTGTCTGCCTCCAGAGCTGGAGGGGAGGGATGGGCCAGGAAGGACAGGTCAAGGAGCAGGAGAAAGGACCAGGATGTCCTGGAATCCACTGGGGAGGACCAGCTCTGAGGGGGATGTTCTTTCCTCCTTCAACACAGTGCCACCTCCCACCATTGCCCCATCCCATCCAGACCTGCTTTCCCCAGCAGCTGGAGAAAAGTTTTGGAGGAGAGTGTCACAGGAAGGAAAAGAGGGAAAAATTACAGCAGGTCCTTGGGCACCAAGGGGATGGAAATGAAGGTGACTTCAAAATCTCCAAACCAGCTGGTGTCAGGCAGGCTGAGGTGGGGGGACAGACAGACAGACACCTGCCTGGAGGTCTCTGCTTCCAGAAGTCCTCACACACCCACTGGATTAGGGATGATGGAGGAGAGAAATGCCTTATACCAATTAATTCCCAAAGTGTAATTAACATCTGGGCTTGCTCCATGTGATCCCCAGCTGCTAATGAAGCATGGCACCGCTTTAATTCCTGCTACGCCGCACCATCTTCTCATTAAATCCAGGAGCAGGTTCCATCACGTTTCCCTTAGAGGGAAAAAGGGAGAGACAGAGAAATGGAGCAGGATTTGTCTCAATGAAATATGATAGATTAGAGTTTGCTGGATAAAGAAAGTAGGGATGGGGGGGAGAGCATGGAATAGGAAATTTCATAGGTGTGTGCACGCGGGCATCTGGAAATTCTCTCTCCCCATGACCTCCTTACACCCCATCCATCAGCCTGGGGTTGGCTTTTTCCAAGCAGCAGAGCCTTTGCTCGTGTCTAACAGGCCCACCGGACACAATCTGCATGCCAATTACTGGAGCAGACCCCCTGATAGTGGGGAATGGAAATTAGCTGTCAAGGAAAACCCGGCATCCGCACGGCTGGGCTCACATTGCTGCGCTCCCCGCTCATCTCCACAGGCACCCTCCTCTGCTGTGGCAGGGGAAAAATGGAAAAAGTCATCTGGAATAACAATAAGATAAAAACTAATGGTTAAAAAAAAAACCACCCAAGTAGCAGTTTATTGTTATTTGTGTCGGTTGCAAATGTTGAGGACACAACGTTCACCCAAGGGCAAGAGCCTGTGTCACTGTGATATTTTATGAAAAATTCTTTTGCCAGGATTTCTTCTCCTGGCAAGGTGAGAAGCCTCAGCTTCTCCATGTTTTGCTCCTCTGGAATGTGATTTGGAGAATTGTTTGCCCAGCATGTGAATTGTTTTAACTTAATGACCAATCCCAGTCCAGCTGTGTCAGGACTCTGGTCAGTCACAAGTTTTTATTATTCATTCTTGTCTAGCCTTCTGATGTCTCTCTTCAGTATAGTTTTAGTCTATTATTTCTTTTAATATAATATCATAAAATAATAAATCAGCCTTCTGAGAATTTGGAGTCCAGTTCTCATCTCTCACCTCATCCTGGGGACCCACAACACTGCAACAAGCCTGGAGGAGAAGGAGGGAAGACTTGGGATAATTGGGTTTTAAAAGTGGGGGCATCAGCAGTGAAAGGGTAGGACATGGGAAAATGTTACCTTAAGGGCAAACAGATCCAGCTCTGGCTCCTCCAGTGCTGTAAGGTGGATGCACACCAGCAACCACAGAGCTGGAGTATCCCAAACCCATCCAGTGCAGGGCATGTGGGATGGGGACAGGGGCACAGTCCCCAAAATCAGGGTGGGAGTTGGCTAGAAATGCACTGGGTGGGGCTCCTACCTACAGATTTTCCATCACAACAGGGACAGCAACAGGCTCACTGTCAAAAAGAAAACAGGAGCCAGGCTGTGCTCAAACTTCTGCCCTTGGAGAGCTTTGCCAGGGAGAAAAGGGGATCTGGAGCTGAGGGCTAGTCCTGGAGAAATAATATGGGGAAAAATACAGCTAAACCCAACTGTGTTGTTGGATCATCTGCATCCTGCTGCTCCATGAAGGTGAGGAGGGATGGAAGCAGGTGAAGATGCATCACTGTTTGCAGGGAAAGGCTGGAATGGGGCAGTGCTCTGAGGGAGGGGGTGACAGCAGGGAGAGAAAGAAGGGGAGGGTGACTCCTCAGCTGATTTTTGTCCTGGGGGAAGTCCAGGGGGCTGGACGTGGTGGCTCTTTCCCATTCCCCACCGGCAGCAGCTTTCCCAGGAGGTGGCAGCCCCGTGGCTTGACGAGCATCCCTTCCCCTGGCTCCCTGCTCCATAATAACCTCATACAGCAAGGGGAAGAGACTGCAGAGCGTGGCTGGGAGGGCTCTGCTTCCACCTCCAGCCTCATTATCCCAAAGCCCCTCAGCTCCATGTGCAAACAGGCTGCAGCTCCCAGGGGAAGAGTGCCCAGCCATCAGCTACTCCTGCCTGGGACCTGCCTCTTCTCTGGTAGCACCAGGCAAAGTGGGATGTTCTGGTGGCTAACTGGGAGCCCCCTCTACTCCCTGCACATCTCAGGTGTCCAGGGAGCTCTTCCTGCCCTTCAGCAGCCACCTCCCAGAGGCACTCACTGCCTCTATCCCACACCCAGCCTGCTTCCAGCTCCCAGCTCCATGCGGTGCCCAGCCCCAGTTTAAGCAGCTGAATCCCTTGGCCCACACCTCCAGGGGACATCCTGTAGCTGACACACTGGGCTGCCAGTGTCCCCTGCATTCCCCAAGGAGATTATGGCTGTCCCCTTCCTGCTCCATCTGGGATCTCCATTTTTTCCCAGTCCCGGGAGGACAGAACTCATCCAGTACCAGGACAGCAGCTGCCTGCTCAGGGTGTCCAAGAGGACACATGGCAGTGACAAAAACCTCATCCCTTCTCCCAAACCACCACGGAGCAGCAACAGAGCAGGCAGGGACTCCATTGGGACATGACAGACCGAGCCACCCACAGCCATCACTGAAAACCGGAACCCAGAGATGTGTGGTGCCACTGCTGCATAGGGCTGGCCGAACGCTGGAGCACAAACTCCAGCTTGGGAATGGCTTTTTCCTAAAGGATCAGAGGGGCAGGGAATGGGGAAGGGGGTGACAATCAGGCAGAGAAGGCTCTGCTCCACCCCAGCTCTCTGGAGGCAGGACACGTCGCACGCAAATCCCGGGAATAAGCAGGACAAGGCGGAGCTGAGCGACTCAGTTGCTTTATTGGGGGGGTGTGGCAGCCCTGCCCGGGGCCGGCTCACTCGGAGATGCTGCGGAAGGACTGGACGGCGGGGCTGGCCGCGCCCCACTCCACGGGCTTGCGGTACTCCCCCTTGGGCAGCACGTACTGCCGGCCCCGGTAGTTGGGATGCTCGTAGAACACCCAGACGCCCTCCAGCACCCTGCAGGCGTGCACCTCACGCATGTGCCACTCCTCCATGATGGAGGGGCAGTCTTCGGTGGCTTCGAACATCTGCCCGCCAAAATCTCCCTTCTCAAACACCTGGATGTGGCCTCGGCCTCCACTTGGCTAGAAAAAAAAAAAAAAAAAAAGAAAAAAAAAAGTGTGGGGAGAGAAAATCATAGGGTCATGGAAAAGTTTGGGTTGGAAGGGATTTTAAGATGATCCAGTTCTACCTCCCACTATCCCAGGTTCCTCCAAGCCCCCTCCAAGCTGGCCATGGACACTTCCAGGGGTGGGGCAGCCACAGCTTCTCTGGGTGACTTCATTGGCAGCCAGAGCATTGGATGGAGGCACTGACATGTCCCAGCTCTGACATGGGGGCAGAGTTTGGGCACAGCCGGACTCAAATCAGGTACCAGCCACCCCCAGCACACCAGGACAGGGCTGAAATCTCCAAAAGCACAGGGAGAAGCAGCTGGGGTAAATTCTAACAGAGCATCGCACGCAGAACAGTGATAAGCTCGAGTCAGCAGTGCCGGTCTTGCTATCCCAGGCAGCCTTGAGTCCCTCAGTGCTCCTTGTGAGCATCAGAGAGGCAGCCCCGCTCCAGTCCCGTCTCCTCCGGGCGGAGAGGAGTGCGATGAGCTGCTGAGCCCGGCGGGGCCGTGTTTTGCTGCGGAGGCAGCGCTGGGTCCCACCGGGACTGGCAGCGCTCCTTGCCCGAAGGCACCCGCGGGATCCGCGCCTGATCTGCAGCTGCCCGGACACCTTCCCCAGCCTGCTCCCTCCTTGCCAGCCCCAGCCGAGCTCTGCGGGGTCTCCCCAGGGCAGGGGAAAGCCAGGACCAGGCGGATGTGCGGGATAAGGCTCCCACGTTTCATCCTGGTGGAGGAAGCTGTGCTGCTCTTGTGTCTCACACGTGTTCTGGCTCCATGTCTTAAGCCAGATCAGTGCTCTGAGCGGGCTGGAAACTCTCCTTGCCCCATGCAAAGGGATTTAGACCCAGCTTAAAGCCAGAACAGGCTCAGAGGGGCGTTAGACTCCCAGGCAGAAAAGCAGAACCTGTTCTCAGTGGTGAGATCTGCTCCATGCAGTGGGAATTCACAGCCATGCTCCAATTAATCAACCCGTGGATCAGCAGAATCTGCCCCACTACTGGAAAACCTCAGCAGCAGCAGCACCAATCCACACTTCATCCACGATCCCAATCTTAAAAGATGCTCCTCCCAATAGGCTTCCCAAAAGGATCCTTCCCTCTGTTCCTTTCTCCCACCATCAGTTAGGAGGGGATGAGCACACCTCCTGTGCTCTCCTCACACCAGGAGGCACCAGGCTGCTCCAAGCATGGCCAAGGAGGGCTCCAGGCATCCCTCCTGTTCCTGGGCACTCCAGAACTGATACTGGGCTTGGCTCTCCACACCCAGAAGGGTTTGGTGACACAGATTCAGCTCCCTGTATCAGAAGGGAGTCCTGGGTTGCTGGAGAGGAAACTTCCCCTCATTCTAAATATTCCTGCAAAACCTATATTCCACTGTTACAGGCCTTGAGCTGTTGGATCAGTTGGTTACACATCAGGGAAAAATGAGAGGCAAACTCTGGAGCAGCCTGCCTGGACACAGAAATCCCTAAAGGAACATGCTGATGAAACTACCTATGGAAACTCACCCACACTCAAAGGGATCTGTGTCACGGACATATTTTATGAAAAATCATTTCCTTAGGATTTTTTCTCCTGAGAAGCTGAGAGGCCACAGAAACAAAATGTAACCAATGGTTATCTGCTGCTGTGGAATTCAACAGGTGCATCTGGGATTGGTCTCATGTGGTTGTTTCTAATTAATGGCCAATCACAGCCCAGCTGTCTTGGACTCTAGTCAGTCACAAGATTTTATTATCACTCCTTTCCATTCCTTTCAAGCCTTCTGATGAAATCCTTTCTTCTATTCTTTTAGTATAGTTTTAATATAATATATATCATAAAATAATAAATCAGCCTTCTGGAACATGGAGCCAAGATTCTCATCTCTTCCCTCATCCTGGGACCCCTGTGAACACCACCAGAGATCTGCCTTTTCCCACTGCAATCCAGACTGGGAAACCTTCACCTTCTCCCCACACCAAACACCTTGCTACTCCCAGAGCAGGACTGTGGGACCAAACCCCTGCAGCCCCCTCTCTGTGGCTCCCCAGGACACCACGTTCCCCCACATGAAACCCTCCCAGGATGGGATAAATGGCAGCATCCCCTGGCAAGGGGTGACACCTACGATCTGGATGTACTTGCAGGAGCCCAGGCGGTCGTTGAGGCCCATCCAGTGGTGGTAGTCAGGGTACTCCCCGTGGGTCAGCACGTACATGTTCCCAGCATAGTTGGGCCTCTCGTAGGCCACCCAGGTGCCTCCATCCACGCGGATGGAGTTGCAGCGGCTCAGGTAGTTGTGGAAATCGGGGCAGTCGCTGTCGCACTCGTAGTAACGGCCCAGGAAGTTCTTGTCTTCATAGAAGGTGACCTGAAACGAACAGAGGGGGCAGAGAAGGGAGGTTCCTCATCCAGAACTTCTCCATATTCCAGCCACATCACGGCAGGAAATATCTGAAAGCAGAGCCCTCAGTGTGGCGTTCACATTCTCTGAAAAATCACCCAGGATTTTTCTCCTGGGAAGCTGAGAAGCCTCAGAGAAAAAGGAAAACAATTCTTATCTCCTT
The DNA here is from genome assembly GCF_037042795.1 of Molothrus aeneus. Lineage (NCBI taxonomy): Eukaryota > Metazoa > Chordata > Aves > Passeriformes > Icteridae > Molothrus > Molothrus aeneus. The sequence goes on along the minus strand of NC_089655.1, from coordinate 5,095,314 downwards.
TGATTCTCCTGTGTTTTGCTTATCTGGAATGTGTTTGGAGATTGTTTATCCACAGGTGATTGTTTCATTGGATTCTGGTGAGAGTTGTTTTCACTCTTTGGCCAATCAGGGCCAAGCTGTGTTGAGACTCTGGGAAGAGTGCCGAGTTTTCATTATTATCTTTTTAGCATTCTAAGTATCCTTTCTGTATTCTTTAGTATAGTTTAGTTTAGTATTCTTCAATATACTATAGTATCATAAAATAATAAATTAATCTTCTGAGAACATGGAGTCAGATTCATCATTCCTCCCTTCCTTGGGGCACCCCACAAATACAATATTGGAGATATCAGAAATCATCAAGCCCAGCCATGGAATGGGACCAACTGCAGTCAGTCAGACTAATTCACCTGTCTGGCCCCAATGTCTCCAGCTGCCACCAGTGTTCTGCCCTTCCCAGACCTTTGTTCTGTCCCAGTCCAACGCAACACTCCCACAGAGAAGTCCCTGTCCTTTTTTCCAGCAAAACACCATCAAAGCAATTCCCTCCCACCTTCTCTAGATCAGGAGTTACTAAATTATGGCTGGAGAGCTGTGAGAAGTGAATGGAATTTACAAAGTAGGTTTCTGAGGACATGGGTGGGTCTGGCAGCACTGGGTTAGCAGCTGGACTTGATGCCTTTAGAGGGCTTTTCCAGCCTTAACAATTCCATTATTTCCTTTATACTGACTTACCAAGTGTTTGCAGCAAGATCTTTACTGATCTGAAGGGGGTGGAGAAGTCTCTTTCCTCCCAGATCATGTGTTCTAGCCCATCCTTGTTCCCACTTGAACAACCCCAAACTTCCTTTCTCAAAACTCACTGCCCAAAGCTGGACATCACACAAGCTTTGCCCTTGCCAGGAAAAACTAAGGGTGCATTCCATGTTCAGGGTGGGGAGCAGTTTTATGGATATCCAAGGATTGTATTTGCAGTTGGCTCATTCTGCTTTGGTTGCTGCAAGTCCATGAAACCTCTGGCAAATTCACAATCCATCCCCACATTTCTTGCCCAAGAGCTGCTCTATAGCCAGGCTGCTGATCCCAAAGCACTTTATCCTTGAACACAACCTGGCTTGAAAGATCTTTGGAGCTGATGAGCAAATCCCATTCCTCCCACCCAGACAGCCTGGAGATGAGACTCAGTTTTCCTCAAAAATCCCTTCATTAAAATATTGCAAGCCCTAGACCAGACCAGTCCTTTCTCCAGCCCCATTTTTAGATCCTTCCAGGTGACAATTACTCATCAAACATTGCTCTTCTCCAAGAGGATTTCCAAACCATCACATCTATCTTGACTACATCCCCTGCTTGCTCACAACGCCAGATGGTCTAGAGAGAATCTTTCTAGCCACACCCAATCCATTTTCCCATGTTTTTTGCCATAGTTTGATTATTAAGACACCCCCCCACACCTGCAGTACTTCACCTACAGTGCTTTGGCCGCTGGTATCGATGTAACCTCCCTGCTCTTCAAAAATCACTCATTGTCAGTGTTTCAACCCAAATGCAGGACAGCTCTCTCACTTTTTATTTTTAATCATTTGTTTTGTGCTAAAAGTTAAATTAGCCAGAGTTTTCCTGGAGCTGGTTGGTCAGTGTGCCCCACCAGCCTCACCAAGGGATCTGGGGAGTCAGACTGATCATGCCAGAGGATTCATGCTCTTGATTTTGTGGCCTGTTACTGAACATTTATTAGGATAATGCTATTTTCCTTTTAATTTCAAGGATTGATTTGCCATCACAAAGCAGTTGGTGCACACAAAACAACCCGTCTCCTAACATCCTGAGCAAGCTCTTCCCACCTTCAGTGGAGAGCTGGGGATCACTCTGACCTTTCCAGCAGTGAATAAGGGCTGTGAAAGGAGAGCACTGAAATGCTCCTGTTTTCCCATTCTTGGGCAGTTAACCACACTGGCCTGGTCTTCCTGGCCACAGCCCACTGCCTTTTCCACAGCCTACTTCTGGATCATTGTCCCTAAAGGTATCACCCAAAAAATCTTTCGGTGTTGACCCAAAGGCAACACCGAAAGCCCTGCTCACTGGGTTTGGCAGTCATGCATCACCAGTCACCCTCTTCCAGAAGGCACTGGTCAAGGAAGCCACAGCACCCCTGGAAAAGCCTCTGCAGGGATTCATTTATTCCCAGTTCAGCATTATCCTCTGCTGGGATGGCTGATCCCTCTCTCCAACATCCGTCCCCAAGCTCTGATCCTGTCCCACTCCTGTCCAACATGGTTGATTATAAACTCTGCCCAGTGTGGATCTGCTTTCTGGGCAGAGGGAACCTGGAAGAGCTCAAGGCCAGGTTGGATGGGGCTTGCAGCAACCTGAGATAGTGGAAGATGTCCCTGCCCATGGAAGGGGGTGGGACTGGATGGGCTTTAAAGTCCTTTCCAACTGAAACCATTCTGGGATTCAGTGATGTTCCTTCCCCACCCAGCCTAACACAACCAAACTGGAGCCTGATGTTTCCAGGGGAGCATTTCCCCTGCACTCATAAAATGACAAAGCCAAAGAAATCCAAAGGCAAGTTAAGGATATGGCTATTCCTACAAAACTGTGTCCAACCTAAGTGCTGCTCCTTGGTTTAATTTCAGAATTTAAAGGATCATCCCCACCCATTCTCCAGCACAGCCCTTCAGACACACCCTCAGCTCCTTTCAGACCTTTGCTTCCCAGCTTTCCTGCATGGATTCAGGCTGATGTTTTCACCCATAGAATAATTACAGATTCCAATTCCAGATTTGCAGCTTTGTTTCTGTCCCCTCTCACTTGCAGGGAAATCACTTTCCTTCAGCCAAACCCTGCAGGAGCTCTGCTCCCAGCACTCCCCTGTTAACCTCTCCATGTCCAACCTTGCCTTTTGGGGGTTACCAGGCACATACCACATCTGCCAGAGCAGATCTCCCTTGCAGGAATGTAAAACTTTGGTCACCTCACCTGAGTTATCACATATTTCTTTTCAACAGCAGCTTAGCTAGAAGGAAAATAATAAAAAATATCCATTTTTTACTCATAAAAAAGTATCCAACTCATAAAAAATATCCACTCCTCTATCAGGAGGGGTCCCTTTCCAGGGCAGATCCCTCACCGGGGCTGTGAGGAATGATGTTCAATTCCCTATTTTGCCCTTTTCTTTTCCATGGAATGTGCTTAACAAGAGCACAGCATACAGAACTAGGAGATAACTCCTCCTGGCCATCTTGCTGCCCTCCAGCAGCACAAATTCCATTAATTCCCAGTGGCACACTCGGGGGGACACAGCTTTCGGCAGGGGAAAGGCAGAATGTGCTCAAGGCTTTCCAAGCTGATAGGAGACTCAAGGATGGAGCAGTTGCAGTTCCCCAGGACCTTTTTTAGGTTTAGGTACAGAAAATTTGCACCCCAGGATCCAGGAGCCACCAGCACACGCCCCTTGGCTTCCCAGCCCAACAGCCTGAGAGCCACAGAGCCGAAGGACACGGAAAAGCCAGGGCCAGATATCCCATGGCACTGCCCAGTGCCTCCAAACCCACAGTGCCTCCAAAGCCCCTTGGGTCTCACAGCCTCCACAGGCTGAGAGGAACCCAGCCCAAAAGCTAAACTCAGATGAAGCTCTTCCTGCAGCCTCCTAACAGCATTTGATATTCCATAGAGGACACTGGCCCAAGTCCCCACCCTCCTTTCCCTTTCCCTTTCCTTTCCCAGCTGTTTCTCCCTGCCCAGTCCCAGACTCAGTACAAGTTCTGTGGGATCAGCCAGCTCAGCTCTGCTAAACCCAAGCCTGAGGTGCTGGATCCCCACCTGAGATATCTCTCCAGCTGAAGCTGAGCTTCCCAACCTACCTCCTTCTCTGATTTCAGTTCATCCCTGCCAACTGCACCAAATCCCAAGGCCGGTGTGCATCATCCCTCCGGGAACACGATTCCCTTCGGTGCCATGGCCATCCATGGAGCCTTTCTGTCCCAGCACACCTTCTGCTCCGCCATGGAAAAGGGATGTGGCAGCTCTGCTGGTGCTGGCAGTCAGGCTCTCTCCAAGGGACCTTTCCATGACACCCTGCTCTGCAAGCACAGTGATTCCCAGCTGGCACAGCCCCTCCACCCCCAATTCACAAGGCATCAGACCCTGCTGATTTAGAACCATTTCAAAATGCCTCTCACCAGTCACTGTGCTTGACTCCATCCTCTGGCAGAGCCACACCTAGAGGGACCAGCCAAAAACTGGGAAAATACTTGGGAGGGCTCAGCTCCAGCTTCCCTCCACGTGAGGAGGGATTTCAAGCATCTCCCCCTGCCCACACACTGACAGAGGGGGAAGCTGTCAGCAGAACAAAAAAAACAAAGTTTCTCCACAATTCATCCCTGCAAAATTCTGCACTTTTAGCCAAAATCATGAATACACTGCAAACAAACTTACCTTGGTTCCAGCTCTGGACATTTTCCGTTCCAGCCAAGCTCCCCTGTGCCGGAGGAACGTCAGCAGCTGTTACAAACAGCCAGGATCCGAGGTGCCCTTTTTATAACGGGCTTGTTTTAAACCAGACAGCCGCTTTGTCATGAGAATAGGATCCAAAAATTGAGTCAGTGATTCTGAGGCTATAGCCGATTTCCAGAAAAGCAAACAGGATTATGGAATAAAGGAAGGCTTCGCCATCCTCCCTTTGTTACCATTTGCTGAGTCAGAACACCAAAACTCTGCCAAATGCACTCAAAACACGCAGCCCCCCGCCAAGGACGGGTGGTAATTTGGCTGCTCCCTCCCTTCCAAGCTTGTTAAACAAGAAGGAATCCTTGTTGGCTCTTAGAGACCCACCCCATTTGTAAGGAGGGCACATGGTATTCATCAGGGATGTTCAGGTGCAGTGAACGATGCAGTTAAGGAACAACAAAGTGTTCAGAGCAGACAGCAGAGGATTGCAAAGACCAGCTCTGCATTGAAAGCTCTCAATGGAGACATCTGTGCAGCAAAGAGGCTGCAGATTTTCCTGGGACACCCTCAGCTGGAGCCACACCACTCCAAATACCTCCTGACTTAGAGGGAAAGAAGGAAGTGTGGCCACCTCCCCACTCCCCACAGAGTGATTTCACACATCCAACGATGCCCAGATTTCTGTTGTCTCTTCAAGTGTCACAAATTCAACCCCAACTCTCAGCCCAGCACCTGAGGCTGGAGCAGAGGAGTTTTCCCTTTGGCCACACTCTGGCCCTGGGAGCGGGCAGGCCGAGGATCACTGGCTTCCACAGCCACCCCCCCGCCAGTGCATTATGAAAAACCACCTCTGCAGCTATTCAGTGCCCCAGCCCAAAGGCTTAGTGAGACAAAGGGACACGAATTTGGCACAGCAGCGCCCGAAACACGCAGCCCCTCTTTCAAATCTGTCAGGACAAGCACTCTCGCAACAGCAGCTCTGTAAATGCAGGCAGATGGGAGAGCCTGGGGCACACACAATCAGCAGCTGCTTCTCTTCCCATTTTAGGAGCCTTGAATCACCCAGAGCTGTTGCTCTCACTGAGCACTGAAGATCACAGTTCGAGCACAAGCTGGGTTCTATCAGCATGTTCACAGCTCAAAGCTGTGGTCACTTTGCACATCCCTCCTTTAGAGGTTGGTTAAATACAATAAACTCATCTTATATAAATAGAATAAATATAACAAACTCACCTCACCTGCCTGCCCAGGAGCCAAGAGACCTTCAGAGGAATTCTGAGGCAGTGCACTCGAGAGCACTGTGCCTTCCCCTCTCTCAGCTTGGAGAGCTCTTCCCAAGGCACCACCAGCTGCTGCCTCCACTCATCCATGCAATGCCTTTGCCTATTTTCCAAGCTTATTTAAGTGCTCAGCTATGAGCACATCTCCCCAAAACACATCCCACCAGCACATGAGAATGGTGCTTATTCAAGCTGATAATTTTTATGAAAATTATGAGAGATAGGAATAGGGCTTGTATCAAAACTTTGTGCCAGGGCAGCCTTCAGCTGCATGGCTGAAGTTTACAGGAGTTTTACTTTCAGCCTGGTAGGACTTACATTCTTCTTTTACCCCACTTGTCCCATAAATTAGCAGTTTCTCTGTCTGACAGCTTCACATTTCATTAAGATAAAAGATGCTGTGTCCCCCTAAGACCAACTGTACAGGTAAAACCCCTTCCCCAAGACATGTGTCAGGTTTATCCAACAAATCTAGTTTATTGACATTTGTCAAAACAATGCAACCATATACAAAAAATTTATCTTCTAAAAGTGCCATCTTCATATTAAAAAAAAACCAGTTTGATTTCATTCATAAAAAATTAAACATTTCTTTTTCACATTTATTAAAACAGCACCACTGGTTTGTACCATGAGGATGCAGGTGATGCCCAGGGCCTGCATCCAGCTTTGTCCCAGGAAACCTGGTGTGTTGGACACTATGGACTGCTGTGACAGCTCTGCAACAAGGCACTCTTCATCCTCCCCCAGTGCCAGGCACCTCTGAGTCACCAACAGGATGGCTACAGCACATTCCTGGCAAAGCACCAATGCTCAGGAATCCTACAGCAGCCAGGCAGTCCCATCCTCACCAGGGCTGGCTGGCAGATCCAGTGGGTGCAGGTGGGATGGCACAAAGTCTTAATGAGAACTGGGCTGAGTGGATCACTGGCTGTTCCCAGAGCTCTGGAACAAAATAAAAGGAGGCAATTTTACTTCTAACACCAGCAGAGAAAAAAAAAAAAAGGAATTCAAAGGCTAAATAAAAAATAAAACAATTTTCTAATGGTTTGAAACGTGCCATGGCAGAAGAGCACAATAAGGGCAGGTCTCCAGCTCCTAAACCACTTCTGTTTGGGAAGAGTAAGTGAGAATTATCCAAAGTCTTATTGTAAGAACTACCCAAAGTCTCACTGAAAGAACAACCCAAAGTCTCATTCAACTCTCTTTAGCAAAAAGTGAGATGGGTAGACATCAATGCACAGAGTTTCTTTGAAAGAGCAGCTATTCCAATCAGTTTTATATCACATTATGTGCAATTTGCCCATCTGCCTTACAGATGCCTCCAACAAATCAAACTTGGCAGCAAGGCCAAGCTGAGGACACAGATTTCAGCTGAAAATGGGTTTTGACAGGAAAGTAGGAACTAAACCCAAATGCCAGGCTCTTGTGAGAACATTCCCTCAGACTCCTGGCTTCTCCTATCTCTGCCTTGGCTGTGCACACCAACATGGGACAGTCCCTGGGGAGGAGAGAAGAAGCAAGAGAAAGAGGCCTTTTACTCACCTCCCTTTCCTTCTGCTGCCCAGGAACGTTATCCTGGCCAGGAATGTTATCCTGCCTGCTTGGAGCCCAGGGCAGGAGGCACCAGGCTGTCCAGCTGCTGCCTGTTCCCTGTCTGAACCAGCCACTCATAGAATTTGTTTTCGACCACAGCCTGGAACTGTTTCCTCTGATCCCTGAAACAGACAAAGCAGCAGGGAAATATGGAAAAATTCACATTTATTCACAGTATTATACTTCTACCATGTCTTCACTATCCAAACAAGCCTCCAGATGGATCAGGAAGAGCCAAGCTTGGTTCCTGAACCTTGCAGAGACAACCAGAAAAGGTTTTTACTGAGTTAATGTGATGCTAATGAACCCCAAAGGCAGAACCTGGAGCACTTGGAGAAGTCATAGAAAATTCTCCATCCCACCACCACAATCACCCTGCTCCAGGGCTGCCTCCACTTTCCCCTCAGGGCACAGCTGAAAAACTGTCTGAAAAGGGAGAACACTAAGGTTAGCAACCAGTGCTTAAGCACTAAGGACATGAAATTCTATTCTGACAGCACCAGAGAGGATGGAGATCAGGGAAAAAATGCACCTATAAACACACCTCACATCATTTTCTTTTTGGAGTGTTTTTGGCAGGCCTAACAGGGCAGGCCACTCAGCCCAGGCTAACTAGCACTGTCAGATGCCCAAAATCATCTCCAGAATAGCATCCCAGTCCTCTGGGATCAGCTCACATCTGGAATTTCTTAAGCCAAAGGTGGCACAGGCGTTGAGTAGCTCCTGATGGACTTTTTCAAGCAGTTTACACAATTCATTTCTGAACAGCAAATACTGGGAAGGAATTCTTGGCTGTGAGGGTGCTGAGGCCCTGGCACAGGGTGCCCAGAGTAGCTGTGGCTGCCCCTGGATCCCTGGCAGTGCCCAAGGCCAGGCTGGATGGGGCTTGGAGCAACCTGGGACAGTGGAAGGTGTCCCTGCCCATGGCAAGGGGTTGGAATCTGGTTGGGTTTTTAAGGTCCCTTCCAATTCAGGCCATTCTATTCAGTTTTGTCCCACTCACCCTCAGACAGGCTCCATGTATCCACACCCTTTTTTCAAGTTAAGGCTGCTGTCTGTATGTTCTCTTCCATTTGAGCCATTCCCCACAAAGCAGGGTTTTGGAACACAAACTAACCCAAATTCCTCCCCAGTGAACACAAAGGCAGCCACTTCTTTCTTCCCTTGTGGATTTATCTTCTCCAAAAGCTTTTTCTCTACCTTGATCTGCTACCGACCCTGAAAGACTTTCTGTCTGATACGCTCAGAAAAATGAATAAACAGGATTTTATGCTTTTGCAAGTTGTTCCTCAAGCTGTCTTCTTGGTCCTGTCTTACGGGGGTTTTACTTTCAGCCTGGCAGGATTTACATTCTTTTTTTGCCCCACTTTCCTCAATCAGACAACTTCAACTTCTTGAAAGATGTCTTCTTATTTCTAACACTCTCTTTCACCTCCCTGCTTGAGCACAGCAGCTTTTTTCTTTCTACAAGCCTGATATCCTGTTTGCTCTAAGCTTCCTACTTGTCTCCCTTCTTGTTTCCCTGCCTGCAAGAGACAACAGACATTTTCCACTGTCAGCTGCCCACTTTCTTTTCAACAAGCTTCTAAACTTGCCAGAATTTCCCCCCTTTTATGGAATAAGCAGGGAGCTCTTGCCTCCTGTGACTGCAGCAGATGATGGCAAATCTAAGCACATCATCCCCTATTTCCTCATATTTCTTTCACAGGAAGGTTCTGACAGGTCAAACTCCTTCCCAAAACTGTGGAGGGAAGCAGCAGCCTGGGAAGAAAAACAGATATTTGAAATGGGGGTTTATCCCCATTCTGTGCTTGCCAAGGAAGCTGGGCAGAGGATTCCACGTGATCTGCTCCAGAGGAATTTCAAAGATACTGCCAAAAGGTGATCTGCTGCAATGATGCATGTGCACATTCCCAGCTCACATCAGCAAGGGCTGGGACAGCCATTTATAGCCTCAATCCCAAGGGGAAGGCTGGGCTAAGAGGGACACCAGGCAGCTCAGGGTGCACACCCAGCCCTGGCCCAATCCACGGCCAGGGTGGATCCCTCACCTCAGCAACATCTGGGAATGCTTTTCCTGAAGCCTCACAAGCTGGGAAAATGCATCCATGAGAAAGCACCTGCTCAGGAGCAGCGTGGGTGAGGGAGGGGATTGTCCCCCTTGACCCCACTTCGTGAGGCCCCACCTGCAGAGCTGCCTTCAGCCCTGGGATACCCAGCACAACAAGGATGTGCTGCTGCTGCTGCTGGAATCCAGAGGAGGCCACGGAGGTGTTCCAGGGGCTGGAGCCAGGCTGGGAGAGCTGGGGGTGTTCACCTGGAGAGGAGAAAGCTCCAGGGAGACATCACAGCACCTTCCAGTGCCTAAAGGGGCTCCAGGAGAGCTGGAGAGGGATTTGGAGAAGGGACTGGAGTGACAGGACATAGTGGAATGGCTTCCCACTGCCAGAGGGCAGATTTAGATCAGATATTGGGAAGAAATTCTTCTCTGTGAGGGTGGTGAGGCCCTGGCACAGGGTGCCCAGAGAAGCTGTGGCTGCCCCTGATCCCTGAACTGTTCAAGGCCAGGTTGGACAGGGCTTGGAGCAACCTGGGATAGTGGAAGGTGTTCCACAGCACGGGGTGGAACAGGATGAGCTTTAAGGTCCCTTCCAACCCAAGGCATTTTGGGATTCTACAGCTCTTGAGCTATGCCTGTGAGCATTAGTCTTCCCCCATCACCAAGCAGAATCCCAGGATTGCTGATTACTAATGCTCTAGGACTGGCCTGCAAGACAAGGCTCCCACAACCCAAGCCATCCTTCAAGGATTTCTGTGGAATCCCCATCAAACAACCCTCTGTCCACATGGCTGAGGGGACACTCACCTGCTCAGCCCTGCCTCCTTCACCATGCGCTGCCACACCTGCACCTTCTGCTCCCGCTGCCTCAGCACCTCCTGGTATTCCTGGGGAAGCCCCCCTGGGGTCTCAGTGGTGTCTCCTTCCATCTCAAAGGGAATCACAAAGGTGTAGAAGTCTGAGGGGGGCAGGAGCCGGAAGACGCTGGTGTCACCGCTGTCCCTGCACACCAGCATGGGGCTGTCCCAGTAGTTTGGCAGAGTGGCCAAGCCCACCTGAGCCATGTGGTCTTCCAGCATGGGATAATGGGTGTGGAAAGGGGCAAAGCTGACTGCCTGGTTCCCCGAGAGGATGAGGGGCTGCGTGGGTGTGAGGGTGTGGAAAGTGCAGCCCTTGGTGGACGAAAGCGACAAGCGATGGCAAACGGCGATGACCTTGACGTTGTCACAGCTCTGGACGTGGACTGATACCCCCACAGGGCCCAGGACAAAGGTGCTGCTCCGGCACTTCTCGATGGTCACTGATCTGCCAAGGAAATACAGAACCATCAGGGCTGGAAGGAACCTCCATCCAGACCAAGGCAGGGTCACTGTCACAGACATAATTTATGAAAAATCCTTTGGCCAGGATTGTGGTGGTGCTCACAGGGGTCCCAGGAAGAGGGAAGAGATGAGAATCTTGACTCCATGTTTCAGAAGGCTGATTTATTATGTTATATATATATATTATATTAAAACCATACTAAAAGAATAGAAGAAAGGATTTCATCAGAAGGCTGGCTAAGAATAGAAAAAGAATGATAACAAAATCTTGTGACTGACCAGAGAGTCCGAGACAGCTGGAAAAAAATCCTGTGTCTTGGGCATGTTTTTTTGAAAAATCCTTTCCTTAGGATTTTTCCTCCTGAGAAGCTGAGAGGCCTCAGGAACAAAATGTAACCAATAGTTATCTGCTGCTGTGGAATGCAACAGGTGCATCTGTGATTGGTCCATGTGGTTGTTTTTAATTAATGGCCAGTCACAGTCCAGCTGTCTCGGACTCTCTGGTCAGTCACAAGATTTTGTTATCATTCTTTTTCTTTCCTTTGTTAGCCTTCTGATTAAATCCTTTTCTCTCCATTCTTTTAGTGCAGCTTTAATATATAATTTTCTTTTAATATAATATATATCATGAAATAATAAATCAGCCTTCTGAAACATAGAGTCAAGATTCTCATCTCTTCCCTCTTCCTGGGACCCCTGCAAACACCACCACAGGGTTACCTGCAGCAGGTGACATGGGAATGTGTCCAGGTGGGTTTGGAATGTCTCCAGAGAGGGAGACTCCACCTCTTCCCTGGGCACCTGCAATGGAAGGAAGTTCCTCCTCATGTTGAGGTGAAACTTGCTGTGGTTTAGTTTATGGCCATTGCTCCCTATCCTGTCACTGGCACCACTGAGCAAAGCCTGGCACTACCTGGAGATCTCTGTATGGATTGATGAGATCCCACCTCAGTCTGGTCTTCTCCAGACTAACCAGGACCAGCTCTCTCAGCCTTTCCTTGTCAGGGAGATGCTCCAGTCCCTTCATCATCTCTGTATCATCCACTGGACCCTCCCAGGAGCTCCTTGCCCCTCCTGAGGAACCCAGACCTGAACACAGCACCCCAGCTGTGCCTCACAGGGCTGAGCAGAGGGGCAGGATCACCCCCTGACCTACTGGGAATGCTCTTCCTAACACCCCCCAGGATCCCACTGGCCTCCTGGCCCCCAGGACACACTCATGGTCACCAGGAGTCCAGCTGAGTCCCAGGAGAAGCCAAACTCACCGCAGAGGGGACAGGAGGTAAATGAAGGAGTCGTTGCAGCGATAGATTCTGACGTGAGCCCCCACCAGGGTGTCTGAGCTCTTGGCCAGGGTCTGCCTGTACACGTGGCTCATGATCACCAGGGGGGACACCTCTGGCACCACCCGGGCACTGCAGGCAATCCTGGCTCTCCTGGTTGCTCCTTCCACTGCAAAACAAAGCCCACACAAGTTCTGGGTGCAGCAATCCCTCAGGAAAAGAATCAGCCCCAAAGTTCAAGGATGGTAAATCCCACAGCGGTCACACCATCCCTGATGCCTCCTGGGCAGGTCAGCAGCAAGAGGCACCAGAAATTTCAGAAACTGAGAGACACTGAAGGACCAAAACCACTTAAAAGATTACTTAGGAGCAGTCAAAGCCTCCCACAAGCTCCAGAATCTCCAGTTCCACAGGCCTGTTGCTGAACACAAGACTCAGCTTAGCAGGAAGATCCCGAGGGTGAGTTTTAAGCAGGAATTGTGTGTTTTAAAAGGGGAAATGCTCCCTCTAGGATGCAATCCTTAAGCCCTTCCCCATCCTCCCTAACCCACTGCCCCTCTTGGGATCCTGCAGTCAGGGAAACAAAACACTGAGATAAATTCCTTATCCTAAGGAGGAAAGTGCCTTGGCTCCACTCCCATGTCCCTGAAGGAGAGGGGCTGGATTGGACACAAGGAAACCTAGACCAGATCCCACCCCACTGCCAGATCCCTGGTCAGCAACAAGAGCTGAGTTCTCATTTCTGGGGTTATTTTTCTTAAAATTTTATTTATACTATTTATCTAGATTTATTTTTCTGTATTTCTAAATTGATTTCTGTATTTTCAACTTCCTCTATTTGTATTTTTTGACTTATCTACACTTTTGTAATTCTATTTATTTCTCTATATTTTTATTATATCTTTATTATATTTATATATTTATCTTTATATATTTATTTCTATATTTCTGTGCACTTCTGCTTTTGTTTTTCCATACTCATACTTACTGTATTACTGTATATTTCTATATATTTCTATTTTATTCACATATTTCCATTCCCCCCCCACATCCCAATGTCTCCCCACACCCCAATGTCCCCCCAAACTTTTGTAATTCTATTTATTTCTATATATTTTTATTATGTTTATATCTTTATCATATTTATTATACTATATCTATATATTTATTTATTATCTTTATTTTTATATATTTATTTCTATTTTTCTACATTTCTGTGCACATCTGCTTTTGTTTTTCCATACTCGTACTTACCGTATTTATGTATATTTCTATATATTTCTATTTTGCTCACATTTTTCCATTTCTCCCCACATCCCAATATTCCCCCACATCCCAATGTCCCCCCACACCCCCATTTCCCCCCATATTTCTGTCTATCTAAGAACACCTTCCCAGCAGTTTTGCCCACCTTGCTGTGCCCACGCGAGCTTCTTGCCAGCCTTGACACAGACAGTTATTCCCAGGGGATTGGCAGTGAGGGAGGAGCGCAGCCAGCTCTCCAGCTTGTGCAGGGAGAAGGTTCTGGAGCCTTTGGAATACCCATTGAGGCCATGGCAGGGCTGCCTGAGGGCCAGCTTGTGGAGGGGACGGACGGTGCCCGAATTGCTGACGGTGCCCTCCAGCAGGAAGCTGAGGGCACACACGGCTTCAAAGGACACCAGGCTGCTGCAGCTGGAATGGGAAGAGGCTGAGAGCTGCTCTGGCTCCAGCAGCAGCTCCAAGATATCCAAGAGGTGGCTCTGAACAAAGGCAAGGTGCTCCTGGTCGTCCCAGTTCTGTAGGGGCAGGAAAACACACAAGGGGTGAGTTCTCCAAGAAGCTCCATGGACATCATACATACAAATCCTTGCTAAGAATCCTTCCAGAAGAAGGAAAGCCAGTCAGGTACAGTGCTCATTCCTGCTGCTCTGCTCTCACAAGGCTGGAAAGACACCTCCCCCAAAAAGCTCAAAATACCAACTCAAGTACCAAGTATTCATTCTGGAGGGGCAGCAAAACACACAAAGGGTGAGTTCTCCAAGCTGAGAAGCTCCATGGACATCATATATACAGATCCTTGCTTAGAATCCTTCTAGAAGAAGGAAAGCCAGTCAGGTACAGTGCTCATTCCTGCTGCTCTGCTCTCACAAGGCTGGAAAGACACCTCCCCCCAAAAACTCAAAATAAAGCATTTAATTCCAACTCAAGTATCAAGTATTTCCTTCTAGAGAGCAGCACCAGGCTCTTCTACAGCCCCACACAAACCCAGGCCACTGCTGCTGGCATTCAAAGGGAGGACACAAATCAATAACTGACACTCAAGGTCCTGGAGCTGCTCCACTGGAAAAACCCCTGCAGCCAGGATTCAGTGCCAGGATAAAAAGCAGAGGATCATTTCTCCAATAAATCAAACCCTCTGAAAGAATCTTTATTTCAAATTCTAAAGGGCTGCAGCCCAAAAAAAGGAGACTGCAATTCAGGCAGAGATTCATAAAGGTGAGTTTTGCTGAAGGAACATAGGGCTGTGATTACACCTTGTCCTCACCACTTTTGTTCAACGTTTCAGGATAAAATTATCCAGCTCCTGTTTTTAATCATTCCAGCTTGCCCCAAGCTACATTTCACCAGCTTATCCCACTCACAGCAGCACATCTGTGCCAGAATTCCAGAGGCTGGCATGGCCTTACACAGGGTTGCAAATTGCAATGCATTCTCACACACAGAGCTGCTCACAGGACACATCCAACTCACTCCTTCCTAAATACCTGGCAGTATTTTAAAAGGAAACAGCATTTCCATGCAGTTGATCTACAGCTGAACAACCAACTCCCCTCTCAGAAACAAAATATTATGCCCTGGAATCCAAAATTCCACACTGGGATCATGGGAAAGGCACTATGAGCATGAGGAGAGCTCCCTGCTTGACTAATAAAGCAAAAAAGGCTGTTGCTTCTCAAAAGGAGACTTGCCAAGACTCTCGGGGAATATTCAGTTGGGTTTGGACTCCAGGAAAGTCTCATGGAAAACTTTAAAAATCCATTTTATAAACTGTAGAGATCACAACAACTTCACTTCGTTTACTATGGAACAGGAATTGTGCAGCTGGAGCTTTGCTCAGAGGTGAAACCCTCCCGGGAACAAACCAGCCCCTTCCCCAAGCCCCCTCAGAGCGAAGCGGCTCCTGCACACGGGCAGTCCCGGAGGTACGAGTACCTTATTCTCCGTGCCCAATTTCCCTGACAGGCTGGGAGACTTGGTCCTGGGGCTGGGCCACTCGTCGCCGAGCAGAGAGCGCCGCAGGGACACGTTGTGGAACTGCTGCACGTACAGGAAGAGCAGGAACTGCAGCGTGTCCACGGAGAGCTGGAGAGCACGGGAGAGACAGAGAATTGTCAGCCTGGGCCAGGCTCCTCTTTCGGCAGGGTTGGGGCTCCCCCTGCCTCAGGCCGGGCCCGGACTCCCCCTGCCTTAGGCCGGGCTCTTGCCTTGCTCCGCTCCCACTCCAGCTCCTCGGCGCTGGTGCAGGCCGCCTCAACCTCGGCCCAGCGCAGGCGGAGCGGCGGGGAGGGCCCGCGGAGGCCGCGGAAGAGCTCGAAGTAGAGCCAGGCGATCTCGGGGCTCAGCAGCAGCTTCCCGCAGGCGATGTGCCGCCAGCTGGACCAGCTCAGCCGCGGGAAGCAGCCCTGGTCCGCCCGCGCGCGGGCGTAGGCGGCCGCCTTGCGCAAGTAGTGCGGGGTGAGGCGGGCGGGCGGCGGGGCCGGGAGCGCTCCCACCAGGAACGGCTCCGTGCGCACCCACAACCGCACCGGCCCCGCCGCCGCCATCGCCGCCGCCGCCGCCGCCACTTC
Organism: Molothrus aeneus; assembly: GCF_037042795.1. Taxonomy (NCBI): domain Eukaryota; kingdom Metazoa; phylum Chordata; class Aves; order Passeriformes; family Icteridae; genus Molothrus; species Molothrus aeneus. The sequence continues at coordinate 5,079,513 of NC_089655.1, read as the reverse complement.
CGGGTTCCACCGCGGGCACCATAGAGACGGCCCTTCCCGCCTGCCGGGAGCCGCCGCCCATTGGCTGAGACTGCCAGCGCGAGGGCGGGAAAAAGCGCTGCGCTCGCTGATTGGCTGTTCGGAAGGAAGTCACCCTGGAGGGGCGGTGGGGCGTGACCGGCGGGCTCGGCGGCGACGCTCCGGCAGGCGATTGGCCGGCGGCGGTGAAGTGTGAGCAGCCCATTGGCCTGCGTTGAGCGGCGGCGCGCTCGGATTGGCTAGCGTGGAACACCCCGCGCTCCCATTGGCTGGGGTCGGGGCGCTGCGGAGCCGCCGGGACGCGCCGCTCCCGCCGCTCCCCCTCAGCCGGCAGGGCCGGGCCCGCCATGGCCCCCGCCTGGATCGGCCGCCTCTGCCTGCTCCTGCTCTGCCTCTGCGGGGAGGCCGCCGCGGGGTGAGTGCGCCGGGCCGCGCCCACGGGTCTGGGGTTCCGCCTCAGCACCGGCCTTCCCCCTCCTCAGGCTCGGCAGGCGCGGCGCTGACGGGACCCCGCTCCCTTCCCCTCATCGCTCTCCTGTTCCCCCTCTCCCCTCTCCCTTCCCGTCTCCCTCCCATCCCCGTTCTCCCTCACCCTCTCCCCGCTCCCTTTCCCTCACCTTTTCTCTCCCCCCCACGGCAGGAGAGACTTCTACAAGATCCTGGGGGTGTCCCGCGGCGCCTCCATCAAGGACATCAAGAAGGCCTATCGCAAACTGGCGCTGCAGCTCCATCCCGACAGGAACCCCGACGACCCCCGGGCCCAGGAGAAGTTCCAGGACCTGGGCGCTGCCTACGAGGTGAGGCCGGGAGCCGGGAATGGCTCCGGGCTGGGAAGGGTGGATGGGGCTCGTAGTAAAATAAACCAGGCTGGATCTTGGCCATTGAGACTCGTGAGGATTCATCCTGGAGCGTTCAGGGGATGGGAAAGGAGGTTTGTGGGGAATTAAAGGCTCTTCCCTAAGGTGCAGCTGGAATCCCTCCTTCCCCTGTTACCATGTGAAATTCCATCTTCCCCCTGTTAATATAGTGAATTCCATCCCACATCTCTATTGTCACAGAATCCCAGGATGGTTTAGGTTGGAAGGGACTTAAAGATGATCTCATTCCATCTCTTCACCATGGGCATGGACACCTTCCACATCAAATTTCCTTTATTCCTTCTCATCAATTTCCATCCTCTCCCTATTACTACACCAAATTCCATCCTGCCCCTCTTAATACATCCAGTTCCAGGTACTCTCCCAAATGAAAACAGAGATCCAGAGCTTACCAAGTTGCTTTATAAGGGTCACCCAATTCTGGTTCCATTTCACCCAAAACAACCAAATCAACTCACTGTGTCCCACAGCCAATTCAGCAGAAGGATTTCCAAGCTGTCCTGGCTAAACACAGATAAAGACCTTGCAATGAAGGGCAGGTTGCTTTCCCTCCTATTACTACACCAAATTCTATCCTGCCCCTCTTAATACATCCAGTTCCAGATACTCTCCCAAATGAAAAACAAAGATCCAGAGCTTACCAAGTTGCTTGGAGAGCTGCTCCTGCCAGAGGACAGTCCAACACCCCTCAGCTCCCTCAGCCAGGAGGAAGCCAAGGCACCAGCTTAAAGTTCTTTGGAATTTATTCCCAGTTCCTCAGGGGAGGAGGGGAGGTGCAGCAGCTCCAAGTGTGTGTAGGGCCTGACTGGGATTAGTCTGAGCTGATGGGAAGTGAAAGGTGCTGGCCTTGGGTTTAGAGCATATTAAGTGAGAAAAGTAATTGTGGGACACAGCAGGATTCCTGTTATTCCATGATAATGTTGTGGCATGCAAATGATCCCCCACACCAATAGCCCAGTGCATTAAATGAATCAAATACAGATCATTGTATTGCCCAAGGGTGTGAAGTCAAAGCCTGCTTTCCTTACCTGTACATACACAGTGATGGAATGTTTCCTACATGTTTTCTGTCCTTTTTGTCCTCCTTCTGTCACTGCTGGACTCCATCTGCCCCTGCTCCCCACTGTGCAGCAGAGAGGAAAATGATGCTGAAAAATTTCATTAGCAAAAATTCCTAGCAGTGAATTCCTCTTTGGGTGGGAGCTTGGAGTCTCCTTTGGGAAGAACCCAGCTGCAGGTAAAAGGATTTGTAGCCTGGCTCCTGCTTCCATCCCTGGTGCTCCTCAGATATGCAAATATTCCTCAAAAGAGGAAGTGAGAGAACAGTTGGCATTTATTTCTTTGTGTTGAGAAAGAAAAATCTTCACTTTTGTTTTCTCTAAAAGCTGGGACCCCTTTTTAGTTCTGACTTATATAAACTGGCTTTATTATCACAGGAAAAATGAACATAAAGACATTTTTTGTGGGAAAAAAGTAATCCCCTATCATCTGCAGCACTTCAGGATTGATGCACAGGGAGCTGTGAGCTTGGTGCTGCTTCTGTGAGCTGGGATCTTGTTGGCACTTCCTGCTGGCAGAGGATTTCTCTGCCTCTTCCTCGAGTTCCAGCTGGTTTAAGTGTTTGCCAGCAGCTGAGATTATTCTCTCTATTCAAAAGCTGAGTGAAAAAGTGTTTGTAAAATGGAATCAGAAATCCAGTCTTCGTGTGTGTGAGCTTTGGAGGAAGCTTTTGATGCCCTCCCTGCCAGGTCTTCATCTGTGTTTAGCCAGGACAGCTTGGAAACCCTTCTGCTGAGTTAGCTGTGGGACACAGTGAGTTGATTTTTGGGCAGAATGGAACCAGAATTGGGTGTCCCTTATAATGCAGAATTTTCTTCACCATAAACTCTCTGTTAACAGCACTGCTGCTCAGGGGGTGGGTAGCTGATTATGGCAAAGCTTTCCCAAAAAATTGAGGGGAAAGTAGGTTAATGAACCTGCTCAGTGTCTTCATTTTCACAGGCTCAGTGATTCCAGCCCAGAGCTGTGTGCTCTGAATTCAGCTGTTTGAACCAGGAAAGAGACTGATCCCAGGAGAGGGACTGAGACTCTTCTGCAGAGCCATGAGTCTCAGGATGGATTTGGGAGGAGTTTCCATGGGAATCTCAAGTGGCAGAGGGACCACTGAACCCTTACCTGCTGGGTGAAAGTGATGAAGTCACTGCTAATTTTCCCTTGTTGCTAACATTTATCAGTGGTTATAATTCCACAGAATCTTAGCATGGTTTGAGTTGGTAGGGACCTTAAAGCTCATCCATTTCCACTCCCTGCCATGAGCAGGGACACCTCCCACTGTCCCAGGGTGCTCCAAGCTCCATCCAACCTGGCCTTGGACACTTCCAGGGATGGGGCAGCCACAGCTTCTCCAAACACCCCAAATTCAGCAGGTTTTCCTCTTTTAGCTGCTTCTCCACCTGTTGAGTTGCTTCTCCATCTGTTCCCACTCCTTCTGAAAGCCAACCTGCCAACTCTGGCATTTCCAAATATGATCAATGAGGGAGGAAGGGCAAGGAACACTAAATGTGACCAGAGACTTCTGGATCTCTGAGGCAGGAAGAGCAAAGATCAAAACTTAGGAAATAAAATCAATGCTTAAAAGTCATGGCTGAGACACAGGGATGGTGGTATGTGATTATTTGTCTCAGCATGTCCTGCTTTGTAGGATTTCAGTTATTCCTTGTGATTATTTTTTTAATATTTAAGATAAACTCAATGTTTATGTTTCCCAGTCTGCTCCTGCTTTTTTAATGAATGAAATGTGCTTTTTATGGGCTTAACTTTTCCAGACAGCACAGCAAGCAGAGCTCCTGTAGAGTCCCCAGTGAAAAGTGCTGAGAGGGCCCTCAGAGCCTTGTCTAACACCTCCCCTCAGCTCCAGATGAGCCTTTCCTCCATCCCTGCCTTTTCCAGGTGCTGTCAGATGAGGAGAAGAGGAAGCAGTATGATGCCTATGGAGAGGAGGGCCTGAAGGACGGGCACCAGAGCTCCCATGGAGACATCTTCTCCCAGTAAGGAGTTTTAACCCCTTTGGGCTGTCCTGCAGCTGCTGCTCTGATTCTGTGATGCTCAAGAACCCTTTTGATGGGGTTTTGCCTGGCCCAGGGTCTGATGTGCAAGTTGAGAATTTGAAGAAATACATTTACATGCAATTTCCAGTTTTGGTGTGCCCCACTCCTTGCTGCAAGCAGAAACCAGTGGAGACTTCCCATGTGGGCACCTCTGGGCACTGTGGGTGATTTTTCAGGTGCAGCACCTGCTTCAAACATGTGGAAACTTTCTCAGGTTATCTGTGTGTGATTGGGGTTTGACCTGTTGTCTCACATCACTTTGGGGACACTTTTCTTTCTGCAAAGCAATGCTATGGTGACTTGCACAGCCCCTGTAGAATTTGGAGCATTAAAAACCAAATGCACTTGCACATTGCTTGGACAGAACCTGATTTCCTGCCCCTTTGGATAAATTTCCTAAAATAATTCCAGAAGTTGCTCAGCTCCTGTAATCCTGGGTGAGGACTTGCACTGCTGCTCTGCTCTGTTCTGAGGGACAATATGCAGAATTCCTAGGGAGTTTTCCTCATCCCTCTTGTCCCCAAACTACTGAAAACCAACCTGCTAGCAGTGACTTGCAGTGCTACTCAGAGTTTACTCCTTTTGGTGGTGGCAGCTGAGCAGCAGTGCAGTGTGGAGAGGTCAGATTTTGAATGTTCTGCTCCAAATTTTGTTTTCTTTAGTGCAGAAAACTCTTCCAAAATGGCTGCTGCGTTTGAAGACTTCAGTTATGTTCTGCAGGAACAAAAAGAGGTTCCTGGGTTTACTCTGGAGCTTTAGGATTGCTGCTTTTTAGTGGAGTAGAAGCATTTGCCTAGAATTCCTCCTTCCTGAGCTAACCATTGTGCTTAACTCCAGTTTCTTTGGGGACTTTGGATTCATGTTTGGAGGGAGCCCTCGCCAGCAAGACAGGAATATTCCCCGGGGAAGTGACATCATCGTGGACCTGGAGGTCACACTAGAGGAGGTGTATTCAGGAAACTTTGTAGAAGTAAGTTTACTTGTCTCAGTGTTTCTTGTGTTCCCAGGTTTGAGGTGCCTGACCAGAGTTCAGAGTATCTTATCCCAAAAATTGGAGCTGAAATAGATGCTCCTTTTCTGGGTCTGGCAGTAGAGAATGTTGTGGTGCTATTTCCTGTAGTTTACTGAAGAAACCACACATTTATTCATCTTTTGCATCTGGCAGTGTCTCCATAAAGTGTGATAATACTGATTTGTTGGCTGTCAGTCAGCAGCTCAGCTTGAATAGTGCAGCAGCCCAGTTGAAAGAGGTGTAAATTGTCCTTCTGTAGAATTTAGGAATATTTGAGGGGCTGTTGATAAGCTTCAAATTCACTTTTCAATTTTTGTAAAACCACATTGAGAATTTTTCAGTCTCCTTCTACAGCTAAACATGTCACTGCAAGTTTCCAGATTATATAACTGAGAAGAGTATGTGGAAAATTATTATCTTCTTTTAAGCAAGCTCCATTTCTGGTGCTGACAATCCCTCCTGTCTGCTGGTTGGCTTTCCAGTGGTTGATTTTTGTGTTGTGGCTGTTGGGGGAACTCCAGATAATTTCCCCATTGTGTGGTACAAGGAAGTGTATTAACCAAAGTGTGGGGTGTTCCATCCTAGTGTTATCTTTCCTGTGTGGAAAGAGAATGGCAATAGTGATGTCAGAGAGAGCTTTTTTGGTGTTTATGTGTGATCACAAGGTGAAAACTTGTCATTGTTTTGCCAAGGCCACATTTGGAGCTATTGTGGCAGCACCACACCACAATACGTCCCTGCCTGTGGGACAGGGCTGGAATTAGCTGATTTTTAAGGTTCTTTCCAACCCAAACCATTCTCTGTTCAGAGAAATCCAGACCCTTATGGAGACCCAGGAACACTGACATCAGCCTCTCCCTCTTCCCTTCAGGTTGTCAGGAACAAGCCAGTGGCAAGACAGGCCCCTGGCAAACGGAAATGCAACTGCAGGCAGGAGATGAGAACCACCCAGCTGGGCCCTGGGCGCTTCCAGATGACTCAGGAAGTTGTTTGTGATGAGTGTCCCAACGTCAAGTGAGTTTGGTGCTCGTTCCTGCTCCACAGAATCCTAAATTCCGTGATTTTATGTAGGGACATCAATATAGGGAGGTTTATTCCAAAACCCACCGCTAGATGGGGGAACGCGCCTGTGTTCCCAGGAAGAGCTGGGGACATTGGGAAGGATTAACACCGGGTTCTCATTTCCAGGGAGCCACTCTCGATTCTTGCATCTGTTGGGTGCAGAGCTCCCCAATTTCCCCTTCCAGCCTTTTATTCCTTGCACAAAGTTCCACAGCTAGATCTGAAAGGGAAGCACACAGCTGGGAACAGCTGGATATGGAATGCCATGCTGAAATGGAATGCCATCGCACCCCCTGCTGCTGACTGTGTGTTTGGGAGCTTTCAACTTTGCCTCCTCTACTCCCTGAGTCTCAGCTCACCAGAAAGGCAGCTCTGACTCTCTAGGTTTAGATGTGAGCAAGGACAGCATGTGTGAGCTTGTGGGGGTGGTCTCCTTTCCCCAGGGACACAAATTAAAAGTTGAGATGAAGTTGAAATAAATAAATAAAGTTGCAAACCGAGTGCTGGGTTGCTCTTCCCCTTTTCAGGCTGGTGAATGAAGAGAGGACACTGGAAGTGGAGATAGAGCCAGGGGTGAGGGATGGCATGGAGTATCCCTTCATTGGGGAAGGTGAGTGTGTGCTCAGCTCTGAGCTGCTCCTCCTCCATGATCCTCTGGCACATGGTTCCCATGTGGTGGGAAGTGCTGTGTTCTCTGCATGTGCTGAAATCCAGGAGCATGTTCCTAAGTCTGGATAACACAGTTCCACTCCCTTAGCTGGGAGTGGGGACAACACCTGAGCAGGAGCATCTGTTCCAGGCTTGAGCCTTTGAAGGGATCCCCTCTGCCCTTCAGTGGCTAAAGGATTTCATTAACATGCAGACAGGTCTTCCAGAAAAGCAGAGGTGACCTTGCTGAGGCAGCACTCAGAAAGCCCTAAGCTCTTTAGGAGATGTTTAAGCAGAATTTTGGTCATCTAAAGATCAATTAGTTGGTTTTGGTTTTTTTTTTTTTTTTCCCTTTTAACTGTAATATCCTGCTTGTCTCTCCACTCATTCCTATTTCCTTTCCTTTAAACAAAACTTTGCTTTCTCCCCCACAGGTGAGCCCCACGTGGATGGGGAGCCAGGAGATTTGCGCTTCCGAATAAAAGTTCTGAAGTAAGTCTCTGGCCTAGCTGGGCTCTTGCTTGGCCAGATGGAGCTTGTCCTTTAGCAGGGCAGGTGCAGGACTGGCACTCAGGGCTATGCAGGATGCTCAGCCCTCGTGGTGCTGGAGGAGCTGGACTTGATGCTGTTAAAAGTAGAATTATCAAAGTATCCTATTTTTTTTGGCTTGAATTCACCATGTGTGATTCAGAATAAATATCTCCTTTTCCCTAGCACACAATCTTGCTATTGTAAGGAAATGCACTACTAAGAAAATTGCTGTGTGAGTCAGGACTTCTTGCCACACCTCACCACTCAGTGCCCTAGAAATAGAAAAGGCATTTATCAGTGCATATCTTATACAGGAAAATGAAGCTAAATTTGATTCATTCTTCACTTCCCCTCCTATTTATGATTTCTCCAACCTCCCAAATTGAAGGAAAGAAGCTCAAGGACCTGTTTCCCCTCTGGGGAAGGAGTAAAGTTCAATGGCTCTTATTTCCACAGGCACCCAGTGTTTGAAAGGAGAGGAGATGACTTGTACACAAACGTGACAATCTCGCTGGTCGAGGCACTGACAGGCTTTGAGATGGATATTGCCCACTTGGATGGGCACAAGGTGAGGCCCAGGGTGTTGTGTCCATCCCAAATTCACCTGCAGCTCCATGCTGAGGATTGGCTTGCTCAGGGTCTGGTCATCTACAGTATTCCTTCTGTTGGAGCATTTTCAGGCCAATGGACTCTCTATGAGAAGTGCCTCACTTCCAGGCTGTCCCAGCAGCAGAGGGTGGTGTTAGTTCTGGCCTGTGTCCAGTGAAACAGCCTGGACCCATGGGATATCACTGGTTTTGGCAAGGAATCAATGCCAGTTGGAGCTTTCCAGTGGGTTGGAAACAGAGTGTTTGAGTATTGGGGTGCACACACAGAACATGGACTGCCCCAGGAGGTGGTGGAGTCCCCGTCCCTGGATGTGTCCAGGGAACATCTGGATGTGGCACTCAGTGCTCTGTTCTGCTTGACAAGGTCAGAATCAGTCATGACTTGGAGTCAATGATTTTGGAAGTCTTTCCCAACCTCAGTGATCCTGGGATCTTGTAACACCACTAATGTTCTCACTTTCCTTTTCTCTCCAGGTTCACATTGTGCGGGATAAAACCACAAAACCCGGCGCCAAGCTGTGGAAGAAGGGAGAAGGTCTTCCAAACTTTGATAACAACAACATCAAAGGCTCCCTAATAATCACCTTTGATGTGGAGTTCCCCAAGGAGCAGCTGACGCCGGAGCAGCGGGAAGGTGCGTGCCCAGAGCCCTCAGCCTGAACCTGGCACAGCTCCTCCAGGGGCTGGAGCAGTCAGGAGGGGCTCTCCTGTCCCTGTGCCCCTTGTCCAACATAGCACAGTTGGCTGGTGGCCCCTGATGAACTCCCACTTCCCTTGGAAGCAAGGAAGCTTGGCTGCTGAGGTTGGGATGTGCTGCTGCTGGAATGCAGCTCTTGGCAAGTTTGCAGGTGCTTTGTTTTGGTGCTGCCCATCTGTCTGACCCCACAGCCTTGCTGGGCTCAGCCTCTGTCTGCTTTGCCTCGGCTGGAATGGGATCACAAAGGGTTTTCCAGCCCCTGCTGCTACTTTCTTGGAGGCAAGACTGGTGGAAATCCCTCTGCTGCTGAGGGTAAGGAATGTCTCACTGTGTCAGGAGAAGAGTTGTTCCTTCCCACAGCTCCTTCCAGCCTACTCCCTCTAGGACAGATCCGCTGCTCAGCTTCAAATGGAAGCCTGATGAACCATGTAGGAATCCTAAAATTGCCAGGAGGGTAAATCCTTAAATCCTATACTCCCAGCAGGGAATTCTTTGCTCCAGCAGCCTCTGTGGTTCTGCTGCTCCACATCAGAGTAGGAATCAAGGTTCTCATCCTCTGTCATGGGACAAAGATATTCCTGGCATGTACTAGTGCAGCTCTTCAGGAAATCCCCAGAACTTCTTCCAGGGCTTCTTCTGAAGTGGATTGTCTTCTTTTAGTGGATTTCCTGGACTCCTCAATTTTGTAGTGGGAAGCCAAGCACTGGGTGGGTTTTGGCCACACTGCTGCCCTGTGCAGTCCAGCTGGTGGCTGCAGCTCCAGATGTCCCAAGGTTCTTCCTGCAGCTCTTTGGGCTGGGGGCTCTGTACCTCTGGGCTGGGCTTAGAGTGATCCTGCTTCATGGTTTTATCCCTCTGCTTTCCCTCTTGTTCCAAGAGTATTGTACAGGGCACAATGGCCTCGTCACTGTGGAGTCTCAGTCCAGGCTCTGCTGCCCTTCCAGAAGCTTCATCAGGCAACAGCAGCTCTGAAACACATGTGAGGTTATTCCAGCTGTTGCTCTTGGCAGTTTAGAGGACCCTGGTCAAGGAGCAGTGACAGAAGCCTCCATGTTTTTGACAGAATTGCTCACACACCTCTGCGGATATCCGGGAACAGAGAGATGATGGCACTGGCAAGGGTGTGTTCAGGCAAAGGGCCTTGGGTGTTTCTCTCCCTCCCAAAGCAATTACACATTTCCCAGGGGAAGGTGACTGGGCAGGCAGTCAGATGCCTTTCTGTGTGCTGGGTATCTCCAAACATCCACGATATCAGGAGTTTTATGAGGGAATAGGTCTATCACTGCGTGTGGCAGCAGCTCAGTGTACACATTCAATGGAAAACTGTGGGCTTCAGAATTCAAAACATCCCTTTTTTCCTTATTGTTGGCAGTGCTCCTCATTTCTTATCTCCTGACCACATATCCAGCTCCTGGGGCTGTCAGAAGATACTCTGGCTCCAAGAGCACCACCCCCACCTTTGGAGTCACAGAAATAATATCCCTTCTTTCCTGCAGTGGGACTTGATCACTGCTGATCAGGGCTTCCTCTCCCTCTGTGCTGTAACCTGTCACTTCTTGTTGGTATCAACAACATTTCAAAGGAAAAATTGACTTCAGGCTGCACTTCAGGGAAGTGCAGTAGCACCAATTGTTAGGATTCCTGGTTGGAATTCCTGATTAAACCTTGGGTACATGTTGAAATATCCTGTGCACTACTGGGGGTGCTCTGCCAGAGGTGTGGGAGCTGCTGGGAAATGAGGTGTGGGATGGTGCTAATCCCAGTTTTTTTCAGGATTACACCTTTCTCCAGCTACAGCCTTCCTTTCTAAGAACCAGACATCCAGGAGCCACATCCTCTCACCCACCAGCTGGAAAGTGACTTGAAGGCTCCTCAGGAAGTGAATTTGCCTTGGAGAATGACTTGTTCTAATAATGAGCAGCTCCTGGATATGTGTTCACTTTGTCCTGGTGTTCCTGAAAAAAGTTCAGGAATCTCTGGCCATCAGGCAAGGAACATGAGAAGTTCTTGCCTGGCAGAGAGACATCCTGCTTCCAGTTACTACTTCCAGGGCAGTTTTCCAGTGTTTTAACACAGCTACTGTGACCCTTATGCATCCCATCACTGGTTTTCAAGGACAGTAGAACATGTAGCCAAAAAGATTTAAGGATAGACAAGCAGGACAAGGGTTACAGGGAGACAAACTGGTTTTTAGAAGGATTTCCTGAAGGATTTGCATGCCTAAAGGTTGGAATTTTCTTCTGTACAAGTAAATTGCTTGGTTTCATTACTGATAGTCAGTCTAAACCTCCCCTGGAGCAACTTGAGGCCATTTCCTCTCATCTTGTCCCTTGTTCCCCTGAACAGAGTCTGACCCCTCACCTGGCTGTCCCCTCCTGTCAGGAGTTGTGCAGAGCCAGAAGGTTTCCCCTGAGCCTCCTTTTCTCCAGGCTGAGCCCCTTTCCCAGCTCCCTCAGCCTCTCCTGGTGCCCCATTCCCTTCTCTGAACACGCCTCAGCCCTCAATGTCCTCCTTTTAGTTATTTGAAGGTCGCCCACAGTGTTGGGAGTTTCCCTCTCTTTTGGGCTCAGTGGTTTCTGAGGCTGCTCTGAGCTGTGTCCTGAGGGGTTCCAGGGCAGTGAGTGACCAGGCTGAGTTCATCAGAGGGGACTCCCTCTCTAATCTCTGGAAAAACAGTGACACATCCACCCTTGCCACTCTGCTTCCTCTGCTCCCTCTGGGCTTGCCCTTTAAGCAGCAGTGGAGACCTGCCAGCCCTTCCCTGTCGTGCCGTGCCGACCCCAGGAGATGAGCTATTATGGATTTAAGGGCTGACTCACTCTTTAGCCTGTTTGGTAAGAATTTGATACTGCCAGATCCTTGAACTGCCAGTTCCTTGGAGTGTTTAGTGTATGGGATTTCAGGAATGGGGAAGAAGTGCTGGAGAAGTCATCCTGTCATCTTTGCTGTGCTCTGCGTGTGACGCTCTCCCTTCCCTTGCAGGTCTCAAGCAGCTGTTGAAGCAAGGATCAGTGCAGAAGGTCTACAATGGATTGCAGGGATATTGATGTGTGGAAAAATTGGACTTCCCTGGAAATGCAAAGTCAGATTTGTTTGCAGTCTTTTCTCCTGCCCACTGTAGAAGGGGGAAGAGGGAGGGGGGCGATGGTTGAGGTTTAGCTCATCTTTGGTTTGTAAATTATGGAAGTGCTCAGAGTTTGGGGAAATACTTTTTCAGGACATAACTGGTGCTGCCTATCATGTTCCACGTCCTGGAACAACAGAGATTCCTTGAGCAGAAAAACAGAGGTGGGGGAAAGGAGTTTTAAATTCCACACAGATTGGAATTTCTGGTTTTTAAATATATTTTGATGTGACTTTTCTTGGCCATCTCAACATATTTTCATAGCTGCTCCTGCTTTTTATGTCCTTCGTGTAAATTTCTTCCAAATTCCTGTTGTTTTGGGGTGATATTTTTAATCCTAGCCCTTCCTACCCTTCCCCTCTGAGTCCAGAGTGTGGTATTGGTTCAGAATCTGGTTTTGGGGCAGGAATACTGGTGCTGTCGGAAGTGCACTGGGCTGTGTCAGGCCCTACAATTGATGAGGAAAAGAGTCTTTCAAGGCCTCTGTGGGCTCTCCTAACTACCACATCCCAAAAATTGGTCAGAAATTTGAAGTTGCACCAGCTTAGCAAGGACTCCATGGTCACAGTGGAATTTGGGAATGGCTCCTCATGGCCTTGGTTGTCCCTTGTTGCCCCCACATGGAACCAGTCTGGAAAAGCTCCCTCCCCTCCTGCGCTCTGTCCTCCGTGAGGACGGGTGAGGCTGATGGGAATAAAGTGTTTGTTGGAGTTGGAATGGCAAAACCTCCCTGGTGATGTGTTTCTGGGACAGACCTGGGCTTCCCTGTGCCAGGCAGCAGCAAAAATCATGGAATCAGTTAGGCTGGAAAAGCCCTCTGAGGTCAAGTCCAACCATTCCCCTAGCAGTGCCAAGGCCACCACTGCCCCATGTCCCCAAGTGCCACATCCACACGTCTGTTAAGCCCCTCCAGGGATGGGGACTCCACCACTGCCCTGGGCAGCTGTGCCAGTGCTTGACCACCCTTTTAGGCAAGGAATTTTCTGTCATACCCAATCTAAACCTCCCCTTGAACAACTTGAGGCCGTTGCCTCTTGTCCTGTCACCTGTTCCCTGGGAGAAGAGCCCAGTGCCACCTGGCTCCACGCTCCTCCCAGTTCCTTCAGGGGCTGTACAGTGGGATCCTTCCAGCTTCTCCCTACCCCATTCCCTCTTTGGGAAGTGGATGAGCTCTGGTGTGCCTCCAGGGAAGTGTTTGCTGGGGAGCAGCAGATGCAGCCTCAAGGTAGCTTTGTTTTCAGTTTACTCCCTGGGAGCAGGAAGCAGCTCGAGGTGGGCACAGCCCCTTGTGTCCATGCTGCCCTTGGTCCAGCAAGTCCCACCCACCCCTGCAGCTCCAGGGCAGTGACGCAGGGGAAGCAGCAGCCCTGGGAAGATTTCCTGTTGGATCCTGTGTACATTTGCCTTGGCAGAGCACAGCAGGGGCTTGGGGAGCAGCTGAGACAAACCCACAATGCCAAATTCCTGCTTCTCCTCAGAATCCATAAGGATAAAGTGGTAACTCCAGCTGAGGCTGCTTCCTTTGCCCACGATGCCCAGTTTTTTCCAGGTGCTGCCTCTGCTCCCCCTTAGTTCAAGTTTCTAGGAAACCTCAGATTTCAAAGAAGTTCCTTCCCATATTCCTGTTCCTGGGGCTGTTTCCTGTTATTCCAACCCCTTGCAACCCTGTTCACCTGTAGCAATAAATCCAAAAAGCCAGGATTTCACCCCTAAGCTCCATTGTGTAACCTCTCCTACCTGCACCCCCAGCAGCAGCCTGCAGGTTTATTTTGGGCCTGAGTCCTCGTTCCCACTGCTGCTTTTCCTTTCCCTGCTAATTCCTTTCCTTCCTGTGGTTTGTTTTTATTGCATTGTGGGGCCAGACTCTTTGGAGAACACAACAATGGCTGCAGAGCCCCAGCTTGCACACCAGCAGGGAGAAAGACAGGAAAAAAAGCCCCAAATTCCAACCAAAACTCCCTGCTTCCTTCCACCCTTCCCCCATGATGTGGGGTGTGTTCAGAACCAGCTTCCAACACCTTTCCCACCTCCAGACAAAGCTTCCAGGGTTCCATGCTTTTGCCCAGCAGCAACAGCAGTGCTTGCTCAAACTTTCCCAGTGGTTTTGGTTCTGGCCCACTCACAGTGTGCTTGTTTTAGGATCATGGAATATTTGTCCTCCAAGGACTGGGGGTGCAGAGGGTGCTGGGTGTCCATGGCATTCCCTGTCCCCTTTTCCTGTGACATGGAGCTGGTGGAAGCAAATTATGGCACACATGGATTCCTTTATCCATAGAAATGCTTCCCATGAGGTTTAGGTGTTCACACCTTGGTCTGGCACCAAACAAGGATCCTGACTGAACATCCAGGCTGGGAATTCTGTAATGCACAGCTTGAATTTCCAGTCCTTTCTAAGCAATGCCATTCCCAAACTGGAACAAATAAACACAAATTTCCTGGGCCTCTTTTAACCTAAATCCTTGGAACGGTGAGGATTGTGAGGGCTCAGATGAAGGCATCTTGCTCAAATCTTCTAGGAAAACACTTGTCCTTGGAATGCACTCCCAGAAGTCCCTGCTGCTTTGGGAAGGCCTGGCTGAAATGGGGTCCTGGTTTATTCCTGAAGGGAATGGTTTTCAGCACCTCCAGGGGCTGTGTGTGTTCTTTCAGGGCCTCACCACAGGCTGGCTTTTAGATGTCATCACCTCCATCAGCTGTGTTCCCACCCTTTGGCTGTATCCCTCCCATCCCAGGGGAGGGGAAGGAGCAGATGGGATGAGAATTCCATAGCAGGTTGATGATGGGAGGGAACACAGGGCTCAGATCCATCATGCCCTGCAGCCTTGTCTGTGTTTTCTGTCCCTCCACAGCCTGGGCTGGCTGCACCTAGAGCCACATTCCCTATCCCAGACTGGAGGGTGAAGTTCTGGGGCTGCTCCAAGGAGCTGGTGTGGGGGTCTTGGGAGGAGAGCTTTGCTCCCAATGGCCTCAGTCACACTGAAGGCTGCTCCCAACTCTGGGAAGTGGGTGAAAGTGTTCCCAAACAGCCATTTTCCCAGGGAAACGTCTCTGAATGCACGGTGCAAGCAAGCTTGGGCTTTTCCAAAGAAAAATCTTGTTTTTTCATATCTTTGTCTCCTTCTGAACCTTTCTGCTCCAGGGCTGGGCAGTGGAGGAAGAAGGGAGAAGGGACTGGTGCCAGGAGAGGTTTATTCTGTTTGGAGTGGGAACCTCCAGCTGGGAAAGAAGGTGAAGCAATGATTTTTCGCTGGACTCTTGACTGTGATTCCCAGCCAGGAGTCCCCATCCCATCCCTGCTCGCCTGCATTGCAGGAGCTGGTGGAGCAGCCTGGCCTGCTCCGGAGCAGCCCCCGGGGGCAGGGCAGAGGTGTGGGATGGGTGGTACCGCTGCCACCTATCCCTGCTCCTGGCCAGCAGCCAGCTCTCTCCTCCCCTTTCCTCCTGCTGACCTGGGAGGTGAGCGGGAAGGGAAGAGGGCAGCGCTGGGCACCGCGAGGAGGGAGTGGCCAGCAGCACGGCCCTTCCCTGTGCTGAGAGGCTTCTCCAGGGAGCTGCTCCTTTCCATGTGGGAGCAGGAGGCTGCTGGGAAGCAAATCCCCTCGCCCCCAGTGCAGTCTCTGGTGTTAACAAGCATGTCCCAAAGTCAGGAATTAAAACATCTGTGGCTGTGACACCGTGACCTCTGAGAATTTGGAAGGATGGGGTTTGTTTAGTCCTGAAAAGCCACAATGACACCAGTGCAGGCGCCGAGTGCGTAAGAGGTGTTTACAGGGATAATCCCGCTTCCTTCCAGATGGATCCCATCAGCCCCACTTTTTTCCCCCCTCCCACCCCAGCAGGCACCAGAGCCCATCCATCACTGGTTTTAGGCAGCTCCTGGAGCCATCCAGCCCTTTGTCCTGAGGCACAGCAGCTCCCAAAGGACACGGGTGGAGATACCAACCTTGCAGAGGGAGCTGATGTCCTAAAGGAAATGGGGTGACCTGCCCATCCCGTCCAAGTTCCCCATGGGCTGGGTGAAGGAAGGAGCTGGTGCACAAGGACATTGCCTCACTGGAACAAGTGAGGATCACTTGTTGGATCAAGGCTAGGGCAGATTATCTGAGCCCTTATCCAAGACAGCAGCAGCAGAGCAGGCTGATGGAAAACAAAGCCTTGCCTGGCAATCGCTGCAGATAACAGGGATGGGTCACTCGGGGAGCTGGTTAAAGCTGCCAGAGGCTTCCATGCAGGTTCATTCACCCTCCTGCACAGCACAGAAGTCCTCCAAGGAGAAAATTGAAACCACCCCTCGCTGATGGGATACGCACTGGCGCCCATCCCGAGCTGTGATCGGAGCGGAAGAGCGACCAAATTTGGGAAAGGGTGAGCCGTGCATGTGGCTGCTGGCTGCCAGGAATCTGTGTTGGAGTGGTGCTGGAAGAGGAGCCCAGCTCCCAGTTCTGAGGCAGCTGGGCTACTGTCCCCCGGCTGCCACACCCAGCCAGGCCTTACCATGAGACACTTGAGGGTTTTGGGGAGAGGAAATTTTTGGATGTGTTGGAGGTGGATGCTGCCATCATAACCCTTTGCTGCTGGCCACCACATCCAGGACGGACACTGATGTCACCTCCAGGGAGGTGCCTTGGGATGGAGGTGCCAGGTTGGGTGCATTGCCCATGGACACCAATGAAGATGAGGCTGTTCCTTGGGGTTCTGCACTTTTAGGGGATCCCCACTGCCCAGTCCCTTGTGGAAACTCAAGAGCAGCAGCAGAGACAGCTCCGTTCTGGAGCGTTCTCCAGACACACACAGGAAAAAGGCTTTTTTGGAGCTGTTTGAAGTGGACAAGCTCAGACTTGCTCATCTGTCCAAAAGATGACACATTTCTGGAGCAAAGCAAGTTCTGCTGTTCCAGGCCTCCCCCCCAGTGTTTGCCACCTGGGTCTGTCAGTCCCGGGTGCCATCTCCACTCCATCACAGCCACGGGCATCCCACAGCACCCGCACTCAGCCATCCCAGCCAGAGCAAGGAGCTGCAGCCCAGGGAGAGGGGACTGAGATCAGGAATCACTCCAAGTCTTGAGGACCACAGTGCAACATCTGCAGGTAGCAGAGATGCCCCGAGTCTGAAACTCAAAGCAGAGCTGGAAATGCAGCAGCTTCTCCCAGCTGGAAGGGATTGAATCCCTTTGCAGATGCAGCACGTGTGACCTTGGGCACTGCCCTGGTGTCCCTGGATGGCCCTGGAGCACTCAGCCCACAGCAGAGCTCCTGCCAAGGGCGCTGCTCCAAGGGCTGAGCCGTGACGTTCCAGACCTCGGCCGTGTTGTTTTGGATTCTCTGGCCTCTAGGAGCCCGCCAAGGGTGGGGAGCGCCCCAGCCCCTGCCCCAGGAGCCTGGGGGAGGTGGGGGCTGCTCCAGGGGTGGCTGGGGGCCAGGGTGATGAGATGTGGCCTTTGGAGACCTCCTCCTCCTCTATCCCTCTATGAGGACAACCCCTAAGGTCATCTTTGCATCTCTTCTGTCCCTCGTCTCTTTTCCCATCTTCCCTCATCCCACCCTCTCTTGCTCGCAGGGTGTTTAGAAAAGAAAGAGCTGGAAGCTAATCCAGGAAAGCCTCTCTCTCCTGTCCCCAGCCAGCTCCTGGCTCCCTTCCTGCTGCCAGAGCAGTGGAGATGCACAGGAGAGCTCAAAATCCACTTTCGGGTGAAAGGGAAACGTGGTCAAGAGTTTCTTATCGACACAATCAAAGTTTAAACAGCCAGAGTGGAGGTTTTAGCTCAGATTTGGATTGTGGAAAGCTGTCCCCTCACAGCTGTGTGTACTTGACCTCAGCATCTTACACTGAGCAAGGTAATGAAAAACATTGAGAAAATTACTCAGTTGAGTCAGACCAAAGCTGGGAGAGGGTTGAAATGAGTTCAGGAAGTGCAAACACCACCAGTGTCTTTCCAGAGACCTGGAAAACTTAGCACACAACCCAAGGTCTGGCACAGGGGCTGGCAACACCAGCAAGCCCACCCAGCACCAGCAGCCATGGGCCAGGATGGATCCACAGCCCCACAGCAGTGCTGCCAAGGGGAATAAGAGCAGCCAGAGGTGTGGTGGGAGCTGATGGGTGGTTTTATTACACAAGGTGTGACATCCTCCCTCCATCTCCTCTGGAACAGGGATGAACGAGGGTTTAACACCATCCTTTTAACCACTCCATGGCTGTTTCTCCTGCTGCTTTCCCCCCCACTCCTCTCCCCCCCATTTTCCCATCCATGCCCAGTGTTTCTGTGTGGAGCCTCAGTGCGTTGCTGAAGTGAGGGCTGTCCACAGGGCTGGGGGCTGCTGGAGGGGTCAGCCCAGCTGGGACAGGACTGGGAAGCCACCAGTGTCCTTGGGGAGCAAAGCCTGTGGCACTGGGGACATGCATCCATTGTGAGGGATGGGCTTGGTCCCCTGATGGGCTTTCATCCCCGTCTGTCTCTATGCAGGGATGATTGATCCATCCCTGCCTCCTCAGGGTGATGATGGATCCATGGAGAGTTCCTGGATCCTTGGGGTGATGAGGGATCCACGGAGAGTTCCTGGATCCTTGGGAAGATGATGGATCCATCCCTGCCTCCTCAGGGTGATGATGGATCCATGGAGAGTTCCTGGATCCTTGGGGTGATGAGGGATCCACGGAGAGTTCCTGGATCCTTGGGGTGATGATGGATCCATCCCTGACTCCACAGGGAGATGATGGATCCATGGAGAGTTTCTGGATCCTTGGGAGGATGATGGATCCATCCCTGCCTCCTCAGGGTGATGATGGATCCATGGAGAGTTCCTGGATCCTTGGGAAGATGATGGATCCATCCCTGACTCCACAGGGTGATGATGGGTCTGTCCCCCGCCTCCACGGGGTGGTGATGGCTGCACAGGGAGATGACAGGTGCATCCCCTGTGTCCATGGGGTGACATGGGACAGCTGCCCACGCTAGCAGCTCCCTCCTGTGCACAGGAAGATGCCCAGGGCCATGCCCAGCAGGCCGAGGCTGCCCAGGACCAGCCCCAGCACCAGCGGGGTGCGCGATCGGCCGCTGACTCTTCCTGCAAAAGGCGAGAGGGACAGAGGTGACAACTGGGCCAATCCACCACGTCCCCAGCCCCAGCCCCGGCCCCAGCACGGACCTGTCCTGGCGCTCTGAGCCTGCAGGAGGCTGACACAGGTGGTGTTGAGGAAATACTGCAGGTCCTGGGTGGTTATGGGGTATTTCATCAGCTGCTGCTGAGCGAAGGCGGCCACCGGGAGCTCTCCGGGCCAGCGCCGCTCCCAGGTGGCGCTGGGGACGTGGAAGCTCAGGAACGCCGTCCTGTTGAGGGTCACCTCGTAGAAGCTCTGGGCTGTGCCGTTGGGGTAGAGGCGGCAGCCGAGGTGGCAGCACAGGTGATGGGTGACTGCAGGGACAGAGGGAGGGGACATGGTCACCAAGCTCTCGGTCTGAGCACCAGCAGCAAACTGGGCACGGAGTTTGCACAGCCTCAGCACCACCCACAGCTTTGATTGCCCTCGGTTTGAGCATGGCAGTGACCGGGATTATTTTCCTTCCCTTATCCCCACCCAGCACAGCTCTGGTTCTGCAGAGAGGGAGGCTCTGGGCACAGAGCTCATGGCTCTTGCGGATGGAGCGAGACACCAGACAGGGACACCGGGAGGAGAGGGACAGATCATGCCTGAGACTCCGGGGTGACACCCGGCTCCCCAAAGGTACAGAGCGTGGGGCTGGGGCAAAACCGGTTTGGGGGTAACCAAGGAAAGGAAAGGAAAGAGCACCTCGGGCAGGAGCAGCAGAAGCGACAGGGCTTGTGGGCAGAGCCAGCAGGAGCACGAAACCATCGGCAGCAGCGTCCCACAGCTCCCACAGGCTGCTGGATGCAGGCAGGGTTCCAGTGGGATACAGATGGGACGCAGGCAGGGTTCCAGTGGGATACAGGTGGGATGCAGGCAGAGCACAGGCAGGAGCAGACAGGGTTCCTACACCTCACCACCCCACAGGCTGCAGCCCCCAGCCCTTTTCCTGAGGACCAGCAACAGGTTGAGCATCATCCCGTTCCCAGGGTGTGCTCCGGGTAAGAAATTCCCGGCTCCATAGAAGGGCTCCCTTTGCCCACAGGGAGGTTTTGCACGTTGCTGTGTCCCCATCCCTTTGCCCATCTGTCCCTGCAGAGCCATCCCCGGGCATGGCAGCATGGAAGAGGCTCCCATTCCCCAGGGCACCCATCCCGTCCCCCGGGCACCACTCACAATCGGTGGGTCTCTCCTTGTTGAAGAACATCACCAGCTTCCTGAAGTTCCCCAGGTAGGTGATCACCTCGTCCTGCCGCCGGGCCCAGGCGTCCGGAGGCTCCAGCGGGAGCACCTGGGTGACATTATTCCCTTCCAGGACATGGCTGAGCTGCCCATTCAGGCTGGCGTTCCCCCGGAACATGGAATTGCCCTTGTAGACGCGGGTCAGCTGGAGCATGGTGAAGGCGAGCGGAGCTGCGGGACACGCGGGACATCAGCCACCGTCCCGTCACCTGCCGTGAGCCCCGTGTGCCCCCACGCCAACCCCGCTGTCCCCAACCAGCCTTACCTGCCTGCTCAGCCCCGCAGCCCAGGATCCCGCCGAGCAGCAGCAGCCGCAGCATCGTGGGGACGGGAACCGCGCTGGGGACACGCTGGGGACACGCTGGGGACACGCTGCTGTCCCGGTTCGCAGTTCAGCCCCGGCACCGCGCTGGGGACACGCTGGTGGCCCCGCTGCTGTCCCGGTTCGCAGTTCAGCCCCGGCACCGCGCTGGGGACACGCTGGTGGCCCCGCTGCTGTCCCGGCTCGCAGTTCAGCCCCGGCACCGCGCTGGGCTCTGTTGGCGCTGCTGGCCTCGCGGCTGGCCTGGGGGATGTTAAGCGGGCCGGGGAGGTGGGGCTGTGGGGGGAGGAGAGCGGGACTCCGGCCAGGTCTCTCCCATTTCCTTAACCCGAGCCACCCCTTCCCTGCCGGATGTGCCGGGCCCCGCGGTGCCTGAGGATGCAGGATGAGGCTCCAGCTCCTCCTGGCACAGATGGAATTGGGCGAGCTGCCAACACCTGACTCAGTTTCCCCATGGGCAGGGCCCTGTCCTACCCCCCGGGGGATGTGGGAGAGCAGGGGGACACCGTGATGGGGAGCATTGCCAGGGAATGGGGAGTATTGGAGGGAGCAGCCTCCCAGCACCACACTGCACCCATATGGATCCCATTCCCTGAGGGGTGCCATGGGGTTCCCCCCGCTCAAAGGGACATCTCAGGGTCACCTGTAGGATCCCATCCCCCGTGGAGAGGGCATCCAGCAACAGGACCCCCCTCCCTGGGAAGACGTGACACTCTGGGTAGCTGAGATGGGCAGTGGGGATGAGAAATCAATGGCAGGATCAAACCTCCATGAGTTTGTTTTTTAATTACATCTAAAATAATTACAAATTAAACATTTTAAAATGTGAAATTTCTGCTAAATGCTCCAGCTCATGTCATTGGCACAGATAACACAGCCTGGGGTGGCAAATAATGGCATCCATGCCATGGCACAGAATACAGGCATGGAATGCTCTGGGTGGGCTGGGATCTGAAAGCCCAATTCATTCCATCCCATGCCATAGGCAGGGACACCCAGGTGGCTCCAAGCCCTGTCCAACCTGGCCTTGGACACTTCCAGGGATCCAGGGGCAGCCACAGCTGCTCTGGGCCTCGGCACCCTCACAGCCAAGAATTTCTTCCCAGTATCCCATCTGAACCTGTCCACTGGCAGTTTGAAGCCATTCCCTTCTGTCAGGGTCCTTGGGAATATTCTCTCTCCATGTTTCTTGTTGGCTCCTTCAGGCACTGGAGGGCCACAGTGAGGTCACCTGGAGATTTCTCCAGGCTGAGCAATCCCAGCTGTGCCAGCCTTTCCTCCCAGCAGAGCTGCTCCATCCCTCTGCTCACCCTGGTGCCTCCCCTGGACTCCCTCCAGCAGCTCCAGGCCCTTTCTGTGCTGGGCCCCAGGGCTGGGGCTGCTCTGCAGGTGGGGTCTCACCTCAGCAGGGCAGAGGGGCACAATCCCAACCCCTTTCCTGCTGCCCACCCTGGGATCAGCCCTGCACAGGAGGGTCCTGGGATGGGGCATGGCCAGCCCTCACCATCTGCAGCCCCAAGTCCTTCTCCAGGGGCTGCTCCCTCCGCTCATCCCCAGCCTGGATTGATCCCAGGGGCAGCAGCAGCACTTGGTGCTGTTAAACCTCAGGAGATTCCCATGGGTTCTTCTGGAGCTTGTCCAGGGCCCTCTGGATGGCCCCGTCCTTCTGGGGTGTCACTGCACCCTCAGCCTGGTGTCACCTGCCAACCTGCTGAGGGTGCCCCAACCCTCTGTGCCAGTGACGGAGACCTTAAATATCACTGGTCCCAGCACAGACCCTGGGACACCACTGGGCACTGATGGCCACTGTGAGCCACTGACCCTCTGGATGTGACCATCCAGCCAATCCCTAATCCATCTGACAGTCCATGCATGGAACCCAGCTCTCTCCAAAGCAGAGAGAAGGATGTTGGGTGGGATTGTGTCCAGGCTGTCTAGAAATCGGCATAAATGTCATCCATAACCTTTCCCTTGCCCACTGAGAGAGTGACCCCAGCAGAGAAGGCCACTGGGCTGGTGTGGCAGGACTTGCCCTTGGTGCAGCCGTGCTGGGTGTCCCGGGTCATCTCCTGTCCTCCCTGCTCCTGCCTCAGCAGAGCTTCCAGGAGGGCCTAGCCCGGGATACTCCCGAGCACAGAGGGGAGGCTGACGGGCCCAGGCTCCTCCTTTCCACCCTTTTTGAAGATGGGGACAAGGAAAAACTCCGTTTTCTTCCAATCACCTGGGACCTGACCGGACATCCATGACCTTCTAAATATCCTGGAGAGCGGCTGGGCAGCTCCATCAACCAAATCCTTCAGGACTCAGCGACGGAGCTCCCG
Source organism: Molothrus aeneus (assembly GCF_037042795.1). Lineage (NCBI taxonomy): Eukaryota > Metazoa > Chordata > Aves > Passeriformes > Icteridae > Molothrus > Molothrus aeneus. The sequence continues at coordinate 5,056,860 of NC_089655.1, read as the reverse complement.
CAGGATGTCCCCACTGTCCCGCACGATATAATAGCGCACCATGCCGCGGCACGGCGCGACGTGTCCCGCCGTCTGTCGCTCCGTGGCGGCGGCCGGGGCGTGTCCCCTGTGTCGGGGCGTGTCCCGGGGCGTGGCGCCGGTCCGTGCGTGTCCCGGGGCGTGTCCCGGGGCGTGTCGCCGGTCCGTGCGTGTCCCGGGGCGTGTCCTCGGCGGCGGCGCCGGCACCGGGAGCGCAGCGATGGCGGCGGCGGAGCTGGAGCGGCTGCGGATGGCGGGGGCCGGGATGGCCATCGCCGTCCTCACCAGCGGCGGCGACGCGCAAGGTGCGCCCGGCGGGGCGGGGGGCTCGGCCCGGGCCCGCGGTGTCCCCGCGTGTCCGTGCCCGTGATCGCGACCGCCCGGGGCCGGAGCCCGCGGCCCGCGCTGCTCCCCGGGCGGGCGGATGGGGACCTCCCTGCCGTGTGCCCGCCCCGCTTTCCCGTCCCCGGCACCCTCGGGCCGTGGGAGGGCAGGGGCCCCACGGGGGGAGCCCCACGGAGGGGGTGTGCCCGTCCCTGTCCCCATCCCCGTCCCCGTCCCCCCCGGCATAAGCAGCTCGCTCGCTGCCGGGCAGTTTCTCGTCCCCAGCTGTGCGCTGAGTTTCCCCGGTCTCAGCCCACGTGGCTCTCAAGGGGACACCTCAGGGTCATTCATCCGATCGCATTCCCTGTGGGGTGCAGGGTCCCATGGGGTTCCTCCCGCTTGAAGGGACACCTCAGGGTCACCTGTAGGATCCCATCCCCCGTGGGGCGCAGGATCCCCTGGGAATGCTCCAGCTCACAAATCACTTTTCCAGGCATGAACGCCGCTGTCCGCGCTGTCACCCGCATGGGGATATACGTGGGAGCCAAGGTCTTCCTCATCTATGAGGTTGGGGTTTCCCCCCCTGCTCCCCATCATGGCCGGGGGGATCCACCCCCCCTGTGCCAGGGTGCCTTTCACCTCCACCCTCTGCTTCTCTGCAGGGCTACGAGGGGCTGGTGGAGGGAGGTGACAACATCAAACAAGCCAACTGGCTCAGCGTCTCCAACATCATCCAGCTGGTGAGGGCCATCATGGGGCCACGGGACTCCAGATCCCAGCCCTTCCAAAGGTGTGTGACAAGCCACGTGTCCCGTTCTGTCCCCAGGGCGGGACGGTGATCGGCAGTGCCCGCTGCAAGGCCTTCACCACGCGGGCAGGCCGGCTCCGCGCCGCCCGCAACCTGGTGGAGCACGGCATCACCAACCTGTGCGTCATCGGCGGCGACGGCAGCCTCACCGGAGCCGACATCTTCCGCTCCGAGTGGGCTGGGCTGCTCGAGGAGCTGGTCCGAGATGGTGCGTGAGCCCCTCTTTTGGGGTGGTGGGGTCCAGAGGGTCACCCCAGTGCTGTGACCCCAAGGAGGCCTGGGCTCCAGCCCCATGATGGTGCCCTGAAATAACCAGTGTGGTGGCCGTGACCCCCCTCCAGGGCAGATCAGCGAAGAGGTGGCGAGGAAGAACTGCCACCTGAACATCGTGGGGCTGGTGGGCTCCATCGACAATGACTTCTGCGGCACCGACATGACCATCGGCACCGACTCGGCGCTGCACCGCATCATGGAGGTCGTGGACGCCATCACCACCACGGCACAGAGGTGAGGGGGGCGGGGGGCTGGGGGCTGCAGCGCCCTGGCCATTGCATTCACCCACCCACCTCCTTCTCTTCCCACCCGCGTCCTTGCAGCCACCAGCGGACGTTCGTGCTGGAGGTGATGGGTCGCCACTGCGGGTAAGTCCCTGTAGGTGGGGAAACCCTTGGTGGGGTGGGATGGGATGGGATGCCACATTTCGGGGCCAGTGCTGCCACCTCCGTGTCCCCCCAGGTACCTGGCGCTGGTGTCCGGCCTGGCCTCAGGCGCTGACTGGCTCTTCATCCCTGAATCCCCTCCAGAGGATGGCTGGGAGGACCTCATGTGCGAGAGGCTCGGGGAGGTGAGGGGGGATTCCTGCCATCCCACCCCATCCATGCCCTGTTCCCCCCAGGGAGTCCCCGTGGGGGCCCGGGCTGAGCCCTGCAGCCGTGCCCGGCCCCTGTGAAGCTTCAGGAGCTGCCACCATTGTCCCTGTGAGCCGGGGCACTCAGCCAAGCGCAAATCCAGCCCTCGCGTGCCAGGGGCAGCGCTGGCTTGGGGGCTCAGCTGCCCGTGACCTGAGCCAGCCCTGGGGCAGCACAGAGAGCAGGAAGGGGAGGGCAGGTGCTCACACACAGCTGAGCCGTGGTGGCCGTTTGTCCTCCCCTCGTGGCAGACACGCAGCCGGGGCTCGCGGCTCAACATCATCATCATCGCCGAGGGCGCCATCGACCGCAGCGGCAAACCCATCTCCTCCAACTACGTGAAGGACGTAAGGGACTGCCCCGGCACCACCCTGGCACCCACAGACACCGGCGGGTCCCCAACGTGGTGTCCCCTCTTCCCCACAGCTGGTGGTGCAACGCCTGGGCTTCGACACCCGGGTCACGGTCCTCGGCCACGTGCAGCGCGGAGGGACCCCGTCCGCCTTTGACCGCGTGCTGGTAGGTGCAGGGGAGGACACAGAGAGGGGGAACCCTGCTCCTGCCATCCCTCTGCCCAATGGAAAGGGTTTGCAGCTGGGGTGAGGCTCAGATGGGCTCAGCCCTGCTGTGCTGGGCAGAGCTGTGCACCCATTTCTCCTCATTTACTCCAAATTTCATGGATTTTTAAATAAAACCATCAGCTTTCCAGCAGTGAATCAGCAGCCACATGGTTTCCAAGCCTGTGGGAGCATCCCTGAGCATCCCACCCAGCTGGCACTGGTGGGCCCAGTGTCACAGGTGCCCCTGTCCCTTTGCAGAGCAGCAAGATGGGGATGGAGGCAGTGATGGCGCTGCTGGAGGCCACGCCGGACACCCCGGCCTGTGTGGTCAGTCACTCTGGGAACCAGTCGGTGCGGCTGCCGCTCATGGAGTGTGTCCAGGTGGTGAGTACCAGGGAAGCTGGCTGGGGGTCTCACTCCCCTCCCTGTGAACGTGGGTGTTATGGTGCTGCATTTTTCTCCCTCCTCAAGACAAAAGATGTACAGAAGGCCATGGATGAGAAGAGGTTTGACGAGGCCATCCAGCTCCGTGGAAGGTGAGGAGCAGGGACCAGGACCGGGGGACACATCCCTCTTGGATAGGGGCTTCTTCTGGGGAAGCTGTTGGCTCCTGCAGCCAGAAGGGTGTCCCCAGTCACACCCCAGGGGCACTGGGGAGACTTCCTCTTCTCCCAGACATGCCTTGGGGACACATCATCATGTCCTTGCAGGAGCTTTGAGAACAACTGGAACATCTACAAGCTGCTCGCGCACCAGAAGCCAGCTCAGGAGAAGGTGAGGGGTGACGGGGAGCAGCAGGGTGTACCATCCCTGCCCTGGGGACATGTGGGGATGTGCTGTTCCCATCTGTGTCCCCGCAGAGCCCCTTTAGCATGGCCATTCTGAACGTGGGAGCACCGGCCGCCGGCATGAACGCTGCGGTGCGCTCGGCCGTGCGCATTGGCATCTGCCAGGGACACACCATCTACGTGGTCAACGACGGCTTCGAGGGCCTGGCCAAGGGGCAGGTAAGGGGCACCTTGAGCCAGGGATGTCCTGCAGGATGGGGTTGGGCTTGGGGTAGGGGAGCTCTTCCCAGCCCTAACCTGTCGCTGCTGCCCGCAGGTCCGCGAGGTGGGCTGGCATGACGTGGCAGGATGGCTGGGCCGTGGCGGCTCCATGCTGGGCACCAAGCGGTGAGTGCAGCTCAGGGGATGGGGACATAGGGAAAGGGTGTCTCCAGCATCCTCACCCCACTGTCTGCCCCCCTTCCCCACCACAGGACGCTGCCCAAGACCTGCATGGAGAAGATCGTGGAGAACGTGCGCAAATTCAACATCCAGGGGCTGCTGGTCATTGGGGGCTTTGAGGTGCGGCGGATCCTCGGTTCAGTGGGAACCGGGGTGGCCGTGGGCATCCCAGAGGAATCTTTCTGGGATGCAGACCTGGCTGCAGAGCCAGCATTTCCCAATCCCTCGGCTGCTTGCAGGCGTACGAGGGGGTGCTGCAGCTGGTGGAGGCTCGCGGGCAGTATGAGGAGCTCTGCATCGTCATGTGTGTCATCCCCGCCACCATCAGCAACAACGTGCCCGGCACCGACTTCAGCCTGGGCTCTGACACAGCTGTCAATGCTGCCATGGAGGTGAGGGACACCAACAGGGACAGCTCACGGGGCAACCGTGCTCCACCACCTTCCATCACAGCCTGGAGTGGCCAATGTCCCATGAAAGGTGGCTTTCCCTGGTGTGACCTCCCCTTGTTTGGGCGCAGAGCTGTGACCGCATCAAGCAGTCGGCCTCGGGCACCAAGCGCCGCGTGTTCATTGTGGAGACCATGGGGGGCTACTGCGGGTACCTGTCCACGGTCACCGGCATCGCCGTGGGCGCCGACGCTGCCTACGTCTATGAAGATCCCTTCACTATCCATGACTTAAAGGTGGGCGGGCAGGAGAGGCTTTCTCTGGCTAAAATGAGAAGAAAAATCGGGGAAGGGAGGGCTCCAGAGCAGGGCAGGAGCTGGAGGACATGGCCATGCTGGGTTGATGTCAGGACAGGGCGGCTGCAGGATGGCTGCTGGCATCTTGGTGTTGATCTTGCAGGCCAACGTGGAGCACTTGACTGACAAAATGAAGACAGATATTCAGAGAGGGCTGGTGCTGCGGTGAGTTGGGGGCACTTGGGGACAATCACTGCAAACCCCAGCCCTGTGGCAGGGAGCAAGGCTGGAGCTGAGCCCTTCCCATGACCACAGGGGGGTCCCAGGCACGGTGAGGTTTGGCACTTGGCCCTGGAGACAGTGGGTGCCTCTGCTGCCATCTCACCCCGGCCCCAGGGTCCTCTTGGGGACACAGACTGGGACTCTGGGCATCAGGGAGAACAAAACACCACACAAAAGGAGTTATGGGAAACAAAGGGGGACCCTCTGGGCATGCCAGGGGAAGGAGGAGCCCCCCAAGCCCTTCCCTCTGCTCCCCAGCAATGAGAAGTGCCACGAGCACTACACCACCGAGTTCCTCTACAACCTTTACTCCTCCGAGGGCAAAGGCATCTTTGACTGCAGGATCAATGTCCTGGGCCACCTCCAGCAGGTACAGAGGTACAGGGGACAGGGTAGCATGGGCCCTCCTGGCCCTGAGAGCTGGGCAAGGCCTGACATCCCCATTTCTTTGTCCCCAGGGGGGAGCCCCGACCCCCTTTGACCGGAACTATGGGACCAAGCTGGGAGTGAAGGCGGTGCTGTGGATGTCAGAGAAGCTGCAGCAAGTCTACAGCAAGGGTGAGCTGAGGGCTGGGGATCCCACGGAGGGTAGGGAAGGCTGGTGGCTGCTGCTCCAGGCTTCCAGGCTTGGCCCCCAGTGAGGTGGCCAAGGTCAGCAGTGTCCCTTTCCCAGGACGTGTGTTTGCCAACTCTGGAGACACTGCCTGTGTGATCGGGCTGCGGAAGAAGGTGGTGGCCTTCAGCCCTGTGACAGAGCTCAAGAAAGTCACGGATTTTGAGTAAGTCCCCGTGCCCCAGCGGTTCACCGGCTCCTGGGGGAATCTTCCTGGGGTGTCTGCTCTAGAGCTGTGTCCCCTGCACAGGCACAGGCTGCCCCAGGAGCAGTGGTGGCTGAACCTACGGCTGATGCTGAAGATGCTTGCCAACTACCAGATCAGCCTCACCGAGTACATCTCGGGGCAGATGGAGCACGTCACCCGTCGCACCCTCAGCATCGAGAAGGGCTTCTAGTCCCACCAGCCTGGCCCATAGCCCCCGCCGTGTCCTCCCTGTGCCCACATGCTGCTGGGGGAGCACTGTGTCCCCTCTGTTCTCAGTAGCCCTGTAGCTTTGCCATCGACCCCTTACAGCAGGCAGAGCCTGGTGCTGTGTCCCAGAACGGCACAATCACTGCTGCGGGTTCTGGTCCCTGTGCGGATGCAGAAGAGTTGCTTGAGCCCAGCCGCGCAGCCCAGACCCTTAATCTTCCCTTAATAGTTTATTCTTATTTAATCATGGGGTATTTTGAGTCCTTATTTAGCGGCTTGACCGCCTGAGCCAACTGCTGCTGCTTGTAGTCGCCTGCCCCACGTGCGGGAGGGGAGCGAGGAGGATGCGGAGCCATCCCAGAGTGGGTCGGAGCAGTTCCATGGGGCTTCTGGGTGCCCCTGTGGAGCTCCATGCCCCGTGGGGGTCTCGAGGGCTGAGCACGGGGGTCCTGGCGAGCCCCTGTCCCCTTGCATGACGCTTGGCTGCGACCGTCACCACGTGGCTGTGGGCGCCGTGTCCGTCACCTCACCGCTGCTCCGTGACCCCCGCATCCCACGGCGCTGCTCCTCTCCTCTAGAGATAAAACCTGCTGGAGCCAAACCTGCCTCCTGGAGTGGTCATTGTGGGGAGGACGGGTGCAGGACAGGGCTGGGGTGGGGGGAATAGCAAAGCCTGATGCGTTTCCCAAGCCGGGTCAATGCCGGGCCAAGATGTTCTCTGATTTTGTGCATCCTCAAAGCCTGGGAGAGTGGGACCACAGGCAGCTTCTCCTCCCTGTCCAAGTCATGGTGGGTGCAAGGTCAGCATCCTTTCGCAATCGCTTTGTGATTCCAGAGAAAAATCATGGGTTCCCACCTCCAAGGGAACCACCCAAGTGCTTTAGGGTGGTGCTGTGCTTGTTTGTGAGGCAGTTTCTCACACTTCTGGCCAAGCGTGCCGGCCTGGCTGAGCTCTGCACACTGAGGCTGTGCCAGACAGTCACAGGGAGCCCCTTTCCCAGGCCACTTCCCTCCTGGGGCTGCTGGCTGACAGCTCCAGCCTGTGGGACAGCATCAGCATGCATCACAGTCTTTGGGGTCAAGCATGCCGATATTTTGTCCTCCCCATGGAGCTGTCCTCAAGTGAAAGTTGCCCCTGACTTGCCCCCTGCCTTTCTCTGCTGGGGTCACTCTCTCAGTGGGCAAGGGAAATGTTATGGATGACATTTATGCTGATTTCTAGACAGCCTGGACACAATCCCACCCAACATCCTTCTCTCTGCTTTGGGGAGAGCTGGGTTCCATGCATGGACTGTCAGATGGATTAGGGATTGGCTGGATGGTCACATCCAGAGGGTCAGTGGCTCACAGTGGCCATCAGTGCCCAGTGGTGTCCCAGGGTCTGTGCTGGGACCAGTGATATTTAAGGTCTCCGTCACTGGCACAGAGGGTTGGGGCACCCTCAGCAGGTTGGCAGGTGACACCAGGCTGAGGGTGCAGTGACACTCCAGAAGGACGGGGCCATCCAGAGGGCCCTGGACAAGCTCCAGAAGGCACCCATGGGAATCTCCTGAGGTTTAACAGCACCAAGTGCTGCTGCTGCCCCTGGGATCAATCCAGGCTGGGGATGAGCGGAGGGAGCAGCCCCTGGAGAAGGACTTGGGGCTGCAGATGGTGAGGGCTGGCCATGCCCCATCCCAGGACCCTCCTGTGCAGGGCTGATCCCAGGGTGGGCAGCAGGAAAGGGATTGGGATTGTGCCCCTCTGCCCTGCTGAGGTGAGACCCCACCTGCAGAGCAGCCCCAGCCCTGGGGCCCAGCACAGGAAGGGCCTGGAGCTGCTGGAGAGAGTCCAGAGGAGGCACCAGGGTGAGCAGAGGGATGGAGCAGCTCTGCTGGGAGGAAAGGCTGGCACAGCTGGGATTGCTCAGCCTGGAGGAGAAAAGCTTTGAGGTGACCTCACTGTCAGTACCTGAAGGAGCCAACAAGGAAGCTGGAAAAGGACTTTGGACAAGGGCCTGGAGTGACACACCAAGGGGGAATGGCTTCCCACTGCCGCACGGTTAGATGGGATATGGGGAAGAAATTTTTCCCTGTGAGGGTGGGGAGGGTGCCTGCACAGGGTGCCCAGAGAAGCTGTGGCTGCCTCATCCCTGGAAGTGTCCAAGGCCAGGTTGGAGCAACTTGGGCTAGTGGAAGGTGTCCCTACTCATGGCAGGGAGTGGAATGAGATGGGCTTCCAGGTCCCCTCCCACCCAAAACCATTCCATGATTTCAGTGCTTTTTCCCTAACTGAACACATTTTAGGCTCTGGAGGAAGATGGTAACTTTTGTCTCCTGCCTGGACCTATAAATAGCAGACCTTGCTGATGGAGGCAGCATTGCTGCTCTTGTAAATAACTATCTGCTTTGGAGACCCCAGGCAGAGACCTGGCTTCTCCTGGAGCTCCATTTCCTGGGTGGGAAATGGGCTCTTCCACTCTCCCATGTGCCACTCCACTTTGGGGGAGCCCCCACCCACTCCTTCCCTCCCACCCTCAGCCATGGACCTCACACCTGCCTCACCAGCAGCCTCTCAGAGTCTCTGAGGGTGGTTTGAAGGGAACAGCTCAGTACAGCTGCTGGCATTTTCCAGAGCTGGAATCATCTGCATTCACTGCTCGATATTCCCAGCTGAGGCAGGGCAGGGTGACAGCAGGTCATGTGGAAAATCTGTCGGCAGCACTGCCCTGCAGCAAACAGGTTTAGGGTGTGAATGGGGACAGGGCTCAGATCAGCTGCATGTTGAGGGACAGGAGTCACTGCAGCCCCCACACCTCATTTCCACCAAAAAAAATACCTGGAAGGCCAAATTCCTGGGAGAAAACGGACAGGAACAGCCACTGAATTCCAAGGATGAGCAGGAGGGGCGTGACTGTGCTCCAAGACTTCCCAGCACAACCAGCCCACCCTGAAGAGAGGGCAGAGCAGGCCTTCCCATCCTGCAGGGGAAGGCAGGCTGCCAGGGCCCTGGAGGGGCTGAGCTCCCACTGGGGTTTGCTGGGATGCTGCAAGGAGCAGTTGGGAGCCCCGAGGGCAGCACCAGCAGCAGCCAAGGATGACGAGCACGTAGGCAAAAAAACAGCCCAGCTTCTCCAGGAATTGTGTCAGTGTGGCCTCAAGGGCACAGTGATTGCTCCACCAGCCCCATGACTGGGTCCTGATGGACACTTCCTTTGATCACTCATCTCCCAGAGAAACTGGGGGTCCAGCTCACCCCAACAGCAACTCCCTTGTTCCTTGACATGGACAGGTCAGGGGCCTGGGAGAAGACTTGCACTCAGCAGGGTGAGTCTCCCAGGCCCCGGATGTCAAAGTCTGGGACATCATAAATCACAAAAGGGCAGCTGGGTTTAATGCAAAAGGCAAGAACAGAGGTCATTCAAGGAGTTAAAGGCATCAGCAAACCTCCCCCTGAGTGATGAGGGTCAAGCTGTGTCTGTTCCCACCAAGGTCAGGCAAACAGGCTTGTGGACACAGGGCTGTCACCATCCCTGAGGAGCATTCCTTCCTGCTAGCACAGCACTAACAGGGACAGGGGGCCATGGAACGGCCACGCCACCAGTGCAGCACTGGGAGACATGGAGGGCTCGTGTCCTGTACCTCAGGGCCACCATCCTGCCCAGGTGGCTCTGCACTGAGCTTTCCTCAGCACCTCCTTTGCTCCCTGCCTTTGCTGTGGCTGCAAGAAGGCTGCAAGCCAGCCCAGTGGCCCTGCAGGGCAGCGCTGGGAGCAGGCTCACCGTTCCAGAGGCGCAGTGAAGCGGGAAGGCACAGGGCTCCCAGCCCTCCTCCTGCTCCACAGGGCTCACAATGCACTCCCTGAACCAGAGGTAATGGAGCAGTGCCCCCAGCCAGGCCTTTGCTGAACTCCAGCCACCACTTACACGGCCTTGAGGGATAATTGGGTTTATTTGGTATGTCACAACAGTAGTTTGTTCTTAACAGCTCTACAAAACTTGGTAAATGCAGTTTTATCAGTTAAAGAGCAACACCCACCCCTGATGCCTGTGCAAAGCAGGCAAAATGCTCAGGGCCTTTGAACTGGGATGTTTCTTTTAGCTGCTCTAATGCCTGCAGGGAATGCTGGGGGGAAGAGTACAGCTGAGCATTCAGGATGTGGGAGTCATTCCTGGTTCAGGTAGGCTGCTCTGAGCTTTCCTTTGGGCTGCCTGACCGGCAGGCACTGCATGCACCAGGAAGGACCTGAGGAAGTCAGCCAGGAGCTGGAAAATAAATTAATAACTGGACATTGACCTTCACCACCTGCACAGACAGGTCTTGGTGACCATCTCAGGCAATGTCTCCCTGTCAGACCCCACCAAACCAGATCTCTGAGGTACAAACTGCCCTCAGAGGTGCTGTGCACCCCCCTCAGGCTGACTGAGGGGTGGAGGCCCTCCCAGCCATCAGCAGGCCCTGCTCCCCCTCGGATCACACAGCACCTCTGGCAGCAGCCCTGTTCCCTTCAGCCTCGCTGATTTGCCTGCAGCTCCCATCCAAGAGCCCCAGGCACACAGGGTACAGTGTCAGAGCCTGCTGTGCTGGCAGGAAATCTCCAGAGAAGAAGCATCCCATCCCATGCCCGAGGCTTTGGCTGCAGCCAGGGATGTGGGCAGGACAGCACCGCGGGGCTGGGGCTCTGGGGAGGCTGGAAGGGGGATGGGTGCTGTCACTCCTCCTGCAGCTCCTTCTTCTGCAAGGCCTGGAGGCTCCTCACCGCCGTCTGCTGGATGATCTCCAGCCCCTCTGCATCCAGTTCCTCCATGAGAAGCAGGATGGCATTCAGGACATTGTTCTGTGGGGATAAAGCACACACTGCTTTGTACCAGCCAGCCAGGACAAGGACACAAGATTTTCCCTGCTCTTTCCAGGAACTCCTCCACCACCACCACCACCACCACCACCACCACGGGCAGCAGTTTGGAGCAGCCACCTGCAGCCATGGGACCAGGACTAACAACCACAACCGAGCCCTCGGGGCAAACACAGGCAGGGAGAGGCGCATGTGGCACGTGATGAGGCTGGAATGCAGGACAAACCCATCCTCTGCTCTGCCCACAGCCTCTGGCTGCCGGCCACGCTCCAGCCTGCACCTCCAGGAGAGCTGCACCCGCTCTCCAGCGCGTGTGGGACGGGAAAGGACAGCCCGGCTCTGAGGAATGAGGAGAGCTGGTGCTCTCTGCAAAGGACCCTTGAAGGTCCCCAGCCCTGCCACCCCCACAGGACCAGTGCCAATGCCAGGTTGTGGCCCTGTCAAATCGTGTCCTGAAGAACTCCAGGGAGAGATTCCACAGCCTAAATAGCTGTCCTTCTAGGGAGAATCTTTTGCCCAACATCCAACCTGAACCTCTTCAGCTGCAATGGGGGGCCACTTTCCTCATTTTTAAAGGTCAGAGCTTGTGGTGCTGCTCTAGGCAGCTATGGCAGAGTGAGGCAATGTGGGTTAGATCCTGCTCTGCTGATTGATGCAATAGCACCGAGTCCAGCACTCTGCAATTCCCAGCTGAACCACCAAAATCCAGATTCATCCAAGGCTACATGATGGAGGGGGCTGAGGAACCACCTAAGCTTCCTGTTCAGCAGCCACTTCCCAAGGTTTGACCCTCCTCTTGCTAAATAAACATGTTCTGATGTCCAGTCTGAACCTGCCCTGGACAGCTTTGAACCATCACCATGTCTCCTATCACTAGATCCCAAGCAGAACAGCCCAGCACCCCTTCCCCATATCCCCTCCTCAGGAAGCTGCAGAGGGGCATGAGGTCACCCCTTGGCCTCCTTCTCTCCAAATCAAACAAACCCAGAGCCCTCAGCTGCTCCTGGACATTTCTTCCAGCCCTAGCATTAACTCTGTTCCCCTCCTCTGGGGACATCCAAGCCTCTTCACATCCTTCAATGCCGGGGCTCAGCCCCACATACAAGGAAAAGCAATTTGGTCTTTAAAAGATACTCACTCTCTTCTTGCAGCTGCAGTCTGTCTCTTGAGTGGAAAAGGAGGAATATTTACCCCTGGGAACAAGCTTCATATCAAGCTCGTCCTGAGTTTTGCTAAAAAAAGGGAGGAAAAGCAAATGTTATTATGACCAGGTGGGAGAATTGCCAGGCCAATCCTTCCTCATCACAGGCACCCATGCAAGGAGTATCCAGCTGGAGGATACCCCAGGGAATGGACTGGAGCTCCCAGATCAGAGAGGATGCACCCCTGCCTGCACATGCAGCTGATGAGCCCAAGCCACCTGCCACAGCAGAACCAGCCCCACGGAACCAGCACAGCTCCACTGCAGCAAGCAGCACAGCAGAAACCTGCAGCGGCTGCGGGCCTGGCCCCTGGAATGTCAGGCTCCTTTCCTGTACACACAAATTCAGAATCCCAGCAATGCTGGCAGCTGCCCAGCCCTCACTTGGTGTCCTCCAGGCTGCAGCTGAGCAGGCTCTGGGGCTCCGTGGTGGCTCCGGCGGCGCTGGATGCGGTGCTGCACCAGCCGTTCTCCACAGGGCTGCGGGCCGGCGGCGCCGTGATCTCCACGCCATCCACCAGCGCCTGAGACAGCTCCTCCTCTGTCACAGCTGCAAGGGACACCACAAATGCCTGTTGCTATGAACTGCAGCAGCCCAAGGGGATGGCATCTCTAGCGGGGCAGGTTCTGCTGCTGCAGAGAGTGCAGGAGAATGCTGGAAGTAATCACGAGCCTCCCAAAGCGAGAACAGTATCAGGGAAGGATGCAAACATGCTTTACCGTTTCTTGTCCCTGGAGGAGGCTCCGAAAGCAACCAAATTTCTGCCATTGGATGGCAAAATCATAAAGCAAAACAGAAAAGCTTTTCTACAGCAGCAGATCCAGTTATAGAACCTTTGTCTGGCCACAGCAAAGAGACAGAGCTCTAAAAACCACTAATTAGTGGTACTGTCTGAGCTATAATGAGGCACTCAGTTTTGTTACCATAGGGAAGGGATAGTGAAGGGAAAGGAAGGGAAAAGGGGATAGGGAAAAGGGGAAGAGGAGGAAGATGGGAAAGGCAAAGAGAAACTGAAAGGGAAGATAAAGAGAGTAAACAGCTTAGAAGCACTGGATCCAACTCAACCCCTAACACTTCCTGACTCTAAGAAAACTCAAAGGATGCCCTCGAGAGGAGCCAACACATCCCCGTTTCCCAGGTGGCCCTGGCCCGGGGCTGTTTGCAGGTGACCAAAGCCCACCCTGGTGGCCCGGGGCTGTGTGCAGGTGAGCAGAGCCCTCCCTGGTGGCCCGGGGCTGTGTGCAGGTGAGCAGAGCCCACCCTGGTGGCCCGGGGCTGTGTGCAGGTGAGCAGAGCCCTCCCTGGTGGCCCGGGGCTGTGTGCAGGTGAGCAGAGCCCACCCTGGGGGCCCGGGGCTGTGTGCAGGTGAGCAGAGCCCACCCTGGGGGCCCGGGGCTGTGTGCAGGTGAGCAGAGCCCACCCTGGTTGTCGAGTTTCTGCAGGCAGGGCAGGTTGCGCAGCACGGTCATGCGGTAGCGGTGCGGGTCGGGCCCGCAGCAGGGGTTCTCCGCCAGCCACAGCACCCGCAGCCGCGGCAGCGTCTTCAGGTAGAAGAGCTCATCCAGGCTCCTGATGTTGTTCCTCCTCAGGTAGAGCTCGCTCAGGTTCTGGCATTGGTGCAGCGGCTCGAGGTCCGAGATGCCGTTCACGCTGCGGAGACACGGTCAGAGCCCATCCTGCCCCATCCAGGGGGGAGCACAGCACTTCCCACCCCCCTTCCTGCAACAGCCTCGCCCCAGCAGGGCACAGCAAGGGGCGTTCAGCCCATGGGTTGTGGCATTTCTCCTTTGTCAGCAGAGGGAAGAATAGAAAGAGCCTTGCTCCACCCTGCTGAGGATTACAAAGAGCCTCTTCTTCCTCCAAACCTGCCCCCTTTTCTGTAGCAGCTCCTCACACCCACCCAAGGAGAACCCATGTAACATTTCCAAGTTAAAAGGCTCCAATTCGCAGAGCATTGGCACCATGGGATCCCCAGAATAGGTGAAAGTTGAGCATATTATGGAAAGGGAAAGCTCTGAGAGATCCACAAAATATTTCAACAAGTATTTTGGAAATAGGCCACATAGAGAGGCCAAGAAGATCCCTGTAGAAACTATGGAGTAGAATTTCAGGAGCAACAATCCTAAGGGGTTTTATCACTTGTCAAAACAGAGAATATTTTCTCAGGAGCACAGGGAGTAGTTCAGAGGAGCTGCTAAGGAATAATCCTGTCTGTATCTCTGCTGCTTGAGAAATGGGGCACAAAGAGCCAGACAGCTCACACACACAACCCCAGCAACATGGGAAGAAACCATCCCCAGGAAAAGGTGATTTCCCTGCCCTCTCCAAAGCTGGCAAACTGGCATTCACCTGAACGTGATCACCTCGATGTTGGGCAAATCCCGGCATATGGATATCTGGGCAGCAAGAGACAGAAACAACAAGTTGGCACTCATGGGGGAAAATATAAAAAAAACTCAATTGAAATCACAAAAAGCACCATCAGGAATTTGGGGTTGCTTCAGTCTAACCCGAGCTTAACAACACCAGAGATTTTCTGACACAGCAAGTGCAGTGTCAGCAGCTCCTCCAGCCTCTGCTCAGGAGTGGAAGTGCAGATACCAGCCAGTGTCACATTGTTCTTCTGCTCCAGCAACTCTGCAGCCTCCACATGCAAAAAAGACTCCCTCCCACCCCTGCCAGCCCGCCCCTAGTGACAGAACCTCATCCAAGATCACCACAGAGGTAGCACTCAGGGTCCTGCTCACCGAGGCTCCATGCTGGGCCCTGGAGAGAAATTTTCCAATGTGGAAACAGCAGCAATCACTTTTTTTTTTTATGGTGTGAGATGCTAATCAACCCTGAAAAGCCCCGCAGCTCACAGGCACCAGGCCAGCCCGAAGCCAGGCCCTCCCCAGTGCCCTGCCAACCCTATGGCCTCTATGGTGTCCCTGCTCCAGCTGTGGGCCCAGGCTCCACCGGCTCCTTCAGTACTTACATCTGTCAGGTGGCTGCCCCTGCAAGAGGAGAGGGGAGTCAGGGAAAGCACAGCAGGGCTCAGCCTCCCCCTGCACCCCCACAGCCGGGTTCACCGCCCCAGCCCCCAGCCTGGCCCCACCAAACTGCTCCAGCACAGTCTGTCATGGGCCTTGCTGTGCCTCGCCTTCCCCAGCCCTGCCTGTTCTCTCTCACCCAGCCCTACCTGACCCCCCTCACCCAGCACTGCCCATTCCCCACTCCTGCCCATCTGCCCTTACCCAGCCCTGTCCCCCCTCCCCATCCCTGCCTGACACCCAGCTCCCTCCTTCCTGCCCTCCCTCCATGCTTGTCCCCCCTCCCCATCCCTGCCGTGTCCCCAGCCTCATCCCTGCCTATCCCATCTCCATCCCTTCCTGTCCCCTGCCCATCCTGGCCTGCCACCCCTCATCCATCCCTGCCCGTCCCCTCTCCTGATCCCAGCCTGTGCCCCCACCCCAGGCCTGCCTGTGCCCCCTCCATCACTGTCCTCTCAGCCTCACCCGAGCCTGTCCTCCTTCCTCACCCCCGCCTGTCCCCCCCTCATCCCCGCCTGTCCCCCCCTCACCCCTGCCGTCCCCCGGCCCCCTGTCCCTGCTGTCCCCGCGCCCACCAGCAGTTGAGGCGGCGGACGCCGTCGAGCGCGGCCGCCTTGGCCTGCGCCAGCACGGCCGCCCGGCTCAGCCTCATGCCGGGCCGGGCCGCGGCTGCAGGGGCGGCACCGCTGGGCCCAGGCCCCGCCCGGCCGGGGCGGCCCCGGGGCTGGATTCGCCTCCTCCTCCCCGGCACGCCGCGGCTCCGGGGCTGGATTCGCCTCCTCCTCCCCGCCCCGCCGCAGCCCCCGGGCCCCGCCGCAACGGGCGCGCGTTCAGGTGGTTATTGGTGTTTACGGGTAAATGCTATTAGCCGTTTAATTATGGCTTATTAAAGAATGTTTTGTACACAGAGCTGCGCCTTTGTGGGTGTATGTTTATGCGGAAGGATCACCTTGGAATCGTGGAATGGTTTGGGCTGGATGGGAAAAGCCCGTCTCATTCCAAACCCCTGCCATGGGCAGGGACAACTTTCACTATCCCAGGTTGCTCCAAGCCCCGGCCTTGAAGACGTCCACGGTTGGGCACAAGCTGCTTCTCTAGGCAATGTGTGCCAGGGCCTGACCACCCTCACATGAAGATTTTTTTTCCCTAATATCTAACCTAAACATACTCCTTCAATTTGAACCCATTCCGCCTTGGCATAACACATGAGTGTATAATTTTATACACTCGTGTGGTTTATGTGACTTTACACATATATCTCCATATACCACTCTATCAATACATGTATGCAGTGTGCATATATCCACATTTGCTATAATAAATATATAATTTGCCCTCTGACCCATCCCTGCCTGCTCCCCATCTGCATCCTTGGCCCCCTCTCTCCTCAATCAGTTCCTAAACATTCCAACAGGTGATAGTTCAGCCCTTGAACTATTGTACAAATAATAGTTAATGACTATCTCAAGAATGACTAATACAGCACTACAGTTTCTTACTCCTCTTATCCCATGTGACAATAAGAAAACTGACGCTCACCTTTGGCTCAGCCTTGGGACTCAAGTGGTTCAGAACTCATTTTTACAGAGCCAAAGTCCTTTAGGAATCTTCTGGACTGCTGGGTTTCTACACCACCATATGATGTGGGAAAACCTCCAGTTTGTATCTTCAGGGGTGTAACAGCAGCAGGTGATTAAATGGGAGAGCTGGAATAAAAAGGACTGGAGAAGCAGTGTGGTTAGTCCAAAAAAAAAAGGATTCATACAGAGTTTCCCAATGTTTTTCTGTGTGTTTCCACCTTATTTGGCAACACGAACAACTGCAGGATGGAGGTTGGGTGTTCCATGTTTGTTTGTGTGGGTGTTTGGGTGCTGCTGCAAAAGGAAGGGTTCAGGTGTGTCAATGGGGCACTTAGGGACATAGTTTACAAAATCACAGAATCATTGAGGGAGGAAAACACCTCCAAGTTCATCAAGTCCAACCCGTGACTGATCCCCAGTGCTGTAGGCACACAGTTTGTGGCGATTGGGAGTGGGGCTGAGCCTCAATGGGCACAGCTGTGAGCAGCAGGTGAGCAGCACTGACAGCAATGAGCCATGGAGTGCCCAGGGGCACTGCCCAACCACCAAAGGGAGCAGAGGGCACACAGGTGCAGGGCATGTGGGATGAAGAGTATAAAAGGTTGTACTGTAAAATAGCAATGAGCTACTTGAAGCTTTCTGGAGTGGCACAATGTTACTCTGTATGGGCAGATGCCTGAAGCTTTCTGATGAGCTAAGGTGTTACTCTGCTTGAGCAAATGCTAAAAGCTTTCTGAATTTGTGTGGTGATACTCTGTATATCATGGCGCCCTTGACTGCAGCATATGCCGTGACACCACACCTTGTCACCAGCCCTGAGCACTGAGTGCCATGTCCAGGCATTCCTTGGACACCTGCAGGGATGGGAACTCCAAACCTCCCTGGGCAGCCTCTTCCAAGGCCTGCCCACCCTTACAGTGGAGAAATTCCTCCTGATGTCCAACCTGAACCTCCTCTGGCATAACTCAAGGCTGTTTCCCCTTGTCCTGTCCCTGTTCCCTGGGAGCAGAGCCTGACCACCCCCAGCTGTCCCCTCCTGTCAGGAGTCGTGCGGAGCCACAAGGGCCCCCCTGAGCCTCCTTTGCTCCAGGCTGAGCCCCTTTCCAGCTCCCTCAGCCTCTCCTGGAGCTCCATTCCCTTCCCCAGCTCTGTTCCCTTCCCTGGACACGCTCCAGCCTCTCCATGTCTCTCTTGCTGTGAGGGCCCAGAGCTGTCCCCAGGGCTGGAGGTGTCTCACCGGTCCCAGCACAGAGGGATGGTCACTGCCCTGGGCTTGCTGGACACCCTGTTCCTGATATGAGCCAGTGGTGAACATGGTGGTGCTGGGTTAATGGTTGGACTTGAAGTTAGAGAGCTTTTCCAGCCTTGATGATTCTATGGAACACACTGGAAGTGAAGCCTTGTTTGTGGTGATTGCCTTGTGTTGGGAGAGGAGATGGGTGGCACTGAACTCCCTCCCCTCCTGATTGCCACACTTCCAGATAAGGGAAGGGCTGAGGGATGCATTGTTTGGGATCAGTGAGTATGCACTTGTCAGGAAAAATGTGGTATAAATGGGTTAGGCAGATCATCCCACTGCACTTCCCTCTCTCTGCCTCAGATGCCATCACACATTATCCAGATCATCATCACATCACATTATCCAGAACACAGGTGGTGCATGAGGATTTTCAAGCTGGATATGCAAGATTCAGATAGAGCAATTCTTGGAATTTTTAGGTTTTCTGTATTCAGCTGTCCACGGGCCAGCTGGCATGAGGAAGCTCAGGATTGGGGCACTTGGGCCATGTGTTGGTGAGGGCAGCAGCAGGACCTGAGGAAGAGCATTATCCAGGACTTTGGGGTACTTTTGTTCACCAAATCCCAGGCTGCTTTCACTTCCACTGGAACATGGAACACCCAAGCATGATTCCAACCACCCAGCCCTGCAATCCCAGCCCCTGCACTGTTGGCAGCCAAGCCTGTCCCTGAGACAGGCTAAGGAGATTAAGGAATCTTCTCTAGATGCCACAGAGAGATTTTTTGTGCTCATCCTGCTGGAAGAAGCACAGGTCAGTCAGTTTTACTGGCACTGTCTGATCTGAGACCTCTCCTGAGACTGAATCAGACACAAGCATTTATTTCATTCAAGTTAATTAAATAAAACCTATTTTAATCCACAGTTTAATTCTGCAAGCAGTAGCAATAATCATCTCAGGCAAACCTCTGCCCCAGTCTTTTAAAAAGAGAGCAGTTAAATAATGCATTTAGGCTTGTGATGTGCGTGCAGAGAGCAGGAGAACCCCTGAGGCCTGGGAGCACGTGGCCTCTCCAGGCTGCACAGGATCACCTACAATCCATGGCACATCCACAGCCTGCTCACAGCCCTGCAGTGTCACTAAAGGATCTTTCAATGTTCCAGAGCAGGGGTCAGGTATCCCCGTGGCACTGATGAGGCCCCACCTCACCCCCTAATTCCCGGTGGTGGGTTGTGCTCACTTTTTGAGTCTGTGGGAGCCAGAGAGCAAAAAGCTCTTTGCACACTTGGGCTCATATCTGAAGTACCCTCAGTCAGGTCTGTACTACACAGCAGCCTCACATTTATTTTGCAGCTTCATATCAGTGTTTTATAAAATGAGCCTATTAGAACCTGTTTGATGGCTTTGTGGAGGGTACAGGAAAGCCATTTCTTGCATGTAATCCTTGTATGTATTTTTCCCTCTCATTTCCAACCAGGACATTTGCTGTGATCTGTGATTCCTTTGTGCAGGGTCTCACAGCTCACCCACAATAGCCTCAGAAGGAAAAGGTGGAACCCCCCAAGTGTCCTGGTTACTGAACTGAACCACCTGGATGTGGTGTGGGATTGCTGTTGGAGTGGGGGTCACACACAGGGGATCTGAAGGACATGGCAGCTGCCAGTGATAGTGATGACTCCTTGCTGCCAGTAGCAGCCACATGTCCACACTGTTCTCCAGACTTGTCACTGTCACCGATGGCTGTCTGCCCTCCCAGGTATCATGGAATCACACAATACCCCAAGCTGGAAGGGACCCACAAGGATCATCCAGTCCCACCCCTGGCCCTGCACAGACACCCCAACAATCCCACCCTGTGCATCCCTGGGAATATTGTCCAAATACTGCTGGAGCACTGGTGGCCTTGGGGCTGTGCCCATTCCCTGGGGAGCCTGGGCAGTGCTCCATCACTTTTGGGGGGGAAGAGCCTTTTCCTATTATCCAACCCAAATCTCCCGTTAGTATAGCTTCCTGACATTCCTTCAAGTCCTGCATGGTGTGGTTTTGTCCTCCATTGGCCATGTCAGATCTCATTAACCCTTTGTGGAGATGGAGATAGATGGCAGTGCCTGTATGGAGACACCTCTTGAGTCCTGGCAGCTGGGAGTGCAACCAGAGCCACCTCTCCTGGTGCAACCCCACAGCAGCTTTATGTGTTCCAGAAGCTGGTCCCTATCAAGCACCATCCTGGTTGAGGAGAATATGTTAAACATGATAGAAAGAGCAATATAGCTTTGGGAGAGTTCTATTTTCCTCGTATCCTGGAGAGGTGCTCAGCCCTCCTGAGATGGGCTCTGCTCCTTGCCCTTTCCTTTTCCTGGGAAAAGCCTCATGCATTTGAGAATGCAGCAGTTACAGGAACAACTTGTTGCTCAGAAATGAGGCAGTGTGGGGTCACGGCAGGCTTGGCCATGCTGTAGTTGTGAGGATGCTCATGGCAGCTCTCCAGCAGCTCTTCCACCCACAGGACATTCCCAGGGCTGTCACTGCCCTGGATCCAGAACACCGTGTGCAATCACTATTTAGATGTGTGCAGGAAATGCCAAAGTTTGGCCAGAGCAAACAAAATAATCATGTCATGGTGATGGATGGAGACAGGCACGTCACACAGGCTCTGTCAGGTTTCAGTTTGGGAAATATCCCCTTTTATTCCCTCTGAAGAGCCAGCTAAGAGGAGGAACACCTGTGTCTACAAGACACTTCCAGAGCTAGGGAGACAGATGAGCACTCCAGGGCCAAATTAACAGAGGAGCTTCTGCAGAATTTCTGGGGAAAAACTTTGGAGAGGACTTCCAGGAAAGCTCCTGCTCCCTCTGTTGTCCTGTGATGACACCAGCACTAGCCCTGTTTCACCACAAAGCAGCTCTACAGACACCACAGCCACACCTGAAGCCACCTGGGGACACTGCACAGCTCCAGTGGACTGAGCAGGATGAGGAACTTCCCAACAGACAAGATCTATCTCACCCAACAAATATCAATTCTCAAAACAGTATAGGGAAATGACAGCCAAGTAAAGGGAAATCACAGCCAAGAACATAAAATGAGTATTGAGGGGCTGGTGTGAGTCCAGAGAAGGGAAATGAGCTGAGAAAAGGGCTGGAGCACCAGGAGTGGCTGAGGGAGCTGGGAAAGGGGCTCAGCCTGGAGAAAAAGAGGCTCAGGGGGAATCTTCTGGCTCTGCACAACTCCTGACAGGGTCACGAGTCTGCCTCAGGTCCCAGGGAACAAGTTGTAGACTTAGCAGTGTAAGGTTGATGGTTGAATGTGACAGTGTTCACAGGGGTCCAAAGATGGGGGAAGAGATGAGGATCTGACTCCATGTTTCAGAAGGCTTGATTTATTATTTTATGATATATATTACATTAAAACTATACTAAAAGAATAGAAGAAAGGATTTCATCAGAAGGCTGGCTAAGAATAGAAAAAGAATGAATAACAAAGGCTTGTGACTTGTGACTGATGGAGACAGTCTGGACAGCTGAACTGTGATTGGCCATTAATTAGAAACAACCCCATGAGACCAATCCCAGATGCACCTGTTGCATTCCACAGCAGCAGATAACCATTGGGTACATTTTGTTCCTGAGGCCTCTCAGCTTCTACAGAGAAAAAAATCCTAAGGAAAGGATTTTTCAGAAAATATCATGGCTACAGTTGAACTTGATTTTTCCAACCTAAATGATTCTGATCTGCTTTGCTCACTTCCCTCTGCTCTTTTGGCAGGAAGTTGAGCTGGGACTTGGGGATAAAGGCTACTCCTAGCAGGATGGTTTCTGTGATCCCCTTGCAGCAGAGAGCTGCACAGGTGCTGGGTGTGGCAGATCTCTGGGCAGCACAGAGCCAGGAAGGGCTGCAGTGGGAGCTCACATGGAAAAGGTGCCACCCATGCTCCAGGGAAAAGCTGTTTGAGAGCCTGGTCTGTCCCCCTCGGCAGCAGAGCCACCAACACTCCTCACTGATTCCTGAGCTGGCTCACTCCCTCCTGTGGTTCCTGCTGCTCTGGAAGCCTGTCCATGTGCTGTGTGGGTGGTGTGGGGGAAGAGAGGCTGAGGGCAGCAGGAGCTGCCAGGCTGGCTCTGCAGCTGCACACATGTGCTGCTGGAACAAACAATCTCCTTCCCATAACTTCCACAAGTGTGGCTTTTTTAGCCTGCAATTCACTAGGCAAATGCCACAACCCCCCCAGCTGAGCATCCCTGTTTGCCTTTTACATGGTAAACATGGCAAATATAGCAGGTGACTCATTCCATTGATCCTGAGAATAAACTGTGCAGGTTGATTTGTGAAACTTCCAAGATGCACTTGTAATCAGGAATTTAAGTAACTCCCACCTTTGTTTTTATGGGTTTTATGGATTTTTTTTCCTTTGGTTGGTCATCTGTTGGAAAAAACCCTGAAAAAATTAACATCAAAGTTCAATCTCAATTAGCAGGACCTATGGATGTACTTTAGCATTTGCTCAGCTGAGGAACAGCTGCAAGGTTTCCACCAGGAGTTGATTTGGATGTAGTCAGAGCAGCCCAGAGGCCTCAACAGTGTAGGCATGAGCCAGTCTTCACTTGGGATCAATTTTAGGGATTACACATAACTGGATAGAGGGAAATTGCTGTTCTGGGAGCTGTTACAGCAGCTCTGAAGCACAAACGTTTTCTCCTCATGACTTTTCACTCACTCTTTGTTCCTAATCTTTAATCTTCCCTTACATGTTCTTAATCGTCACTTAATCTTTGTTCTTGCATGACACTGACCGCCTAAGGGGGGGTGTGAGGAAGGAACAGGATTAAGAGGTGAAACAACTTGGCTGCAAAGCAGCATTGTCCTTGGTAGATCTGGGTGGAGAAAAGTGCTGGTTCAGCTCCCTGCCTCTTTGTGCCTTTCTCCAGATTCTTTTTAAATTCCCAACAGCTCCCACTCTGTTTGGGCTCCCTTCACTAAATCCTCAGAAAGGAGGAAGGCAAGAGGGAGCCTCCTAGCCCACCTTGACTTTAATGTTCTGCCTTTTTCCCATGTTTTTTGGTCTCTTTATAAAGGAGGGACATATCATCCTGGTCCCTTCAAGCTCCTTCCTGTGCATCTCACAGCATCACATGCTCTGCATAAAGAAACATCATATTTTACTTTGATCTGCAAATCAGCAGGATCCCAATTCCCATGTAAATGTATTCACAGGATGCATGTTATGGGCAAAAATAACTGATAACAACTCTCTCTACAGAGCACTGGGTGCTATGGAACTTGCTCCTTATTTTAGCATCTCAGCTCTAACTACCAGGCTGTTTCTTCTCATCCTGTCCCTGTTCCCTGGGAGCAGAGCCCGACCCCCCAGCTGTCCCCTCCTGTCAGGAGTTGTGCAGAGCCACAAGGTCCCCCCTGAGCCTCCTTTTCTCCAGGCTGAGCCCCTTTCCCAGCTCCCTCAGCCTCTCCTGGTACTCCATTCCCTTCCCCAGCTCTGTTCCCTGCCCTGGACACACTCCAGCCCCTCCATGTCCTTGCTGAATTGCTGGGCCCAGAACTGTCCCCAGGGCTGGAGGTGCCTCACAGGTCCCAGCACAGAGGGGCAGTCACTGCCCTGGGCCTGCTGGACACATCATGGCTGGGACAGCCCAGGGGCCACTGGCCTCTTGCCCACCTGGGCACACCTGGGCTCATGTTTGGCTGCTGTCACCAGCACCCCCAGGGCCTGTCCCAGCTTTCCAGCCACTCTGTCCCCAGCCTGGAGCTGCACAGGCTTGGTGTGACCCAAGGGCAGGACCTGGAACTTGGCCTTGTTGACCCTCAGCCCACAGATCCAGCCTGTCCAGATCCCTCTGCAGAGCCTTCCTGCCCTCCACACTCCCACCCAACTTGGTGTCACCTCTGAACGTACTGAGGGCGGCCAATTCCCTTGCCCAGATCATGGATAAAGATATTAAACAGTGCTGGGTCCAACACTGAGCCCTGAAGTGCCCCAGTGGTGCCCAGCCAAAACTGGTTGTAAGTCCATTCCCACCATTCCCTGTGCCAGGGATCAGCCAGGTTTTTGCTCAGGAAACAGTGCACCCATGGAAGCCATGAGCAGCCATTTTCTCAGAGAGAACTCTGTAGGAAACAGGGTCCAAGGCACAGATGAGACTGTTAATTTAACTGCAAAAGGTGTTTCACAAACTCTGGCAGGAATATGTCTGTGGAGACCACGGCCAGGAGGCCCCCAAATCCAGACTGACACTGCAATACAAGCTGGAAATGGCCTAAGCAAACAGAAAAATGCCTCTCCAATCCAGCTGCACTCCCTGCACAACAGGCTGCCTCTCTGGGTGCTGCTGGGAGCAGGGAGATAGATAATCTCCTTGGGATCATCTCACACATCTCTGTGTCACTGCTGCAGAGGCCAGACACAGCAGGCTCAGGTGTTCCCCAAAGGTAGGGAGGCTTCCCTAACTGCTGGTTAGCCACATTTAAATGTGAAGGAAAGGATCAAAGCATGCTCACATCAGCTGTTTCTATTCCTCCATGCCCTTTTCTCCTGCTCAGAGGATTTTTGGGAGCATTGGGGTGTCTGCCACCATGGGACAGGCCCTAATTCCTAGGAAATTCCAGATGATTTAGCCCTGCTGGTGTCTTCTTGTCCCACTGGTGAATGGGTAGAACTTGAGGAGAGGTGGACAATGCCTTGTCCTGCAGTGAGGGTTGTAGGCAGTTCTGGGGTTTGCAGTCTCTGAGGTTCAAGTACTGCATAGATTTGTAAATACAGACCACAGACTGGAAAACAAATGTCCATTAAACTTCCTGCAAGAAGGGCAGGAGGAGCTGAGGTCACTTGGTCTGTTCAGCCTGGGGAAGGGGAGGCTGAGGGCAGAGCTCACCAGGGGCTGCAGCTTCCTCCCAAGGGGCAGCTCCAGTCTCTGCTCTCTGTGACCACAGACAGGACTCAGGGAATGGCTGGAGCTGTGTCAGGTGAGGGTTAGGCTGGATATCAGGAAAAGGTTCTTCCTCCAGAGGGGGCTGGGGCACTGATCAGGTTTCCAGTGAATGGGCACAGCCCCGAGGCTGCCAGAGCTCCAGGAGCATTTGGATAACGCTCTCAGGCACAGGGTGAGATTATTGGGGTGTCTGTGCAGGGCCAGGGTTTGGACTGGATGATCCCTGTGGCTCCCTTCCAGCTCAGGATCAGCGTGTCAGTAACTGTGTTGTAACACAAGCAAAGCACTGAGATGAAACCAACTGGCATAAAAAAGCCCTGTGGTATTTTTAAATCAGCAAAAGCTGTGAAAATCCCGTTCACCTTCCTCTTTAGTTGATAAATTCACCTTTGTGTTCTGGGGCTGGCAGGGAGAGGGAAGGCAGCCAAGCAACCTCTGGCTTGTCTCTTCTCACAAGTGTCAGAGGTGATGGAAATGGAGCTGGGGTTCCCCCTGGGTGTCTCTGTAGTCATCACCTGGGAATGCAGGGCGAAGCTATCAGCAATTTGCTCTTTTCCCTTTGCACTTTGCCTCCAGCCTCCTCCTGCAGCATTCTCAGCTGCCACTTCAACCTGTGTGGGGAATGGCACCAGGAAAAAACCCTGGTGGCCAAAAAATCCCACTTAGAAGAGGTCCAAAAATCCCACTTAGGAGAGGTCCAGAAATCCCACTTAGGAGAGATACAGACATGTTCAGGTCTCTGCCTAGCTGCTTGTTAACAGCACAAGGGGCAGGCAGGGCATTACCCAGCCCTCACTGCACAGGAAATGCGTTCCAGTGAAGAAAAATAGTCACTGCTGGGATGTCAGGTGGTTATGGAAGTGTTTCTAGAGCAGGATTATGTCCTGTGGCAGAAGCTTGTGGGATAAAAGGTGAACTTTCAACTTGAAAGAGAGGTAGTTTAGATTAGATATTAGGGAAAAATTGTTCTCTGTGTGAAAAAAATGTATTTTATCATTGGCTTTTTGCAAATATTAAAATGAATATTGTGTTAGAAAGTAATGCTGTATTAATTCTCTTAAGTAGTGTGGTAAATATAGTTTTAGGTTATAACAAAATGTTAAAATAGAAACTGTGCTATGTAAGATACTTTTTTTTCTAAAGAAAGGACTTGCACTGAGATAGCAGCCACAGGACACCTGAATCTTTCAGAGAGAAAGAATTTATTGCTCCATTATCAGGAGAAATGAACTTCTTCCTGCCTCGTTCAGGCAGGATGACACCGTTAGGCTTATGAGGAAGAAGTTGACACTGACCAGACAGAATCCTGTGTTTGAATGGAATTTATGCATCATGTGTGAGGTGTATGAATATGCAATGGGCTATTGCTTTTAAGGGTTAATCCTCTGTTAATATGTGTCCTTTTTCGGGCTTGTGCTGCCCAGAAAAAGGTACCCGGACTGTCTGCAACTCTTTGTTTTTATTGTCTCATATTGTCCTAATTCAAATTGTCCAAATTATTACTACTCCAATTGTATTACTATTTTTACAATAATTTTATTACTATTAAACTTTTAAAATTTTAAAAACAAGTGATTGGCGTTTTTCACACCTGTGAGGGTGGGCAGGCCTGGCACAGGGTGCCCAGAGAAGCTGTGGCTGCCCCTGGATCCCTGGAAGTGTCCAAGGCCAGGCTGGACAGCACTTGGAGAACCTGGGATAGTGGAAGGTGTCCCTGCCCATGGCAGGGGGTGGAAATGGATGAGCTTTGAGGTCCTTTTTGAACTAGACAATTCTGGGATTCCCTGGGATGAGCTGAGCAGGTGCAATGTGTCCTCCTGTCTCCCAACTCCCAGCCTTGTGCAGTGTTGTGGTTTGAAAAGCACTGAAGAATTCAGTATTTTGGTTAAACCACAGCTGTGTGTTTTAAATCCGCGTGGTCCTTTCTGTGTGGGTGTCCTTTGCTAATCCCTGCACAGTCCTGGCCCTTCGGGGCGCTGCTTGTGACATAAAACAGATACAATGGAGGTGTTTGTGACGCTCGTCTTCACTGCACATACTTTGTGGAGAAACTATGCCAAGTACAGGAAAACCCGCCATTTCAGCGACACTCTGCTGCCCTCGAGCGGGTGCCTAAGAAATATCCCGCTCTTCTCTGCCCACGTGCTTTGGACTAATGCTTTAACACTCAAATAAAGTCCCTCGCAATCACATTTTTAAACTGTTTCAGCGGCCTGGCGAGGGCGAGAGCCGCAACCTCACCTGGGGCGAGGGTGCGGGGCCTCACCTGAGGGCGGGGCCTCACCTGAGGGCAGGAGGGGCAGGGCCTCAATGGGGCGGAGCTTCGTGGGGGTGGGACCGTGGCATTGGCCTCACTGATTACGTCAGAGGGCGTGGCCATTGCACCCAGGGCCGTGAGGGCGGAGGGGTTTGGGGTGGGCGAAGGGGCGTGGCCAAGAGGGGGCGTGGTTTCGTCCCACGGGCGGCCTCAGGGCAGGGGCGTGGCCTCTTTCTTAAGGCGTGGTCTAAGGTTGAGGGCGTGGCCTTCTTTTCAGGGGTGGTCCGTGAGGGGCGTGGCTTTGGGGCGCGGTCTCCGGCTCAGGGATGTCCCCCTGGGGGCGTGTCCTGCCGAGCGCGCGCGCGCGGCCCCGGGGTCTCGTCACTTCCCCCGCGGACGGCGCTGTCGCCGGGGTCGGTCGTGTCCGGTTCGGGCGGCGGTGGCGGGAGCAGCTGGACGGGACGATGAGCGACAGCGGGGAGCAAAACTACGGCGAGCGGGTAATACACGGAGCCCGAGCACGCTGCGCGGCCGGGCCCCCCTCCCCCTTCTCTCCCCACCCCACGCACCCCTCCATCGCCTTCGGGTGGCGCCGGTTCCCCCGTGTCCCCTTTTGGGGGTGGCGGAACCTCCGCGGGAGCGGAGAGGCGGGTGAGGCGGCGCGGTGGGGCCGATGGCGGAGGGGCCGCTCCCCGCATGAGGTGCCCGGCGCCATCTTGGGCCGGGACCGCGCGCCCGGGAGGGACAAAATGGCGGCCCCGAGCCCTCCATCCCACCCCTGCGGAGGGGGAATCCTGTTATTATCCTCTCTCCAGAGCCGCCTTGCAATCCACTCTTGAGTTGCTCTTTAATTTAGACCGCTTTTCGCTGCCTCTTCCCTGTAACAATAACTCTGCTTCTCGGGCCTGGCGTCCAGGTGGCTCGGGGTCTCCCCTAATTTAAATTTGATAATGGAGGCAACCCCTTGGCTTTGTGAAACCTGCAGCAGATGCCTCCCAGGGCTCCTAGCTTCGGCAAGATCTCACTGTCCTAAAAAGTTTTTATTAATGTCCATATAGATGCTTTGCTAAGATTCACGTTTGTGATACACATCAGTAGTTGCTTTTTATTTACTGGATCAGCCTTTGATGTCTTTATTTAGGGTCACTACTGTGTTTTGGGGATTTTTTAGCATAATTCAAATATTTTGTTGTAGTATCGGAGGGAATTGTGGAGATGATAAGTTCCTAAGTTATAAACTAGAGGGGGCAAGAAATATTAAAAAACATAGTAATTTTGAGCAATGTCTTTCTTAGAATACGGTTTTATCTAATTAATTCACTATTAGAAGCTGTTATGTCTGAGTGTTTCTACTTCAAGGTAGGTAACATTAGAAAAAATTGTTCTCCAGGGGGCTAAGAATAGGAATGAATGGTGAAAGAGAGGGATTAAGGAATATCCTCGTGCTAGCAGCAGTGTTTCATTTGTATCTTCATTCACGAGATCTTTTTAGAGGGGGGATGTTTTTTGCTCAGGGTGAATTGTGTGTTAGTTTTTTTAAAGATGCTTTAATTGTTGTGAAGGTCAGACTGGAAGCCAGTGTAGTCTTAATAAAGTAATAAAGCTGGGATAACTTGCATTATATTTTCAGTCAGAAAGAGTGGAAATAATAAAGTTTCTATAGCAAAGTCTTTTTGTGTGAAACAGTCATGCAGAATACTGGGGCAGAAATTGTTGTCTGCTGCTTTATTGTATTTTTAATATAAAAAATGTATTAAAGCATTTGTAGGCAGTCTTTGCTAGCGCCTAGAATGGATTATGTGTGAACTTTTGTGACCTTTAAATAGGTAAGTTGTTTAAAATGGACGTGTTGGTGAAACCATAGAGCTGCACACCTGCTGTTCCAGACCGGAGCAGGGATTGGTTTTCCTTCTGCTCTTGCCTGTGTTATTTATGGGGTTTTTGCTTACTTAAGGCTTATGTTTTACTGAGTCAATGGCTTTTGTGCTTTTCCAAGCTGGAGTCTCTGCAGACTTGAGTTAGTGTTTGGATAAATAATCTGGAATATGATAGCAACTGTCTTAAACTGTCCCAAGTGCAGGCTGCCAGCAGGAATTGAGCTCCTGTTCTCTCCTTTATTGGTGTTCTTCAGGCAGTCAGATCTGGGAATTCAGTCAGCTGGATCTTGTACTCCATTTCCAGCTGCATTGGTTTGCAGGCCTGACTTGATTGAGCCCTCATGGCAGCTTTTGGGATGAAGAAATTCCAGGTGCTTTCACCAGGAATGGGACTTGTTTAAGCAGCAGCACGAATTTACTCTGGATTATGGTGTTTTTAAAAGGGGGAGGGAAGATAAGAAGATGAAAAAATCCCCACTTGAACTCTCTTTCATGGCTTATGTTCCACAGGGGAATGAACTGAAGAAACTATAAATTGTTAAGTACTGGAATATACTTGAGATGCTGTTGTTATGCTGCAATGCCATGCTTTTCCAACTCAATTTTGTTTTCACTGAAATTGTTCTCACTGAAGCACATGGGATTCAGGCATGGAGGAGTTGCAAGAAGATGAGTTAAAGGCCAAATTAATGAATCCTACCCTGTGAATTAGTTAATTATGATAGTGATGGCTTGGTATGTGGTCAGAAGCTTTTCAATATGCAAGTCGGGGTGGGGGGTTTTGTTTGTTTGGGGTTTTTTATGTAGAAAAGCTCAGTTTACAGATTACTTACAAGGTATATAATACATGTATTTTCAAGGAAGAGTGATTTTTTTATTACAAAATTGTGTGAGAAGGAGGTCTGAGGAAGAAATCTGAGGTCAGAGATGAGCTGATCACTCAGTGCCACCAAAGGGATGGACCATACCCTGTGTTCCTCCCTCACTTGATGGCACCTCTTGGGGAGCTCATTCAGTGCCCAAACCTAGAAGATAATTTGCTTTTTGCTGGTGGATTAATTTCCTTCCAGCCTGGGCACTGGAGGAGCCAGTGGCAGAGGTGGTGGGAGGAAACTGTGGCCTGATTTTTCAGAACACGCTGTTCTTTCTGTGTGGAGTTTGGAATCTTTTGGAAAGGGGTGGTTCTGCTCTCCCTTCAGTGAATGCCCAGCTCCTCCAGCAGTGATCTCGTGTCCCTCCGGGGAAGGGAGGCAACTTCCATAAGGGAGAGGTTGGGGAATGTGCAGTCAGCACAGTGACACCTTATATAAAGAGGCTGCAGATCTGATAGTGTCATGTGAGGCTGCACCTTTCCTTAGGAAAACAAGTGGAAATACATAACTTCATAGGAATATATGATTATAAAACCTTAAAACTTTTATTTCTCTGTATCTTACATTGCTGACTGAAATCTGTAACTCTGATTCCTGTGAGGAAAACCTGGATCTCAGAAGTACAAAGAACTGTGGCCATCATCTACTGCTTCTGTCCATGGAAACCTTTCCCACCTACTGCCCCCCAAATAATCCTGCTTTGGGACATTCCCTGCTCAGAGTACATGGCTGTGAGGCTCTTTGTGAATGTGCTTAGAGCTGTTAAAATCATCCCAGCACTTGCTTTGAACGGGCTCAAGGTCTGGAATGAACCATTTGGAATCCTCAGGCCTGGACTTTGGGGCTTCCACGTGAATTCCAGAAGTCCCTGATAAAAGGGAAGAACTGTTGATAACGACCAAGGGATGTAGGGGAGGGAGGTTAAATTCACACTTGACAAAGTTAGGGGGGGAAAATGGTTATTGTTTAGTGAATACCAGTCTGGATCTGCTGAGCAGCAGTGCTGAAATACAGGCAGGGTAAAGAAGATTGTTTATTCCCTCTTTCCCATGTCACGCCAGGAGCACACTTGGGCATTTTTCAGTAACTTAAAATTCACAGAGAGAAAGAGCAAAGAGTAGGAAAAGCAAATATAAAGAAAAACAAAAAAAGATGCAAGAAACGAGCTGTGGGAGTGACTGATGTGAACCCTCAAGGGTGTAAAATAAATTTTCAGTGCTGCAGGTCTCTGGTACTTGGAATTTTGGGTAGGATTTCCCTGAGGCTTGGGGTGGAACAGGGGCAACGTGGTAATTTTGGGGTTATTACCGGTTCTGGTGATACCCAGAGCAGGTGAGGTGCATTGAATTCCTTTAGGGCTGGAATAAAGAAGTGCAATAATCCTATAAAATATGGTGGATTGAAGGATGATTTGGGAAAAAAAGTGGATTTTTAAAGACTGGGAAATATAAAATGGAAAGGAGTTGAATGAAAATAGGCCAGCTGTTAAATTGTTTTAATTTTGGTGGATAGTTGTCTTTAAGACATTTTCTTCCTGAGTTTCTGCTCAGCTCCTCAATCAGTGTCCAGATTCCATATCAACCTTAGCATAGTGCAGCAAAGACTGCCTGAAAAATGTACCAAATATATGAAGACTTGCCTGTTCTCTACTCATTTCTTCAAAGCTTTTTAACTTTTAAAAGCTCTGAAAAAGGGTTTGGTGTGTGTTTGTGGGCAAAATCCTCCCAACTGCTTCCCTCCAATCCTGCATTTCTCCTTTTCTTTCTGGTCTCCAACTGTACTTGGACACAGCTCCTTCTGTTTAGCCCAGGTTATCTTTTGTGAATTGAAGTATTTTTCCTCAGGTGAAAAGTAATCTTGGTTTGGGTTTTAATCCTTCTTCAATCTTGCTTTCTCTAACTTTGTTAAAGAGCTAAGACTTCTTATGGCAAAATTAATATATTAACTCAGAACTCATCTCTGTGGAGTGTTTTCTTTCAAGGTACTAATGGACTTAGATTAAATTAATTAATTGTAACTTTAATTGCTCCTAAATATTCCCCCTGCCCTTTGCAGTGTTATTACATGGGGAAACTGTAGTTTAGAACAAAACATTAAACATCTGTGTGAAGAATACAGCCTTGGCCAACTTTGTGCTATTTCTGTTGCTCTTGGGATTAATTGCAAACCTGCTTTGTCCTGTGCATCATGTTTCTTTCCTCTGTATGGAATGGAACCAAATTGGTAACATTTGGTTGAAGTTGTATGGGAGTGATTGAAGTGTGTAAGTTTCAGGTTAGCAAATAAATTTGTGAATGCTTGGTGCAGGATTCCCGTTAAATTAGTGTTCAGGTGTAAGAGATGTTAGAAAGATAAAACAGGGGATTTTTGAAAAAAAGCTGGTACTCAGTGTCATTGGTGAGCTTTCTCCATCAGAATTTACACTAAATTAAGGATTGTTTCTAGAAAGAAGTATAATTCTGCTGAATTTTAAGTTTTCTCTAATATCTTGAAATGAAGAACACTTTCTACTAGTGTGTTTAAGGCATATGACTAAAACCAAGTATTATACTGATTTTAAAATAAAAATACATAAGTTAAAACTGCTAATTAGGTCATGTCACTGCCAGAGGAGATTGCCAACAAATAACAGAGCAGGTGGGGTGTTAGTCCAGAGCAGTTGGGAATGTGGGGCTCCAGTGCAGTTCTGGTCAGTGGGGAATGCAGATTTCTGTGGAAACACAAAGCCTGCACATGTAATCCCACTTGTGCAGGCAGCTGGGGGTGTGTGCTCCTAAACCTTCACACCAGGGCTTCCAAACTGCAGGAGGGGCCCAACATTCAGATAATTGGAGTTCATGGAATGACCAATGCTGTGCTTTCTGCACATCTGTCAATGGCCGCAGCAGGACCTCACTGGAGTCACTCCTTGGTGATTTTGTCTCAGTGTGTGGCTGATAGTGCAAATTATTTTGAGTTTCCTGATGCTACAATTCCTTAGTAGGCTCTCAGTTGATCCAGTTGCACTTACTGTTAAATACAGGCATAAATAGCAAATTCAGCTACTTAGGGCTAAGTTAAACTGAGTTGACTGAACCGGTTGATAAAATTGTAGGGCTTTGGTAGATTCAATTCTTGAACTGCATTTATAGTAAAAGTCCACAACACTTTTTTTTTTCTAGTTTCAGTTTTGGCACTAGATTTTATCCTGGAGTTCTTAAATATTCTTCATCCTGTTCTTTTTCTATTAAGGTTAATGTTGAAGAAGGAAAATGCGGAAGTCGCCATTTGACAAGTTTTATAAATGAGAATTATTTGAAGCTCAGGAATAAGTGAAGCTGAAATTTGAAAAAAAAGAAAGTGAATGCATGCTAATTATCAGACCAGAAGTCCCACTTGTAGAATATTGAGCAATTTGTGTGAAGTGGGGAAGATGAAAGAAGTCAGAATTTGAAACGGAAGAATGAAGAAAAGGAATAAAAATGAAGTTAAGATAAGAAGTAATCTGGAATCTGAAAGCACTACGCTAAGTAATTACTAGTCTGTTTATGTGTCCCTGTATATTTTGCTAAACATGCATGCATTATCTGTTTAATAGCAAAAGTACATGCAGGGTAAAGAAGTGTCTACCAGGGAAAAAAAAAAAAAAACCTCCTTAAAAATCTAGGCAGTGCTAATGCCGACTGCCCGGACACATAGCTATGAATATTTACCATTTATTTCACTGGAGCTTGTTTACAGCCCCTAGGTGAACAAGGAATTGTGTACAAATTAGGCTTTCAATATCTGCGTGCAGGAATCCCGTTCTGCTTCCAGAAGCGGAAGTGCTCATGGGTCTGGCAAGTCGGGGAGGCACACCCCTGCAAGATCTCGCTCTAAGGAGGATTCCAGGCGCTCCAGGTCAAAATCTAGATCCAGGTCTGAATCCAGGTGAGTTTGCTTCTTTTACCTCTTCCTCCTCCTCACAAGTCAGATGATTGTCAGAGGTGGCCCAGCTTAGCCAGTTCTGTTTCCAGAGTTAGTGACTCTTCTGTGGACATGGAATACAAAGGGGCGTGCGTGGTTTCAGGATCGGGAAAGCCAAATTATATCAATTCAGATATTTCTGCTGCTTCTTGTATCCTTGCTGATACACTTTGGAAGTGCCTTTTATCTCTTGGAATACTGCCTTGTGTCTGAGCATGGCGTACTAGGAACTCTAGATCATAGTTTTGTTGTGCATTAACAGAGTTTGGTGCATCAACAGATTTCCCATTTTAAGCCACATTCCTGTATTACATTTCTTTACTGGAAGCAGTGATGTTCCTGGAGTAGTGGAAAGAAGCAGTAGAGATAAATGTGAATTTCACAGTTTGACATTTTAAATACGTTAATTTAGCTTGAAAATTAACAGGGTAGGAAGTGTTGAATATTAGACAGCTCTTCAAGCTCTCCAGAAAAGTTGTGGAGAACTTGCTTATTGTATTTGTTATGTGGCAGCACAAACATCCACGTGCCTATTGCACTGTATTACCTCTCCTGCCAAACAAGCTCTGTGCAGGGTCAGAATTCCTCTTAAAAAGAGTAGATAGTTGACTGCTGACTACAGAAATTAATGTGTTGGTAATTTCTTTACTCGTTTGTAGGCATTCAGGCTATAAAAAGTGAGGCTTCAGCAGTGTGGTTTTCAGGTGTGCTGTTCACAACAAACTTTTTATGTGAACAAGCAATGAATTGCCAAAGCTTGGGGGGCAGGCTGGAGGAAGATACTGTGCTGTCAGCAATCACCCAGGGTTGAAGACATCATCAAATAGTGTGTTAAATCTTGCAAGATCAGACAGAAAGGCTTTTGTGAGAAGGAATGTAATTGGGAAGCTTTGACAGCAGAAGAATGAGGTTTTTTGTTTGATTCAGGCACAGTCACAAGTGTCATATTGT
This sequence comes from Molothrus aeneus, assembly GCF_037042795.1. Lineage (NCBI taxonomy): Eukaryota > Metazoa > Chordata > Aves > Passeriformes > Icteridae > Molothrus > Molothrus aeneus. The sequence continues at coordinate 5,022,290 of NC_089655.1, read as the reverse complement.
GCACCTGGCAGTCCCTGTTGTGTAAGAAGAAATGTGTTGAATAAAAGGAGTAAATACTTGTTAGAGTAATACCATTAGTGAGTGTGGAATTGAGTGACCTGTGGGAGTGCCAGCAGTGAGAGATGCTGGGGCAGCTCAGGAAGGGCCCAGTCCCAGGTCCTGCTCAGGGCTCTGGGCTCTGACTCTGCTGTCAGGGCTTTATCCACTTGGGGTTTGAAAACCTCGGGGGAGGGAAGCTGCAGAACACCTTTGGGGAGCCTTTTAATATTAAAGCAACAAAGTCAGGACACCCTCCCAGCATGTTCTTCTGTCCTTTAATCCATATGACTCCAGGGATTCCATATTCCTTAAAATACTTCCCACTTACAGAATCACCACAATACTGAGTAAAAATACAGTCACAGATGGTACACAATTCTGAGGAAGCAAATAGAAGATGTAGAATTTATGAGAGACCTGGCAAATCTTAGTTTTGCAATAAACAGTGTTTAAATAATACCCTGGCAACTGGCTTTTTACTTTTTAATGACCAAACAGTAGAAGTTTATAACTGCCATGGCTTCCTGAGCATTTAACAGCTATCTTGAAGGTGCCTCTGGCTGGAAATAATGGAATTACGTGCCAGAGTTAGTGTTGATTAGTAGATTTGGACAGAATTGTGTCGAGGCACATATTTAGAAACAACATACTTTAATCTCTGTTCAGTGCTGTCACACGTTGAGATGTGGTCATGGGCAGATCATTGAACTCTAGAAATAACCCTGTGATAACTTCTTTATTTCTTCGTAGTTTCTGTTGCAAATGTATTTTTGAGTTACAAGCTTTATAAATTAAACTTTGATTTGGGAACCAACCTGTGTCCTGGTGTTTTTATCAGTTGGGGTGTGGATATACTTGATTTTAAAATCTACTTTTATTAATGTTTGTAGTTCCTATCTTTGGCTGATACCATTCTGGTACCTGAAATATCAGTTCTGTTTGCCTTAATTTTTTTTTCCTATATCAGTGTCTGAAATGTGGCTGTGTGCATGCGTGGAGCTTCTTTTTTTTGTTATTGATATTCTTTCTCTCTTTTTTTACTGTTTTCCAGCTTTAGGAAGTTCTCTTTTTTTTTTTTTTATTTATTTTGTTGCCAAAATAATGTTTTCTTTATAAATACGTAGTGAGAAGTGCTGTAATGGGACATGCTGAGTTAATTTCTCCTGGACATGAATATGCATTTTAAGTTGAGCTTCTCTGGCTCTCTCCTGATGAGGTTGGAGGTGGTTTTTGAGGAGCTAGATTGAACAGTTTGGTGACACTTGGTGAGAAATCCTGGAAGAAGCTGTTAAATGCTCAGGAGTAAAAGCAGTTCAGGTTCAGAGCTTCCCTCACACCAGTGGGGTGGTGCTGCTGTGGAATTAGAGGAAGGGGACATTTAAGACACAAGAGCCTGAAAATCAGCAATTTGTGACTCAGATCCATTGAATGTTACACTGTTTATTGCACTTCTTAGCCTTGAGGGGTTTTTCTTTGGAGTGGTGTGGAGTGCAGGTTACTCAGTGCAGCCATCAGCAGACCAAGATCAGGTGTAGTATCCCTGTGTGAGTGCCCAGCTTCTCCTCTAGGGTTGCCTGTGTTGGGAGGGGTGAGGCTTTGGGAGGAGGAATTGAAGAGTTTCAGACCCCCATGTCCACAGAGCTTGTGATGTAAGAAATTATTTTTGGGGAAAAAGAATTAGTAAGCAGTTGCATAAATGCACTTAAGAGTCTGAACATGTAAATATTCATGAACAAACAGTGCCAAGTAACTGCTGAAATACCAGCAGGTAAATGAGCCAGCTCAGGATTGATTTCTTCAGATTGTGTTCAGCTCTGTTTCAGGGGCATTTGCTTTTCAGTGTCACCCAAGGCAGCACTAAGAGAGTGCCCCCCTTAGTGGTACATGCCTCGTGTTAAAGCGTATTTACTGTTCACTTTGACTGATACCTGTGAAAGGAAAGCCAACCCACTTGTTTTTACCCTAACACTGAATATTCTAAGCCCTAACTTGTCACACCCAGGTAGCTTTGTTAAAGGAAGAGCTGACTGTGATCAAGTGCAAGTTCCTGGACTGCAGCAGGAATGCCCTGAGACTATCTGCAGTAATCTGATAGTAAAGATTTAGCACACAGTCCTCAAGAGTAGTGAGTAAATGGATTATAGCTGAGGTATGTGGTACTGCAGGAATTTGGAAAACAATTATTTGAGCTTTTTGTGGCTGTCTGCTGGATTTTTAAAATGCTGACCACCCCAAGAAGCCCAGCACTGTACCTTTGTGTTCTTTCCCTCAGGTCTAGGTCGAGGAGGAGTTCCCGCAGACACTACACCAGGTCGCGCTCGCGGTCCCGCTCGCACAGGAGATCCAGAAGCAGGTCGTACAGTCGGGACTACCGGCGGCGGCACAGCCACAGCCATTCCCCCATGTCTACTCGCAGACGTCACATTGGGAACAGGGTACGTGTGTGAGCCATGGGTCATGGGCTCTGTGCCCTGAGAAACACAAAGGGGGTTTGTGACAGGCTTGTGCTCCTGTAGGTTTAATGTGTTACTGTCTATTAGCAGGTGACCTGTGAAAAATGCGTATTTTATCATTGGCTTTTTGCAAATACTAAAATGAATGTTATATTTGTTGTGTTAGAAAGTAATGCTGTATTAATCCTCTTAAGTACTGTGTTAAATATAGTTTTAGGTTATAAGAAATGTTAAAACAGAAACTATGCGATGTAGGATACTTTTTTTAAAGAAAGGACTCGCAGTGAGATAGCAGCCACAGGACACCTCAGTCTTTCAGAGAAAGAGAATTTATTGCCCTCTTATCAGAAGAAACGAACTTCTTCCCGCCTCGAAGGTGCTGTTAGGATTCAGGGGAAGAAGTTGACACTGACCAGACAGAATCCTGTGTTTGAATGGAATTTGTGCATCATGGATGAGGTGTATGAATATGCAACAGGCTATTGTTTTTAAGGGTTAATCCTCTGTTAACGTGTGTCCTTTTTCGGGCTTGTGCTGCCCAGAAAAAGGTACCCAGACGTCCATAACTCTGTCTTTATTGTCTCATATTGTCCTAATTCAAATTGTAATTATTATTACTCTACTTCTATTACTATTTTTCTAACCATTTTATTGCTATTAAACTTTTAAAATCAAAAAAAAGCAAGTGATTGGCATTTTTCACATGACCCAGATCTCAGCCCCACCTTAGTTGTTCTTGTTGAAGCCCTGACAGTCATGACTCGAGAAATACGTTGCACTGCAAATAACCCCAATTTGATCTTAATATCTGTGTCCTTTCCTTTAGGCAAATCCTGATCCAAACTGTTGTCTTGGAGTGTTTGGGCTGAGTCTGTACACTACAGAACGAGACCTGCGAGAGGTTTTCTCCAAGTATGGCCCCATTGCCGACGTTTCCATCGTGTACGATCAGCAGTCACGGCGCTCCCGAGGGTTCGCCTTCGTCTACTTCGAGAACGTCGAGGATGCCAAGGAGGTAGCTTGGGGTACACAGTGTGGGCCATGTTTGTTGGGCTCTGAGCTCCTGGGGTGTGTGTGTTCTGTCACAGGGTATAGCCAGGGGAAACTCATAGCCTGGAAGATACTTGGAGTCTTGTAATCATGGAATTTGGGCTTACTACTGCTGCAGAATGAATCGGGAATTCTGTAGTCACCCAAGTAGAGAATCCTATACTCATACCAATCCTTGTAAAGCTACCCTTTATGGGCTAGAACAAGGCTTACATTTTGCATAAACTCCACTCCAGAGAATCTCCATTTTTTTCCACATCTCTTCCACATTTTTTCCAGGTCATGAAGTCTTCCATTTTGGTTTGCAGCTTGATATGTAGGTCCTGCTACTTGACAGACAAAAATAAACCAAAGCACAATTGGTTTTGGTTTTTTACTTTTTATTTGTGAGTCTGTTTCAAGGTTATGGTAGTTGAAGGATGGATTTGAATACCTTAGTGATGTTCTTTTAACCTGTAAATGTTTTATGTTGTGTGGTGGAGTAGTTGCATCTCCCTACATCAGCATGTTCAAAGGTTGCTCTTAGTCATGTCAGAGGCCCTGAAACAATTGCCCAGTGGTGTTCCTTTCAGGATTTTAATGCTGTAAAAGTCACATTTTCAGTGGTTACTGGCACTGAAGTCCAGCTGGCCTAGAGTTGTCTTACACAGTACATTCACTGCAAGATGTGACACTCAGACCTGCTTCCAAACTGAACTGTGTTTTAGGACATTTTAACACTTAAAGCAGTAGTTAGAAATTGTTGTTGCTAGAGTTCATACCTACAGCTAATGCTCTTCTGTCACTCCTTAGGCAAAGGAACGTGCCAATGGAATGGAGCTGGATGGAAGAAGGATCCGGGTAGACTTTTCCATAACAAAAAGACCTCACACACCTACCCCTGGAATTTATATGGGAAGACCCACTTAGTAAGTTTTATCCATGGTTTTGTTGGGTTTTTTCCCCCCCAACCAGAACAGGATAAGATTCATTGTTTTGTAAAAACTCCTGTTTCTCCTCTGAGAGACCTGATTCTGAGTGGTTTTCCTGGTTTCTTGGGCTTCCACATTAATGCTCAAGTTGTGTTTCCGTATTTGTGACTGCTGTGCTGTACACTGATGAGACGTTGAGCATCAGTAGTAATGCTTGTGTCAACAGGAAGACACTTTGACTATTTCTAAATTATTTTAAATAGTTTTCCTATGTACCTTCAAATATTCATGTCCTTTGCAAGCTCAGGTTTTCAAGAGTGAATGAACAAGTGCTGATCAAGGAGCTGGGTGGCTCAGTTAGCATTAGGGCTTAGCAGTTTGCTGTGTTCACACGCTGCACTTTGACATAAAGTTGCCAACAGTGTCAGTTGTTTTCCCAAGTCATTCCCTGTTCATTTCCCAAGACTTTCAGCTTACTGATGGTTATGGTGATGTTGAGACTACAGGCTTCTGATTTTTTTTTAGGCACTTCATTGAACAGGTGCTTTTTCAGAGTTAGAAGTGACTTGTCTCAGAATGGAATTTCTCCTGTGGCTGTGATACCAAAAAGTTGAGGTTTACAAAGGTAGAGGAAAACAGCTGAAAGTTCAAGCATTTAAAAAGCAATTATTTAAGTAGTTCTGTTCTCACCTGCACTGGTGGGAAAACAGGAGTGCTCATAGTCTTCCAGCTGTAAGGATGGGACATAATAATAATACAATCTAGTTTAAATAGTGTAAATTTACCAGACTGCAAACAAAGTTAAAGTTCTGTATCTTGGTAAATGCAATTTCCTTCACTCCCTGCAGTGGGAGCTCACGGCGACGAGATTACTATGACAGAGGCTACGACAGAGGCTACGATGACCGTGACTACTACAGCAGGTCATACAGGTCAGAATATTTGCAATATTTTGCTGCTTTCTAAACTCTGCTTTCTCATCTGCCTGTGCAAGCATTAGCCTGTTCATCCTACATAACTATTCCAGAATATTTTTGCACTCGCTGTCATTCTGGAATCTTCCTGTGAAATCTTCCCCAAAATGATTGCTCAGTACAAATCCATTTGGTTGGATTGAGAAATACTTGATGGTGTTTGACCTGTGGCCTAGCTTAGTCCAAAATGTTTTCTGAATCTGCACTAGGTTTTGAAAAACAAAGTGTGTTCTTTGCATTTTCATTTTAGAATCTTTAGTTGGTTCATCTGTTAATACTGAAATGGTGCAGATTAATATTTGAGTTGGCATTATAGTGTCAACTTATATTTTGAGCACAGTGTAGTAGATAAAAAATGGGAAATTTCTGTGCTCCCCAGTATTTCCTGCTGATAATTATGGCACCTCAAATTGCCTAAAATAAGGAATTGTGAATTGAACATTGCATTAAAAGGCTTTTTTAACACCCCTTGTCAGGTTGAATGTGTGTGTAATCATGACTGGTTTTGGTGACAGCATTTTCCAGCAAAATCCTTGTCCCCTGCAAAATCCTCACAATTTCTGGGATGTTGTTAAATTGAACACAAAAAGAATAGTTGTTTTTTTCTGTCTGCACTACCAAACATTCCTGCAATTGCAGAATTCTGTGTTAAAGTTACGATGTGGGCCCAAGTTTAAGCGGCGCCTTTTCCTTCTGATAGGGTTTGTGGGTGTTAGCAGAAGCTGTGATTGGGTCAGGAGAAAGCCAGTGGGAGTGACCTGCTCTAGTGGGAGGTGTCCCTGCCTGTGGCAGGGGTGTGCCCCTGGATGGTGTTTAGCGTCCCTTCCAACCCAAACCATTCTGTGTTTCTGTGAATAAATATGGAGCCAGTATGACTCGTGTGTGGCTACTTTTCATGTCATGGTGCTACTTTCCCCTCCTACAATCATGGGTTGGTTGAGGAAGAGAGAAGTGTTGCTATGTTGTCAGGGCTTCCCTGTGGAAGAAAAAGTTGGAATTGTTCAAGATGCAGTGGAGCATTGCATACCCCACCCTAAAAATTCCATTGGTAACAATTCCTTTGCATTCCCTGCCCTCTGTGAAAATAATGCCCTAAGGGAAATGCAGTGTCAAATGGGAATTGTCCTGTTAAAACTTCAGTTTCTCCTTGTTGCAGTGGGAGGCTTACTTTTGCCTGAAGAGCTGTCTGTAAATAAGGGAATAAACTTTTAAAAAAGCAATTCCCCTAAAACAGCTGGGGAAGACTTTAAACTTGATTTAGTCTCCTGGTAAAGCTTTGCTGATCTGAATCTGAGGAGGTTCCAGTCCAGCCACTCAGTGTTAATGCTATAAGGTGTTTTTTGTTCTCCATAAGAAGTTGCATCACAGTTCTCGTTTAAGTGTGACTCTAAAGTGTTGAAATGTAAGGATAGGAGGGTTTTCCCTGCCTCCACCTTGGAATCAATGTTTTTCTTCAGGATAGTGAGTTGATCTTGCTACTTGAAAATAATAAGTAAAAGGGTTTTCCTTGGGTAGGTATGTGTTTAAAAATCAATGTTAAATGAAGTAATTCAGCATCACCCAGTGTAGGAAGTAATGTTGTCTTATCTTCACATGATTTTCTTACTCGATGTGGGGGGGTTTGTGCAGTGAACTTTTTATTTTTGAAATTCCTAAAAGTCATTCTGCTTTTGTTTTCACAGAGGAGGAGGTGGCGGTGGCGGAGGAGGCTGGAGAGCTGTTCAGGACAGGGATCAGTTTTACAGGTGTGTACTGGATTAGTGGAACTGGACAATGAACCACAAAACTTGGGAGAGCCTGGGTTGGAGGGATTTGGGGGTACCTGGCTGTAGCACTAACTGTAAATCAAGGACATCTTCACCTTGGACAAGTAATTCAGATTAAAAGTGAAGGTGGATTTGGCTTACCCTGCTTGTGTGGGATGCTTCTGGCTTCAAACTAAATTCACATGAAAGCAGATTGTGAGTGCAAGAGCTTGTATTTGTTGTGTTAGTCAAAAATAATACTGATAACAAAAAAAAGAATTCAGATCTTTGCTTTGTTACCCAGTAGAAACGTTGATCAGGTCTCCCATGCTTGTTAGCATTCCTGAGACCAGGATGGGGTTAGAGCTACCCACATAAAGCTGCTGCCACTCAGCTGTGCAGGTGTTAACAAAGGGATTGTGTGTGTCACCCCTGCCACAGGAGGAGGTCACCGTCACCATACTACAGCCGAGGGGGCTACAGATCCCGGTCCAGATCCCGGTCCTACTCACCTCGTAAGTAGCCATGGACTCACGGAGTGCTTTGGGTTGGGAGAGACCTTAAAGCTCATCCCATTCCACCCCCTGCCATGGGCAGGGACACCTTCCATAGACCAAGTTGCTCCAAGCCCCTCCAACCTTACCATACCTGGGCCTAGCCCAGTCACAGAGTTCATGTCTCAAAAGTAAATTTGCCATTCCTTGAACTTCTTTTGAGCTTCTGTGTCCACTAAGATTGACTTTGATGTGGATATTTTATTGAGCCACAGTTCCTTTATTGCTTCATTCAGAAACCTTGAGGGCAGAGTAAATACTTAGGAAAAACCAAGTGAGATAACAGCCCTTGTGTTGAGTGTAAGATCCTGTTTCTTCCTCCAGAACTCTTAAAACAGGAGTTTGGGGGTTTGGTTACCTCTAGGCCATCAGCTCAGATCTGATGCAGGTTTGAGGAGAGGCAGTGGATTGAGCCAGAAATCATTCAATCCATGAAGTCTGACTGTTGGGTTTTTGTCTTTCAGGTCGCTATTAAAGCATGACACATAGAGGAATTTCTAGCTACAGCCTTTGAGTTGAAATTGCGAGTTTGTGGACAATATTTTTTTATTGTCTCTTCTGTTAAACCAAGTGACAGTGCCTAGTGAATTAGGTGACTTTTACACCTTTTATGAAGACAACTTCTGTGGTGTTCAATGCTGTTTCATTCTGCATATTTGTGTAGTTTGGTGCTTTGTTTCCAGTTGTGTTTTGAAAGGAGTATGTTTTGCATGTATTTTTTTAGTCTCCATTTTGACTCCTGAAAGGTTTCTATTGTAAAGACAAAAACTGTTCAGTAAGTTTTTTCTACTGATTCCAAGTTATTCCCAAGATCCAAACCTGTGTAAAATGCTTTCTGAAAGTGAGAAAATAAAATAAAAAGACGTTTGTTTTTTTCTTCCCCTTCTTATTTTTGCCAAGAAAACAAAAGCATGGAGGTAATCCCAGGGCAAGTGCCATCCACTCCTTCCAGGAGGAACCAGTCTCTTCTGGTGTCCCACGAGTAAATTGCACCTGAGGTGCTTCTCAAGTCCATTTCTTCCTTGTGAAATGAGCACTGAATCCCTTATTTGGGTGTTTAGCTGTTGCCACTTGTATTTAAAAGCTTTTAGACCAACACTTCATGTGTATCTGTCATACCACGTAGTGAATTTGTGCACTTGGATCTGTGAGCCAGTTATTTTTTAATCTTGTGTTGGAGGAGCTTTCCACGTTGGTTTGTGGTGAGAATGTGGGGTTTTGTGGAAATAATGGAAATTTCTAGACTCAAAACTGATTATTTCTATGGATGTAGGGAACAAAGTTTAAGGAGGATGGTGTGCCATCATGCAAAGAAAGAGACTGAGGGAACAGGCACCACCTACTTCAGCTGCCTGCAGAGGAGGTGGCCAGCAGCAGCACACCAGGTGTCTTAGGGATTTACAAGTTAACCAGCTATTTGTTAAAACTTCCCTGTTTTTACTCTCCAGAGTGGACAACAGGACCATGGCAGTAATTATCTTAAATTGTCTGAGCTGCTTCTGGTGACACATTTTGGAGTTGGCTGCTCCTGGTGTCACATGGCCCCTGTGCTGAGCGTGTCCCAAATCCCTGTGCCAGGTCCATGCTTGGTGTGAGCATTGCAAGGCCATGGTGCATCATGGAATCATTTTGTTTGGAAAAGCCCTCTCAGATGGACTCCAACCACTCCCCAGCACTGCCAAGGCCACCATGTACCCATGTCCCCAAAAGCCATATCCACAGGGTTTTTAAATGCCTGCAGGAATGGGGATCCCACCACCTTCACCTCCCTCAGCAGCTCCTTCCAGTGCCTGACCACCCTTTCCATGAAGAAATCCCTTCTGATCTCCAGCTTGAGCTTCCCCTGGCACAACTTGATGCTGTTTCTCCTTGTCCTGTCCCTGTTCCCTGGGAGCAGAGCCCGACCCCCCAGCTCTCCCCTCCTGTCAGGAGTTGTGCAGAGCCACAAGGGCCCCCCTGAGCCTCCTTTTCTCCAGGCTGAGCCCCTTTCCAGCTCCCTCAGCCTCTCCTGGAGCTCCAGCCCCTTCCCCAGCTCTGTTCCCTTCCCTGGCCATGCTCCAGCCCCTCAATGTCATTGTGAGGACCAGAGGTGCTGATAAGGCTCAGATCCAGATGAAAATTCCACCAAGGGTTCCAGAGGAAATGGGTGTTTTCTGTGAGCAGCAGCTTGCTGAGGTGCCCCCCTATAATCCCCATTGAAGCTGTTCTGGGGTTTGGAGAATAGCTGCTCTAGCTGCCATGGGGAGGAGAGCCTGTTGTCCAGCACTTCCTGCTGCTGAATCATTCCAAGGGCTCTGAGTCCAGGAACAGCCCAGGCTCTGATGCTCCCAGGCTGTAGTGTTGCCCTGTGGCACGGCTGGCAGGCAGCTGTGGGATGTGTGTGCTGGAACCCACAGCAGGCTGGCCTGGTGCTCTGCCAGCAGTGAGGCAGGAATGATCCATGCGAGGAGGAGCCTACCCTGACCCCCAGCATGGATCCCACCAGGGCAGCGAGGAATCTCTGCTGGAGCAGCATCTGCTGGCTGGATGTGACAGGCTGTGCCCTTTCCAGACCTGCTTTCCTGTCAGCAGAGGACAGATAAAAACCTTGGAAGCACGTGGAGGGGAAAAAGGAAACCAGGAGCTGTTTGTGCCGCTGTCCTCTCCCCACGCATGCAGGTGGAATTTCCTCTGGGGCAGTTTGAGCCTCTCCCTGTGCAGGGGATGCTGCTGTCCCTGCAGCATCTCCTGCCTTTCCCTGGGCACGAGGAGGGGCCCTGGAGGGATTGTGGAGCTTGAGGGAGCTGTGCAGTATCAAGGCAGTCGTGGGTTCAGTACATTCAGGCACCCCTTGCTCAAGCAGTGCAGTAGCTCTCTGCTCCCCATGGCATTCCATGAGCTCCTAAAAATCCCATTTTTCCTTGCATCTCCTTCATTGGGTTCAAGCGATTTATTTTGCAGATTGCTCACACAAAATGCAGGTGCTCCCATCCCATTGGAGCAGCTTTGGAGCTGGGAGAAGCTGATCCTTTCATTTTCCTGCTTGGATAGGAAGTGTACAGCTCCAAGGACCCTTCTTAGTGCCCATCTCTGGCACCTGGCCTGTGCTCCACACCATGTTCCCGCAGATCATCTTGTCATCACCTTGGGAGAGTCAGCAAAACTTGGAGCTCATTGGGAAGGAACTCCTGGTGTCTGTCCACCATTCCCATCATTAATGTCTCACTCATGCTCAGCCCCAGCACAACTGTAATTAACACAAGAATTTAATTACCCAGCCATGCCAGTGCCTCCACCTCAGCATTCCCGACTGTTGCAGACTTGGACACTTCTGAAATCCAGTGAGTAGTGAATAAATTTTCACTCATGTCCCAGCGAAGGGTGAGCAAAAGGGTTGAAAAGCATGGATGCATTTTCCAACCAAATTGTGAGTTATTTTTCTGCTCTTTCCATCTCCCAAGGTGGGCTGCTTTCGTGCCAGTGCTTCATGCTCTTCCCTCTCCTCCATAGCAGCTGCACCATTCTCCAGCTGGGAGGTTTCTAAAAGCCAAACATTGCATTTCAGGCAGTTCATCACCACCACATGAGGGAAATTTGGGATCAGGCCCAGCTTGGAGCTGCCTGGTGGCTTGCTCAGAGTGGTGAGGGGCAGGTGGGAGCTGCTCTGGCAGCATGTCCCAGTCCCACTGTGCACAGTCATCTCTGCCACTGGCTGGAGAGAACAAAGGACGACAAACCAAGTCCTTTCCTTAAGGAAATTGGTTCATTTTTAGGACAGGGTTTACTCAGGGCTTTGTTTTGGCACTGCCTGACCTGTGCAGTCTCTGCAGCCAGAGGTGTCCCCCATGGAGGAATGAACAGCTGCATTCCCACCTTGTTCCCAATCCCAACAGTGCAGGGGTGGGAGGAAGCTCTCCTGAGATTCTCTGTGTGATGAATAGTGAAAAATATCCTTAAGGCTTCAGGGAAAACTTGCACATCAGAGAGGTGAGGTGGGTTCCTCCTGGGCCTGGTCACTGCCTTTGTCCCTCTTGGATTACTGCAGCCTCCTGGGGTCACTTCTGGAGGCACCACATCCCTGCTGGCTTGAGGCAGGATCCTCCCTCCCCCTGCTGTCCTTTCTCTGTCCTGTTCCCAATACCCTCTGGGATGTGGGATCCAAGGAGAGATCCCAACACGGGTGCTCCATTAGCAGGAGCCCAACCAGTGCCCTGAGTGCAAGTCCCAGTAAGACCAGTCTGCCAGAACAGGGTGATGGAACCTCATGGATCCCGACCTGCCTGCTCCGAGACAGGCTTACCAAAGGGTTGGGATAAAATGGAGTTGTGGGCCAGGCTGTTTCCCTGAGCTGGGAGGAGACTCAGGAACCCCCCAGGCTGGCCCCAACACGGATTTGGTAGTCCCAGATGTTTGACTGACCTCCTCTCAAAATCTCCAGCTGAGGAACAGCATCTCCTGCTCTTCCTGTGTCCAATCAACCAAACACTCCGGTTTTTTCCTAGTTTGTCCTGTTTTTTCAAGGCAGCCCTTCACACACAGTGGGTTATCCTGTCCTTTTCCAGACTAAACAAACCCTCCTTCAACCTCTCATGGCCTTTTGCTCATTTTATCAGTCTTGCTGCTGCATTCCAGACTCATTCCATGCCAGCATCTCTTTCCAGGGAGGAATGGTAGCCATCTACAAGGCTACCCTTGAAAGATGCTTTCCCTTTCCTACTGCATCCTGCACTGCTTTTAGGACCTTTTTTTCCATCTGATTGTCACCTCTCCAGCTGTTTTGTACCAGTGCTCTGAAATCTTCCTCCTCAAAGCACAGATTTCCCTTGAACATCACATCTGGACCAAGACAGATCCACCAAAACTGGGAAACAGTATCAGCTCCATAGGGTTGGGAAAGCATCTGTTTGTTGAGCTCTTTCTGCAAAGCCAAAAATCAGGGGCAGGAGGGATGAGCTCATGCAGGTAACTCCTCTGTTACATCCAGCTCCAGCAAAAGGCTGATTTGAGGAGTAGTATATGAGTATTGCATCCCGTGGGCACTAATTAATCCCAAAACCTCGTGTTTCTCCCACTGCTTCCCAGTAGCAGTGACCTCACACAATGACCCAGCAGCTTCCTACCCCATTCCTGTCGATAACTCATTCCTGAGGAGGCAGGAATGACTTGAACAAGATCTTTGAAAAGGACTTTATCAACCAATTTCAGCCTAAAATCACCCCAAAAAATGTACTGGGGATGGAGGAGCCACGAGCACCGGTGACAAATGACAGCCAGGCAGGAGCTGCACTGAAAGCAAAGCCGGAGAAATCGGAGGAGAAGGATTCTTCTGGCTTTGCATCATCGCAGCCCAACCACATCTATTTTTGCTGTAGGCATGGCATTGAGCACCCGTCACCGCTATTCCTACTCCATCCATCTCCGTATGCCAGGCGAGACTGGCAGTGGGATGGAGCAGCAGGAGGAGTGGTGGTTTAAGTGTCCTTAATTGCCTTAAAATCTGGGGAATTCAGATTATTGCCCTTCACCCCCCAGCACAGGAAGGGACACCTGGCCCTGGACACAATGCTCCGTTCCAAGAGCACAAGGCCACTTGTCACCTACCCAGCCAGGATTATTCTGCACCTTATTTCTGCCTCCAATCATATCCTCAATGCAATTCCACAAGGATTATGCTTTTATTCTTGAAAGGAGAGAGAAAAATGTCACTTAATCTGCAGGCAGGTGGTGACACCAACTCGTGGTGACCTGAGGACACCCTTCAGCAGAGCCCCAGAGGCTGCAGGAGCCATCTACCAGCAGGCAGAGAACGTGCACAGCTCATGGCTGGAGTGTCTGGCACAGGCTCGGCATCTCCTGGAGCCTTTCCGACAATGGGATCACACGCAGTGATGGCTGGTTGCATCTGGCTTGGGAAGGGTTCACACATTCTTGTTTTCCAAAAAAGCACTGTAAAAACATGATTATTTATATTATTTATCATGTTTGTGTATTTGTTTTAATTGTATTAAGTAATTATGTAGATAAATATATAAATATAAATAAGTGTTTCTTATATATTTATTTTCTTTGGTTCCTGAGCGATTTCCTCTCTCTGAAGGAACTCCTGAAGGGTTGGGGCTGTTGTGGTTTCCAGGGCAAAGGGGTTGGAGCGGTGTGGGGCAGAGGGAGGGACTGGGGGTGATGGGGTACGGTGGAGTGCAGGGCAGAGGGCTCGGGGATGATGACGGGGTGCGGGGCTTTAGGGCCAATGGGGTTCAGTGGGTTCCAGGGCAGAGGGGTCGGGGTGCGGGGGCCCGGGGGTGCTGGGTGCGGTGCGTTCCCGTTCAGAAGGGCGGGGGGCCCGGGGCCGGTCCCCCCCAGCCCATCCCGTGCCCGCGGGGGTCTGGCGGCTCCACCTGCCCCCCCGCGGGGCGGCCCCGGGGCCGGGCCGGGCCGGGCTCCGCCCGCCGCTGTCGGAGGCTCCGCCGGGCCGGGGCCGGTGGCGCAGAGCGGGACCCTCCCGAGCCCGCGTCCGTCCCGCTCCCGGGAGGGGAGGAGCCGGGGGGGCTCCCGGGGAGGAGCCCGGGGGGCTCCCGATGAGGCGCCGGAGGATGAACCAGCTGTACATCGGCAACCTCAGCCCCGCCGCCACCGCCCAGGACCTCCGGCAGCTCTTCGGGGAGCGGCAGCTGCCCCTGCCCGGCCAGGTCCTCCTCAAGTCCGGCTACGCCTTCGTGGACTACCCGGACCAAAACTGGGCCATCCGGGCCATCGAGACCCTCTCGGGTGAGCGACCCCCCCCGCGCCCCCCACATCATCCCCGCGACCCCCTCATCACCCCCCTCGCCGCCCCCTCCCCGGGCATCTCCCGGTCCCCCCTTCCCTCCCTCCTTTCCCTCCTTCCCTCCCTCCTCCCGCCCCGGCTCTTCCCGACCTCGCCTCTATTTTTCGCTGATTTTTTTCTCCGATTTTATTGGGAGCCCCCGGGGCGCGGCGCCCCCCGCCCCGCCGCCCCGCCGCCCCCCGCGCCCCCCCGGGGACCCGATTACGAGGTGCCCAACCCCAACTCCCCGGGGGCGCCGAGCGGGGGGGACCGGGGGGCGCGGGGGGCGCGGAGACAGCCCGGGAGGGCCGGGGGGTCGGGATGCGGTGGGACCCGATCGGGTGGGATGGGGTGGGACGGGATTTGGCGGGGGGACGCTGCTGTGCCCCATCCCGGGGGGATGCTGAGCGCCCCGCTGTCTCCGCAGGGAAAGTGGAGCTGCACGGCAAAGTGATGGAAGTGGATTATTCCGTGCCCAAAAAGCTCAGGTAACCCCGCGGTGTCCCCCCCAGAGTCCCCGCGGTGTCCGTGTCCATCCCGGCGGGACGGGGGGCGCGCCGGGCGCTCCGGGATGCGGGGCACGGGGGGGCGGGCGAGCCCCGTCGGTTTTACTTTCGCTCCGGAGCGCAGCGCGGCGGGGGAAGGAGCTGCCGGCCCACGGCCGCGTTCCCACGGGTGGGCACCCCCGTGATGCCCCCTCACCCCACGCTCCCCGCCGCTCCCGGGGAAAACAGCCGCTAATTTAGCAGGAAAACACGAGAAAACCCCTTTCCTCCCACTTTCCGCGGCGCGGACGGAGCTTTTCCCGGCAGCGCAGCCACCCGCACCCTTAGGCTTAATATTTTTTAGTCGGTAATTAATCAATTTTCCCTCTCCAAACACCTCATCTCCCCGCTTTATCCAGCCGGAGAACCCCAAAACGTGAAGCGTTTTTTATTTAATGCACCGCGGCGAGCGCGCCCTCTCATTTCCATCAGGTGCCCGAGGCCGGGCTGATGGGCACACGCGTTCTGCAGGGAAAACAAACACCGGCGCCGTGTGGCGTAGCCTCATCCCGAGGTTTATTCCACCCCCCCCCCCCCGGGTTATGTGTCGGGATAAAAGGAAACAACAAAAATAAAAACCCCATCGGCTGCTCCGGGCGGGTCATTTGGCTTCGCTGGGCGCGGAGGCTCGGCCTGGGCTGGGAGCTGGGGTACGGATTTGGCCCGGGATTGCTGCTGGGGTATTAATTTGGAAATGACGGGGGGGTTGGAAATGCTGTTGTGTAATTGAGGCTTACGGGGGGGGAATGGCTCGTGCCCGGCATCACGTGTGCCGGAGTGGGATTTCGTCTTCGGCAAGGGATCTGCACGCTCCCTACCTTCAGAAAACCATCAAAGGAGCCCCCCAGAAATCCCCAGGTGCGGCATTTCCCAGCTAAACCCCTGCAGCAGCCTCAGGATGGGCCGGCGGTGACTTTGGAAGAGGGATGGAGGCAGAAATTGGGAGTTTGGGGCGATAGTACGGAGCCAGGGCTCGACCTTTACCATGCGGCCGGGGATGTAAACAAGGAATTCATCTTTAAATTCTCCGTCGGGGCTGGGGTGCGCCTGCTTTTCCTCCCAAGTTTTACAATTAGAAAAAAGCCATTTAACTGGCCCAGAAATAAATTTATTTTACATCGCTCTGTGTTCAGCTGGCTCCAAGTTTTCTATTCCCAAGTTTCTTCCGATTATTGAGATCTAATTTAAGCCGGTGTCTTTTTATGCCCAGCTCAAAAAAAATCTACCCTGCTAATTTATATTAATATCCCCAGTTTGGGGGGCTGTGCCTTGACTCGGTAGATTATAGATTTTATTTTTGTAATGTGATTTTTGGCAGGGGACGGAGCCTCACGTGGTTGTGTTTATTCCCCCTCCTCCCTCTTTAAATTTGTAGAAAATCCAATTTTTATGGTGGTGCTTGAGTCCCGGAGAGATGCTGGGATTTCAGGGAGTGAAATGATAAAAATCCCCCCGTTCCTGAAATGAATTTGGGGTTATTGGTTTGGAGAACCCGAGCTGGGTTGGCTCCCATCCCTGGGCATTCCTGCGTCACGGGGATGTGAGTGAGGAGCTGCCGGTGCCCAGCGCTTCCCTCCATGCCCGACTTCACCTGGAATGTTTGATTTTTACATTAAAATCTAATACAGATCTATGCCATCAATAGATTTGTATACATAGAAATACATTTGGATAAGGAACTGCTGGAAAACCCCTGGGACATCTGGCCACGGGAAGCAGGGAAGGGAATTCCTTGAGGGGAGGTGCTGGCACAGGGGTTGTTTCTGTTTCTCCGAAGGCAGGAATTAAATGTGACAGTGGTGGGAAGGAGCCTGAGTCCTGCCCAGCCCATCGATTCACCTCCCACGGGTTCAAAATCAGCCCTTCTGCTCCCATCCCAGTGGTCTGGGCTCCTCTAGGAAGTATCCAACAGCCTCAAAAATGTTTGTTTCCCCTTGTATATTGTGCCTTGGGGAATTAAAGAAAAAAAAATCACTTTATATTTTATATTTTAATCAACATTTTCAATTTTTGAGTTCTTTTAAAATTGATATTGAACTCAGCAGAAGTAGGGTATACTTTCTTTATTTGCTTGAAGCAAACCCACTCCAAGAGTATTTTGCTTTTGGAGCGTGGCTGTGGGGGAAGCAGCAGCATCTTCCTCCTTAAAGATTGGTTGTGTATTCCTAAAATCTTAAAAAAATCGTGTTAATGGAGAAGAAAGATGGAAAAGAAAGAACATACAAAGTTGTATAAAGAAAGAGCATTTTAGAAAAATGAAAATGTGAAAAATGGGAAGCAAAACTTAGCTAACCCAGTGCTGACTTGTATACAAGAATTGTATTAATATGAGGAGTTTAAAAAGTAGCAGAGCTCCAGTTATTGTCCCCAAACCAGTCAAATTTGGGGGGTTTTGGTTGTGAAGGTGCCTTTTAATTTCTTCTTGTGCCATAATTGTCAGAAATGAGAAAGGAAAGCACGAGGGAGATGTGAAGAGCAGTGAGGGGAGCCTGGAAATCACTGTAATATTAAATTATTATATACAAATACATCATTATGTCTAAAACTCGGGTGGTTTTGTCCCAGATAAAGGTGGCTGGAGGGGGAGAAGTGCTGGTGCCTGCCCGAGTGGCTTTGCTGGCGGTGATTTTGTGGCACTTTCTCCTGTTTCAAAAAGAATTACCCTTAAATAATTCTCTTCTGAGCATCAATTCAATTCTCATTTCTGCGTGGTTTTGCTTTATTTGTTATTTACTTATTTCCCTGTGCTTTTCAACCCAGAAATGTTGGTGATGTTAAAGCTTGTGATGAACATGCAGGCACTTTGTTCTTCCTCTGGACACCCCGTCTTTGCTTTCCTTATCAATAATTGCTTGTTGTTAGTGAGCTGCTTAATTAGCAGAGAGGAATTCCCGTTGCTTTGGCAGGAAAGGGCCCTGGAACCTCCCCAGGTGCGTCTGGAAATGCTCACGGGGAGCAGAAAATTGAATTTGGGGTGCTGGGAGTGGGGCTGCTCTCAGTCCTAGCCCTGTATCCTTAAATAGATACATTTAAAAACTTTTAATATGTTACATATTGATACAAATTAATAATGTGCGGTGGTGTGTTTAAAGTATTTGGTATCTTTTATGTAGATATAAATAAACGATATTACATGTATAAAGACACTACATAAAAGGTACATATATATATATTTTATAAGTATAAAAAATATACTTCTAATACCTCATTTTCTGTGAGATATATGGACTAGATGAACTCTAAAGTTCCAACCCAAACTATTCTATGATTTTATATTTATGTATGTTTATATGAAACATTCATATAAAGATATTAAATTGCATAAAATACACAAAATATTCCTATGTAGTATATAAAATTTTATAAGAAGACATATTTATGTACAAAAAGAGAATTTATATATATATTTTTAATATATAGACATACTTATAAAGTTGCCAGGGCAATGTTGGTCACATCCAGGATGGGAAACCCCCCTTCTGCTGCCCACTGGATGTTTGCCCAGTTTCCCATAGGTCTGGGATGCTGTTCCCAATGGGCTGGCCAGGAGAATCCCCTTGGAACTGATCCTTTCCCAGACTCCAGCGCTGGCTCTGGACAGGGGTGACGCCAGTGCTTGTTTTATTATTTTATTTTATTTTATTTTATTTTATTTTATTTTATTTTATTTTATTTATTGCTCCATTTCATTTCTATTTGCAGGTGTGGGAGTTGGTAGTGTTTGAGTTTTGGTTTTCTTTAGATTCCTTTCCACGTGGGTCTTTGCTTCCATTAATATTTTATCCCTTCTTTCCCCTGTTTATTTACCCCCATTTCCTTTCCCTGATTTCTTTTCCCCCTTCTTTTCCCTCCCATTCTTCCCCCCCTCTTTTTCCACTTCTTTCTTTCCTCCTTCTTTCCCCCATTATTTTCTTCCCATTTTTCCTCCCCTCTTCTTTCCCCTATTCCCCTCTCTTCTTTTCTCCCCCTTTCTTTTCCCCCCTCTTCTTTTCCATCTTCTTTTTTCCCTTCATTCCCCCTTTCCCCTTTTCTTTTTTTCTTTTCTTTTCTTTTCTTTTCTTTTCTTTTCTTTTCTTTTCTTTTCTTTTCTTTTCTTTTCTTTTCTTTTCTTTTCTTTTCTTTTCTTTTCTTTTCTCTTTTCTTTTCTTTTCTTTTCTTTTCTTTTCTTTTCTCTCCCCCCCTTTCTTTCTCCCTCTTCTTTCCCTCTTTCCCTTTTCCTCATTCTCCCTCTCTTCTTTCCCCCTCTTTTTTCCCCTTTCCTTTCCCCTTTTCCCCCTCTCTCCTTTTCCTTTCTCTCCTTTTCCACTCTTCTTTCCCCCTTTTTTTCCTCCTTTCCCCCTTTTCCCCCACCTTCCTTTCCTCCTCTTTTTCCCCTTATCTTTTATCCCCTTTCCTTCTTTTCCCCTCTTTCTTTCTTTTTCCCCTTTTTTCTTCCCCCCTTTCTTTCTCCCTCTCATTTTCCCTTTTCTCCCCCTCTTCTTTCCCCCTCCTTCTTTTCCCACTTTCCTTCCCCCATTTCCCCCCTCTCTCCTTTTCCACTCTTCTTTCCCCCCTTCTTTTTTCTTCCCTTCCCCCTTTTCACCTTCCTTTCCCCTTTATCTCTTCTCCCCTTTCCTTCTTTTCCCCCTTTTTCCTTCCCCCTTCTTTCCATCTCCCCACCGCTCCCATTTATCGATTTCCCCATCATTTTTACCCACTCTCTTTGTTTTTTCCCCTCCTTTTTTGTACCTTCTCCTTTCCCCCCTCCTCCTCCGGTCGCTCTTTTGTTTTCCCCGCCGTGTGCGGTGACAGATGGGCCGGATTCCCGATTCCCGTCCATCCCCATTGTTGATCCGCGCACGGGGCCGGGGCTCTGCGCTGCTGCCCGGCCCTTTTCCAGCCCGGGATTTTAATTCCTTAAGAGCAAAGCCCCCGGCTCGGGAGGGGAACTGGAGCAGCCGCAGCCTCCTGGCAACTGGTGGAAACTGGGGCAGCTCTTTAATGCTCTGCACCGCAGGAGCTGCTGCTGGGTGGGCTTGGGGGGCAGCAAAACTCCTTCAGGACAGCCCCAGTAAAGGCAGAAAATAGCTGTAATAATGAGCAATCACAAATCCAGCAGCCACTTCCTCCCCTGCCTGGTCAGGGGGCTGTGGCTGGCTCAGGCTCCGAGCTGGAAAATTCAGCTGGGACAGAGTTTGATCCCTGCCTGATGATGGGAATCTTTTTTTTTTTTTTTTTGGTAGATGTTTTCTTGCCTGGGACAAATATTTCATAAGGCAGGCAGAGCCCCCACTGGGTTTTCAGCATGTTTTCCCTTTGCTTTTTTTCCCCAGTTCTCTTGAAAATTGATTTTTATGGAAAACAGGAGGTGGCAGAGCATGTTTTCTTTGCCCTCAGCACTGATCTGAGGTGGAAGGTGATAAAATCCCTTTAAGCTTTATTATAGTAAGATATTACAAAGTGTGAGTAGGAAAAAAATCTGTGTTTTTTAAGGCAGAGAGTGCTGAAGCATCCCTTATATTCCACTATTTTTTATATATATATATATAATAGTGGAATATATTTATATATTTTATATTGGAATATATTTAGTGGAATATATTTATATATTTTACATATATATCTATAAAATAGTTGAATATATGTATTATATATATATATAATACATATATATACATATATATATGTATATATAATATATACATACCATTATATATTATTTTTCTATATTATTGTATGATATTACTATATAGCATTCTATCACAATATTACTTTATTACTGGATTACTTTGTTGAGGTTTTATTATTATGTTATAGAGCTTATATTGAAGCCAACTTGTTTGTAGTTCCCAAATTTGTGGGAGACAAAGCCCCTCTGGAGCTTCACCTTGACTAAGGGATGGGTGGGTGATCCATGGAAAATCCAGGCTGGGCTTGTGGATGTTGGGCAGGGAGCTGGTGGCTCATTCTCATTTCACAACTTCATGACATTTTTATGCTTGTCCTTCTGTGTCCCTGGATTCCAAGGGGGTTGTTACCCACTATTTGCCTGGAAGCCGTGCTGGAAAAGGGGGGATTGTGCCAAAACCCCCTCAATCCTCCTGATCCTGGGGAATAAACCCCAAGTTTTAAGGCTTTCCTGTTTCACTGCATGATTTCAGCAAGTGCAGGTAGCAGTGGTGATGCTGGCAGGGCGTGGATGGCTGGGGGTTGGTTTTCCATCCCCTTTCCCTGCAGGACTGTGATGCCAGCCCCATGACTCTGCTCTGGTGGATGCATGAGAGGACACACAGCCCCATCCTGGATTATTTCACAAGCCCACTTTACCTCCTCACTCACTGCTTGATCCTCCCTGTGCTGCCAGCAGCTCCTGCCACCCAAACCCTGCTCTGGGGTGGAGGAGCTGCTTCCTCCTCGAGCTGCTGGTGAGCAGGACTAGTTTGGGATCGATTTAGAAGGGAAAAAAAAGCAGCTGAACCTGGTTTCTTCAGCCCTTGAAGCTGCTGAGACAGCGGGGTGGGTGTGTGGAGGTAGGGAAGAGCCAGAGGGCTGCAGCTCTCCAGGTTATCTGAGGGCACTCACTACAGCAGGGCCGGTTGCATCACACAGCTGAGTGTTTTTCCCCCATCTGGTTATTAGGATTTATTTCATTCCTTAAATTCCCACCAGTCTGCTGCAAAGCAGGGTGGGTGAAACGTGGCCATCACCAGCTCCTGTGCTGGCGTTCTGTGCGTGCCCTGGAGTCAACCCCTGGGCTTTGGGAAAACGAAACTAAAATAAAATATAAAGGGGGTTTCTGCCACAAAGTTCTCCTGGCAGTGGTGTTGGGAATGGATGAGTTATTCCCATGCCCCTGGGAATAACTCATCCAACCTGTCATGGCTCCAGACGTGCATCCCTGGCTCCATCAGTGATGGCTGTGTGTGGTCCAGCACTGCTTCACCCAGGTGTGGAGTTACAAGAGAGCCATGAGCACACCCAATAGGAGTAATAACCTTGTCTTAAATGTTGAGTGGTGATGTTGAGCTGCTGGGAATGCTGCCCATGGGAGCTGAAGCCTGAGTGCCCTTTGGGTGTCTTTAAATGCTGTGCTCTGGTTTGGATGAATGTTGGAAGTGGGAATATGCTGCCATGTCCTGTTGGGAAGTGGGGATATGTGGCACCTGCTGTGGTCCTTCTGTCTGGGTGTTTTGGGAGGGTGAGGCAGCACCTGGGGAGACCAGGGCTGCTCTGGCATCTCTCCTGCATTTCCCTTAGCAGAGGAGTAGGGAAATTATGGCTCTGGAGCAATTCAATTCAAGGCAGGGCTTTTCCAGGAGTGGCAAAGGGATTTGTCCAGCTGCTGTGCTGGTTTCTCTTGGATGTGCCCCTTCCAAGTTCCCTGTGTCCCCTGGGCTCCTGGGCTTTGGGGACAGGTGGGCTGAGCCAAATGAACCCCAAATGGGGAGCAGCTCCTCCATGGTCCAACCTGGGCCATCCCAGTGGTTCCCACATGGGAGAGGAAGGTGGCTGTGGTGATGCTTTGGCTTGGAGCTGAGCAGTGGCACCTTGGGGTGGAGGTGCCCCTGTGGGTTTGGGTCTGGGAGGTGGTGGGAGTCACTGGGCAGTGTGTCCAGCTCTCTCCAATGGTTTGGGACTCGCTGGGATTTGTTCAGGCCCTCTGGCCTCACAGTGTGGCCCCCATCATCTCAGGGGTGAGATGTGTCTATTGGAGGGCACTCAAACTCCCAAAGTAGGAAAAGTTGTTTGTGAGAGATAGTTTTCATTTTTCTGTCTAACGGTGTAAAAGCAGCTTTTACCTAACACAGGTGTTAGTTGTGTTTCACCTAGGAATAGATTGTTATGCTAATGAACTGCTCACACTAGAATTGTTTGCACATGGGAACTTGCAAGGGGCTAGCCTGACAAGGAGAGCAGGCTTGATGTTTTGAAGCCTTTCTTTCTGATTTTCCTCCTTTGTGGCAGCAGGGTGGCTTGTGGCTCAAGGCTTGGCTGGATCCTCCATGGACTGGGCTGTGTCAGAACTTACCACTGCCCAAGCACATCCCACAGCCAGGCTGAGGAGATGTCTGGGGGCTCTCACCCTTGGGAAGCCTTGGCAGGGCTTCCTGTGCAGCCACAGCCAGGCTGGCAATGAAGCCATTGCCAGCTTGGGAATGCAACCACAGTTTGGGAATTAAACTGTGTCCAGGCTGGGAATGGAACCACAGCCAGGCTGGGAGGGAGCCATGCTGTCATGTGAGTTTGGAAGTGCCATGGACAAGGCTGGGTGTGTTGGCCATCTCCAGGCTCAGGCTTACAGGGATATTTATTTGGGTTTCCCTCAGGAAAGCAGCCCCACGTTGCTGGGAAGTGGTGAGCCTCAGCTGGATGTACTTTTGAGAGTTCCCCTCAGGGTTTAGCAGGGCTGGCCCTGGCCAGGCTGGGGTCCTGTTCCCAGCCCAGAGCAGCGTGGGCAGGGCTGTCTGTGCATCCCTGTGCGGTCATGGCTCTGCAGAGGTTCCTTTCAGGAGGTTTCCTTGGAAACCTGACAGCCAGCACGAGGAGGGAGCGTTCCAGAGAGAGCTTCAGCCCCAGTGGTGACCAGGGCACAGCGAGGAGAAATGGCTCTCCCTGGGGATGAGCTGCCCTGGCTCGGTGTGGGGAGGTGGGATGCTTTGGGAAGCTGTTACAGCTGCTGATTCCCAGAGAGGCTTTTCCCTCTGCTCTGAGGTGCCTGCAGACCCTAACCCAGGGCTTTGTCTTTGCAGGAGCAGGAAGATCCAGATCCGAAACATCCCTCCCCACCTACAGTGGGAGGTAAGAAGTGGCTGATCCCAAGAATCCCAAAAACATCCTGTTCATCTCCTTCTCTAGCAGCATGAGCTGTGCTGCTGGAGCACGTGGCCTGCATGTGGGCCACCCTTTAACTTCCCAGTAACCTCAGGAGGGAGCCTGAACTGAGCTCCAGCTCCTGCCTGCTTTTGGGTGGCAGGGCTGGGGGCCAGCTTGGAGTGCTGGGTCATCCCATTTTGGAATGATGGGATGCAGGTGGGTGGTGCTGGAGGGTGTTTGTGGGTGGGGTGGGCTCCTGCCCTGCCTGCTTGGGGCCTCACCTGTGCTGTTTGCTGCTCTGTCCCTAGGTGCTGGATGGCCTCTTAGCTCAGTATGGCACAGTGGAGAATGTAGAGCAAGGTAAGATGGTCCAGCATGGTCCTCATCCCTGCAAAATTCCCAGTGCTGCTCCCCAGCTCTGCCCAGGCTGCAGGAAGCCCCCTGGGTTGAAACCTATGGATAACCAGACCAGCAGCACTGGTCTGAAATGCTGGATAACCAGACCAGCAGCACTGGTCTGAAATGGGTTTTGGACACAAACCCTGCTGGTGGGATGATGTGGGCCATCCATCCACCATCCAAGGGAATGCTCCTGGTCCCTGAAAAATTGAAAGCAGAAATGAGCTGAGTGTAGCTTGGGATCCACTGGTGGGTCAGGGATGTCCAGCCTTGCATTCTGCTTGGATCCAGCCTTGGATCCAGCCCAGTCCTTGTGCTGGGGGAAAACAAAGGGTGCCCAGGGGAAAACACAGAGTGCCCAGGCGTGCCATGGCACAGGCATCTCCCTCCCCCCATCCCAGCTGTATCCCCCCCTCTGGAGCATGCTGACAGCAGCAGTGACACCTCTCCCATCCCTGCTCCAACTCTGCTTCTCTTGCCCCCACAGTGAACACAGACACAGAAACTGCCGTTGTCAATGTGACCTACGCCACCAAGGAAGAGGCAAAAGTGTGAGTGGGGTTTGGTTTGGTTTGCCCATGATTTCACACCACACCAGCTTTCCCAAGGAATCCCAGGTATCTTCCAGGCTTCTCTAAGCTGTCCCACCACTGGGCTGTCCTCTGCCTTCTCCCCTGGCATGGGAGATGGGGTAGTACCCATTATTTCGAAGTGGAAGTACAGTTCCAAACAAAATGTTTTGTTCCAGTCTTGTAGAGACCTCAGCCCTGTGCTGGAGACCAGCCAGTAAGTAGTGAGCTTATTATTATTAGTGGCCAGGGTATTTTTTATATGGTCAAGAGCAGATCCCAGGCCACAAAGAGCTTTTGTGAGTCCATTTGTTGATGGATGTTCTGTCAGCTTCCCATCTGAGTTGACCCATTGTGGCATTGCATAAGTGAGGACAGAGATGGGGACAGTGATCTGCTGGTTCAGGAGGGCAGAGGAAAATCCTTCTGGTTCCTCCAGCCTGGCTGGATGTGCTGTGGACCACAGATAAACACGACATGAGTGTCTTAGATCATGGACCCACAATGATCACTGAGTCCAAATCCTGGTCCTGCACAGGACAGCCCCAAAAATCCCACCAGGGTCTTGGGAGTTGTGGCAATAATGGAAGACAGAGTTTCCCCAGCACAGTGCTTAATGCTTTGGGGTAAGAGGCTTTTTGGACTTAGGAAAAGGGTGGTGGAGTTGCAGGAGTCCTCAGAAGATGTGGAATTCAGGCCTGGAAGGAGCTGCTTGTGATCTGTCAGCAGTGGGATGTGGTAGGAGCAGGGAAAGCTGGAGCCAAGCAGGGTCATGGCAGATGCCAGCGTGGCCAAACATCACAGCTGAGGAGGGGCTTGGGGATGAAGAGTCCAGTGCTGCCTCCCAGCCTCATCCAGCTGGGAAGGGAGTTCCCAACAGAGGGGGCACCACGTGCTGCATCCTTCTCCTGGTGGCTCAGAGCTGCTCTGTCACCTTTGCCTTGTCCAAAGAGCCTGTGAGACCATCCCCGTGCTGCGTGGTAGCTCCAGGCAAGGACTTTGCCCAGGTGAAGGGGCAGGTCCCTGGGCTGCCATCCTACCTCTGCTGGGGAGAAAAGTCGTGTGCCAGCTTTGGCATGGCCCATGTGGAGGGGAATGATGTCCCACCAGGTTATGGGGCTTGCTCCTCGTGGGAAAAGTGTGGGGCTCTGGCTTCCCATGGCCACATTCTCCAGACTGGGGAGGAAGGAAGATGCAAGTTAAGAACCATGTTCTGCATGAGGTGGGGGTGCTGGAGGTGTCCTGGGGAGCCCCTCACCACCCCTGCACCTCCTGCCTTGCAGAGCAATAGAGAAGCTGAGCGACCAGCAGTTTGAGAACTATTCCTTCAAGATTTCCTACATCCCGGATGAAGAGGTGAGCTCCCCTCCGCCCCCCCAGCGATCCCGCCGCGGGGGCCACTCTTCCAGGGAGCGGGGCTCCTCCCCAGGGGGCTCCTCACAGCCCAAACAGCTCGAGTTCCCACTGAGGATGCTGGTGCCCACGCAGTTTGTTGGTGCGATCATAGGAAAGGAGGGCTTGACCATAAAGAACCTTACTAAGCAAACCCAGTCCAAGTAAGTACTTCCAATGGTTTTGTTTCCTTCCCTAGGGTGCTGTAGGTCCCAGCTCGGGTTCTCCCTGCCCTGGGGGCTTTGGAGTGCCAGCCACTGCTGGTTCCTTGGGGTGGTGGCAGAGCTCAGGTGCTGAACCATTCCCGCTGGCCAGGGTGGTCTGGGTGCTGCAGGAGGGGGATGCACACTGGAAAAAGGCCTGGAATGAGTTCCTAAAGCCTCATGAGAGCAGCTGGGGATGAGGCTTTAGGGAGAAATGGCAAGTTTGGGGATAAAATCCTAAAGGTGAATTCTCAGTGCAGTGGTGTGGTTCTTGGGATTTGCTCATCCTGCTCATCCCATGTGGGCTAGAGCTGTTGAGGGGAAAGGGACACTGTGGGAGCACTGCCACAAGAAGGATGGGCTTTTGTAACTGTGTGAAGCCTTTTTTAGCCATTAACATGTTTATTTTTGAACTAAAAAAGGAAAAAAAACCAAAAAAGTGGGGTTGTCTTGCCAAAGTTTTCCATGTTTCTCTTGTTGCTATTCTGATCTCACCGCTCATTCTCTGCATGGTTTTCCTGCATGGTTTGTTCCTGCCCAGGTGTGTTTGTGTTTAACCCCAAGCTGTCTTCTCCTGTGCTCATCATCCTGAACCTGGTGATCCCATGGGACGTAGGAGTCCTGTCCCAGAGCATCCTAGTTCTCAGAGGAGTTTTCAGAGGCAAATCTTTGGTAGTAGTGTGGCTGGAGGTAGAAAGACGAGCCAAACCCTGGTGCTGGGTTGGCAGGAAGAGGTTTGTATGGAAAGGGGGCAGAGGAGTAGGGAGAGGAGCTCTTGGAGCCTGGCTTGCCCCAGGGCATGGTAGCCGTGAGCAGATCCTGGTTGGCTGCAAGCCCTTCTCCAGGTGAGTCCTGCTGGGATGAGCAGCAGGTGTAGCTGTGTCCTCACCACCCAAGAACAGAATTTGTCCTTTCCAAGCCCTGAGCCTCGCAAGGAAGGTGGGAAGGTGCCAGTTTCTCCCAGCCATGAAAGCAAATGTAGTTGCTTGGAGCAGTTTCTGCCACTGAATTGTCCCTCTGGTGGGGTGGCTCCGTGTGCCTGCCCTGAAGACCCGGGTCATGGAGGAAGGTCCTGCTCAGTGCTCTGCCCTCTCCTGCCCTGCCTGCAGTGAGGCACTGCCTCTGCTCAGGCTTGGGTGAAGGGGACCCTCAGGAATCCATCCCAGGCAGTCACAGGAGCCCCTGTCCTTCACTTTGGGTGTCATCCCACACTCTGTCCCTGCCCAGGCCACCCTCATCCACCGGTGATGATCTGAGGGTGACATCCTGTTGCCCGGCCCCTGCTCCTCCCCAGAGCGATGCTGCCTTCTGGATTCCTCTGGTCACGTTGGATTTCACCCCTGGTTCCACACACAGAGATCCCAAAGATGCTTCTGAGCCCCAGGAGGCAAAACAGTCCCCAAGCTGAGCCATGTTTTTCCATGAAGAAACCCAGAGCAAGAGCCCACCCCAGCAGGTGACCTTCCACAGCCCTTGGAGCTCCATGAGGAGAGGATCATGGCTACCCAGCAGCCATGGCACCAGGATAACCCTACAAGCACACTGTTGTCCACCTGGAGAGGGCTGTCCCTCATGGCAGCCACTCCCTGCAGCATTCCCAGCCCACCCTAAGGTCTCTTGGAGGCTTTTCCTGCTGCACTGTTGGCAAACCCTGTCCCCGCAGCCCTGGTCATCCCTCCCTGCGGCACCTGGTGATGGGGTGAAGGTTCTGAAAGTCCCCTTCTCCATCCTCCTGTTGGAATGGAGCAGTTCAGCAGTGGCACTGGGATGTGCTGGGAGCTCCAGAGCTCTTCCTTCTCCAGCTCTCTGGGGTGGGACATGCCTGAAATCAGTGGCCCCTTCCTGGCATCCCTTCTTCTCTCTGTCAAGTGAGCTCGTGCCCACACATCCAGATGGGGGATGTGTCTTCTGTGCTCATCATCCTGAACCTGGTGATCCCATGGGATGGGTTGGTCAGCCAGGAACCTGGCTTGTGCCCCTTTCTGAGGCTTGTCCAAGGTCCTCATCACCTCGATGCCTCCATTCAGCACTTCCCTGGCACTTGGTCCCTCTCTGGAAGGAAGGCTCAGCCATGTTCTTCTCTCCACCAGCCTCAGCTGCTGTGTGGCTCCCATCTGTGGGGCTTGTTGGGATTCCTCATCAATTCCCCCTACCTTGGGAGCGTCAGCCTGGTCTGTCATCACCTCATGTGGCCGTCATGACCTGTTCACCCTGTCCCCATCGAAGGGGTGGCAGCAAGTGTCCCTGTACATGCTGGGAACGGATCCTCCAGGCCAACCTGAGGGAGCTCCATGGCTGGGAGCACCATCTGAAGCCACAGAAGATCTGGAGAGATGGAGCCTACAAAGGGAATCACGCTGTCTTCCCTCCCTGTTCAGTGCTTGGATGGAACCACTCTGGGTCCCTTTGGAGCAGGCAGGGAAAGCTGCTCCCCTTCCACCGTCCATGTTCCAGCGTGCTGGCTCTTGAAGAGTTGACCTGTGCAAACCCACCTGGACCCCTCAGCATCCCAGCATGGCACTGTGTGGTGACTCTGCCCCGCAGCCCTTGGCCTGGCACGTACAGCAGCACCCCGGATGATCCCATCAGGACAGAACCTCGGAGACGTGGCCGGAGGGCACCCGCCGTGTGGGAGCTGAGTGCCGGCAGCATTCCAGAGTGGCTGAGCTGCCACTTCCACGCCTGCTCGGAAGATCTGGCCCTGGCTGCAGCAGTGGCAGGGACACCAAGGTGGTGGCCCATGGCAGGATGGCCGCACGGCATCACCCTCCGGCGGGAAGAGCGCGTGGATCGCGCGGAGAAGAACAAGGGTTCCTCCCCCTGTTGCCCAAGGCGCGTGGTCGAGGTGCGGGAGTCTCCTACCCTGCTTTCCTCTCTCCCTCTCTCTCAGGGCTTTGCCAGGTACGGTTGAGCGTGAGGAGCGAGCTGGAGGCCGTGCCTCCTCCCGCCATGAGCTGAGGGAGGACCAGAGGAGTAGAGCACGGTCCCTGCCGCTGCGCACGGGAGCCTGCTGGTCCCCCCGGGAAGGGCGTGAGTACCAGCGCTGTTGTTGCCGGGTGCCTCCGTGTCGGGACAGACAGACGCTGCCCACGGGTAAGTGCTCTCTGTGCCCAAG
This sequence comes from Molothrus aeneus, assembly GCF_037042795.1. Classification (NCBI taxonomy): domain Eukaryota; kingdom Metazoa; phylum Chordata; class Aves; order Passeriformes; family Icteridae; genus Molothrus; species Molothrus aeneus. Next base: position 4,992,767 of record NC_089655.1, on the reverse strand, counting down.
GACGTGCTCGCTGGACAGCCTCGGGTGTTGTGCAGAGAGAGGCGGAGCTCGGCAGGGCCTCTGATCCCGTCTCCTGCTCCAAGCGGGGCTGGCGGCAGAGATGATGATGATAGACCAGGTTGCTCAGGGCTTTTGTCCAGTTGAGGATTTGTTCTGCCCCCCTCTATGCATTGGTTGATGTTGTGACACCCCTCAGCTTCCAGGACCTCGGGTCCTACAGGCGAACGTGGTCCAAAACCGATCCAAACCGCCCGAAACCAAGCACTGCCTGGGCTTGCGTGAGCCAGGTGCTGATAGATGCAGCTGACACCCAGGTTCACCCCACAGCTTGAGCAAGTGTTGAAATGAGTTTTTCTCAGCTCCTGAGCTCTTAAAACCCTCTGTGTGACCCCAGACCCATCTGAGGGGCTCCTCTCTGCTCATTGTTTCACCGCAGGGTCGACATCCATCGGAAGGAGAACGCCGGCGCTGCCGAGAAGCCCATCACCATCCACGCCACGCCAGAGGGGTGCTCGGAAGCGTGCCGCATGATCCTGGACATCATGCAGAAGGAGGCTGATGAAACGAAATCGTGAGTGCTCCTGGATCGGCCAAAGCATGGTGGGACACGGTGGTGGTGGTCCTTCTCCTTTCCAACACATCCTTAGTACCTGTGGCTGGAAATTTCGGTGTTGCCTGACTAGCTGGACCTTCAGATTTTATTTTTTTTCTTAATCCATTTTAGAGCAGAAGAGATTCCCTTGAAAATCCTGGCACACAACAGCCTGGTGGGGAGGTTGATTGGCAAGGAGGGCCGCAACCTCAAGAAGATTGAGCAGGACACAGGCACAAAGATCACCATCTCCCCGTAAGTTCCTGTGACAGGACTGGGGGAATGGCTTCCCACGGTCAGATGGCAGGGTTAGATGGGATATTGGGAAGGAATTGTTTCCTGTGAGGGTGGTAGATTGCCCAGAGAAGCTGTGGCTGCCCCTGGATCCCTGGAAGTGTTGCAGGCCAGGTTGGACAGGGCTTGGAGCAATCTGGTCTAGTGGAAGGTGTCCCTGCCCATGGCAGGGGATGGAACTGGATGCACTTTCACAATCCCTTCCAACCCAAACCATTCCATGATTCCATGATCCAGCGAAGTCCTGGTGGACGCCAGGCCACCCCATTCTGTCCAACATGGAGCTGGAAAACAGAGCAGCTGTGCCCTCCCATGTGCATTCCCTATCCCAGGTGGATGCTCCTCATCCCAGGTGTCACACAGGGAGAGGGCGCGTGGCTCTCACTCTGTCCCGTGGGGAACTCTCAGCTGTGATTTGAGTTCTCCTGGGGTTTTCCTTGACTTGAAGAAGGGATGTGACCATGTCTCTGGATTGTCCTGTGGGGCAGCTTGCAGGACCTGACCATCTACAACCCTGAGCGCACCATCACGGTGAAGGGCAGCACCGAGGCCTGCTCCAACGCCGAGGTGGAGATCATGAAGAAGCTGCGCGAGGCCTACGAGAGTGACGTGGTGGCCGTCAACGTAAGCCCAGCCCTCCCCCGTGCCTGCTCCACTGCACAAAAATTCACAGTGGAGATCAATGGGGTTGATCTCCCAGTCAAAACAACAGGGGTTGGGCCTCGCCCATGCCTGTGTTGAGAAGCCCAGTACTCCTTCACCTTTCACACCTTTCTCCGTATCTTTCCTTTCCCAGCAACAGGCCAACCTGATCCCAGGGCTGAACCTCAGTGCTTTGGGCATCTTCTCCACAGGGCTGTCCATGCTGCCATCCCCCCCTGGGGCCCGGGGGGCTGCAGCTGCCACCCCCTACCACCCCTTTGCAGTAAGTGTGGCATGTTCCTGGTGCCTGGGGCTCGTGGGTTTGGGTGGATACTGGAGCTGTAGGAGCCACCTCATGGGGAGCTCTGACTCTCAGCCATTTTGGGGAGGATGCTCATTGCAGCAGCAAAGTGGAGAGGACAGGGAATGAAGGTGGCAACCACCGAGAAGATCAGCTGCATCCCTGTGTTGTGCTGCATCCCTGCATCCCTGGGTTGTGCTGATCTGGGTTCCACCAGTGTTTAAGGACTGGCTGTGCCCCAAGGGTGCTGCTCTCTGAAGAGAGCATGGGAAAACGATGTAGGTGGTCTTCAGTCCTGACCCCAAGCCCACCACTGGCCTGAGGTGACAGTGGGCAGGGATGGTGCAGTGCCAGGAGAACAGGATGGCCAAGGTGCTGGTGGAGAAGGTCCATCCCAGGTCACTCAGGCACCGTGGGCTGCCTCCATTGGTCCCTAAATAATTTATTCTGAGCTGTGGGTTAATTTACCTGTGCTGTTTTCTTTCCCTGGAATGCCAGCAGCAGAGCGGGCGGAGGAGGACGGTGAGTGCTGGGAGGATGTGGGGGTGTGTGGTGGCTCTGGAGGGCTCCAGGAGGGTTGGTTGGTCACTCTCAGCCTGTGGAGGGCAGGTGCTGTGCCTGTATCCACAACCTCTGGGAGAGAGCTGTGGGAAGTATTTATGGGTGTGATGGAGAGGAGAGGGACAGGTCTCCTGAAGGGCAGTGTTTGGTGTGGGGTCCTTCACCCCAAAGCTTTGTGTGGCCTTTTTCAAGCCCCCTGGTGAGGCCAGAAGGAGATTTTTTTCTGATACAAACATCAGCGGGACAAAGCCAAAGAAGCAGCAGTGGGGAGGGACTGGGGTTAACTGGGAGCTCCCATCCCCATCCCAGCCTCGTGCTGTGCCATAGGCACAGGATCCAGGCTGCAGCTCATCCCTGGATGTGCCTGTGGTCACTGTGTCCCTCGTGTTGCTCCTGGTGCTGACACACTCCCCATGTCAGGGTGGGGCTGTTGGGAAGGGGCTGGCACCTTGAGGACATCACTGATGTCACTGCCCCTCGTTTCCTCTCCCACCACAGGGCTCCTCAGCCTATCTGTCGAGTCTGTACGGAGCCCCCCCAGCTGGAGCCTTCCCCCATCAGCACCCTGTAAGTTTCCCTTCCCCAAAAGTGCCATGAGGTCTTCCTTGGGCACCTTGTGGGAGGGCAGGACCACAACTCAACAGAACCCAACCTGGCCCCCCACCTCTTCAAGGCTGGAATGCTGGCAGGGGGAAGCAGCCCCCAGCCCAGCTGTTCCCCTGACCCTCTGGCTCTTCCTGCCCTTTCCAGCTGCCGGAGCAGGAGGTTGTGAACTTGTTCATCCCAACACAGGCAGTGGGGGCCATCATTGGGAAGAAGGGGCAGCACATCAAGCAGCTGGCACGGTTTGCTGGCGCCTCCATCAAGGTGAGTGGGAATGAGGGGCTGGGTCGGGGCTTTGTGCCTCAGTTTCCCCTTCCCACTGCTGAGGGCAGAGAAGGGAGCCCTTGGTGAATGGTTTTGCTCCCTAAATGAGTAGAAACCAGTCCTGCAGCGTCCTGATTGTCACCGCTGCTCGGGTAGGGGGGTGTCTCTGCATGGGGGGTGTCCCTGCGTGGGGGCACATCCCACAGAGGGGAGGTCTTGCCAAAGGAAGGGTCACACTCACACTCACACTCCTTCCTATCCTTCTGCAGATTGCCCCAGCAGAAGGTCCTGATGCCAGTGAGCGCATGGTGATCATCACAGGGCCACCTGAGGCTCAGTTCAAGGTACAATGGTCACAGGGGGGGGGGCTGGCTTGGGGCCATGGGTAGGGGCAAGGGGAGAGCATCCCTTTGGTCCCCACCGTGCCAGGGGGGCTTCTCAGCTTGGGACCACAGTTTTGGGACCACATCATTACCTGTGGGAATGAAGGGCACAGCAGGCCACCTCCAGGATGCTGCCCACCACCTCTGTGTCCCTTTTGTGCCCTCTCCAGGCCCAGGGGCGAATATTTGGGAAACTGAAAGAGGAAAACTTCTTTAACCCGAAAGAAGAAGTGAAGCTCGAAGCACACATCAAGGTGCCTTCCTTTGCTGCCGGCCGCGTCATCGGCAAAGGTGGCAAGACGGTAGGTGAGGGTGTGTGGGGTCCCACCTGGCCTGGGAATAGAGGGCTGGACATCCCCTGTCCATCCCCTGTCCATCCCCTATCCATCCCATCACCTCTGGCCGGGTGCTCTGTGGTATCAGTGATGTCTCAGTCCCTTTGTCCTGGGGGTGGCTCTTGGATGGCAGCCATCCCAAGGGGACAGGGTGTGAGCCACAGCAGCCTGGTGCCACGTCCTGGCTCAGAGCTGGGAAGGCACCAGCAGTGGAGGATTTTGGCTCCTCCACAGCAAAACCTGGATCTCTCATTTGCTCAGGTGAATGAACTGCAGAACTTAACGAGCGCAGAAGTCATCGTGCCGCGAGACCAAACCCCAGACGAGAACGAGGAGGTTGTCGTCAAAATCATTGGGCATTTCTTTGCCAGTCAGGTAAGGTTTGGCCATGGCTCTCCCAGCATTCCCACTTTGAGGAAGGCCACCAAGCACAGTGTCCCCTGAGCTGCTCTGAGTGGTTTCTATGCACCCAGGATGCACCAAAGGGGTTTTTGGCTGCATTAAAACTAAAGATTGGCTCGATTCAGCCAAAATCTGTGCCTTGGACATGGGGTGGGAATGGCTCCTGCATCCCACCTGGGTGCCTCTAACCAGGCTGGGTTCATGACTGCGAGGGCATGGTGACACCTCAAAATCTTGAGTGATGGAAGAACAAGCCAAACCTTCGCTTTAGCAAGGCAGAAGTATCACAGAATCACATGCCTGGCCTGGTGTTAGAATCTGTAGGGTTGTGGTGCTGTAGGGTTGGTGGGGGCTCAGCTCTGGTGTTGTTTCTTGCCCCCTTGCCAGACTGCCCAGCGCAAGATCAGGGAAATCGTGCAGCAGGTGAAGCAGCAGGAGCACAAACACGCTCAGGGAGCCGCGGCCTCGCAGCACGGCAAGTGAGGCTCCCGCCAGCACCGCCCGACGAATGTAACCCCCGCCGCCACCGCCGGCCCCCAGCAGGCCAGGGGACAAACCAAAGAGCCCCGAGCCCGCCGGCTGGCAGCCCGGGGCACGGGGGGCTCTCTCCAGCCCGCAGCTTCCGCCTTATCCACCGCCTCCCCCGCCGCTCCCCCGCCGCTCAGTCGGACTAACACAGGCACAGAGAGGTGGTGTTTAGTTTGGAATTCTCCCCAAACCTGCCCATTCCACCCCCGAGGAGCTCGCCCGGCCTGGGGGGGCCGCGGCGCTCGTTAATTTAGAATTAATATATCAGTAACGGAACTAACGCCGATTTTTAAGTTTTGTAAGATTTTATTTTTTAACTCACTTTTTAAAAATTTTTTGGGGGAGGGGGGGCTGTTTGTTTTTAGCAAAAGCAGGCTTTTCTAGAGGTTTAATGGCAGGAGCTGGTTCATTGGTTCTCTAATGCACCGTAGAGCAGAGCTGTAGGATTGCCAGCAGGGAAAAAAATACTAAATAAGTGTTAAAAAGCAATTTCTGAAGGGCTTTGAGAAGAGCAGGGCCTGTAGGAGCTAAGAAGATTCCTCGTGTAGGAATCGTTCCTCTCCTTCACACACCCTTTCCTCTTTGCTTTGGACTCCAAAAGCAGGGTTTGCATCCGTTCTGTCCCCCCTTTCTGTCTGTCTGTCCTCTCTCCATCACTGCCCAGCACTGACATTGCTGGAGAATGATGGGCAGCGCCAGCCCTGCCCGCTTTGGACTGGGATCTTTGGGGAAAAGATCCCTGTTGCAGGGAGAGGAGGGGGAAATGGGTGAAAAAAACAGATTTACAAGAGGTTGTCAGTCCAGGGCTGGAAAACCCAACCAGCAAAATTGGCTTCAAATGAAAAAATAACCCAAATAAACCCTCCCAACACACACACACACACACACAGAAAAACTACCTCAGGTTTTCGTACCTCAGCACCTTGCGCTTGTGTTGCCCTTTTAGAGATTTTTGTATGCCTTGTAAAACTGATAGTTGGAGCATTTTTTTATTTTTGTAATAAAAAAAATCGAGTTGGAAAAATGATCTCGACAAAGTCAGCTGCGAGGTGGAAGAAGGAAACCATCCCCCGTGTCCCAGAGCTCTTCCGTAGTCTCCTGCAAGCCGAGAGCCAGTGGCTGTTCCTTCGGAGAAAGCTTGAGAAATGGTTAAAAAGAACAAAAAAAAAAAGGGAAAAATAAAAAAAGCCAAACACAATAAAAAAAAAAAAGGGTTTAAGCAAATCCAAGTGATGGATGGAAGCGGTGAAAGCCGACAGGCAGAGCAGGGATGGGAGCAGAGGTGCCAGCGCCGCTCCTGTGGGCTGCGAATCCGCGTTTTCCTCTACTGCAAAGTGTTCTGTGAAAACCAACCTGAGACACCAACAAAGAGAAATATATCCAGCTAACCAGAGCCTGAGCCTGCTCTCTGTTGCTTTCTTTGGGGTTCCTTGTGGTGGTCACATCTGGGAGTTCCTCCCTGCTGCCCAATTCCCTGCTGCCAGGGAGGGAAGGGCTGGATGGGAGTTGTAGGCATTGCCAGGGGTAGTTTTACCCTGGGACGTCTTGCCATCACAAAGCCACCTCTCCCTCCTTGCACATCCCTGGCTGGAACATCCACTGGGGAAAGGCACCAAATGGGGCTGGGATGGCCTTTGGGGGGGCAGGGTGGGGCTGCCTGGGATGCTCACAGGTGCCACAATGAGACTCCAGAGCCAGGCTCTTCCCTCCCACCCCTCCAGCACTGGGAATGGGGCTCTGGTGGCACCTGGGACAGTCAAAACTGCAGCCCCAAACAGGAGGAACCAAAGGGAAGGGGGAAAGGACACCTCAAACACTCCCAGCTGCTGCATCCTCATGCTCGGATCTTCTGCATCCTCAGGGAAGATTAATTATCCCTGATTAATTATTTGTAAGGATAAAACACAAGTGTCTTTGGAATTGTTCATCCTTTGGAGAATCTGCCCTGAGATTGTGCCAGACTGAACCAATCAGTGAAAGCAAAGAAAGACAAAGCCCCTCTGCAGGGATCTTGTGGGTCTTTGGGTCAGGAGCAGCACAGAGATGTCCCCAGGGCCACCAGGAGAGGAGACAGCCCCTGTTCTTCTTCAGATGGGGAGCAAGTTAAAAACCACACAGAGACAGCAGATCAGTTTTCAATTAAAAAATAAATTACTCTATTAACAAGTAACCTCCCATACAATAAGGCTCTTACATAAGTTAATATTTATCTTATCTTACTCAAACAATAAGAAATAAATACTACTCTTTTACAGAACAGTGTTTTCCTAACAGTGCATGTCTCCCAGCAGCTGCTGATGGATTATTTCCCACACCATCTTCCTGCGGAAATAAGGCATGTGTTCCTGAAAAGAAACAGGAAAAATCCATCACATAGGAAGCCAGGGGAGAGAGGCAGGAAATCTCCATTAACACCCAGGGAATTCTTGAGTGGGAAGCTGCTTTTGAGCACCTGTCAGTTGGGTACAAGGTGGGTTTCACACCAGCGTGACACAACCACCCAACAAACGCCCACTTTTCTTTACAGTGATATTTAAAGATCACCAAATTGGCAAAAAAAAAAAAAAAAACAGGGGGAAGTTTTCCCAAGTTTTCCTATTTCACCAAGAGCTACAAAGGCCAGCTATCCCAAACCCCTGGCTGCAGCATCCTGACATTGGAATGAGATGGTCCTTAAGGTCCATTCCAACCCAAACCACCCTGGGATTCCACAATTCCACGATCTTGCCCAAGAATCAGACACCAGACATGAGGAACAACCCTCAGCCCCTGCCCCAGCTGCTGTGCAGCTTCCCTGGCTCCCACATGGGTGTGGGAAAGGCTGGAGCTGTTTGCAACCCCTCTCACCGGGGTGAAGATGATGGGTTTGTCTCTGGAGATGAAATCGGCAAATTTGCAAACAAAAACTCCACAGTCATTTCCATTATTTTGTTGAGGGATTTCCTGAGGAATACAAAAACATGGAGAATTTTTATCTGTCTTGAAAGAGCAGCAATTTGGTTGTAGCACACATTTTACCCACACCTACTCCTGAAAACCTATTTCCATAATCCCTTCACCACTCCCAAACCCAAGGAACAGGCCCAGTTAACTGCACATCATCTCCCTCTGCTTGCCTGGGAAGTGTTAAATCCTCTGGGACAAGGAGTTCTAGCTCCCATTCCAAATCCAGGCATTGCTCCCATACCTCTGTGCCCATGCTGTGAAGAGTCCACTCAGAAGCAGTCAATTCAATGTTTCTTTTTTCCCTGCTTTCCTCTTCCAGGTATTTTCTGTTGAAAACAACACAAAAATCACTTTTCATCTCCCTAATTTAGGGCAACAACAACAAAAAAAGCTGTTGAAAGGTGTCAGGAAGATAAATTGCAGTGAAATAAATGGCAGAGGACCCTCACAGCAGAGGATTTAAGGAATGTGGAGGGGAAATTGCCATCTTAGAGACACAGTGAGGGCTGTGAGCAGGGCTCCCCAGGGCCCAGCCCTGTGTAATGTCTTTATCCATGACCTGGACGAGGGGATTGGGCACCCTCAGTGCCTTTGGAGGTGACACCAAGCTGGGTGGGAGTGTGGAGGGCAGGGAGGCTCTGCACAGGGCTCTGGGCTGGTGACAAGGTGAGGATCAGTCATGGGATGGGCTCAATGATCCTGGAGGGCTTTTCCAACCTCAGTGATTCTGGGATTTGTCTCTGTGGGGCTGCTCTCCTGCTCTCACCCTCCAAAGCTGCTGGATGAAGGGTTTTTAGTGACAAAGACATGTGAGGATGTGCAGCACCTCTGACACTCTGGAGGATTCAAAACACTGAGCAGAACAGAAGAGGTACCAAGTGAGGAGCACCATGGGACAGGGCAGAAATACTTCACATGGGGGAGAGGAAAAGGCCTCAAAACCAACCAGAAGGGATAAAAAAAGCAAAAGCAGCTACTCACAAGACAGTTTTACAAATGTGGTCTCCTTTCTGTCCCAAGGAGTCAAAGTATTTGATGGTTTTCTCTCGGAGGTCCACAACCTGGGGTTAAAAGGTGACTTAGACAAAGCACACCCCAAATACTAAAGGGCTTTTCTTGCTAGTTTTGTTCTCCCCATCCCCTAAATAATGAGCCAGTTTGACTCACCAGCAGTGTCCAGTGAATCCTGAGGTGAATAGGCACCAAGATGACATCATGCTCAAAGATATCCACACCCTTAGTCCATTTCTTTACTCCCTTGTGGCTTGTAGAGCTTAGCTTGGAATAAAAGAAGGTATTAAAAGCATAGACTGCTGGATATCCTTCCTTCTTGCTTCTTTCCACCAGAAGACCCATGTAGAAATTCATGATCTGGAACAGAGAGAGGCAAAGTGAGATGTGAAATAAGACAATAAATTAAAAAGAGAGCAACATGTCCTTGCTGGCCACCCCTGAGCTGAGAAAACTCCAGCTTGGCAGCTTTTGCTCCCAGAATTTCACACTGGAGGACTTGTGCTGCTGGTTAAAGCCCCCACACCCACTCTGATAACCCAGACTGACTCCTGGGAGCTGCATCATCCAAGTGAAAACTTCCAGAAACAGCAGCCCACACAGTACCCAAAATAAGGAGTGTACAGCTATTTCTGGGCTCTGCAGTGGAGCTCCTGGAAGACTCCTGTGCCCAGGGAGGGGGGATTTCCCAGAAGTGCAGGATCCCATACCCTGTCATTGAGCCAGCCCAGGGGCTGCAGGGTGCAGATGTCCTCACGGGTGACAGTGAGCTTGAAGGCCCTGCTCAGGATGTCCTCAGGCTCACCACTGTCAAAGGCAGCAGAGATCTCACTCTCCATGGCCTGGAACAAAGGATTCAATGGGGAAGGGCTGGTGGAACAGCACGTGGAGCACACCAGCCCCCCAGAAGGCTCCAAGTGCAGCCCCAGTGCCAGAGCAAGGAGCCTTGCAGGCTGAACCAGGCACAGCACTGGCTTGCTGCTGAGCACAGGTACCTCTGTCAGTGGAGCCAGATCATCTCCTGGCTTTTCTAGGCATGGCAGTGGCTCACTGTCCACAAAGAAGAGGTCTTTGGACAGGACAGGTGTCACATGGAACTGGAATAACTTTCTTTGGGGGACTTCGGCTTCACGCTGGCCCTGCCAGGCACAAGGACAGAAATCAGGGAGAAGCACAAGGGGTTTGCTGGGGGACAGGGCACAGAATCCTGCAAGAAACTGCAAGGGCTTGTGTAAACACATCCCAGCAGCAATCCCCAAAGTCACACTTGACTGGTGACTGCATTCCAACTGTGCCCAGAGAGGCAGGGCTTTCCTTGGGCTTGGATTAACATCCCCAACAAAGCCTCCACATGCAGGTATCAAGCTGAGATCAAGGTATTTCTGATTTCCACACTTCAAATTTTATTTTGGATCTCAATCCTGAGCAGAGGTGAGTTACACTTTCCAGAAAGCCAAGTGAAGCAGTGACTAACTCCAGCTTACCACTGAAGCAGCTCGTTTCTCTCGCTTCCCCTGTCCACGAGAGTCTTCTGGTGGTGTGTAGTAACTGTGAGAAAATAGAGAGAAGTGAGCTGGATATCCACACTGCCCCATGAAATTCTCCAAAATTCTGCATAAGAAATGCTTTCTCAAGGCTGATTCTGACACATGACATCTCAGTCTCCTTCCCCACTCCTTTTGTAGCAGCCAGACCAGGATAGATGAAAAGCTGGAAGCTTCACAAACTTTCTTCCACCATCAGATGGCAAACTCCTTTTTTTTTCTCAATTTTAATCTTTGGAAAACAGGGAAGCAACCAGCACTTCCTCTATCAAGTGCTTTGTGACCTCCTGGTGACAAATGCCACTCCACCAGTTATTCCCTCTCTTCCCTTGAGCTTAGGGGACAATGCCAATTTAACTCAGGACAAATGCACAGCTCAATACAGTGCTCATGTCTAAGGGGGAAAGAGAAGAGGGACAAAATCACCCCAAACCACACCTGACACAACCAAACCTCTGTCCCCATCTGCATTCTCTCTGAGAGGAGGAAGAGGAGGGCACCAAGCTGCCACACCAAAACCCCTCCCTGGAGCTGCAGCCAAAAGTCCCTTTCCCTTCATTCCTGCACTCCCATCCTGCCACCACAGAGTCCACTGGGCCCTGCTGAGGGACAGCAACGCTCCATTTTTGGTCCATTCCAACCCAAGGCATCCTGCAAGCCTCAAAAACTGCCTCAGTCCCCCCAGGCTTTACAAGTTCCCTACTCCTTTTGCTCAGGATCCACAGGAAATGCAAAGTCAGCTCATTAATGGTGTGGCAGAAAGACACTCAGGAGAAAAAACAGATTCTGCAAACCCAAGGACAACCTGGGTTGTCACCCTTACTTCCTTCTCCCCCCAGCACATCCCACAGCTGCCCAGCTGTGACAGGGGAGCTGTGGATTTGAGGGACAACTGGCTGTGAGCAGTTCCTCAAACCAGCTGCTCCTCTGCCCCAGCACTGAGACACTGAACAGGATTGGGCTTCTGGAGGCTGGCAGAGCCAAAAGAAACAAGAGCCATGGTTAGAAGAGACTCTTACCTGATCATGACACCCCTCTGAGGCAGCTGGGGGCTGAAAACATCCCCATGTTTGACACCTGCAGGGAGAAGCAGCAATATGAGAACAGGGAGGTGATTTCCCATTCCAGTAGCTGCACAGAGCTCTGAGTTTCTGGGTGACATCACAGACTTTTCATCAGCATTTTCAACTCAGAAGTTCAAACTCTGGCACCTGCTCAGAAATCATTTCAATCCCGATATGATCATGTCACAAAGTCCAAGATATAAAAGAGTTAGTGATGAAAAAGTGTTTAAGTAATGAACAGGGAAAAAAAAACCCTGGGGCAATATTAAACATACAAGTAATTAGTTTACTTGTTTTGGAAGCTCTGCTTTTATGGCAATAGTCCTGTCTAGCATTAAAAAGGGATTCAAGTATAGCTCTGAGGGTGCAGAGTCAAATATCCCCCTCCCCTGGTACAAGAAAAGCAGGTAAAACTGGTGCTACAACCTTCTCCTGTGCAGTGGGGTCACATCCAGCTACAAACTGCACTGCCACAGTCACAGCTCTCAAATACCATTTTAAACCAGTTCTTCCCCTTCAGGAAAACCCTCACAAACCCAGTTTAGCCAATACTGAGGAAAATGCCCTGTTTGGGCTGGACTTGTACCAACAGAGTGGAGCAGCCCTGGGGATACTCACTGGTCCTTTCTGGCACAGGTAGAGAGGCACCTCTGGGTTTCTGTTCTTTCAGGGGGCTCCCAGTCATCCCTGGTTCCTTGGTTTGAATTCTTTGGTGTAGCAGAAGAAAAGGACAGAGTTTTTACAGGTGATTTGTTACCAGTGCACCTCAATTCACTGCAGAGCACACGGCTATTTGTACACAACTGGCTAAATGAAAGCAACAGAAATATATAAAGCAAAATTAGGCTGTTTAATCCTTAACAGAGCCATGCTGTCACTGGTTCCAGGACAAGATGCAAAGGGCATTTGAGGAGTTTACATCCAGAAGTTTGGCCACTTTCAGCTCATGCATACTGAACATACAAGAGTCAAATTTTCTGTCTCCACTATTCCAAAAAAGACTCAATCATTACATTTGATTTGGTCCAGAACCCTGAGAGTAGAAAAGATCAAATTCTCCTCCCCTTCCACATACAACAAACTCACCACCAAAAAGTTAAGGGTTATTTTGCTCATAATTACTTGTTGAGTCTTGCTGACCGTGGAGAAGTGAGTCTTCCAGAATATTTCTCTTTGAACAGACTCAAGAGCTCTTTGTATTTCTTATTTTCTGCTTGCTGAACATCCTTGGAGAAGGGAAGGAAAAAAGAGACTTTAGCAGGCATTCCCAGCCCTTCCTTTTGTCTCAGCCTAACTGTACAGAAACTCCACAGCTGTTTCATCCCAAAACAATTCCCTTCTCCCCACTTTACCTCTTCAGCAGCACACAAAGGCCTCCTGGTGCCACTGACTCCTGGAGAGCTGGGACCTGGCTCCTTAATGGGGGGCCTGGGTGTGACAGGGCTCTCCAGAGCAGCTCGGATGTGGTTATTCCTGCTCAGGCTGCAAACACCAAAGGCAGAAGAAATGGTATTAAGAGACCATTCAAAGCTCCTGATTTATTAATTAGGTTTTAATTAGCACCTCCTGATTCAAGGAGGCTGCCCAGGACCATGCTGGGTAGGGTTTTCCAACATCTCTCTAGGTGACCTGTGGCAGTAGCTGAACACCCTTAGAGGAAAAACAGAAAAGGGTTTCCCAATGGAATTCCCTGGGGAAATGAAAATTCTCTGGGGAAATGAAAATTCTCTGGGGTTTTGGGGGATTTTTTTTTGTAGTAGTTGTGGGTTTTTTCTGTTTGCATTCCTGGTCTCAACCTCTTCCCAAGTTCAACACTTCCTCCTATCACAGGAGGTGAGAGTGTTGAACTTATTCATCTTTCTCTGATCTCCTGAGTGCATCAACTGTCTGGATTTAAAGAGAAAGCTTAAAATTGGTCAAAGGCAAGAACATAGCTAAGATCTCACCCAGTATGGCAGCTAGGAGGAGTCCCAGAACATGGAAAAATGTTGCTCTGTGGACACAAATACAAATGTTGGGCAACAGAGGAAGTTCAAGGATGAAAGTGAAAGGCAAGAAACCCTAAAAAGCAGAAGTGGAAGAAAACAGAAGGTTTTTTACCTCAGATATGGAACTCTCTTGCAAAGAGAGGATGGTGGTTCCTCAGTCAAGCACGGGTTGGTGTCACAAGGCATTTCGTCTGTGGGAGAAGAGCACAAGCCTCAGCAACTGGTCAGGACAACAGGAGTTGTATAAGTTTAAAGAGCTTCACCAAAGATTAATTACTCTCATTTCATCCCTCATGTTCTAATATTATTTGTGTTGTGTTGCTTCAGGATATTTTCATATTGGTAACTACAGAATGTTGCCAGCCTACACCTAATACAAAAGGGTTCTGAGGCTCTGCTACCTAAAATCAGCATTTACAACAGTTTCCTTCTGGCAAGCCAGCACTGGGACACACTAGAATGGCATCCAAGGCAGTTAATAGCCAGGATCCACAACCACATGAGCATCCTGGGATAAACCACTGAACATCCCACTTGGAAGGGATCCACAGAATCATCCAGCCCAACCCCTGGCCCTGCACAGACACCCCAACCATCCCACCCGGTGCATCCCTGAGAGCATTGTCCAAAGGCTCCTGGAGCTCTGGTGGCCTTGGGGCTGTGCCCATTCCCTGGGGAGCCTGTTCCCAGCCCTGGCTCCAATCCAGAAGCAATAGCAGGATGCAGGGAAGAAACAGAGCTCACCCTCCACTACTCCTGGTGCTACCCAGATATTTTGCATTCAGCAACCAGCCCACAGCCCGGGCAGAGCTGCCCAGACTCAGAGCAGCAGGAAAAAGGAAAGGATTTGCTGTCAGCCCTACCAGGTTCTGTTGTGTCCTCATCCTCTGCAGATGTTACAAATGAAGAGTCAGAAGAAATGTACACAACCTGAAATAAAAGCAAGTACCAGAGTGAGCATAACCTGAATGTGAATCCAAGCAAGCACCTCCCCTTCCTGAAATTCAGTCAGCTGTGTTCTGACTCAGAGCCCATGGTTTTGCCCATGGGGTTGCAGCAGAGGGCAGGGGCACTGATGGCACCACTTCTGTATCACAGGCTCTCACACCTGCAGGGATTGTGGGAGCTGATCCCTGAGCTCCCCTCAAAATCCTTGCTCACCTCATCTTCAGACTCAGAGAAGGAGAAGTCATCTGTCTCTTCAGTCTCCTGGCTTCTACTTGTTGCCTTCTGTGGCAACTTGGCAGCCACAGAAACCTCTTCAGGCTCCTTGTTAGCCCCAGAGAGACATTCTGAAAAAACCACACCACCAGGCCATAAGGAATGGGACTGGAAACAGGGCTTGGGACTTCTGCTTACACCCAAGCCCAGCTCCTTGATCCCACGTGAAGCAGAAAACTCATTTCAGCAACACTGCAACAGCCCAGCAGCACCCCCACCCCATCACTGGGTATCTTGTTCCCAAGTAGGAATTAGGGAGCTCCACATCCCCCATGGAACAGCAACAGCCTTGACTGAAAGTGCTCTTTGTGCTGCCCTGCAGGGCTCAGTGCCAGGGAGAGATGGGATATGCCCTGCCCCAGCCAGGATTCATCCTTGGTGCAAACACATGGCCTTCCCAGGGTGGAAAAAGTTGTCCCCTGCTTCTCTTCCTGCCTTCATCTGCCCAGGATCTCCCATCCTCCACTTGGTTTGAAAATCCCAGAATCATCAAGGTTGGATAAACCCTATAAGGGCATCAAGTCCAACTGTTCCCACAGCACTGCCAAGGCCACATCCATGAACATTGGGACACACCATCGATGGGCCCAGGTCCCATAAGACCCCCTGAAGCCACAAGAATGGCTCAAAACCCCTCAGTTTCAGCAGCAGTCCTGAAGTACCAAATCCAGAGCTCCCCAAGGTACCCCAGACCCAAGGAAAATCAGACATATTAAAGCTCTCTGTGAGGGGCTATACCTGTTTTCAGCCTCTTTGCAGGGATCTCCTCAGGATCTTCCACAGATGACAGAACACTGGGGGAAGAACAGACAGAACAATGTTTTGCAAGCACAATTCAAGTTCCAAAGGGGGATTTCCTATTTCCCCAGGATCATCTCCCAGAGAGCTGATCACCCCACTAAAGCAGATCAGGCCTCTTTTTCTCCTTCTGTTAATGCTTCCACGTGCTTTGTGTTCGTTCCTACCACCAAAAAATGCCTCAATATGTAATGCTTCCCTCTTTCCTCCAGGAAAGAAGCACTCCAGAGGTCACTAAGCCATCCAAGTTCACGGCACTCAAAGGAAAGTTTAGGCAGAACAGGAAATGCGAGGTGGGAATGCCAGCCCTGCTCACATCCACTCCAGCAGCGTCCTGCTGAGTCAGCACGGGCACAAACCCTTGAAACAATCACCAGCCTCACCCTTTCACACCCAAGGATTTTCACCAGCTGATACCATCGTTAAGTCCGGTAAAAACGTCTCCTTTAGGAACAGAGCACAAAGAACATTCCTAATTTTATTTTTTTCTCCCCCAGGAGCTAATTCCTTCTGAGCTGCTCCTCGGTGCAAACTACCGGCACAACACGCGGCTCCTTGCAGAGGCACTCCCTGGTCTCTGTCGCTGTGATGATGGGGCCCTAAGGGAGGTAGGGAGGGAGCAGCTGCCCTCCCCAGCCCCAGAGCACACGGTGCCATCCGTACATCCCACAGAGCAGCAGGCACCCAGGGGCTTCGGCCATCGCCCCCGGCAGCAAAATGGTTAACACGTGGGCAGGCAGCCTCCTTTTATCCACCTCGCACCCCCGATGCATGGCGTGCCCCCAGCCCTCCATCCCCACGGCCGTGTGTGCCCTGCTCCACAACACATCTGGCCTAAATCCCCAGCTCCCCGTGCCGGCGGAAAGGGAACGAGGGGTTATCGGCAACACCTGGGACCCACAGCCAGCGAGCACCGGTGTCTGCGCCCCATAACCACCCCCGCACCTGTGGGCCGCCTCATGGGCAACACCTGGCCTTTATCAGGGACTGCCCCGACCCACACGGGGAGCCTCGGGCCGAGCGGCGGGGCAGCAGAGGGGCAGCAGCGCGGCGGGAAGGGCTGACCTGGCGGGCGGTTTCTTTCGGCGCGGCGGCTCCGGCCGCGGCTCCGGGCTGAGGGCGAGGGCCGGGGCCGGGGCCGGGGCCGGGGCCGGGGCCTGGCGGGCGGCGTCGCGGAGGGCGCGGAGGACCGCGAGCAGCCATTGGTACATGGACCGCGCGCACTTCCGGCGCCGGGCCCCGCCCCGCACCGCCAACGGCGGCCACGCCCCGCCCGCGGGCCTGACGGAGCCGCCCACTGCACCGATGGACCCGCCCACAGCCCGAATGGACCCGCCCACAGCCACACACGCCCCGTCCGGCCACGCCCATAGTCCTGATGGACCCGCCCACAGCCCCACAGACCACGCCCACATCATACGCCCCGCCCCCTGTTGGCCTCGCCCCGCCCCTTCCGCGCCCCGTGGGCTGCAGCCATGTGCGCGAGTGTTCCGAAACATTCCCCGGCCACAATTTGGGCCATTTCTGCCCATTCTGCTCCTGCCCCGTCCCGTTTTCTCTCCCCCAGCGCTGCCACGGCTGGGTCAGGGCCTCTCCCTCTCCTAGAGTCCGGAGGTTTTGCCGGCTCGGAGGGTCAGGAGCTTCCCCACTCCGAGAGTCGGCAGCTTTGTCCCCTTGCGGGGTCAGGAGCTTCTGCCCTGGCACACTCAGCTTTCCCTACCCCGGTACTCGCTCCTCGGGCTTTGGTGGGGACGCGGCGTGGGGAGCTCGCCGAGGGTCCCTGCGGGGCGCTGGGACTCGCTGCCGATTTCCCGGGGGGCAGAACGCCCTGCATCCCAGGAAAAGCAGGGACTGTCCCCTGTGTCTCCCGGCCCTTCCTCTCCGTGCCCCCGCTGCGGAATCCCCTCCCCGGCGCTCACCGAGCCGCGCTGGGCTCATTTCGGTGGTTCTTGCTGCTCGGCATCGCGCTCCCCTGCTGTTGTCGCGACTGAACCGCGACCGAGCGGCTCGAGCCGCGGCTTCCAGCGCGAGGCGCGGGCGGCGCCCCCAGAACGGCCCCGCTGGGTCATTCCCGATGGTGGGATGGCAATGGCCCATGTGCTGCCCATCACGGAGAAGGAACTTTTTTTGGGAGCCCAACCCAGCTGAAGGGTCCTAAAGTAACAAATTGCCCGGGGATATGTAACACTTTGCTGATAAATTGGTCTCTCCTGGATAATGAACGCGTGCAGCAGCTTGAGCCAGCCGTGCAGTAATGCTTTGCTCCTTAATACTGCGTCGGCGTTTAGTTTTATTCCCGAATTTCGGTGGCAAAAGGGGTTTTTAATGCTTTTCATGTTGGCTCCAAGCTGGCTCCAGCATTTTCCTCAGGAGCAAAAGGGATGTTTGAAGGAAAGCAGGGAGGAAAAGGGGCAGATTGAAGCGTTTTGGGGCAGCTCTGCCAGCAGGAGATTCCGCAGGGAATCTAAGGGAGAGTGGGGTCTGCGTTAATTAAAACGACCTTCCTGGTTATTTTGGGGGTTTAATTTCCAGGTTTCAGGCCTCAAGGAAGGAGGCTGAGCCTGGATGCGGAGCCCAGCAGAGGGCACGGCAGCCTCACGCAGGACCTGCAGAGCCGCCCGTCAATCCCTTCCTCCTCCTCCTCCCGGGATAGTGGAAGGAGAAGGATTGTAGGGCTGACAAATTGTTTTTAACGCCTGTGATTGGATTTTTGCGTGCTGGGGACTGCGTCCATGGGATGGGAGTGATCACTGCGCATGCAAGTCCCTGTAACCTGTGCAGCTGGAGGAGTTTATCCCAAACACAGGATAACTAACATGGAATTCTGTGAGCTGGTTGGTTCTCTCTTCCACAGTGTTGATATGCAGACTATCACAATCTCTGAAACATCAATAACCAAATCCATGAATAAATTAAACTTTATTTAAAATAATGCCCCCAGACTGAGAGAACCTTCTTCTTTTCTTTCTTCTTTTATTGCTCTCCATGCAGCAAAAGTTTCCCCCCTTTTTTCCCCCCAAAAAACACAAGGAGTGCCTGTGTTGTAACTCCTGCCATGCCTTCCCAGAGCAGTTTGACGTCGGCTGCGTTTCCCAATCCCTGTATTTTTGCAGCTGCTGGCTCCCTCCATGACTTCATCCTTATTCTGCCCCTGAGCATCTTGCTCAGAGCACTGACGTGTTGTGACTCAAAGTGATGATATTTGATGCATGCAAACCAAAACCCAGTCCCTGGCTGTTCAACAGACCTGGATCACATCTGTCCCATCTCCTACAACAGAGGGGGAGCAGAGAATTTCCATAAATAATTGCTAATGATGGCTCATTATTTATGCATTGCTCAAAGCCTCCCTACCTTCAGTGCAGCTTCCGTGTGACAGCAGTGGGGCTCCAGTCCCAAATTATTGGGATAACAAAGTAATTCCACTGAGGAGGTAATTTGGGAAGTGATGGGTGGTTCTAGGCACACAGGTGATTTTAGTGATACAAAGAAAAATAGGTTTAATCTGTCTTTTAAATCCCTTTATTTTACGGGAGTGCAGGTGGAACAGCTGTGCCTGCAGGGCAGGGGGTTAACCTGGATGGAGGGGAAGGAAAAGAAGGAAAAGGGAAGGTAAGGAAAAGAAGGGAAGGGATGGGAAGGTAAAGAAGAGGAGGAAAAGGAAGTGATGGGAAGGCAAAGCCAGGGATGGGAAGTGAAGGCCTGGTGAGGGAAAACAAGGGAAAGGGGAAGGCATGGCAAGGTAAGAGAGTGGAAAACAAGGGAAAGAAAGGCAGGGGGTGGGGAGGAGTGGGAAGGCAAAGTAAAGAAAGGCAAGGCAGGACAGAGGGCAGGTGAAGCAGCCTGGGCAGCTCTCCCAACCCCATTCTGAGGATAGGATGGGAAGTTCCACCTGCCCCAGTATTTCCCCACCTCCCCCTCCCAGGCCCTCCCAGCCAGGAGGCAAAAGATGCCCAGGATGAGCAGCCTGATGCCAGAGGTCTCCTGGAAGAGCTCAAAGGCATTTCCACTCTGAACTTGGGAGCCCTTGGGAATTCTCCTGGTGTGAAGACAGACTCCTCCAGCCTGCCCAGTGTCTGGGCTGGGTGTCAGCAATGGCCCTCCTGATACCAGGTGTCCTGAACCCCACACTCCAGGGAGTTTATCCCTGACCCTCTACAGTGTGAGCAAGGGATTATCCTTGCCAGCACTTCCTTCCAGACCCACCACTCTTTGTGCTGTTTCACCAGCAGCTGCTGGATCCCTGGTCCCTGAGTTGTGTGTGGTGCTCATCTCCCTTGGGATGGCTTCTCCAGTGACTTTAGATGGGAGTTGCCAAGCTGGAAGGCTCAGAGCACTTGGAAAAGCCCTGGAAAGGGAAGGTGCTGTCTTCTGGGAAAGGGTGGCACACTCAAAACAGCCCTGGCAGTGTTCAGAGAATGCTGAAACCATCCACACAAAAGCCAATGTTTACTGGGACAAAACCAACTCCTGAGGGCTGCATCCATGTCCCAGCCATGAGCTGGCTGCTGGAAGGTGCAGGACTGATGCTGGTGGTGAGCAGGGGAAAGAGAGGAGGAGCACAGGGAGCTGCTCACAGGAATGATATGGTGTGCTGCAATGCAAACCCTGAATCATGCAAGCCATGATCCCACACCCACATCCCATGGAGCATCCCCACAGCCATGGGAAAGCCTGGGCTGCAGGAGGAGGGCTGGGGTGAGATTTTGGGGCAGGCAGCTCCACTCGTGCCTGAGCATGGGCTGCACTTTGGGATAAGGAACAGGTTGCCTGGGAAACTTGTGGCTGCCCCATCCCTGGAAGTGTCCAAGGCCAGGTTGGACGAGGTTTGGAGCAGCCTGGGACAGTGGAAGGTGTCCCTGCCCATGGAAGGGGGTGAATCTGGATGGGCTTTAAGGCCCCTTCTAACCCCACCCATTCCATGATTCTGCAATCTCAAGCATGGTCTCCCCTTTAACTCTCACATTCACCAGGTGATTTATTTCCCTGCCAGTCCCTCTGCTCTTCCAGAAACCATCCATGAGTGCAAGCCAGAGCATCCTGCTGGGACAAGCCACTGGCAGCTGGATTTGGAGCAGAAGTGGACAAACCATTTGTAAGAGGTGAGGTCCAGTTCCACTCTCTGTGGTGTGGTTTGCAGAAAGATGAGACAGGAGCCTTTATACCCTTTCAGAGGGAGGATATTTCCAGCTCATAGCATTGTCTGAGCCCTCTTGCTTTCTCACCTGCAGGGACAGGACACCATCCCCCTGAAGAGGCTGTCCAGAGCCACATCCAGCCTGGCCTTGGACACTTCCAGGGGTAGCAGTTCCCTCCTGCCTTTCTCATGGCCCTGTAAAATCCATAGACCAAAATGTCACTGTCAGACAGCAAAGTTGTGGCTTCTCCTGGGCTGGGATGTGGGACTGGAGGAGATGGGAGCGTTCCCACTCTCTGCAGAGCCTTCAGGGCAGGATGGGAACTGGCAGGTATGGACACAGCACGATGAGCACCCCTCTGAGCCCGGGGGTGTCGGGGCTGGAGCTGGAGCAGAAGCTCCCCCTGCTCCCCTGAGCTGGGATTCAGCTCTCTGTTGATTCAGAGCAACCCTGCCTGACTCACCCAGGAGCTGGGCTGAGCCTTTCCAAGGAAAAACTCGCATTAAACTCTGCCACAAGGCTCTGGCGACCATATGGAGCTGGGAGAGGGGTGGGGGCCAGCCCTGACCTTTATTGTAGGGAGGGCAGCACCACTGACCCCACTCCCTGCCCCCCAGGGGTGGCTGTTCCCAGGCCACTCAGGTTGTTCCACAGGGCTCGCTGCTAAATTAGACAATTAAATCCTTGAGCCCAGGTTTTAGTGTTTCCATGTGCAGCCAAGTATCTTAATCTGGGCTGTTTGGGGAATTTTTATCCCGTGGATCCCTTGGTATGCCTGGAATGTTTGCTTTTCCTACTGTGTGCGTGTGTTTGAGGCACTCCTGTAAAAACAAAAGCTTCCTGCCTGCCTTGTAAATCTTTCCTTGATTGGCAGAGTGGCCTTTGGTGATTAATCAAGGGGCACGACGGGGCTGACACCCTCCAGGAGCTGGCTGCTCCTTGCAAATCCCCAGCACGGTGGTGGGGACCTGGGGAGGGACCCCAGAGCTGGCTGCTCTCCAGAGCCGTGTGGTGACACGGGTTTTCGGTAAGAGCCTGGGAGAGGAAGGACCAAACGGAAATTCCAGAGAGCTAAGGAAATGCTCCAGAGGGCCGGGACTTCAGAGGCATTTTCTATTGTATCATCGGGATAAAACACGCGGCTCCGCTTGGAGGGATTCGCTCCGCGGCCAGCCAAGCCTTCCCACCTTGGCTGGGCTGGCAAAAGAGAGATTTGTCCCAACCAAGCCTTCCCACCTTGGCTGGGCTGGCAAAAGAGAGATTTGTCCCAACCAAGCCTTCCCACCTTGGCTGTGCAGGAAAGGAGGAGATTTGTCCCAGCCAAACCTTCCCACCTTGGCTGGGAAGGAGGACATTTATTCCAACCAGAAGAGGACGCTTATTCCAACCAAACCTTCCCCCCTCAGCTGGACTGGGAAGGGGGACGTTTATTCCAGCCAAACCTTCCCACCTTGGCTGGGCTGGGAAAAGAGAGATTTGTCCCAACCAAACCTTCCCAGCGTGGCTGGAAGGGGAAGGAGGATGTTTTTTCACACCAAACCTTCCCACATTGGCTGGGCTGGGAAGGAAGACATTTATTCCAGCCAAACTTTTCCACTTTGGCTGAGCTGGGAAGGAGGAGATTTGTCCCAACCAAACCTTTCCGTCTTGGCTGAGCTGGAAAGGAGGAGATTTATTCCAGCCAAACCTTTCCACTTTGGCTGAGCTGGAAAGGAGGACGTTTATTCCCACCAAATCTTCTCACTTTGGCTGGGCTGGGAAGGAAGAGATTTATTCCAACCAAACCTTCCCACCTTGGCTGGGCTGGGAAGGAAGACATTTATTCCAGCCAAACCTTCCCCCTCAGCTGGGCTGGGCAGGAGGACATTTATTCCAACCAAACCTTCCCACCTTGGCTGGGCTGGGCAGGAGGAGGTTCACCCCACCCATGGATAGAGGTTTCTCCAGGAAATGGACACAGCATAGGGGAGGCTGCAGAGAAGAACCACCTTGTTGGTGTTCCTGGGTTTCTCCATGTTCCTGTTGGAGGCTTCCAGGTGTCACAGGCTCTGCCTGGATGTGGCACAGGAGTTCCAAGTTAGCTCTAAGTCCCAGAACAGCAGAAACAGCTCCAGCATTTTGACCAAAGGGCTCTAATTTGTCCCAACTAGCTGCTGTTCCAACCCTGAGCTTGCCTGGAGCTGGCTGTGGGATCCTGAACTGGTGTTGTCTTGTGCAGGCCACACATGGGCCTGTCCCCATGTCCTCATGTCCCCATGATCCCAGAAGGGTCTCAGCTTGGGAAAACAGCTGGCAGAGCTGCAGCTGCCAGCCCTGGGGCCAGCCCCACACTCATTGCTGTAAGCAAGGAGACCTTCAGAGCCTGGTGGAAACTTGCCATGGGAGAGGTCAGTACTCAGCATTTTAGAGGAAACTGTGAGATTTAGCAGGAAGTTTTTTACAATGAGGGTGTTAAAACACTGGCAGGGGTTGCCCAGAGCAGCTGTGGCTGCCCCACCCCTGGAAGTGTTCCAGGCCAGGCTGGATGGAGCTTGGAGCAACCTGGGACAATGAGAGGTGTCCCTGCCCATGGCAGAGAATTGGATTGGGTGACCCTTAGAGGTCCCTTCCAACCCAAACCACTCTGTGATTTTCAGGTTCTGGTATTCCCACTTTTTCCCTTGGCTTTTGCCCACTGCTAGAGGCAGGATCTGTGCTGTGTGCCAGGACAGGGCCAGGGCCTGGCTGAGGAGCTCCAGGAACAGAGCACTGTCAGCAGGCAGCCAGGGAGGGTCTGTGTGTCTGTCCCAGCTGAGTCCTGGGAGGAGCACTCAGGACACACAGGAGCACTCAGGACACGCTGGCTGGCTGCTCCCTGCACCACAGGAAGATGATCTTGAAGGTCCCTTCCAACCCAAGCCATTCTGGGGTTCTGTGAAGGAGCATTTCAGCCAGGCACAGCAGTGCCAGTGCGGGCAGAGCCCTGCAGCCTCTCCCTGCTCCTGGACAAATATCCAGCCTGTTTGTCCTGCTGGTACCAGAGGTGCTGATGATGGGTCCCCCTGGAGCCTGTCTCTCCATGTCTGCCAGTTCATCCCTGCTCCATCTTTCCAGGGATTTGGAGTTGCTGCTCCTGCACTCCCACCCTCCATTCCACCCTCTGTGCTCCCTCCATGCCCCTGCCAGAGGATGCTCTGTGCTGTCCCCTCTCCACACCTGTCCCCAGCCCACTCCAGCCTCTCTCCCAACCATCATCAACAGCAGCCCAAAAACTCATGGCAAGAGGGTCAGGGGTGTTTTCCAAGCATTTTGTGTCCCCAAGCAAGGAGCCCTGTTAGCTGTGACCACCCTGGTGACAGCCCCACTGCCATGGTGCCAGGGGACGTTCAGTGCCATCAAGGTCACCTCCACGTTGTTCCCTTGTGTTCTCACCACCCCTCAGCTCCCAGCATGGCTCTGGTGTTTGGATGCAGCTGGCAATGATCCCAGAGGTGACACAGAGCTGCTCTGTCCCACTCTGTCCCACTCTGTGTGGCCTCCAGGCCCCTTTAATTCATTACCAGAGTGCCTGGAAGGCCCCAGCACTGGTAGAAGCCCAAAGGAGGAGGCAGCAGGGGGGTGAAGCAGCAAGACAGTGACAATTCCTGCTGCCTTTGGGATCCTGGGATGAAGAACAACCCTGCCCAATGCTGTCCTTCCCCTTTTTGTCTCACTCAGCCCATCCCTGCACTGGGGACAACCTGCCATTAAAGGGTCATCACTGCAGTGAACAGCCCCTTTCTCTCTCCTCAGCCTCTCCTCAGCCAGGGTTGCTCTCCCAGCATGGATATTTCTCATTATTCTGTGCTTGGGAACACGGGGCTGAGCTGATTTTGTCCTGGCTGCATCCCTGACAGGTTTTCCTCACAGCCAGGAAGATGTGAAATTCCTCAGGGACACAGATGTGTGTGCTTATTTTCATCAACAGGGACTGGGTGTCTGGCATTCCCCTGCCCCTCTGGGTTCTGCTCCCTCCTTTTACAAGGGATGGCTCCAAATTGGGGTGCAGATGCCCCAGATGGCCCTGGGGAGGGGGCACAGGCCCACCCATCCACCTGGATGTGCTCCAGGGCCAGGTGGGCAGTGAGGAGGTGCTGCTGGTGGCCCCTGCCTGTGGCACTTGCCTGGTGTCTCTGTGTCCCCCCACATCCCCACCGAGCTTTGGGGCAGGAGGTGGAGCCTCCCCTCTCCCAGCACTACAGCAGGGGGTGTTCCCTGCCAGGTGGGCAGGAAATCACACCCAGCACTTTGAATTTCTCAGGAAAAAGAGAAAATTCCTCAAAGGCGGCAAAGCAACAGTGAGGGGCTTTGCTATGGAAATACAGAGCTGTGTCCCCTGGGGGTGGTGGCTCCTGGCTTCACCTTTGTCCCTGCTGGCATCTCCTCAGCATTCCCTGGACTGGGTCCCACTGGGGCTGGCAGGTCAGGAACAAACCCCTCGCAGGAAACAGGGAAATAAAGGAAAGCAGAAAAGAACAATTTAACATCCAGGAATGGAAATGACTCAGGGGCATTAAAATGCAGGGGGAGATGAGGAAGAGGAGGGTCCTGGCCCTGTTTGCAGCCACATTTTTCCCTTTTAAAATCCCTAAGAAGGGGTTTTGTGAAGGTGCCCGTGGCATCACCTCCCTGAGTGTTTGATTGATGTAGAACTGTGGCAGGAGGTCCTGGGGATGGGGATGTGCCCTGGGTTATCCATGTGGGATCTGTAGATCAGCAACGGAAGAGGAGAGAACCCAGGAGAGAGTGGAGGGGGGGAACAGGAGGACTCCAACTTTCTGTGATCCTTACCTGGGGCAGATCCAGCATCCCCCTGAAAAAAGGGGAATCTCAGGGGTCTCATCCTGGGAGAGACACCTGAGGTGTGGAGGAGCTGGCTGGCCCCAGAGTGATGGGAACAGTGCTGGATTCATGCCTTGGGGATGGCTGCCTCTTTCAGATGGGATCCGTCCTGGTCCCCTCATTGCTGCAGCTGTGTCCCCACCAAGGCTAACAAGGTTTTCCCCTGGGTGGAGAGGGATCTTTCCATTCCTCCCCTTTCCCCTGGGTGGAGAGGGATCTTTCCATTCCTCCCCTTTCCCCTGGGTGGAGAGGGATCTTTCCATTCCTTCCTCCACTGAGGAAGAGCCATATCAGCCACAAAGCAGCAACAGGAGTGAGGGGATTTGGCAGGAGCATGCCAATCCCCCACATCCCATGCTCCCCACATTGAGGCGTGTTCCCTGTTGAAATTTTGGGAATGGGATTCACCCTATTGCACAGCAGCACCCCAGGTCACACATTCCCAGGGGAATCAGACCTGGGACACCCCAAAATGATGCAGATTTCAGAGAGAGGACAGGGAAGCTGCCTCAGGCCTGGCAGCTTGTGGGAATCTCTCCA
The DNA here is from genome assembly GCF_037042795.1 of Molothrus aeneus. Taxonomy (NCBI): domain Eukaryota; kingdom Metazoa; phylum Chordata; class Aves; order Passeriformes; family Icteridae; genus Molothrus; species Molothrus aeneus. The sequence continues at coordinate 4,966,752 of NC_089655.1, read as the reverse complement.
GGAGGACAGAATCCCTATGGATGGGAGGGTGGGAGCAGGGGAGGGGCTGGGCTGCTGCCTTGGCTCCCCTGCCCATGGGGATGAAATTCCCTTTGGGGGCAGCTTGGGGAATCCTGGCACTGGGAAACATCACCTGTGCAATTCCTCGAACTCCATCTCCTGGCTGCACTCTGAATCCAGAGTTTGGGACAGAAGAAGCAGGTACCTGGAGGAAGCTTTAGCAGGAAGATTGCCATGGAGAGGTTTGAGGGGTTCAGCGTGGCCATGGGACACTGTCACTGGGGCTCAGTGGTCACAGGACGCTGTCACCACTGTCACCATCTCCCCAGGAAATGTGCTGAGGCTGCAAACCTCCCCTCCATCCCAGGCACCTTCCTCTGCCCACAATGCCCCAGTTTTCCAGGCTCAGCACGGCCGAGGGCTGAGGCATTTTGGGAGCCTGAAGACAGCCGAGGTGATCTCATCCCACGAGTATTTTCTTGGCTCCCTCTCCCGGCTCCAACGCCTCGGCGATAAGGCTGGGCTGAGGTCAGTGGGAGGGTCTGGCATTGCGGAGCCGTGTGTCACCCCGCCCAGCCTGGGACACGGCACCTGCGCTGCCCTGCCTCCAGCCACGTCCCCTAGGCCTTGCCCCATCCTCCAGGATGCTCCACCTGGGAACAGGGTCCCTGCAGGCAGCCAAAGGTGCCCCCACCACTGCCCCCAGGTCCAGCTGCTGTTTCACCTTCTCCCGGGGAAAACAAAAAGGTTGAGGCTTTTCTTACCTCCAGTTTTAGACAGAAGGAGAAGAAAATCTTCAGATCACTTTCCAAAGGGGTGTTATCAGCCCAGGAGGGGTTTCCTGCTGCCAGAAATAGAGCAGTGTTAAGATAGGAAGGGAAGCAGGATGACACAGACATAGATAAGGCCAGGGGACAAGCCAGGAGAGGAATCCTGGGTGCTGGGGGAGCTGGGCTGGGAGCCCCGTCCACCTGGGAAAGAGCAGGGCAGAGCCACTGCTGGGCCCTTTTGGAGATGCTGCTGCTGGGCTTGGTGTATTGGAGTGGTGCATCATCCATCCATCCATCCATCCATCCATCCATCCATCCATCCCTCCATCCCTCCATCCATCCATCCATCCATCCATCTATCCATCCATCATCCATCCATCCATCCATCCGTCTGTCCGTCCGTCCATCCATCCATCCATCCATCCATCATCCATCCATCCATCCATCCATCCATCATCCATCCATCATCCATCCATCCATCCATCATCCATCCATCATCCATCCATCCAACCATCATCCATCATCCATCCATCCATCCGTCATCCATCCATCATCCATCCATCATCCATCCATCCATCCGTCATCCATCCATCATCCATCCATCCAACCATCATCCATCCATCCATCCATCCATCCATCCATCCATCCATCCATCCATCCAACCATCATCCATCATCCATCCATCCATCCGTCATCCATCCATCATCCATCCATCATCCATCCATCCATCCATCCATCCATCCATCCATCCATCCAACCATCATCCATCCATCCATCCATCCATCCATCCATCCATCCATCCATCATCCATCCATCCATCCATCCATCCATCCATCCATCCATCCATCATCCATCCATCCATCCATCCATCATCCATCCATCCATCCATCCATCCATCCATCATCCATCCATCCATCCATCCATCATCCATCCATCCATCCATCCATCCAACCATCATCCATCCATCCATCCATCCATCATCCATCCATCCATCCATCCATCCATCCATCCATCCATCCATCCATCATCCATCCATCATCCATCCATCCATCCATCATCCATCATCCATCCATCCAACCATCATCCATCCATCCATCCATCCATCATCCATCCATCCATCCATCCATCATCCATCCATCATCCATCCATCCAACCATCATCCATCCATCCATCATCCATCATCCATCCATCCATCCGTCATCCATCCATCATCCATCCATCCATCCATCCATCCATCCATCCATCCATCCATCATCCATCCATCATCCATCCATCCATCATCCATCCATCCATCCATCCATCCATCCATCCATCCATCCATCATCCATCATCCATCCGTCCATCCATCCATCCATCCATCCATCCATCCATCCATCCATCCCTCATCCATCCATCATCCATCCATCCATCCATCCATCCATCCATCCATCCATCCATCCATCCATCCATCCATCCCTCATCCATCCATCCATCCATCCACCCATCCATCCATCATCCATCCATCCATCATCCATCCATCATCCATCCATCCATCCCTCATCCATCCATCCATCATCCATCCATCATCCATCCATCCATCCCTCATCCATCCATCCATCCATCCATCCATCCATCCATCCATCCATCCATCCATCCATCCATCCCTCATCCATCCACCCACCCATCCATCCATCCATCCATCTGTTTACTGATAGAATCACAGAATCACAGACTGGTTTAGGCTAAAAAGGACCTTAAACTCATCTTGTTTCACCCTCTGCCTGGGGCAGGGATATCTTCCACTAGACCACGTTTCTCCAAGTCCTGTCCAACCTGTCCGTCCATCCATCCATCCATCCATCCATCCATCCATCCATCCATCCATCCCAAGGTGTTGGGCCTGGGCCCACGTTTCCAGACTCTGTATGTACCTGGGGACACAGAGACAAGTTCTGTGCTCTCGTCTCCTCCCCACACCAAACTAGACCCTCACTCGACCTTCAGGGTGCCAATTCCAACATTTCAACCTTCATCCATGAGGATTTGACTGTCACTGGGAAAACTGGGCTGATTCTTAAGCTTCCAGGTGCTCCTCTTCCTCCAAGCACTGACTCCATCTCTCTGCATTTTCTTTCCATGCTCCTCTGCCTTTGAGTCTGGTACCTGCTACACATTGGAGATTTATTTTTCCCCCCATTTTTGGGGAGACAACCCAGAGGTAGTGAACTGTGCCTGCAGCCCTGTGTCTGCAATTGCACCCTGGGTGCCTTGGGGATGATACCAGCGCGTGATGGAGCAGAAAAACAAGGAGAGGAGGCTGGAGATCCCCATGTCCCCCTCCCAGATCAGCTTCCCGGCTCTGTGCCAGTCAGAAGATGCTTTTGAGTTCCCTCAAAAGAATGGGAGCTTAATGTCCCGGAGCTAATAAGCAATTTTCCCCTGCACCTGCCTCTCCCCGCCGCCTCCCCTCCGGCCATCTGCCGTCTCTCTCGGGGCCTCTGGACTCTGCACCGGCAGCCTGGGGCTGGGATGGGGCTGGTGCTCCACTGCTTTGGGGCTGGGGGTGCTCAGTGTCCCCCCAGAGATGAGCCAGAATGTTTTGAAGGGGGAGTTCAGCCCCTGATGGTTTCCTGCATCCCTGTGTCCCCCCAGGGAAGGGGGTGGCAGAGCTCAAAAGGAGAAACTGAGGCTGGGAGAGCAGCAGGGGACACGCAAAGGTGCCGAGGCAGACACGAGCGGGCAGGAATTGCTGCATCCACAGGGAGCTGGCATCCTCGGCCAGGGGGGTGTGAGGATGGAGGACACAAGGAGGGAGGAATGCAACGAGAGGGATGTGAAGAGAGGATGCAAGGAGGGGGAAGGTGAGGAGGGGGGATGCGAGATGGGGGATGTGAAATACGAAGAGGGGGGCATAAGGAGGGGGATGTGAGGAGGGGGATGTAAGGAAGACACGAGGAGGAATGTGAGGTGGGGAATGAGAAGACAGGGGTGTGAGGTGGGGGATGTGAAGGGGGGGATGTGAGAAGGAGGGTGTAAGGAGAGGGACACGAGGAAGGGGGATGAGAGGAGGGGGGATGCGAGGACGCAGGATGGGAGGCGGGGGGATGCGAAGAGGGGGAATGTAAGGAGGGGGGATGCGAGAAGGGGGGGCCCGAGGGGGCAGAGCAGATGGGGCCAGCAGGCTCGGGGTGCCCCGGCCCCACAGACAAAGGCTGGGGCAGATTTACGGCCCGGGACAGCTGGCGGGCAGAGCCGCCCCCCCGGCCGCAGCTGCCGCTCCCGCTCCCGGCCGCGCTCCTGCGCCGGCGGCGGCCCCGGGGCGGAGCGGGGCGGGACCGGCCCCACATTCCGGGCATAGCAAAGCCCGGCCCGGCCCCCGCGGCCCCGGGACGCTCAGAGCCGCCGCAGCACCGCTCCGCTCCGCCATGCCCCGGTGAGTTCCGCCGCCGGGACCCCCGACCGGCACCGGGGACCCCCGGCACCGGGAATTCCCCGGCACCGGGACCCCCCTGACCGGCACCGGGACCCTCCGAGCGGCAGCGGGACCCCCCAGCACCGGGAATTCCCCGGGACTGGCACCCCCTCCCCCCCGGCACAGGGAACCCCTCCAGCACTGGGACGCCCCGACCGGGATCGGGACCCCCGACCGGCACAGGGACCCCCCCGGCACGGGGATGCCCCTCGGGGAAAGGACGCTCCCCCGGCACTGGGAATTCCCAGCAGGGATCGGGACCTCTCTCGGCACCGGGACCCACCCGGACCAGCAATCCCGGGACCGAGACCCCCTTGGACCGAGATCCTCCCAGCCGGGACTGGGGCACCCCCCTGAGGCTGGGATTCTTTGACCGGGATCGAACCCCCCCGGCCCAAGGAAGGCCCCAGCCGGGACTGGGATCCCTCCATGGGAAAAGGACGGCCCCAGAACCGGGACTCTTTTCGCTGGGACCGGGACTCGCCCGCCGCCCCCACTCCAAAGGGGACCGGAATATTCTCCCTCCCCCACGGAAAAATCCCAGGACCCTCACCGGGACTGGGACACTTCTGGACACAATCCAGGATCCCCGGGTCCGGGGATGGGGGGTCCTATCCATCTCCCGGTGGCTCCGTGCCCGGTCCCGTGGGGCCGCTTTATCCCCCGCTTTATCCCGGGCCAGTGCCAGTCCCGGCTCCATGGGGGACCAGCCCCGGAGCCAGCCCCAGGTGCGGTGCCGGTGCTTGGCCACCCCACTGCGGGGGCTGCTCCTCTCTCCCACCGCCGCAAAGGGCTCCCACCCCTCCGGCACGTCCGGGCCAGATTCCTGGCAAACAATCCCGTGTCCACCAGGATCCGGACCGTCCTGCCCCGGCTGCTTCCCAACAATCCCGTTTCTCCCTCCCGCAGGTGTCTCGGCGTGCCCAGTCGCTGTTGAGGTCCCCCGGGACTCCTCTTCTCGGGTGGAAACGTGGCTCTGCCGCCGGCACGGACGGACATGAGGACGGCGGAGGACTCGAACGGCACGGTGCTGCACCGGCTGATCCAGGAGCAGCTGCGCTATGGGAATCTCACGGAGAACCGCACTCTGCTGGCCATCCAGCAGCAGGCCCTGCGTGGCGGCGGCGGCGGCAGCCCCCGCTCCTCCCTGGAGAGCCTGAGCCCGGAGGAGAGCCAGATGGTGCAGCAATCCACGCGGCAGGAGCCGCAGGGCCAGGAGCATCACTCCGACCACGTCTACCTAGAGAACAGCGTCTACCGGCTGTGCCCGCCCAAGGGCGAGGAGCTGCCCACCTACGAGGAGGCCAAGGCTCATTCCCAGCTGCTGGCATCGCAGCGGGGAGCGGGAATCCGGGCCGAGAGCGGCGCTCGGCGCCCCGACGAGGGGCTCAAGGAGCTGAAGCACGGCCACGTGCGGTCACTGAGCGAGCGGCTCATGCGGATGTCGCTGGAGAGGAACGGGGCCAAGGCGCAGAGCCCCATCAGCGCTTCCCACAGCTTCCCGCAGCTCTCCCGGCAGCTCGTCCCCCTGCGCGGGCAGCAGCCCGAGGGCACGGAGCCGCGGGGACCGCCCCCGGAGTATCCCTATGTCATCCCTTCCCAGGATGCTTACCTGGCTGAGCCCCGAGCCTGCTCCCGGGAAGGTCCTGGATTTCAGCATCCTGAGATCAGGTAAAGCTGTGGCCCCTGGGCTCTGCTTTTGGATGTGTCTCAGGAATGTTCAGGATGGATGCTTGGAAGGGCAGCGGGGGCCCAGAGCAGCTGCTTTTGTCCTCACTGGCCCAGGCTGTGGGGGTCTGCTGAGAGCCCCCCACTCTGCTCCTGTCCCCAGCTGCCCCAGTGTGGCTGGGCTTTTCCAACCAGTGAAGAAAATCCCATTCCCACAGCAATGGGAATGCCTCCTCCCCATGCACCAGGAGGGAGCTGGGGGTAACTTAGGGAATAATCCAGGAGCTGGAAGCAGCCCAGGAAACAGCTAAATGTGGAATAGGTATGGGGCAGGGTGGAAGACAAATATGCTCCCTGCTCCACGGAAAGCCATGCCATGGTCCTGAGCTGGGAATGTCCATGATACTTGGAATTGCTGCTGAGCAGAGCCTGGGCTGGTGCCAGGTGGTCTGTAGTCCCTCTGGCAGCTCAGTGCCTGTGGCAAAGCCCCAGGGTGACTGTGAGATGGACATCTGGGGGTCCAGGCATTGCCTGGAATTTGAGGAGGACTGGAAACAACCTCTTCCAGTGTGGAAAATGATGGGAAGAAGGGAACTGGTGGCTCAATGTGAGGACACACTGCTCCCAGCCCTGCTGATCTATCCAGGCAGAGAGCGATAGCATCTCCAGCAGGAAAACCTTCTCCTTCCAGGGAACAAAGAGGGGAAGGGGAGCTGCGAGGAAGATGTATTTATTCCTCCTTGCTCCTATATCATCCCGCAGGAATGCAGCCCTTGGCGGGCAGCCCGCGGGGGAGCGCGGCAGGGCCGGGCCGTGCTCAGCCACCCTGCTCCGGGCATTCCAGGAGGGATGGTGAGGTGGGATGCTGGAGCAGTGGCACAAGGGGCAGCCAGGCTGGCCTGGCTCCTCCCAGTATAAAAAGGACACATCCACAGTTTAGCAGTGAGGACCTGTGTCAGGAGCCTTTGCTTTGCACAGAAAATAAGGAAAATTCTGGCTTCCAAGGTGGATCCTATGCCAGGCTGCCTGCAGCATTCCCAGCAAGAGAGGGACCTGGGGGTTTGGGAGCCCATCCAGACCCACTGGCCAGGTCCTGGAGGGGTCAGGTCAAGGCATCCCTGCAAGATGGGATTGGTGGCTAGAGAGTGAGCGCTTCCCAGCTCTAAAAAGCAGGATAGGCACTTCCACCTCCTTCGAGGTGACTTGGAGGCACCAGCACGTGCTTGATGGGATGCTGGAGCTGCAGCCAGCTCTCCCACCCTGCCAAACCTTGACACCCCCTCCTCGCTCTCTGCAGGGTGCTGCCCACCTCGGTGCCAGCCGCCTTCCTGCCGCTGTGCCCGGGCGCGCTGGGTCCGGCGGGCGTGGAGGCGCTGGTCAGCGCCCAGGCGGTGTCGGCCGGCAGCCGCCTGGCCCGGGCAGACGCCGTCCTGCGGGAGAACGAGAGGCTGCAGCGGGAGAGCGAGAAGCTGCGGCGGGAGCTGGAGAGCTGTGCCGAGAAGGCGAGCCGCATCCAAAAGGTGAGGGAATGATGGCAGCTTCCCGTGTCCCTTCCTGCCCGGGGCGATGCTAGACCAGCTGCTGTGAAAATTCACCCCCTTTAGTGATTTAATTCTTTCTCCTCCTCCCTCTGGCGGCTTGCTCCCCTCGGAGCAGCTGCAGCACGGCAGCCGGGGCTGGGGAGAAGGAGCCCATTCTCCAGTGACCCTCTCCCTCCGCCTGTCCCCCCATCCCAGCCGCCACAGAAAGCCCTTTGTGTGGCCGTCTACAAGGGGCGGCTGTTCCCCGTGGCTGGGCTATGGCAGAGCCAAAATATGTGGAGAAACTCTTCCATAAGAGAAAAGACCAAAAAAACATCAGTTTCCCCCCCAAAACAGTGCACTTGGGGTGCACTGAGCTCCTCTGGCAGCTCAGGTTGGGCTGAGCAGCCTGGCTGGGCTTTGGCTGGCATGTGCCTTTCCTCATTCCATGAATATCTAACCCTGGCTTGTCCCTTCCTCCACCCCAGCTGGAGAACGAGATCCAGCGCATCTCGGAGGATTACGAAAACCTCGTCAAGGCGTCTTCCAAGCGGGAAGCCTTGGAGAAAGCCATGAGGAACAAGAGAGATTGTGAGATGCGACGGCTGCAGGATTTCAACCGAGACCTGAAAGGTGAGGGACCCTCTGTGTCCCCCTCCCTGTGGGTGCTCTGTGTCCCCCAGCTGTTTCCATGGGAAACCAGGCTTTTCCCCTTTCCTCCAGCCAACACCTTGCATTTAAATCTTAATTGGGTTTTTTTTTGTTTTGAACCAGAGAGGTTGGAATCGGCGAACAAGCAGCTGGCTAGCAAGAACCAGGAAAACCAGGAGAGCAACCAGGCCAGCGTGGCCAAACTCCTGGCACAGAGTAAGTCCCGGGGGATGGACACCCATCCCTGCCCGGCTCCCCGGGCGTCTGCGAGCAGGGCTCGGCTGGAGGAGGCGGCGGGTGTCGGGGCGGCAGCTCTCGCCCTTCCCCAGGGAGGATGGAGCAGTTCTTGGCGCTGGACTCGAGCCATTAATCCCGGCGGCCGGCCGGCGGCGTGACCCGCATTCCCCACATTCCTGCCGCAGCTCCGGCTCTTCCAGCACCAAGCCCGCACTCCCGCCCCACGCCAGCCCGGCCGTTCTTTCCCTCCTCCCTCCTGCACTTCGCAGCCATGCAAGCCTGGGCATTTTTGGGGGAAAATATACTTAAATTTTAGCAGAGAGACAGGATGTTGGTGTTAGTAGGAAGAATTGCATGCCCTTCCCTAAGGTGGCTGGATTCACACCAGGCAGGTTTCACCCTTCCTGAGCTAAAATTTAGGCTGGAATTAGGCTGGCAGTGGAGGCTTTTGGCCATCTGGAATGCCCATGCCCCTCGTTTGAAAGAAGATCTGGAGGAAGGGGTGGCATGGCCAGATGTTGGGAAGCAAAGAATCCCCACTGGGCTTCACAGCCTCAGGGAAGCTGAATGTCTGAGATTTGTGGGGTTCCCTTGCAGGCTACAACACCCTTGCAGATGTTGGGAAGCAAAGAATCCCCACTGGGCTTCACAGCCTCAGGGAAGCTGAATGTCTGAGATTTGTGGGGTTCCCTTGCAGGCTACGAGCACCAGCAGGAGAAGGAGAAGCTGGAGCGGGAGGTGTCCCTGCTGCGCAGCGCCAACGAGGACCAGCGGCGGCGGGCAGAGCTGCTGGAGCAGGCCCTGGGCAGCGCCCAGGCACGGGCGGCCAAGGCAGAGGCCGAGCTGCGGAAGAAACGAGCCTATGTGGAGAAGGTGGAGCGGCTGCAGGCAGCCCTGGGGCAGCTCCAGGCCGCCTGCGAGAAGCGGGAGCAGCTGGAGCTGCGGCTCCGCACCCGCCTGGAGCAAGAGCTGAAGATGCTGCGGGCTCAGCAGGTGGGTGCTGGCGAGGCACGGCTCTGATGCTGTTCACAGGGGTATTAGGATGAGGGTAGAGACGATCTGACTCCATGGTTCAGAAGGTTTGATTTATTATTTTATGATATATATTATATTAAAACTATACTAAAAGAATAGAAGAAAGGATTTTATCAGAAGTCTGGCTAAGAATAGCAAAAGAAAGAATGATAACAAAAGTTTGTGGCTTGGACTCTCCGTCTGAGCCAGCTGGGCTGTGATTGGCCATTAATTAGAAACAACCACATGAGACCAATCCCAGATGCACCTGTTGCATTCCACAGCAGCAGATAACCATTGTTTACATTTTGTTCTTGAAGCCTCTCAGCTTCTCAAAAGGAAAAATCTTTAAAAAAAAGACTTTTCATAAAAGATGTCTGTGACACACGGTGGCTCCAGCCAGGCACAGCGGGTGCTGCATGCTCCCAGCACCTCCTCATCCTCACTGGGGCTTTGTTTTGGCTGCTGCAGAGGCAGGCGGGCACCACCAGCGGGGGGACGCCGGAGCTGAGCGCCCACACGCTGTCGGAGCAGCTGAGGGAGAGGGAGGAGAAGATCCTGGCGCTGGAGGCCGACATGACCAAGTGGGAGCAGAAGTACCTGGAGGAGTGCACCATGCGCCAGTTCGCCATGGACGCCGCGGCCACGGCGGCCGCCCAGCGCGACACCACCCTCATCAGCCACTCGCCACGGCACTCCCCCAACAGCAGCTTCAATGAGGACCTGCTCCTGGCCAGCCACAAGCACCAGGAGATGGAGAACAGGTTAGTCCCACCTTGCCAGAGGCATTTGGCATCAAACTTTTTGGTTGGGCAGTGCCTGGATCCTCCTCTTCCCATCCAGCTCCTCTTGCAGCTTCTGCCTTTCCTGCTCTCCAGGTTGAAAGCCCTTCATGCCCAAATCCTGGAGAAGGATGCTGTCATCAAGGTCCTGCAGCAGCGCTCACGGAGGGACCCCAGCAAAGCCCTTCAGGGCTCCCTGCGGCCAGCCAAATCCGTGCCCTCCATCTTCGCTGCCTCCGCTGCCCCGAGCTGGCCAGGGGCTGGCCAGAGTGACCGGTCATCCGAGGGCAGCTCCCGTGGCAGCACAGGTAAAGAGGGACACCTGCCTGCTCCCTACCTTCACTTGGCACTGGGGACCTGCTTGCAATTTTCTCCTGTGGTTTTGGAGTTGGAGAGCTTGGAGAGGGTTGATTCCTCCAGGATCAGCCAGCAATCAGAGAATTTCAGAATGGTTTGGGTTGGAAGGGACCTTTAAGCTCATCTTGTTCCACCGTCTCCTATGGGCAGGGACACCTTCCACTAGACCAGGTTGCTTCAAGCCTTGTCTAATCTGGCCTTAAAAGCTTGAATCCCTTACCTTGAATCCCTAACAGAGTCTCCTCCAGCAGGCAAAGCCACCACTGAAGGGACAGCAGTGTCCACTGCCCTTCCCTTGCCATCCCACTCCAAGCACGGCAGCAAGGATGGCAGCACGCAGACAGATGGAGCGGCCGGAAGCAGCGAACAGGGCGAGGGCACCGCAGGGCTGGGTGAGTCCCCCCAGATGGCACGGGGCAGGGAGTAGGAATGGCCCAGCACGTGGGCTTGCCATCCCTGGGATGGGCTTTGCACAAGATCAGCAATTTTTAAAGGCATTTTTGAGGCCCCAGTTGGGTTGGGTGGGTTCGAATCCCTACGAATCCCTGTAAATCCTTTCTTTCTCTGCAGAGAGCTCGGCCGCTGCCAGAGCCCTGGACCTGTCTGACATGGTGGAGATCCTGATTTAAGGCCACCCAGGGCTGCACGGTGGCCTCTCCACCCCTCCTGCCAGCATGTTGGGATGGAGAAGTGTCTGGGAAGGAGAGGCCGAGCCGGGAGCTCAGCAGTGTCCCCTCGGTCTCAGCAGTGACTCCAGGATGTGGCAGGGTCACTGTCCCCTCAGTGCCCACACAGGTCCCTGGCTGCGCAGGGCGCGCTGGAGCCCGGGGACCCCGCAGTGGCTCCACCCCCATCCTGGCTCCATCCCAACTTCATCTCCATCCCAGCTCCCACTTCTGGGTCTTGGACATCTGCACCCACGAGGGTGCTTGGCTTCTAACAGCAAAATCCCTCTCTGGTGGCCCGAACTGTACCCACAAGCTGAACTCTGCACAAGGGCAGAGCTGGGAGGGATCCTCTGTGCGTCCCATCGACCACCCGGATCCACGTGGCCAAGCCAAGCACTGGGAGCGCCAAACTCCCATCACCTGCATCCTGCCTGTCACAGGCTTTGTGATGGGGTGACAGTGAAACACAAATGACAATGGAGGGGATGAAGGGTGGAGGAAAAGTGGAGGTGAAAGGCTCTGAGGATGGAGGCAGCAGGATGTGTCACTCTTCTCCTGGCTGTGTCCCCTGGCTACTGGCAGCTGGCTTCTGCCCGTAGCCAGCACCACCATCCTGCTCCTTGGAGCTTCCCATCCTCACCCTTCATGTAAATATATATATATTTTTCTTTATTTCTTTCCCCTTTCAACATGTGCATTTGCTGGCCAACTGCATTTTTTATTTTTCTCTCCCCAGACACGTAAAAAATGCGTTCGGTTCTCGTGCATTGTTTACAAAATGGAAAAGAAACAAAAAATTATGAAAGAGGAAAAAAATCCCCAAACCCCATGACTTAATATATTTTATATTAATATTGGTATTTCTTTTTAAGTATTTTTTTTCGTGCTGTGAACTTTTTTTCCTGCCAAAGACGACGAGTTCTCGTTTGTGCGTTTTAAGTTATCTTTAAGTATTTAAACATAAACCTGGCTGTTTCGTTATGCCACCCTATACCGAGATTGCTGTAGCATTCCACTTGGTATAACAATATTTTAATAAAAAAACCCAAATATTGATCCTTGGACTTTATTTTTTTTTCCATGCAATGCAGAGAGATGGAGGAGCCACCAGGGGAAGAGGGTCTGGGAGTGCTGACCCCCTGGTTCACATGTCCTTCCCAGCTCCCCAGGGCAGAGAGTTTTGGGGTGCAGCTGCATGGGAGAGGGGAAAAATGCTCAGGAGGATTTCTGCATTCCCCAAAATCCCATTGGGATCCCATTCCTCTCACCTTCATGGGGGAAAAGAATGGAGTTGCCTAAAAGTGTTGATGTGGTTTCCTTCCTGCCCTGGCATTCCTGCATCCCTGTGTCCTTGGTTTCTGCATCCTCATGGCCTTGCATCCCTGTGTCCTCAATCCTTGCACCTTGCTGTCCTTGATCTCTGCATCCCATAACTGCATCTGATGGGATCCTCCTCTTCCTCACAAAACCCCTTCCTGCCCTCCTAAGCTCTTGCCACATGGAAAACTGTTTAAAAGAGTCCCTCATCTCTTCCAGCATGGATGGACCTGGTCTCCAAGCTCTCCTTGGCTTTGTCAGCCATTTTTAAGCCCTTCCCACTCTGCCTGGCTCCTTGGTCTTCCAGAAGACCAGAAGTTTTCCAGGGGTTGGACTTCTTTATTCTGATAACTGTGGTGTTAATGCTTCCCAGGGAACATCCCTGGGGACTCTGCCATCTCCAGCCAGGCCAAGGCTTTCCCATTGTGCCACCCCTTGGCATTAATTGGGAGCTCATCTTTGTTATCCTGCTGTCCCTGGGGACCAGGAGCTCTTGTGCTTTGCAATGGGGTTCAGCTTGGATTATGTGGAACAACAGCATCAGAAATCAGTTTTGCTGCCAGCTCTTCCATGGAACCATGGAATCATTTAGGTTGGAAAAGCACTTCAAGATCATCAAGACCAACTGTTAACCCAGCACTGCCAAAGCCACCACTAAACCATGTCCCCAAGTACCACATCTACATGTTTTTCAACACTTCCAAGGATGGTGATTCCATCCTTTCCCTGGGCAGGATTCCTTAGGACTGCAGTGAGGATCACTGGTCATGGTGGGACAGTGATGCTGAATCCCAGCTGAGCCCCAACCTTCCCACTCAGGAATCTGGGAGAAGTATGGCTAAAAAATGAAAATGTGGGTCTTTCTGTGGCTGTGGGACAGGTCTCCATCCCCGAGGAGCAGGTTAGGGAGACTTGGAGCGATGTGAAGCTTGGAGCTGGGATCCTCCTATGCACCAATGGCTTCTCCTGTGTGTTGCGAGCAGGGAAATCAACTCTGGCCAAGCAGAAGGCTGAAAAGGACCCTGAAACGGGGCCAGGGATGGGAAGAACAGGGTGGGAAGCTCACAGGGAACTGCTGAGGTCGGGAATATGTCTGGGGGATCCTGGTGGCCTCCAGCCAGGGCCATACCTGCCCTGCCTCCCCCAGCTCCCGCGCTCCAGAGCCCGGGAAGGCCGGCAGCATTCCTGGCATACCACAGCTCTCACACCCCATCCTTTATTTACCCAAATCCGGATGCAGAGTGGCCTGGCTGCAGGTCTGGCTATTTGCAGGGAGCTTTCTGAGACCAGGGATTCAGAGAATGGGCTCCTGTTGAGAGCTTTGCCCATTGATCCTCACCCCCAGGGCTCTCAGTCTCTGGCAGTCAGAAAAAAGTACAAAGCCCACCTGTGGGTACAGGAATTGGGCTGTAGGGAGAGGATTCCTAAATCCAGCAGGTAGAGCAGGAGGTCCCAGCTCCTCCTGCCACACTTTTCGAGGAGCTGTGTGCTTTGTTAGGGATGCTGTTCAGCCAGAGCAACATCCCAAAGGAGCTGCACACCTTGGCCATGGAAGCTGCTGTGGGGGTGGGTTATCACCTGCTCTGTCCCCACAGGCACTTCTGTCTGCTCTTCCCACAATATCTCCCTGGATTTCACCATCAGCATTGCCTGGACCCATTTAACATGGATAACCCCTGGTCCTTTATCCCATGTCTGTCCTTTATCCCATGTCCCTGTCACCATGGCACAGCTGAAACACCAGGTGGGAGCCAAACCTCCCGCTCCCATCCCTGTGATCTCTGTGTCCTTGATTCTTGCATCTTTGTGTTCCTGCAGCCCTGTGTCCTTCTGTCTCCATGTCCTTCATCTCTCCATCCCTGTATCCCTGCTTCCCTGTATCCTGTCTCAGACATAGGGCTCCCATGCCCTGGCAGGGGGTGCTGGAGGTGCCAGCAGAGCTGCTGGCTGGGCTGGCACCTGCATGAGACTCCTCCTGTCATGCACATCTACATCCCTGGAGAGATGGGGAAGGGCCAGCAGGCTCTGCTCCAAGTGCCACCGGTGTCACTTTGGTGGCTTTGGGAGGGATGCCCTATCCCGGGGCAGCAGCTCTTGTGGGTGACAGGGAGATGGCTCTGCTGCTCCAGGGCTCTCTGGGGAGTTCTGGTCCCTCTGTGGTCACAGTGGGCTGGGACAAGGCCAAGGATTTCCTTGGGGCTCCCTGGCTGTCCACCAAGCCCCATTCCCAGGCAGGAACACCTCATTGCTTGGTGCCACACCACAGCAGCCTCTCTGCAGCTGTGGCTCCTGCTTTTCCTCATTTTGGAGAACATTGGAACTTGTCCTTGGAGCATCCTTGAATTTTGGCATGTCCTTTGTGTGCCCTGGTTCCTCCTCCTCATCTCCTCATGCATCCCCACTCCTTTTCCACTTGCTGAATGCTAGAGCTGAATGGGGAAAGACAAGCTCATCACACTCTCCATATGGAAAACCGTTTAAAAACAAAAAAATCCCCACCAGAATTTGGGAGAAAGGGAATTTCACCCCCTCTTCCAGATAATCCTGATCCTGGTGGGGGAAGTCTGCCAAGGCTGTGGGCCAGCCCAGCAGCCTCTTCTCAGCAAACCAGTCAGGCAAACCGGGTGCTTTCTCTCGCCTCAAGTCCCGGCTTGCTCGTGGCACCGGCAGGAATGAAGCTCTCCCCGCTGGTCCTGCTGAACCCTTCCCTTCCCCCTCCCTCCCTCTCTCATCCCACCCCTTTCCGGAGGTCCCCCAGGCTTCCAGGCTCCTCTCTGTGTCCAGAGCTTGTAGGTGGGTGCCCCCCAGGCTTTCTTCTGCCAGAGGGTCAACGCTCCCTTCCCAAATTCCTTTCATCGGGATTTGCATTCCATTGCAGAATGAGCCACCCCGAGGTGTCACCTCCCTTCAGAACCTCAGCATGTCTTGATTTCTGCATTCCCCTGACCCTGCACCCCTCTGTCTTTGATCTCTGTATCCCTGTGTCATCAGTCCTTGCACCCCTGTCCCCCTGGCTTCCCGTGACCCTGCCAGGGGGTGGCTGGAGATGCCTGCTGAGCATCAGAGGTGGCTCTGTGGCAGGGATGGGATGGGATGGGATGGGATGGGATGGGATGGGATGGGATGGGATGGGATGGGATGGGATGGGATGGGATGGGATGGGATAGTAGGATGGGGGATCGTTGTTTAGGGGTTGGCCATGACACCCTCTGGGACGCTCCATCCACTCAGCCTTGGAGCATATTCCAGCTCCGGAGCTCCCTCCCCATCATCCCCAGCCCCAGGGCCACCTGAAACCGTTCCTCCAGCACCCTTGGGAGGTGGGGACTGCCCAGGTGTCACGGTGGGGCTGCCCAGCTCCTGCCCTCACAGCCAGGATCCCCAGCCGGGCTTTGCTGGGCTCAGCAGAAGCGGTCGGGCCCGCGGTGCGAGCGCGGCGAATTCCTCATTCCTGTTCCCTGCGCTGTGCTGCCTGCCTGCCATCTTTGCATGCAAACAGTAAACAGGCTGTTATTATCCTGGATGCTTTGAATAACTGCGGCTATTTTTTCTCTTCCCAGTATTCTAAAAAGGCAAAAAATTCCCTGCGGTTTCTGAGTCAACTTTTTTTTTTTTTTTCTTCTCCTCGCTCTCTTTTCTTTCCTTCCCACCACCTCTGTGACCTTGAAAAACCAGGCGGATGAGCTCCCCGGCTGTCTCTGCTCGCACCCGCTCCCGGAGCCGCTCCCGCTGCTCCCCGTGGCCGGCAACCACGGAATTCGGGGCTGAGCCTGGAGGTGGCGCAGTGCTGGGCAGGATCCGGCCTGCTGGGCATCCTGATCATCTCCTCCCCTGCACGAGGAGCTAGGGATGCTCAGGGAGGTGTTGGGGACGCCAGAGGAGCTTGGGGATGCTTGAGGCACTGGGGATGCCAGAGAAGGATGGGGATGCTGAAGGCACTGGGGATTCTGGAGGTGCTGGGGATGCTGGAGATGCTGGGGATGCTTGAGGAGATGGAATGCTGGAAGTGCTGAGGATGTTGGAGGTGCTCAGGATGTTGGAGGCACCCAGGATGCCAGAGGTGCTGGGGATGCTTGAGAAGGGGGATGCTGGAGGTGCTGGGGATGCTTGAGGAGCTGGGAATGCTGGAAATGCTGAGGATGTTGGAGGCACCCAGGATGCCGGAGGTACTGGGGATGCTTGAGAAGGGGGATGCTGGAGGTGCTGGGGATGCTGGAGGTGCTGGGGATGCTGGAGAGGGGGGATGTTGGAGGCTCCTGGGATGCTGGAGGTGCTGAGGATGCCCAAGGAGGCTGGGATGATGGAAGTACTGAGGATGCTGGCAGTTCTGGGGATGCTGGAGGTGCTGGGGATGTTGGAGGCACTAGGGATGCTCGAGGAGATTTGGGATGCTCAAAGATGCTGGGGATCCTTGTGGTTCTGGGGATCATTGAGGTTCTGGGGATGCTGGAGGTGCTGAGGATGCTCAAGGAGGTTTGGGATGCTCAGAGGTGATGGGGATCCTTGTGGTTCTGGGGATCATTGGTGTGCTGGGGATGCTGGAGGTGGCCAGGGATGCTGAAGGCACTGGTGGGGGGGTTTAGGTGGGTGCAGCTCACATGGACATCTGGGACAGGGGCATGGGGTGCTGCCTCCTCTCTTTGCATCCCCAGGAGCTGGAAGGTGTGTTCAGGGATGGTGTGGGCAGCTGGGAGCTGAGAGGGCCATGAGAACAGCCTGACCATCCAGGCCTTGCTGGGAGCAGGTGTTCCCTGGTTCGTTCCACAGGTCCCCTGACAGGTCTGAGAATTCTTCCTTCCCTTTCCTGCATCTTCATTCTCCCTTGGAAAACTTTCCCTGGACCACGGCCTTTGGCAGAGGGTGGCAGGGGCCAGACAGAGCATGGCAGGGAAGAAAGGGAAAGGGAAGGAGAAGGAAGGGAAAGGAAAGGGAAAGGGAAAGGGAAAGGGAAAGGGAAAGGGAAAGGGAAGGGAGAGGAGGAGAGGGAAAGGGAAAGGGAAAGGGAAAGGGAAAGGGAAAGGGAAAGGGAAAGGGAAAGGGAAAGGGAAAGGGAAAGGGAAAGGGAAAGGGAAAGGGAAAGGGAAAGGGAAAGGGAAAGGGAGAAGGAGAGGGAAAGGGAAAGGGAAAGGGAAAGGGAAAGGGAAAGGGAAAGGGAAAGGGAAAGGGAAAGGGAAAGGGAAAGGAAAGGAAAGGAAAGGAAAGGAAAGGAAAGGAAAGGAAAGGAAAGGAAAGGAAAGGAAAGGAAAGGAAAGGAAAGGAAAGGAAAGGAAAGGAAAGGAAAGGAAAGGAAAGGAAAGGAAAGGAAAGGAAAGGAAAGAAAAAAGAAAAGGAAAGAAAAGAAAAGAAAAGAAAAGAAAAAGAAAAGAAAAGAAAAGAAAAGAAAAGAAAAGAAAAGAAAAGAAAAGAAAAGAAAAGAAAAGAAAAGAAAAGAAAAGAAAAGAAAAGAAGAAAAGAACATTCTGCTAGAACTAATGGGTTTTTTTTTTTGGTTGCTTGCTGAGTTTGGCAAGCAGGAAAATTTGAGAGGTTTGTGGCAGGTCCTGGCACACAGGGCTGGATGCAGCATGGAGTGAAGGGCAAGTCCCTGGGATGATGGGCCATGTCCCACCACAGGGTGCTGCAGCATGCTCTACAATAATATCTGGAGGGAACCAGGGATTAATTAACTGGCTGGAGAAAAACTGTGGTCATTAGAAGCTCATTTGGAAGCAAAGGGGCTTGGAAAGGGCACTTCCTCAGCTGGAGGGGAAACGACATCCAGCTGCAGGAGATGGAGATGGCCGGAGCCATCGCTCCAGGCAGGGAAAGCTTTTAAAACCCACCCAGCTTCGTTCCCCAGGTCTCTCTCTCCCAGTACAGTATGTTTTTTCTTTTTATTTATTTTTTTTTCTTTTTAATTAAAAAAACTTGTCTTCTTCCTTCCAGGAAAAATTGGATGTTTGGTTTCTCTGCCCACTGCAGGGGAAACATTTCATTGTGATTTTCCTTTCCTCTCCTCCCCTCTTTGGAGCTGAAACTCTTCTGAATAAACAAGCATTTAAGAATGTGTGTTGGTTAAAGAAAGAGAAGGGGCCAATATCCCACTTTCCCAGAAAAATCACAGAAACACTGAATTTTCGGGAAAACATTTGGCTTCAGGCCAAAGGAAAGTTTTAACTCCTGATACTTGAAACTGTATATGTACAAATTTTCCTTGAAACATGGTGAGGGGGAGAATCACTTTCCTTGAATTTCCTAATTTTTCATTCGAGAAGGCCGGAGAATAAAAAAAAAAAAATTATCCAAGTTTCAGGGAGAAAAACACAAACAGAGAAAGGCAGAATGTGAATTTTGGCCTTGATGGAAAATGACACAGCCTGGAAAATATTCCCACCCGCATTTTTACAGCCTTAAAGTGCAATCCTGTTTTTTTTTTTTTTTTTCCCTCTTGCATAGGGTCCAGCATGAAGTAACACTACCCAGCCTGGAGCTCCCATGGCATGTCCCAGGAATTTGTAAGCAATGTTGTATTTGCAGAGTAAACAGGGGTCGGGACAGAGGGTAGGTCAGGGCCACGTGTGTCCAGAGCCACTGGAGAGCAGCTCCTGCCACTTTTGGGAAGGGAGGGCAAGCCCCCACCACCCTGACTGGCCATCCTGGAACTCCAGGCATGTCTTGGATCTACCAAAAGTTTAGGAGCGTGTTTCCAAGGCAACCAAAACATTATTTTTTCCAGCTGCCTCAAAAAAAAAAAAAAAGGTGGAATTAGAGAGGGAAAAAAAATGAAACCATCAGAGGAAATTCTAAGAAAATGAAATCAGATGGAAAACTGGCTGGCTGGTCCCTCTCCCTGGCCCTCCCTGAGGAATGCTGGATGCATCCAAGCAAGGAAGATGCTCGTGGGGCTGCTCTCTCCAGCCAAGGCTATTCCTGAGCTGCTGCTGCCCCATGCCCAGACCAGGATGGCTCCATCCCAGAATAGAGCCCCCATGGAGGAGACATTACCCCAGGCAGCTATTTTGGGTTGTATCCCTGCAGAGTTAAATGTGTCTCCAGCACCCGGCTGGCTCCGTCCCTGTGGCCCAAACAGCCCATCCTGCCCAAAGGCCCCAATATTTTGGTCCTTGCTCCTTTCTTTTCCATCCTTTTTTCTCCCCATCTCCCTCAGCTTTGTGTCTGTTTCATCAGCAGCCTTGCTTTCCTTCCCCATGCTCAGCTGGCTCCAAGGCTGAGCAGTGCCTGGAGCCATCATGGTTTGGGAATGCCCATGGATCAGTGGGGAGGAATGCTCAGCATCGCCCAGCACCCAGCACAGGGCAATCAGGAAGACTGGACTGCAAATTCCAGGAGTTTTTTTTGCACTCTGCTCTCTTGTTTACGGCTGCTTGCAGGGTGTAATCCCTGCTGTCCTCCTCTTCTATGCCAGGCATTTGCTGGCAGTGATTCCCTGCCCTGCCACAGAGCTGCATCCAGGAGAGTGTGAGGAAAGCTGGGCAGGCAATGCAGGAAAATCCACTCTGGCTTTGCAAGGTCCAGAACAGCTGGAAGGGAGGAGAAAACCCATGGAAAAGAGGGATGTGTGCCACGGCTGCAGCAGAGCTCAGGGAGCCAGCTCATGGCTTTGTGGTCAGGGGAACAGGAGTGAATGGGAATGGACATCTCCCTGGAGACTGCTGCACCATGGGCTGGCTTGGGAGGCGTGGAGAGAGCTCGGAGAAAGTGTCATTCTGTGGTGAAGCAGGACAGTCATCCCATCACATGCCATCACATCACACCACCCCCTCGGCCTCCGCCTGCATCCAGGCAGGAGAAGCAATCCCAGCCCTTCCAAACCACAGGCTCTCCATGCTCCACCAAACACCATCCCCACTCCTGTGGTCCAAAGACCATGCCCAGTCCATGGTCCATCTCCACTCCCAGTGCTCCCTGAAGGCTGGTGCCCTGCCAGGTGGGAGAACACTGAAAACAGCCCCAAAGCTGGAACATTTCCAGCTCCACAACCTCTCCTGGCTTCAGCGCTTGGGGAAGAACTAGGGATCCTTGGGGGGAGCATGGCACAAACAGGGATGGAGTCCTGAGCACACAGGCTCCTGTTGTGCTGTGGATCCTTCTGGCTGCCCACACAGACACACAGACACACAGACACACAGAGTCATGTGCTGCACAACTGAGGCATGGCTCTGCATGCCCCAGTCTGCCACATCTCACTCACAGGCCAGGGAACAAAACCCTGGGATGACAAAGCAGGAGAATTCCAGGGTGAGCTCTACCACCACAGAACAGTCTGGAGAAGAGAAAGGTTTGGGGTTACCCAAGTACTGCAGCCTTCCAATGGCTAAAGGGGCTCTGAGAGGGCTGAAAAGGGACTTTGAGCAAGGGCATGGAGGGATAGGACAAGGAGGAATGGTTTCCTGCTGACAGAGGGCAATGTTAGATGGGATATTGGGAAAAAATTCTTCCCTATGAGGGTGGTGAGGCCCTGGCACAGGATGCCCAGAGAAGCTGTGGCTGCCCCACCCCTGGAAGTGTTCCAGGCCAGGTTGGACAGGGCTTGGAGCAACCTGGGACAGTGGAGGGTGTCCTTACCCACGGCAGGAGGGTGGAATGAGATGTGCTTTAAGATCCCTTCCAACCCAAACCCCTCTGGGATTCAATGCTTCTCCCTCCTGGAGACTGAGTTTGCCAGGTAACCCCGTGTGCTCCCCAAGCCTGACTTTCAGAGCATGACTAGAAAGTGCTGCTGGCTCCAACGTGCCGAGGCAAGCGCTGCCTCTTCCTGCAGGTTCTGCAACTGCTGCTGCTGCTGCTGCTGCTGCTGGGCTTTTGTGCAACACCTGGAGCCTTTCCAGAGGCTGGCAGGTAGGGAGGAATGGGAGCCTGCTCCGGGAATGCTGCTGGGTCAGTCTGTGGCCCCACACTGTGAGGTTCCTGGCACGGTGGGTTGGCAATGCTGCTGCACTCACCCCCTCCCCAGGAGCAGAACCAAGGCAGATTTTGTGATACTTTCTTTTATTTTATCCTGTTCTTGAATAGTTACCCATGGGCTGGGGGAAACTCTCCTCTTGTATTCAGGTTTTATGCAGAAATTCCACAAATTCTTTGAAAACTCCCCAACTTTCTCAGCCTCGCTGCAATCTCGGGGCTTCACAGCCCTCCAAAATCTGTGGAATGAGCAGCATTTCCTGGTGTTGAAATGCTGATGTAAGAGGGTGGTGAATCAGTGGGGATCTCTCAGCCTGAACCATGTTGTATGGCTGTTAGTGCTGAAGTTTCGCTATTTTAATCCACAAAGCCCCACACAATCCAGCTGGAGTAAATGGCGAGTAACCCCGCTGCACCCAGTGTCAAACCTGGGAACTGGTGGGAACTGAATTCATGCCAAACTATTCTGCTTGGTGGGACCCTGCTCCAAACAGCCTGGATGCCATGCAGTAATCCAAGCAGTGTGTAACATTGTAAAGGGTATAAATAGCCGGGTGTGTCGGAGGGGCAGGGGGAATTACAGCAGCCTTGGAAAGATGAGCTGAAAGCCAGCTATGGGCCTGGGGCTTGAATTCACACTCAATCCTGGCTCCTGCCATGTTACAGGCACTAAAACAAGTTGGCTTTGCTTAATACATCCAGCTTGCACTGCTTTGTTCGGGTCTTTAAGTAACACCCATCAAACTGGGGTGCTGGTCCCCAAGTGCTGGTCTCCTTCCCTGCCAGCAGCTCACTGAGGATGGTTTGGCTTCTCCAAAGTTAGAGCTGCCTGCTGCCTTGAACCCAACTCCTCAGCCAGCAGCATCCTCATGTTCCCCCAGCTTTTCCAAGAAAAAGCTGACGCAGCTGCAGATTGAGGGGCAGAGGCCACAGAGCCACCAAAACAAGGACGAAACGAGTCCCCAGATGCGACGGCATGACGTGGGGAGATCCTTGGAAGTGACAGAGGAGACCATCACCCCCAGGTTATGGCAGCCTGGTCACCGAGGGCCGAGCCCTGCTCAGATTCCAGCGTCCCCCTCCTCCAGGGTGAATGAACTCCAGTGCTGCTGGAGTTTGGAGCGGACACTATGTCCACATTCTTCAGCCCAGGGCCGGGAATGTCAGCTCCTGTCCGGACGCCAGGGGCTGGCATTCCTCCCCGGTGCTGCTCCCAAGGAATGCCAGCCTGGAGGGTGCCGGGGAGAGGGTGCCACTGGCTCCGGGGGGATCAGGGGAGACACGCTGCTCCTCCAGGAAAGCCTTTGCCGAGCTGGCAGAGCCGGGCAGGGTTAGCACATGTGTGCTGCTGCCCTGTGTTTACTAAACACTGCTCCCGGCCAGAGGGAATGGCTGGAATTCACCCCTCGCTCCCCAGCAGACCCCAAGGACATGCAGGCGGAGCAGGGGAATTCGCTCCTCCAGCCTGTTGCCATGGCTGCATATTTCAGAGACTCAAGCAGAGAAAAAAATAAAAGGAGAAAACCAAAACATTTCAATGGGAGGGAAGAAAAATAGGAGGGGGAAAAATGCAGAAGAGTAATGAGAAGGACGAGCGAGTCCAAGAAATGTATTAGATCATCCTCAGAAACTGGTGTCTGAGGAGTTCTCCACAGCTTAGGCTGTTCCAATATTTACTGTGTGTTATTTAAACCATGACTCCTGGCACCAGCTGGGGCTCTGCAGCACCACGAGCTGCTCGGGAACATTGTTAAAAGCTGGTCCTGGGCTCCAGGAGAGGGGCTGGAAGCAAAATATCCCTGCTGGCTGTGGAAGGCAGCCTGCTGCAGGGGAGCTGCTGGATCCTGAGAGCAGGGCTGGATCCTGAGAGCAGGACCCAGCGCAGAGCTGGCAAACAGCAGTGTGGGATATCAAGTCCTAAGTTACAGGATCAGAGCCTTGGAGAGGCTGAGCAAGGACAGGCAAGGGCTGGCTGCAGTGTGAGAAAGGAGCTGAGCTGAGCAGCAAGCAGAGCCTGAGTGAGGGTGAGATGCACACCTGCAGGCAGTGAGGTATCCTGGCTCCTCTCATCCTGGAGGGACTTGTTGCTATCAGTGCCCTGCGTATTTAAAGTCACTCTGTGGGCAGTTTTTTATGAGCAGGTTTTGGCACAGGGGTTGCTTCCTGTGCTTTGTGTCCATGGCACTCTGGAAAAGCATCCCGTTCTCATGCAGAGGCAGTGCACAGCATCAGGAGCCTGGAGTTCCCACTCTGGCCAGGGTGATGCAAGTCTGGCTCATGTATCCCTGTGGTACCAACTGGAGTTCACAGGGGAGCCACAGGCATGCCAGAATCCAGCTGGGTTTAAAACCCTGCAAAGATCTGGCACCTTTGGCTCCCATATCTCCTGGAGGAATCTGGATCTGCAGCAATGTTTATTCTCTCCTGGGATTCCCACTGTTAATTACACGATATGGAATGATGGTGCCATGGCCTGTGCTCCATGCCAGGAGTGCCAGTGCTGTCTGACCACACGCAAGAGCTGGTCTGGAGCTGGAGGTGAACAGGAACAATTTCCCAAGGGATGAAATCAGATAATCAGGTTTGGGTGGGAAGAGACCTTAAAGATCACCTATCTTCACCCCCTGAGACAGGCAGGGACACCTTTCACTATCCCAGGTTGCTCCAAGCCCTGTCCAACCTGGCCTGGAACACTTTCAAGGATGGAACAGACACAGCTTCTCTGGGCAACCTGTGCCATGAGCTCTCCACCCTCCCAGAAGGGAAGAATTCCTTTCCAATATCCCATCTGGCAATGGGAAACCATTCCCTCTTGTCTTGCCACTCCAGTCCCTTGTCCCAGGTCCCTCTACAGCTCTCCCAGATCCCCTTTAGCTCTGGAAGGTGCAGTGAGGTGATCCCAGCTCCTTCCCTTCCCTTCCCTTCCCTTCCCTTCCCTTCCCTTCCCTTCCCTTCCCTTCCCTTCCCTTCCCTTCCCTTCCCTTCCCTTCCCTTCCCTTCCCTTCCCTTCCCTTCCCTTCCCTTCCCTTCCCTTCCCTTCCCTTCCCTTCCCTTCCCTTCCCTTCCTTTCCCTTCCCTTCCCTTCCCTTCCTTTCCCTTCCCGTCCCTCTCCCGCTCCGACAGCGACACCTGGCGGTCCGCGCCGCCCTTGCACCCCCGCCCGGGCCCCGCAGATCCCGGGGCTGGAGCGTGTCCAGGAATGGAACAGAGCTGGGGAAGGGGCTGGAGCACCAGGAGAGGCTGAGGGAGCTGGGAAAGGGGCTCAGCCTGGAGAAAAGGAGGCTCAGGGGGGCCCTTGTGGCTCTGCACGACTCCTGACAGGAGGGGACAGCTGGGGGTGGTCAGGCTCTGCTCCCAGGGAACAGGGACAGGACAAGGAGAAAGCAGCCTTGAGTTGTGCCAGGGGAAGTTTAGATTGGATATGAAGGGAAATTTCTTCATGGAAAGGCTGTTCAGGTGGTGGAGTCCCCACTCCTGGAGGGACATAAAAGCCAGGTGGATGTGGCACTTGGGGGCATGGGAAGCCTTGGCAGTGCTGGGGGAACTCTTGGACTCTTTCATCTTAAAGGGCTTTTCTAACTTAAGTGGATTTTAGTCACCCACTCCCCACAGCAGAGTGTGGCAGTGGTGTTTTCCAGCCTTTTCCCCATCATTCATTCAGGAACATTTCTCCCTGGCTGGTTCCATTCTGCTCACAATAATGAGTCTTTAATGACAATCCTGTTGCATGCTCAAGACAAAGCTTAGAAATGAGGGAGAGGGGATCTGTTGCCCTGTCCAGGAGGGATAATCTCACTGCACGGGCGGGGAGATGCAAAGATCACCAATCTAAAAGCAATTTTGTGAGTGAAACGCACGGCTGTAAATTATCCATACAGCTTTCACCCCATAAAAATGCTTGTGGATGGTTTTCCAAGACATGCCTTTTGCTTTTCGTGGGGTTCAAGAGATATTAAGCAGCAGAAAGTTCCTTTCCAGCTGACCTAACCCTCACCCTGCCCCACAAGGAGATGCCTCCAGTAGGAAACAGGGGACAGAATGAATTGCTGTGACCCATCAGTGTCCAGCCCTGTCACCCACAGCTCAAGAAAATGCTGAAATAAGACCTATGGAAGTGGTTGAAGGTCAGACTTCCTCTTCACAGGGAAAACCCAAGGAAATGCAGCTTATTTTACTCATGCAAGCAAAACAGCTGAGCACAATCATCACAAAGCCAGAAAATGCCCAAGGATTTTTGCCACAATGGAGACAAAATTTAAATCAGCTGGTGAAAATGTGTGAGGATCCTGCAGTCCTCATCCAAGCTACGGCAAGACCTGGCCCATGCAGGTTCTTGCTTCCAGGATCCCTTCTCTCTGTCTTTGGGGCTTTAAAAGATTTCCTAGCACATAAATCAATGTGGGAATACTGCAGGTCTTACCAGAAGCATTTCAAATATTTTGGATTTTTTTTTTTTTAAAAGAAGTTTTCATTGAATTTCAGGTATACAGGGCTCCATGTGGTGGGAGCTGCTGGAGAGCAAACGGTCTGGCCAGGATTCTGAAATCATCCAGGAATGGTTGGATGGGAGGAGGACAGGTTGCCTTTCCAAAGCCTTTTTCCTGACTCTTCCCACAATTTCAAGATGAGGATCTATGAAAACACACCAGCACTGAAAGAACAGAATAGAGCCAAAGGCACAAAGCATTTTAATGAGGCAAAAACATCCTGCTAAGTCTTTTGGTTTATTGGTGTTGAGCCTGTTCCAAGCCCAAAGAAAAGGACTCTGAATCTATTAAAATAGTTGGCTTGTGGGATCTGCCATGTAAGCATGATTAAAATCCATCTATTTTTATCCATATGAGAATATATCAGCCAGAGGAATCTGTTTTTTTTTTTTCGGAAGTAAAATATATTTGTCTTCAATAAAAGCATCCAAGTGAGCTCAGTGTGCAAAAGCATTGCCCAGTTCTGGGAAGAGAGAAAGGTACCTGGATCTGCAGCTTCCCAGTCCCTTTGCTGGCTGGTGCTGGTGACATTCCAAGAATTGTAATGCCATTTGCACAGAAAATGGGAGACAAGAGTTAAATATCTGCCACCTGAAGAAATTGAGGCTTGCTGCTGCCCAGAGCAATCTAAACCCTGAGAGGAGTGGGGGAGTCCTGCTCTTTCCTGCTTCCAGTTTTGACGGATTCAGGGGCTCTACAATCTCTTCTCTAGAGGGTGTGGGATTTGCTCAGTACTTCTTTCTGCTTCTCATTTATCCCAGTGAAAATGGGGATTTTAATACTTTCTCAGAGGGAAAGTCACAAATATTTTCCACTTCCTGGGCAAATGCTCCAATTGTGCTTTTGTAAAAGAGGGATGGGATACAGTGACTCCTACAATTAATTATCTCCATTCCTGTATTGTGTGTGGGCTCTGAAAAAACGTGGTAAACCATAAACCAGCTCCAACTGCCAGAGCACAGGGAAACACTTGCATAAGTGACCTGTAAAACACAACCACATCAGTTTGTAACTGCTGCTCTGTTGGCTTCCCAAGGGAAAGGGGAAGTCCTGGAGAAGACTGAGCTCTCTGAGGATGGGTGCTGTGTTTGGAGTCATGTGCTGAACTACAATGAAAGGTCTGTTGTTTGAGCAGAGACATAATAAAACCCCTGGAGACCAATTTTGAAGGATCATTTGCACTGAAAAGCCAACAAAAGACCAAGCAGGAGTAGGTTCAGGTGCCTGCTTTCCTTCTCCCTCTGACAGATACTCAATTTTCTCTCAATTTTTCCATTGAAAATGGTTTGATTTGTAATTTTCTGTCCTGATACCAACACTCACCTGAGCATCAAGCTCTGATCAAGTGCAGAACAAACTGCAACAGCATTATAAGCCTTGTTGTGCAATACCCATAGCCCCAAATCTTGGCATCCACTGGCAAGGAAAAGGCTCCCAATGACACACAAACATCAGCCAGCAACCCCTGGGTGTCCTGGGGAGGGAAGAGGTGACACAGCCAGCCCCCAAACACAAACAATTTATTTCTTTTTAGCAATATCATGGCATGCACACTCCCCTTATAAGGCAAACACAGAAATGGCATGTGCCTTCCCAACCACATGCTGAAACCGTATTCCAAGGCTCTGCTCTCCCCCAGCCTCCCTTGCTTCATGCCACAGCAGCTCCAGCCAGCTTCATGTTCCCAGGATGTTTTTGCTCATTAAATGCTACATTTCCAGGAACTTGTACACACATTTCCCTGTGCTGCTGTGTGATTTTCCTCTCTGTGTATCCCAGCCCTCTCTGTGTATCCCGGCTGCAGCAATGGAGCAGACAGCCCTTCCTTCTCCAGGGCAGCTTTATGGACCTGTGGGCACAATTAGGAAATAAATAAAGGAAAAGTAGAAATCTGGTGCAAAGGGGAGCAGGTTGGAAGTCTGAAGGCTTTTACCTTTCCTTCAGTGCTATTCAAGAAACAGGGGGCACCGGTCTTCCCAACAGTGCTGCCTGTTTATAGTTGATGTAATAGGACAAAAAGAGTCTGTAGGAAGGTCTGTATGTTTTAAACTTTGAAATTTCAGCTCTTCCCTCCCCTGGAAGACTCCACGGGTCAGTGCTGATTTGAGTGAAGCCATCTGTCTATTTATATTACTCAATGTGTTGTCCATTCCCTCATTCTCAGTTCTCCTCCTGCTTTGGGATAAGGCATGGCAAATTCAGGGATGTGGGAGAAAACAAGCAGCAAGTCACCAGTTTGTTCCACCCTGATGAGCAAGGAGAACTGGAAATCCTGGGGCACCATGCTCTGGGAAAGACAGGAGAGGGCAACCCCTCAGGAAATGGTAGGAAGTGAAGCAGAGCAAATGAATAGGGTTTTTCCTACTCAGAAGTGTATGGACGCATGCTTGCCCATGGAAAGGGGCAAATAAATACTAAATAAAGGGGAATACTAAATAATAAAGAGGTCAATTAATACTAAATAGCTGAGGAAGCCTGCTGTTTGCACAATCTCAGCTGTGCCTAGCATTCCTAAATCTCAAGCCCCTCTTGCCCATTTCTAATGCTCACCCACGAGCAAAGCCAAAGCTCCAGAGCATTTCTGCAGAGAAGCCTTGCAGGCAGAGGTCCTTGAGCAAATGATGAGCTGAAGATTCCTGGGCGACAGAACCAAGGTGCAGTTGAGTTGGAAGCCATCCAAGCACTGAGGTCACCTGGTACTCGTAAAGGAGAGAAGCTGTTTGAAGGGGAAAATGTTGGAAGACTGATTGGAAGAGGCAGCAGGACTTCATTCCTGTGTCTGTGTGAAGGGGCCAGCTCTCCTCCCCAGGGAATGCTGCACAGTGACTTACAATCATGAAGAGGAGGTGGGAAAAGCCAGCCCCCATTGCAGCAGCGTGTGCGAGCGAGTCTGGACAGGGAGCAGCCATTCCCAAAGCCCTGTCTCCCATCTTCCAGCACCCACATAAACATCCCTGTATCATGTGTCTTCCATGAGGCCCTCAAGTATCAAATTCCTATCAGTGCCATTAATTGTCAGCTATTTGCTTTTACAGATTTGTTTTACATGCAGAAATGAATCCCAGCTCCTCTGTGCCTCTCGGGACACGGCAGTGGTAAATGCTGATACAATCAGGCTGGGAGCACATGCAGTGAAGCATCCCAGTGTCTATCCAAGCAAAACTTTTCCATGTGAGTGCTGTGAGTTCACAGCTATTGCTAGCAGCTTGCCACGGACAGACTTTGTGTATCCTCTTGCAATATAATCTTCCCCAGAATGGTTTTGAAAGACCGTGAACTCGATCCTGCCAAAAATAGTCTGTGCAGCCAAAAAAAATCAACACAAGATCTTCAGTGTTTGAGCTGGCCTGTGAATTGCATTTTTCACCTTTTTCCAATGAGATGTTTCTTGACATCCATGAAACCTTCATTTGGCTTCTAATACCCCCAATTATCCTTGCAGCCTGCATTTTAATTACAACATCAGAGCCCAGCAAGCAATTGGCTTCATAGGCAAGGGGGGCCTAGCCAGTCCTGTAGCCCCGTGAGCGGCTGTGCACAGGCTGGCAGCTGCAGCCCAAGAATGTGTTTGTTTGTGTTTGGTTTATGTGGTTTTGGTGACCTTTTGTTAAAATCAGCCAGTGGCTTCCAAGAGGCAAAGTTACATACTCACTGAAAAGAAATGCAGGGAAATAACCCCGCACGGGCCCTTCTGCTGAACGTCACATTTGTGCTGAATATCGTGTCCTTATGCCCAAGGCAGGGGTGGCTGAGGTTAAGGTTAAAGTCATGGGTGGCTGCATGAATATTGTCCCTTTGGTGCTCGTGAAGAAGGACAGGCCAGAAATAAGTTTGGGAAAAATGGGGCTCAGTGGAAAATGAAAAATGGACCCCCATGTTGGGGTTCCTGTGGGTCCTGCCACCATTACAGGCTGTTACAGCTGAGGAGTGTCACTCACAGATAAAAAGAGCTGTTTGTCTCCTGCCTGGTGCCTACACCACGTTTTCAACCTCACTGGAGTTGTCCAGCCTCCAGAGAGCAGCAGCAATTTCTGCTGTTCCTTCATACTCACTGTGATTGAAGCAGGGGCCCTCCAAGAGATAAATCCATGCCAACACTCTGTTAGTGCCTTCCCATATAAGCTGCCTGCTAATGTCACCAGAAAAGGGCATCAAAATTTTGGTTGGTCTCTGGCTGGCGAGCCTCAGTCTTGGTTTTGATCACATCAGATACCACACATTGTCTGTCTGTCTGTCCACGAGTCCCTAAGTGAGGTGCATCAGAAACCACGCCGAGTCTGGGATTTAGGCTACATCTGCAGGGCAAATAAACACAGATGCCCAGGCGCCGTGCTTCCAGGCTGAGGAAATGGCCTGTGGAGAAGCTGTGGTGTGGAGGGCTCTGCAGCCTGGGCCACATCCCCCAACTACAGGCCTGCATGTAATTTCCAGCTCCATCCCAGTTTGGTATTTTATTTTTTTTACACTTCACACTGTTTAAGTAAGTGATGGATATTGTGGGGAGGAGTGCGAGCGATTTCTCTTTCACCTCAGTGATTAGAAGAACAGAACTTCCTACACACTTTCCACTCTTATGATAATGAGCTGAAAGACTCAGTGATTGAACCCTGCTGTGGCAAATTAGCCTGCAGTGTCCTCCTGTCACAGTGTCCCACAGGAAAAAATTCCTCCTGGCAGGTCAGGAGGGAGCTCAGAATTTAAAGACATTAAGGGATTTAATGGTCATAAGTGAATATTGTGATGCTTCTGCTGAAAATCTCAAGCAAGCAGGCAGCTCCCAGTGATGGATTGGCTAAGAGCTAAGCTGTCACTGCTCTAGGGATTCCAGAGGAGCTGGAGAGCAGCCAGGTGTGACAGCAGGTAGGAAGGTGACAATGCAGGTGGCTCTTCAGCCTTGATAAATGAGGAACAAGGTGTGTTTAGGTCAGCAGCCAGCTCAGAAAAACAAAATCCCCTTCGTAAGCCAATTGGAGCAAAGGTTTTGTGTTTCAGGGGAAAGGTGGACACCTTGAAAAAGGGTTTTGCACCAAACTGACACAGAAATCCTTACTTTTGAAATACTACACAGCAGAGAATTTTGGGAAAAGGTCAGGAATGTTTGTATAGGAGATTCAAAGCCTCTCAATGGAATTTAATGTTGTTTGCATCGTTGGACTTGATTATTATTGCATTCTTTTAAAATATATCAGCTGTCAAGCAGCCCTGCTGCTGGCATTCCATACTGTAACAGAACAGGAGATGTGTTTACAGTTTGGATTTTACTTCAGGATCGTTACAGGCAGCAATGGCTTGGCTGGAGCTGAAATCGCCATCCTCTGTGGGCCAAAAGCCCTTTGTTACAGTGAAATGAAATGCTGCTTTCACTCTGAAAGGACTGTAAGACAAAAAAGCAGATTAAAACATTAAATACAACATCAGTATGTTTTATATACTTATAAACAGCGCATTTAAAAAAACCTTAATTTTTTTGTTTTAAAAAAATTACCAAAAAAGGAAATTCTCTTAAACTAAAGCACGGGTATTCCAGCAGTATTTCCAACTGGGAAAGCTTCTGAGCAGCGTGTTGGGTTTTGGGTAGTGGGGGAGCTATAGGAGTGGTTTCTTTGAGAAGCTGCCAAAAGCTTCCCCTGTGTCTGATGGAGCTGATGTCGGCCAGCTCCAAAACAGACTTCTCATTATCCTACAAATCTGGTAATAAATTCCATAAATTTCCTCAAACTTCCCTCCTGTTTTGCCCACGACAGTAATTGCTGAGTGGTCTCTTCCTGTTTTTATCTCAACTTAGGAGCATTATATTTTCTCTCCCCTGTCCAGCTGATGGAGCAGCTTTGGTGGGCACCAGGCATCCCACAGTCTGTCCCCGGGGGATTATCTTTTTTCAGGGATATTTTGGCAGAGCATTTCCATTCATGGCCACGAACCCCTGGCCCACCCTGGATGGATGGCTGGGGCAGGCTGGAAGTATTTGGGGATGGAATCAACCACAGCTAAGTGGGAGCATGGAGATGTGTAGAGTCTCAGGATGAGCATGAGGTGATTCAGTGGGTGCATCCCACTGATGGGGGATTGGGGTCAGATGCCATAAAGGACCTGGCCAAGGCTTTGGAGATGGTGGTCAACAGTGGCTGAACATAAGCCCAGGTGTGCCCATGTGGGCAAGAGGCCGATGGGTCCAGCAGGACCAGGGCAGTGACAATGACTGGGCACTGTGAGGCCCCCAAGTGCTGTGTCCCGTTCTGGCCCTCATGACAAGGACATCGAGGGGCTGGAGCGTGTCCAGAGAAGGAGATGGAGATGGGGAAGGGTCTGGAGCACCAGGAGTGGCTGAGGGAGCTGGGAAAGGGGCTCAGCCTGGAGAAAAGGAGGCTCAGGGGGGCCCTTCTGGCTCTGCACAACTCCTGACAGGAGGGGGCAGCCAGGTGGGGTCAGGCTCTGCTCCAGGGAACAGGGACAGGATAAGAAGTATTGTATTTGTGGGGTGCCCCAATGAAGGAAGGAATGATAAATCTGACTCCATGCTCTCAGAAGGCTAATTTATTATTTTATGATACTATATTAAAGAATACTATACTATACTAAGGAATACAGAAAGGACACTTACAGAATGCTAAAAAGATAATAATAAAAACTCAATATTCTCTCCAGAGTCCCAACACAGCTTGGCACTGATTGGCCAATGAGTCAAAACGACTCATACCAGAATCCAATGAAACAATCACGTGTGGGTAAACAATCTCCAAGCACATTCCAAAGGGGCAAAACAAAGGAGAAGCAAATGAGATAAGAATTGCTTCCCTTTTCTCTGAGGCTTCTCAGCTTCCCAGGAGAAAAATCCTGGGTGAAGGGATTTTTCCAGAGAATGTGAATGCCACAGAGAAGGAACGGCCTCAAGCTGTGCCAGGGCAGGTTCATATTGGGCATCATGGAAAGGGTGGCCAGGCATTGGAAGGGGCTGCCCAGGGAGGTCTGAAGTCCTCATCCCTGGAGGTGTCCAAGGAAGGCCTGGATGTGGCCCTCAGTGCCATGGGTGAAGGGTGACACGGTGGGGATCGGTCACAGCTCGGACCCGACAGTCTTCGAAGTCTTCTCCGACCTCAGTGATTTTGTCATTCCGTGACGGGCCCTACGCAGAGAGCGGGGATGCTCTGTGTCCCTCCTCCTCTTCCTCCCGCGCCGGGCGGGATGCGGGAAGAGGCGGGAAGAGCCGTGAGGGGGATCCCGCCCCTCCCGCCCGCGCTCAGGGGCCGCCCGCGGCGGCGGGAGCGGCGCGTGCGCGGGGCGGGGCCTGGCGGCGGCCGCGCCGTGCGAGGGTCCGGCGGGGCGGGGGGGTCCCGCCCGCTTCCCCCCGGCCCTGCGTCCGTCCCTCCGTCCCCGCGGAGCGATGGTGCCGCGGCGCCGGGAGCCCGGCGGGGGGCGGCGGGGCCGGCCCCGTGAGGCGGCGGGGGAGGCGGGCGCGGGGCCGCGGCGGGGCCGGCGGGTGCGGGGCCCGCGCGTGCGGGGCCCGCGCCGCCATCTCCTCCGCCTCCTGCCGCCGCCGCCGCTGCTGCTGCTGCTGGTGCTGCCCGCCGGCGTGCAGGGCCAGCCCGGCCTCGGCCCGCATGCCCCGGACTGGCCCCCCAGCGGCCCCGGGCCCAGCCTCAGCATCTACCTGAGCGAGGAGGAGGTGCGGCAGCTGATCGGTGAGTGCGCCCCGGGGCCCGGGGGCAATGCGGGGCTGAGGCGGGGGCAGTCCGGCCGCTCAGGAGGGGCTCAGGGGAGTTCTGCGGGCCGGGGTGGAAGTTTAGGGGGTTGGAAAAGGATGGAGAGCTGTGGGACTGGACTGGGAATGATGGGCGTTAGCAGCACCGGAGGTGGCTGTGGGATCCGGGGGGAATTGGGATGTCTGTGGGAATGCTGGGAGGGAAACAGATCTCGGATGCTGGGGAGGCTGTGAGTGGGGATGAAGGATCTCCAGCTCATGAGAGGATGGGGGTGTGTGAGTCTGGAGTGGGGATGGGTGAATCCAGAGATTTGTGTGGGTTCTGTGGGAGTGGCTGCGAGCAGGGATGAAGGAGCTGGGGCTCGGGAGGGTTGGGGGTCAGGCACTGGGGTGGGGATGGTGGGTGTCAGCAGGACCAGGGCTTTGCTGGGGGGTCCAGGAGACGGGGAATGTCTGTGGGATGCAGATTTGGGGGTGCAGAGGAGGATGGAAAGGGTTGTGAGTGTGGACGAAAGACCTGGAGCTTAGGAGAGGATGGGGACCTATGGGACTGGGATGGGGATGGGTGGTCCCAGGGATCTGTTGGTTTTGTAGGACTGGGGTCGTGGTGAGAATAGATGAGTCAAAGGGGTCTCTGTGCTGCTTTGTGTGTGTGTGTGGTTAGGGGAAGAAAAGGCTTCACCCTTATGGTGAGGGGCTCCCCAGACTGGAGCAACCGGGGATGGTGTCCTGTGGGAGCAGGGTAAGCCCTGGGAGAGGTGAGCTCAGGCCCATGATTTAATTAGCCCGGCAAGTGACATGCAGAGGGCAGAGAGGAGACCTGGCAATAATTGGGTGTGTGTGTGTGAAAGGAATCTTAATTTCTAGGCAGGCTGACAATTGCTGCGCAAGGACTTGGAGGCAGTTCCTGAAGTCCCCCATCTGGCCCGCTGTGGAAGGCTTTCACAGGAGTTCTGTGCTTGGAGAGTCTGACTTAAACAAAGATTTGTTTTCTGTAGGCTTTGCCTTCCATAGGCTCTTGTTTAGAGTTGGTGGCTGGAGTCTCAAAACAAATCTGTGGGTGTCCCCAGTGATTTGTTTTTCCCAAGTGCCCTGTATCTCTGCAAGCTGGAAAACTGGCAGTGCAAGACTTTATTTGTGTCAAATGGACAAAATAAAAATATCTGCAGTTAATTTGCACTCCGTGAGCACACAGCTGACCCAAGTCAGGGGATCTGGGTGCTGAAGAACACTGTAAACATTCTTCCCTCATGGTTTGCCCTGGTGATCAGTGTCCTGCTGTTGTCATTTGTACGTGGCACATGCTTGCTGCCAGATGCTCTGGTACAGATAGAGGGTGAAAATGTCTGGCTTGCTGCTGAGCTGGGATTCTAAATAAGTAGTTAATCTTGGGAGTACTGAATGGTAAGGTTTGAGCTCTCCCCTGTCTAGTGCCTGAAATCTCTGTTAGTTGGATTTGTTCAAGCTTCTATGGCCCACTGGCATAATTATTCATCATGGAGTAGCAACTGAGGAGGCAAGATGTGCTGTTACTATTTTTTAAACTAAATTTCTTCCTCTAGCTTCCATTATGGGTGTCTATTACTACATGGCTGAAATCACTTACTACTCTGTGACTGGTTTATATCATTTTAGTATCTGACATGAATGATCTATTCTGCCTCTGTGACCCCAGAGATAAATTGGAATCTAATGTGGAGGTAAACTGGGACTTCCTTCAGTTAGTGGGGTTCAAATCACTGGAAATGTGTTGCAAACTAAACTTCCACAATCTAAATTGTGTTGTTGGCATGAGCAGATTTTATTTTAGGGTATCTCTACATGTGCCCTCGGCTGTAGGTGAGGTGTAGCTTAAGGAGGCATTTAGACACAGGCCAATTTATCAATAACTTTGTGTATTCTTTTGGCAGAAAAAAAATCCAGAGGGACAAACAGTTTTGTTCCAGGTGTTCACGATTCTGGAAACAAAGCCAGCTTTTCATATGTTCCATTTTTTAGTATCTGATTGGGATTTACAGGTTTACATATAATCAAGTTCATGCTTTAAGGTCTCGTACTGATGTGTGAACTTGCAAAGGGCAGTGAGGGGGTTCAGCTTCTGGAACTTCCCTGAGAAAAGCTGTGGTTCAGCAGATGCTGGGATAGTCATGGGGGATAGGAAAATGAGCTTGCTTGTGAAGTGAAGTGTTAAGTTCACTGAAGCTGCTAATAGAAACTGGATTCTTTCACCTTTTGTCTCTAAACAATCTCGTGTCTGCTACTGTCTTGCTGTGGCTGAACAGAAACACTCAGATTTCCTTCTCATAAACCCAAATGTTACATGGAATTACTACAGTTACTACAGCCCGTGCTGTTTTCATGCTTCTAAATATCACCCCTGTGCATCTTTAGGTGACAAGCTTGATTAGGAATAAATGTAAGCCCACGTGTGGCTGCTGAATCAGTCACAGACAGCAGTGCAGAGCTGGAGCATCCCAGGGTCTGGTGGGAAATCTGTGGGGCCATATCCCCATGTGGTCTCTCCATCAGCCAGGCTGACACGGTTCAGTGGAGTGTCTGGTGCTGCTGCTTTCCCCAGACCCAGAGTTCAGTGTCTTGCAGAACCATGGGTTGTGTTTTAATCAGGCTGTGGCTCTTGGAAGTGAAATAGGAACTTGTTGCAGATTATTTGTGGCTGCTGTTCTTTGTGGCACAGAGGAAGGACAGAAACAGTGATTTACAGTGAAAACTGCCTGCTCCTTTCCTGTGTGCTCACGCCAGATTTCCACCGTCGGGCTGTGGAATTCTGACCATGTGTCTGCCTTAGGAGGAATTGTTTTGTAGTCTTCAGGACTTTATGTAGAAGAAAACCAGAGGAAACTGGCTCGTCTTGTTGTGTGAGGTGGATTTTTATTTCGAAACACTGTGGAGTTCTCAGGGTCTGAAAGCAGGACTTGCTGTAAGGCAGGCATATGGTGTCTCTGTCAGAAATATCCCTTGCCATTCCCATGGAAAATATTCCCAGCCATCCAGACTACAAGCCTTTGGGAAAAATAATCTGTGGTTTTCACATAGTTGAATGTGTCAGATTCCACTTACACCAGGCAGGATTCAGCACTAAAGGGAATGGAGTAGGAAGGAGTTAGCTGAGGGGACTTGGTTGAGGTGACTCCAGCGATGGCAGCAGGACCCTGAGGTGTCAGGGTGAGAGCAGTGGGGAGGTACAGAGTGAGGGGGAGTTGGGGAGGAGGAAGGGAATTGCTGCTTTTTGGGGAGAGACATCCAGAGCACCACAACCATATTAGGGGTGTCTGTGAACTCTCTTAGCACCGTCATCCGTAGCTTTTTAGAGCTGGTTCATCTGGAGACCCTTTTTTGGGCCTATGCTTAGACCTGAAGAAAGTTTTGTTAGTCTTAGATAGTGACTGTACAGGTGTGAGAGCACCACCTGATCCTGTCCCTTTTTCCAGTGACCACCCTGTGGTGCTGACCATGCAGGTGGTGTGGAGTTAGTGATGAGTTTCTCAGTAGGAGGTCTCTGCTTGATTTAGTGACTTTCATTGCAGTTTTCCCATGAAGTCAGAGTGTGGTGTTTGCCCCATGTTGAAATGCTCCGTTGTTCTGCTTTCACAGGATCCTGGGATGTGAAGGCTGGTACATCCCTGTTTTGCAGGTACAAATCTAAGGTTTAGAGAATAAGGTAGAAAATACTCCTTATTATTAGATAGATGGCTTACTTTACTAATTAAGGATTGGATCTAATCTGTTTCAGAACACGATGTTATTTGGCACTTTGTGCATTCCTGGTGTATCTTTTAGACCTTGATTGTGAGTTCCCAGCAGTTCAGCCTCACAGGTTCTACCCTCTGATTCTGAGGACCAGAATCAATAGCTGCCTGTGAAAACTTGGCTTAAGCAGTTTTCCTGGCATTGCATGCTGTTCTTTTGCAGCATTCATGGCAGCAGGAAGGTGCTTAAGCAGTGAGGACAGCCCTTTCTGTCCCTGCAGGGTTTTTTTTGGAGACTACGTGCCTTTCAGCTGTGAAATTGGTCTTGTGGATAGCCCTCCTGTCACATGGCTCTGGATCTTTTTAGGAGTCTGGTCTGGATGTTAACTGAGACTTTAGTCCCATGGGGGGAAAATACCACCACATTATTGTGTAACTAAGGGCTATCAGAATGCATGTATACAGGGGGCTAAATTAGAATTGCAGGGGAATTTTAAAGTCAGAAGTCCTACAATGTTTACATTGAGTTTCCAAATTTAGTGTTCTCTGGCCTAGTTTCTTC
This sequence comes from Molothrus aeneus, assembly GCF_037042795.1. Taxonomy (NCBI): domain Eukaryota; kingdom Metazoa; phylum Chordata; class Aves; order Passeriformes; family Icteridae; genus Molothrus; species Molothrus aeneus. The sequence goes on along the minus strand of NC_089655.1, from coordinate 4,928,961 downwards.
TGAGCAATCACTGAATGCTGTCTGTTGTTAGTTTTATATTTGCACTCACTCAATTACAGAGTTAAATTAATTTCACTTATGTGACTTGTACTTATGTGTTCTAGAATTTCATTAAAAGCCATTGTGCAGTTTACTAAAACGAGTTGTCTGGCTGCAAGATGCACCATCGATGCAAAATCTATTACAGCAGAGGGTTGTTTGTTTGGTTTGTAAATTGAGGTGGTGACTCACAGGGTGGTTGAGGTTGGCAGGGACCTCTGGAGGTCATCTGGTCCCACCCCTTGCCCAAACGGGGCCACCCAGAGCTGCTTGTCCAGCACCACATGCAGGAGCTTTTGAATGTCTCAGAGGATGGAGACTTCCCAACCTCTGTGGGCAGCCTGTGCCAGTGCTCAGTCACCCTCTCTGTATGAGTTTTTCTTGCTGCTCAGGCAGACCCTCCTGTGTTTCACTTTGTGCCTGGTTTTTGGATCTTCTCACTGGGCACTGGTGGGAAGAACCTGCTTCCATCCTTTCTGCACACACCTTTGTATATTTATATACATTGATGAGATCCCCCCAAGCCAGCTCTTCTCTGGGTTGAATAGCTCCAGCTTTCTCAGTGTCTTCTCATGGTAGAGGTGTTCCTTTAATTCCCTTTGTGGTCCTTCACTAAACCCTCTCTTGTTGCTCTGTGGCTCTTCTCTTGGGAAGCCCAGTGCTCCAGGTGTGCTCTCACCAGGGCTGAGCAGAGTCCTGGGAAATTAGAGGCCAGATTCAGTGTTGTATGTTAGAAATGGAGTCTAAGCATCATCCTGTTGCAGCAGATGATAATTGTCTTCATTTTATACTGTGAAACATCTTTGTTATGTCACTGTTTTGGGGAGTTGGCCGCAGACAGGAGTTCCCATCAAAAGTGCTTTATGGTACTTGCACAGCATCTATAGTGGCTGGAAATCCTCTTGTTCCTTTGTTGCCTGATTGTTATGAAAGGGAGCTGAAAGTGTGTATTCTTTGTGATTCTTGAAAAGCTTCAGGGCCTTGTTAAAATCCCTCTCAGCCTGCCTTGGACAGAATCACAGCCTGAAGCACCACCAGCCAGCCAGTGCTGTGCTCTCAGTGAGGGCTGTTAGCAGCACCCAAGATCATTTTCCATGGGAGTTGGGGAACTCACAGGTACTGGAAAAAATGCAGCAAAGAGCCTCTAAGGTTGCAGGAGGATGAAGGAGATGTCCCCCAAGGAGCAGATGTTTGAGTACCCCAAGGTATAGAAGCAGGTGTGTGTGTGGTACAAGAGTTACAGTTCAGGCTCAGGTTCTCTTGTATATGTGTTCTGAAATCTTCATTTCACAGCTTTTAAGTGCTTGGCTTTGAAGAACAGAAGCTTTTTGCAGGCTGTACTTTTTCAGTGTTCCACATGCCTGTCTTTGCAGGAGTACAAAATCCCACTTCATGGCACCAGTAGAAAGGGAAGATTTACATAGGTGCACACCTGGATGGAAAGTGTACTTCTAATCCTGGCAGACACCACACACTGAAACAAAACTGAACTGCTGAAAATGCTCTGATATATCCAGTGAAGTGCAGGTGCTGTTTTTAGGATAATAATTCTGTTACCTTGCTCTGTAAAGTCCTTTAGCTCACTGACAGACTGTGATGGGTGTGCAGTACGGTGGGTTTGGGATTGTGGGTGAGTTGTACCCAGCCTGCTCTGGAGCTGTGGGGCTGGGGACAGGCAGATCTTTGGGGCTGTGCAGCAGCAGCAGGTTGAGACAAGTTCCCTACAGCAGCATGTGTTCATTCTAGAGCCTCCCATTGTGCCTGGGTGTCTGTCTGTCTGATTTACCTGTGTTCCTTCTGGAGCCTCCCATTGTGCCTGTCTGATTTACCTGTGTTCATTCTGGAGCCTCCTATTGTGCCTGGGTGTCTGTCTGTCTGATTTACCTGTGTTCCTTCTGGAGCCTCCCACTGTGCCTGGGTGTCTGTCTGTCTGTTTTGACCCAGTGACATGGTTCATGTCCATATTGGGGCTTCTGAGAATGAGCTGCAGTTGGGGCTCCTCTGTCCCCTTCCATTCTGTTACCTCCCCTTTAGCTTGCACACTTCTAACAACAGTGCCATTTCTTTGGGGATGTGTGAAATTGTATAATCCACTGCAATATTGGTAAAGCTTGCAAACCTGCAGAAGAACAAGCTTCTAGAAGCTTGAAATAGCCAGTGGAAGGCCTTCCTCCTAGAGGAGGCAGCCTCTGGCCTGGATTAGGATTGCTTTGAACCATATTCTGTGATGCCACTAAGGCAGAAGTCTGAAATAAATTTCAGGCCTTGTGTGTGTTGATCTGCTCAGCATTGCTGAGGTGGGTGGTTGATTTCTGAATCCTGTTTTACCACATCAGCTGATGTGTTGGGATTTACAGTGCTGAGGGCTCTGTCTGAATCCTGCCTGGAGAAGGCTCTTTCCTTCTGGAAATCTGTGTTCAGGGGGGACTGCAGGGGTGGAGTGCAGCTGGGCTGCCTGGTGCAGCTCTGTCTGTGCTCAGGCCTGGGAGGAAACAGCCATTTCAGCTCCCCAGAGGCCAAGGTCTGTCTAGTGATAAATGTTTGTGGCTCTTGTAACATTTGTGTGTCAGGGACTTGGAAGAAACCTGACCTCTGAAGGCTGTCCTGGTGGTGATGAGGGGAAAAATTCCCGAAGCTGCATTCCTCACTGCAGTGAGGAGGACTTTACACCTGCATTCTGTTTGGCAGCATCCTATTTATCACTGCTGATTGTTTGGTCTCTTTCTCCCTCCAGTGCACAGACAGAATGGAAACGAAAGAGAGGAAATGGAGGCACAGCTCCCTGCATGCATGAGAAAAGCCAGCAAGAAAGGCTCAGGATACTGAGAGGAAGGCAGGGACCGAAACTGCTCCTAAACACCACCCGCGAAGAGGGAAATAAAGGAGATAGGGATCATGTTCACAGGCACAGAAAATCCCAGGGTGGTGTTTTCCTGAGAGTGGGAGCTGTGGAGGCAGCTGTACTGTACACCCTGGCTATTTTAAAGCTTGAAGCCTTGTGTTTTTCTCCTCCCCTTCTGCTATTCACAGTTGTGTTTGGATACTGGAAAAGCTGAATTAATGAGACAAATTCCAAATGTGTTGATTCACGGTTGTGCTGAGCTTTAGTGAAATGACTTGATGACTAATTCCTACCTGAAACTCTCCAGACTGGAATATCGTGGAGGCTCCTACTTTCCTTGCAGTGGAGTCAGATTTACTCCTCTGTACTTTAGTGTGCAGGATTGAATCCTACTCGAGGTCTCAGCCATGAGAGCAGGGAGTACAGGCTGAAGTGCATTTAATGAGTTGTGCCTGTTGAATTGAGCTCTTTTCCCTTTTTCCCCCAGAATGGCAGCAGCACCAGCAGCTCCCATGTCGGGATGAATGCTAACACTCTCTGCAAATGCCTTGTGATGGCACAAAGGGCTCGATGGCAGAGGCTTCAAAGGCATTATTCCTCTTCCATCGCTGCCTTTGTCCTTCTTTCAAGCGGATAACTCACATATTTGCACTGACTGCTCCAGAGAGCTGGGAGCAGAAGCAACAGCATGAAACTAATGTGATGCTTTAGAATTTCCCTGCCACTTACTGGGTGTTGAATAGCTGTAATTAAATTAACCAGAATATTGATTTCAGCACGCTGCTTGGGAAAGAGCAGAGCACAAGCATGGGAGCTGCAGCTTGGAAAGCTAGAGCAGGCTGATAAACTAATGATGGTTATCCTCTCCAATCTGGTTGGGCCTTTATGAAATAAGTTGATGGCCTTGCAGAGTAATTCCTAATAAAAGAAAAAAATACTAAGCTCTGTAGGTTTAGAGATGGCCACAAGAGTGAACAGACCTGGCTTGGTTTGTTCAGAGCTTGGTTTTGTGTTAAACAATCTGTATCACTCTGATCAAAGTGTTCAGAGCATCTCAAAAAGATGTGGACAGTCCATCATCCCTTCAGCAATCCCTTTGGGCACAGAACCAGCAGTACAGACTTCAAAGCTGAGGGATCTGAAGTGGTTTTTTTGGTGTTTTAAAAACTTTTATTCCATTTTCAGTCTCATATAAAATATAAAACAATACAAATGTTACAATTCACACCATTACAATCAAAACCCAACTATTTCTTAATTACAATACACTATAAACATTTCTTAACCTATCAACTTTTACCACACTATCCTACAAATAATTTAAAATCAATCATCTAAAATTACCTCTCCTAAATACTACTAAAATATCTTTCTTTAAAATATCTAATCTTTTTTACAAAACCACCTTTTGAAACTTATTTCTAATTCTGTTTCTCTCTCAACAATATTTATCCTATTCCATAACATTTCTAAATCAACATTTCTTCATCTCAAAATTTACATACAAATACACACTATATGAACCTTCAATCAAATTTAAAATATTTTATATAAATCCATTTCCCACATGATGCACTGAGGGAGGGGGTGTGTCTATTCTTCGTAATTAATATTAAATTTATTTGTGCTCTGTCAGGTACTCATTACTTGAATAGCCTTGGCACTGGCCCAGACACTGTTCTGGAGGTGACTTAGGGTCTTGTCTACAGGGATAACTAAATCAACATGTGGGTGCATGGCTGTAACTAAATGAAATAAAAATACAATGGCACAATTTCTCTGGGTAGGTGACACTGAAACACCACAAACACATGTTAATCACGAGCCCAAATGGCACCTGGCATACCTGTGAGCTGGTGTTTTAGCTGGGAAGGTGACAGCAGCTCCCTTCCAAAGCTTTGGGGAACTACTGAGCATTTGATCAGAGATTTTATTTTGAGAGCAATGCTCTTGGCAGCTGCAGTTCATGAGAAGGGAACCTTTTTTCTATTTTCAGTGTTTGCTTTCATTCTAATTCAAAAGGAGCATCAAACTTCGTATTGCAGTAATTATGAGATTTGCCATAGCTGCTAAGTTAATTTTTTATTTCATAAGTACACTTAAGAATAAAGTTCTTTTATATTGTTCCACAGTCAGATTTATTTTTTGTATTACTGAGTTTCCTTTCAGTTGCTTCCAACCCTGTACCTGTGCCATTCCTCTTCTCACTTGTCCCATTTCTCCTTGCCCTGTGTGTAAATCCTTGCCACTAATTTTCCTCTGCCTCCAAGTATCCATTTCGTTCATCTCTGCTGCATTTTTTCTTTGGAATTGGTGCTTCAGGTAACTCATGTGCACCATCCTGCCTACTAACAGCAACCTGGCTGCTGTTCTGGTGAGTTTTCTAGGTTTTCTTTTTTTTTCTTGCAGTGGCCAAATTTCATTTAGAAAGGTGTTGTCAGGAGCAGAGTTCACTTGTGGTTTGTTCTGAGGTGAGATAAACAGTTTTGGTTTAGGTTTTTCCCCATCTCCCCATTAAGAAGGGTCATTTAACTATTTCTACAGACATTTTTATATCCTACCTAGCAGAAAAGTGGAGATTTTTTTTTTTCTGTAGGTGAAGGAGAGAAGAACAAGCAGGTGGTTGAAATGTAGTTGTTGCTGTTCAGAGACAAATAAATGGTAAGCAGGTGGGTCATAGGAACAATAAATATCTTCTATTTAGTATGGGTGGAGTTAAATATTGATTACTTCAGCAGGTGGCATCTCCTAGGGGAGCTTCTTCCTGTGGAAGTGAAGTCCTCCCTCTGACTTTGCAAAAGGCCTTTCAGTGGAAAAAATCCCATTTGCCCCGGGTGTTGAATTTGCACATTGTATTTAACAGTATCAATGAGGTGAATTGGGGGTGAACTGCCTGTGAAGATTTCACAAGGACTTAATGAGAGCTCTCAGCGAAGAGTTTTTCTCCCATTTGCTGGATGTTGGGGAGCTTCCTGCTAAGATTTCCTGCCGGGGAGTCTTGGTTGGTTTTCAAGGATGCATTAATTGCCTTGAAGTTATGTTGGGTATTTCCTCAAATTGAATGCCTTGCACGTTGTATTCCCCCTCCAGCTCATGAGAAGTTAACTCTGCCCAGGTAACCAATAACCACAGCCCATGTTCCCTCTGCTGCTGCTCCTTGGAGTTGGGTGAGCTTGCAGAGGTGTGAGTATTGCTGGGTTTGTGCTGCTGCTTTATCTCTTGGCTTGACACTGATCACCATCCTTGGACAGTCCCTGGTGCCTGTGTTAGGAGACTGAAAAGCTGCTTCTTCATCATCTCCATGCTGCTGAAGCTTTAACTTGTTTTTGCCCTGTTTTATTTTTCATCAGTCATCTTTTCCACAGACTCCCAACGTGTAAGGTGTTTAAAAAACAAGTATTTCAGCCCAAAATCCTGCCCAGCAGCTCTAACTGACAGACTGTAGCTTTGTGGAAAGCTTAAGTAAAAATGCAGGTGGAAGGCTGTGGTCAGTTACTTGTTTTATTAAAACAAAATTCACTTTATTATTGTATACACTGGATATGCACAAATATGATGTAAGTAGTTTTTTGTGTGTCAGTATTTTCAGAGGTTTAGTATTGCATTCCCAGTAGTTTGCTATTTTCTAAACTAAATCGATCCATGTGGATCAGTTTGCATTTTTTTCCTTGTATCTTTGAACTCCCAGCTGTAGTTTCAGCCCTGGGCAAAGCTGATTGTTGAATTAATTAAGCACATTCAAACTAATAAGGCTTGTTCTGGGAACGTGTTCTTTCTGCCCTGTAAAAAGAAAAGAAGCTTCAGTAGTCAAGAGCTGATTTTTAATTCTGCAGTCACATTTCCTTCTGTTTGGGCTGTATTTTCCAGTGGACATTTGCAGAACATGCTGCAAAACCAGCAAAGTTTAGCATTTAAAGTCAGTGTTTCAGACTTAGGGCGGTGCACTTGAAATGAAAGGAAAATTGAGGTAAAAAGAAGCTGTCTTTTTCAGCAAGCTAAGTTATCCAGTGCTGGGAGAATCCAGTGTGTTTGTGGGGTGAGATAAGCAGGCTTGGGAGGGAGTGGTGTTGGAGGGGTGTTGAACCTTGGGGTCTGTCCTCTCTCACATGAGTGTTCATCCTGGCGTGGAAACTTCTGCTGTGGCCAGAGGACTGACCCACATGAGCAGCTCAGGAGCAGAGGCCTCATTCTCTGGAGTGCATAATAGAACAAATAAAATATTTATATAGAGATCATAACTCACTGAACTGTGTAAATCTTGCCTTTAATTGGTTTCAGTGGCTGTGAGTCAGGATCAGGAGTGGCTCTGCTCTGGGTGGGCTATGGTGGTTTGATGTCACACTGCAGAGATTTCTCAGCTGCTGATGAAGAAACTCTTTTAAATTACAGACTAGAGCATTAAGAAAACAACCCCCAACTTCAGTCATTTCTCTGCTGGGGAGCCACTGGACAGATAATTGTGAGCTATTGTTACCAGACTGCTGTTAATGAAATGCTGCTTCTTGCAAAGCAGCAAATATAATGGGAAACTCTTGCATTGCACACTCATTTTGTATCTCCCCATTTAAGAGAAATCTGCCAGAATTATGTTACGGAGATTTCAAGTGATTTAGTAACAAAGTGGAAACTCAGGTAAGAGACTTTTAAACACTGCTGTCATCTTTAAGAAGAATATGTTAATACTGGTGCATGTTGCAGGATATATTTTCTTCATAAAAATAAAACCCACTTTTCCCATGATGGCAGAGGCAAGTTTCTTTTGTATATTGTGCTTAAAATGAAAAAAAAAAAAAGAATTGAAGCTAGACTGTATTTGCAGAAGGACATTTGAAAAGAAGTATTTTGTTAGGCTGCTAGGCTGACATGATTCAATTTTGTCACGAGCACAAGGGCTGCCCAGCATCCTTGGCATCTAGGAATGAAAGTTGGCCTCCCCCCTTCCTTTCTGAGCTTCTTCAGATGCTTTGTTATGTTAAACAGTGCAAAGAATGACAGACTTTCTCTGTGCTGCTGCTTAAATTTACCTTTTTGTTTGCCTTCAACTTTAATTTATTCTTTCAAGTCTGTGCCCAAGGTACAAAGATGGGGAAGTTAATAATGAGATTTAGAGGTTGCCTGGGTAAAAGGTTGGTGGTTTTGCCTCGAAATCCAGCAGAGCATTGCTCTGAACTGATTTCATGTGTGTTGGTGTAGGTTAGTCAAGTCCAAGTAAGGAGAAACCAGATCCTTCTGTGCTGTGCCTTGTCTGCATATGGACTTGTTTAGGGAGCTTTGCCAAAGCAAAGCTGCAGCCCAGCTTTTCAAACTGGTCAGAATTGATCACCAATATTCTGCTTAAACCAACAGAAGCTGCTTTTCCTCATCTGTGTTTTGTGATTTTTCTTTGTAGGGGTCTCTTCCCCTTTCTTTATGTTTTGCCACTTTGCCTAGAAAATTATTGAGGACCTGCCAATTTCCTGTAGCTGTTTGTGTTGCATCTGTGTTTTCCTCCTAGAGCCACCTGTTTTCTCCTTTTATTATTCCTTTTAGGATATAAAACATTAAATCCATCTTGGATTTACCCTACATAGTGCAAAGGAAGAATTGAGCACCTTCAGAGGAATCCAGCATCTTGCAGAATGACATTTTCTCATTTCTCATTTCCCTCCCCTCACCCACCAGTAAGGAGGCTTAGGTTTAGTAGTTTACTGAGCATTCTTGAAATCTGAAACAACTGAGAAACTAGAACTTGTTTCTCTTTTCCTCTGCAGCCTGCTACCTCAGCTGCTGCATGTTATGCTGCTGCTGAGTTTGGAAGAGATTTACACTAAAAAACTGAAACATTGGGGTTGCTGCTTTAGGCTGTGTATTGGCAGTGACCTGCTTCATTTGATACCATTTTTCTAAGCTACCCAAGTCCAAAGCATGCTTTGGAAAAACCTTACAGCATCTGATGAAGTCACAGGACTGTTTTAGTGTAAGCTCCATCTAAGTGCTGCTGCAGTTTCACCCTCAGTGTGGGATGCTCCTGGGCATCCTCACTAATCCAGGGAGTTCAACTCACTGAGGAGTGTTCCCCCACTTGTTTTCTCTCCCTGCATAGTACCAGCTTGACTCCTTGCACTTGGCTTGCTGAAGGCTTAAATAAGGAATGTTGCCAGGCTTGTGTAAGTTTGCAAGTCTGAAGGAAAAGGGGGAAATGCAGAATTAAAGCAGTTCTGAGTTCAGCTGTCCCGGTGAGACTCAGATCCCACACCACAGCTCTGGCTCTCACTGGTGTTCTCTGCAGTGCCCTGTGTGATTCCCGACCTGGCTGTACCTTCCCAGTGCCTTCCCCAAGGGCTGGTGCAGCTCCCAGGATCAGCCCTGGGCTCCCCTGTGGCTGCAGAACACACTTGCCTGCCTGGCTGCCTGCCTGCAGCACAGGCTGGGGCTTTTTCTCACTGGCAGGTTCAGCTGCAAAGTTCTGTGTGTTTTGCTGGCCTGATTGAGATAAATTATACAGACAGAGTGCTTGGGGAATTCAGGATTGAGGCGGGGAGGTAGTGAGGGGATGAAAAATTAGAAATGGAAGGATGGTCTGGAAGCAGATCTGTCTTGTGGTGGATTGGAGCTGGGGAGATGGGAGCTTGCTTGTCTGGGGAGGACCCTGGTTCTTAGCTGTGCATGGGAAAAGGAATTTTGTCTGATTCACTGATTGGAAGAGATGTGCTAGAGGGGAAATGTTTTAATCATTGATAAGCTTAAAAGGGGAAATGACTGTGCTGTATTGAAACTAACATTTCCCAAGGGTGTATCCATCTGTTTCCAGGCTTGGGGAAAACATTGACCCAGATTCCTAGGAGAAAAACTATCTAGTGAGAAGAGATTGGAAGATACTGCCTGTGAGTTTAGTCACAGAACTATGGAAAGGTTTGGGTGGGAAAGGACCTTAAAGCCCATCCAATCCCACACCCTGCCATGGGCAGGGGACACCATTGCACTAACCCAGGCTGCTCCAAGCCTCATCCAGCCTGGCCTTGGGACACTTCCAGGGATGGGACAGCCACAGCTTCTCTGGGTAACCTATGCCAGGGCCCCACCACCCTCTAAGGGAACAATTCCTTCCCAATATCCCATCCCTCTGGCAGTGGGGAGCTATTCCCCCTTGTCCTGGCACTCCAGCCCCTTTTAAAAGGTCCCACTCCAACCTTTTTGAGGAACTCCCTGAAGTTTGTGACCACAAACACTGGAAGCACGGAGGGTCTGCTGGTAAAGTGTCATTGTGTCCTTGGGTTTGAGTCCTTCCCTAGGCAGTTTCTTTAGCTCCCTGATGGGACCAGGACTCTGAGCCAGACAATCTTCTGCCTTTTCGTAGAAATTCAGAGCTGTAGTACAAAACCTCTGGAATTATTTTTCTATGCCAGTCTTGAAGCATAATACTTTGAATACAACACAGCATTGATGCTCATCAAGCTCTTACATTTTGCTTGTGAAATTCATATAATTAGTGTCTCCTATTAGTGTGGAGCTTTTTCTGGCAGTACAGGCACAAAACATTGATGTCCTATAAAATGGACATCAATTACTCAGTGTTGTACCACTATTAAAGCTTAGAGGTTTGATTTTCTGTTGGGTAACTTGGTTTTGTACACCTTTGGATGATATTGCACATTAAGATACTTCTGGCAGCTTCAGTTACGATTGCATTTTATATTATTCTTAGGAAACTGGGTTTTTGCAATAGGCAATTTTATTGCTGTGTACCCATTTGATTACAATGACCAGATCCTCTACAAAGTTTCTATTAAATCAAGGATTATCATCCTGAAATTTTGAATTGTTTCTGTGAACCTCTGGTTGCTGGGACCATTTGTCAACAAGAGAAGCTTTTCCTTATTCCAGAGGCAGCTTCCTTGTTCCAATTGCATTGTTTCACATTGTTTCCCTAATTTTAAAAATTATTTGTACTTAATGGCATTCATTTGAATGAAAATTCTACCTTTAAACCTTCCCATCTTGGTTGGATCTAATGCCAAGTGTCTGATAGTTGTGAGCTCTTCTCCACACTCCTGTGTTGGCCTACTCTGAGTTGGGTTTCGTGTGTAAACATGTCGACATGTAAGAATGATCCAGGCTGGGATTTTTGAAGTTTGCTGTTGCTTTTATGTGTTTTCAAAATTCTGTTTTGTTTCTGGGGCTGTGTGGGCTTCTCCCTCCTCCCTCTTTTGCTGGTGGATACGTTTTTGCATTTCCCATTTATTTTTAAGTGGAAATAGGGACTGTGTGTACAAGAACTGTCTCAGGCTGTTTACATTAAACACTTCGAGCAGCACCTGCAGCTTTTTCTGCTCAACATCTCATTGAGATCATTTCTCCCTGGGATTACTCCATTATCTTGATTCCTTTCGTGCATCCAGTCTTTGGGGTTCTTCCCCTTACCACCCCCAGTACCTGTGATTAAACTGTGGCAGGGGTTTTAAATCCAAACCATTCTGTGATTCTGTAATCTAATTTCCTTGAAGCTAATCCCATACTGCCTAGGTGTCTCAGGCTCAAGAAATGAGCTATTCCAGAAGGAATTACCTGTGATTAACCAACTGATAATCCAGAACTGTTTGGTTTGAGTGAGCACAGTTGTAAATAAAACGAGCTGTGATTCCCAGAAGCAGAACAGGGGATGTTCAGGAGAGCCTGTAATGACTCTCCTGGATGTTTGTGTGAAAAGTTGTGTTTCCTTCCATTGCATTCCAGTTTTTACCTGTTCCTTAGGCTGTGGCACCTCTCTGAAGTGATTGCTCTGTAAGGTTTTGGAGCACTCTGTGAGAGCTGCTGGCTGTGAGCCTTGGTCTCCAAACCTGCCTTGGAATTTATGGGCTGGAGGAAGTGTTTGCTTAAACATGCGGATATAAGTGGAGCTGCTGGTCCTGAAAGTTGCTTGTTCCAATGTGTTTAGTCCTGTTCTTCTTTGTCTTACTCTTCTCTTTCTTCTTACAGGTCTGGATGCAGAGTTGTCTTATGTGAGGAATGATGTGGTTAATCACTATGCCTTGTCCTTCAATCTCCTGATACCCAGCGAGACCAACAATCTCCACTTCACCTGGCATGCCAAATCCAAGGTGAGCAGGCATGACTTCTGCTCTGGGTACTGGAGACATGAGCTCTTCTGCTTGGTGAATACTCACTGCTATCATTTAATGGCCTTTTTCTTTGAAAAGATTAGCATATGCAAGGTGCAAAATACTTATTTATATGACTGCAGGCAATAAGTTAAGATGGCATACGTCCAAGCTGCTCCTTATTTTAGAAAGTTGAAACACTTATTTCAAAGTATTTTATACTTCTTGCTCCTGGCAAGGTCCATGTATGCATACAAGCCACTGTCTGTGGAATCTCTTCCCTTGGTGCATTGGACACACAGGAGGGCAGCCATGATCTGAAGCCTCTGGCAATCATATGTAGAGCAATTGTTGTAGAGATTTCTAGAAACATATGCTTGGAGACAAGGAGAGTCTATAAAAGCAGCATCCAGTGTGTTGTTACTGAGCCCTGATTAAATGGAAAGGCTTTTTATGTCACTTAATCACTGTGCCTGGAGCATGCAGCAGCAGCTGTCAGAGAGATTGCGTATGCTCTTACATCTGAAACATTTCCAGTTACTTAACAATTTATTTTCATATATGAAATGATCTGTTTAGTCTCTGCCAGATGTTCATTCTGTTCTTTTAAACCTGAGTGATGGTTCTTCTTCTGCCCTTAAGTAGGAAAGGCTGCAGCAGGAGCAGTAGTATTAAACAAGTCCACCAGTGCAGGTCCTGAAGCTTCCTCCTGCCATTGTTCTTCCCTTTGAGGTGTAACTTGTTAAGAGGAGTGACTTTTGGCCTGCAGTGGAGTTGGGTTGAGTGCCAGCCAGCTCTGATGCCATATTCCACATGCCCAGTGGCAGTTCAGTCACTTTGTCATTTGAGAGGAGTTCCTTTGTCACAGCTTCAGCCCAGGCTCCCTGCATTGCTGGCCCTGCCCTGTGTTTCCTTGGGTCTGGCTGGGAATTCTGAGGAGGAATTTTGGAGCTTCCCATTCCTGGGGTTCCATCCCTCAGCATCCTCCTCTCTAACCTGGTGTAGTGCAACTTGGAGGAGCTCAGAAACAGGGTTGTGTCTCTTCCCTTGGCATCTTGATTAAAAATAAATTGATAACAGAAATGAACCATATTATGTTTTTAGAAAAGGGGAAAAACTAACTATTGGCACAAAGTCAAACAAATTGATTCAGCTGAGAGTGGAGGGGTAGGATGAATTTCCAAGAGGAGCTTATGACTTAGAGTAGATCCTGTACTTTTTTTTTTAATGAATGTTTGCAGAGTCAGCTTCTTAAGTGGAAACAAAATCTTGACTATAGTTGAATAAACTATTTCTAAGCGGTTTTGTTTGTTAAACTGACTGTGGGAGGGGGAATTTTTTGAATTCTAGCAGCTTTAACAAACTGACTTTTGAACAAGTTTAAAAGTATAATTGAGTGAAATTTGTGGAGTATTTTTTTTAATACAAGCACTCTGAATTCTACCCCAGAGTTTAAGGAATGATTTCAAGAGTAGCTTCTGTTTTGGCTTTCTTCATTTGAACTGTCACAAAAGTCTTGATACTAAAATGTCACTAAGAAACTTGGAATATGGATGCCTAAAATTACCAGCACTCCTTGAAAAAAAATATATGGGTTTTTATTTTCAAGAAGAATTATGAAGAGGGGTGTTGCATTTCTTTATACTCCAGAACAGATTTTTGATGTGTTTTCTCTCTCCCATCTGTTGTTACAGGTTGAGTATAAACTGGGATTTCAGGTCCATGATCCCATGGCTATGGCTCTGCCCCAGGCCAACATTTCTCTTCAAGGAGAAGTTCCTCGCACCCTCTCAGGTAAACTCCCCACCCCCATCCAGCTGATGGATGAATAATGGTCATTTAGCCACAAATGCAGTTTTAGTGATCTGTGAACACTTAATAAAACTGACAACAATTAATTTAAAATCCATATCCTTTAATGCTCTAGTAGCTGAAGTGATGAGGCGTGAAGACTGAAATAGCATTTCTTAGTATAGAGTTCTTTATAATGTGATAATTTATGATGTTTATAATGTGCTTCATAAACATAATCTCAAAAGGCCCTTATTTAAATGTCATCTCAGAGTCTGAGAGTGCCCCACTCCCCTGTAACCCCTGTTTTGTGTTCACAGTGTTCCGTGTCGAACTCTCCTGCACCGGCAGACTCGACTCTGACGTCACAATACTGATGCAGCTCAACTTAACAATAAATTCCTCCAAAAACATCACAGTTTTAAATTTCAAACGAAGGAAAATGTGCTACAAGAGTAAGAGATTAAGTTTCAGATATTTTAAAGTTTTTACTGTTTAAGTATGATAGGAAAAGGGAGTGGGATGGTGTATGATCCAGGACAGGAATAAAACAGTGAATTTTGGGGAGGATTGGAAGAAACCAGGTAAAATCCTGCCTTTCAGAGAGGAATGAGGACTTGTGTTCATTCATCAAGTTCTGCTTTAACCAACTTTCCCCAAGAGTTCCACTACACTGACTGAGCTTTTAATGGATATGTAACAAAAAACATTTTCTCTCTGTTTGGAAAGAAGAAATCAGTTCCCTCAAAGCTGCCACATTCTGAGAATTCAAACTGTTCTAAAAATTACCAAGAAAATCTACTTAGTTTATCAGTTGTGATAAAATTAGCTGTGTAGTGAGTGTAGGAGGTGTTAGTCTGTTAGATGTGAAGTACAAAATGATCTTGGGAAATAATCCAGATTTTGGAAATCCTTAATTGACTCTTCTGTGTTACCACTTGGGAATTTGCAAGCATAATTTATTCTTAGATTGTTCCTATTTACTGTTGTTGCTTTCTAGAATTTTCCTAGGATTTTCTAGTATTTTCATAGGCATCAGGAGAAGATTATTTTGGAGAATTCCAAGAGCTGTACCCTCCTTAAAAATGCCTGTGGTATTCCACTCCTAGGCAATATTTGGGGATGGCCACCTCTCTCTTTGCATGCTCTTTCTGCCTCTGTTCAGCTTACCTGGAGCCTTTGAGGACAGTAGCTGTCTTTCCAAAGAGGGGTTTATCACTTTTCTTGAGTATAAATACCAAAGGATGAGCTTGGGGAAGGTGTGGATGGAAGAGTCAACCATGCCTTGTAGCACATAATGTTGGGATACTCATGTTCCTTTCTTCAGGAAGACCATTCTTAATTCAAAGTGTGTTTCTCCTTCTAGTAAAATGGAGGTCTGGCTGATAATGTTGATGTTTTTACCTTTATTTCATGTTTTCCTGGGTATTTTTTCAAATACTCCAAGTGGGGGAAGTCAGCCCTGCTGAGCCATTCACAGCTTACTGAGCTGTGGATGTGTGATGGAGCTTTCCAGAAGCGCCACACTGGGGATGAGACAGAGCCACTGCCTGAACCATCAGAAGTGCTCCTTACAGAAACTTCTGCAGCTTCCTAAAACCAAAAAAAGTCTTTCTTTGGTGTGTATTGATGGGTGTAGAGCATATGGGGCTTTCTGATTGAATTTAATGCATAAGTTAGGAATATGCAGGAACTTGCTAGTGGTTTTGCTCAGGGCATTCCTGATAGCTCCTCCTCAAGTTCAAAAAAGGGATAAAAAAAGAAAAACTCTTTGATTTTTAATTCCCTTTGATTACTTTTTCCTAAGCTGCACTGGCTCAACAAGGAGTGGGAAGGGGCTGTGCTGTGTTGGACACAACTGAGAGCAGGAAGGGGGGTGTGCAAGCGGGACTGTGCCTGTGCAGCTTCAGAAATCCATGGGATTCCCTCAGCTGCCTGCAGATCCTCTGGGAGGGTTCATCTGGAGGCATCTCCTGCATTGCCCAGGTTTGCCCTGCCCCTCTTGGTACCCAGACTCAGAGTAAGCTCAGTGAAGATTTGCCCACTTTCTAAAGGACTGCTACCACACATGAGCTGTTGTCCTCCTGCCTTCACTTGCATATTTATGAGTATTTAAATGGACATCACCTTTTCCATCCTTCTGTTTTAACTCTTTGACTCCTGACCGGCATCAGCTGAGAAGGCACAGTGCTTGTGGTTGCATCTCTGACCCCTTCCTAGGGTGAGCCACATTAGACTGGAGCCAGGATTTCCTCCAAAAGATCAGGGTAGTCTTCACTGAACATCCCAGCAATGCTTTTCTCTGCTGTAGGAACTGATTCTGTGAGGTCTTTGTTTAGTGCCTTAGCAAACACATTCTCTGTACCTCTTCTTTCTGCTGCTTTGGACCTTGGACAAGCTGTAGGGTTTTACAAGGATTCAGTGGGTTCAAGTTTTGCCTCCCTGAACATGTGTTTCAGTGTGATTTTAATTCTACCTGGTTAGGTGTTTAAATGGAAATGTAGGGATTAGTGTAGTCCTTGAATCAGCTCTTCCCTTTGGAAAAGCAGATCTGTTTTTCCATACCTGAGCCAATGTGAAGGGCTGCGATAATAAATGTGCTCCAAACTTCATGGTTTTCTCTCATCTCTTTAGAGCTTGAACCAGAAGTCAAATCTCCAACAGCTGAAAAAAACAGCAGCAAGGCTATCTGTAAGTAATCCTGAATGTACAACTTGGGGTTTAAAAACTGAAAAACTTTTTATGTGCTTTGATTCCACAGCTTTCCCTATGAAAACAATCCCCAGGTAGTCTGTACTATACCCAGTATTGCAGTGGGTTTCTGGTAATTAATTGTTTTAACTGGTGAAGAGGAAAAAACCCTATTCCAAGTCTTGTAACAACTTTTGTATCACATCTTAGGGGCTCTGGTTTCTGTACATGGCTCTGATCTATTTTCTTGACCTTGGGACCTGTCTGGTTTGCTGTTTCAATTTATCACTATTGAAGGAAAAGAATGAGGTAGTTTCCTCCTCCTCTTCTAGCTGGAAATATCATTGGCTGACTGTGGCTCCATAATACCCAAAATGGGAGTGTTTTTTCCAAAATCCTGTTGGAAAGCAGTGGGAAAGAGTGCACAGTGCTCTCTTTACCTCCCACTGTCTCTTCCAGGGTAGTTGTTCTCCAGGATACCTTACAGAACATTTGGGATGGCTGAGGCTGCTGCCTCTCCTTGCCCCCAGCCCCTCTGCTTGTGTTGCCATAACAAACAAATGTTTCTTTGGGGCTTTTTGTTGGTTTTTCTCCTTTTTTGAGAGGGATTCAGTAACTTTTCCACATCTGTTGCAGTTGATCCTGTAAACGCAGCTCCCACCACTTCGACCCGGGTGTTCTATATCAGCGTGGGTGTGTGCTGTGCTGTGATATTCCTGGTGGCAATCATCCTGGCTGTCTTGCACCTCCATAGCATGAAAAGGATAGAGTTGGATGACAGGTATGTGTTCAAGCTTTCCCAGGGTCGTTTTGGGACATATTTGCTCAGATTAGTGGGAGTTCAGTCTCAAAATGAGCACTCTGTGGTGGTTTGCAATTTGTGCTCTCAGTGCCAAGCTGTAGCAGATGCTGCCTGTGTGGGGCTGTGGTGAGAGCTGTGCTGCAGAAAGGCAGCAGTTGCAAGTTGCAGGTGCTCTGCTCTTTATAAGGTGGAAGGGTTGTTCAGGTGTTGCCAGAATATTTGTGTGTAGTGGGAAGATTCAGACAGAATAAGGTCTGCAGGGATTGTCAGGAAAAATTGACTTGGGCTCACTGGGAAGGCAGACTGGGAGAGCTGGGGGTGTTCATACTGGAGAAGAGAAGGTTCCAGGGAGACCTTAGAGCCCCTTTCAGTGCCTAAAGGGGCTCCTGCATAAGGGCTTGGAATGCCAAGAGAAGGGGGAATGGTTTTCCACTGCCAGAGAGTTTTTACCTTTATTTTACCTTAGGTAAAATAGGGATATTAGGAAGAAATAGGTGAAAATCCCAATACTGGGGATATTAGGAAATATCCCAATATTAGGGATATTGGGAAGGAATCCTTCCCTGTGAGGGAGGTGAGGCCCTGGCACAGGGTGCCCAGAGCAGCTGTGGCTGCCCCTGCATCCCTGGAAATGCCCAAGGCCAGGCTGGACAGGGCTTGGAGCAACCTGGGACAGTGGAAGGTGTCCCTGCCTGTGGCAGGGGTGGAACTGGATGGGCTTTAAGGTCCCTTCCCACCCAAACCATTCCATGCTTTTACATGATTGGATGAAAACATTTGGGTTTTACTGACACCTGCAGGAGACTGAATTTCAGTTTTCCCTACTTTGATTGATTTTCCAGTGTTCAGTTCAGCCTTAGGGTACAGTCTCTGAGCTTTACAACTGCTTGGTTATAAAACTGGCAGTGTTGGGCTCTCTCAAATATATTTCCAATCAGGAAAAAACGTAGCACATGCATGGAAAATGGAGTTGTAACATGAGTCCAAGGGCATTGGAGTGGGGATTAAACACCAAGGAGAAGAGAGGCTGGAAAAGCAGGTGGACTGAGGCTGTGTGAACAGCCTGCATCAGATGCAACTGTTCAGGAGCAGGCAGTGTGAAACTGGATCCTTTGGAAAACAGCCTGTGGGTGGTCACCCCTGTGAAAGGATATCTTGAACTAAAGGATGTCTTGAACTGCTTCTGTGCTGCCTGCAGCCTCATGGAGTAGCTTTATCTTTTCATCCTCCTCCTTATCCATTCATCTGTTCCTTTCAGTTTCCTCCCTGCCCTTCCCTCCCCTGGTGTCCCCAGCCCATGTGGCTTTGGCACTGCCACTGCATTGAGCAGTTGTGGTTTCTCAATTGTAACCAAATGAATTTGTCAGCTTTCCTCAATTCCTTTGTGCCTGCTTGTCTGAGGGAGGGGTTTTAATCAGCTGAAGGTGTTAAAGGATGTGCAGCTTGCTTTAATTCAGAAAGGAAGAACATTCCATTAATAGTGTGGGATAGTGAGGTGTTGAGGTGTCCAGCCCAGCAGTATGATCAGATGTCCTCCCCTCTACTCCATTGCACTGGATTTCTGTGGAGATACAAGGTCAAAATCCTAAAAAACCAACTGACTTTCTGTGGAGATAAAGCTAAAAATCCATCTAATGTTTGTCCTTTGTGGTTTGCAGGTGTTAATAATTTGCTCTGAATCACTGTATAAATTCTGATAAATTCAGGGCACTTTCCCTGTCTGTGGAAAGAGTTTGGAATGAGATGATCTTTGAAGTCTCTTCCAAACTAGACCATTGTGAGATTTTATGAAGTTTGTGCAGCTCCTGGGGTTTAGCTCTTCAAGCACCATGTGATGATTTATTTTTTGAGCCTGAAGATACCTGGCCTGGATGGACTCAGGGAGTGCCAGAGCAAAGGTGTAACAGAAGCAAAATGTGCCTGAAACTCAGGAGGTGTGGGGCTTGTTTTGAAGCAAGAATTTCTGATTTGATTGTGAATAATAATCTCAGACTGTTTCTGTGAAAGGTTCCTAAATGGAATATGACAATGTCATTAGGGTTAATGACCTCCCAGGAGCAACAGAGCCTGGAAAAACCCACTGGTGCTCTTAATTTCAACCCCCAGAACTAAATAAAACTGAGCAGGGTTGTTAACTGGAAGCTCAAGCCGAGTTTACAGGCTGCACGTGGATTATTTAGGAACATTGTATTGGAAGTCCACAGCAAATCTGCAAACCTCAGAGCAAAGGCACTGGAAAAGTGCCAAGGAAAGCTGGCATGGCTTAACAGCAGAATAATGGGAGTCATTAAAGCAAGAAGGCATCGTTCAAATAGCTGACAGAATATGCAAGTGAGGAAGCTCAGGAAGTGAGTTAAACCTAAAAACCAGAATGAAGCCAACCCAAAAGGCAGTTTTTCAATCTTGCAGCAGGCATTAAAAGAATAATTCCTTCCTCACACTTGCCTCCAGCCAAAGGAATCCGCAGGGCTAGTGGGTGATCAGGTTACAAAAGGAGTTTCCAGCCAGAGCAAGAAAAGGAAATGCGAGTTGTGCCTTGGTGTTTGATGTGGTGGCCATGCCAAGACTCTCCTTCCTGGGGAGCTGCAGAGTGGATCATACTGAGGCAGCTCGGGGGTGCAATAGTGGGAACAGTTCAAATAAGCAGTAATAAGTTGCCAGCACCAAAGAATATTCATTCAAAAACTCTGAAGGAAGTTAAAGGGGAGGAGCTGGACCAACATCAGTGGTTT
Organism: Molothrus aeneus; assembly: GCF_037042795.1. Lineage (NCBI taxonomy): Eukaryota > Metazoa > Chordata > Aves > Passeriformes > Icteridae > Molothrus > Molothrus aeneus. The sequence goes on along the minus strand of NC_089655.1, from coordinate 4,908,987 downwards.
TTAGGCTCGTGCTAAATGCTGTGCTGGAACCCTGCACCTGGAAGTGGGAATAACTGTAAAAAAAAAGTTCCAGGGAGAGATTGAGGCCAGCTATAAATGAGTAAGTTTGTATTGTGAGATTCCAGTAGATTCTGTTCCAAACTAAAAATTCAGTGGGTTCATCCATGGCTGTGCTATAATGGGGAAGAGTGGACTTGGATTTCTGGTTTTTAAAGGAAGCCTGGCTTCAAAGGTAGCAGTGGGCCTGAAGGGCATCACCAGCCATGCCTGACAGTCCTACAGGGGTGGCTGGCCCTGCTTGGCCAGTGCTCAGCAGCAGCTCAAGAAACCTTAAATGTTGATTATTTGGCAAAGCAGAGGTTGTATCCCAAACCAGTTTCCTCTTTGTCCTCCCAATACAGTCAGTAGTGGAAAACCCACTTGAAGCTGGATCAAAGTGGGAGATGTTTGTGTGTGTTTGGAGGGGAAGAACTACAAAAAAGCTTCTGGCCCTGCCATCAGACCTGCTAACAGGAGTTTTGGTCTATTACAGCCACCACAGCTGTCTTTTTAGGGTTTTGACTATGAAAATAAGACAGAAGTGAGCCTGCTGTGGTTTAGGCTGTGGTTTACCTGTTTCATAAGTACTCTGTGGGCCCCTGGGTCCTTCTGCTCAAAGAAAGCATCTCAAAAAGCACATTTTAGGTGGTGCTGGAAGGAGCAAGAGGTACCCTTAGGGAGGGGAGTGACAAAGTAGGGCAGGCTGTGAAATAGAGCCCTTGTCGGAGTGGGACGCCAGTGCCATGAGAGAAATGTGTGCAAATCTTTCCTGGGATGTAATAGTTGTTCTTGGTATGACAGGGTGGTTCTGGCAAGGAATGTTTTGTCACTTTGATTATTCCAAAGTGGGGAGAACTACCAGAAGACAGAGCAAGTTCTGGGAAGCAAATAGGAGGAAGCTGTTCATGCTTAGTCCCAAGATTTTTGAGTCGCCTGAAATACATTCTCATGTGTGAGCGACTTTAAAAGAGCAGAGTTTTTGAAGTCTTGCCTGGAAACTCTCGTGGTTTTGACCTCAACAGGTTAATTTGGAACGTGTTGGAGTGGCAAGCAGTGATGTTGATGTGCATTTTTGTTTCCCCACAGCATCAGTGACAGCAGCAGCTCTCAGGGGCTGTCGCAGCCCTCCACGCAGACGACGCAGTACCTACGGGCTGACACACCCAACAATGCCACACCAGTAACCAGTAAGTGTTAATCTAAGCACAGAGCCTCCTGCCACGCTGCTTTGGTGGCAAATGCAGGAGAAGAATGTGAATAATTCTCTGGTTCTGTCACCTTGCTTCTTGAATTCACACAGTATGTGTTTTATGCAGCCATGCCATAGTCAGGAGTGAGTTTGGGGGGATGTGAGTGGTCATGTGAGCATGAGGCTGTGTTTGTGCCTTGGGTTGTTCTCCCTGCACTCAGTGCAGTCAGCCAGACTTCACCAGTAGCTGTGAAGTATCTGTTTTAACACTGGGAAGAGCCTACCTCATGCAGGCCAAGCAGAGGAGAGAGAGCAGGATGTGTCCACCCAGCCCTGGGATCAGTTCCTAAAGCAGGTGATGCCATGTGCATGAATTCTGATGGTTGTGTTATTCCTGTCATCTCCTATTGCTTACAGCTTTGCTTGAAATGATATAAAATAGCTGAAGAGAGCAGTGAGAGGAAAGGAAGAGTGGCAGCAGTTTAGATACTGTCCTGATACCACAGAATCACAGAATATCCCAGCTGGAAGGGACCCACAGGGATGGATGATCTAGTCCAACCTGGCCCTGCACAGACACCCCAATAATCTCACCCTGTGCATCCCTGAGAGCGTTGTCCAAATGCTCCTGGAGCTCTGGCAGCCCTGGGGCTGTGCCCATTCCCTGGGGAGCCCTGGCAGTGCCCAGCACCCTCTGGAGGAAGAACCTTTCCCTGATCTCCAACCTAAACCCTCTGACACAGCTCCAGCTGGTCCCTGGGGTCCTCCTGTCCCTGGTCACAGAGAGAAGAGCTCAGAGCTGTTCCAGCTGCAGACTGGGACCAGGTCGTTCAGTCTCCTCCATGTTGAACAAACCAAGTGCTCTCAGCTGTATTCTGAGTTAATTCTGTTGTTAATGAATGTATTTGTTACCTGTGGAACTTTTACTCCTCAAATGATTGTCTGCTGGAGGGAGGGCTATCCCATCCAGCCCTGCTCCAGTGAAGGGACTGTTCCAGCTGGAGGGAAGGTGTCCAGCAGAGGGACACACATGGTTTTTTCTTAAACCAACTAATAAGACCCCAAAGTCTCTCCCATTGTTCTCTGATGGCACTTGGTGATAGTGACTGTCCCACGATGAGGGAGCACAGCAGTAAAGTCATCTCAGCCCTCCTGTGTTCTCCTTTTATCCTCCCCATGTGTGGAAGCAGGTGTTACCTGAGGTTGAACTGCACCTCTGGGAGAGATTTGGCTCACTTCTAAATTGTACAGTATCTCCCTAAAAAAAACCCCTAAGTTATTTGTCATCTGAGTTCATCTTTCCCTTGCAAAGAGCTGCCATTAAAATGTATTTGGTATAAGCATTAATTTAAAAACAGGCTTGTAAAAATTTAATATAAGAAATGATAAAAAAGTTCCTTTTCACAGAGTTTGGAAGAGACCTTACCCTGCAAATTATCCTAGAGCTGGTTCCCTCTTGTCACCTGAGTCCCTCCCCAGCATTTTTATTTTCTGTCTCTTAGAATCACAGAATCATTTAGGTTGGAAAAGCCCTCCCAGATCACCAAGTTCAGTTGTTCCCCCAGCACTGCCAAGGCCACCCGTGTCCCCAAGAGCCACACAGCTTTTAGCTCCCTCCAGGGGTGGGGTCTCCACCTCTGGGCAGCTGTGCCAGGGTTGGACAATGCTTTGGGAAGTGGAATTTTTCCTAATGCCCAATCTAAACTCCCCTGGTGCAACTTGAGGCCATTCCCTCTCATCCTGTCCCTGTTCCCTGGGAGCAGAGCCTGACCACCCCCAGCTGTCCCCTCCTGTCAGGAGTTGTGCAGAGCCACAAGGTCTCCCCTGAGCCTCCTTTGCTCCAAGCTGAGCCCCTTTCCAGCTCCCTCAGCCTCTCCTGGTGCTCCATTCCCTTCCCCATCTCCGATCCCTTCCCTGGACACGCTCCAGCCCCTCCATGTCTTATCCCAGCTCAGGTTGAGCTGCTGACATCCTGTTGACCTCAGATTTTTTGTTTTGGCTTTCCAAGTGACTCAGGTTAATTTGGTTGAGTTCCAGTTGCTGGAATGTTGGCCCCCAGAATCCTCTGGCCAAGGGCAGGTGACCAAGCCCAGGGTGATGGCTCAACCCTCCTCACCCTGCCCAGTGTGGTGGCCACTGTGCCCAAGTGACACCTGTTTGCTGGGGACAGCCCTTGTTTCACAATGTCTCTTACCTGCTTTGGGACACCTCAAGTAGCACTGGAAATGGTGAAAATTAGGAGAGGAAGAGAAAAGGTTTGATGTGTGAAAAAAACATTCCACAGTTGCATAATTTTGCTTTCGGTAACATTTAAATTTTGAAGAAACTATTATCAGAGTAATTCTCAAGATTTCTCTAATAATTCATACACATGTACAAAAATATTCCGGGTTTTCTGACTCTACTGGAGTATCCAGATGGCTGGAAGTGCCAGAAGAGGGCACTGGTAGTTTGTTAATGTTCTGCTGGGGTAAGGCATCTTCCCAGCTCTGAGTTCTCCAACAATCTATTTCCTCCTCCTGAGGGCAGTGCAGTGTTGATCACTTTCAGTACAGGAGTTTCCTTCACCCAGAGTTAATAATCAAAGTTGTTTGCATGACACTACAGAGAATTCCTGTGTAATTTCTTTCCCTGCAGTTGATTATTCTTGTGTTTTTTCTTGCTAAATACTTAAATATTTTTAAAACTAATCTAACATATATTTAAGGTGGTGCTGCTCCCTGGTGTGTGGAGCCATAGGTGGTCAGGGGTGAAGCCCTATGCCTGTTCTCATTCCAAGGGTATTTATGTTGGATTGTTTGGCTCTGCTGGCTCCTCAGGTTATCCCACATTACGGATAGAGAAGAATGATCTGAAAAGTGTCACTCTCATGGAGGCCAAAGCTAAAGTGAAGGACATAGCCATCTCCAGGGAGAGGATCACCCTCAAAGATGTGCTCCAAGAAGGTATTTACAGCTCTCAGACACTTCATTCCTACCACGTGCTGTAGATATATAAATACAAATATATGGATATTTATTTACAGAAATCATTCATGGATGATGTTTCTGATCTTTGTTGCTTTGGTGGATGGGAGGAATGATGAGTTATGTTTGCATTTGGGGTGTGGAGGTGGGGAAAGCAGCTTCCAGAGTTAATTAGGCTGGGGGAGTGACCAGGTGTGCTCAGTAATTCATTGAGCTTGTCTGTCTTAATCACCTGCTCCCTGAAATGATGGGTGGCTGAGGAGAAAGGGAATCACTCAGGGCTCAAGGTAACTCACTTCTGGGAGTTCCTACAGGAACTCTCTTAACAACACAACAGGAACTGCTCTTAACAACATAAAAATCAAAGCAAAACCAACCCAAAGCCCAGAAGAACTTCAGTTGTCCTAATTTGATGTCTCAGTTTGATAACTTTGCTTTGGAAAATCTAATTGGTAGATGCATCATTTACAGCCCTGATGTAAAAGATTCAGAGACTACATTATTGTTTTCCTGGAATATCCTGAGTTGGAAGAACCCACAAGGATCATCCAGTTCCTGAATTGTTCACTCCTCGTTTCCTGTGCACTTTGAAAGTGCTCATGCACAACATGAATTGATTCTTGTTGAAACTGAATTTGAAAAATAGGCTTAAATATTTAATTTTCTTTGTCATTCACCTTTACTGCTGCAATTTCAAGTCTCTGTTTCCTGAGAAATCAAACTTCCCAAAGGTTGGAGATTGGAGTTAATCATCCTTTGGAGGCAGAATGCTTTGTGTTAGTCTGAGCAGCAGTGGAGGATGTTCCCATTCTTGTTCAGTGCGTGCCTCTGAACCCCTGGGGTGGCAGCTCTGTGCTCACTCCCAGTGTGGACCCTGCAAAAACCTTCCTTGGCACGTGGGATGTGCTTTGTGTTGCTCTGGGCTGCCTGGAGCTGGGATGTTGGGAGTCACCCTTGACTAGAAGTGACTCAGTGCCCCAGCCACGCTGCAGATGTTTGGTGGCAGAGCTGCCCTGCTCTGCCAGATGAGGCATAAGGAGCTGTTGAATGCAGTTTGGACCCAGTTCATCCAGGGATCTTAGCCTCCAGCTGTTACTTTGAGTCAGAGCCTTCAAAAGTTAAGCACAGAGTCATTAGGGTTAGAAAAGCCCTCTGAGGTCATCGAGTCCAAGCACTCCTCCAGCACTGCCAATTTCACCCCTGTCCCCAAGTGCCACATCCACATGTCAGAGAAGACCTGACCAATTTTAGTTCAGGATCATAGTGGTGTTGAGTCTCTGCCATTGAAGAACAGAAGAGTTTCAGAGGGGAAGAAGGGGATAAAGTAAATACATGCATGGAACTTTTTTACAGATCTTGGCCACAGATTCATTATAAATTTCACATAGCTTCTGTAGCTTTTACATTTTGGAAATATATGTTTAGGCACTATTTCAAAGTCTTCAAGAACCAAGACAGGAGGAATTTATTTGCTGTTAGGTAATTAACGGTGTTGTGTGCCTGAGAGACTCCTGAGTTCAGCTGTTGCTTACTGAGACTGCAGTTTGAAAACCCCTGTCATGCAGGGTTTCCTTGCCAGCCTCAGGATAGGTGACAGAAGTGTTGTACTGCCCCTGTTTAAGGTATTTAGAAACAAACAAGACCTGTATTTCACACTGTCAAAGATCTTTCAACCTAGTCAGGCAGGAGGAATCCTTGGGAAGGGGCTGTTATGCTGGAGTAGACTCTGTGGAGATGATGCACACCTTGGTGCAGAAAGTGTTGCCAAGCTGAGCAGTAAAAGCCAATTAAATTCTCTGTGTTTTACCAGTTGTTCCCAGCCCAGCTCCTCAGAGTAGCTCCTCTTCCTGCAGTAGCATCAGTAACATCTTGTGAATGGAAAAATGCTGGAGAGTCTGAATGACCCCCAAACAACCCCAGCACCTTCCAGCTGAGGTGAAACTTGTGAATAATGTGATGCTGGCTGTTTCAAAGTGTTCCATGTGTGCTGGCTGGCCAGAATTGCTGTTTCCTTGTGAATGTTTTCAGAAACACTTGGTCCTTGTGAGGAATGCCTTGGCTTAGAATTCCAGACTGGATGGGTGAGAAAAGGGACCTGGAGTTCTTAGTGCAGGGAGTTGACTGAAGTGCTTTGGTCCTTGTGAGGAATGCCTTGGCTTAGAATTCCAGACTGGATGGGTGAGAAAAGGGACCTGGAGTTCTTAGTGCAGGGAGTTGACTGAAGTGCCACAAATAAACCATCATCATATTGATATTTAATTTCACTGAGTGCTATCACTAGTTCACTCTCATGCTTTTCCCCTTATTTATGTAAAACTTCAGCATTTGCTGCCTGTAGTTGTGAATCCCCCTTGTGCTGGTGTTGGGTTCTCTCTTGGTGACTTTATTGGGTTTGGAGACACTTTAACTGCAGGCATTCCTCACTTTCTGCTCTGAAATGTACTGTTTGCTTAAGATACTCCAAATGTTATCAGTGTTTCTTTACTTTACTCATTGGTTGTTCTGTTCCCAGGCACGTTTGGGCGCATTTTCCATGGAATTCTAATAGAAGAAAAAGACCCCAGTAAAGAGAAACAAGTTTTTGTCAAAACTGTTAAAGGTATGTTTGCATGAAGGTGTGGGTTTGTGTGCAGGTGTTTGAACTGTGCTGCAGGCTGAGAGTGCCAAACCTGGCTTTGTAACAACCCCCTTTTCTCCAAAACATGCAAATGATGAAAAGTAAAAGCAGTTTGGATGCTTCCTTCAGCCATAGAGAACAGCAATCATATATGGAAGAAAAATGCATGCACCAGTACTTTCAGTCATCACCCTTGAATACTTTTGTTTATTATTCTTCTAAGTAGAAAATTATATTGTTTTTTTTTACTAAGCATATCATTGTCTTCCCAGTCACAGCCTTGTCCTCTGCAAATTGCTGAAAAACACTTGAAATGTATCTTAAGAATCTTTTACAAATGCATGGCTGTACAAAAGACAGGGCATAGTTTCTGCCTTCCTTAAACTTTGCAACTGAAGCATGAGAATTGGCATTTAGAACTGAATTTATCCAAATACAGCACCTGTGTTCAGGAAATGCCTTGAAATGGGGATAGGTAGACTTAAGGAGCAAGGTGGGTGTAGATGAAAATATTGCAAATGTCCCACATGTCTGTCACATGTATCCATGTGTGTATTACAAGTATCCTACCTGTATCCCTGTGTTAATGTATCCTACATCTATCCCTTGCTCTGCAATCATCACAAGTTCTCTTTTTGCCAAATTCCCAGTACAGTGGTTGTTTTCCCTCTTATTTTTGTCATTTCTGTTGGGTGTCTTATTGCCTTTGGTTTTTCATTTGACAACTTCTTTAATTCTTTCTTGCAAAAAAAAAAAAGCCACTATAAGATTTTCAACTCATTCTGCTTTTTTTTTTTTTTTTTTTTTTTTTTTTTTTTTTTTTTGTGGCTTGGCTATTAATTTTTAAAGATAATGATTAGGAAATGGTGAAGCTGCTGAATTTTGTTGTTGACTCTTTCTGCTGCCCATTTATTCTCTGCTAGCCTTAAGGAAAATATGGTGCTTAAAGGAAGCAGCCACTTTGGTGTGTTTCTGGCACAATCAGATGTTTCTGGTGCTCTTCTCCCTCACATGACATAGAATAATGGAATGGTTTGGGTTGGAAGGGACCTTGAAGATTACCCAGTCCCACCCCTGCCTTGGGCAGGGACACCTCCCACTATCCCAGGTTGCTCCAAGCCCTGTCCAAGCTGCCTTTGGACACTTCCAGGGATCCAGGGGCAGCCACAGCTGCTCTGGGCAACCTGTGCCAGAGCCTGCCCACCCTCACCAGGGAAGAATTTCTTCCCAATATTCATCTAATTCTGCCTTCTGACAGCTTAAAGCATGTCCTATCCCTCCATCCCTTGTCCCAAGTCCCTGTCCAGCTCTCCTGGAGCCCCTTTTGGGGGCCCTGAGTTCTCCCTGGAGCCTTCTCTTCTCCAGGTGAACGCCCCCAGCTCTCCCAGCCTGGCTTCTCTTGCTTAAAAACCAAAAAAATTGCTTCTTTCTAGTATTTTGGGAACACTTTCTGAATTCTGCCTTCTTCTGTTCCCTTTCACTGCCAAACAGTTCTGTCTTTTTTATTTCTTGGCTCTTATTTAATAATAGTTCTCAAAAACTTGGCCCTTGGCACCCGAACTACTTTTTCTAGCATTGGATTAAACAACATAACATTTGTCAAAAGTGATCTTAATTTAGCTGCCTCCCATGACCTCTTATTGAATTGCTTTCCCAAAATGGGACTTCCAATGCACTCCTAAATCCATAATTCTCCCTTAGAGTGACTTGTGCCTGTGACACATTCATGTCCTATAGGGAAAAACTCTTCCCTTTGCAGGGAAGGATTCAGTGCAGTGATGGCATTCATCACTGTAGAGAATTTCCCAGCATTAAAAAGGATCTGTGTGTAAGAAATGTAGAGTAGGTTTTGCTGATACTTGGGCCTGGGCAGCAGAATTTTGCAAGGAATAAAACTTGTAACATCCCCTCTCCTCACAGCAGGGCTGATATTACACAGCTTCATTTTCACACCCTGGCTGTTATTGCTGTGTGTGTGGCTGGGACATGTAATAAGTTGGGAATTTGATCTGGTTGGAAGAGAAAAACCTGCAAAAATTCTCTTGTAACCAGAGTTTTTCCTTGATCTCAGTCATTCTGTGGCCACACACACACTGCTGTTCTGGCACAAGCAGAAGCAGGGCAGGACCATAAAAGCTTGATGGGTATGAGAACCATTAAACTGACTTAAGTATCTCTTTGCTGAAGGCAGTAAAGCCTGAGGGTCATGGAAAATAGACAAGGAATAGCTTTGTCTATGGAGCTAAATTAACCCTTTCCCAAAAGTATGAGCTCCTCCAGAACTGCCTTTTTTAACCCTGAGGTGCATTCTGAAAGTGATAAAATGAAGTCCAGTGGTGCCCCAAATGTCAGGAAACAATGGGGATGGGGGTGGAGTATCCCAGATCTTTGGAAAATGTGAACTGAGGTTCTTTGAGTAGGTACTGTGAGGAAGAATAACCTTGAGAGAAAAAACACCTCTTTTTTCTCACCAGGATCAGAGCTTGGGAAACTGAAGACACTGTTCTGAAATTAGGGGAGTGGTTATGGCTTTAAACCTGGAATTTCAAGAGAATCCTAGAATCCCAGAATGGTTTGGGTTGGAAGGGACCTTAAAGCCCATCTCATTCCACCCCTGCCATGGGCAGGGACACCTTCCACTAGCTCAAGTTGCTCCAAGCCCTGTCCAGCCTGGCCTGGGACACTTCCAGGGATCCAGGGGCAGCCACAGCTTCTCTGGGCAACCTGTGCCAGTGTCTGACCTCACAAGGAAGAATAAATAATTAATTTTTTCAAAATTGTCTTCCTTATGTCAAATGTAAATTTACCCTTTTCCTGTTTAAATCATTGCCCTTTTTCCTGTCCCTGCAAGCTGTGATCAAAATTCTGTTTCAGTATTTCTTACAATCCACCAGCCACAGTAAAGTATCCTTGGAAAATTTTCTTCTCCAGGCTGAACCTCCCCAGCCCAACAAGTAATACAAGAGTTTGGGTTTGTTGGCTGTTAAGAGCTCTGTGCCACTCAGGTGGGTGTCAAGATTGGAGTGTGCTTGTTCAGCATGATCAGACTGCTTTCTCATCTGCCACAGAATTTGGGGTCTTTCATTTGAACACTTCATGAAGTTATTGAAGTACTTTTGAAGTGATTCAGTTGTTACTTGTTCTGTAGCTCTTAAATTGATGGGGTGTAAAAGTTGGAGATGCTTCTCTTGAAATCTCAACACCCCCTCTCTTACAAAGACTGGCTGAAGGAGGATTCATCGCTGGGTTTTACTCCAGATCCTTAAAAGAGTTTTTTCGTTCATGGAGATTTAGTTCACTCCTGGGAGAAAGTTGTAACATGCCCGTGGTAGTGACAAAGTTTCTACATGCAGGTTCATGAAATAGATGAGTTTATAAGTTTTTTTTAATGCTGTATCATCTGTTCTGGGTGCCTGAGCCTTCTTATATGTGCAGTGCCTTGTGCCAAGGAGAGCTTCAAAGGAACATGGATCTCTTTTGGCTTTCTGGAAGCTCTGATAACTCCAGACTGCAAAGATCCCAAGCTCTGGGGGAAAAGTGTGACTTGTTCAGGCTGTCCTGCATCCTTCATGTTGGCCATACAGTTGTTGTGTTGTCTTTGCACTTCACACTTCCACTGTGTTCATCTGCTAGGCAAGGTGCTCATAGTTACTTTCACACTTAGACATTTCAGTGGAAAATTCACCTTCATTCTGTCTTCAAACAGACCCTGATGAAGACTGAGGATATGTGTCATTGCCAGCAAGAACAAGGATATGTTATCTAGAATATTTGGGATTTTAGAATCTTTGAATCAACACAACCTGAATGAGTTCTTTGTCAGAAAGATGAGAGACTTAGCTGGCATTTGCTTTCTCCGTTGTGTTTTTTGTTTTACAGAAAAATTGGGTTATGAGGATGGAATGCTTCACTTTCCAATCAAAGGATTCCAATCCCTCTCAGTTTTGGGAAGTGTCTCTGATGGCATCTTCCTCCAAGCTGGCATTACATCTCTTGCCAGGGTTTAACAGATCCCTCCAGCCTTTCTGGGGCATCTTTTAAATCATCTGATGTCAGAGGAGGAAGAAAACGCACAAGTTTCACCTTTGATTTAAAGAACACATTGTTTAATGGTGCTTTTCCTGTGAAGGAGAAAATTCTTAGCAAAACAAATGGAATTGTGTTATTCCAGGAACATATGAAGTGAGGGTGAGCTGTGCAGAGCCCTGACTCATTTAGGATGTTCTGGCCAAGGTACACTTTTGGTAAAAACAACACAGTGTGCTGTTCAAGATAACCCAGCTGCTCCCATTTCGTGTTCTACCCACTTAACATTTTTCTGATGTACAAGGAAGGAGTGTTTGGAAACAAACCATCCATGGAAAGCACTGGAAACAAAGTGTTGACAAAGGTCAGCTCTTTAAACTTTATTGTTCTACCAACTTTTAACAAAGCTTTTGAGTTCTGTCACCTTAGGTCACTAAAAGACTTTCAGCATTCTTGGCTATCTCTGACATTTTACTATTTAGAGTTTTAAAATTTATTGCTTGTTAAGAGGAGATGTCCCATTCCTGGAAGTGCTCAGGGCAGGTTGGACAGGGCTTGGAGCATTGTGATCTAGTGGAAGGTGTCCCTGCCCATGGCAGGAGGTGGAGTGAGAAGAGCTTTAAGGTCCCTTCCAACCCAAACCATTCCATGGTTGCAACATTGGTGGCCCTTTAGGACTTCATGCAACTGGGAAGTGTAGGAATGGAAATCCTGGGAATTCAGGCTGTGCCAAGCAGGAGAAAGCAATGGGCACATTTAAGGGATTTAGGTGTGGACAAGAAGCCCTGTGTTAACCAAGGTGAAGGTTTCTTGTTCACACTAAACAGAACTTGGAGCATCATAGTTGTTCTCAAGGGGTTATGTTTCAATTGATGGAATTTGCTCTTCTGGGCAGTTCATTCTTAAGAAGCACAGCCATGTGAAAATAGTTCTAAGTTTAAGTTTGTACCTTAAACACACAGTATTTGAAGTAATTGTTCAAAAGTATTTAATCTTCCAAAATCAGAGTGCAGGATCCTGTTTCTGAAGAGTATAGTTTATGCCAAAGAATAAATCAAGAGTTACTGCTCATCTGAGCTAAATTCTTGAGTGTCTTTATAAGGGAAGATACTTGAATTTAAAGAATTTGGAATAAGTAGCAAATTTCTGAATATCAGCCTAAAAACGCACTTGATTTGCCATTTAATCCTAGTTCTTTAGGAAAATATCCTGAGACACCTAAAGCAGTACAGTATGCTTCAGAAAATACTGAGGGGATGATTTCCAAAGTATTGTACTAGATCATTTAAAGATTTATTATTCCATATGCTAAAAGATATTCACCTGCAGGACACTTTAATTTACATACAGTTGAAATCTCTACTTGTACATCAGTTTTATTATGTGCTGCAACTTGACCTTTGGACCAGGACATCAGTCATGTCTCTCTTTCCCAGTTTCACTTTCAACTTACCTAACACTTTCAGGTTCACTTTAAGTTAAATGGATTATTGAACAAATAGCCTTTTACTTCCTCCTCTTTGCTGCTGCTTCCTGGATTCTGGTGTTACTGTTACACAGGGAACTAAGACTATCCCCAAATCCTGCTTTTCTCAGCCCTTTTCTGTGGTTTAAAACTGCATGTGCATTTGTAATGTAGGAAATCCAGAATAGCATTCCCTATTTTAGCAGTGTCATGTTGACTCAATCCCAAGATTTATTAAAATTAGGCTTGGATTTGTCAGTGTGAGCTGCTTTGCTTTGCAAAATAAACTCATGTGGTTGATACTTGATGCCTGGATAGCAGGATTGGAAGAGAAATCCTGCTCTGTGGAAATCTTATCAGGACTAATGCAGTGTCCTGTGCTGTAACCTCTTCCTGCTGTGGTTTGGAGTGCATGTCTTACCTTTACAGGAGACTGGAATTCTGTAGGATGCAGAGCTGCCTTGGAAAGCAGGGGGATGTTGAATTTGTGGAAGTGATGACCTGGACACCTCCTGCAGCTCTGAGCTGCAAACAGGAGCTCAGTGTGCTGTGCTCAGTCCGTGGCAGGAGGAAGCATCAGATGCTCCACTTGGCTCTGGCTGACTCCTGGGGCCTGGAAATTTGAAAGCTGAAATATTTTTTATATCTACTTTCCTTTCTGCCTGAGATAAAGCAGGTTGGATCATGACTTCTTGCATTTCCTTCTGGTGAAGGAAAGTTGTGAAGGTTACCTGATAGGAGCATTAAAAACGTCCTGTGCAACAGATGTGATCACAGGCATTGAATTACTTCCAAATACTCGTGTAGAGGGGTTAAAGCAATACTCAGGCATCCATTCTCTTTGAACTGGGGTGGAATTCTGCCTTGGGAGCAGTTTTACCTAATTAATTGCCATACAGAAACTAACTAAGCAGTAATTAACAAGGATGTGTTGATACTGGGAGCATTTATCACCTGGAGCTGCTCTAGTCCTGCACTCTAAATTCCTGTGACCACTGTGCCTGCCTGTGTGGCTGTTACCCTTCAGTAACTGGAGCTTGTGCACTTTGTCATGGGATATTTGGCAAAGCCCACAAAGCTGAAAAATAATAAGGGTAATAGAAGCTTGTGAAAACAGGCAGGGGTGTAGAAAATGGCCTGTGTAAGTGTTGTGATGTGGGGGAGTATTACCTTGCAGTATGAAACAGGAGGAAGTTCACAGGGGAACAAGCCATTACAAATGGTCCAAAGATGAGAAAAGCTGCAGGTAAAACATCTTCTTAAATATTGTAGTTGGAAACATTGATCAGAAGCCTTGGAGCTCCTGGCTGTAGTATTTGCAGAGCTGCTTCTGACAGGAGTCTTGAAAGAATCTGCTGTTAGTGCTTGCAGCAGGCTGTGAGAGAGTTCAAATGGGACTCAGTTCAATTTTGAAACCTGTGGTTACATGGGTTTTCAAGTTCTGCTTTGTTTTCTGAAGAAACAGATTTCAGTGACCATTCTACAAGGAGAAGTCTTGTAAATTGTAATGCTGCCTGAGAGGGGGTTGTGAGGTGGGTGTCACTCTGTTCTCCCAGGGAACAAGGGACAGGGCAAGAAGAAAATTGCCTCAAGTTGCCCCAGGGGAAGTTTAGGTTGGATATTAGGGAAAATTTCTTCCCAGAAAGGGCTGTCCATCCCTGGCACAGCTGCCCAGGGCAGTGGTGGAGTCCCCATTCCTGAAGGGATTTAACAGAGGTGTGGATGTGGCACTTGGAGACATGGGTTAGGAGTGGCTTTGGCAGCACTGGAGGAATGAGTGGACTTGATCTTGGAGGACTTTTCCAACCTAAAGGATTCTGTGATCCTACTTAAGCTGTGCTTTGCAATTTTGAGGCTCTGGGAGGTCTGACTTACAAAGTGACTCATGAAAGCATTCAGCTAATCAGTTCCCCTCTGCAATATCCAGGTAATTGCTGCTTTTCATCTCTGCTATGTCCTTTGGGGTGTGGAGTGACTTTTCCTGGTGAAGCAGAGCCTGGTGCCCTGCAGCTGATGAGTGCCTGGTCTCAGAGCAGGCAGTTCCCTTCAATTTGGTGTCATCACAGAACTTGCCCAAGATCTTTTCACCTGATGATTCATGTGATCGATGAATGATAACAAACAAAGATTTTAAAATGAATTTTTGCAGATGGATTTTAAGACGTTGGTAAAAATGGAATAGGTGTTTTTTCTCCCCATGAACCAGGCAGGGCCCCAGCACATCCCAGCACAGAGGGATGTAAAACCAGCAGTGCCAAGAGCCCCATTGTGCCTGGCTGCATACAAATCCTGTGATATCAGGAGATAAACCTGCAGCTCCATCAGAGCTTGGAATCCTGCCTTGTTCTTGCCCTGCGCCTCAAGGCAGGCTTTCACAGCCAGGCTTTTGGGTAAAACCAGGGCTTGGAGAGCATCTTCCTCTCTGGAATGCATTTACATCTATCTCAGTCTTGGTTTTAAGCACCTTCTGAAAGTTGAACCTTTTTGGTCCTAACTTGAGTATCTGGAATATTTCTGGGTATTAAATCTTCCTCTGAACTCACCTGAATTTGCTGCTCTTTGGTTTCTCAGCTGTTGGTGCATGATCACCTTGTGGAAATCTGGCTGCTCCTCATGAGTATCCAACTGCAACTCCATTTGTGGCTGAGCACTGACATGTTCTTAATCATAAAGAATGTAATATCTCAGTTCAGCTTTTTTCAGGGCTTTAAGGAAGTTTTTCAATGAGCCCTTGTTGCCTTGCCCTGGAGCACTCAAGTTCAGGGCTGTTCATGGTGCCCAGATTTAATAAAGAGGAGACTGTGACCTCCTCAGTTGTGTCTCCAAGTAGCTGTTGTAATTTCAGAGGTTTCTGGCTCTGTGGGAGGCTTTTCCCCCTCTCCCCTCTGTAGCTGTGTGTGTGGCTGTGCTCGTATCTGACACCTTCATGGATTTGGGGCAGACAAAAGAAGCCACAAAAGCCCTTGGGCTTTTTATTTTTACATCCCATGGGTGTGACAGTATCCTTCCCCTTTTCTGTCTGAGTGGCTGCACAAACAGTTTTGAGAAGAAAACAAGGTGTGTGTGTTTACATGTAGCACTCAGGGATTGACACAGTTTGGGGAATTTGGGGTTATACATTGGCCCAGGCAGGAAGATGGAATCTGTAGGATTCATCTCACTATGTCCTTGGAAAAAGATCTCAGCAAGCTGGGATTGCTGTGGCACTGGGGCTCTGTTTCTCTTATTAAAACTAGAAATGGTGGCTTTGCTGGATTGGTTTTAAGGATTTTTAGTACAGGATGCTCAGATTCACCAGGCCTCCACAACAAAAAATGTAATATTGCCAAAATCTCCTTTGTCCTGGTCTGTGAAGATGTGTGTGTTGGTTGCTCAAAAGTGGACATAGTCTATTAAATGTGACAGAGTTTTTTTAACTTAACTTTTTCCTTTGTAACTGATGAAAATGCCTTAAAAGGAAGCCTGATTGCAGTGGGGACTGTTGCAGTAGCAGTATTTTGGTGTTCTTTTCCCCCTTTTGACAAGAATCACTCCAAGAAGTGGTGATTAATACTGTGTTTTGAATTATATCTAGTACAAACCCACAATAATCAAATTGTGTGGTGGTTCTAAATTGGCACTGGTCTCAACTAGGGGAGGATTAGCCTTGAACACTATTGTTTGTTCTGAGTCTGTTGAATTTGTTGGTGTTGGGTAAGTTTTTTCTATGCAGAAAACAAGGAAATAATATTGATAAGCAAACACAATATGGATGGTGGGACTGTTTCACAAGATAAGATTTCAGTTTCCGTATACACTTGCCTGGGAGTCAATCATCCTTTTGGGTGCCCAACCACTATAACCTGGGGAGAAAACAACACTGACCTGCTGGAAACTTCCCTGAGTGCTGGAAAGGGAAAGGCTTTGGCAGAAGAGTCACCTTCTGGAGATGAATGGGTGCATTGTCCAAACCAGCCTGACTCGTTCTGTAGATCTTAAATCCACTCTTAAACAATCTCTGATTTAAAGCTTCAAATTATTGCTTGGTGGCTCTTATAATTAAAAGCAAACCAGTTCAGCAAGCACAGGGCCAGAGAGTGTGTGAGGAGTTAATCAGCTTAAACTCACACCCAGGAATCTCTTTCCTGCCTTCATCATGTGCTGGATGAAGAGGTTGAGGTCTTTGGGCCCTGTAATTACTGCTGAAGCTCTGTACAGGTAACCTGCTCCTCTGACTTCTCAGAATCTGCTTTTCCACCTCCATTTTTAATGCTGGCTTTTAGAACTGCCTGATTCAGTCATCCAGGGCTGTGTAACTTTGTTTTAAGGTAGGATCTTGGTTTTTCTTTCCTCTTTCCAAGCCTTTTGCATCTGTCTTGTACATAATCAAATTCATCAAGTGTCCAGCCCACAGGGGTAGGACCTTCCCTTTCTCATGCTTCTGTTGGAGTGCAGACCAGGGACTTCAGCTGGCCATGGCTTCAGTGTCTCCTGCACTGCAAGAACCTGTTTGTAGCATCCCCACATAGAGAGTTGTTATCAAATAGAAGGGAATCACAGATTTGTTTGAGTTGGAAAAACCTTCCAAGACCATCAAGTCCCACCATTCCCCCAGCACTGTCAAGGCCACCACTCAAGTGCCTCACCCACACAGATTTAAACCCCTCCAGACCTAAATCCTCAACCAGTGCCCCAGGCAGGCTGTTCCAATGTCTGACCATCCTTTCTGTCAGTAAATATTCCCCAGTATCCAGTCTGAACTTCCCCTGGTGCAACTCAGAACTGTTTCCTCTCATCCTGTCCCTGTTCCCAGGGAGCAGAGCCCGACCCCCCAGCTGTCCCCTCCTGTCAGGAGTTGTGCAGAGCCACAAGGGCCATCCTGAGCCTCCTTTGCTCCAGGCTGAGCCCTTTCCCAGCTCCCTCAGCTGTCCCTGGTGCTCCAGCCTCATTCCCAGCTCTGTTCCCTGCCCTGGAGAATCTCCAGCCTCTCAAAGTCCCTGTAGTGATGGGCCCAAAAGCACTGGCTGATGCATCCCATAATATACCACAATTGTCACTAATTTAGTGGCACCTCTGAGTTTCTGCAGAGTGCTCCCATCACTCTTCACTCAGCCCCATTTTCTTTTGCAGGGCTCAGGCTCAGTTAGGAAAGGGTGTCAGGGCTGTACAGGAGCAGGATCAGACCTTGGAGGAGGGAAAAGAGCAGAGGATTTCTTGCCTATTCTTCCTCCCAGGCAGTAAAACCTTGGCTTGACTCATCCAGGACATGTAAATTCCCCCTAGTGCAGCAAGGAGAGCTCCTTGGGCTGTGCTGGGCTCTCCTGTGCCAGCTCCCTGCCAGAACTAGTCCCAGCATGAGGGAGACATGGAAAATGCTCCCAGGTGTGAGGGGGGTGGGACTGGGAGAGCTCCTGTTGGTGTCTCCTTATGTTTCCCTGGAGGTTCTTGCCACCAAAGGTGGGAAAAAACCCTAAATACACAAATAGTGGTGAGAAAGGGGTTTCAGGCTTCTGTGTTTCTGCCCACTGGATGCTCTGATTGCCTTGGGTTATTGGAGTTATCACAGGTGCCTGAATTTTAGCTGGCAGCAGTGGTTTTATTTATTTATTCATTTGAAAAGGTGGGGGAGAGAACAGCAAACAGTTCTAAGGTTACCAAGAGTCAAGTGTGTCAAGCAAGAGAGCAAGGAAATAAGTAAATATAGACATAAACAGCCTCCAGCCATGTGGCAGTACACACAACTGTACCTGGAGTGGTAACTCAGCAGCAAAGCATCCCTTGGAGCACATTTGTGCTTGGGAGCATTTGGCACATCCCACTTCTTCCATGGGCACCACTCCTGTGCAGGATGAGACCCCACTGCCCAGTGCAGCTGTCAGGAAGTGCAGAACCAGAGCCTGTCAGCCCCTGGAATGTGTTTGATTTCCTTTCTGGGCTTGACCCCACTCCTTAAAGCAGAAATGAGCCTCAGAACTTGGCCTTGAACTTTTTTCTCTCTCTTTTTTTAAGTGCTTTTTCTAAGTGCCATTTTAAGAAAGGAGGCAAACAAGTTCTGTTTGTGCTCAAGTGACCTGAAGTGACTTGCAGATCTGGACTGAATTTTAATTAATGTGTTGATTTGTTTCCAATGTTTATCTGTGGTTCCTTTTTCCCTCAGATCAAGCCTCGGAGGTGCAGGTGACAATGATGCTGACAGAAAGCTGTAAACTCAGAGGGCTTCACCACAGGTAGGGTGACAAATCCATGTCACTGTGAGGTGGAAGTACCTGGGCTAAAGCTCCCTGGGGAGAGGGAGCTGTTTGTTGGGAATTCAGCAGCACTTCTGTAGAATCATGGAATGCCAGCTGGTTTTGGGTGGGAAGGGACCTTAAAGCTCATTTCTGCCATGGGCAGGGACACCCTCCACTGTCCCAGGTTGCTCCAAGCCCTGTCCAACCTGGCCTTGGACACTCCCAGGGATCCAGGGGCAGCAACAGCTGCTCTGGACACCCTGTGCCAGGGCCTCAGCACCCTCACAGGGAAGGATTTCTTCCCAATATCCCATCTATCCTTATCTGTCAGTGTGCATCTATGCCCCCTTGTTCTGTCACTCCATGCCTCGTCCCCAGTCCCTCTCCAGCTCTCCTGGAGCCTCTTTAGGCACTGGAAAGGACTCTAAGATCTCCCTGGATCCTTCTGCAGGCTGGACATTCCCAGCCTTATGTAATAAAGGCCTTGCCTAAAGTACAAGAGTAGCAAGTTTTTGGTGAAACATACTTAAATAGAAACAAAATTAACTTGCTCTGCTCTCATCATTCCAAATGAGCTGTTGTCCTCCCTTTTATAAGTCAAGCTTTTTAAAAAAAGTCCAGAAAGCTTTTCTTCCCTACACTGCCTAAAAAGCTGGGACCCTCATGGGTCTGGATGTGACACCAGGCTGTGAGAAATTTTCAGGAAAGAGTAAGAAAATTCAAAATTAAAAACAATGGTAAGTCGTTGGTGACTTTGCTAATGATTTTCAATGGAAAATACAGGTATTTTAAAAAGTGCTTAATGGAAATTGAAACTGTCTCCAGTTTGGTTTGAGTTTTTATGAATTTACATGTTGATATATATATTATGTATTATATTTCTTCTAAGGAAGATGTGCAGAGACACTGCAGCATGGGGATTACCTGAGCCACAAAAGGCATGGAAACGCCCTTAAAGTGGCTGATTCACAGCTAAAATTTTCTGTTCTGTCACTTTGCAGTGGATCAAACATGATGTTCTGACTTTTTTTTTGTTTAAATGCTGTAGTAGAAGTATATCTTTTATATCTGTAACAGATTTAGAATGCTGCACCTCCCAGTTTAGGATATAGCACTTCTGTGTCTTCACCTGTATTCACTACAATTTATCTCAGCCCTCTTGGACCAAGTGAAACTGTTTGGAGGATTCTTTCATAATGGGAAAGTAGTCAAATATTTCATTTATTAAAAGTACTGTCTAGGGCTTCAGTTAATTGGACACATTGCACTCTGCAATTCCTAATACAAGATTAAATGCTTTTCTTTCATCTTGAATTAATTTTATTGCTGTGTTTAGGAATCAAAATTATTTTAATCAAATTGTAGTTCCATAACATTAGGAATTTCTGTGTCTTCCAGGAATCTGCTGCCTATCACTCATGTCTGTATAGAGGAGGGAGAGAAACCAATGGTGCTGCTGCCCTACATGAACTGGGGGAACCTTAAACTCTTCCTGAGACAGTGCAAATTGGTGGAGGCCAACAATCCTCAGGTACCCTTGGGCATATGGGACTTTGTGCCCATTAAAACTCCATTTGCTCTGAGTTTGTGCCACCAGAGGAATGGTTGTGGCACTCTCCTGGTCAGTGTGATCCAGGAGAGCTGCAGAGGTGGCTCCCCAGCAAGTGTTTGCCTTGTTTCCCACCAGGAAAAGTTTATCCTGGGTGTTCAGAGGGCAGGATGCTGTCACTTCTCATTAGGGTAGAAGCTCAATCAATGCATCCTAAAATTATAGCAACAAATAGAGAAAATTGTGGATTAAATTAAGGGAAATGGTGTATGGAGAAATTTCAGATTTACTGATACTTCTCTTGGTATCCCAAGCTATAAATACATGCAAGATTTTAATTATGATGGGACTGTGAAGCTGCAGAAGGAGCTGAAGCAGCAGCCTCTGATACTGGTTTTGGAGAGCAGCAAGGATTTTGACTGTGCTGCTGCCTGGGATTAGCTGGTTTCCAGGGAAACAAAGTGAAAAAGGTGTGGGAAGGGGTAAAATGGACCATTTTTGCCTATGCCCACTTCCAATCAAAGGAAAAGTAGGTACAAAGAGTGTGGCACTTGCAAGATGGAAGTATTTTCCCTTGGCATGTCAAATATGTTAAAATTTCAAGTCAGACACCATCATGAGTGCCCATAGGTGGTTGTGTCTGTGGGGACTGGAAGGGGAGGAGGCACTGGGACACCCAGTAACCCTGCAGGTGCTGGGCTGAAGGGGCTGATGGCTGCTGCTCTGGGCTCTTGCAGGCAATTTCCCAGCAGGATCTGGTACACATGGCCATCCAGATTGCCTGTGGGATGAGCTACCTGGCCAGGAGGGAGGTCATCCACAAGGACCTGGCTGCAAGGAACTGTGTGTAAGTACTGTCCCCTCTGCAGCTGCAGCTCCCTGCACTCAGCCTGAGCTCCCCTTCAGAATGCAGGGTTGGGGTCTCTGGTGTAGTCAGTGAAGTTGTTTTCCCCCAAAGCAAGGGGAACCAGGAGTTGTGGTTCTAAAGGATGCAGAACATCCTCTCTGTAAATGCTTCAGCTGGGTTTGAGTATCACTTTTTCAAAGGCTTGAAAAGAATTAAAGTTTCCTTCAATTTTAGTAAAAACTTGGACTATCTTTGACAGTTTATCAATGGATAGATTTTTGTTTGAAGTTGGTTTTCTTCATTCTTTCTCCTTAAAAACTAAGTTAAAGACTTTGTTCATTGGTAGATTTCTTAATTGCCAAATGATGGATAGATATAAATGTACTCTGGAATGGCAGGAGTGCCAGAGAGGGGTTTGAGACCATCTTCAGGTTGGAATACACTCCAAAATGTAGAGGTGGAGGTGTTTGGTGGCCTTCTAGGAACCAGTCACTCAGTGACCACCATCTCTGCTCTTGTGCCCCATAAAGGTGCTCAGTGTGATGACAGATCCTGTTCCTAATTCCTATTGCTGTTCCTCACTGCTGAGCACACTGAGGAGGAAGTGGGACCACAGGAGACAGATCACAAACATCAGGGAATCACAAACATCAGGGACATCCCCTGGAACTTTATGTTTGGAAAGATAAAGAGGTGCCAGTAGCCAAGGTCCCCTGAAGGACTTTGTTCCACCCACCCCTCTTTGTTCCCCAGGTTTACTCTGGGTGGTGAAAGGCTGGGAAGTGCATCAGACCCATCTCCTAATTTTGGGAAGGGAGCCAAGATTCCAGTGATCTTGGCAGGTTTAAGGGAGGAAATGCTTGTGGTCTCATGTGCCCATGGCACAGCCAGGTCCAGTTACAGTGGACATGAGAGTTACACAACTCAGAGCTGTCTAATTGCTGGGGAAATGCCCTTTGCATTGCATTTATTTTCAAACAGGTCTTCTAGGAATTTCTCTGAACTCTTGAAAATTACTAGATAATACATTTCCTGTTGTGTAAATTTTGAGGATAATGAAGTGGCCTGAAAGTGCATAGAAAAAATAAAAAGGTATCTGGGATAGTAAAGAGAGAAGCACACAGATCATTTATATTTCATTTTTCTCATCAAAATAAATAATTGGTAAGATGAGAAGACAGCAAAAACCAGTTTGTTACAATACCCCCACCCCAATGTTCCTTCTGGATATTTGTCATACAGTGTTGAAGCCAACATCTTTGCCATATTCTGAAGTCAGCTGTTTATGAGAACACTGAACTTTATTGCGCACAGTTTTAAGTTCAAAGAGTTTGAATCACACCCCAGAGGGGGCAAATTCTCTCTGTTATTTTGAGTCATCTTTTCTTGATGAAAGTTTCCCTTAGTACCCTATTTCTGACAAGCATCAATATCTGTTCTGGAGGGAATAAAGACTTTTCAGCAGATGGCTTGATTGGAGCCATGCTTTTGGACCACAAAGGGTGCTGGTTGGTTCAAGATATTACTGGCTCTTTGTTTGCTTAGATCTTTGCCTCATTATTGCCACAGAGGTACCAGAGCTACAAAGTGTTTAATTGCCCTGATAGGGGATCTCCAACAGAGCAAGAGTAACTTGAGGCAGTTACTTATTTGCTTTAACAGTATTTTTTTGCGCTTGTAAGTGTTTGGCTTTATTTAATCAAGCCTGCTGATTTTTCTAGTGCTTATCAGTTGGCACAGAATTAAACTGGTGCTGTGATGATATTTGCTAATCAGAGTAAGCGTGTCTTGATGCAGGAGAGAGCCAGTGCTCGAGCTGTGGATTAGCAGTGCCCAGTGAGATGCTGAGTGTGGCCCTTGGGGCTGGGCAGAGCTGTTGGCTGTGGGGTTGCTGACCTATTGGAATATTACCAATACTGCAGACAGGATGTGCCTGAGCTTGTCTGGCCCTTGCTGCTGAACCAAACAGGGGCACTGTGGTGTTTCACCCCAGAGACACCTTTGGCTGGCTGGATGCTGCAGCTGGGCACAGGGAGGCGAGTCCAGGCTTGCAGGAGCTCAGGTTTACCTCTGGCAGAGAAGCTTTAAGGTGATGGTGAAGGAAAGGAGCTGGTTCTGATGGAGGGTTTCCATCCAGAGCTTTATTCTGTCTCCCAGGCCTCTGAATGCAGCAACAGCTCCAAAAGAACTCCCTGACCCCGTGGTTGCTGTTCCTTTTAACTCCAGGGAGAGGGGGAGGGAAGGAGTAGGGAGCCACCAACCACGTACAGGAGGGGAGGTCTCAATGGACAAAGGACACCTGGATGGCCCAATGTCCCCTCAGGGGTAGAGGGCATCCTTTGAATCTGCCAATCACTCAGTGCCCTTCTGGAATGCCAGGAGTGACAGACAGTGCTTGGCAGGGGTCAGGGTGGGGAAAGGAGGGATGATTGACACACCTGGGAGGGATCATCGGGGAGGGGCCCAAGGTTCTGAGGTAAATCCTGAAATCCCAATCCTGAGTGTGCTGTTCTCTGTGCCCAGCATCGACGATGCCCTGCAGGTGAAGATCACGGACAACGCGCTGTCGCGGGACCTGTTCCCCATGGACTACCACTGCCTGGGGGACAACGAGAACAGGCCCGTGCGCTGGATGGCTCTGGAAAGCCTGGTCAACAATGAATTCTCCAGTGCTAGTGATGTGGTGAGGGTTTTTTCCCTCCTTCTTACATTTTGGAAATGTGTTTTGTTGACATTTTGCTCTTTTTTCAGCTGTTGGAGAATCCCAGAATGGTTGGGATTGGAAGGGACCTTTAAAGCCTGTTTAATTCCATCCCCTGCCATGGACAGGGACACCTTCCACTGTCCCAGGTTGCTCCAAGACCCGTCCAACCTGGCCTGGAACACTTCCAGAGAGAATCCCAGAATGGAGAATCCCAGAATGGTTGGGATTGAAAGGGACCTTTAAAGCCCATTTAATTCCATCCCCTGCCATGGACAGGGACACCTTCCACTGTCCCAGGATGCTCCAAGCCCTGTCCAGTCTGGCCTGGAATACTTCCAGGGATCCAGGGGCAGCCACAGCTGCTTCTGGGCACCCTGTGCCAGGGCCTCCCCAACCTCATAGGGAAGAATTTATTCCCAATATCCCATCTAACCCTGCCCTCTATCAGTGTGCAGCCATTCTCCCTTGTCCCATCCTTCCATCCCTGTCCCCAGTCCCTCTCCAGCTCTCCTGGAGCCCCTTTAGGGAAGGGGCTGTGATGTCTCCCTGGAGCCTCTCTTCTCCAGGTGAACCCCCCAGTTCTCCCAGCCTGGCTCCAGAGCTCTGCTCCAGCCCTTGGAGCATTTCTGTGGCCTCCTCTGGACTTGCTCCAGCAGCTCCAAAATCCTTCTGGTGTTGGGGACCCCAGAGCTGGAGGCAGGGGACCATGGCACTGGATAGGTAACAGTGGCTTGTTCAGAGCAGCATCTGTTCTCCCACTCCTGCCTCAACTGCTCGTGGCAGATGGTTCAGGGGTCAGTCAGGCCCTTTGTGCACAGCAGAAGTGCTCCTTGCTCCCTGTTCCCTTGGAAGTGCTGGCAGGGAACACACTCAAATTCAGGGAGCTGCACTGAGACTGCTTTTCATAAAGTATCCCAAGTTGGGAGGGACTCACAAGGATCATCCAGTCCAGCTCCTGGCCCTGCACAGACACCCCAACAATCCCAAATGCTCCTGGAGCTCTGGCAGCCTTGGGCCCCTGCCCATTCCCTGGGGATCCTGTTCTGTGCCCCAGCACCCTCTGGAAGTCAGGGTGGACATCCATTCCTCACCCTGTGCTCAGTCTGCTCAGCACAGATCTGCTCAGGCACAGCTTCCCTTGATAAATCCACACTGGCTGTTCCCAGATATCCCTGTGCTTCACAGACATGGGAGTGAGCTCCAGGATAATGAGCTCCCTAGCATTAGCAGGAGCTGGTGTTTGACTCTGTGGCCCACAGCCCCCCAAATCCCAGCTCTTCCAGAGAATTCTTCATTCCAGTGGCCAGGAACCTCTCCCAGCTGAGGTGACCTTTCAGAGATATGAGCAGTGTTGCAGTGACCTCAGCCTGTTCCCTATGATGCATCCCATCCAGGATAGTGGTCTGGTGCCAGTTTGAGCAACTTTAGAGAAGTTCTGGTTGGTTTTTTCCCTCCAAGGTCTCTGTTCTAGTGCTGCAGCCATGTAAACAAGGAAAAGAAGGAAGGAAGGGAAGGTGCCAGTTGTGCTCCACATGTGTATTCATTGGAAAACACATGGGGGTTTGTGTTAGATCCAACCTGAAGACAGAAGAGGAAATGGAAGTTGCCTATAAAAGCATGTTTTTAGAGAGCTAAATTAACTCAATCAAATGGTGGTTTTTTATTTTTACTTTTTTAAAAAAATCTGGGACATGAAAGCAATTACTGTTTGTGAGAACTGGGAAATCAAAGTTTATGTAACAGCAGCAGTGAGGTGTGGAATTTTATTAGGATGAGTAAATCACATTATTGTAACCATTTTTGAAAACTCCAGTGCAATTCAGCATTTCTTCCAGTCCATTTTAACCAGAAGTACTTTTTTCATTGCTTAGGGATGAATGCCACCCACCTTTTAACACCCAGTTCTAACTGCAGACACGTGGCCATCTGAGTTTTGTAGAGTTCAAAAGTGAACAGTTTTTCTGGGTGTAGAAAACACCATGTGCCCTAAATATCAGCTTTGCATCTACCTGGACTCCTTTCACAAAAAGCTGATGTCAGATGTTTTTGTGGGTTTGGTAGGAACAAACCCAGTGATCCATTGCATGTAACAGGGAATGGGTGATGAAGTCTGGTACAAACAGTGTCTGTGTCTGCAGGGATGCCAGGGGATGTGTTCCAGGCTTGCTTTTTGGATGACTTTCTTTCAAATGTGTTTGCTGGCTTGAAACTTTCCCAATAATGTGTTGCTCCCCTGCCAACAGCTCTATCAGTCAGCCAGAGTGTAGGAAAACAAACCATGATTCCTGCTGAATCTTAATTCCCTGTTTTTCCTGCTGTGGCACATGAAACTCTGCATCTCTTCATGCCATTTCTATGCAGCTACCTATGGAATTAGAACAGCTGTATTCCCAGAGTGGTTTTGCTTGAATCACTCTGTTTCATCTTCATGATCACCCCTTGTCCCTCAGCATTCTTCTCCACTGCAGCTAAAAAGGGGCTTTATATCCTTCAGTGGCTGTTTGGAGCGGGGCCACATCTGTGCTCCTTCCCTTCTCTGCCCTTCCCACCTGAAAATATCCCTTCCCTAAGGCTTGGGTCAAGGCAGTGAGTGGGATTTCTCTTGATTAAAACAAGAATTGTGTGAGCCTTGCATGATTCTGCCCCTTTTTAATGAATGATGATGTGGAGCTTGAGTAGTGAGTCACGAGCGTGCAGTATCAGCCCCATCTCTGTTTGGTCTCCTGGGTCTCTGGGTACCAGATAATAAATCATTTTCCTTGTACTCTGCTTGTATGTGGATTCATAGATGGATTTATCATCACTTCAAGCTCTTTCTGGCAAGGGTTGCCAGATGAATGTGTTGAATGCTGATTGTGCTGTCAGGTTTAGTGAGATGAAATCTCTTTTTTTTTTTTCCTGAGTCCTATTCCTGAACTTACTCTCCAAATATACAGATAATTTGGAATAAAAAATTATAATTTCATTTCTGATCCTTTCACTTTTGCAGACTTTTTGGAGGATTTTTGAGGCATTTTAAAAAAGTAAAGTGTAAAAAAACAAATAACTGTTTTATAGGAGATAATAATTTAATGTTCAGTAATTTAGATTTAGGTGTTCTGTAATTTCATGTTAAAAATGCATGATTTTTAAACACTGATATCTTCATGCAGTAAGATTTTAAGTTTAGTTTGACTTTGTAGAATCACAGGTTGGTTTGGGGTGGGAGGAACCTTAAGACCATCTGGATCTTACTCCCTGCCAAGGGCAAGGACACCTTCCACTAGCCCAGGTTGCTCCAAACTCCATGTAGCCTGACCATGGGGCAGGCATGGGGCAGCTTCTCTGAGCAATTTATCACCAATTCTGCTGATTTTTCATTAGCCCAGTTCAAGACATGTTGAATTTGGTTATATATAGAGCATTTATGTAAAGCTTTCTTACTGTGTGTAATTGTCTTGATCAGCAATCCTCCTCACAGCTGACTTTGTGGCCTGGCTGGGGGAGCTCTGGGGGTTCAGCATGTTGTGTTAATGTTTTTTTTGCACTGTTCCTTTGCAGTGGGCCTTTGGGGTGACACTGTGGGAGCTGATGACCCTGGGCCAGACTCCCTACGTGGACATCGACCCCTTTGAGATGGCAGCTTATTTAAAGGATGGCTATCGAATAGCTCAGCCCATCAACTGCCCCGATGAACTGTGAGTGCCTCTGCTGGGGAAGGACAAACTGCTGCTCTCTGCCTGGGGTGCTTAGCCAGGCTGCCCAAAGACAGAGCCAGGGCTGCCTTTCCTTGCCTGTTTGTTCTGCCTGCCAGACAAAGCCTGGGGTGAACATTGCTCCTGGAACTCTGGCTCTGGGGTCCCCAGCATCAGAAGGAAGTGGAGCTGATGGAGCCAGTCCAGGGGAGGCCATGGAGATATTCTGATGGCTGGAGCCCCCTCTGCTCTGGGAATGTTCAGCCTGGACAAGAGAAGGCTCCTGGGAGAACTTAGAGCCCCTTCCAATGCCTAAACAGGCTCCAGAAGAGCTGGAGAAGCACTTGGGACAAGGGATGGAGGGACAGGACAAGGGGGAATGGCTTCCCACTGCAGAGGGCAGGGATAGATGGGATATTGGGAAGGAATTCTTCCCTGGGAGGGCAGTGAGGCCCTGGCACAGAGTGCCCAGAGCAGCTGTGGCTGCCCCTGGATTCCTGGAAGTGTCCAAGGCCAGGTTGGACAGGGCTTGGAGCATCCTGGGATAGTGGGAGGTGTCCCTGGCTCTGGCAGGGAGGGTGGGACTGGGTAATCTTCGAGGTCCCTTCCAACCCAAGCCATTCCATGCTTTTATAGCACTTGAGCTGTTTCCAGTGAACTCTGTACTGCTCCTTCCTGGATTGCCATGGGTTAAATCCTAAATCAAGCCAGGACCTCTGGTGACAGCCCCTTTGCTCATCATTCCAGGTGTCCATCCTTGGAAGGAGCTGTTCAGCATTATGAACCATAAGATCCAGAGCTCCTTGTCTCTCTCTAGTTGCTCAGCCAGTTTCCCAGTGCCAGATGCTGTTCTGCCTTTCAGGCTGGGGCTGTGGCTGCCTGGCTGACACGGTTCCCCTGTGCTCCATGTGCCTCTGTGTTGCAGGTTTGCTGTGATGGCCTGCTGTTGGGCCCTAGATCCTGAGGAGAGACCCAAGTTTCAGCAGCTGGTGCAATGTCTCACTGAATTTCACGCAGCGTTGGGAGCCTACGTCTGAAACAGCAGCAGAAGATGGAATTCCCTGCTTGGGAGAAGCCATGGCATCCACCTGCAGCTCCTTGCATCCCTTGGACTCACACACATGATGTGTATAAAGCAACACTACAGGGAGAAAGCACTTCTTCCAAAACACTGTGCCTTAGAATGCCTTAGTAGTCTCAAGTTTTTTTGTAAGACCTCTTGGTGTTGAATATTTTCTAGATATCACTTTTGCTAAGTTAAATTGAGACCTTTTGGTTTGCCATCAGGATTTGTAAAGTGTAGAGATAGTGAACTGAAACATGAGATTTGGATGGACTTTGCACTCTGACAGCAGACACGTGATTTTTTCAGAAGGGTTTATGGAACTGGTAGAAAAGTGAGGAGAGGGGAAATGAAAAAAAAACACACTGCAGAAAATTTTCCCTGCTTTTAAAAAAAATGTTGAAACTGAATCTTTCTGACCAGCTCTAGTGTTTGTACTTGTATGTATCTGGAATAGCTTTTTAGTATCAACTTCTTCTATTTTGAGACAACAGCACATTATGGTTGGATCCACACATCTTACCTTTTTAACCCATTCACAAATGTTCTTTGGAAAAGCTGGTCTTCAGGATACAACATCTCCTTTCTAAAGTGATGATGTAAAAGTGATCCCAGTTTACCTCATACAGAGAGTGGTGAAAGTGGGGTAAGAATGGTGCCCCTCCTTTCACATCCAAGGATTTTTGAGATGGTTTTATGTGCTAACTAAAGGCCTTCAGAGAAGAGCCAGAGCAGCCCCTGTGTGGGAGTCTGTCACCTCAGGCTTCTGCCCTGCAGTTTCTCTTGTTCAAAAAGGTACTGGTTGTTTTTTATGGGCTTTTATGGCCTGAAATGGGCTTAAATATATAAATATATATTTGTAAAGACACTTGCAGAGTAAAGAATGTTTTTCTATTACACCTAACGTGAAAGCTTGGTCCCTCACCTTACCCTGTGTGTGGATTGTGCAGGTTGGTGGTGGTTGGGTTGGGGTTGGCAGGAAGAGAAGGTGGATTACCTGCCTCCCTGAGACTTCAGGTATTATCCTGCTGCCTTCCTTAACCCAGAGATCCAATCCACCCCAGGTTGCTTTGAGCGTTGCTTAAGAGGACTGAACATGTTTTTTCAGCAAAATGTGCGATTCAGGCTTTTTCTATATGAAACAAAGTTACTTGCAGGGTAACTCCTGGTTCTCCTGGTGGACTGCAGGCTGCATCCTCTGCCTGGTGGCACCACGAGGCGGGTTGTGCTTCAGCACAGTGTGGGACATGAAAAGTTGCCTTTTGTCTCTCAGCATCTGCAGTTGAACACCCGCTGCCTTGAGTGTTTGTGCAACTGCAGGGGTGGGACATTGCCCTGGCAGGCTCTGGAGCCATTGCAGTGTTTTAGGAGACTGCTGTGCAAGTATGAGCAGCTGGATTTGGCTGGCTCATGCAGATGTGCAGCTTCTGTTCGTTCCAGAGTTGTGAACTTGCTGAAGACAATCATCTCAGAGGGTTAATGAGGCAGAGCTTTGTGTGGTCCATATCCCTCAAAACACCAGAGCTTTCCTGTCTGTACTCCAGGGTTTGTTACCTGTGGACAGTGACCTAAGCCTTGCATTATCCTGGAAGGAAACTTTCCTACTGGCTCAAGTTTGGGCACGTTGTGATGGGCTGTGCTTGCCTGACAGAATTGGAACTGGTTTTGTTTGGCTGAGTTTGGAGTGGCTGAGTCTGGGGACAGCAGCAGGGCCTTGGGTGTGTGGTGTCTCCATTCTGACCCGGGGAACTGGTACCAGTGGCAGGACTTGACAGTGACGTGGGCGTTGAAGTCAGCAGTGGCAGTTCCTGACACCCAGGTCGGTGTTCAAACAGGATCTGTGGAGATCACAGCTCTGAAAGTGAGGTTGGAGAACAGCCCAGGGTGAAAATGATCCACCTCTTCTCTGTGCCCAGAGTCATGTGCACACAGGATGTGCATTGTGCAAGTTCTGCTCACACCCCAGGGGTGTCACAGGTGACATCTGACCACGGTGGGATGGACGTGGCTCAGGGATGTGCTGCACCTGAACCTGCTCAACTCAGCTGTGGGAGCAGGAAATGTGCCAGCTCTCCCTTCCCTGGGCTGCTTCTCCCCTGCCTTCATCACAGAGACTGGGAAGTGGATCAGCACAGCTTAGGGTACAGATACAACTCTTCATTTTGGAAATTTGCTTTCATTTAATCGGGGTTCATCTACAGGATGAGGGTGCTGGGCCAACTGCTCCACCCAGGGCAGTGGTGGAGTCCCCATCCCTGGAAGTGTTCAGAAAGCAGGTGGATGATGGTACAGTTTGTGGGCATGGTGGGCTCTGGTCAAAGGTTGGACTCAGTGATCTTGGAGGTCTTGGAATGACCAAGGAGGTCTTGGAGGTCCCAATGACTCAATGCTTTGACCACAGACATTCTGCTGATAGCAGAGCTACCTTGAGTAGATGCCTTGCAGGAATTTGTTGTACCTAAGACTGCAAATAGCTTTACTGCAGGGATTTTGCTGCCTGGGTTGTACCTTAGCTCCATGGGCTTTTGGGGAAACTCTTGAGGAGCAGATCATGTGGGTAGAAGGTTGGAAAGACAGACTTCCTGGAAGGACAACATTATTGATAACTTTTAGTCTTAAAGTATGTGGAGAAGTCTCAGTGTGACTGACCCTGGGAAGAGCTGCATGGAGCATGGCTGGGAGGTGAGGTGAGGAGATGAAGAACAGAGAGCTGTGGTTACACAAAAGAGGAAGTTAGGAAGAATGTAGCTCCCAGGTGTTTTTTTTTCTTGGGAGGGTAATGCCAGAAGTCAGAATGAGGCAAGGAGGAGTAAAAGCAAGAGGTGTTGAGCATTAAGTTGGTGGCTTAGGTGGAAAGGCAGCTGAAGGACAGGGTGGGATGGATTTCTCTTTGAGGACTGAGGGCAGAGTTCTTGGGTGGACTCAGGTGGAGGAGTGATCCCTCTGGAGTGAAGAGAAGGATCAAACCATGGGGAGAGGAGGAGGCTGAGAGCAGACAGGGCTTCCTAAGTGATGGGTTGAGAGCTGTGGGGTTGTTAGGGAGAAGGACCTGGAAAACAACACTCAGAGAATGGCTGCTCTGTGGTTTTTCCATGTATCTCAAGACACCTTGGAGGATCAAAACACTTTCCTTGTTCAGCCTCATGTCCTTTGTTTCCTTTGTTTTGTAGCTGTGTCCAGATTGGCAGCAAAGGGTGAGACTGAAATGGCAAAAGAAGGTGGGAATTAAGAGGTGACCTTGTTTTATTTAATTTATTTTATTCCCTGGAGTTTTACACTTGCAATCAGCACCCCAGAGTGTTCAACAGCCTTTGTGCTGTGATCTGAGAAGGCTTCCAGCTCTTCTGTCTGCAAAAACTCATGTGTTGTGTGCTCTAAACTACAGCATGGAAAGGTCAGCTGGCGCTTGTCAGAGGTAAGTGAAAATACTGCCAAAATGGTGGAATTCCTCTCAGGACATTGAATTTAAACATTTTTTGTGGTAGCTGGTGGATGGGAATCATTTAGAAGAAAAGGAAGATTTAAAACAATAAGGAGAAAAAGTCACCAGTCCAAATACCAGTGTTAAAACTCTCACCTGGCACGTGAAGGGTGCCCATGCAATCCCATTGGGAAGCAGCCCCCTTGGAGTGTTTTGTGCCTCACATCAGGTATTTTTTTCAGCACAACACATGTGCAAATAACCCATGGATTTTGAGTTCTTGAGGCTGTGGTAATTCAGCTTGAGAAATCCCTGTCAGTTGAATTACTGCTAGTGGATTATCACAGGATGCTATTTGATCTCAGCACAGGAATTTCAGTGAGGAGCCATTGGAAGAAATTAAAGAAATGTGTTTAAAACGAGCAAAAGAGCTCTGAGAACTGGTATGAGGGATCCAAGTAGTTCCACTGACACCACAGAATGCCTGATAAGGAGTCAGCCTGGCAGCTGGAATCTGTGGAGCTGCTGCTGCTGCTGGGGGAGTGAAGCACTTCATGCCCTGGCACATCCAGGTTCTTCCAACCAGATAAGGACATCCATGGGCTCCACACAGCCATGCTCCTGGTAATTGCTGCTTCCTCATGGGTGAGGATGTGGAAAACCTACCTTTGCTCTGGGAGTGCCTCGCAAATATCAGATGGAAGTGGCATTGCTGAGAGGGAGTGTTTTGGGGTGGAGGGAACGTGCTTTATTCCTGATGGCTCACCCCATTCCTGAAGGGAGTGTGCTGTGCCTGTCCTGACCTTAGGCTGGGTCTTGCTTGGAGCAACATCTGAGTGCTGCTGAGAAGGGGCTTGTGTTGCTGTGCAGGAGCTCTGAGCAGGAGGAAGGCTTGGCTGGAAGATTTGGGGGTGTTTTGGGTCAGTTTTTGGCCTGTTTTGGCACTGATTGTTGGACTCAGCAGAGCTTGGCGTGTTCTCACATGGCTGAGCTTGATGTCCTGCTGCCAGACATGGTGGCTTTGCAGAAGCTTCCCATGAAAACATTCCTCCACTAAGAAATCCAAGAATTAGGCAGAGTTAAACAAAATAACATCCCCAAGCGTGTTTTTGATTCATATGCCAGCTTCTGTGCATTCCTAGGGTGGGAGAGGCTGGATCATCGTCCTGTCTCCTCCTCTCCCTCCTTTCTGCCCCCTGTCGCTATAGGACATGAAAGAACACAAGCTCACCACCGTTCTCAAGGTGAAGGAAAAAAGGGAAGTTTATTTTCTGACTCCAACATTTATAGTTTTCTACAAGTGACAGCGGATTGGAGGGTGACAGTGCCACCTCTCCAATGACACTGGACAAACCAACAGTCTATCAACTCTGTTCCTCTATAAAGGAATGCAAAACAATGAGTTATTTACAGAAAGTGTGTGAGAAAGTTTACTACAAGAATGTCAACATCAGGAGGCTTAGAAAATCTTAAAAAACCAGGGTGACAGCCCCCAGCCCCTCCTGCAGCTCCATACTCTCAGTTTCCACCTGGGTTTCTTAAAGAGGTTGTTTAAGGAACCTCCCATAGCTTTGGGCCTGGTGAGGTGGGTTATGTTTGGGAGAAACCCTCTGGGATCCAAGAACTCTTGTCTTGCCTTGCATCCATCGTGGAACCAAAACACAGAGCAAACCACCAGAAACCCTGGCACTGGCTGGGCTGCAAGGAGTCCCCCTGCCCAAGGAATTTGGCTCATGGGATCAGACTGGAGCCAGCTGGTAAGAGCAGGATCTGCTCACATCACCCTGGAGATGACAAGATGTCTGGGACCTGTCCTGATGTGGGAGAGATGCACAGCAGAGGCTGGCACTTGAGGCTTGCTCTTGGAGCTGTCCAACACCTTTAAATGAGCCATTTTCACAGTTGGGATGAGTTTGAAATCCCATTTTGTGCAGATCCAGGCCCTGGAAAAGCCAGTTGTTCTAAGGGTGGAAGTTAGGGGAGGTGGCTCCCATGACCTGGTGATGCTTCAGCCTCTGGAACAGACTTGGAGAAGGCTGGTAGCTGAAGCTGTGAGTGCTGTGTGCATTTCTGCTGCAAAACTTGGATGAAATCCAATTGGAATCTCCTCTGGATGTGCCTGAGATGTGATAGCCTGTGCAGGATGCAAATTAAGTGCTCCAGCCAACACATAAAAGCTTACCTGGTTTTCCAGCTTACCTGGTCCTGAGACTGCTCAGCCCAGGCTCTCTGTGTCCCACCTCATTCCAGGCCGCCTTGGGTCAACACTTGCTGTGAGCACATCTTGGTTCTTGAAGCCCCTTGCCCACAGAGAATCCAGCTGTTCTCAACCTTTCCAAATGGAGCAGAGCAGGTGGGAACTGTAAACAGAGCTGCCCTCCAAGCCTTGTCTCTGAGCCAGGAGAAACCCAGGGGTGGATGCACCTCTGTGTAAACCTCCCCTCTGGGGTCAGGCTGAGGAGATGGGGGCTTCAGCCTGGAGAAAAGAAGGTTGTGTGGAGACCTTAGAACAGCCTTCCAGGATCTGAGGGGACTACAGCTGGAGAGGGACTCTTTGTCAGGAACTGCAGTAACAGGATAAGAGGGAATTGATTCAAGCTGAGAGTAGGGTTAGATGGAATATTGGGAAGAAATTCCTCCCTGTGAGGGAGGTCAGGCCCTGGCACAGGGTGCCCAGAGCAGCTGTGGCTGCTCCATCCCTGGAAGTGTTCCAGGCCAGCTTGGACAGGGCTTGGAGGACCCTTGGATAGTGGAAGGTGTCCCTGCCCATGGCAGAAGCTGGAATGGGATGACCTTTAAGGTCCCATCCAACTCTTGGCATTCTGGGATTCCATGCAGGAGAAGCGCCCTGCTGGGTGTGATTCATGCTCTACAAGGAAAAATAAATGCATTGTCTGCCTGTGGTGATGCAAATGGGACAGAGGTCAGGAACAGATTTCTAGGAAATGCTGAAGGACAGTGAAAATAGCGTTTGAGGAAAAAGGCTGGAAGGAATAGGGAAGTGGAGCTACTAAACTTGTGTTTGCAGTCATGTTGAAGTCTTTGGAGACGGGGAGACAGGAAGCTGCTGTGGAAAGAGGATTTGATACCATGGGCATGATAAAAGGATGAGCCAAGCAGGGAGATGGTCAAATACCAGGGAAGAACAGCTATGTTGGCCTGACAGGAGGCTTCAGGCTCTGTGTTGGGTAAATGTCGTGTTTGGAGCATCTCTTTTTATGTATAAACAGTGTTTCATGGAGCAGCTGGACAGGACACCCCTCAGGAAGAACCCAGGTTTTGCTCTGGCTGATGCACAGGATCAGGTGTGGAATTAGTGGAGAGCTGCTCTGTACCAATGATCAAACTGGGGTTGGATCTGCAGTCCTGCTGGGCAGGGAAAGAAAAAGAACAAAGGGGGTGAAAAACAGGAGGAAAAAACCAATGAAAAACAAAAAATCCCACAAATAAATTTGTATTTAATCTTGAAAGAAATGGTGGCTGAGGCTGCCTTGCTGAAGGATTCCTAGGAGCATCAGGAAAAGGTGGGGAAGCAAGGCCAGGGCAGGTTTAGATTGGATATTAGGGGAAATTTCTTCACCAAAAGGGTGGTGAGACACAGAAACAGGCTACCCAGGGTAGTAGTGGAATTCCTGTCCTTGGAGGGATTTAAAAGCTGTGTGGATGTGGCACTTGGGGACAATGCTGTGAGAGGTGGCCTTGGCAGTGTTTGGGTGGGGTTGGACTCAGTGATCCTGGAGAGCTTTTCCATCCTGTATGTTGCCAGTTAACTGGAAATAGCACAGGGGAAATTACACATGGGAAGAGGGAGTTGCTGGCAGCTTCTCTGGGATTCATGGGAGTGGGAAACCTGTGCTGCTTCTCCAAGGGGCCCATCCATAGGGTGCCATTGTAGATTACCTACCAAATTTTACTCCTGAAGCAAACGAGTGGTTTACTGGGAGCTGAGGAGACCATTGAGCTCTTACAAAACCACGAAGGGATGG
Source organism: Molothrus aeneus (assembly GCF_037042795.1). Lineage (NCBI taxonomy): Eukaryota > Metazoa > Chordata > Aves > Passeriformes > Icteridae > Molothrus > Molothrus aeneus. The sequence continues at coordinate 4,873,232 of NC_089655.1, read as the reverse complement.
TGAAAACCCACTGAAAAGTTTGCTGGTTTGAGCCTTTCTCCAGCAGGATGGTGCTGACAGCTGAGCTGTGGGCTCAGCTGGTCTACAAGCGCCCTTTGTAGCCTGGGTGATGCCAGCAGCTCGTGTGGGACTGAGGGCTATCTCCATAAAAAAGGTGTTTTCAGTGCCAGCATCCAGCAGAAATCCCAGTTGTTGCTCTTGGAAGACAAGTGAAGGTTCAGGTGATGTCATGTCAGTCCTTCCATCTCCCACGTCATGTTACCCCAGGATATCTTGGTCCTACCTGCAGAGGCCATTCCCAGCTTTGTTTTGGCACTGTTGGGACGTAACAAAGAGCGTGGATTCTGGGAAGAGCTGTGAGTTCCAGCTCTGCTCAGCTTTTGGGAAAACAGCATTGCACGTCAGAGCCTGGTTTGGGTGTCTGCAGGGAGTTGTTGTGCCCTGGGGGATCCGGGCTGGATCCTTGGTGCCCTGGGATGGTTTTGGCTGCTCCCCAGTCCCGCCGTCAGAGTCTCGGATTTTGGAATGCGTCCTCCAAAGACTCCCAGCCAGAAAGCTCTACCTGGGAGCCACAGGAATGCTACTTTCAAGAATCAGGAGATCTTCTTGGGACAGAACCAACCACCCTTGCTTTGCTGCCGCTGGTCTGAAGACGTGTGGCCATCCAGGCTGGGGCCACCTTGGGAGTGGAGCAGAAGTCTGATGAAGAGTAGCTGGGGGGGTTCAACCTGGAGAAAAGAAGGTTCAGGGGGGACCTTCTCACTCTGTCCAACCCCCTGACAGGAGGGTGGGGCTCAGGGGGTTTGGTCTCTGGTCCCGGGGAACAAGTGGAAATGGCCTCAGGTTGCACTGAGGGATGTTTAGGTTGGATATTAGGAAAACGTTTCTTCACAGAAAAGGCCAGGAGACCATAAACACCCAAACAATTCCTGGTTTGGGTAAACTCTGGATTTACCTATTGCTGCCATGAAATTTGTCCTCTTTTCCACTCTCTGATCCATTCCACGCAGCATCTCACAATTGGTTCCTTCCTGAGGAGTGAGTGACGTTGTCATGGAGCATTGGAATTACAGTAAGTCTTTAGGGATAAATTAAAATTAATGCAGCTCCTGACCCAGGTGTTAGATTTGTCCTTTTCCCTTGTGTAAGACTGGTGTAATGAGGAGTGCCGAACTCTGTGGACAATTATCCATGCTGGAAAGCTTCAGCATGACTCCCAAACAAGACAAAAAAGACTTTAATAATGAAAAGCTTAATGCCCTAAGTTGTACACACAGGGTTTTGCTGCAAGAAGGGACTTGTGGATACTGTCTCTGAGTCTATAGAAACACATAATTCTCTTAAAGCTCCTTTGTTCCTTTGGGTAGCCCGAGCCATGCTGGGTGTGTGTCTCTAATCTTGAAATCTATGAGCTTTAAGGAAAAAATTAAGTTAATTAAAACAGTTTTTACATGTATTGTCAGGTGTTGCTTCTGACTGTGGGACCAGACTGCCTGGATCCACGATCACTGAAACACAGGAATCTCTTACCATTATCCCCTCCCAAAATCTGCCTAATTTGGACCAGAGCAGTTTGAAACTCTGGTGTTTAGGGAATTAATATCCTATTTCTCAACGTGTCTGCTCAATAGATGCCAGATCCCAGGGGGGAAATTGGGAGCCATAGGAAGGAGAGGTGGGTGGGAGAGCACATTAAGCAGCCACCACTCCCACAAATATATTTCCTCCTGGCGAGTCGTTGATGAGATGCTCAGGATTTGCAGGAAGCTTGAGTGCTGCCACTTCTTTTTATCTCCTTCCTGTGTCCTGGCAGAGTTCATCTGACAGTCATTGGTGACAGGTTTGTGTTTTCCTCCAGTTCCCTGGAGCAGAAACTCTCCCTTCCCTTGGCTGCTGGCGGCAAAGTCCAGGGTTCCAAGGGCCTTGGTGGTTGGACCCCTGTGTGGAGCTTGTTGGCCCCCCCATGTACATTCCTCAGCCAGGAGCAACATCTTGTACCACTTCCAAAGTTCATGTGGGCTTCTTTCACCTGACTTTGGTGCTGGGCAGGTCCTTGAGGTTCTAGAACCTGAGGGTTTCCTGTTTTTGCTGTCCCAGGTGGCTGCAAGGCCAGAGCCCAGGTTTGGTGAACTGATGTTGCAGCCTGTGGCAGACACCACAGATTGGATGTCAGAGCCACAGAAAACAGCAGGAAACTGCCAAATGGGGCTTTTTTAGCATTGCTTTAATTTGCTCCCTTAAAAATATCAGGGTCTGGAGTCCTGTCCTTTTATGAACACCTCATCAAGGTGCTGCAGCAAGTTCCCAGCCCTGAAGAACCAAAACCTGGAAAACAAATGGGCTCTAATAGGGAAAATGTCTTCATTAATGTCATTCTATAAAAAAGATTTAATTGGTTTTGGGGTTTTTTCCATGTTGGAGGAAAACTGTTTTCCTTCATGCATGGCGCAGCTGCCGGTAACGCGTCAAGCCTTGAGCGTCGCCCAGAGCTTGGGCACCCCCAGCACAGGAAAGAAGGAAATTGTTTGTGTTTGACTGCAAAAATACAATAATCTGGGAGGCCATATGGTGGAGGAAGCAGCACTAAGTGTCAATTAATTGCTCAGGGTTTGTTTTTAATTTCCCAATCTCAAGTTTTTATTCTTTCCCTGCACAGCCCAACAACGCCCCTGTGCAGGGCTGATCCCAGGGTGGGCAGCAGGAAAGGGGTTGGGATTGTGCCCCTCTGCCCTGTTCAGGTGAGACCCCACCTGCAGAGCGGCCCCAGCCCTGGGGCCCAGCACAGGAAGGGCCTGGAGCTGCTGGAGAGAGTCCAGAGGAGGCACCAGGGTGAGCAGAGGGATGGAGCAGCTCTGCTGGGAGGAAAGGCTGGCACAGCTGGGATTGCTCAGCCTGGAGGAGAGAAGGTGATTGTGGTCTTTCAGTGTGTGAAAGCCAGAGAAGGACTTTGGACAAGGGGTAGAGTGACAGGGTAAGGGGGAATGGCTTCAAACTGAAGGAGAGTGGGTTTTGATTAAATGTTAAAGCAATTCTTCCCTGTGAGGGTGGTGAGGCCCTGGCACAGGGTGCCCAGAGCAGCTGTGGCTGCCCCTGGATCCCTGGAATGTACAAAGCCAGGCTGGACAGAGCTTGGAGCAACCTGGGACAGTGGAAGGTGTCCCTGCCCATGGCAGGAGTGAAACAGGATGAGCTTTAAGGTCCCTTCCAACCCAAACCATTCCATGGCTGTATGAAGTCACGTCACTCACTTTGCTCAGCTGCTGTGTCTTTGCAGGCCTCCACAACCTTCCCAGGAGCTGCAAAGGCCACCTTAAAAACCACAGGAGAAGCTTCCCCAAGTCTGTTTGCTTGGAGCAGATGGTACTTGGAAGGATAAGGGGAATGTGTCCTGAGAGGGGCTGGCTTCAGCTCTCCCTTTGACTGAGTTCTGCTGTCAGGACACATCTGGGGCTACTATGAGTTCCTTCTTTGGGAATTCCATCCCTAGGATGCTTCAGGCTTGTTCTGCCTCTACCGGCAGTGAGGTGAGCACATGCCATGGAAAAGGGATGCTTCTGGAGAGTAAAACCCACACGCCCTGGGACTGCTGGCAGGGGCTGCTCCAGGTGGTCCTTAAAGGTAAATGAGGGTGAAAAGGCTGACAGAGAACCCCTTTCTCCTGGCACAGGAGGACCTGGAATGTGCAGCCCCCATGCGTGAATCCTGGTGGGATGTGGTGCAAAGCAGCCTCTTCTCCCTGCCCCGTGAATCCTCCAGACAACGTGGCCATGGCCATCCCACCCACCCCAGGATTTCCTTCACCAGGGATCTTTAGGGTAAATTCTGCTGTAGCTGAGTCATGCAAAGCTGTCAAATGAGCTGTAAACCCAGTTTGTGAGTGTGGGCCCCCCTGCTCCAAAGAGATCCAAAATTCCCCAAGCCCTTTGGCCGCACATTGGGGAGGGAATGCTCAAGTCCTTACATAGTTTTGCACTGCTGGGCTGCACCCTGGTCCCACTGCAGACAGTCTGATGACACCAAGGGCTCATGAACTTGTTCAAAATGTGCTTCCCCATTGCAGCTTTGTGCCAGGCTGTCCCTGAGGGTGGCACGTTCCAGGCTGGCAGCCCTGAGAGCCTCATTCCTTGGCTTGTCCAAACAAAGGCAGGTGGCTGATGTGCTGGGAGAGGGAGGCAGGAGTGATGCTCTGAGCTTGGTCTGAAGGAAACAAACAGGTGGGAGCTGTACCCTTTGTGGGGAGGCTCCAGAAACAACAAAGTTGTTGGGCAGGGCCCAGAGAGAGGTGGGAGCAGCCAGCACAGCTCCAACAACCGTGGCAGCTCCTCCACATGCCCTGGGCAAACAAAGCAGCATCTGCATGGCAGCACCTGAGCCAACATTGGCACAGGAGGCAGCAAGGGCTCAAGAGGGCTGGCAGGTTTCTAATGCACCTTTTCTAAGCTCTTAGGAATGTCAGAACCCAGAGCAAAACACGTCTGCATTACCCTCTGACCCCAGCAAGGTGTGGGATCCTCAGGAACGAGCTGGCTTTGCTTCCTGATTGCCCCCCAGGGTTCCAGCACAGCATTGGGTCACCAGTCCCTGCTGCTGTGCCCAGGGCTGTTCCATAAGGAGATAGAGGAGTAGATACTATGAAAAATTTCTTCCTGCCCAGGGAAATGGTGGAATCACCATCCATGGAAGAGTTCCCAAAATGTGTGGATGTTCCATAAGGAGATAGAGGAGTAGATACTATGAAAAATTTCTTCCTGCCCAGGGAAATGGTGGAGCCACCATCCCTGTAAGTGCTCCCAAAACGTGTGGATGTGGCACTTGAGGCCATGGGTTAGTGTTGAACCCTCTGGTGCTGGTTGATGTTTGCACTTGGTGATCTCAAAGGACTTTCCCAGCCCTGAGGATTCCATGGGCAGTAAGGATGCTCCCCCATCACGCAGAGGCCATCAGCTTGCCTCTGGCAGAGGGATCCTCCAGCCCAGCAGCACAAAGGACAGCCACACCTGGGCTGGGGAGAGCAGGCAGGTGTCACCTGCACAGCCTGGGGACCTCCCCAGTGCCGCGGAACCTCGAGAGGCCGTGGCCTGCTGACATCCCTGGCTCCAGGCTGGGTGGTTCAGCAGGGTGGGTCCGTGTGCTCAGGGATGAGGCTGAGCTGTGGGACATCCTCCCCGTGGGGTGGCTCTGTGGTTTGTTTGCTGAGGGAGATAAAGGCTGGCGTGGGCTCGGCCGCACGTGGGGCTGCGGCTCTTGCACAACCCCGTGAGAATGAAAACAAACCCCAAGTCCTTCCTCTTCCCTCCACCCCTGGCATTTAGTGGAAATGCTGATGGGCCTGGTTGGTGTTTTTATGTCTGCTTGTTGCTTTCCTTCTGGCCAAAGTCCATGTTGCCAGAGATTTTCCGTTAAGCTTTTTCCTGGAAAGCTCTGCCATGGAAGAGGAACACCCAGAGAAAACCTGGGGCTCTGTGCAGGTCCTTCAGGGGAGGAGGTGGTGGTGGTGGTGGTGGTGGTGGTGGTGGTGGGATGCACTGACCAGGGCTGGAACAGGGCCATCTCCTGGGGCCAGCAGGAAAACTTCAGCCTGGAAGGTAGAGGAAATCTTGGATGAGACCAAAACATTTGAATATTTTGAAGGTCACAAACCCAGTGGGGAACACATGAGGGAATCATGGAATGGATTGTAAGGGACCTTGAATGGTCATCCAGACCAGTCCTCCTGGTGTGAGCGGGGAGCTGGACCTGGGAGAAATTCAGACACCACTGAGGATATGCAGGGAGAGCTGAGGAGCAGCAAATGTCAGAGCTGAGAGATGCAGTGCCAGGGTGGGGTGTCTGACTGCCACCTGTCCCCACCACGCCCCGGGATGGAGCCAGGTGTTTGCTGAGCTGCTGTGTCAGGATGGGTCAGCATGTCCTGCCCTGGACCTCCTGCCCTGGGCACCTCTGTCCTCTGCTCTGAACCCTGGTTGGGCTCTAGAGCAGGAAGTCCAGCAAACACAGTCAGCTTGGATTGGTCCTTGGATTTCATTGACCTGGTCCTTGGAGCTGGAGAAGGCAAGCCTGGGAGAGGGAGCATCTCCTGATGTCCTGGTTAGAGGCAGGACCTCACCAACAGGTATTCCCATGGGCAGGGTGAGTCACAGGAGCCCTGGCACAAGGAGGTGCCTGGGTCTGGCTCTCCTGTTGGTGCGTGGGGTCTGGTGTTCCCAGCCTGGTGTGGAGGGAGTGGGCAGGACCTGGGCAGTGGCCATGGCCATGGTGTGCTGTGCCCTTGTCCCCAGGCAGCTCTGTCTGTCCCACCTGGTGAGCCACGTGCTTCCCTCCTGCACCTGGCCAGACCCAGTTTGCCACTGGGATCCTGCAGCTGGAGCAGGAGACACACTAAGCTGGAGATCTTCCCAGAAAGCAGGGCATATCCCCACAGGGTTTGTTTGTTTATTTGTTTGTGCTGGAGCTGTCACATCCTTGTGGTTCCTATCTCTGTGTATTGCAGATCGTGTTTCTCTGACCTCAGGTGCCCTCCTGGCTCTGCTGGTTTGGTGAGGAGTGAAGTCGGGAGGAAGGCTGGTGCCCTGCTGGTGGCTCAGGTTCTGCTCTGCTCACAAGGATGTTTCTGTCTCTCCTCTGGCTCTGAGGGCCCCCAGGTCCTTATTGAGCACAGCCTGGGGGCTGAGTTACATTGGCAGTGCTGGGTGACCTTGCTGTTTGCAGTTCTCCCGCCTTTATTTTGGCAGAAGACAGGTCCCGGCAGCCCTGCTGGCAGTGGGACACCTCGTGCCTGCAGCAGGAATGGGAAGGTTGGCACACAAAGCCAGGACAATGGGATGGTCAAGTGTGATCACTAGAAGCAGCTCCCTTCCTGTTTTCCAGGAGTTTTCCAGCTGCTCCCTCAAGTTGGTGCCAGCCTGGCCATGTCCCAGACATTCCCTGTTGCCCAGGCTCTTGCTGTGGGTTGGGACTAAGTGTCCTGAAGATGTCTGTCTGCTCCAGGAAAACCCCCAGGGCTGACCTCCCAAGCGGGGAGCTCGTCTGTGCCATGCTCTGCAAGAGGCAGCACGTCGTGGCCTCTGTCCCTGTGCTGGGCAGAGCAGGGAGGGACGAGCCCCAGGCCTGTTCCTGGCACTGCACATCCCTTGGCACGCAGGATAACCCTCCCAGGGGCTGGACCAACCAGCAGCCCCTGCCAGGGCTCTGCCTCCTTGTCCTTGTCTCTCCCAAATTTGCTGTGAACCAGGACACTCCTCCAGCCCTGTGCCCTGGCCACGGTGGGCCCTGCTGGTTGAGCACTGGGGGCTGCACAGCCACGACCCAGCTGCTGCTGGGATCAGGCTGGGGATCAGGCCAGGTCAGGTGTCCAGGTGCAGCAGATGGGTTGATGCAATGTGCCTGTTCCTGTTGGGCAGGGAATGTTGCTCACCTGCCCGGGGAGGTACACGTGCTCCATGGCTTGGCACCGCCTGCCAAGCCTTAATCTCCATTATTTGACAGCTGGAGTGCTGCTGACGTCAATGCCATGGCTCAGGGGGCTTTTGGGGAGGAATGGGCAAGTCTCCGCACACGTGGGCTTAGCAGGAAAACATCATTGAAACCACAGCAGGAGAGCAGGCAGGAGGAGGAGGAGGAGCTGGAGAAAGGACAAGGGGTGCAGTGCCAAGGGACGCCGCTCCTCTGCTGACTCACAGCCCGCTCTGCCTGGCTGGGCATCATCACTGATGCAGGAAAATGCCACCCTGCATGTCCAGCTTGCTGGGAATGGCTGCTGGATTCCCTCCCCACCCATGCTGAGGGTCTGTATGTGCCTGCCCTTCTGATCCCATGGGGACAGTGGGACCACATGGACCACAGCCATGGGAAGCTGGATGTTGTCTGTGCTGCTGGGTGACAGCTGCTCTCCTCTCATCCTTGTCTCAAGGCCTAGGGAAGAGGTGTGGATCTGCCCTTCCCTTCACTCTATTGTCATTAAAGAAGCTGCTTGTCCCTGTCTGCATTGTGCCAGCTTTGGACATTACTGTCCTGCCTCAAGGGAACATTTCAGGATGCTGCTGGGAAGCCATGCCCATGTCACTTTTGGCTTTGGTCAACTCAGCTCTGCTGCTCTCCTCATGAAGGAAATAGGTCCTGTGAATAGGTTATGGGAACAACACCCTGTGTCTCCTCTGGGCTGATCCTGCCTCCAGGAATCCATGTGGTACTCGGTGGTCTGGGGAATGCTGAGCATCCATTGTTTCTCCTTGCAGGGGTGGTCCAGATCCAGCTTCCTTGTGTCTGTCTTGCAAAGCCTCACTTATCTTTGGAGCCTGGATAATGCTCTGGAGAGTCCTGGCATAGATATCATTGCTGCTTCCACTTGTGACCTTAGCAACACATCCTGATGGGAATTGCTCTCCAAGGTGGAAATCCTGTCTGCTCTGCTGCAGGGCTCCTGCTCCCCAAGCAGCACGAGGTCTTTGGCCAAGGCAGTCAACCCTTCCTGCAGGGAAATCACTCTTGTCCTCTGGCACAGGGCAGCCACCCCTGGCACAGGCCCCTATCCCTGGGCCGCTCCGCTTTAACATCCTTAAAAATATTCTATATTAAAAAAAAATAAAGGCAGCAACCCAGGGATTGAGGAGACAAAAGAAGAGGAAGTCAGGAGTTATCACAAGTAGCTCTGAAGGGATTATTTTTTTCCTGGCTTAGAAAGCAACTTGGTGGCAACTGTGCTGAAGCTCAACCTGGGTCGTACCTGGGAAGTGGAAAACCCTGAAAGCCATTCCAGGTCCTGAGCTGAAAGCCAGGAGGGTGAAAGAACCCTGTAAATAATCCACTTCTCAAATGTAAGTTGTTTTCTTTTGCCCCCCACCCCTGCCAGCAGAAAAGAACCTGAGTAACGCTGGATTAAATTACTCGACATCTTGCCTTAGTTTGCCTTTGGTTATGTTTGCACACTGGCATGTGACTGTGTTTCTTCCTGAGCTCATCTTTGAGGCCTTGGAAACTGAAAGTTGGATGATATCCACCAGGCAAGGGTTTTACCAAAGTGTCTCAGTTTTCAGGTCTCTGGGGAAACCTCGACCATGGCTTGGTCCAGAGGAGGGGAAGCAGCTCAAGTTGGGCCATGGTGAGTTTTTCTGGAGAAAGCTGGATTCCTCTCTGCAATTAGTCAAAGGCTGTGATTCAGCCCTCTCTCAGCAAATGAGGCATCCAAAAGTATGCAGGGAGTTTCTTTTCCTTGAAATTCTGCTCCAGAGGGTACATGTGGGCTGTATAACTCAAGTTTTCTGTCATAGAGATAAAAATTGCTCTTGATTACCCAAAAAGCTCACTTTTCTTAAGTGAGAATCCTCTGTGTATGACCTTATCTTCTGGTCCACCTTGCCCCAGGGTGCAGTGGCAAACCCCACTATTTTTTAGCTGATATTCCAACAATATTTTCTGTCTAATATTCCAGCCAAGACTTCACGTGTGCACGTTTCTGTAGCTGGGGGTATGGGACAGGCTCTGCAGCCCAGCCCAGGCTTTAGAGACCCACAATCAGTTCTGAGCATGCTGAAGGCACTTTGAATATCAAAATAATGAACAAATCAGGGGAAATTACCATAAACATGCTAGGAGCTTCCCTAGAAACTCAGCTGGGAAGACTTAGGAGAAGTTTTGTGCATACCTTTAGCAAGATGAGGCTGAGGAGGAGACGTGGTGTTTTGGTCAGAAATATTAATAAAAGGTGTTGCTTTCTGCTACAGACCTGACCTCCTGCTCCAATGACCCCGGGGTTGGCACGTGCTGCGATTTTAGCCATGACTTACAAAATTTGTGCTCACCTGAAGCATCAGGGAAGAGACAGGGAACTGAGTGATTGCATGGAAAAGATGCAGCCCGGTGGCACAAGGGTGAGGAGTCAGAGTGGGGCATGGAATCCCTGGTTCCATTCTTCTCTGGAATCCCTGAGCCCCCTTGTCCATTAAAAAGTGGCTGTATCATGGCATGGCAGGGAGGGTCACCTAATCACTTCTACTACAGCACCTCATCAGGATCTGGCTTTCTCCCTGAGCCACAGTGGCAGATTCCACCTCCTGGTGGTCAAGGACCAGGGGTCCCAAACCCCTTTTTGAAACAATGACAGCCCAACACCATTGGCACAGGCTGGGCTCAGCTTCCCTAAGAGCTCCCATTGTTTCACTGGCCCCAGGAACCAGGGATTGTCTGCCTGAGAGATGGTTCCTGTGGGCTCTTTACAATCAAAAATCACATGTTTTCCGTGGAAGAAAGGCTGTGAAAAGCTGACATCTGATAACCCAGGGGTTTTGGTTCTGCTGCCACCCTCCTTGGTCGCAGGGCTCCCTCTGGGCAAAGCCTGGCCAAGCTGGGTCAGTCTCCACCATGACCTTGCAGATTCCAATGGTTTTGCAACACACAATTCCTTTTTCTTGTTCTTTCAGCTCTGGGAAGAGCAGGGCTGGTGCTGAGAGCTCAGCCCAGCCTTTCTGCTCATTGCTTCCTCCATTCCAGAGCACACGCAGGCCGTGTCCCCTCCTGTGCCTGAGCTGCCAGCACTGCCAGCCCTGATCCCTCCCTGCCACATTGTCTGTGTCATAGTAGGGCTCCAGATGTGGAACACAGGATCCCAGACTGGTTTAGGTTGGATTTAGAACCTTAAAGCTCATCTCATTTCACCCCCTGCCATGGGCAGGCACACCTTCCACTAGCCCAGGTTGCTCCAAGCCTGTCCAGCCTGGCCTTGGACACTTCCAGGGATCCAGGGACAGCCACAGCTTCTTTAGAAACCCACTCCTCTGTTTGAATCCATGGTGTTTGATCAAAAAATGGTTTCCTCAAGTTCTGCCTCTTATTGGGCTCATTTCTGCTGTTTTCCATTGAGCTCAAGTGCAACACATTCCCATTTAATTAAGGAATTGAATCTGGGAGCAAAACCTGTTTGGATCTGCTTTTACCTGGGGGCACACTTGCTTTGGGCTTTTCTCTGCTGAAATCATTGATTTTCTTCCTGAATCCTTCCCAAGGAGAACCCTTCCTACAAGAGTTTCTTGCACACATGAAAAGGTGGGAGAAAACAGAACCCAGCACCCAGATGTCTCCCCTCCTGCAGCTGTGTTACCCCCACAGCTGCCTCTTTGGTCCTGATCCAAGTCCCAGCAGTGGCAGGGGACATTCCCAGTGCAGAGGAAGCCATACCAGTCAGCATTCCAGTCACCCTTTTCAAAATAATTGCTCCAAGCTCCATCCAACCTGGCCTTGGACATTCCAAGGATGGGGCAGCCACAGCTGCTCTGGGCAGCCTGGGATATGTTTATGGAGAGATCCCCTGGAATGAATTGCAAAGGGCTCTGGGATAATTCAGCTCCCAAGAAATGGAGGGAAGAGACGAGGAAGCATCCCAAGGAGGGAGAGGTCAGGAGATTTTCCCGTCCTTTGCTGCCTGGACCACTGAGTGTGGCAGGTCCTTGGTGCTGAGATGGGGTCACAGGGAAAGAGAGGGAGAGCTGTGGGATAGTAGAGGGGAAAAGTAATGTACATAAACACCAGACTCTTAGAACCCAGGCTTCTTAGTCTTTCTAGTAACTCAAACTTACCTCAGTGCTCACCCATTTCTGCTGACGTTTCCCTGACCCTTCACTTCTGAGAAATGGCCTTTCCTGTTCACTGAGTTCATTAGACACAACGTGCTGATTTGTGTCTGGTTGTGTGCTTTGGGGGGTTTTTGCTAGCAGAGAATGTTTTGGTAGGAATTATCTTACTCTGTAAAACCTCTTCAGCCCTAAATCCAGCAGCTTTCAGAGAAAAATCAGATGTGGGTGAAGCTTCCCCCACCCTCACTCTACCCACCTCCGTGCAGATTTCCTAAATCCATGAAACTGGGTGGAGGAGGCTGTTCCTTACTCTCAAAAATGCAAGGCTCAGGCTGGTTGTGCCAGACTCTTGGCCAACCTGGTTTCTGTGAGCATGGAAGACCTCAATGAGAAGCTCTCCCCACCACATCAGCCGATAGGAAAACCTGCTTCTGGAAAAGGACTTTCTTCCTGCCTTTTAAAAGCCAACTGCAGGGTGTTCCTGGTGGAACAGGAATATTTTCCAAGGGCTAAATAATTATGTTTAATTAGTTTTCATTAAGGTTATGCCAATCCACCCTTCTCTTTAGAAACTCAGCTTCTGAAAGGGCTTGGAAACAATGAGGCAGGGAAAATATTGTACCTGTACCTCACTCATTTCCATCTGTCATGGAAAAGGGCCACCACACTCCCAAACTCCTGGGGAAAAGGGCCCAAACAGATTGCACATTAGATGTCCATCCCTCCCAGGTGATGGGAAGCCATGGAATGTCCTGCTGAGGGACACAGGGGTTTCCCCTCTGGCACCTGTGTCTGCACAGCCAGGCTGGCACAAAGCCAGCTGGGGCAGTGGATCCCTGGTCCTCACTTGGCCTATGTCTGAGCCACTGGTTTCCAGTTCACAGCACCATTGTTCCATCTGGAGCATTAAACCCTGCAATCACAGAATGGTTTGGGGGGGAAGGGACCTGTCCTTTCCCTTCCATTGTGGATGTGGAACACAGAATCCCAGATGTGGAACATAGGATGCCAGACTGGTTTAGGTTGGACAGAACCTTAAATCTCATCTCATTTCACCCCCTGCCATGGGCAGGCACACCTTCCATTATTCCAGGTTGCTCCAAGCCCTGTCCAACCTGGCATTGGACACTTCCAGGGATCCAGGGACAGCCACAGCTTCTTTAGAACCCACTCCTCTGTTTGAATCCATGGTGTTTGATCAAAAAATGGTTTCCTCAAGTTCTGCCTCTTATTGGGCTCATTTCTGCTGTTTTCCATTGAGCTCAACAATGGAACACATTCCCAAGTGCAACACATTCCCATTTAATTAAGGAATTGAATCTGGGAGCAAAACCTGTTTGGATCTGCTTTTACCTGGGGGCACACTTGCTTTGGGCTTTTCTCTGCTGAAATCATTGATTTTCTTCCTGAATCCTTCCCAAGGAGAACCCTTCCTACAAGAGTTTCTTGCACACATGAAAAGGTGGGAGAAAACAGAACCCAACCCAGCACCCAGATGTCTCCCCTCCTGCAGCTGTGTCACCCCCACAGCTGCCTCTTTGGTCCTGGTCCAAGTCCCAGCAGTGGCAGGGGACATTCCCAGTGCAGAGGAAGCCATACCAGTCAGCATTCCAGTCACCCTTTTCAAAATAATTGCCAAGGAAGAGCACACACCCTTTGTTTGAATCCATCAAGTGTCCTGTTTATCTTTCCTCTTGGACGCTGCAGGAGAATGTCCCGGTATCACCTGGCCCAAGAAAAAGGGAATTACCCATAAAGGCTTGAAACATCCCCTGTCCTGGCACTTTTCTGAGTTGAAGAGGTGCCAGCAGCCCAGGTGAGAATTCCTGAGGTGGGGATTGCAAAAGAGGCTAAAAAACATTTTGAGACTTGGCACAGTGTGGTGGGGACGGCTCTGCCCTAAGGACCTGCGGGTCTGCTTTCCCTCTTTGCACCCCACAGCTGTCAGGTTTGCTCTGTGCCACAAGATTCTGCTTCTGTGAATTGTGTTGTTGTGTAGAAAGGGCCTCGGTGCTGCAGAGGGAAATGTTGGCCTGGGAACCCATCAGAGACACCTTGGGCAGCATGGCAGGAGCAGGAGAGGGGCTGGATTGCTCTGGGTAGGTTGTTGTGCAAAGAATGGTAAATTGCTTCTTAAAGGACCTCACCATATAAACACTGAGTGTGGTAAATCAAACCCCACATCACACTCACCATTCCTGTGTGATTCCCAGCACCAAGCTGGCAGTCAAAGCACAGCATTCTGCACGCTCCATGTGATGGGGCTTGGAGCAGCCTGGTCTAGGGGAAGATGTTCCTCCTGCCCATGGCAGGGCTTTGGAATGAGATGGTCTTTAAGGTCCCTTCCAACCCAAACCATCCGGGGATTCTACCCAGTGGTTCTATGTTACCTGCAGCAACCCCAGGGAGCTGCAGCTGTCCCAAACTCTCCATATGGAGCATCTTTGGACTGTGCCAACGGTAGCTGGGGCACCCCATGCTGCGGTGAGACCCCAACACAGTACTATGTCCCCGACAAGGTTGTCCTTCCCTGTGAGAGAGCACTGCCATGCCCTGGCGTGCCCTGGAATGTGTCCATGGGCTCTGGGAGGAGAACCACCCCCGTGGGTGCTGGTGGGAGACTTGCAGCTTTGGCACTGGTGCCCTCCTCACCACGAGGGGAGCAACCTCCTGCTCTCCTTCTGCCTGGGAACTTGGGTGCTGAAGGTGATGTTCCCGAGGCTGGTCCCTCCAGGAGAGATGTTGGCTGTCACTCAGCGCTCTGTGAGTGGCTCTGCCTCTTATCTCTGGTGCTGCAGAACAAGGAGTCCCGGGCTGGTGTCCAGCTGGGGATGCCAGCAGCTCTGGACAGGCTGTTCACAGAGCGATTCCTCCCGGTGCGGCGCTGCCACGCTCTTGTGAAATGCCCTGGCTGCATCAAGCATCAGGGCTGGCTCTGAGGCTGGAGGAGGCAGGGAAAGGCTGGCTGCCTGGGGAGCAAAGACAGCACCAAATCCTGCTCTTTCAACCCCTCTGTGCCCATGACCTGTGAGAAGGATTCCCCGTGTCTCACATCAATAGTTATTTTCCCAAGGATCTGTCTCTAGACCATGGCAGGGCACTGCTCCATGAAAACCCAGAAACTTTGTCCATCTGGATGGCACCAACTGCATTCAAGTGCCAGAGAGCTGCTGACTGTACCCACCTCCACACCAGGCTGTGATCTTTCCCTTCTAGGTTCCTCTTAGCCCCAGGTTTGCATCACATCCTTGGCATCTCTTCTGGGAATTTTCCTGGCTGACAGGACAAGTTGATGTGCCTGTCCTTGGGTCTCCCCTGCATGGAGGGGCAGCAGCTGCTGCCAGTGCCAGCACCAGCAACCTCTGCAGGAGTTGATTTTCCTTAATTTTTATGAGTGAGGAACCTACTTCCTGATGCATGGATGGATCAGGCAAGATCTGCACTGCTGTTTGTGGCAGCAGAGGGGAACTGGCTGAGTCTTAATTCCTCGTGGCATCTTCCCATCCCTCTGCTGCTGCTGTGTTTGTGCCCAGACTGGGTTTGAGTTGACATCGTTCCTCTGAGAGCAAACCTGCTGGTGGGACTGGAAAAGGAGATGAGTCTCCAGGTGCCTACGGCCTTCTGCTGACATCAAGAGCCCACAGAGAGGGCAGCTTGGATCCCTGGAAGACCCCAAACCCCAGGGCCTCTGGGGATGGGAGGAGGTGCAGCCTGAGTCATGCGAGAAAGGAACTGCTGCTGTGCTCCACCTATCTCAGTTATGTCCAGCAGGGGAGCAGGCGACCAACGATGAGTCAGGCATTGTCCAGAGGGTCTCCAGGGGACAGACATCATGCTATCATCTTTTCTTGGCTATCTCCTCAAGAACTGCATCCTACAGCTGGCCTGGCGGCCTCTCCTCCTGTTTTGTTTGCTTCCTCTTGGTCTCAGACTGCTGGAAGGGGAAGTGTCGACGGTGCCTCTCAGTCTATTCTACCTAAATTTAAACCACTATTTTTATCTTTCCAGGCTCATTGTGTTTCAAATTTGGTATAAAAAAGTCACGTGAGGAAAGCTGTTGTCTGATGTCGGGTGCCTTGGTGATGAGGACCTCGGGCTGGGACAGCCCAGCCTTGCCATTGAGTGTCCTGACTGTGAGGGACAGGGCTGTGTTTCCCACACACATTCCCCAAAGGAGCAGGGAGGAGGCAGGAGCAGGATGGGATGTCCCATTTCTCTTCCCAGTTGAGTGTTTCCAGTCAAGGGGCTCCTTCAGCAGCATGTCAACACAGAGATAACAGAGGTGGGCACATTTCAGGAAGCGGTTCCCAGAAGTGGGCTGACATTTCTCACTGGTGTGACCTGGTGAATTTTCAGAAGAAGGAAAAGCAAAGCCAGAGGTCAAACACAGGAACAGGCATTGAGGAAATTAATGCTGAAATTGCTGAACTCGTGTGGATGAAAAGACATTGAACATGTCTTTGGGTGTGAGTCAGAGCTTTTCCCTTCGTGGTGCTGAGAGGAGCACTGGGGTTCCTGGTGTCCCTGGGGTGTCAGGGATCCTGGAGTCTGGGCTGAATGGGGTGAGGACTTTGGTGGCTCTCACCAAGAGAAGGGCAGTGCTTGCGATGGGATGGCTGGGCAGCCCCACTGAAATCACCCCACAGGCTGTTTGTGAGGAGCTCAGCTGGCCCCAAAAACCGTGATGGTGTCCATGCAGCTTCCCATTGCTCTGGACAGACAGTGCCCACCTCTGCCAGGTGAAGCCAATTCTCCTTAACTCCAGCTCACGGGGAGATCTGAAGAAGGGAGGGAGCTGAAGGATGACTGTGCAATCCCAAATGCTGAGCAAACTCCCCCAGTGGCCTCTACCTCCCCACCCCTAGGGCAGCCCTGCGTGGTCCTCCCTTCAGGTGAGTACCTATGGGGAGTTTCTCCTCTAAAGAACAGCAGCTCCTGTCCCTCTCCTTTTGCTCAGGGTGTGGGGAAACTTTAAAATGCCACTTCCAAGGAAAAACAGGCAGCTTGCTCCATGAGCTGGCAGCTCTTGAAATGATTGATTTTGAGAGAGCTTCAGGGGCCACGGTTGACCACATCCTTTTTACACTGGGGTGTATCTCCCCTTACAGCTCTGTGCTGGCATGTCAAAGGGAGCTGGAGTGGGGTCTCTGTGCAGCCAGCCAATGTGGATCCAGCTGGTGGGATCCCACCTGTGCCTTTTGCTCTGGAATTCAAACCTCATGACAGATCCTTCATCTGACTGTCAGCTGTCAGATACAGATGAGGAATACAATGTTCCTGATTCAAAACAAGTAATTTCTAAGGTAAGCAAAGTCAAGCCCATCAGGAAGATGGTTGGTCAAGGGAGTTCTTCTGGGTGGGAGTGCTCCATCATGGCTGTCAGAACAATTTACTGATTTCCCTGTGAAAATAAACACCTGCTTCATTTTTAGGGTGAGGCTGAGCAGCCGTGGCAGAGGATGAGGAGTCACTCAGTCACTCTCTCAGTCACCTGGCGGGCGGCTCTGAAGTGGCTCAGGCAGAATGTGAAGGCAAAATGTGTGTCATGGGAGCTGGCAGCTCCTCACCACACCTGCTCCTTGCTCCAAGCTCACTCCCTGGTGTGACCTGGGTCCTTGCTATCCTCAGAGCAGCAAGGAACAGCCAGGCTGCCCTGCTGGCATTGCAGTGCTGACACCCTGGGCAGGGATTGTGTGGGCTGGGGCTGGTCCAAGGATGTGGTGCTGAGTGGCTCCTTCCTCCAGCCCATGCCCAGCACAGCCAGGGGGACACGAGCTGTGGGTCTGGGAGCTGAAACATCACCTCCATCAGGATGCTGGATTGTGGAATCACACAATGGTTTGGGAAGGATATTAAATCTCGTGTTCTCTAGCTGCTCAGAGTGACTCTGAGAAATGTTAGGAAGTCTCTTTTCTTAGCCTGGCGCTCGAAGAAGGAGTCAGAGCTCTTCATTTCTCAGTCTCAAGGTTGTTTATTGTTTCTTATCTATAAAATTTTTTCTCCTGTCCAGCCGAGGTCCACTCAGCAGGACAGTCAGAGGCACTCTGCCCACCTTGGTGTTATCTTTTTATACTAAAATCTACGTGTACAATATTTACAATTACTCCCCAATACCCATCACCTATGTTAGACAGTGAGCTTCTACTCTAAACCAGTCCCAAAGTGCCAACATCACAGCAGAAGATGGAGGCCAAGAAGAAGGAGAAAGGCTGAACATGCCCAGATTCCTCCATCTTGCCCCCTGAACCCCCATTCCAGAAACCCCAAAAAATCTATTTTTCACCCTGTGATAAATTCACTATTATTCTACCTAAACTGTCGTGTCTTGCAGATCTTCATGTAAGGTTGGTAATTTGCTCCACGGGTCATAATCAAAGTCACAGAGGTGTCTTGGGCTCTGTGCCAGGGTCTCTGAGCCCCCTGGCAGGGGTCCTGGCCATCCTGGACAGCCAGAGGGATGCCCTGAATTCTGACAATTAAACCCATCCAGTTCCCCTCTGCCATGGGCAGGGACACCTCCACTGTCCCAGGCTGCTCCAAGCCCTGTCCAGCCTGGCCTTGGACATTCCAGGGATCCAGGGGCAGCCACAGCTGCTCTGGGCACCCTGTGCCAGGGCATCCCCACCCTCACAGGGAAGGATTTCTCCCCAGTATCCCATCTAACCTGCCCTCTCTCAGGCCCAAGCTGTTCCCGCTTGTCCCATCTCCTAAAGGAGAAGAGGAAAGAGAGGATTCTCTTTCCAACACGTTTGACTGGAATACTTTGATTTTTTTCCTGTTTGTGTTAAAAATTGTTTCCAAAGAGGAAGGAAAAAAGGGGCACCTTTTGTTTCAAACCCAAAGCTTTTCACAATCATTTAGAATGTGGGGGGGGGAGGGGGGATAAGGGGAGGAAGATGTTTCAGAGTCCTTCCTCAGCCCATTTTTGAGAGGAAACAGCGGCAGATTATTTTGCTCAGAAATGATTGCTTATGAATGTGAGCTAATCACATGGTGCTAAAAAAGGCATGATCTAAAGGAAATGTTTTGAAATTGTGAAAGGGTAACGCTGCAGCCAACCTGAGACTGCAACTTTCTTCTGCTGATGCAGCTTTTCAAGAACAGAGTTTTTGTCCGGATTGGAGAGGCAAGGGGTGGGAGGTTCCTTGAGTTCTCCAGGTATGAGAAACCTGAGACTATAACAAAGCAGCACTCAGATTTCTTAACTGTTACCTGTTTTCCTTCCATTTCTTTATGGAAAACTGACAGGGGTTTTGGCTTCTCTCCAGTAGCTCCTCCTGTGCCCTGTACGTGGGTCCACAGAGACTCGCTCCCACCCAGCCCACAGAGGAGATGCAAAGAGGCCTCCTCCTCCTGCCAGGTGGAAACCAAGAGCTTTAAAAACCAACCCCAGGTCACCTGTTCTGTGATATGTCACATTTCAGAGCTGTTTTTCTCCTAATGTGTTGGCCTTCCCCCAAGGTCTCATGGCTCCTCAGTCCAGAACATGTCTCGCTGTCTTGCCCTCCATTTCCCACATGGAAAGAGGTGTTTCCATGAGCTGTGCCCATGGTGGCTGCTTGGATGGCTCTCCATGCCCCTGGGTGGGGTGGTTGGATGGCTCTCCACTGCTCCTGCATGTGGCTCCATGGACCCCTCCTGCTGAAGTGGGAAGGGCCAGAGAAGGATGGAAACTGTGATGGGACGACTCCTGTGTTTATCAGCAGAAACAAAATGTCATTTCCATTGGAAAATATTTCAAGGTGTTGCAGCCTTTCAAGATGAAACAAAATCTTTCCTTGCAAGATGTTGATTCCAGCCATTGTTCCAGTTGGACTTGCCTGTTCCAAGGAAAACAAATTTCACTTGCAATGGCTCATGGCAATAGCAGCTCAAAATCAGCTCTTCCCTGCCCGCACTCAGAGCTTGGAGAGGCTCTTATGATCCAAAAAACCTTTTCACTGTTTTGATTCCAGCTTCTCCAAACAGAAAGTTTCCAGCACGTTTTGTCTGATGGACACTGCAATTTTCCATCCTGCCCTGGGCAACGCCCGCGTTCTCCTCTGGGAATGACGCCCGGGATGGAGCCAGAGCTGCCTGTACCAAGGTGTTGATTTATTGAAAAAACATGGATATTGATCTAGCACCGATATCCAACTGCGACTGACAAAAACTCTCTGACAGTTTAAAGTTAGAAAGTGTGTGTTTATTGTGGGATAGCTCCCAAATACACAGCACAATTTACAGCTGATCACAGAGCCCTTTTATCTGTACAAGTCTTGAATACCCAAAACACAAATGCATATTCATAACTTTGGTATATCCCATTCCCAATATGGATATTGATCTAGTACCAATATCCAAAAACTCTCTAACAGTTTAAAGTTAGAAAGTGTGTGTTTATTGTGGGATAGCTCCCAAATACACACTGCCATTTACAGGTGATTACAGAGTCCTTTTATCTGTACAAGTATTGAATACCCAAAACACAAATGCATATTCATAACTTTGGTACATCCCATTCCCCACTTTCTATGGTAATTAGTTCAAAAGCCATTAACCATGCATAGTTTGTTCTTTGAAATGGGTCAGTGGTCCCTTTCATGGGGAGGGGTCCCAAAATGAGGAAGTAAATGAAGTCTTCTTCGTTCTGGCCTTTCTACCTTTTCAATGCAGATATGACAAATGAACCCTTGGTAGAACTCCTACTCCCCATCCTCAATTGGTTTCAGAACAGAGGAGGCCACAATTGTCTTATGTTCCTAAAAGCTATTTATCAGTTGCTATATTCTTCATGATAAACCCAGATAACCAAACATTGTGTTGACAAGCAATCAGTTATTAGTTAACTACTAACTCTTAACTTCATCAAGGCCTACCCATTTCTTTTAATTAACTCCAATAAAGCTTATCTCTAACTAAAATCTTAGCTCCTCTAAAATCTCTAAATTCCTTAAAGTTTATGTCTCAGTATGGCCAAGCCTTCACCTTAATCTGGGGGTTTGAGCTGCTAAATCTCAGTGCTGGAGGGAACCCCATGGGAAGAGAAACCCTTCCAAGGTGTTTTGTGTGGGGATGTAAAGACCTCATAGCAGTGGTCAGTTTTTCCTCCTTGGAAAACCTCAGAGGAGGAATACAGAGATCCAACTGCTCTGGGCATTCAGGAGTGGGTCTGTCAGACCTGATTCCCAGCTGGCCTCTACTAAACCCATGTCAGCAGGGCTTGGAGGCTGCCAGACCTCGGGGCCTTTCTCAGAGCCAAGCAGAGCAGGTTTAAAGGCTTTGTCCTGGGTGTGCAGAGGAGTTTGGAGCCTGAAATCCAGGCTGGCTGGTGGAGGGGGGTGGCCCTTCCCTGGTGACAGCCAAACCACGCAGTGACACCCCACAGCATCAGGGAGATCTGCAAGAGTTCCAACCAAACAAGGAGTTTTTATGAAACTTCTGAGCAGTTGAAAAACAAAATGGAAAAAACAAATGATTGCACAACTTTGTTGGCACTCCTGTTGCCATCATTGTTAAATAAGTCAATATATAGTATAATAAAAATATTTTGCTGCCTATTATTGGAGACTGAAGCATTTTCCCTGCAAACACATAACTCTCATTCCATATTTAACAATGCCCAGAGCTTCAGGACTTGCAGCAGTGTGAGTGCAGTCAGAGCCAGAGATATTAGGAATGAGATGTGCTGAATTCACTCTCACTTATGCTCTTTTTATTGAATTTAACCTTTTTTTCCAGAGGGAAGCCTACAAACATCCAAAGTTTGTGGTTTTACTGTCCTTAGAACGGCTTCAGGAGGGATCAGAACAGAGCTGTGATCTTTGCACAGTGCTTGGACCAGCTCCTGTCATGTAATGGGGTAAGAGCCATTAAAGCTTTTGAATATTTTTCTTTTTTTAGTTTAATTTCCATTCAGTGGTGGCTGCCAGAGCACTCTGAGATCTTTTAAAGGAGGTAAAACAGCTAAAGAAAATCATTTCCAAGCTGAAGGGCCATGGAAGCTGTGGCTGCCCCATCCCTGAACGGCCAGGTTGAACAGACCTTGGAGCACCCTGGGACAGTGGGAGGTGTCCCAGCCCGTGGCAGGGGGTGGCACTGGGTGGGTTTAAAGTCCCTCCCCACCCAGACCATGCTGTGATTCCATGATACACCCAAAAAGGATCAGCTTTTGGAGGAAATGAAGGTTTCCAGTGGGATGTGACCAAAGTGGGCGCTTGGGTGTCCCATGTCCGAAACCACAGAGACCATCCCACCCTCCTGGCCCTTCCTGGGGTGTCTGTGGGGACTCTGTGCTCACGTCAGCCCCTCGTGTGTCAGGGAGCAGACACTCCTCGCCCACAGTGAGTTAGAGGGTGTCACACCGTGACACACCTAACGCAGATGTGTCACCTGCCAGGCCTTCCCGAGGGACGGAGGCGGCTGACACCTGAGCCCTCTGTCTTTTCCTCACACCCAGCTGGGAGCAGGTGATGCTGAGATGTCACCACCTCCTTCCCTGGGCAGGGATGAGCCCCTTGCTGTGGGGTGTCCCCCTGGATAGGACCCTCCTCCAGCTGCTCAGCAGTCCCACATCTCAGCCCTCACAGCTCTGCAGACCTGCAGGGATTTAGGACACTCCTACAAGCAGCAGCAGGATTTGGTGCTGCTGGATGCACCAGCTTTGCCCTGCAACCCATTTTGAGGCAGAGGAGAGCCTGGAAAAGTCTGTCTCTCCAGGGTGTGAGTCCATGGAGGTGTGGAGATTAGGGAATTTTACATAAATATTTGATTCTACCTTTCCAGGCAGCAGAATCCTCGCTCAGGGGCACTGTTCCTGAAATATTTACCAACTGTGCAGTTTATTGGCAGTGGGCAGAAGCAATTTAGACTGTCTCATCGTGATCACTCGAAGCAATCTCAAGGAAGTGCAATCCTGCTTTGAATGGCTGTGTCAGATCCTTGTCTGCCTCCTTTAATTGCTTTTCCTACAGGATACTGATGCTTTAGATTGCAAATCCTCCGAGGCAAAGACTGGCTCTTTGTTCTGCTGTGCAGAACACATCCTGCAGGGAAGGCTCTGGCTTGGCTACAGACATCTGGCTGCTTGAAACACTGTGCTCAGGGAGTGCCAGGAGGGTGTGAGGGCCGGAGGGATCCTGTGGGTGCTGTGAATTCCAGGTGACCCCTGGAATTCACAGCACCCACACGGCAGCGAGGGATGAGCGTCATCGTCCGTCCCTCCGACTGCCCTCGTGTATGGCACAACACAGGAGGGCAGGGCAGGGGATAAATTATCCTGATTGCAATCTCCCACCTCCTCCTTCAGCCAGCCAGGAGAGTTTCACCTCTGGAATGTCCTGAGCTAAAGGCCCCACATGTGACTCCTTGGGGCTGGCATCTCCAGAAGCTCTTGCGGAGAAAGGAGAGGTGGGAAAGATGTCATGGAGAATGGAGAGTTGGCTCTCCCACCAAAATAATCCACCCCTCAGGCCACCTCCAGTTTAAATGAAGAGCTTCTGGTATTATTAATATGAATATCAATATGGATATTAATATTAATAATTATATTAATATTCATATTATAAGTATTTAACTGAAGAGCCTTATGGGATTGTCTTGAATCTGATGCTGAAACTCAAGTGACCTCAGAATAAACAGGAGTTACTTGAAACAGAAAAGGCAGAGGAAAAGAAAGTGGTTATTTTAAGAGACACAAAGCACCATCAGCCAGGGCTCATTTAGAAGCATTTCCTCCATTCCCCTGTTAGCCCTTAAAGATGGAGGAGCTTTTGCTGTCCTCTCTGCTCTTCCTAAAGTCCCAGCCTGCCAAAATCATGGCCTCCCATTTTCCAGGCTCCACAGCCTTCCTGCAGTCACAGCCTGGCAAAACCTGCCTTCCCATTTATTCCTCCAGAGTGCTCCTTGCTTCTGCTGCTGCCCTGCAGGAGGTTTGCTTGCCTGGCTTTGGATTTGGGATGAGCTGCCTGAGGTGTTCATTAGTCAGCCCCATGGGAGGGCAGGTGTAACCCTGACATGCAGCTCTGCCGTCACCCCTGGAGGAGCTCCCTGCCCTCCATCCCACCTTGACCTCTCTCCCAGTCCTGGGTGTAGCTCAGGCTGCCCTGCAGGGCTGGGGGTGGCCTCAGATGGAGGACAGGCAGTGCCACCTCCTGCTCTGGGGCTCAGCTGTCGCTTGTCCCAACAGCAAATCCCCTCTGGGCCTCTCCAGCGTGGGGACAGCAGTGTCCCCTCCCCAGGTGCTGGTGAAACACCTGCCCCTCACTCTCCATGCCCAGGACAGTCAGGCTGTGAGCCAGCCTAGCCTGTTCTTCAGCTACAGCTGTGCACTTCCCCTGAGCACTGTTCCTGCTCCAAATGCACAAACCCAGCTCTGTCATTCCCTGCCACAAGCGCTGGCAGGAACCACTGATGCCATTCCAGTCCTTGTTCCCCCCTGTGCCACCCCACCAGCCCTGGAGAATAAGTGAGAGCTCCATGGGTGGGGTTGGTGTGCTGCTCTGCACCCCCAGAGGCTGGCTCTGGTGACAGGGGAGGGGGCTATAAATCCACATTCCCAGCACAGTGTTTGTATTTGCAGTTCTGAAACCTCCTGGGAGCCCAAGGGCTCCGTGTTTGCTTCCCCAGCAAATTAATTCCCATTCAGTGGTAGCTGTCAGAGCACTGTGAGGTCTTCTAGAGGCAGCAGAACAGCTAAAGAAGATAAATTCCAAGTTTAAAGTTCAGGGAAGCTGTGGCTGCCCCATCCCTGGCAGTATCCAAGGCCAGGCTGGACAGGGCTTGGAGCAGCCTGGTGCAGTGGAAGGTGTGTCTGCCCATGGCAGGGGGTGGAACTGGATGGGCTTTAAGGTCCTTCCAACCCAAACCTTTCCATGATTTCCGCGTTTTTAAAGCCCAGTTGGCAACAAATAATTGAGCAGGACAAGTTGGAGATACCAAGTGTGGTGCTTCAGTCCCTGGCAGACGGAAGGTGGGTGGTGAAGCCGGGTGAGCCGTGTCCTCAAACAAGGATCAGGCCACCACTCAGTGGAACTGAGGAGGGGAATGTGGCAAAAGGGTGTTCTCTTTACTCATGTAGAAGCAGTTTGACCCAGTCACCTCCCCAGCAGAAGGAAAGGGGCTTCAGAGGGCTCTGATGTTCTGTGAACAAGGTGAGCACCCCGCAGAGGGACTTGTCTAAGTTCCTGCACGGCTGCACCGGTGAAAGTTCACTCTGGCCATTGGAAACGTGCAAGGTGGGCATGTTCCACAAAACCCATTCCATTGTTCTGGATGAGGGAAGGGGCTGGGTTGGAGGGTGAGCTGCTGGGTACATGGAGAGCTGTGGCCTGAAGCAGCTGATTCCCTGTCAGTCAGCAGCATGAGGGGCTCTCCTTCCCCTGGTTCCTCACCAGGAGGAGCATGAAGCACAGCCTGGGAGCCCTGTGGAACAAACCAAACCCTGTGGAACAAACCAAACCCTGTGAAACAAACCCAACCCTGCCATGTGGGATCTCTCCTACCAGGCACTTGAACATCAACCCTATTGCCCTGACCAAGCATGATGAGAAGAATGTGAAACCCAGCTCTCCACCATAAATCACTTCCCTCCCGTGCACTCATCTTCAAGATGAGCCACTCCTTGCCAAGAGAGTGAAATGCAGTAGAGAATCCTCAAAAAGAGGCAAGAGACCCCCATTTTCTCACGTGCAGCTCATTTGGTTAATTCCTGTTGCACAATCTCAAGCCCATGATTTAAAAGCAGTGTTGGTGTAGGAAAGCTGGAGATGAACATGGGCTGGAATTTCTCTTCCAGCAGGATAAAAGTGTGGGAGATGTCAGCAGTGCTCTCTGATGGTCAGAGATGACTGGACTTTAAACTCAGATTGTCAGCTTTTATTGTGTTAGGAGGGTATTTAATCTGCCGTGGCTTGGGCAGAGCTCCCTGCTCGGGAAAAACTGGGAGCTGTTCCTGGAGCACTGAGCAGGATGGGCTGGGAGCCCTTCCTGGAGCACTGAGCAGGATGGTCTGGGAGCTGCTCCTGGAGCACTGAGCAGGATGGGCTGGGAGCTGCTCCTGGAGCACTGAGCAGGATGGGCTGGGAGCTGCTCCTGGAGCACTGAGCAGGATGGGCTGGGAGCTGCTCCTGGAGCACTGAGCAGGATGGGCTGGGAGCTGCTCCTGGAGCACTGAGCAGGATGGGCTGGGAGCTGCTCCTGGAGCACTGAGCAGGTGGGTCAGCAGGGTGTGCAGCCCCTGGGGTGTCCCAGTGCAGTCCATGGCTCATGGCTGGGCATGAACCAGCTGTTTTCTTGCCTTACCTATTGCAAGAGCTGCACATTGAGAAATCCAAGGGCAGCATGGTTTGCCAGCAGCATTTCTCCCGGCCCTCCAGCAAACTGGCCCTGCTGGGGCACCTCCCCATGCCTGAGATCCAGCAGGGGCTTGCTGGGGGTGGCCAGACCCGGGGAGGACAGAGGTGCCTGGGGGCACAGGTCCTGTGCTGCCCAGCAGGTCTGAGGCTGCTCCAGCCACTGAGGGGATTTGTGGTCGGTTCCCACCAAGGACCTGCATCCATGAAGGGAATGGAGCACCAGGAGAGGCTGAGGGAGCTGGGAAAGGGGCTCAGCCTGGAGCAAAGGAGGCTCAGGGGGGACCCTGTGGCTCTGCACAACTCCTGACAGGAGGGGACAGCCGGGGGTGGTCAGGCTCTGCTCCAGGGAACAGGGACAGGAGGAGTGGGAATGGCCTCGAGCTGCACCAGGGGAGGTTTAGAGTGGATATTGGGAAAATTCCTTCCCAGAAGGGGTGGTCAGGCATTGGAAGGGGCTGCTCAGGGCAGTGGTGGAGTCCCCATTCCTGAAGGGATTTACAGAGGTGTGGATGTGGCACTTGGAGCCGTGGGTTAGTGCTGGACTTGGCAGTGCTGGGGGAACAGTTGGACTCCATGGTCTTGGAGGGCTTTTCCAAGCTAAACAATTCCAGTGGGCCAGCAGGATCCAGCCCCCAGAGGTACATGCAGAGGGTCCCAATTGCCCTTGTGGGAGTCACCATCCCCCCTCACAGGGTGCCCAAGCCCTCCCATGGCACAGGCCATCGGGGCAGGGCTGTTTCCCTGCTGCCAGGCCGGGCTCAGACTTGTCAGGCATCCTCCCCACTATGTTTTGCTGTATGGAGACAAATTTGTAGGGAGAAGCTGGAGTCAGTGGCCAGAACAGCTGCTCTGTGAGGGGTTGTTATGACAGAGTGAGCCTCACAGCTGCTGCAAAATAAACTGAATAGGGAGCAGGTCAGGCACTGGCCCCAAAAATTAGGTCAGTGGCACGCTGGGCTCCTGGGGAGGATGGGAGAGGAGCAGAGATGTTGGTTTGCTTGAGCTTTTCTCTTGGAGAGGCTGAAACTTCCACGTCTTGCCACAGAATGTTGGGTAAAAGTGCTTGGCTAACTCTGACGGGGGATAAGGGTCTCTTCACACCACAGATCTGGCAAATTTGGGGATGGCAGCGGAAAAAGAAAGCTGGAAAACAAAGATGCTTCTTTTGTCCCCCCAAAGCCAGTGATACCCACCCATCCTGGGACAGGCTTCAGAAACTGGGAAGCTGAGAGCCCAAACGAGCTCTTTTTATCTCAGCAGCGCTGATTGTCGCCGTGCCCTGGGCAGGGTCACATCCCGAGGGTGGCCAGGGAGCACGGCAGCGCCCGGGATGCCGCTTCCCACGGGCTCCAGGCACCCTCTCGTGGTGAGCGCCCACGAACGGGGCCGGGGATGCCCCTGAGGGGGCTCGGTCCTGGGCACCGCACACAGAAACCCTCCAGCCCCCCCAGGGAAACCATGGCGGAGCTGGGGTTGGTTTATCCAGCCCCAGCACAGCCCGGGGTGCGCCCCGCTGTGCTTGGCCTGGGGTCCCCCTGCTCTCCCCGCCTGCTCTACAGAGGGAAGCGATGGTGAGGACGGAACACCTGAAGCTGGTTTCTCCTCCGGCTGGATCAACCTGCCCTTCTCCTTCTGACGCGTTTCCCCCTGAGAGGAGCTTGCAAAATAAATCAGTGCTTTGCATAAACAAAGCCCCGAGAGGTGTTGGTGAAAAAAACCCAGCGCTCAGGAGCTTCACGAACGCAGCTTTTTCTATAAAAACAAATACTCAAGGTTTTTTTGTCCCTCCAAAACCCCACGGCCCGGTGAAGGATTTCTCCATCTGACCACCCAGTTTCCCCTCTCAGCTGCTGAAAGGCGCCTCTCCTTCCTCTCGCCCCTTCAGAGGACCTTCGAATTAAAATCCCAGTGGTTTTCCTTGCCCTGTCAGCACCGTCTCCTTGCGCAGCCGGGTCCTGCAGGCTGGCACAGGGGCCCAGGGGCGGCTCGGGGCGCTGGGTGTCCCCAGGGTTGGGCAGAGCACTGTCCCATCCCGCGCTCCGGAGCGTCCCCACCTGCTCCGGGCGCGCTGCCTTCGCTTCCTGCGACTTTAAAGTTCCCTCGGCGCACAAAGCGAAAGAGGGAGGAGAAAGCGTTTCATCATCGCTGCCCAGAGCCGATTTATAAGAACTTGGCGCTGCCGCTGCCGGGCTCACTCGCAGCCTCGGAGGGATTCCGGCACAGCCCGTGCGGGCGGCGGGTCGGGCCGGGCCGGGCCGGAGCGCAGCCCCAAAATCCCGGGCTCGCCGGGAAGCCCTCGCCATGGGAGTCCGCCCCGAAGTTGGCAAATCCCCGGTTGACATCCCCAAGAGCTCCGGCACCTGCTCCAGGAGTTTTTTCTGCAACATCAAAGTAAGGATGGGGCAGGGATGCTGGCGGGGAGGGAGGGGGGTCCTGCCCTGTTCCCAGCCCACCCCACGCGTCCCCGTGAAACCAAGGGGGTTTGATGATGCAGAGTTGGAACATCAGCTCCTGGGGCAGTCCTGGGGAGCCCGGGGGGCTCCGCGGGTTCGAAGTGATGCCCTGCTCGGCACGTGGGTGTTTCACCCCATGGAGCAGCTCTCCGTGAGCTTCCCCACGGCTCTCGTACACGGTGTGCTGCTGCTTGGGCAATGATTAACCACATCCTGGTCTGAGAAGAAAGCACTGCCTTAGAATAACACGGGCTTGCTTTAAAAACTTGCGTGAGCAGAGCTTTTGAGTGACAGAAACAAAAGCTCGGTGGGTTTTCCGGTGCTGGCTGCCCAGTTCCTCACCTGGGTGCTACCACCTGAGAGCCGGCCCCTGCCTGAGCTCCAGGCTCCTGAGCTGGCTGCTGGCGTGAGGACACACCACTCACCCCGGCCGTGTGGCACCTTTCCTCTCCTGCTGCCTTCACACCACCCCTCACCTGGATTTCGCTCCCCTCCCGCTCTTCACCCCTTTTTTGGATGCGCCCCGAGGCTGCTGCCCGGGCTATTCCTGTCCCCGGGATGTCCCTGGAACGGGGGATTTCCATCCTCCCTCGGCAGCACCTCCTCACACGGGCACCGTGAGCAGCCGGGTGGGGTTTTTGGGAAGGGCCGCTGCCCGGGGATGTGCCCGGGGATGTGCCAGGGATGTGCCAGGGATGTGCCAGGGATGTGCCAGGGATGTGCCCGGGGATGTGCTGGGGATGTGCCGGGGATGTGCCGGGGATGTGCCAGGGATGTGCCAGGGATGTGCCAGGGATGTGCCCAAGGATGTCCCAGGGGATTTGCCAGGGATGTGCCAGGGATGTGCCAGGGATGTGCCAGGGATGTGCCCAGGGATGTGCCAGGGATGTGCCAGGGGATGTGCCAGGGATGTGCCAGGGATGTGCCAGGGATGTGCCCGGGGATGTGCCAGGGATGTGCCCAAGGATGTCCCAGGGGATTTGCCAGGGATGTGCCAGGGATGTCCCAGGGGCACTGGCGGGCAGGACCCTCCGTGCTGGGGCTGCCAGTGCTGCCCGGGCCGGGCTGTGCTTTCCCACCACTGTTCCTAGACCTGAGCGTGGGTGCTGTGCTGTGTCAGCTCTTCCCAGCCCTGGGTTTTCAGGATGTGTGACTGTGGAGGAGGTGTGGTGGTCGGGATGGGTTTGGGGGTTGTTTGCCATCACCCTGTAGGGAGGATGGTGCTGCTCCCTGGGCTGTGCTGGGGCTCCATGGGAATGCTGGAGGGTACCACGGGGCTGCTCCTCCTGACAGCTCCCAGGGCTGAGGCATGATCCCAGATGATGCCTCCCAGTCCCATACCCCTGCAGGTCCCCGCTGCCCAGGCTGGGCTGTTCCAGCAGGTGACTTGATGACGCTTTTTGGCTGTGGGCTCCAGGAGAAAGAGCTTGAGATTACCCTGGGTGGTTTCTGGGATACGCTGGTGTTCCTCCGGAGGGGACTGCTGACCTGTCCTCTGCTCTGCTGGAGGTGCAAAATTTGCCCCCAGCGCCCTTCAGGCTGCTGCAGTAATGACCCTGAGTTGCAGTGAGTAAAGTCACCCAAAACCAGAGCCCTTCTTGCAGCTCTTGCTCTGCTCTGGCAACCAGCAGCAAGCAAAAACAGCCTGGAGTGAAAAAACATTGCCAAACTCTCTTGCAGGATGTCAAACTTTCAGATTAAAAAACAAAAGCCCCAACAAGTAAGTGCTGCTCCATCTGTGCAGCCCCTAGGCAGCTGCAGGGTGTGGGCTGTGGGTGCCCCAGAGTCAGGCTGGGTGTTCAGCACCCCACATGCCCCAGGGCACTTGGATGGGACCTTGTAGGGGCATCTGGCCAAGGGCACATGACTCAGGGGTGTCACTTTGCTAGTGGCTGGAAAACCATTGCCTGAAGAAAAGCTTTAAAACTGCTTTTTAAAGTTTTTACTTCAAAACTTCTAGTTTAGAATTGTTTCTGGTTTGAAAAGTCAGCAGTCCGGCAGTGGCACCGTGCAAGCACATGAAGGAACAGTTTGAGCTCTACCCAAACAATCTCATTGGCTTCAGAGGGATGATGTGCTCCATCTGGGATGGGGGGCACTCAGGACACCCATCCCTCAGAGAAATATTCTTGCTTTTAAGAAAAAATGTATAAATTGACAGGCAACAGGATCCCCCACCCTCTCCTGACGTATTCACTCTTCCTGTCCTGTGACATTTGCATTAAACACATATACTTTAACAAAAGCACTGCTTCAGGATCAGAAAGGAGTAGCCTGTGTGCAGTGTCAGTTCCCTCAGCCCCCAAAAATGAGTAGGATGTCAGTGTCACAGTGGAATTTCCACTGTGGAGAATTCCCAATTTTGGGGAGTTCTGGAGTGAATGGTCATCAGAGGGCAAGGTGTGGCCAACATCTGGCTTTGAAAGGGTTTGTAGCTGTTATTTGTACAAGAAGCCACTGGTGCTATGAATGATGGATTATAAAAAAGCCTCATCCAGCCCCAAATTTTCTGGGGACCTGTGGGCATCACCCTCCCCAGAGCCATCAGACACAGCATCCTCACACAGGCAATGGCAGTTTCTGATGGGGACAATATTTGCAACACAACAAAATTCCCTACTTTTAACAGGCTTGGAAGGACACAATTAAGACTTGGAAGAGTTAATCACTAAGCTCATATTTAATCCCCAAAGCCCATGTGATGGGATCATATCCAGGCTGTCTTTTGCAGGGCTGGGGCTGAAATAACAAATAATTTTTCCATCATCTTGCCCCTCCATGACGCCTGTGACAGGGACCACCACCCCCTGCAGCAGACCCCATCCCTCTTTGGGTGCTTTCCAGAACTGGAAAACTGGACCCAGAACTGGAGCCATTGCCACTGACGTTTGGAGGTGTGGGAACACAACGGTGCCAGGGATGGGCATCGGGGAGGGAGAAGTCCTGGTGGAAAGGAGCAGTTGGAGGGGTTCCATGGGGTGGGGTTGGAGTCCTGGGGATGCAGGAGCAGCGCAGCTGCACTTCAGGAAGCAATTCCCTGTGGATGTGGATAGGTGCGGTTCCAGCTGCTCCCATTCCCTCTGGAGCCCGGTGTGACAGTTCCGTGTGGCGCTGCGGAGTCACTGCCGGTCACACGTGGGTCTGCAGCGCCTGGGGCAGTGACACAGAGCGGGCTCGGTCCCTGCCGATACCGCCGGGCTCCGCCTGCCCCGGCCGGAGCAGTGACTGCTCCTGGCTGGAGCCAGCCCTGCTCTGCCTTGGGGCTGCCGAGCCCTCTGCCCACTGCTCCCACCCCCATCCCCCTGGAAAAGACACAGCAGAGCACAAAACTCCTGCAGGTGCCGGCGCTGGGGGGTTTTGCTGAGCTCTGAGCTCATCTGGAGCATCCCGGTAACTCCACAGCACTGGTGGAGATGGGGGTGATGATGGGACAGTCAGATGGGATTTTGGGGAGGAATTGTTCCCTGTGAGGGTGCTGAGGCCCTGGCACAGGGTGCCCAGAGCAGCTGTGGCTGCCCCTGGATCCCTGCAAGTGTCCAAGGCCAGGCTGGGCAACCTGGGACAGTGGGAGGTGTCCCTGCCCATGGCAGGGTGGAACAGGATGGGCTTCAAGCTCCCTTCCCACCCAAAACATCCCATGATTTCTCTGATCCTTCTGCTTGGACATTCACCAGAGCTCCCAGGGTTGTGCTGACTGGCACCAGGGTTTGAGGCCTTGCAGCTGTGCTGCTCAGCAAATGCAGCATGAGCCCAGCCTCAGGTGGATGCCAGCACCTGGTGGCACTGGGGACACCGAGAACCTCACAGCCTAAAGGATTGAAACAGGCTTGAAAGGTGGAGAAGGTTCCACCTTCACATGGCTGGGGCTCTGGACTGGGGGACACTGATGGGGTCCCTGACCATGGTGCTTTTGATACCCCCCATGGCCAGGGACACCATCAGTGTCCCCCAGTCCAGAGCCCCAACCATGTGATTTAAGCTCATGTTGGGCTTGATGATCTTAGAGGTCTTTTCCAGCCTTAATGAGGCTATGATTCTATGACCATTTTCTGCTCCCAGACAACCACTGGAGAAGGATTATTTCACAGGAATTCTCTGTTTACAGAACCTCAATTATTTTGGCTTCTTCGCCTTTACTGTCTCATTCGTGGTTTTGAACTATTTTAATTGATTTTGGGATCCCCAGAAAGATGACAAGCAGGAGAGCTTTATAAATATATTTTGATTTAGAGGAGCTGGACTGGTTTCAGCTGGAAGCTGGAGAGCACAGAGGAGCAGTGTGAAAGTGTTGTGAGTGCAGGCAGGGGGAGGCTTTTTTCCGTGCCTGCAGACTGCCTGGCATGGAAAAGGAAACAGGAGGACAACAGAGAATTATTCTCACTTATGTCAGCCAGAGGTGATCCAGAGAGAGATTTAAAAGCCTTAGGAGAGCTTTAAATTGGGTGTTGTACTGGGGCAAGGAGAGGGAGGGAATGGAAGAGGGTAGGAGAGGGGGCAGCAACTTCAGGAGGAGACTGTGGGCTCTCAGAGTGTGATAAGGCTTGAAAGCATCCTGGGGTAAAGGTGTTGGGAGCAGTGAGCAGGAGCAGGGAGCTCTCACCTCCCAGGGGAGGCTGGATGTCTCCTGCAGAGGAAACGGAGCCTGGCCCTGGGGTCTGAGCTCCCAACAGCAGCAGGACAAGTTTTTTGTCCCTTCCTTCCAAGGGACTAAAGGAATTTGCTGAGGAGTGTATTCTAGAAGCCTGGAGATGTACCAGTTGTGCTCTCATATCCTGTTGGAAAAGATTATTAATGTCTTTGTTTAGCCAGAACAGGAGATTTATCAAGTCACAGATCTGGAGGCAGCTTGGCTGTAGGTTTGGAGAGGGGAACACAGAAAGGAGAAAGTCATGGCTGATTAGAGCCATTGATTTAAGCAGGAAAATCAAAGCAATATTGCAATTCTGGGCACTGTGCAGGCTGGATGAGTGTTTGTGGCAAAGACACCAGGAGGGTACTTAGTGACAGGAGAAGAAGGACCTGGGTCTTCCAGCATTTGTGGTGATGGTGCTGGCACCAGACAGCACAGGTTGGGTTTGGATGGTCCAGCACTGTGGCCACATCTGCTTTTGGTGGGATCAGGCTCCAGAAGGGAAGAACCACCTGGTCTTCACCAGCAACACCAGCAGTGGGATAAGGAAAAAGATGGGTTGGAAAGCTTAGTGGGATCAAGGTCTAGGAGACCTGAGACAAGGTAATTTTATGAGGGGCGAGGTGGTTGGGTGCCCAAACACAAGCAAGGAGTGGTCAGTGTAGATAAGATTATGGGAGCAGGACGGGAGAGGAGTGACGCTGATAGGGAGCACGAGGCCCGGGCGGGCAGGAGTGTTTGCACACACCTCTGGGTCAGGCACAACACAGCCAGCCTGGACCTGCCCTCAAGGAAACCCTCATCGGGTCCTGATGCCCCAGAATGAAAAGAGACCTTCAGGAAAGAATGAAGGAAAACCAACCACCCAACCTGCCAGAGGGAGGAAAGGCTGAGGGATGCCCGGCGTCCTATTTTGAGGGCGGTATTTTCTTGGGAAGCATCCCACACTGAGGGTCTGCCTCAGCAATCCTCTGCAGCCAAAAAGCTCCATTCTGGGCAAAGCTGGGCTCACCTGGGCCTTGCAAAGGGATACAGTGCCAGGAAATCCCGTGTGTGTGTGTTTGTTGCAAAAAGAGCAAATATTGTCTTTGCACGTGACAGCCAGGGGGTAAAACGTGTGTGGCTTGGCAGCAGACAGTCGTCATTCCAGAGTGCTTCAGGCAATCCCTGATCAGCTTAATTTTTATATTGTTTCATTATTTGCAATAGAAATCCCACTTAGGAGCCAACTTCTGCCATCAGGCCAGGCTCAGAGGTTCTGTGCTAAAGGATGTGTTCCATGCAGGGTCTTTGGTTCCCTTTGTGGAAATGCTGGGCTTCTTTTCATCCTTCATGGTACTTCTTGATCTGCAAATCCAGGCAGCTCCCCATAGGAAAATTATGCCAAAGAGGGATGTATTTCCCCACTCTACATATGGAAAGTGTAGGGTTTAACTCTAACCCTACACTTTCCATATCCAGCTGGATATATCTCTTTTGGACTGAGTGACCTCAGCTGTCCTACTGCAGAAGGATCTCCCAGTGTAGTAAGAGTTATCTTACTACTCTAAAATAAACACTCTGTCTTCTCCCTATTAAAATTTTGGGAATATTATAAATTCCTACAGTTCCCCCTCCTTTTCCTTTTTTTTTTTTCTCTTGCAAGCTCAGGAGATTAAAGTGAAGGGAGACTCCAGAGGTAGGCAACTTGGAGTCTTTTTCACCCTCTTTATCTCCAACCAGGGCTGCCAAGGGGAAGACACTGAAAAATGAGGTGAGGGATGAATTTGAACAGGAACTGTGGAAGCAGAGCAAGGGATTAACCCTTAACTCACTCCTCCAGCTGGAGCTATGGCCATGCCACGTGTAGCAGGATCCTCCCAAAACTGTGGTCCCTGCGGAGCAGAGTTAGGCTCCTGCCTGGAAGAGCCTTATCCTGACTCCTGGAGATCCCTGGAGGCTACACAGAGATGGTTGACTCCTATGAAATGAAACCCGAGTATTTGTTGGACACATCTCAGATGGAAGTCTAGGCTGGGATTGACTGAATCCTTGCCAGCTCTCATGGAGGAACCAGTCCTCCCCCTTCTCTGCCATGGGATGGGTTTCTCTTCCTTTGGAAAAAGCACTGCCCTGGGAGGTGCTGGTCCCCACGAGCTGGGTGGGGGCAGCAGCCTGTCTCTCCCAGGAGTTTGCTTTCCTTCTAAGTGCAGCTCCTTTTGGAAAGGAGCCAAGTGCCTTGTACAAGCAGCCTGGAGTCAGGATTGCTCCGAAAGAAGCGCGGGGACGATTACGAGGGGATTTTGGGGGGGTCCACGTGGGTCCACGCCTTTGGCCTTCCTGTGCTGCTCCCTGCCTGTCTGCACTCCTTGCCTGCAGCTCCAAAAATACTCCAGGCTCCCGTGGGAGCCTCTGCTCCGGAGGGTCAGCACTTGGGAGCGCCCCCGGCTCCTCAACCTCCCACCGCGCCTTCGCCCTCGCGTCGGCTTCGCGTCAGCCAAACCTCCCTGCAAGCGAGCTCGGCTCTTGCTGAAGAGCCCCTTCTTGTCATCAGGGAAGATGGATTAGGGCAGCTCCCTCCCCTCCCGGGGCTGCTGGGCGGGAGCGTGGGGCAGCACAGCACATCTGGAGCAGCTGGAAGGGCTGGGACGGGGCTGGTTTCCATGCACCGGCAGGTTGTGGGTGGTCAGAACGAACATGTAGGGACGGGAACGCGTGGGAAGAGAGACAGGGATGGGAGAGACCTGTGAGGGGATGCAGGAGGATGGTGCCCCTCATGTCCACCAGCTTCAGGGGGTGCATGGACTCCTTTTGGGGAGCCCTCCAAGTTAGGCCCTCTCTCAGTTTTTTGTACTCAGAGCCTTCAAGGTTTAGGATGTCCTTATTATAATTAAAACTGAGTCTGCTGAATTCACGGGAATTCATCAGAATCCTCATCTCACCTCCAGACACTTGGAGTGTGTCTGGAAAAGCCAGACTCCACTGCACAAGTCCTGGAGCAAAGGTTGTTTTGCCTTTCTCTGGCTGTTTTGGGTGCCAGGTTCTTCCCAAGAAAAAAATCACCCCTGCCCTTCCCCTCCCATTCTCTGGGCTCTGCACATCCGAGGGCTGAGGCTGCTGTGTGGTCTCAGGGTGGGATCACATCCCTGGAGGATCCAGGCTTTGCCGCCTTTCCGGTTGATCCTGCAGACAGGAGCTGCATTAGAAGGACCCATGGGCAGGGGGAAGCAGTCACACCCCAAGGTTTTCCTCTCCCTTTGCTGGTGCTCTCCAGCTGCATTTCTCTCACCGCATCTTCCCTCCTGGCAGGCAGCCCAGCTTGTTCCCAGGCATCTCTGGATCCAGGGCTCCGTTTTGGCCATCCCAGGTTATCACCAAGGTATTAACACATCTCAGGGCACCTCCTGGCAGCTCTGCCTTTTCCTCTCATAGCTTGTCTCTCTCCCCTCCTGCTGTGGTTCCCATGGTCCTTCCATGCCTCCATCCCATCTCCTGCCACCCCCAGCATTCTGGGGAGACAGCCTGCCTCTCCTCCTCATCTCCCCTCCGTGCCAGCATCCCCTCTGTCCTCGACACTCTGTGTCCCTGTCCGCCCTGGGGTCAGGCTGACATTTGCTGTGCTAAATTCAGCCCTGGTGATCCACCCTCTTCCCTCCCTGTTGGTAAACAGCTTTTCTTCCCTGGCTGGCGCCTGGCTCCAGGAGAGCTCTGTGTCCAGCTGCTCTGTGGCTCCCAGACCACTGCTCTTCAGCCGGCACTTCCTTGCTCCAGGGCCTTCTGTAGAGTCTGCCCAGAGCCACATGGACAAAAATTGATGTTCTCTAGCAACAAGATCCCCTCTCCAGTTGCCATCCTCACCCCTCTGCTCCAGATCAACCCACGTAGATTCCAAGTCAAGCCTGGGGAAGTGGTGGATCCAGCTTCCACCCACAGGATTTTGTCCTGGGATGGGATTTCAAGTGTGGGAGCTGACAGTGGGAGGATGGAGAGGTCATTCATCTTCAAGAGTTTACTGGCAGATATTTCACTTCCACTTTGGCCCTGTCTGGGAGGATTTCCCACGTTACACCCCAAATTCCTGTTCTGCAGCTTTTTGTCGGGGCAAAGTCCCAGCTTGGGACTTTGTCCTCTCCTGGTTATTGCAATGGCAATGCCAGCCTGATGCCAGCCTGATGCCAGCCTGATGCCAGCCTGTCTGCTCTCACTCCTCCCAGATGTGGCTGGGGACTCTGTGATGGCAGCTTGTGCCTGTGGTCCTTCTTTCCTCATTTTGGGGTGTTTGCCTTTTTCCCTCATCTTCCCCATGGTCTCCAAGTTTTTCTAAGCCTGCCCTCACGCTGCCGGGGCTCCATTTTCTCCTTCTCCTTCATCTCCATCCTCTCCTCTTTTTCTGTCTGTCAGCATCTCTCCCATCCCTTATGCTTTTAGATTCCCAGCCAAGGCTTTTGGCTGGATTTCTCTTCCTTCACAGAAGACTCCCAAGAAACCATTTTCTTGCCCACCTTCTACCCAAATTCTGCTACAATTTCTGGGCCCCGCCATGCATCATCCTCTGCTTCTTAAACACACTCCACCCACTTATGGAATTTGCATCCTCCAAGCTGGTCTTTTTTGATTTTTTTTTATCATTTAATGGGTCAGAGCTACTGGGTGCTACCGCCCTTCCAGATAAATACTCATAAGGACTATTGCTGCTGTTCTGGCCAAGAACATCAGGAATTTGTCAGCCCTGCAGTCCCTTTGATCCCCCATCCATCATCTTGCACTTCCCGACGTTATCATTGAGGGACACTCTTCCGGTATTCAGCAAATATTTGATTTCCTGTGAATCTAAATTAAAAGACCTTCCCCCATTTGGTTTTTTTTTTTTTTTTATTTGTTTGTTGGGATTTTTTTAAAATTGATTTAAAAATGCTTTTGGCACCGTGTGGATGCATTCCATTCCAAGAAAAATAAAGGAAAACTGTTCTGACTAAATATAGATCAAAAGACACTTGTGAGCAGCCTCTTGCATCCCTGGCTGAGAGCGCTCTCCTCTCAGAGCCCACCCAGGCTATTTCAGCCAGATTTCTCCCAGACTCTCTGTATTCCCTCCTCTGCCTCTGCTCAGCTTGGCTCCTGGCTCAGCTCACTGCCCAACTCAAGGGAAGTTGCTGGGTTTGGAATACTATTTTGGAATCTTCCAGCAGTGAGACCACACTGTGCATATTTCATCCTCTCCCTCTGGGGCTTTTAACACCCTTTTTCAACTTTTTCTAGCAACACCCCTTGGAGCAGGTTCAGTTAATTGACTTTCCAGCTGAGTGAATCCCAAGATGCTCCATGCCAGGGGTGCAGCCATTGGCCAAAGCCAGCTGGAATACACTCATCAGGATGTGGCCACCAGCAGTTACACAGCAGCAGGGCACTCTGGTCTCATATGGCCTCAAAGGGTGCATGGAGAGGCCCACATCGGATATCAGGGAAAATTCTTCACTGAAAGAGTGGTTAATCATTGTAACAGGCTGCCCAGGGAAGTGGTGGGGTCACCATCCCTGGAGGTGTCCAAACAGCAAGTAGATGTGGCACTTCTCAATATGGTTTAGTGGGCATGGCAGTGCCTGGTCAAAGGTTGGACCTGATGGCCTTGGAGGTCTTTTCCAACCTTAATGAGTCTGTGATTCCAGCGGGGTCCTCACTGGGGTGGCACTCTTTGTTTGCCCACAGGTGTTTGTGCTGTGCCATGGGCTCCTGCAGCTCTCCCAGCTCCTCTACAGCGCCAACTTCAAGAGCAGCCTCACCACCATCGAGAAGCGCTTCGGGCTCTCCAGCCTCTCCTCAGGCTTCATCTCCAGCTTGCACGAGGTAACTGGGAGAGGAGCACCCAAAGGGTGGCCAGGGCCTGGGGGGCACCTTCCCAAAACAGAGTCTCAGGGCTGTTCACAGCCAGGGCTTCCTCAGGCTCCGTGTGCTGGGAGAGCAGCGGTGCTGTGCTCTGGGACACCTTGTCACACCTCGTTCTGCTCTGCCACATCCAGGGGCCAATGGGGGGATCCTGTGGGGGTGGCCCTTGGACAAGAGCAGGCTTACACTGGATGGAATTCTGGAATGGTTTGGGTTGAAAGAGACCTTAAAGTTCATCCCATCTCATTGCACCCCTGCCATGGGCAGGGACACTTCCACTGTCCCAGGTTGCTCCAAGCCCCATCCAACCTGGCCTTGAACACTTCCAGGGATCCAAAAGCAGCCACAGCTGCTCTGGGCACCCTGTGCCAGGGCCTCCCCACCCTCACAGGGAGGAATTACTTCCCAATATCCCATCTAACCCTGCCCTCTGGCAGTTTAAGGCATATCACTGAGCTGGCTGAGGATTTTCTCACAAACACTTTCTTATCAAGAAATCCCTTGGAATAAGTTTCCTCGTTCACATTTCCAGGAATTCTGTTCTTCCTAGCAGCTCTTCAAGGCCTGGGAAATGACAGGAAAAGATCTGCTGGCAGAGAGTTTTTTGCTGGCACCAAGTGGCAGCACACTTGCTCATGAGCTCCCTGGTGAGCACAGGGGATGCTCCATCCAGAAGCTGGACACTGGGAATCTTCCTGGATCCCTGGGCAAGTGAATGCCTCAGTCTTACCTCAACCAGCATGGACACTTGGGATTAAAAAGATGTCTCAGTGCCCACTGAGACTTCCTGCTGTCTGTGTCTGCGTGAGGTGCCCTACGTGTCCAGGACAACAATCTTAGTGTGTTGGTGCCTACAGCAATTCCAAGAACAAAACCCACAAAGAGACAAACAAGGGAGCCCACACAAACATAAATACAAAGTTTTCTTAGCCATACATAGAATCACAGAGTGGTGTGGGTGGGAAGGGACCTTTAAAGGCCATCTTGCTCAACCCCCTGCAATGAGCAGGGACAGCTTCAACATGCCAAAGTTAAAATGATGTTTAGGTTGTCCTGTTAAAGCCCATGTAATGGGAATTTTGTGGTGTTCACCCACTTGCCTGAGCAAGCTGTGTGGTTTCATGGCTTTCTAGTTGATGGTGTCTGCAGTTGCAAATGCCCAGGGTCATAAATATTTGCAGTGAGCCGGACTTTGTAGCAGGGCTTATGTCCATTTGAGTCACAGGATGGAGGCAATATGTTTCATTCCTTGCTGGTTTTGGAGGAATTGTCAGTTTATGCCGCATCAGTCAATGTCTTCTCCCATGGAACAAGGGACAGGACAAGAGGAAATGGCCTCAAGCTGGGCCACGGGAGGTTTCGTTTGTGTATGAGAGAAAATTTCCTCCCAGAAAGGGTTGTCAGCCCTGGCACAGCTGCCCAGGGCAGTGGTGGAGTCCCCATTCTTGGAGGGGTTTAACAGATGTGTGGATGTGGCACTTGGGGACGTGGGGCAGTGGTGGCCTTGGCAGTGCTGGGGGAGCAGTTGGACCTGATGGTCTTGGAGGGTTTTTCCACCCTAAATGATTCTGTGATGCCTGTGGGGTGGGGGGCAGGTGTGGGTGCTGAAAGAGCCCCAGCCAGATCACAGGGAGGCTGTGGTGTCATTCATGCCAACAAGGGATGCCCAGAGGTGACCCTGTGGCTGGAGATGAGGAGGGAGCACTGCCGTGCTGTGGACACACAGGGCCAGGGGACGCTCCTGTGAGAGTCAAACACCTCCTGATGAGAGCCCTGTCCACCCCGCCAGGCACAGCCATAGGGCCTGGATGTCCTCTTTCACCAAAAAAATAATAAAGTACTGGCATGTACCTCGTGTTGAGTGCTCTTCCCAGGGAGGTGGCAGAATCACCATCTCTGGATGTGTTTAAAAAAGCCTGGACATGGCACTTGGTGCTATAGCCTAGTTGAGGTGTCATAGGTTGGACTCAATGATCTTAGAGGTCTCTCCCAACCTCATTATTC
The DNA here is from genome assembly GCF_037042795.1 of Molothrus aeneus. Lineage (NCBI taxonomy): Eukaryota > Metazoa > Chordata > Aves > Passeriformes > Icteridae > Molothrus > Molothrus aeneus. Next base: position 4,832,386 of record NC_089655.1, on the reverse strand, counting down.
TGTGATTCTGTGTGGATTCTCACACTCCTCCCTATTCCCTGTGCCTTTTCCAGATTGGCAACGTGGTGCTCATCATCTTTGTCAGCTACTTCGGCAGCCGCGTGCACCGCCCGCGCGTCATCGGCCTGGGGGGGCTGCTGCTGGCCCTGGGCGCCTTCCTGGTCACCCTGCCACACTTCCTCTCGGGCCCCTACGAGTACACTGCCCTCAGCACAGGTGAGTGCCACCAGCTGGGCCCCACAAACCCACACCCAGCTGCTCCAGAGGGGTGATGTGTGACTGCCCCCCAAAAAGGGGGTGTTTCCAGGGCACGCGTGATTCAAACACAGCCTTAAGGTGTGGAGTGGCTGGTTAAACCCGATGTCATTATGGCTTTGGAAACCCTTCTGAATGCAAAAAAATATGTGTGGGGTTTCTTCTGCCCCTCCCACACATGTTATTCCAGCTGTTGTTAGAGAATCATGGAATGCCTTGAGTTTAAAGGGACCTTAAAGCCCATCTCATTCCACCCCCTGCCATGGGCAGGGACACCTTCCACTGTCCCAGGTTGCTCCAAGTCTGTCTTTGAACACTTCCAGGGATGAGGCAGCCACAGTTTCTCTGAGACAGTAGGTTTAGATTAAATATTAGGGAGGCATTTTTCCCTGTGAGGGTGCTGAGGCCCTGGCACAGAGTGTCCAGAGAAGCTGTGGCTGCCCCTGGATCCCTGGAAGTGTCCCAGGCCAGGTTGGACAGGGCTTGGAGCAACCTGGGATAGTGGGAGGTGTCCCTGCCCATGGCAGGGGTGGACCTGGATGGGCTTTAAAGTCCCTTCCAACCCAAACCATTCTGGAATTCTGTGATATAGCAAAGCTCCCCTTTCCCCAGGGCCTGCTCTGGCCAGGATCCTGATCTGATCCAGCCCAAGGAAGGCTGCTGCTTTCACTGGGAAGGCTTTGGGAACAAGCTCATGTGAACAACGACAGCTCGATTTTCGATGCAGAATGGAAATGACCCAAAAGTTCTGTACAGAACACAATTCTTTCAGAGCACCTTTCCTAAACTGAACAGGATTAGAGGATGGACTGCAAAAACAGATGGACAGGGCAGAGATATTGACATTATGAGGACTGCCTGATGGAAAAGAGCACATTCAGTCTGTGAACAGCCCCTGAAAATACTTCAGTCCTGGTTGGAGTTTCCATGGCAGTCTGGAGCAGAATGAAGACCCCCAGTGTCTGGGCTGTATGAAGAAGCAAGGGCCATGTTTTGGAAGGAGCTGGGCTACTCCTGAGCCATGGGGACACCAGGGATTCAGGGCAGGGTGTCCTGCTTAGGGCAGCCAGCTGACCCCAGAGGGCATCACTCCCTGTTCCTGCCTGGGTACCACGAGGGAGCAGAGACCAGAGACAGCAAAAACCAGCCATGGGTTAGCTCTGCCCTCATTAAACCCAGAGCACCCTCACTCCATGGCTTGAACTCTTTAAAAGTGGGATTAAAATCACAGCCTGCTTGCTTGCTGACCTCAGTATAGTACTCCAAAGGAAGTGTAGGGTGATGAGAACTGCTGAACAAAATGAGCAATCCATCCAAAATCCAGCAGCTTGTGCCTACTCAGCGAGTTTGGGACATTCCTGCTATTTGGGGACTTAGTGTGGGAGGAGGCAGGGGATGTACCCAGTGTTGAAACGCTCATTTTTTTCCCCTCCAGGTAACAAAAGCCAGGGGCAGGATGAGCTGTGCTATGCAGAGAATAGATTTGTGTGCTCAAACAGCACCAAGGACCCTGAGAAGGAGGCCAGCAGCGTGTGGGCCATGATGGTCATTGCCCAGCTGCTGGCTGGGATCGGCACCGTGCCCATCCAGCCCTTTGGGATATCCTACGTGGATGACTTTGCAGAGTCCAACAATTCCCCACTCTATGTTGGTAAGTGGGACCATTGCTGTGCATTGTTTTGTTTCACAGAATCCCAGGGTGGTTTGGGTTGGAAGGGATCTGAAAGCTCATCCAGTTTCACCCCCTGCCATGGGCAGGGACCTTCCACCTTCCCAGGTTTCTCCAAGCTCCAGCATCCTTGTCTCCCCTCTGCAGTGAGGGATCACTGTCCAATGAATTGTCCCACTGATCCCTTAGAATTCCCAAATCTGCTAGGAAAACAAAGGAAAGAGGACTGAAGGAACCTGAAAGGTTCTGAAGAGGAAGGAAAGAGGGACTGGTGTGTTGTTTATAAAACAGGTGCTCCCTTTAGGGCTGTCAGGGTGAATGGCTCCAGGGTTGCCTCAATATAGCAGAAATTCCATGTCCCCAGGTCCCATTTCATTTTATGTCTGATGCAGCTCAAGCTCACTGCCTCCTTTTAAATGCCTTGAGAAAGTTGTGTAAAGAGTTTCTCTCAAGGAGGGAACTTGGATTCTGTCATTGCAAACAAATGAAAGGAAAATGTTCTGACCGTATGGGTTATCTATTTTGGAATGGGAGGGTTCAGCAACACCCAGGGTGGTCTGGTGGCCTTTTTGCCCTCAGAATCTTTCACCTCTCCGAACATATGAACCAAATGTTTTTCCTTGGATCTGAGCATTAGGATGTGTTTTTTCCCTTGGCATCTTAGAGGACACAAAGGTCTCAATCACCTGTGTGAGCCCTGGATGTCAGTGCCCTGCTGCTCCCTGGGGCTCATGAATACCATGGATATTAATGATGTAGCTGACAATTTGTATTGTGTCAGCAAAGCCTTGATAGCAACAGAGCAGAAGGAATTTGTCCACAGGCAGCTGCCTTCCCCCTCTGTGGCTGTCAGACAAACACCACCTTCAGTATCAGGGCAGTGGGGACCTTCTCACCATGTTGACGGGTGCTTTCTCCCCTCTGTGTGTTGTGCCACCACTCCTGCATTTCCTGGGAAGACAGAAGCCACATCTGCATGGAAACTATAATTCCCTGCTCACAGGGGCTCTCTCTGTTCCCTTTTCCCAGCCATCCTCTTTGCCATTGCTGTGTTTGGCCCTGCCTTTGGATACTTGCTGGGCTCCGTGGTGCTGCGGCTCTTCGTGGATATCGGGAGGGTTGACACTGGTGAGTATTGCTCAGGTAGCACAGGTCCTAAACACCCTCTGTGGGCCAGAAGGTCACTCTGAGATGAAAGGTGACAAAACCCACCAGTCCTGTGACCCATAAAACCCTGGAAAGACCCAGCCTGGAAAAGCACCCCCAGCATACTCCACTCCATCACCCCATAAGATACAGGTGGTCCTGACACCACCACTGAAGCAGGGCCCTGGGGCAGGGACATTCCAATGCCCAACTCATGGTGCTGCACTGGAGGTCATGGCTGGGGTCTGCCCACAACCCCAGTGTGGTGGTGGAGAGGAACAGGGAAATTTGAGGAATCCAGGGATGGAGAAGAGAACCAGAGAGCAACCACTGCCCTATGGATACACAGAGAACTTGGGTGTACTCATCCTCCTCCCCAGCACCCAGCATCAGCACCTGCAGAGAGAGGGGCTGAGCTGACGCCACCACAGGGATAATTTTCTTTATCCATGGCATGTGCTTATTATTTCTGGTAACTTAATCACTAAAGAATTCACCCCAGCTCCATCATTAACGTGGCTTTTCCTGTGTTTCCTTAGAGAGATCAGAGCCTGCCTGACATTTTTGTCCGGTGCCTGATAAGAATAATAAATGAACGTGGGCAGGAAATGCCAAACAGCCTTGGCCCACTCCCCGCGGCGGCAGACGGATTTAGCAGCCTCTGCCTGGTCGCTCCATGATGACGTCCAGGCTCCAGAGTGGAGTGGTCCTGTTTGGGGAAGTGGGCTGATTGTTCCAGAGGGGTGTGGGCTCCTCTCCTGTCACACCCTGGCACGGGGCTGGCCGTGGTTCCATCCTGGCCATGGGCAGCCGTGTCCCCAAGGCAAGCCAGGCAATCTGTCAGACCTCTCATGAGCATCCCTTGGCCCAGCCAAAGGATGTGTGTACTGCAGACAGAGAGGCTCTCACCTTCTCCTCCTTTTTCCGGAGAAGGCGCCCGGAGTTTGGTCCACTCGGAAACCAGGAGCTTCTGCCAGCACAGGGCCTTCCCTCGGTCCCTGCTAGCAGAAAGTGACCCAGCCTGGAACAATGGGACAGCAACTTTTTCCAGGAAAGCAGCACAGCCTTTCCCAGTCCCTGTCTTGGCCCAGCATCCCTGTCAGCAGCATGGTCCAAGCCACTGTGTTCTCTGGGCAGAGGATGGACTCAGGCCCCCATAATCTCTGCCTCACTGGTTGGCTCAGGGGTTAGAGCTGAACCTGTGCCACCAGCCTGCTTCCGTGCTGACCAAATCCATCCTGCACTCACCTGGGAGGCTTGGTGCAGTTGGGATGAGTGGCAGTGGTTGTTTTCCTAGCAGGGAAAGCACAGGCCAAACACAACCAGTGCCGGTCTTGCTGCCAAGAGGTGGGAGCTCCCACCCCCATCCATTTCTCTTACATGCCAGTGCAGAGCCCCCTGGGTTGTGCCTACAGTGACTCTGCATACTCCTCCAGCCCATATTTTCCTGGAGCTCTGTCCCTGTCACCCCTGGGGCTCTCACAGTGTGTCCCTGTGTGTTGCACTGACAGTGGAGCTGACGCCGAGCGACCAGCGCTGGATCGGAGCCTGGTGGCTGGGGCTGCTCATCTCCTCGGGCTGCCTGGTGCTCACCTCCATCCCCTACTTCTTCTTCCCTCGGTACATGCTGAAAGGAGAGGTGAGACCTCATCTCCAGAGGCTGGAATGTCCTGGAGCCAGGGATGTGCTCAAGGAGGGAATACCTGTCCCCAGAGGAGAGGGGTGGGAGGGAGGAAGGCAATCCAGCAACCCTGTCCTATTAAAACTAATTTTAAAAGGTGGAAAATAATTAATGTGTATCATTTTGGTGTTTTCAAAGCCAAACCCCACTGGTTTTGTTACAGAAATACTTTAGTTCTGTTTCAAAATTGTTTACTCATTGATTCTTTAAAGGTAAAATCAACCCCAAAATATTTCACAGTTATGGCTAAAGGACTCCTCAGATTTGAGCTGAACTATCTCTAACTTTCATTTTCAGACTTTTTGCAGAGTTAAAAGGGAGGTGTTTTGTCAGGATTCAGGGGAGGAAAGATTTCCAAGTTCTTAAAACCTCCCAACAACAAGCTGTTGTTTTGCTGCTCTGCTCAGGGGCTGCAGTGACATTTAAGATAATTCACCCCTGTAATCACGGAATCCTGGAATGGTTTGGGTTGAAAGGACCTTAAAGCTCATCCTGTTCCACTCCCTGCCATGGGCAGGGACATGGTTCACTATCCCAGGTTGCTCCAAGTCCTGTCCAGCCTAGCCTTGGACACTGCCAGGGATGGGACAGGCATAGTACTCTGGATACCCTGTGCCAGAGCCTCCCCACCACAAGAATTTCTCCCCAAGATCCCATCTAACCCTAATGGCAGTGTGAAGCCATTCCCTCTTGTCCTTTCACTCCAGGCCCTTGTCCCAAGTCCCTCTCCAGTTCTCTTGGAGCCCCTTTAGACCCTGGAAGGGGCTCTCCCCAGAGCCTTCTCTTCTCCAGGAGAACACTCCCAGCTCTCCCAGCCTGGAGAAGTGCTCAGGGCACGTGGGATGTGGCTTTGCTGTAATTGTCAGGCTTGGCTGGGGGTCAAAGGCCACTGGGACAGACCCTGGCCCTGCTGAGCCTCCCTGTGCCAGGACAGTGCCAGCCCCTGTCATCAGCACAGGCTGCTCCTCTCTCCCTGCCAGGAGCGGAACACGGAGGCCGGGATGCTCAGGAAGATGGAGACAGGGGCTGCTCAGGACACCTCCCTGCTGGAGTTCATCAAAAGTAAACTCCTTGGGGGTCCAGGAGGGGGTGCATGGGGATGCTGGACTGTGCTGGGCCATGTGGGGTGGGTGAGGACCTGCAGGTTCCCACCAAGGGGGTTTGTTGGGTGTCCTTGGGAGCCCAGCACTGTGTGTGGACCAGCTCCAGCACCACGAGGGCCTAAGGACCAGGGGGAGGTGGGCACAGCCTCCCTCTGTGGGGCCTCAGTTGTTTCCAAATTTTGCATTGAGGACCTTAAAGTGGGAGGAGTGAGCCAGAAAAGGTTCTCTGGGAGGTTTAGCCCCAGCTCCAGGGATGGGCATGGGGCTGCCGGCGCCAGCAGGTCCTTGATGAGGTCACCCCACTGCAGCTGACACTGTTTATGTGGAGCCAAAACAGGCTTGAGAGGGATGTCACTGCTGAGGGACCAGATTAATGACTCATTTAGCTCCAGGAGGATTTCTTCCCAGATAAAGCCCCTCCCTCCTTGCCCCTTTCTCCACTGCAGTCACATCCTGGAGCTGTCAGTTCCCTCTTCTCCTCTCTTTGGGCTTTAATGGATGCTGGTTCTCCACCACTCTCTGCTAATTAGAAAACTCATAAGAGACCAAATAAACAGAGTTGCTCCCAGGGTCCATCTGCCTCTGTTGATGGGGCCAGAGGACACAGTGTCCCATCCATGGTGCTGCCAGCTGCTGGGACATATTAGGGTGTCTCCCCTCCTGCTTTCCCATGCCTGCAGACATCCCCAGCAGATCAACATCATCCCACAGACATCCTTACTGGGAACTGGCTAAGGGTGGGGGTTTATTCCCAGTACAAATAGCTAAAAGACTTTTTTCCTACGTTTTCCCTGCAGGATTCCCAAAGATCTTCCTCAGGTTGCTGCTCAACCCCCTCTTCATCCTCCTGGTGCTGGCTCAGTGCAGCTTCTCCTCTGTCATTGCGGGTCTGGCCACCTTCCTCAACAAATTCCTGGAGAAGCAGTATGGTGCCTCCCCCTCCCAGGCCAACTTCCTCATAGGTGAGCATGGATGGAGGCAAAAAATATCCATCAGCAGGGAGCCAACTGCCCATATTCTCCTGGCTTTTAAAATCCTGGAGAAGAAGTCAGTGAAAGCTCATTTTTGGATGAGGGGTTCACTTTGGGGTAGTTGGTGACTTTCCTGACCTGTAGTTGCCCAGCTGCCTGTCTTGGACAACAGTTGGATCTGTGGGTTCTCCCAGATCCAGAGAGCTGCCCCCTGCCCATGGAGGGGTTCTGGGCAGGCAGGGCCCCCCTGAAGGCTCCATCCCTCTGCAGGAGCTGTGAACCTGCCAGCAGCAGCGCTGGGGATGCTGCTGGGGGGGATCATCATGAAGCGCTTCTCCTTCTCCCTGCGCGCCATCCCGCGCTTCGCCGTCGTGGTGCTCGTCTTCTCCATCCTCATCTGCCTGCCCATCTTCTTCATGGGCTGCTCCACAGGGCACATTGAGGGCATCTACCACCCCAGGTAATGCAGGTGCTGCTCCCAGCTCCTCCTTTCTCCAGCTCTTATCTGTGGGGAGGGACACGCACAGGTGGAGAGGCAGAAGACATCACCATGATGCTTCTTGCTCCTTGATCCCCTCTGCACGGAGGAGATCTGGGTGCTTCACAGCCCAGAGAGCTTGGGAGGGTGTTTATCCATGATTTTCTAGGCCAAACAAGCAGGGTGTAATTTTTCACTCTGGATTTTTAGGGGAAAATTAGTAACATTGTGTCCACATCACTTCACACGCTCACAGTGTTCCAGCTGGACATCATCTTTCTCCTCACCTCAGTGGATATTTTTGGCTCTTACCATGACTTCCTAAGATAAAAAATGACATTTGTGTACAACCAGGGCTTGATGTCAAGTGCATTGAGCTCATTTCCCAGCGCACTGCCAGCAAGGAAGAGATTTCTGATGCCATCTTCCCACAGGGGGTGGAGCAGCCCTATCCCACCCTGCCCAAGGGCAGCTCCCCAGTGCCACATTCCTGCAGGATTCAGGCTGTGTGACTCCAGCAGATGCACTCCTTGGGGGACTGAGGGAAGACAAGGCAGATTTGGGTTTTTCCTCTTCACTTCCACAGCCATCAGGCTTGTTTGGGAACGTGCCCACTTTCAGTTTGTGTCCGTGTGGTGTTTCCAGCTGTAGATGTTCAAACATCTGTTTGTGCAGCTCTGGATGGAGCCCAGGTCCATTTCTACAGGCTGAGATTAATTTTCAGCTGAGAAAAAAAAAAAATAGAAAAGAAGTGTGTCAGTACTTGCTTGTAGACATAACATAATTCCTGTGACATTCACTGCACGCTTCCAGAGGTACCTGCAGGGATCAGGGGCTGGCAGAAGGCCAGGCTGCTGCTGGCAGTGGCCCAGCCCAAACAGGAACAGGAAAACTGCTCAACTAGTAGAAGGGATTTTTTATTTTTTTTTAATTCCTCCTGTCCTATTTCTTAATTTTTTACCAATTTCTCCCCCCTCCTTTCTGGCAGTACACCCAATTCCCAGCAGCAGGTTAAGGCACGGGCTGGGTGCCAATGCTCTAAGCAGATCTTCCACCCCGTGTGCCGGAAAAACACCACGGAATACATCGCCCCCTGCTTCGCTGGCTGCACCAACAGCACCACCAACCCCTCCAACCCCAGACAAAAGGTGAGTAAAGCAAGTGGCTAGCAAAGCAGCCTTGCTGGGAATAGTGGAGTGATGCTGCAGGAGCCCAACAAATGCAACAAGGGAGTGGAATCTTTTCCACATGGTGTGCTGAGCCCTGGGAAGGTGCCCTGGAGAATTGCTGTAAGGCCCTGGGAACCTGCTTGGAGGAACAGGGATGGTGGGAAATCCCATTAAAGGATGCCATGGCTGTGCCTTAAAACTGGAGCTGGTGCTCTTACGAGTGTCCTGCACAGGGATGTGGGATGATTTGTCCCAAGAAGGCTGCTGCTGGCACTGGGAGTCTGATGTCTGTTTTGTTCCAAACGTTTCCAACAGATCTACCACAACTGTTCCCTGAATGGGAATGAGCTGTTCTCCACCTACACGGGCTCTTGTCCAGTCAGCTGCTCCCACATGCTCCTCCCTGCCATATTCCTCATCTCCTTTGCTGCCCTGATTGCCTGCCTGTCCCACAACCCCCTCTACATGATGGTGTTACGGTGAGTGGTGTGCGGGGCCCTCGGTCCCAGGGGGGGCTGTTATGATGGTTCCCCATGTTGGGATCAACGGGATGTCATAAATGTGCAACCAGTCCAAGTCTTGGCCAAATCTAGGGCCAGCAGCTCTGACCTCTGTCTCTGTCTCTCTGGGAGCCCCTCAGGAGCCCCAGCCAGCCCTGACACAGCAGATAGCAGGGAGACACTCTCCCGTGCCCCCAGGGTACTGAGGGCAGCTGGGCTGGTCACCTTTGCAGCACAAGAGACACCAGAGACAGGGGTATGGGATAAAAGGGCCAACCCTTAGCAGGGGTTAATCCAAGGTTTTATTCTAGGAGTCCCAAAGGAGCCCCTACACCTCAGGGTCCTCCTGCCGAGAGCCCGGGAGATGTGCCAAGGTTACATTTAAAGGGAGGTGGAAACCCAAAGTAGAGAACATTTTACTGACCAATAAGTGACCCTAAGGGATGGGTACTGGGGGATGGACATTTAGGACAGCATATGGGGCAAGGCTTGGGGGGCTGACCCCTGGCCTCTGGCTAATCACTCGACATCCTGGACCGAAGCTTCTAGATGGAGGGGATGGCATGCTGAGAGATTGACAGAGAGCCAGGGTGGGGATTTGGGGATGATCTCAGCAAGGGAAAGGGATTGCACAGGTAAAGGGAGGGGGTACAATCTGGGATAAACCATTTGGGAAAAATATGGGGATACAAAACCAAAACTATTATAAAGTATTAGAAAGTATAAAAATGCACTACAACAGACCTCCTGTGGCTTCTCCCCTGCAGGGTGGTGAACCAGGATGAGAAGTCGTTCGCCATCGGAGTCCAGTTCTTACTGATGAGACTGCTGGGTGAGTGCTCATCCCTGAATGAGGCTGGGGGGCTGCTGGCGCTGCAGGAGGCACTGAACCTCCTCGGGATCAGCACTGACTCCATCCTCTCTCCCTGCCAGCCTGGCTGCCGGCCCCAGCCATGTTCGGAGCCCTCATCGACTCCTCCTGTATCTACTGGCAGCAGCAGCAGTGCGCCCCGGGCCGCTTCTGCGCCTACTACAACAACGATTTCCTCCGAAACAGGTACCCTGCGTGTGCCCCTCCCCTCCCGGGGGGCGGCTGGAAGTGCCAGCTGCAGGGGTGACATGTCCCCGCTCTTCTCCCGGCAGATACCTGGGGCTGCAGGTGGGCTACAAGGTGGTGGGCACGGTGCTGCTGGCCCTCATCAGCTGGAAGGTGAAGAGGAGCAAGGAGTACAACGTGCAGGAGAAGGCGGCGGGGCTGGTGTAGCCCCCGAGGACTGACTGGCACCCCCATCACCCACTGCCACTACTTTATCTTGTTTGGGTTCGTTTTACTTCCCACGGGAGCGACTCCTCCCGCAGCCCAGGCGTTCCCGGCGAGGGATGCTCCGGGCCAGCCCCGCCCTGGGCACGGCATCTCCCGGGGTCCCCAGCCCGTCACCCTGGGCAGGGACAGCCCCGGCCCGCCGGAGCAGGAGGCAGAGGGGGCTGGAACACACGGAGCCGGAGAAGTGCCTGCTGCGGGCAATGGTCCCGCTCCGCTGTGACATTCCCGGCCGGGACAGGAGCAGGGGAGGTGGCTGCCAGCCCGGAGGGGCTGCCCGGTGTCCCCACGGAGGGCAGCAGGGACACCGCACACGTGTTGGGACAAGACAGCACAAGGGGTTTATTGCACAACATCTGGGGTTTGATGCTCTTTTTATATTTTAAATAAAGGTCACTTTTCCAACCGTGGTGCGTTCTTGGTCTCCCCCTGAGCAGCAAGGCAAGCCCTGGGGAGGCTGCAGTCACAGCCTGGCCATGCTGAGCACATTCCAGCTGGGAAAGGGGAAGAAATGGTGGCAGAGGGGGACATTCTTCTGCAGCTCCACCGGTGATGGGCAAGGGCTGGCAGGGGCTACACAGCCAAGGAGCCCTGCCTGCAGTCCCATGGCACCTGCCCAGCCCTGCCCACATCTCCCTGACAGGCACAGGGACACAGGCAGGGGCTGCAGGCACAGCAGAAGGTTTTACCTGAGGTTCTCATCCCCCATGGGTTTGTTGGCACAGATCAGTTCAGGTATTCAGTTGCCCAAGCTGGTGGCTCAGAGGAGGGACCATGAACAAAGAAATGCCTGGCAATTAAAAAGTTTCATTCCCTCTCCCTCACACCAAGAGCCTGGGGTCCTTCTCACCCTTCACTGCATTGCTGTTTGGGTTGTTTCACACCCCTCAGGTGGGTTTTGGTGAGGGTTTGGTGGGTGGGTTCTGTTAGTCCACACTGTGATGGAACCCCATACTGTGTTCCAGTACACAGACCACAATCTGCTCCAGCATTTTAAGGTAATATTTTAACTGCAGCTTTGCCTATTCTAACTATTATTAATGATCTTTACTATTATTATTGATCAGATTGTCAGCTCCTGGTTTCCTTCTGATCCATCTCTGCCTGACACAGCACAGCCTTAGGCTTCACATCAAGCTCAACCCATGGCCTAACAAAGCTACTTATGTCAAGCACTGAGCTACTTCAAAATCCTCTAATTTTTTCAATGCAGTGGGCTCTGGGCAGGGTGCAGTGGGTTTGGGGCATTCTTTCAGAGGTTTTATGGGTTTAATGTATTCAGGCCCTGCTGTCCTTACCTGCTGTCTCTGTGGTTGTGGCCCTGCTGCATCCATGATCAGGGAGGGAGTAGAGGGAAAGGAGAGGACAGGAGCAGACCTGCCCTGGATTTGCTCTGGATCACCAAAGTCCTCACAAAAAAGAGCTCTCCCCATGTTAACCCTATTCCTTTTCCACCTCTACCTGGAAGATTTGCCCTGAACACCCACCTGACCTTCTGTAACTTCCTCCACTTCTCTCACACCAGGGGTAACACCCAGCAGGACAAGCCCCAGGAAGGGCTGGTCACAAAGGGCACACGGTGGCCCAAATGGGGCCAACAGAAACTCCTGGTCCCAAAGGTGGTGGCTCTGTGCACAGGGAAGGTAACAGCTGGAACAACTGTCCTGGGGAGCCTAAGAAACCACCCCTTGGGCTGCTGATGTCTAGGCATTGTTATTTTTGCCTTTCAGCAATCTCTCCTCCTCTTTCAGGTTTTCTGCTACCCCAGTTGTCACTGTGCTCGACATTCTCCTCCAAAAACATCTGTCTTGTCCAGGGGAACAATTCAGAGTACAATGCATAGCAAAAAACATTGACCAGAAGAGCTGTAGCACAGTGAGGGCCTCAGTGCCTGGGGATGTGTGAACACAGCACGTTCCTGACTCAGGGTCAGGCAGCTGCAGCAAGAAGGGGCTGAGTTTATCACATCCCACTGTCCTGCCAAAGCCATCCCAACACAGCCCTGCAGAGCTGCAGCCTCAGGGGCAGCACTCCCAGCTGACAGAGCCACGGGCTGGGAACAAGGTCAGGAGAGCAAAGAACAAAGCACAGAGCTGACTGGGGAATCAAGAAAAACAAGAAAACAACACTCAGACTTTCCAGTCCTGCTCTCTTCCCTCAGCCACTGGGGGAAACCAGCCCTGAGTATTTAAATATTTAAAAAATCACGAAAAGAGGCCCAAAAAACTCCTGGAGTTCAGCTCTGTGCTCCAGCATGAGTGGCTCTGGGCACAGCCCCAGCTCAGCCATGGCCGTGCAGCCACTCCCCAGCCCAGGAAAGCTGAGGCATCTCCTCTCCATCCAGCACAGCCACAGGGTGCCACAGCCACCTCCAGGGCACAGCAGTGCTGCTCTGCCACCACAGCCACCACAGCTACCACAGCTGGCTGGAGCTTTCCTGTGCACACCACCTAAGTGCCTTTCAGTTATGATTTGTGGGTGGTTTTTGCTATGTGATTATCAATTTCTCAATTAGTCAGACCAAGAAGTAAATACAAAACCAAAAAAAAACCAACCCCAAAGTACTCTGTGTGAAGAAAACTCAGTTTTTTGACAACACAGAGCTGGCCACAGAGCAGGAAGGTTGATCCCCAGCACTGTGCTGAGCAGGAGCAGAGCCCCATCCATGTGGATCTGACACTGCTGGGAAGAGCCAAGGCAAACACACAGACTGAAGCAAGACTTGAGAACAAACATTTGAGCATAAAAGAATTTACTTAAGGAATACTTTTAAAAATAATAACTTAAAACCCACCATGGCCTCATGGTACCTCCCCCCTTAAGCTGAGGCTGGTGCTTGGCTTCTTCATCTTTGCAAGAACAATCACATAAAGAAACAGCAATTTTTTTGCCCAAAATCATTTCAGCATAATGGATTTGAAGCAGGCAGCTCAAGACCTCCAGCTAAAGGAGTTCAAAGCATGACAAACACGTTCCAACAGGACTCTGCCTGCAGGAAACAGAAGAATGTAACATGTTTGGTAAATATAACCCTCCCCACCTCCTGCACGGATGGCTCCCGAGGCTGGAAATGCAAGGACCAGCTTCATTACAGGCACAGGCCTTTGCTGAAGGCTGTTCCTGCTCTTCCCAACACCTGGCAATGCCCCAGAGAAGGAAAAGAACATAACAGATGAACTGAGGGATGAAGGAGGCATCAAACCACAGGGGAGAGGGGGCTACAAACTATAAAAAGGGTCTGCCAGGAGCCAGCCACCTCCCCAACCCTTAACAACAGGGGAAGCCACAAAGGAAAAATGACACTGCACTAGAATTCTACAATGTGCAGTGAGATACAGACTGGGAAAATCTCCTATTTCTTTCCCCTCTTCCTTGAGCATCCCTGCCACAAGGAGGAAGCACACCCACGTGCTGGCAGCTCCTTGACTTTCCCTCTCACTCTGCCATAAGTGCTGACTAAATAATTACACACAAAGCAAGACCTTCCTGCAGCCACTGCAGCAGGAGACTGCACAGCAAATGCCTGGCAGGTCCCAGCTGCAGGTACAGATCTGAAAGTGTGCCCATCTCACAGTTTCATGCCATGACCCCCCTGTAGCCCTGCCACTCTTTGTTCCTGGCTGTGGGAGGAGAAGCAGAGTGAAGCTTTCAGGACACAGCCCTCAACTAAAGAAAAACTGCCAGGAGCTGATCAAGAGAGGAAATCAGCAGACATGGGCACAGAGCCTGGTTTAGGGAGTAAAGCAGGGCAGGCAGTCTGGTTTGGACATTTCACACTCCTCCTGCCCCACAGAAATGGGGCTGCACCACCTTGGAACAATGGGAAGGCAGACACAAAGAGGAAAAAAGCTTTTTCTACTCTCTCAATGCCTGCCCAACTTAGGGAGCTTGTACAGGGCTCCCCAGCAGCCCCAGCCATAAGGTGGTCAGGGCTCTGAGAGGCAACAGGGGTCTAAACCATGGCAGGAAACAAAAGGCTCACTCCAGTCTCTAAAACTCATCTGCCAGTGCACTCCTTCCTAATTTGCTTGGCAGCTACCAGATGAAAAGCCTAAAGATTAAGGAAAAGAAAAGCCCAGAGGTTCAGCAGCGCAGAGGAGGGCAAGGGAAGAGGGGAGAAGATAAAAACATTGCAGCATGAAGGGCCGGCCAGAGGGAATCACACCAGCAATTGTCAGGTCCCTCCCAAGCCCACAAGCTGCAGAAGAAGACGCCACAGTGCTGACTTCCAGCTGAAGTTCCTTCTTTTTACATCAAGATGAGATTTGAGTGCTCCAGACCATTTTTTTCCCTTCAGCCCCCCAGCCCTGTCCATCTGTGTTCAGGCCACCTTCACCAACCACTTCTGGAGGGCCTCCAAGTCAGCCTCTCCCTCCTCTCCCTTGCTGCCTCGAGCACTGCACTCCACAAACTCCACCTTCATGGGCAGCTGGGAGAAGTCAAAGTCCTTGCCCTTCTTCCCCAGCTGGGCAGGGCCCCCTGTGGCTGAGCCATCCAGGCTGGTGGGGGCTGCAGAGCGTGTCACCCGCAGGGTATTGCTGCAGGGAGAGAAGGAAAAAGGGTCAGGAATTGGGGACCAGAGGAGGATCACCTGCACCATGGCTCTGGGATGTTTGGGGTGTCAGCAGCATGCCAGCTACATCAAGGACACAAGGCCCAGCACTGCCCTGCGAGGCTCAAGGGAGTAGGAGGGCACTCAGGTTTGGTTTTGTAATAAAGGACAGCAGAAGTCAGATAATGATGATGATGATGATGATGATGTCCTTATCCCAATTTGCCCACGGTAACATTGGAATAACAGTGCCTAACAGGGCACAACAACTCCCTAGAAATCCAACACCTACACACAGCTGGCAAATGCTCAACATCAGAACAAGCAATTTATTGCTTATTTTCCTGGAGAATGTGAATGTGTGGCAACTAACTCCTGTGCTAAAAGCCAGGAGGAGGTTGGGTGTTCAGCCTGGAGGAGGCACAGCACAAACAGCCCTGCTGCCGTCTGCTGGCCAAAGGGGTTATAGATCCAGGGAATCATTCAGCTTGGAAAAGCCCTCTAAGACCATGGAGTCCAATGTAAACCCAGCACTGCCAAGCCCCAGACCAAAGAGACTGTTCCCAGTTCCACAGAGAACTCAGACATGGCTCAAGGGAGCTCACTGAGCACTGAGGTAAGAGAAAAAGGACAAGAGGAAAAGCTCAGAGGGATTGAGATCCCATTCCATACTCACAGTTCTTTCTCCAGCTGTTGCTGGATGAGTTTTGCTGATTTTGCCATTGTGACATCTGGAGAGAAAATAAGGAAATCAGCTCTTTGGTTGTCAGAATTCAGAACCTTGTTCCTCCTCCTAAAGTAAGGCCAGTTCACACTGTGCACTCACTGGAGCTACCAGGACAAGGACAGCTGTGCCTGCAGTGGGATGAGGGATGCTGGAGCTTTGGGATAGCAGGCATGAAGGGGAACAACCCAACAGTCTGACATAATGAGGGAATTAACTTCTCCTTGCTGGGCAGGAAGATACTTCAGAGGATGGGTTTGATGCACCAGCACTCCCTCCTGTCCTGTGCTTTCCACCCGCAACACACAGAGCCATGAAGGCCTTAGGCAGCTTCTGAGTTAGGGCAAGAAATAATTACAAAACCCAGATCTAATACTGCCCCAAAACATCCCACTGTTACACAGGGACCCCACTTCACTGTAGAACTTGTAGGAATCTGAAAATCGAGTCTTTTTTAGTAGCTGGGAATTCAGGCTACTCCAGAGAAAACATGGAACTCTGGCAGCTGAACATTTTAACTTTGAAGCTGCTGAGTGTATAGGGATAGTTCACTGTGCTTGAGCTGATCCTATTTCCTGCTGCCTGGAGACTGAGGAACAGCTCTGAACAAAGCCAACAGAAACAAAAAGCCACCCAAAATCCACCAGCATCACCCACACCCACCCAAAGAGCTGCAGCTCTCCCAAGCAGTCCTGCTGAGTAGTCAGAGTTTAAACCTCAATTCCAGCCTTCCTTTTGCTGCAGTCCCAGCTCCCAGCTGCAGCAGGTGTGGCAGAGAGCCCTGCAGGCCCAGCCCAGGGTACCTTGCTTGTTGCAGGCGATGAGCAGCGCGGGCGCATTCCTGAGCACGGTGCTGTCCACCAGCACCTGGTACAGGAACTCTGCCACGTCCTTCACCTCCCGCTGGAAGGCCACGCTGTCCACCACAAACACGATGGCTCTGGGCAACAGGCAAGGACAGGGCATGGGGATGGAGCTCTGCAGTCACCTTCCCCTGCAGGTATTCCAGCCTGGGCTGAGATTTTCACATCTGGTCTCACCCAGCCCCAAGTGCAGGCTGGCAGCGTGTGCTGGATGAAATACATCCCATGGGTAGCTCCAGCTCCAGCAGGAATTCTTCCCCAGGATATCCCCCTGCCCCAGGATATCCCACACCCCCTAGAGCTCCCTGCTGCACTGGCTTTGCCTCCTGGTGCACCACAAGCACAGGTAAATAAGAAATTCATGGTGCGATTCTGGGATTGTCCTGTGCAGGGTCAGGACTCCATGATCCTTGTGGGCCCCTTCCCACTCAGGATATTCCATGAAGACAAAGCAAAAATTAACCAGCAACCCCCCACAGCAGAGCTCTGACTCTGGGGGCACCACCAGGCCAGCTCACAGCATTCCCAGCACCATCATTTGGTTTATCCCTTTTCCAAAGGATCTCCTGTCCCCTCCTGCCCTGCTGATTCCCTCCAGGTTACCTGGCTGCAGCCTTGAACCTCTCCAGGAACTGCAGCCTCAGACTCTCATGGCCTGGAAGGTCGATCAAGGTCACATTTGTGCTCTGGAACACAGGCAAGAAGGAATTAACAACACCTGATGGGGGGGGGGGTGACTGTGATCACAGACTGGGGAAAAGCAGCCTGACCCCGGATTTGTGTCCCGAAGGCACAACCCCACCTGCCCTGACACAGAACACAACAGCCTCACCTACTCACACACACCAAGCCTCCCCAAATGCACCAAACCTTGCTGGGAATAACACAAAAATGCCTTTGCAAGAGCCTTTTTTAAATGAAGGCTGCAGAGGTTTCCCCTCCCAGGAAAGGAAGCAGCCAAAGGCAGGAGGTGGCAGAGAACACAGAGCTGAGCAGGGCCACGTCACTGCTCTCCAGATAAGGCTGCAGCAGCCCCTTCCTGCCCACTGCTCTTGGATTTCACTGGAAACCTTGGCCATGGTTAAAAAAAGAATCAAAAAAGCAATCTGCCTTGCAATTACTTGTCTGCTCAATTAGAGAGACACAAAAATAGAAAAAAAATTCAAAAACTGTGCATGTTATTTTACAAAGTTTTTGGCCTTATTATCACTGTTGTTAAGAATGACTGAGAAGGTGAAGCCACAAAACCACCCTCTACTTTCACAATTCACCAGCAGTTAAGGTGCTGTCAGCATTTGGTTCTCCCTGCCACGTGTGCATCCAGCACAGATTTCCAGAATGAATTAATTGCCAAAAACTGAAAACAACCATATCTGGGAACCTAAAAATAACAGGACCTAAATCCAGGACTTAAAAATAACAAAATCCTTTCTGGGACCATATAAAGCCCAGCTGGAGCCTCTGCTTAAACCTGATAAAGCTTTTAATTTCAGGTTTTCTTGGCAGAAACAGAAATTACTGCTGAGGAAATAAACCAATGCAACAGAACAGTGAAACCCTCAGAGGTGTGGTTTTCAGTCAGAAATGTTTCCTTATTTTACAAGCAAAGAAAAAAGAAACTGTGGAGCTCAGCAATACATTACACACCCCATTTCTTTTTCAGTATGCATTGCCTGGAAAAATCCTGTCCTGCATTCAAACTGGGGCCTGAGCAGCACAAAATTCCCAGGTTTATGAGGGGGAGCAGGAAAAGGCTGCAGCAGGGTTGGGGCAGGGCACTCACCTTGTCCTGGCTGAGCCTGTAGACAGCAGAGCTGTCGGTGATGGAGGTCTGGGTGTCCCGGTACCGCCCTGACAGCAGCTGGGGGAACAGGCACAGCCTCAGAACCACAGCCTGAGAGGCTCCCAAACCAGCACCAGCACCACCCTCAGCCTCCTCAGAAACTGAAATGGTCTCACAGGGTAATGGGCAGCAGAGATCTGATCTCAGCTTCATACAGGCAACTACACCTGCGGTCACTTTCTCCAGTTAATTAATAAATGGTCATTAGGAAAATATATGCGTATTTACATTGTGAATCTCCACTAAAACAAGAAGGAAGAGAGTGTGCCTGAAAATCCTCCAGAGTTTTCCAGCTGGGGCCATGGTAAGCACGGCTGTGCCCCTTTCTTTTTCAGACTCAGCAGTAACAGAATATCCAGGGTTGGAAGGGACCCACTAGATCATCAGCCCAACTGCTGGCCCTCCATGGACACCCCAATAATCCCACCCTGTGCCTGAGAGCATTGTCCAAACCCTCTTGGAGCTCTGGCAGCCCTGGGGCCGTGCCCACTCCCTGGGGAGCCTGGGCAGTGCCCCAGCACCCTCTGGGGGAAGATTCTTTCCCTGATCTCCAGCCTCAGCTCCCTTGGCACAGCTCCAGCCGTTCCCTGGGGTGCTGCCCCTGCTCCCAGAGATTGGAGCTACAGACTGCGGTGAGGTCAAGTACCCCTAAGCCTTTTACTATAACAAATTCAAACCAAAACGCAATTTCCTTGGACACTCCGCGGTGGCCAAAACTCGCTCTCCATCCCTCCTTACACCCATAAACCCCGACTTTTCATTAAAAGATTAAAAACCGAACTAAAGGGAACTCCTTCACCGGGTCTTCCCGCTCACCCGAGCAAAAAGCAGCGTCTTCCCCGCGTCGCAGAGGCCCAGCAGCAGCACGGCCTTGCGGCTGCTCTTCCTGCCCTGCACGAACCGCCAGAGCACTGCGGGAGAGAGGAGCACAGGAGGATGAGGAGGATGAGGATGGGAAGGGGACACCCGAGCCCGCCGCTGCCGGCACCGCCGCGCCCTCAGCAGGCCGCGGGGAAAGGGAAGTTCCCGCAACTCACGGAAGGTGATGGCGACGGCGATGAGCGCGACGAGCACGGAGAGCACGGCGGGGCCGCCCAGCTCCTGCCGCAGCGCCGCCAGGTGCGGCTCCAGCCCGCCCGCCATGGCCCGCACTCGTGGCCACGCCGCACTTCCGCTTCCGGCCCCGCGGCACGCCGGGAAGGGCGGGGCGCGGGGGCTCATGGGAGCTGTAGTTCTCCCCTTAGGAGCCTGGAGGAACGTGGCGTGGTTTAGATGGAAAAGCTCTGTGACCCCAGCGCTGCCAGGCCCACCACTAAGGCGTGTTCCGAAGTGCCACACACACAGGGCTTTTAAATCCCGGGCAGATGCGCCAGGGCTGGACAGCTCATTCTGCAAAGAAATTTTCCAATGTCCAACCTAAACCTCTGCTGGCACAACTTGAGGCTGTTTCTCCTTGTCCTGTCCCTGTTCCCTGGGAGCAGAGCCTGACCACCCCCAGCTGTCCCCTCCTGTCAGGAGTTGTGCAGAGCCAGAAGGGCCCCCCTGAGCCTCCTTTTCTCCAGGCTGAGCCCCTTTCCCAGCTCCCTCAGCCTCTCCTGGTGTTCCAGCCCCATTCCCAGCTCTGTTCCCTGCCCTGGACATGCTCCAGCCCCTCCATGTCCTTCCTGAATTGCTGGGCCCAGAACTGTCCCCAGGGCTGGAGGTGCCTTACAGGTCCCAGCACAGAGGGACAGTATGAAAAATGTGTATTTTATGATTGGCTTTTCGTGAATATTAAAATGAATATTATATGTGTTGCGTTAGAAAGTTATGCTGTATTAATTTTCTCAAGTAGTGTGTTAAATATAGTTTAAGGTTATAACATTATGTTAAAATTGAAACTGTGCTATGTAGGATACTTTTTTTAAAGAGAGGACTCGCACTGAGATGGCAGCCACAGGACACCTAAATCTTTCAGAGAAAGAGAATTTATTGCTCCATTATCAAGTTCTTCCCACCTCGATCAGCCCTGAAGACACCATCAGGATTCAGAGGAAGAAGATGATACTGACCAGACAGAATCCTGTGTTTGAATGGAATTTATGCATCATGTATGAGGTGTATGAATATGCAACAGGCTGTTGATTTTAATGGTTAATCCTCTGTTAACGTGGGCTCTTTTTGGGCTTATTTTGCCCAGAAAGAGGTACCCGGACTGTCTGTAACTCTTTGTTTTTATTGTCTCGTATTGTCCTAATCCAAATTGTCCAAATTATTATTACTCTAATTATATTACTATTTTTATAACCATTTTATTACTATTAAACTTTTAAAATTTTAAAAATAAGTGATTGGCGTTTTTCACACTGTCCTTGAGCAGGAGATGGGATTAGAGACCCCCAGAGGTCCCTCTAGCTTGAGGGACCCTCCAGTGAGGTTTCTTTTATCCTTTAATGCCTTCTACCTCTGGGACAAGAGTTTAAACCTGATATGAAATGCAGAGGGCGCAGCTTTTTTAGGGAAAGTTCTCTGAGTTGTAGAAACAGCCTGTTAGAGGTACTGATTCTCTTTCTTTGCTAATTTTGAAGAATGGGTTAAAAAACCACCTGTTCAGTGTATTCATCCTACATAAACTGAGGGACTACATTTCATCCTTTCCTGTCACACTCTGCATTTCTGCCATCCAGGGGGATTTTCAGCCAGGCTGCTGGACTTCTCACCACACTTACCATATGCATCCAAAAAATCATCAAAATATTCATTCCCTCAAAGCCAGGAGCTTTGTGCTCTCAGCAGCTCCTTCACACCTGCCTTGACAGCAGAATTGGGACACCCTGGATGAGCCCAGGCTGCTCCAGGATTGGGACACCCTGGATGAGCCCAGGCTGTTCCTCTGGAGCAGAGAGCTTCAGCAGCCCTTTTTGCCTTGCCTTTTTATTTTCACCGTGGTTCAGAATCAGGCAAAACAAACTACATGTTTGTTTTCAGGTCAGCAGCACAAAATCAGACAGGCTGCCTAAACAAACACGTTTCTGAGCAAATCCTAGATTTTTCCAGAAAGTAAAAGAGATTGATTGGACTCTCCCCATCAATACATGTCCTACCTGCTGGAAGGGACTCAGAGCCACCCAGCTGTGATCTGAGACACAGCAGCTTCTGTTCACACCTCCCGTCTTAGTCCCACTGTTTTATATTGGTTTGGAGTGATTTTTATTCCTTCTTCATCTTCCCTGACACAAACATTCTCCCTCTTCCCGTGTCCCAACCACACTGGGGAACCCTCACCTGCCAGGGAGACAATGGGATAATCTGGGCAAAGCAAAAGCACAGAGAGTATAAAGCATCTGTTAATTAGGCTCCAGGGTATATTCAATCCATTTTGCTTTGGCAAATGGTGCAAGAAATTTCCCTAAAGGGCAGCAGTAAGTGACAAGAGCCATGCTGGTGTCTATCACTGTCCTACAGTGAGAGGCACTGAAGAAGGAATGGCTTTAAGGACCATTTGGAAAAATCTCAGGACACCCTTTTAGATTTTAAATTTTATTTTTTGCTGTGCTGGCAGCAGAGAATTGTAAAGTGTCAAAAGAGCTACTTTCAGAGTGATGAGGGAGGGCAGAGAAAGCAGTGAAGGCAGAGGGCCCTCCGTGGGTCAGTGTTCGCTGCTGAGGGCACGAGAGGAGTCATGGCTTGAGGTTTTCTCCCCCACCTCGAGGATCCTTCCCATCTCACTACTTGTCTGCAAGGAAGGTGCACACCTGGAGAAGATCTGGAAAGGGAAAGGACAGGAAAAAGTTCAGATCCTGCTTTTAAACACTCCCGTCCCACCAGGACACACCCAGCCATGCCAACAATGTCACACCATGGAAAATCCACAGTGTGCCACAAAAAAAGAGCTTTAACCACAAATCCCACACTGCTGGCTCGGGGGGGTTCTCTGTGCTGTTTCTCAAAGTCCATATTTTCTAAAGGAAAAGTCTTTTATTCACATTGCTGCCAGAGCAGCAGATTTTAAATCTGTTCTCAGTTCA
The DNA here is from genome assembly GCF_037042795.1 of Molothrus aeneus. Lineage (NCBI taxonomy): Eukaryota > Metazoa > Chordata > Aves > Passeriformes > Icteridae > Molothrus > Molothrus aeneus. The sequence goes on along the minus strand of NC_089655.1, from coordinate 4,810,104 downwards.
CCCAATGAACTTTGAGAAAAGAATATTGGCATTTTCTTCCTTTAAAGGCATGGAATGGACAGTTCCAGAAGAAACTTCTCATGCCTGCAAGGTAAGAACTGCAATTCAGGACTTCCTCTGGGGCTGTTCCAGTTACCTGATGGATTGCAGGTGTTGAGGCTGGCAAGTGAAGCATAGTATTTATCTCCAAGGAATTCCTTGTATGATATTCCATCACGGAGCTTGATCAGGCACTTTGTCCGGTCTTTAAACAGAAGATCCTTAGATTCATATGCAAACATATTGAAATCATCTCTCCTGGTTCCTTTTGGTCCAAACAGCCTCTGAAATAAAGGCACAAAGAGGAGAGAAGTAGAAAGCTGGCTTACTTCTTCTTCCTGGTTCTTCACCATCAGTCTGGGAAGCCTCAAGCCAGGCTCTGGAAATTTAGGATTGAACCTTCTGTCTGTATGCTTAGAGGAGGGATTGCTCATTGGCAGGCACATTTCTTGCCCCATTTTAACACGTCCCTGTGTGCAGAGATGCTGCCAGCAGGTCCTGTAACTTAACCATGAGTAGAAGCAAAAGACCAGACCTCTCACCAAACCCTGATGGTGGAGCCCATATTAATGTTTGCAGGGAGAAACAGATGGCTCAGCCTGGTTCTGGTAAGCTGTGTATGTGCAGGGAGCCTGCTGTTGGGGCTGAGCCTGACCCAGCTGTGGTACAGACCAGGCACTACAAAGGAACTTCTGAAACACCCCAGCAACAGCTGCAGTCCCACTGCTACCTAAAAGTGTGTTTGCTAAGGTGGCAGAGGAGAAAGAGCACTGGGGAAGGGATGGAGGAAGGGGGAGGCCAAGGGGTAAAAGCTTCCACCTCACACTGACTTGGAGAAAATCAGAGCAACCCCACAATATTTCTTCTACTCTCAGCACTACAAACCTCTTGGTTCTCCAGCATCTCACGGACTTGTGATGCTTTCTCAGGACGTGCCATCACAGCATGGGTAGGGACTTTGGCCAGGTTGCATCTTCTGTAATCCATGACATTTGCCCGCTGCCCATCAGTGCACAGCAACTCAAATTGGTCCATTTTCAGATCTTTGGCCCAGCTTTCTGTATTTTTGCCTTTAAAGAGAATGAGTTTGGAGATTCAGAGAGCTTGCATAGCAGGAGAACAGCAGCCTCAACACCACCTAGGCAGTCATGCAGATGGGGAAGGCAGCCCTGACCACGTACCATCAGTGTTCTCCTCAACGATGGAATGCTTGATAAAGGCCACATCCCCCTGCTCAACCAGACACCTGGGAAGTAGAAAAAGAGGCCAGTGATGTAAACGTCTGAATCCTGTCCCTTTCCCACAGATTTGAGTCTTATTCTGTACAATTAATCTTAGACTTGAGTCTTATTCTGTACAATTAATCTCCAAGGACATCCAGGTCTAGAAACCCTGCCACAAATATTTTAAATATATCTGAAACACAGCCTTTACACTCCTTATTTATGTTAAGAGAGGAGCACTTCTGCCATTGTGGCAGGGCTTGAGCCTCTCTGGGTTTGCCTGGAGGCACCAGAACATGACTTTTACAGAACAGGAACATTTCATGCGTATTTTCAGAAAGCAAAGGAAAAGTACGTCTAGTATTACAGAGACATGCCCTTTCAGTGGTGTAATGAAGAAAATGAGTTAGTGTGGGCATGAGGCTGTGCTCCAGTTGTGGCCTGGCCTCTGTGAGCAGCCCCAGGGCACGGAGGCAGCCTGGCTGTCCCAGCACGTACCGTAAAGCCCCGGTGTATCCGTAGTACTGCTCGTGGCTGCTGGCAACGCACTTCTCCGGAGGGACCCCCCCTGAGCCCTTGCACAGCTGGCAGAGACGGGAGCTGGGAGGAGAGCCGGGAGCACAGCCCTGGCTGAAGTATTCATCTGGAGGCAGGGATAGGAGAAATTCACTTTTCCTGCCCTGAGAAGTTGGGTTTTATTGTAATAACGCGTTCTCGCTTACTGCGGAGGTGGAAATGGGCTGGGAGAAGGAGCATGACTTAGTGGGCAGCACATCACGTGCATCCAGCTTTGACCATGGAACTTGGGTCCTGTTATTATTGATAATTATTGTTATTGTTGATAATTATTGTTGCCCACAGAAGCTGTGACTGCCCTGGAAGTGTCCAAGGCCAGGTTGGACAGGGCTTGGAGCAGCCTGGGTTAGTGGAAGGTGTCCTGCCCATGGCAGGGGGTAGAATGGGATGGGCTTTAGGTCCCTTTCCACCCAAACCATTCCATGATTCTGTAATGAAGCAGGACCTAAGGCTCAAGTGCAATAGGCACTATCTTGGCATAAAAAGAGGAATGTTTTCCCTGCAAACCATTCCCAGTTCCCACAGAGCCAGCCCGAGCCTCCTCAGCCTTTATTGGTCAGCAGAGGTGCATTTGGCAGCAGTGTCAGAGCTCTTGGGGTACAAGGGACAGTGGGAAAGGAAGGCAGGAGGATAGAGAAGCCAAGAATTGAACTTACTAACACTAATATCTTCAATCTTTTAATAATTATATGCTTACTTTGTCTTGGTTGTTAACAGTGATAATGTTTCCAAATTATTTTTGTTGGACCATAACTCTCAATGAAGTCTTAGGCAGCCAGATTAAGTTTCTTAAAGATCAGCCTCTATCCCCTGTTCTCAGCCCTTCCCCTCCCTTTGAGTTTCATCTTTTATCCCCACTCCACACCCTGCACAAGCACCAGGCCCATGTGGGGCAGCCCACATTCCCTTTTTGGGAACACCTCTTGGGCTGCTGCAAAAGGAAGGGGAGAGATGTGGAAAAAAAAGCAAAGAACCCCCAAGGAGCTGATGTGCCATATCATACTCTGAAGCAGATGCCAAAAGCCTAAAATTTTGCTCAGTGAAACCCTAAATAACAGCATCTTCTCCATTTCCTCCCTTCAGGAGGGAACCTTTGAGGCACAAGAAACTTTGAAAACCCGATGAAGGATGGTAAAAGATTTTTTTATGATCAGATTCCCAGCTCAAAGAAATGGATTCCCAACTGGACTCACCAAAGTTGCAGTTGCCTGTCCTGTTGTGGATCAGGCCCATGGGGATGTTCCAGCCAGCAGTTCTCCCCACGGCGGTGTGGCACGACTTCTTACCCTGCAGGTTGTTCCAGCTGATATCCTTGTCAGACTTCTTCACAACAGCCACAGCAAAGTAGGTTGCTTTCAGAAGATAAAATAGAGAAGAACTGAGGTCTGGCACAAGGATCCCACTGTAATCCCTTAGGAGAGAGCACTGGCTTCACTTGGGAAAAGGCACCTATGAGCAGCACAGAATTACTTTGTGCTTCTAAGTACTTGGGCAAGCAGCAACAATGGAAGAGTTTGTAGATGTGATGCATCTACTTCCACCACACTCCTGGGAAATTATTATCCCTGACATTTCCCTGCCCTCCAAAGCTCTGATACCTGGGTATAGGAGAAGGCTATGAGAAGGCAAGGCACATGTGAGGATTTTGTATCCACTCCTGATTTTTATTCTCTCCTTAGCAAAGAACAAAACCCTTCCCTCTTCTCCCCCTTTCCATTTCTAGAAAGAAAAATTTCCTAATGCTGCAGCCCAGCCCCTCTTTCTCTGTTCACAGCCCTGACACTGTTATAGTGTGACCATACCAATCTCTGCCACTACCAAATGCTTCACCTTAATCTTATTGCAGCCCCTAATTTTCCCTCCAACTGCTAAACTTATGTCCCAAAATTCTAATATCTACACTGGACACTCTTTGGGTGGAGACTGGCCATTTATTCTCTACTCATGACTCATATCTACTTTTCTACTAACATCCTTCTGGACTGTTTTCTGTCCCTCTGTTGGCAGTAATTACCTGGTTCTTCTTGTGATTCACAGTGATTGTCTGTGGGAGGGGAGAAGAAGAAGATGTTAAGTTAAATACACCTCAAACCCAAAAGAAGAATCAAGCTCACTAATTTCTGGAGAAACTCTGTTGTAAATGTGACCCATTTCAAGTAACACCTTGTGAATCAGCAGAACAAAGCACAGCCTCCAGCTGCTCCTCTGAGCTAAAACAAGCAGTTTTACCAAGGCTGGTGCTGAAGGACCAGGGCATCCTAATTAAAACAGAGTTCCTGACTATCCATGCCTGCTCTGCCTTCATGGAAAGACAAGGCATGCAATGGTGAGCAGAGTTGCTTCAGAGCGCTGTGTGTTAGGTTGGGTATGAGGGAAAGGTTCCTCCCCCAGAGTAGTGGGATGGTGGGACACTGAGCAGCTTCCCCAGGGAATGGGCAGAGCCCCAGGGCTGCCAGAGCTCCAGGAGCCTTTGGACAATGCTCCCAGGCACAGGCTGGGATTGTCAGGGTGTCTGTTCAGGGCCAGGAGTTGGACTGATGATCCTGGTGGGTCCCTTCCAACCCAGGATATTCTGTGATTTCTGCAGGATGCAGCACTGCAGCTGCTTTGCAAGATTCCAGAATAGAACCAGGACTTTGGCACCAGCCCAGTCCCCACCAGCTGGACCCTGAGACAGAGCTGTGCTTACCCTCATAGCTCTCTGCCATCACTGGCACCAAGCCACACATGCCAGCAGTGTAGACAAAGCCTCCATCTAAGCTGATGGCATCTGCTTCACCTTTCTGAAATGGAAAGGTGCAGAAATGAAACACTGCACATCCCCAGGCCAGCGCTTTCCAGAGCTCAGATGGTAAAAGAAGTTCACAGTGAGAAGAAAAGGGGAAAAAAGCTGTACCATGATCTTTGTGATGCATTCCTTGGTGTCCTCTGCCACAACACACTCCACATCCCCGTTGCTCATCACGCTCCAGACATCACATTTCTTCTTCTCATCCCTGCCAATGGCACACCACTGGATCTTCTTGTCCCTGCGGCTGGGGCTCAGGCGATCTGCAAAGGGAAAACAGGGAAAGCAGGGATGAGCCCTGCAGAGCCACCTCCTGGTGTCACTGACGTATTTCCTGAAAAATCCTTTCATTAGGATCTTTTCTCCTGAGAAGCTGGGAAGCTTCAGCTTGCCCATGTTTTGCTGCTTTGGAATGTGATTTGGAGAATTGTTTACTCAGCATGTGAAATTGCTTTTACTTGATGACCAATGACAGCCACCTGTGTCGAGGCTGTGAGCAGTCACAGGATTTTATTATGATTCCTTCCTTGTTAGCCTTCTGATGAAATCCTTTCTTCTATTCTTTTAGTATAGTTTTAATATAGCATTTTCTTTTAATATAACATATATAATAAAATAATAAATCATCCTTCTGAAACATGGAGTCAAGATTCTCATCTCTTCCCTTGTCCTGGGACCCCTAGGAACACCACCACATCCTGGTGTGAAGGACTTGGCCACAAACCACCAGTACACACCAACCTGCTGCTGCTCAGGGCAAGGAGTTCTTGTTAATTAAGCCCTGAGCTGGCAAGAATAGAAAATAGTGGTTCTTGAGCTGAAGAAGTCTCAAAAATCAACTTACAGGTCAGAAAGGTGAATTGCTGCATAACACAAGCCATTCAGGCAGATTTCTGTTAGCTAAAACAGCACAACCACCAAACACCTGTGTGAAAATAGTAATTGGAATTGCTGCCTGAAATATGTCCCACATTTCTGCACTCCTCACAGCCCAGACAGCCATGAGACTAAGACCACACTGAACTAGAAACCTAGTTATGTTTCTGCAGAACAGCACTCGAATAATCTGGTGTGATGCTATGTGAAGTCCATTCACTCCCAGAAATATCACTTAACAGAAGTGAAGTACTTTAAATTGTACTATGAATTCAAAGTGGGTTTCAGAGATCATTTGTGGGATGTTTGACTCTCAGAAAGCTATCAGAAGATGCTTGATGAGTCTAGATGGAAATCAAGGACATTGTTTCCCTCAAGTGTCTGAACCTGGTGTCCCGGGATGTTCCTTCTTTTTACAGCCCAGAAATGGTTTTTCTAAGCAGCAGTTTTGACCATGCTCAATCTCTACCACCAGCTGAATAACTGGTGTGGAGTTTGTAGATTTTCCATATTTGTCAGTGTGGTGATTTGGGTTTGGATACAACAAATTCCATTATTGATGTAAGTGAAGTTTGTGAAGGTTCTGTGATTTCACATTAAATATTTTGCAGATAATACAGTCTGTGTCTGAAAAAATCATGTTCCTTTTGCCTGGCTGTATGTGCCAATGCCAACTCTTCCACACAGCCCATGCTGACATGACACTGGTGTTTAATGTCCTGCCTACCTTGCTGGAGGCTCTGGACAGCACTGTAATACTCAAAGCCCAGGTAGAGCTGAGAATCCATCAGTGATGGGATTTGCTTCAGCTGTACTGCAGAGTCTTTGAAAAGCAAGTCTTTGAGGGCTGGGTCCTTCTTGCCAGGTGGCCCAAAGAGGTGGAAGGTGCTGGTTGTGCCCACACCAAATTTTTCCTGCCACAAGGGAAAAAATAATCAGCAAACAACCACACCCAAACTCTTAGAAAACTGGAGAAAGCAACCAAAACCAGAGGACAGGGGATGTTAGAGGAAGGAAAGGAGAGACTGGTGGTACCTGTGCTTTGGAGAGGAAGTTCCAGATGTCATTGACCTTGCTGTCATCTCGAGCCACAACAGCATGAGCAGGAACCCTGGCCCAGTGACAGGCCTTGTAGTTGTCCACAGGCTGGCGGGTGCCATCCAGGCACAGCAGCTCATACTCATCCTTCTCTCCTGGGGCATTTTCTGAAGGAAGGGAGGAACCATGAGTTGCAGCACCATGAAAATAGACAGAAAGGTGAGTTTGGGAAGCTTTGTGATTCATTTATTTCTGTTGAAGCTCCAGGGGGAATTCTTAGCAGAAGACAGGTTGCAGGCACCTCCCTTGCAATGGGGTCATCTTGGGCATATGAAGGCAATGCCTTTGGAAGAGAGATCACCTCAGCCTCTGCCATAACTAACCCAACAGTATGAGGATTTCTGCACAAAGGGATACAAATAGGTTTACAAATCCCATACAAATGGATTGAGCAGGTCAGGAGCTGCACATGGCCAGTGAAGGCCAGTAGGTGAATAATGTCAAGGCTGCAGACAAAGCCCAGGATGGAGATCACAAGGTTACATGAGAATTCAAGAGTGGAGGGACTTTTGAAGATCCCTGATCAAGGCAGGGACAGAGCAGGATGTTTCAGGTAGATCTTGAAACACTTCAAGGATGGAGAGTGCACAGCTGTCCTGGACAACCTGTCCCACTACCTCACTGTCCTCAAGGGGAAAATAATTCCCCTTGTATCAGGTTCCCAGGCTGATGAAGCCCATCCCACAGAGCACCTCCTTGCAGGACAGTTATCCCTGCCCCATGACCACCTTGGTGACCCTCCACTGAGCTCACTGCAGGTCCTGGGTGTGCCAGGCCACCCTTGGTCTCCACAGAGTTAGTGAGCTCTTGCTGTGGGCTGAATTCCCTCCAAAATCCCATCCTGCTCAGGTGCTCACATTACAGCTGGCTCTGAGATTTGGCACCAAGCAAGTTTTCCAATTACAAAGAAGAACCTCAGAGAAGAAAAAGTGGATTCACCATAATCCCATTTCTCATTAAGAAGGATGATTCAGTTCACAATGTGCAAAACTTTTTTCAAGAGATGAAAGAGGCATTTGGGCCTGGAGAGGAATGAAAGCTGCACAGTGTAGACAAATTGCAGGATGGAATGGCAGTGAGAGGTGGGGCCAGAAAGAAGAGAAATGAGGGATCTTGCCAGGTGTACCTTGAACAGTTGTGTGTTTCACAAAAGCCACGTCTCCTTTGCCATCTTTCAGACAGCTGCAGGTGGGAGGAACAGAAGAGAAGTTAGAAAAACTGACATTGTGACTTCCTATCTCCTATTTCAACAAATTATTTTTGGCATAAACTGCAGGCATAGAGCAGTAGTCATGCCCAAAAAGGCTATGCTGGAAGGGAAGAAATTGTAATGGCAGAGAAGCAATTCAGGCTCCTCAGGACCCATGATTCCAACACAGCCCTCCTTGGTACAACAAAAACTTGTATGTGTCAGGGCTAGAATGTTCCCCCAATGGAAAAATAACTCTCACTCACTGAAAAGCTCCAGAATATCCAGAATAAGGTCCCGTGCGGGACATTTTGGTCTTGGCATCCCCCTTGCACTGACGGTACAGTTTGGCTTCAGTGGTGACACCAGGAACACAGCTGGCAGAGAAGAAATTGGCCACAGCTATGGATGAGAAGGAAGCAACAGTTGGTCAAAAATTCACTTTTAGGAGGACTTGGAAGGGAGAGGACCCACAAGAAATATCAGTGCCCTGTGAAGTACCTCTGGACCCCCACAGAAGATTGGGCAACACCCCTTTCACAGTGACACCAGCCCTGGCTGAGCTCCCACGCCAGTCTCACCCTGACACTTGGTGTCACCCCTTTCACCATGACACCAGCTGGTGTGGTGTGATGTCATGGTTTGCCTCAGATACCCCAGGTTCCTCCCTGATAATTCCCTGCCAGGTGTGTCAATCATTCTTCCTTTCCACATCCTGACCCCTGCTGAGTGCTGTTGGTCAATCCTGGCATTCCAGAAGGGTGTTGAGTGATTGGCAGATTCAAAAGATGCCCCACACTCCTGAGGAGACATTGGGCCATCCAGGTGTCCTCTGTCCCTTGAGACTTTCCCCCCATCTGGTTGCTGGTCCCTCGTGTTCCTTCCCTCCCCCTCTCCCTGGGGTTGAAAGGAACAGCAACCACGCAGCTCGGGGAGTTCTGTTGGAGGAGTTGCTGGGTACAGAGGCCTGTGGGTCAGAATAAAGCTCTGGATTGAAACCTTCCATTAGAACCAGCTCCTTTTCTTCACCATCACCTTAAAGCTTCTTTGCCAAAGTAAACCTGGGCTCCTGCAAGCCTGGACTTGCCTCGCTGTGCCCAGCTGCAGCATCCAGCCAGCCAAAGGTGTCTCTGGGGTGAAACACCGCTGCTGCCTTTTGGTCAAGCAGCAAGGGCCAGACAAGCCCAGGCACGTCCTGTCCAGCTATACTGGTAATTATTCCAATAACCAGCCCTGGCTGAGCTCCCACCCCAGTCTCTGCATGCCCCAGCTCACCTTGCTCAATGGAGCCCGAGTCTTTGCCGTCCCACTCGATGGCCCCACGGTGGATGAGCGTCCCAATGGGGATGACCCAGCCTGCTGACCTGCCCAGCCCTGTGTGGCAGGAGGTCTTGCCCTGCAGCTCATCTATAGAGAAGCCTGTTCCTTTCTTCACAACGGCCACGGCGTAGTAGCTGGTAGTGGAGCCTGCAGTGCAGGAAAAAGGAATGGAGCAGTGGGAAATGAGGACTTAGGGACATTTCAAATCCTGCTCAACCCCCAGTTTCAGGGAACAAAGTGCTGTGCTTCTAAACAATCAGCTAATTTGGTTGAACACTTGCGGTTTTCTCATTTTCTTGGGGGTGAGCTAATGCTGCCCACATGGAACTAATGCTGCACATTACAACTTCCAGTAAGTGACCTGAAAATGCTATCACATTCAAGGTGCCATAGTTTTGTAAGGAACTTCAATGAATCTTTTTGCAAGTCTCTTCTCAAATGCTGTTGCCCACAGATGCCTTTTGAGACTGAAATTCCATATCTATAGTCTTTAGAATTTTAACCAGTCTGTCACATGCTATATTTGGGTACAGTGACTGAGTTGTAAGGGTGGTACAGACCTCAACCTTTAAGGTTTAAGATCTTTTTCTTAACTACCACGTTGGGAATGACTCTGCTGAGTTGCTTTGATCCTGAATATTGTGTACAAATAGGCTGAACTCCAGGGAGGAGGTCAAAAGAGATTGGAGCTTTGGATGTGACAGGGAAATAGCATCTGTTTGGCTCCCAAGAAAAAGATGGGAGAGATGAAGGATGGTACAATGGGTGAATAGGGATGGAGCCATGGATCTCACTCTGATCAGAAGGGATTGTTGCAGGGCCCTTTTTATGCTTCTTTTTTCCTGGCGATTGCCTGCATTTCTTGCCTCAGTGATCTCAACTGGGTGTCCCTCCCAACCACAAGTAATGCTGCTGCCTCTCCAATATTTTTTTTTCTGTCTTGATGACTGCACAGGAAATCACAGAACTCATCTGTGCCTCCCAGCTCTGTGTTTTACCCACAGAGTTCAAGGCCACTGAAAGCAGAAGATCTCTGGGAACAGCACCATTTTTATGCCATGTTTCAGAAGGATCATGATCTCTGCACATGGGATCAGAGACCTTCACTGCAGCAAATGACAAGAAATGGAGCACTGGGTCCTGTAATCATGGGTGATGATTCATATTTTGCTGAACTGCTCCCCCATGCCTTCCCCTCTTGGAGCTGGAAACCAGGGGCAATATCTTGGACCCCCAACCAATATAAGTGGGAACTCTACATGCAAGGGATGGCCTCTGCACTCTCAGTTTGTTACCACCATTTGGCTTTAAAAAATGGCATGGAAATGTACCTTCACTGTGTTCGTAGACCTCAGCAGCAATGGGCTTCAGCTTGTAGGGAGCAAGGCCTGCCTCAAAAACTTGACCTCCATCCAAGCTAATGGCATCTGCTTCACTGTTCTAAACAACAAAGAGATTTAATCAATTAACAAAGAGCAGGAAAAGCACTTCCCAGAGTCTCTCATGGATCCTTGTGTATAACAGGAGGATCACAGGTAACAACCAGAAAGGAAACTCCATCTCCAGGTGAGATCCCAGCAGAGGAATTTGCTGCCCACTCACCGAAATGGCTTTTATGCAGTCAAGGTATGATGCTTTCTGCAGGCAGCTGAAAGCAAAGTTCTCCTGCTGCATGTTGTCCTTCAGGCTATTGCATTTTTTCTCTTCTGCTGAGGATATTGTGCACCACCTGACACTTGGCTTTTGGGGAGCAGCAAAACACAGAGCTGTAGAAAGAACCAGAAATAAATAGTCTCAGAGAGGTAGAAAGGCATTGATTGGAGAGGAACAGCATCTCTGTGAGCACAAGGTCTATGGTTCCCTGTGAGCACAAGGTCACTGCTTCTCTGTGGCCACATGCAAGATCTCCCAAGCCACACAGGAAGGTCCTTTCTTTCTTTCTTGCCTGACTTGTGCCCCATCAGGAACATCTGGGATGACCATTCCTGTCCCTGGACTATTGAGATTCAAGCAGCCTGGACTCACAGCAACATCCACAGCATTAGGAGAACAAATCCACACACTTCAATAGAAATCAAGCTCAAGCCTTTGCAAAAACAGAGAGAAAAGTTGGAGCACTGAAGCAGTGCCTGTGCCAATAACCCCAGAGGGGGAGCAGCTCTGACCTGGCCAGGCTGTGTGCAGTGCATTGCCACTCTCACCTCCTTGGCAGCTGAATGATCTGATCTACTGAACTGTCCCTCTGTCTCACCTGCTCCATTGCACTCCCTGAGAGATGCCGCAGCACCACCACAGTCCTTCCATGAGTGCCCCAAGCAGCAAAAGCAGCTGAATGGCTGCTCTGGGGGACAATAACAAAGCAAAAGCCTCTGGTGGATGCAGATTCATGTCTCCTCCAAAAAACCTGAGCCCAGGAATGCTGGAAACTTGCAGTTCAAGGAAGTGGCCAGCCTGTGCTGTCACTTCACCTCCACTCTGCCCCTTCTGGGCAGGGCTGTGCAGACCAAGAGGCCACTTGCACCCCGCTATCACTCCGAACCTCAATGGTGCATTTCCTCCAAACACCTCCAGATTAACCTGTGTAGTTTCCATTTTCTCCTTCACCTCAGAAATAGCCTCTCTTTACCAGATTCCTGAGCCTCCCAGTGGAGGTGCTGGATTTGGCCACAGGGAGAATCCTTAACCTCAACTCATATGGCCACCTCCTCTTTTTTCATATGTTTTTCAAGTTCATCATACATTTTTTAAGTCTTGGCTGCACAAAGCCATGGTCACCTAATGCTGGCAAGCATCCTGCCTGGAGCAGAGGCTGGGTGGGGACCTCCTGAGGGAGTCAACCCAGCTGCATGGGTGACACTGGGAAGGCAATGGCAGCCTGAGTGCCCTGGCCACTGTCACAGACCTTTTGGGTGACCTCTTGTCTCTTTCTGTGCAGGGGAGGAAGAGGAGGAACCATTAAAAACCATCTTTGCATGCTAATATTCAGCAGAGTTGCTGAAGGACTTCCTGATGCCAGAGGCACAGGGAGCACTTCCTAACAGAGGACATTAATCAGCACCACACTTTATGGGGGATCAGAAGAGACCTGCTGCCTACTCCAGGAAGGAGATCCCTCTTGCCCTGTCCAGGCATCAGTTCCCAGGCCAGATGCAGCCAGCAGTCTCCTTGCCACAGCTACCTGCTCATTGCTAGCCGGAGCTGTGAGCAGAGAAAGAGGAAAGAATTGCTCCAGGGAGAGCCAGCCCCGCAGCAGCACAAATTTGGCATAAAATAGGCAGGAGCCTGAGCAAAGTACAGCTGCAGCAGCAGGACAGAGCAGCGCAGGAGCAGAGTGGGAAGCACACCACATCTTTCATTATATAAGCTCTATTTTAGTGTCCCTGCCCTCAAGTTTAACCAAACATATGCACAAGCTTGACAGGCAGGTGTTGCAATAATTTCTCTCCCCTGGCTGAGCCCGTGCTCCTCTCCCAGCACAGCATTGGCCGGAGGATGATTTTTCCCTTCACCCCGTGACAGCCGGAGCGCGGAGCCTGTCCCAAGCATCCCTCCTCCTTGCAGGGTGGGCATCGGCAGTGTGGGCAGCTGCAACCCTCCCTCCATCCCACAAAGCTGTCAGTAACATCAAAACACCATCCTCCTTGACAGATCCACGGCTGCCAAAGCAAGCACCGCTCGTGTCCCGGCTTTTCCTTAACAGCTGCCTGGGTCTGGCGTATGCCACAGCTCCGAAACAGCCTTGCCTGGGGCACACAGAGGTTTTGACCTCCTTCCCCCAAAGTTTGCTTTCAGCAGACACTTACCCACTATCCCCAAGGATAGCACAGTGAAGAGTGTGAGTTTCATGCTTGAGCAGGGGGTCGGATGCCGTGGGAGGGGTGCAGCAGCCTTGGTCACAGACTGTCCCCTCCGAGTCTGTGATGGCTCTGGAACCGCTTTCTGTCCCTTTTATAGAGGAACAGCCTTGGCTGTGTTTGCAGAAGCAATGACCTAACACTGTTTGTCCTTCCTTGTTTCTCAATAGCTCCTAAATCGCCCCCCTCCCTGGATCAGCCCATTTTTAGGAAGCCTTTCACTTTGGCACTGAACCCTTCCCAGGCGGGAGTTGGAGCAGGGCAAAGCGCTTTGCATTTTACAAGGGGCTTCAGATGGAAAATTCCCAAGTTGTGACATTTGAATTCTCCTGAGGGCTGAAACGCTGCAGGAGAGGCGATTTTCTTTGTGCTGCCCACCCCCTGCCTTGCCCAGAACTAATCTCAGAAAGTCCCTGCTGGATCCAGAGCCGAGTTTTGTGTGTTTGCCAGTAACTGCTGCTGAGGTGCCCGTTGTCCCCTGGCTCGCAGCACTGAGTGCCTGCCCGCTCCCTTGTGTGCTCCTGGCAATGGCAGCGGGGTTGAAAGGCAGTAAATGATTCTTACACATGATCTGGCAAAAAAAAAAAAGCCAACAGCTGTGACCAGACAGCTCCATAAGTGCCCTGCAGACAGAAGGAAGCATCACGCTGCACTTTTGGTAAATTTTTGGGATGAACCTGGGAAGAAATACTGAGATTAGCAGTCAGCCTCCTCCCACTTCCTCTGCAAAGCTTCTCCATCCCATTGTGTCACTCCTGGCCTGTCCCCCTGGGGCCAGAGGGCATGGCTTGGTTTATGAAGGGCAGCCTTGTGATGCTGTCTCAGCCTTCACATCCCCATCTTTGCTGCCAGGTACAGGACTAGCCTCAGCCTTTGGCACATGCACACAAACTTGAGAATTCCCTGGACCACATCAGCCAGACCTTGAGCCTGAACAGCATCCCTGGACCACTGCTAGGGCTGGCCCACTCACCATGTCTACCCCACAGAAGCTACAGCTGTATCTCACCCAACTCTTTGGAGCAGTTATTTCCATAGAGGTGCTCCCAGGCAGCTGTGGGAGCCTTTGGAGCTAAGGTTGGTGTTCCCAGGGGCCACCAAGCTGGCAGTTGTATGAAAACCCAACTCACCTTGAGTGACTAAGTGGAAAATGCCCTGAAAATGGAAGAAAAAACCCAAGGGGAATTTACTGAACCTTGAGGTGGGGTGTACTGAAGGAAGAGGGCAAAAAGCCCAGCCAGGAGGTCCAGCTCCCAGGCTTGCTTTCAAGAGCATGAGCCTCCCTTGGAGGGAAGATCTCCTGGATCCCCTGCACAGATTCTTCTTCCCCTACAGCCTTCACTCTGTACACAGCTGGAGGCTGACTGGAAGCACCTGGGCTGGCTCTTGTCCCTTCTCCCAGCAGGCTCAGGGCAAAGCGACCTGCAGGTGGTGGTGGTGCCCAGAGTGGCTTCAGTACAGCTGGGAGCCCAGTGCCAGGCCAAGGATTTGGCTCTACAGAGTGACCCAGGGAGGGTGCAGGCCCTCAGGCAATGACCACCTCCACTGTGGCACCAGGAGCCCACCCTGCCTGTGGTTGAGGGAGAGGCACTCCTGGCCACACTGGTTATTTCAGCATCATCTGTGGCACTTCCTTCAGCATGGCTGGTTCCTATTTCTCATCCCTTCACCCCCTGCTTTCCCAGAAGAGCAGAATTTCCCGTGTCCAGAGTGTCTCCAAACACACTGCAGCTATAGGAGGACTGACTTCCTCCCACCTCAAGCCTCTCCTTTTAAAAGATCTCCCATCCATATTTACTCCAGCAAGCTGTGGCCTTCCAAGGTCTTTTTTCCACCAAGACAGGTAGATGTCACTGAAATCCATCCCCAGCTTCCTGCAGGTCTCACTGATCCCTGCCTCACTCATGCAGCCTTAGCAACATCCCCATCCATGGGAAGAAGAAGCACAAGGGCTTGCAGGGAGATTGTCCCACATGGTTCTTCCAGAGCCTTTTACTGATTTGCTCCAAAATGCCTCTTCTAACAGACATATTGAGAAACTGAAGTTGCAGCTGAAACAACAAAGACACCTGAGCACCTAAATATTGGTGGAAATGCTTGGACATATTGACTCCACAAGTAGTTACAGAGCTGCCCTGATAAAGATTCTTTTACCACAGGACAGATGAAGGGGAAAGATGAAAAAGAGAGCTTGGAAAACATAAAGGATCCACTCAAATAACAGAAGAGCAGTCGCTGGAAGAGCCCAAACTATCTTTGCCTTCTGCACATGGTTCCCAGACCTTTTTCCATGGGCAACTCACCACTCCTCTCTCCCTTCTCACATCATGCTTGCATCTCAATGCCTTCTCTGCCTGCCAAGGGGATGGCTCTGATGTGCTGATGGGATGGCTGGTGTTCACTTCACATCTCTTTCCCTTGCTCTCCCAGAGATGGCATCAGGGCAAATCCAGAGGTGAAGGAAGATGCTTGGATTGCAATACCTCTTGTACTACAGCAACCTCCTTCATTTCCAGATGCCCAGCCACAAGTGACCTGCAACATCACCAGCCACATGCAGAGGTGCTTCTCCTTTTGGTGCTAGCAAATCCTACCTTTCTCCAGGATAATTCCACTCTCCTCCTGGTGTGCATCCTTCCTGTGGATACTCCTTCAGCAGCTCTGACTCCTGTGGCCAAGCCTGTGGAGAAGAAACTCTTTGAACACAGAGCTTTCCTTGGGGGTACCCCATGGCAGAAGCACAGCAGGCCAGGGCTGTGTCCTCTAGGTCACCTGGGCTGAGGGCTCAGGCCTTGCTCTCCAAAGGACCCAACAGCTCTCCAAGGTGGTTCTTTCTGAGGAGTACAGCCCACCATGGGAAGCCTTGGAAGGATAAGGAAAGTGTCCTAGGTGGCCTCCAGCTCCAAAATGCCATTTGTTTTGGAGTTCAGAAGGGATGAACTGCGTGATGCAATCAATTTCCTCTCCTGAACATCCATCAGACATCTGCTTTGCCAAATTTTGTGTTAGAAAATGCATGTTTAGTCACATGGTGAATCCTGCCTCTTGCTAAGTACACTCACCTCCCTCTACAGGTTCTGTCTGACTCATACCTGGCTGCCTGGGTGCATGGTTGGTCCCATTCCCAAATGCCCATGTCTGGCTGACTCAGCTGAGACTGAACAGCAAAGGCCAATTTTTAGTAATGCTGGAAATTCTTGTTGCCCTTCAAGGCAAGAGCTCCATGCTCTGGCTCATGTGAGCAGGAGCAGCTTTACCAGAAAGGACAGAGCTAAGTCAGTGCCCCTCAGACTTTGTCCCAGTTACCCAGAAACATCCACCCCTCTGTAGTGCACATCCTCATGGAATGACCTGAATTCTTGTCACACATCTCAAGTCCGTTGCATTGCAACACCGGCCGTTGTGTTTTCCAAAAGAGGATGCTGCTGCTAAAAATTACATGAATGATGAAGAAATACAAATTAACACACCCTCTGCTCAACCACGGATCACTGGTGATGTATAAACACAGCTGAACTCTGGGGAAAGAACAATGCCAAGTGAAAGAGAAGGTAAAGTAATATGGTTTATTTTCACATCTCCCTCATTATTGCAAGGTCATGGGTGTGACCTGTGGTTTGTGGTTGAGATGAGGCTGCACTGGAGTTTTGGTTGTGTCCTAAGGAAAGGACATTTGTCCTTTATCCAAAAGACTTTGGGATAAAGTTAGAGCTGGCAAGGCTGCTCTGGGAGAAAGCTTGGCTTTGCCACAGCCAAGGGAGAAGGCTTGGCTTTGCCACAGAGCTGGCTGCTGCCCACAGCACAGCTCATCCCACAGCTGAACAGGGCTGTAGCTGAGCTCTGGCTGTGTTTGGGCCTGTGAAAAACACCAAAAAAAGCAGGGAAATTTAAAGCTGCAATCAAGGCACCACACAGGTATCTTACCCAACTCTTTGGAGCAGTTATTAGAGCATAGAGGTGCTCCCAGGCAGCTGTGGGAGCCTTTGGAGCTAAGGTTGGTGTTCCCAGGAGTCACCAGGCTGGCAGTTGTGATGAAAACCCAGCTCACCTTGAGTGACTAAGGAGAAAATGCCCTGAAAATGGAAGAAAAAACCCAAGGGGAATTTACTGAACCTCGAGGGGGGATGTGCTGAAGGAAGAGGGCAAAGTATACACTCACCAGGAGTCCTGGCTTCTCCAGAGTTAACTTGTTTCCCTCAGGAAATAGGGATTTCCAGTTTGTGGCTTGGAGAATGCTGAAGCATGCCCAAGACAAGGATGTCAGCATGGTCAAGCACAAAAGTTCTTGTCCTGTCCTGGGCCTTCCTGTGGAGGCAGGTGAAGGCAGGAAGAGCAGGAACACATTTTCCCAGATCATCTTCTGTCAATAGAGCCTGGGTGGGACAGAAGTTGAGATTGCCATTTAAGTGGCAAAGGTGCCTGTCTCGAGAGATGGGAAATGGTGCCTCTGGGTTGTGAATGGTTGGGGAGCACCCCTGTGGAGGAAGATTTGGGAAACTGATGAGTGATAAACTGGATATAAGCTGCACTGTGCAATGGCAGCCAAGTGTCTGCAGGGCCACATCCAAAGCAGTGTGAACAGGAGGAACAGAGAAGGCTCTGGGGAGACCTTAAAGCTCCTTCCAGTGCCTTAAGGGACTCCAAGAAAACTGGAGAGGGACTAGGGACAAGGGCATGAAGTGATAAGGCAAGGGGGAATGTCTTCCCACTGCCAGACAGCAGGATTAGATGGGATATTGGGAAGGAATTCTTCCCTGTGAGGGTGCTGAGGCCCTTGCACAGGTTGTCCAGAGAAGCTGTGACTGCCCCATCCCTGGAAGTGTTCAAGGCCAGGTTGGATGGGGCTTGGAACAACCTGTTATAATGAAAGGTATCCCAGCCCATGGCAGGGGCTGGAATGGGATGGTCTTTAACAGTAATTTCAAACCCAAACCATTTTGGGATTCAATGTTCAGGTACCCAGGAGGGGCAGGGAGAAGTCAGGGGGCTTCTGCAGAACTGGTTTTCCTCACTTGCGTAAGAACCTGGGGGAAATCCCAGCCCTCCTGCCTGATGCCAAGTATCTCCTGGAAGTCTCTCCTGCCCTGGAGCCCAGGTCAGCATGGGGCTTGCAGCAGCTGAAAGCCACTCGGGGAGTGCCAGCTCTGAGAGCATGGCCTTGGCTGGCAATGGACTGGGACCAGCTTGGCATTCCCCATGGCTCCCAAGGCCTGCCAGATCCCTGGAGAGCTGTGGCTGGCTTTCCAGAAACAGGCCTGCAGGCCATGTTTGGACCCATGTGTCAATTTTGGGGCCATGCTCCAACTGCAGAGTCATTTGGCTTAGTTTATTTTTAAGGAAATGCCACAAACCTGTTTCCCTGCTGGTTAGGAGAAATATTCAGTATCAGGTTTTGACTGTGTTGCAAAATGTTGTTTTCTACCTGGGATGAGCCAAACTGGCCACTGGAGAGTTGGAGCTGGTGTTGTTTGAACCAATATTTGCTCCTAAGTATTGCCTAATTTCTAAACCGCACACGGCAAACAAAGAGCTCTCTGTTGATTTTAAGCTGCTCTTCCCAACTTGGAGTGCTAAGCTCAGCTGCAGACTGAGGCTTCTTGTCCAGAGCTGCTTACCAGGTCATACCAATATAGATTTGCATTTTTAGGTTGGAAATTAATGGCAGCTCAACAGCCAGGTGCCAGCAACTCGACCCTCTGTGCCTTGCATGGGAGCTCTGCAGGACGGTGCCACTGCCCCACATCCTCCCGTGCACATCCCCCTCTCCAGCAAACACCAGCTGGCCCAGCAGTGCTGAGGAAACAGGTTTTCCTGACCTCCTTTCCCAAGCAGGCCCCCATTAACTCCCCAGCCCCCTTGCTGAAGTCAGCAGTGGCTTCTGCTCCACCAGCCAGCGGTCCGTGCAAAACTCACCCTCTCAGACATGCAATTAGTGCCATTCCTCCTAATGAAGGGTCTCTGTTTGCTTAATTAACCCTAAGGTCAACAGGATTACCAGCAAGTCTGTGCAACACCAGGAGCTGTGATGTTCCTGAAAGGATTTTGGAGGGGAAGGTGGTGAATTCCTGCTGAAGACACTCTTGCAAAGAGAGCAGCTGGAGCCTGATAACACTCAGCCTTGCCTCCTGTATATTTTCAAAGATCTGTGGGAACAAATGAGTAAATACTGCTATCTGGGAAAGAAATGGCAGGAATGCCAGCTGCCCTGTGTGGCCACAGCACCCTCTGCTCCTCTCCTGCAGGACCCCAGGTCCCACGCCAGGGCACGCACCAGGCAGTTGCACAACTCCTCTGTCCACAAAGTGGCTGTGTCCAGCTCCCTGGGACAGTTTCCACAGGGACATGTCCCCACAACAAGATGCTGGACCATCCCAGAGATGTGGCTGGCTGGGAACAGGAGAAAAAGTGGTTTATCTGCAGGAGGAGGGAGCTGTGGCTCTTGTGAGATACCATGTGCACATCCAGGGATGTTCTCCTGCAGTGGCAGAGCCCAGGACACTGGGATGGGGACAGAGATGACCTTGGTGTGAGAGGGGAGGAAGAGTGGAGGGGCACAAGGTGAACCTGGGGTTGAGCCACTGCTACTCCACCACCAAAAGGGAGCAGGGGGACATCACTGAAGCGGGTCCTGGCAGGTGCAGCCAGGGGAGCAGCTCTGAGCCTGCTGCAGAGTGATGCTGGGAATTTTGTGGACCAAATTTGCAATTTACTTTGCTGTGGGCATGGAGCTACAGGCAGAGCAGGCAGGAGAGGCCAGCAGCCAAAAGGACAGAAAGGAGAAGGCAAGGGGAGACAGCCAGAAGAACTGGGGAAGCAGCTTCCCAGAGCAGTGCCAGCAGTACCAGACCTGGGGCTGGTGCATTGTCCATCTGCTGGAGCAGCTCTCTCTGCTAGCTCTGAGCCAGGGAGCAGGGACTGAACCTCTACTCATCCTCCACAGTGGCCAGGCAGCCCAGCTGGGCTGGCACAGCCACCCAGAGCTGCACCCAAGAGCTGCTCTGGCCAGAAATGAGATTTGGGCATTAAATGAACGGGAAAAGGGTCAGCTCACCACTGGGTCAAGCTGAACTCTACCACTTGCTGTTCAACCCCTTTCCAGTCAGTTAATTTATGGTAATCATTAATTCTAAGCCCCTGACCATGTGGGAAGCTTCACAATAGCTAATTTTTAATCTGTCACCACAGCTACATGCTGCTACATGTGTCCTGGTTGAAGCCACCTTCCCATTTAAACACTCTTACAGCCAATATAATTCCCTGCTGATTAATAGGGGTTGTTTTGAAACCACCAAAAAAATCTGTTGGCCAACATTCCCTTCCACTCTGTAATTTTAAAGCAGCATTAAAAGGGAATTAATGGAAATAACACTTTAGAATAACAGCAAGGCTTAGTCTTTATTGGAGACCCTTTGAACTCTAGTTAAAATAATTTCCCTCCTGCTCTTGAGATTTTCAAAGACAGATCTGTCACGAGCCATGCAAACATCTCACCCTTTAGAGGTCAAGAGCTGAGTATGACACCAGTGAGCAAATACTGGCCCCACCCAGGACCTGGGAGGGCATCTCCTCCCTGCCAGCCCAGTGCTGGTGACCACCACACCACCAGTGAAACACCTGCCCTGCCCAGGGATCACTGAGGAGCCCACGGGCAGGCTTGACCTTCTGGTGCCTCCTCTCACTCCTAAGTGTCAGAGGAGTTTGTTTCCTGCTCTCTGGTCGGGATGTTCTCATCGAGATAAAATCCGAGGGGAATGGCTCCTCCCGTCCTCACCCCCCGGCCACCCGGGGCTGGCACAGCCCCGAGGCACCGCTGGACCCTGGCTCTCAAACAACCTCCTCCTTTCCAGTAATTACTGTTTTGCAATGTGGAAAATAATAAAAGTCTTGGGACTGTTAAGAGTTCTGGAAGGAGAAGAGAGGGGGGAGCAAAAGACCCAGCTGAGCAGATTTCAAACCCCCTCCTGAGGGCTTTTAGACTCTCGTGGCATTTTAATCCTCATTGCATTTCCAGCTGCAGGGATAAAGGAGCAGAAAACATCGGCAGAGATGAGGGGGCTTCAGGACATAGGTCTGGCTCTGACCAGCTGGGGCTGGTCTCAGTGAGGGAGCTCTGGGCTGGAGTGGACATCAGGATGCAGCAGAGCCCTCCCAGAGCTCTCCCCCCAGCATTATCCACTGGGTCCCTGTCCCCACCCTGTGTTCATGTGGGTGCTGTGGCACTGGGGAATGGGATGGCAAAGGCCAGCTATAGTGTGGCATGGCTCTAACAGCTCCTGAAAACTGTTGCAAGAATAAGGAAGGAACCAGAAAAATTCTTGCTTCAGATGCTTTGTTAAAAGTTGCATAAGGTGGAGGGACGTGGCTGCACTCTGTAGGTGTAATCCTAAAATCCCAGAATGGCTGGGGTTGGAAGGGACCTCAAAACTCATCTAATCCAGCCCTCCTGCCATTGACAGGGACTGCTTCCATTATCCCAGGCTGCTCCAAGCCCTGCCCAACCTGGCCTTGGATACTTCCAGAGACGGGGGGTCCAGAGCCTCTCTGGGCAACAACAACCATTGTTGTTGTACAATGGAGACTGATCAGTAAAGATCAGTTATGCTCTAGGCAAGGTATGGGGAGAAATTACTTCATTCCACTGCAATTCCCTTTTAATTGCAGTGGGAAAGGGAAATGAACTCCTTTTGGGGAGTCTGCTCACTGCCAGGGACTGAGGGTCTCAGCATGGCTGTGTCCACAGCCTTGCAGGACCTGATCTGAGATCTGTTGCTCCCGCTTTCACCAGAAGTTCTGCCCTTCTCCCTGCACATCTCTGGCCACCAACATCCTCCTCCTGCCATCCCCTGCAGGCAGCAGGTCCTGCCACACCTCTGCCAGGTGGAACCTGGGCAGACACCACAGCCAGAGAGGGCCAGGGCCACATGCTGGGGGCAGAGAGAGGGAACAAGTCTTGGAGAAACACTGGTCAGCTGTGCAAGAGACATCCCTTACCTCAGGCATCACCTGCTCCTCCAACCCCATCCTCCCTTCTTTCCAGCCTCACTGGGGACCTCCACTAAAATCTTCCAGGAATCTGTTTGTCCTCAGCTATCATTCCCTGCCTGAGCAATGCTGGAGAACCACTGGTCCCCAGCTCCATCTCAGCTCTGCCCCTGCCTGGTCCTCTTGGTCCTGACCCCAACACACAGACAGACTCCTCAGCCAGACCTTAGACCTACCTGGTGGTCCCCAGGATGTCTCCAACCCTGCCACTGTCCCCAGATCTGATCCCAGGCTCAGACCTTCCTCGTCACCAACAGATCCTAGGAGATCTGGACTCTGGGCTGAGTCCAGCTGCTATCCAGGGCCCATCCTGATCACTTTGGATGGAGACTGTGGGGGACAAGGAAC
Source organism: Molothrus aeneus (assembly GCF_037042795.1). Taxonomy (NCBI): domain Eukaryota; kingdom Metazoa; phylum Chordata; class Aves; order Passeriformes; family Icteridae; genus Molothrus; species Molothrus aeneus. The sequence continues at coordinate 4,787,751 of NC_089655.1, read as the reverse complement.
ATGCTGGGGTCCCCATTCCTTTGGGAGCAATCAGCCCTTGTGGTACCCTGGCATGCAGGCAAGAACACAAAGCTCTCCCCTGGTTAGACCAAGGAATGGGAAATAAGACCCCAGCTCTTTGTAGGGCTTAGATTCCATACTTCAATCCATTTCCATCCCACTTTATTCTGGGCAGTGGTTTCTTGTATGCAGCAGTAAGATTTTTCCATCAAACCAAATGTTTCTACTGAGCCTGGCTCTCACAGATGTCCCAAGCTGACATCAACACCACCCTCATAAACATGCCATAGAGACACAACATGAACAAACAGCAGGAAGAGCTTTGTGGAGATTCTGTTACAAGCAATATTTTTGTTCCTTTTGCACATTCTCTGAGGTGGGAAATCCCCAGAAAAGGACCGGGCCTTTGGTCAAGGTCATCAGCCTTGCGTAATGACAGCAGGCTCAGGGAAGTTGGAGCCACCAACCTGTGTCTCCTTCCTTGTCTACCACAAGGGATGCCAGCACAGATTTTCAGAGCACAGCAGCAAACAGCTTCCCAGGAGAGAGCTTTACACCAAATGAGCCATCACCTTTTTTCTCATTAGCATAATATTTCCATTAGCAACTCTTGCAGGCTCTGGCTGTGGCAGAGGACTTACTAAACTACAGAAGACAAAAGAAGGGAGCAGGTTGCACTGGCTTAGCCCCTAACAGATAAATCGGAGCTGCCTCCCTCATTCCAGAGTGTTGACACCTTCAGAGGGTAATTACAGTAGGGGTACCATGCAGTATCCCCTATTAAAGATGGTGGCTCAGAGGTTATTCCCACCTTCAGCAATCCAAGCTGAATTAAAGGATTAACTGCAGGTTGAGCTGTTCTGGTTTTAAGGAGAGCCTGCACTTGGAGCAGTTCAGGGTTACGTCTGTTGTGCTCACAAATACCAAAGTACAGCCTGCTCACTTGTCCAGCAGCCACGGGGCAGTTTCTCCTGGTCACAGGTGACCAACCAAAAATAAAAGAGGTCTAAGCAGAAAGGGCACCAAGGGAACACAGAGGATGTGCCATGACCAGAGTCCTGTGGCAGGGACATGGCCCCCAGCTGGGGCACCTGGAGTTTGGGACTGTGGCCAGCTCCTGCTCCAGTCCTGGCAGCACTCAGGGTCCTGGCTTGAGGGGACAAACCAGGGGACAGTGTCCCAACCCAAACCCTGGACATGATCATTCTCTGTAGGATTTCAGTGGGGTGCAGGCTCTGCTCAAGTAATTTTCCTCCATCTGCAATCTTCTTGGCTGAGCCAAGAAGGGAACTCCAGCTCTCAGGCACAAGATATAGCCCTGCCCCAGGAACAGCACATACAACTGGACCTGGGGCTGCTCTTTGAGCTCTAACACAATGCAGGATTCCCACTCTGGGTTCTCAGTTTGAGGAACTATCTCCTCTTCTTTAACTCATCCCTTCCTCAGTTCCCAGTTGGCAAACTCTCATGTTCACACACCTCCTACTCAGAGATTTGGATGGTGAAAGGGAAGACAGGGGACATCTAGAAGGCTGTGATCTGTAAGATTAACTAGGTTAAGGAGCAGTGTAAAGGTGCAGAATGGTTTTATGCACTATCCCCTGGTGCTGGTTGTTCAAAAGAAAATAATTCTCCCAGACTGGCTGAAGAACACCTGGAAAAAGACACCTCCTGCACCAACAGAAGGACAGTGGCCTGAAGGTCTTTGAAGAGTCCATATCCATTCCCTGGGGTGCAGGAGTGGTTCTGGAGGAGCATCATGCCCAACCCTCCGTGGAGCTAGCACGCATGGGAGCACACAGACCAGCCCTGCAGACTCTCTGAGGCTGGTGGGAACCACTGCAGCTACACAGACACCCAGAGAGCTCCTCCACTCCTTGTGACCTGCCCTCACATCTGCCATTCATCCCAAGGCACTTTTAACCACTTATATCTCTGTGGCTTCCCCTTTCTGCCCCTTCAATGCCAAACAGCTCAGAGTGCTCCATTCTCTCTTTCTGGGGCTCAGTTCCTCATCTCCTCACCTCTCCCCAACCTGGACCTGCATTCTCCTTACTCAGAAATTGCCTTTTCAAGGATGGGCTCAACCACTGGGAAAAGGAGACAGCTCCGTTTGGGAGGTGGTGTCCCAGCTGATTGTTTGCAACAGATTCTATTCCATTCTTCCCTGCTTCCCAGCCAAGTTTTGCTGAGTATGGTGAGTATTCTTCAGCATGGATCTGACAGGGGAAAGGTGTCTCATGACCAGTGCCAGTTGTAGTGACATGCCCCCCAAGCCTGCACACATCTCTTGCTTTCACCCATAGTATGTGCCATCTGCATTCCCTGGTTTTGCAGGGAATTGGATGTCTTCCTAAATATCAGCTCTTGCCTCCTTACAGCATCCCAGAGACAGGCTTCAAGAAATGCATCAGCTCTACTCAATTCCATGTCTGGTGGGACTGAAGCCCCTCTGAGCAGTCCTGCCAGCTGCCCCAGGTCAGCTATTGCAGAAGATACAGAAGATAACTGTGAGGAAGAACCATGAGGCAGCAAAGATAGAAATAGAACTTATCCCAGGGAAGCTGTGGCTGCCCCATCCCTGAGAGTGTCCAAGGCCAGGTTGGACAGGGTTTGGAGAAACCTGGGACAGTGGAAGGTGCTCCTGCCCATGGCAGGGGGGTGAACAGGATGAGCTTTAAGGTCTCTTCCACTCCAAACCATTCTGTTATTCCATGACAAATGGCCCAGATCACTCCCCTGGCCCACAGCAGAGAAAAGAATCCAAAGCTAAGGCAGCAGAGGTGAGGGGAGCACAAGTTGTAATGGGTGATTCCCGGAACAAAGTTCAACCCACCTGGAGCCTAATGAGTCCCATCTGTGCAATCAGCAGCTGCTTGCTCAGCAAACACTCCTGCCCCAGCCTTGCTGCTGCTGCCACAGCCCTGACAGCATTTTCAGAGAAGGGGATGTTTGAACATCTGCAAAGAACTGGTATTTGGGCCACTTTTGCAACTGTGGGGTGGGGGATGTACCTTCACACACAGCCCCAGTGCACCCCATCCCCCTCAGTGACCCACAGCAGAGCAGGGACTCCATCCCCAACTTCTTCAGCTCCTTGGCTTTCTGTAGGACTCCCTTCAGTTCCTGTGGGACAAATGTGCCCTCACACTGCACAGAAAGAGAGATCTCTCCAGGCCAAGGAGCCAGATGAGAAGGGACATCAGGGACAGGGCAGGAGGAAGAAATGAAGGCAGCCACAGACCTGGTGCAGGGGCAGAGTGTGTGGGCAAACACGCAGGAAGGAAACAAGAGCATTGTGCTCCTCTTCCTCACAACATCCACCTCAATCTGCTCATCCCCTCCTGCCCCAGAGCCCCACATGGTGCACCCACTCTGCTCCTGAGGCCACCCCTCTCAGTCCCCAGCATCTGTCATGATTCTGATGAGTCACAGCTCTCCTCACACATAGACTCTGGACCCAAACCTGTCCCTCTGAACCTCCGACCTTCTGCTGCCAACAAGAAATGGCAGCGGCAGCCTTGGCCCGGCACGTAGTGCTCTGTTTGCACAGCCCTTGCTCAAACACAATGGCCAGAGCTGGCTCTGCAGCCCCCCCAGCAGTGCCACCACCTCCCTGTGTCCATGGCAGGATCACAGTGGAGCACTGAGCACCTTCACCTCAGCTTAGGCACCTGCAGGAGCCCATGTGGCCACAGGGCTCCCCCTGAGGCTCACCTTGTCACTCCTCAGCTACCCCACACTGTCCCACAGGGCACTGACACCCCAGTCAGGGCAATTACTGGAGCTGGATATGGTAATCAACCATAAACAATGGTTTAGAGTTAATTAATTTGTCACCATATTTTCTGAAAAATCCCTTTGCCAGGATTTTTTCTCCCAGGAAGCTGAGAAGCCTCAGAAAAGAAATGTAAACATTATCTGATTGCTTCCCCCTGTGTTTTGCTGCTTTGGAATGTGGCAGGTGCATCTTTGATTAGTTCCATGTTAATTGTGTTTATTTAATGGCCAATCCCAGTCCAGCTGTGTCAGACTCTCTGGTCCATCACGGGTTTTTATTATACATTCTTTTCCTTCTGATGTATCCTTTCTCTTTCTTTAGTATAGTAAAATATGATATGATATGATATGATTGATATGATATGATATATCAGCCTTCTGAGAACATGGAGTCAAATTCTCATCTCGCACCTCGTTCTGGGGACCTCACAACACCACATTAATTAACCATATAGCTGATGCTTTAATTAACCATAAACAATGACAATATTGCCCAGTGGGGCTCAGTTGGTCTTGGAAGAGATGACAGTGACTTGGCCAATGTCCAAGACCTGGATACCCTCATGTCAACATTGTCCTGAAGACAAGAAGGGATGGGAATGTTTATCAACAGCCTCAATGCCAGCAGAACCAAGCAGGGAGTTGGGAGCCTCAGCAGGAGCCTGACCTGTAGCTCCTGCTTGAGCAAACACTCCCCATTGACACCTTGAGCCATGAACTCCCCTAAAGCAGCACCATCACCTGAAAAAGCCTCGAAATTAACAAATAAATAAATAGATAAATAAATAAATAGATATAACTGATAGATAAATAAACAAACTGATCAACAGGTCAACAAAGGACCAACTCCCCTTGCAGGAGAGCTTCAAGTGCTGCTGGAGATAGGAGGACTGGTCACCCTTACCTTTTGGGGTCATTTATGTGTGTGATAGAGCAGTTGTAGGAACAGAGCATCAGCTTTTCATTCATGGTTGAGAGTGTCACACACTCACCTGTGGGAGCTCCAGGGACCAGACCACAAACCTGGTGGGACCAGCACAACTCAGACCTGAAGGCCTTCCTGGGAGGATTTGATTTAAAATTCTTTCCTTCTTGGGATGAAGATGATGGTGATGAAGGAGCCAGGCCACAAAAGACCTGGAAAAGCAAAGGTGTAAAGTGAGGCTGTCTGTGAACTTAATCCCCTTTGCAGGTTTCCAAGGCCCAAAGATTAATTTTCTTGCCCTTAAAATGTGTCAAGATTCCTCCATTGCAACTGAGGATAGAAAACACAAATCTCAGGGGCGTTTTTCCCACAAAAAGTAACCCAGAGCAGGAACTAGTTCATTGTACCTGTTCCCTGGGCAGATACCTGGATTTCCACGCTGCTTTGATGACCCCTGCAGGGACAAGCAGTAACTAACTTGAGTTTTAATTCCTTCCTTACCTGTAAGTGCGTGGTGTGGTCATGGGCACTGCCTCGGGCTCCTGCTGGGTTTGAAAGGAGGAGTCAGTTCCCAGAGATGTTCAGGTGTTAGGAAGAGCTTGGGATGGAAGCGAGGCTGCTCTCTAAGGAAGGAGCTGGGTGTTGTGGCAAGAGTTTGGCCTTTTGTCCCCTGGCATCTCTAGGAGAGAGCCCCTGTGTACGCGGGGGGCCTGGGGGCTCAGCCTGCAGCCCCAGCAGTGCAAGGGAGCTGGGCTGGGAAGGAGGATGGAGCTGCCCAGGGCTGGCCATGCAGCACCCACAGCCCCGTGTGAGGCTGGGCAGGACAGGAGAGGCTGGGCTGAGCAAAGCTGCCCGTGAGGGGACTCCCATGGCTGGGATAAAACTCTCCCTGTGCAGGGCTGGGCTGTGGAGCTCAGCAGAGCTGCTCCAGCTGAGCTGGGGAGCTGAAAGAGCCCTGGCTGGGATAAAACTCTCCCTGTGCACGTTTGTGGAGCTCAGCAGAGCTGCTCCAGCTGAGCTGGGGAGCTGAAAGAGCCCTGGCTGGGATAAAACTCTCCCTGTGCATGGTTGTGGAGCTCAGCATGGCTGCTCCAGCTGAGCTGGGGAGCTGAAAGAGCCCTGGCTGGGATAAAACTCTCCCTGTGCATGGTTGTGGAGCTCAGCATGGCTGCTCCAGCTGAGCTGGGGAGCTGAAAGAGCCCTGGCTGGGATAAAACTCTCCCTGTGCATGGTTGTGGAGCTCAGCATGGCTGCTCCAGCTGAGCTGGGGAGCTGAAAGAGCCCTGGCTGGGATAAAACTCTCCCTGTGCATGGTTGTGGAGCTCAGCAGGGCTGCTCCAGCTGAGCTGGGGAGCTGAAGGGCCGGGAGCCCTGGCTGGGATAAAACTCTCCCTGTGCACGTTTGTGGAGCTCAGCACGGCTGCTCCAGGCTGAGCTGGGGAGCTGAAAGAGCCCTGGCTGGGATAAAACTCTCCCTGTGCACGTTTGTGGAGCTCAGCATGGCTGCTCCAGCTGAGCTGGGGAGCTGAAGGGCCGGGAGCCCTGGCTGCTGCCAGCACGCCCCAAGGGCAGGACTCGCAGGTGACTTTTGATCCAGATCGTCCCAGGCTATGCCAGAAGAGGCTGGGGTGGCAGGAACAAAGGGACTGGCCCTGCCAGGCTCTCTGGGCGCTGCTCTCCCTCGCTGTGTCCGGGCAGGGGCTGCGCTCGGTGCTGCCCGGCAGGAGCCGGGGGCGGTGCCGGGAGCGGCGTGTCCGGGTGTGCTCGGCACGGAGGTGATGATCCAAAGAGATCCATCCCCGTTTGGCTGGAGTCCCCTTGGGCATGGAGGATGGACCGTGGAGCCCAGTAAAGAGAAGGGAAAGTGCTGATAGGGGTCCTGCATTTGCTGGCCCAAAGGACCCATGGTGTCTCTGCCCACCAAAGGTACAGGGAAAGCTATGAGGACTTTGAGGGCCAGCAACATCCAGGGACAGCTGGTGCTAAATCCTTTTGAACTGCCTTTCCCCTGCACGAGGGTCCAGTCCCCCTCCTGCCCTGGGACTGGGACCAATAAATTCATTTTGGGTTCCCTAAGTGCCCCCACTGGCACTAAGGGGTGATGTCTCCAAACCTATCAGGGATGGGAGACCCCTGCAAGCGAGTTCCTCTTCCTGAAACCCCACTTGTGACTGGCTCTGTCCTCCTCTGCCGAGCCAGGGCAGCAGAGAGACCTGCTGGGAGCCAGGATGGATGGTGGATGGAATGTGGCCATGCCCTGGGGACAAGCAGAGGCCAGGCCATGCTGCCAGGGCAGCACCCAGTGTCCCTGGACAGAGGCACTGTGTCCTCTGCTCTTATCCTGGAGCTTTGTCCTGGGCTCCAGCATCCTCATCCCAGGGGCTGCTTCCCATAGGCTGGCATGGAGCTACTGATGTTTCTAATTCCTCCTGTGAATGTTTCTGTGTGCAGGGATCATGTGGCTGAGGCCCTGCAAAGCTGGTGAACCCTTTGGCTTGGCTGGGCCATGGTGGGGAAGTGAAGTTGTGTCCTTGGGTGGCCAAGGTGCCACTCAGGTCTGGGAAGAAGTGCCTGCAGTGTAACTGAGAGTGGAGCCTGGCAGCTAAAAAGACATTTCAGGAGGATTAACTGGTCCCTTGCAAGGCTGCCACAATGGAAATCTGTCCTGAGTGGGATGGGTAAGCAGATAGTGATGGGGACATCACAGCTGAGGAGTGGGACAGTGCCCCACCACCTGCACTGGGTACTAGGAGGACGCACAAGGGAACTTGGAAAGAAGGGGTTAATGAGATGTAACAGGGAGCTTGGCTTTGAGCCCAAGGGGAGTTCTACAGCCCTGCACATAAAGGCCACAAAAAGCCGGCACTAGGCCAATTCCAGCCATGTGATAGGAAAGGTGGGACAAACAGCCAGCACTCTGAGGGGTGAAATCCCAGGGACAGACTGAGCTGTGAGCACAGGCTGCCCAGCTACAGGTGGATAACTCTGCTGGGGTGGCCTGCTGCCATCACAGCCTCTTCCATTCCATCCACAGCAGGGCTATGGTGGCAGCAGCAGCAGCAGGGGCCCTAGAGGTGCCTTGTTGTATTGCCTGGTCCTGGAGAGTCTCTGCCAAACAACCTCAGTCTCTTTGCAAAGGGCACAAAAAGATTCCAAGAGCTGGTGTCGGTGTGTAGTGCTACAATGGTATTTTCAGGAAAATACCAGGTATGTTTCAGGTATATTTCAGGAAAAGTGGTGGAAGAGGCAAATGATTCAACAGATCCTTTGCTGTATTCCAGAGCTGCTGTATTTGAAGGGGAAAATGCTCACTGGGGCTGATAAATGATCAGCCAGACATTTCTCATGAGTTTGGAGAAAGCAGGAGGCTTGGAGGAAGCAGAACTTTGCAAATAAGCTCTGCCCTGTGAGGAAGTGATTTTAACTGTTGACACTGGATTTTAAGTCGAGGATGTTGATCAGCAGCATGAAGCTGAGATAGAGGCTGATCATCAGCAGTGTAGCCCAGGCATCAGCACTGGGACCAGTCCTCTTCCTTCTTGATAGTGGCCTGAATAAAGGGGTCCAGGGCACCCTCAGCAAGTTTGCTGAATTTCCTACAGTGGGAGGAGCTGCTGAGACACCAGAAGGTGACTCTGCACCCACAAGGACCTCAACAGGCCGGAGAAATGGGCTGACGGAACCTCCTGAAGTTCAACCAAGGGCTGAACAGAGTCCTCCCGCTGGGGAGGTGCAGCCCCAGACCCCAGCACATGGCATGGAAACCAGGAGGGACCGCCTGGAAGGGATCTGGGCAAACACTGAGGTGTGCAGCCCACTGCCAGGTGGGCCTTGTGCCACAGGATCTGTCTGTGGATGGGGAGCTCCTGGATGTGGCCCTCAGAGCCCTGTGATGTCAGGCCGTGTCACTCATGGTCATTATGACGCCACCTGCGTAACTATAACCACCAGCGTTGGGTAGTGCCAGCACACTCAGCTTGTGATCCACAGCAGCTGAGGAGCTTCCAAGCGCTGCCAGCATCTGAGGAGCCTCTGTGCTACCAGCGAGCGAGCATCTGCTGTGTGCTGCCAGTGACTGAGGAGCCTCCAAGTCCTGCCGGTGAGTGAGGAACCTCCAAGTCTGCCCGTGACTGAGGAGGAACCTCCAAGTGCTGCCAGCGACCAGGGAGCCTCTGAGTCCTGCCAGTGACTGAGGAACCTCTGAGTTACTCCAGTGACCGAGGAACCTCCGAGTTACTCCAGTGACCAAGGAACCTCCGAGTTACTCCAGTGAGTGAGGAGCCTTCGAGTCCTGCCAGTGACCGAGGAACCTCCGAGCTACGCCAGTGACCGAGGAGCCTTCGAGTTACTCCAGTGACCGAGGAGCCTTCGAGTTACTCCAGTGACCGAGGAGCCTTCGAGTCCTGCCAGTGACCGAGGAGCTTCTGAATTACTCCAGTCAGTGAAGACGACCATCTGAGTCCTGCCAGTGAGTGAAGAGGAACCTTCAAGTCCTTCCAGCGACTGAGGAACCTCTGAGTCCTGACAGAGACTGAGAGCAGTCAATTCCAGGAGCAGCAATGTCGGAGGCCAGGGAGGAGCCAGCGGCGCCCCGAGCCGTCCGGGTGTGCCGCATCTGTGTGGATTTCCTGCACAGCCCCGCTGCTGCCGTGGAGCCCTGCGGACATGTGTTCTGCCAGGCCTGCATCCAGCCCCAGGCTGCCCCTGATGCCGCCGCCACCTGCCCGACCTGCCAAGGGCCCATCGGGAGCATCCGCGTCCTGCAGGATCAGGAGAGCCGCCCCGGGCCGGTCCCGCGCCGCCCCCGCCGCCGCCTCCATCCCTTCGTGGTGCGCTGGCGCCAGCGGCAGCAGCAGGAGGCGCAGGAGGATGCGGCTCCTGGAGGTGGCCGGCGCCGCAGACTGGCTGATGGGGACAGGGCCCCAAGCCCTGTGCCCCGCCAGCGTCCCCGGAGAGAGCTGGATGACCTGAGAAGAAACGGGCTGGGACAGCGGCCACCGAGGGGAAATGAAGCCATGGCCGCAGGGGACAACCAGCACCGCCCCCATGTGATCTGATTTGATGTGGATCCTCCACGGCCCGTCGGAACTGAAAATCAGCATGCTGAGAAGGGCCTCGTCTGATTTCTTCTTCCCGTTTGCATATTACTTCAAGACTAGGAGAATGGGAACTGTGGGAGGGAAAGCATGTAGTTGTAGAAACTTGGGGATAGAGTTCGATATTGATATTAGGAGATTAGGATATTAGGATGTTAGGATGTTTCTTAGGATGTTAAGGATGTTTATTAGGATGTTAGGATGTTTGTTCGGATGTTCGCTATGAAATAAACGTTTTTTCAATTTAAAGCGTTAGAAAGCAGTCATTCTTTATCAGTGCTGGACACACAGAAGTGTATCTATCTCCTTTAATCTGATGTGTGTGGTGAAAATTCACAACAGGGTATTTATTCCATCCTGATCATACATATTCATTACAATGTGTCTCCTACCTAATACGCTAACACCACTTCCCTAGAACTAATTTGCATGCATTCACCTTTAACTGGAAGTCTTTTTTTGGTCCTGGAGGTCATCTAACAGGGGGGTCTCATGGTCATATTCACTGAATGCTTCAGTATTACTGGTGACCTTTCTTTGAACTTTTTCTTTGGTATGCACTATTGGTTTTTGTTACGTAACTTGCAAAAACCCCTCTGTAGTCCTCTATCTTTTTCTCCACTGGTTCCAGCTACATTTATCCTCCTTTATACATACCTTTAATCTTTTTTGCTAGTTAGCCCTAAAGCTCTATTCAGCATCTTCAGGGGAACTGAAAATTTCTAGTCTCTGTGTTATTTATCAAGTCCCCCCTTTTCTTGAGACTGTCTCTTTTAGGCAAGTCCCAATACTTCATTTTCCAGCCCAAAGTGCTGCAACAACTGTAACAGTTAATACAAACACACACAATGATTAGAGTGACTGCCATGAATGCATAACAAGGCAAACAAACATTAATAAGGCAAACAGCAATAACTACAGCAGCACCGAAGAGAACACAAATCCAGCGTCAGCCCCTCTGGGCCCAGGCTCTCTGGGCTCTGCTCTCCCTCGCTGTGTCCGGGCAGGGGCTGCGCTCGGTGCTGCCCGGCAGGAGCCGGGGGCGGTGCCGGGAGCAGCGTGTCCGGGTGTGCTCGGCACGGAGGTGATGATCCAAAGAGATCCATCCCCGTTTGGCTGGAGTCCCCTTGGGCATGGAGGATGGACCGTGGAGCCCAGTAAAGAGAAGGGAAAGTGCTGTCCTGGTTGTTCCCTTCTGCAGCTCCATTCCCTTCCCTGGACACACTCCAGCCCCTCACTGTCTGTCTTGTAGTGATGGGAGCAACTGTTCTGTACCTACATGGAGATGCTGAACTTTCCTAGAAACCATAAAATCTCTCCTAGATTTCACTGTTTTGTTGTTTTTTCCACCAGGTGAGGCATCACATTTATCTGGACATCCTGTCACACTTTCCATAAATAGGAGGCAGCATCGGCTCGTGAGGTCCCCACCCTGTTTGCCTGCTGATACGTTTCAAAAGGCATTTGCTCTGTAAACACCTGCTCCACCCAGTTTCCCTCGATCAATACAGCTTTTCTCTCCAGGTTTCCCCTGAAAACTAGGTCTGCTATTTTCCTGTGGGCACCAAGCTCTGGCTGAGACAAAGCCCTTACCACTTCCCACTCCTCAGGGTCAGACACAGCACATGGCTCCTGCTGGCCATGGAGAGTCCTAAAGACATCCTTGGCCTTCCCTAGGTCAAACACAGCTTCCCTGGCCCCAGCAGCCTCTATTCCCACTCTGCTCAGTGCTTGTGAGGCCACACCTGCACTGCTGGGGCCAGCTCTGGGCTCCCCAGTACAAGGGAGATGCAGGGACTGGAGCCAGTCCAGTGCAAGGCCATGAAGGTCTGAAGGATCCTTCATGGAGGAGCAGCTGAGAGGGCTGGAGCTGCTCGTCCCACAGCAAAGTAGTCTTGGAAGGGCTTTGTAGACGTGTATAAACATCTGATGGGAGGGAATGAAGGCAGGAAACCAGGCTGTTCTCAACAGTGCCCTGTGACAGGACAGGAAGCAATGGGAGCAAACTAAACTGCATGAAATTCACCCATGGGAGCTGCCCCACAGAATCCCAGGATGGGACCACAGTGGTCACCTGGTGCCACCTCCCTGCTCCAGCAGGGCCATCCCAGAGCCCATGGCACACATTGTGTCCAGGCAGCTCTGGGATATCCCCACTGAGGGAGACTCCACACCCTCTCTGGGATCCGTTCAGGGCTCAGGCACTGCCCAGGAAAGTTCTTCCTCATGTCCAGGTGGAGCTGCCTGGGCTCAGTCCCTGCCCGTGGCTCTGGTGCCATTGCTGGGCCTGGAGCAGAGCCCGGCCCTGCTCTGCCCCTCCCTGCAGCCAGGGCCAGCCAGGGCTGAGGGCCCCTCTCAGCTGGGGCTCCTCTCCAGGCTGAGCAGCCGCAGCTCCCTCAGCCTTTCCTGGGCACCCACATGCTCCAGGCCCTTCAGCATTTTTTCATCCTCCACTGGACCCATTTCAGGTGCTCCAGGTCTCTCTTGTTCTGAACAGCCCAAAACTGGATAAAATATAATGACAAGGGGAAGTTTGTCCCACCTCTGCTGAGGAGAGCCCATGGCACCCCGTGTTTGGGATGCCCACTTTCATTTCTTCTTCTGCTGACAGACCAGCAAATCCTCCCAGTAACCTGATGTCTTTGATGAAGACAACATGGATAGTCTCAGGCATAGTTCAGATCCTGGATCCTACAAGGCCCTGAGGAATCTGAGCCAATGTCAGTCACCCTAAAACACAGATGTCTTTCAGCACTCAAGTGCTGCAGCCTCCAGAGGCTTAAAGGCAAAACCCAGGTTTGTGAGGGATCACTTAATCTCCTGGAGGTCTCTGGCAAGCAAACAAAACCAACCGAAAAGACACAGAAAAGCCTGTTCTCCAGCTGAGCAGAGATGTGTTTGGTTGTTCAAAGGCTTCTGATAAGGTGACTGAGATTAAAGAACAAATAAAAGTACGATTAGGGCCAAAGTCCCAACTCCAGCCAAAACCACACAGCCAGAGCAAAAACTCACTCCTTGCCTAAAGCCACACTTATCCAGCTGCTCCTCAGCCTTCCCAGCCAAGAGGAGCTCTGCCCAGAGCTGGCACAGGCTCTGCCTTGTCTCCAGGACAAGGTCCCCAGGACAGTGATGTCCCACACAGCCCAGCAGCCACAGCACTGCTCCTGCACTCAGCTCCCACCACACTCTGCTCCCAAATTCCCAGCTGGATGCATTTTCTCCCTGAGCATCCTTTCAGAGAGCTGGTATCCATGGGCATGGCCACTGCAGGCCAGGCTCCCTTCAGTGTCCAGGAGAGCTGTTGGAGTTAATGGGAAATGGGCATGCCTTGCTCTCTCCGCTGGGTGTAAAATTAACTAAAGATCAATTTAGGTGGGTGCTGCTGGAGCGTGGTGCCCGGCAGCGGAAGGGGAGGCCCAGGGGCTGATAGATTGGAGAACGACTGGGAGAGCAAACTGCACCTTGCTGATAAAGCAGAGTGCTGGATACCCCTGAGAGAGTCATCCAGAAATTATCACGGGGCAGTCCAGGAACAGGTCTGTCTGGAAATTGGTCTGAAAAGCAAACAGAAAAATGGTTCTCTGGCAGCGAGGGGACCTTTCTCAAGTTTCTCTCCATTGAGAATTTTGTGGGAATAATTGCAGACCCAGGAAACTGGAATGTCCCAGAACTCAGCTTCTCCAGTCTGTCCCTGCATCTGGGACTGCCAGCTGACTCCTGCTGGGACAGCACACACAGTCCTCATGTCTTTTCAGCCCCCTTTATGATCCAGCAAGCTCCAGGCTGCCAGGGTACAAGTGACAAAATGAGCACAGGCTGGCAGAAAACGATGGAGATAAATCCTTGTTTAAGCAAAGTGCATATGCAAACACACAAACATAACGTAAATATAAAAAGAAAAATTAAATAATTAAATACAGGGGGAAAACACAAGCAATGTGAGCAGGGTCCTTGTGCTCATCTGCAGGGAGGAATGGAACCCAGTCCCACATCAGGCATTACTTCCCTGTCTTATCCCAGTGGCAACAACCTCCTTCCAGGTCCTCAGGCTGTGGCTACCTGCAGGAGGCAAAGGGATGAGTGTGGAGCCAGGAGACTCTGGGCTCAGGCACCTGGGCTGCCACTGTGGATGCAGCCAGTGCCACCCTGGTACTGCCCTGTGGGATGGCTCCTCATCCCCTTGTACCAACCAGGCTTCTCTGGAGTCTGCCCCACCATCACAGCACTGCCAAGAGATCTTCCAGGCCCCTCTGACATGAGTTTATGAGTAGCACTCTAAATCCTGGACCTTCCCAGGATAATTTTAACCCTGGATATGACTTTTCTGTACCTCTCCAGTTTACCTGCTCCAGCTAATGGGTTCACTTAAGCAACATGGACTCCTTCTTCCTGAGGTTTTTGTTTATTTTGCAGATGTTCAAAGCAAGGAGCCATCTCCAGCAGGAGATCCATCCCTTTCCACCCCCCACTAAGGAAACCTCTGCAGGCCATTCCAGACCAAGGAAATTCCCAGATATTGCTCCAGCTGGCAAAACCCTACAGCAGTTTCATCTTCCCCAGGATCCCAGACTCTGCTGCTAACAAAGTCCTCCCTGGCTGCCTGCACCCTCCAGGCTCAGCTGCCTCCCTTTGCCAACACACACGAGGACGTGGGACTCCTCCTTAGCCAAGGAAGGAATTGTCCCTGGGACCAACAGTGGCTTTTCTCCTGCTCCTCACTTCTGCAGCACTTTCCTGCCATCCAAGCTCTCTCAGGAGATCAAGGAAGCTCCCTCAGGAGAACAAAGCTCCTCTGCTCCTGCCTGGAAGCTCCTTGCTGGCTGTCACCCTTGCCAGGAGCCCTGTTGTGCCGCCCACCTGCAGGCAGCTGTTCACAGCTCGGGGCTCAGCAGGGCTCAGTGCTGTTGATGGAAAACAAAATCTGCCAGCAGATTCTGACCCTGACCCTCAGCCCCTGCACCAGAGAGGATTTGATCCCTGCAAGCTCTTGCATGGCTCTCAGGCAGCCCCAGACTCCCAGGGGAGCTGGCAGCCCTGGCACAGAGCTGGAGCCCAGGATGGGTGGAGAACATGAGAGCCCCACAGGAAACTTGTGGTTTTGATGAGGTGGACAGGGAGAGGCAGTGCCTGCCTGTGCCAGGGTGAGTGAGGGGAACAGCTGCCTCCCCTGGCAGCTGGCAACAGGGGAGGAGGGAGCCCTTCTGTCCCTCCAGAGAGTCAGGGTCCAGGCTGGAAGTGACTTATCCACCCCGTGGGAATGGGTCAAGGGAAAGCAGACGTGGCCAGGGTCATCTCCTCCAGGGCCAGGAGGCACATGGGGCATCTGCTCCTGCAGACAGTGTGTGACACAGCTGGAGCCACTCATGTCCCATGTCCCAGCCACCCTCTCCACCTCCACACCAGCCTGGGAGTGTGTGCCCAAACAAGAGAAGCACACAGTCCCTGCCAAACTGCCTGGGCCCAGTCACACAAGGGCATGGCTGATGCTGTGCAGGATGCTGGGATGAGCCTTGAAGGGGAAGGATGTGGCCAAAGGACCTCCATGGTGGAGGGCAGCCTCTTGTCCTCCTTTGAGCTGTCCTACATTGCCCATCAGCCAGCAAGAAGCAGAGCCAGTGACCAATTTCCCAGTGGTCCTGGAAGCCAGCTGGTCATCCTGGCACAGCACAGTCCCAACACTGTGCTGACAACTTTGCTTTCCCTCATCCTATTCACCTCTCCAGACACCACACATTGATGTCTTTCATGTGCCATCCTCAGACTGGCCCCTGTGCCCCCCAGGCCAGCAAAGGAGGGAGCTGGGGACAGCCACATCCCCAGCCCAGCGTGGATGGAGCCATGGTGCACTGGAGAGGACAAGGTCCCTGCTATGCAGGGGTGACCCAGCCACCACAGAGCCTCAGCAGCACCGACCTGGAGACATCAGGATTGCCAAGAGCTCAGCAGTCACAACCAGCTCTGCCCTCAGCTTCATCAAGAAGCAAAACCAGGAAGAGAGAGGGTCAAAGTGGAACACCAGCAGCCATGGGTGAAACCAAGGAGTGAGCAGGGACACTGGCATCGCGTGCCCAACGCTCTGTGTGACGTGGCAGGGGTGAAGGTGCCACTCACCCTCCCAGAGGCTGGGCACTCCCTGGGGCAGGCACAGGGCACGGGTGGGAAGGTCTGACAGGATCTGTGTCCCAGTGCCCCCCCTGGGGAGGAGCCTCTGGCCACAGCACACAAGCCAGGCTCCAGGTGTTTGCTTTCCAGTCTCCTGGGCGGGTGATAACCACCTGCTCCCAGCCAAGGCTCCAGCTCACCATGCTGAAATTCAAGAGGTATTTGATCACGTAAGTGGAATCTTTTTATGTATTTATTTAAGTCAAATACTATTTCCCTAAGTAAAATTCTCTTTCTGTCCTACCTGGAGGTGATGTTCTGATGTCCTTGCAGACCCCTCCATGTTGGGAAACAGCTGAAGTGGTGAAGGGAATGGGCAGGGAGATGTTTCTGCTCCTCATCACTGCAGGGCAGTCTGGGGCGATGGGGATTTTCCCTTCTGGTGATGCTCCAAGGGCAGCTGGAACACTGCATCTTTTGTGAGGCTGTTGCCACAAAGGAAGGAGAATGGCACAGACCTTGGCAGGGCACTTTTCGGATGCTGGTCCCTCCTGCAGCATCCCAGGTGAGGGATCACCAGAGGAGTAGATGTGGAGCAGAAATGTGTCTCTGGGCAAGTTTTTCACATGGCAGCCCCTAGGGCGAGGTGCCCCCTTCCACAGGCTCTGATTTGGACAGGAGGGATAAGGGAAGGGCAAGGCTTGACTCTGCAGCAGAGTGCTTTGGCTGGGGGAGAGCTGCAGGGTGAGAGGGCTCAGGGTTATTCCCAACCTAGCTATCAAGTGTAGGGTGGGCACTGATGCAGGCAGGCAGTGCCATTGTGCCCTTGCTGTGCTAGTTGAGCATCCTGCTGACCATTTTGCCCAATTTCTCATTTACTGCCAAAAAAATTGGCTCCAGTGAGTGGTCAGAGGGAGCAGGGTGTAGCTGGTGTACATACTCTGTACATTAATTCCTTGTGCAACTTTGCTCACTACCTGGAGAATATCTGGGCACAGCAAAACTGTAAAATCTTTTTCTGCCACTCACCTGCCTGGTGAGCTCAGCCTCAGCACCTGGCTGGGACCCTGAGGGCCCTGAAACATCCAGCCAGCCCCATCCTGGCTGGGGTTTTTGTCTCTGGGCTAGACAGGGAAGGGCATGGGCTGGAGGGAAGATCTGCTTGGAGCAGGGGGGGAGTAACAGAGGGGAAATCTGCAGCCCTGCTGAGAACAAGTGGCACCCTCTGCCCTGCTGGGGCTGGCACTCAGACAGCTGGAGCACCATCCCTTGCAAAGATTTGACCATCAGTTCAGGTTTGGTTTCAATTCCTGGAGCCAGCATAGGGGGATCCAGCTGCTCTGGCTCTTCCACTGAGCCCTTGCAGCCAAAGGCATCTTTGGGGTGCTGCATCCAGCTCTGCACCCTGCTTGTCACTTCTGGAGGTGACAGCACCCAGGCTCTGGTCTGAGGGGGCTCTTCAGCTATCACCTGCCCACAGATGGAGGCATCTCCAAAGACTCTGCAAGAGCTGGGCTTGCAGCCCAATCTGCCCTGCAGGGCTCCAAGTGCAGCCTGGACACCTTCCTGGTGCTCTGGCCTCAGGTGTTTAACTCTGCCCCAAGATACACAGCTCTGATCCCATCCCAGAGTGTAAATGGAGAGCAGGCTGTGCAGCACAGAGGGCAGCTGAGCCTTTTGAAAGTTTGTTGTTCAGGTACTTCTTGCCAAAAGTTTGAAAGTTTGTTGTTCAGGTACTTCTTACCTGCTCCAGCCTCCAAGACAAGGGCTGCTCATGCACCATGTGCCATTTAATGGGTGTTTTGCTGCCTTCAGTGCAACTTCTTGGCAATTTGAGCGCTGCCACTTTCTCAGCACACCCTCCTTGATGTCCCTGTATCTCACAGAGCCAGCCCAGAGGAGGAAGGAAAGGCTGTGGCTTTGTGCCAGCCTGGCCTGCCCCAACACATGTCAGCTCAACACGTGTTGCGTGTTCTCAGCTGGGTGTTCCACCAACACACCAGCCACCTCAAAAGAGCCAAAGGACCTGGATCTTTCACAGATTCTCTCAGGTTGAAAGTTTAGGACCTCTGTAGAAGCAAGGCCAGGATTATACCTGCACCAGATCCAGATAAGGGAGTGGCAGAGGGTGCTGTCCCCAGCCCTGCCTGGGGGGAAGTGTTCCATCATTCTGCCTTCACTACTGGGTGCTCCTGCAGGTCCCCCCGAGAGTTTCTCTGTACCATTAAATATCACAGTGGTGCAGCTCTTCATTCCCTCATTGCTGCTTGTCCTACCATGGTCAGCCAGACAAAATGATGACCAGCCTTGCCTGGAGTGATGGGAAAGGCAGATCAAGTCTCCAACCATCACTTCATTCTGGAGCATCTCCTCCCTCTGTGGTCTCTCTGATCTTCCACATGGAGTTATTTTAACAAACCTTTCCTCACACCAGCTCTGGTCTCTGCTTCAACCCTCCCTCTTTAACATCTCTTGGCATTTTAAGCTCTGTTTAAGCATTTGGCATTTTTCTGCTCTGTTATTTGTCACATCTGTTAATCTCTGACCTCACAAGGGTTTCCTTGTGCTACTGGCATGGCCATGCAGTGACCCACACGTGCATCTGCCACCTCCTGTCTCATCTGAGCTTGGCAGCCTGCTCCTCAAGTGGCAAAGAGCATGGGCATCTCCAGGTTGCCACGGGGATCGGGGATGCTGTGATGGGCAGTAATCCCATGCAGCGATGACACATTTTGAATCCTCAGCAGCACTGCCACGGCCTAAGACCTCCCAGCCTTTCCAGTCCTGAGTACCTCAGACACTAAAATCCTCCTGGGAGCAGCTGGGAGTTTCAGCTCAGTGAAGGCACATTTCTGGGAGCAGAGCAGAACCGTGTCCACGAGTGTCCAACCACTGCAAGCAGTGCTGTCATTATCAAACCACTACTTAATCATGACAGCTGATGATTTTCCTGGAACAAAGCCAGTTTCTGAGTAGCAAACCTAAATTCCTGACCTGTACCCATGGGATGCACATGACCCCTTCAGACAGCCCACATTTGTGTCACTGCTGCCTCACCAAGAGAGCTCACAGCAGTGCCCAGAGCAGGATGTAAAGCACCATGGAGGTGAGGAAGCTCTGGGACAAGCAGCTCTGTGCAGTCCCAGTCCCACTGTCCTGGTCCAAAGCTGACTACTGCAGGCAGGCAGAAATCCCAATGAACACAGGTTGGCTGAAATGTGGCTTCCAAGCAGGCTGTGCCCAGATTTCTGCTGTCATTAATTCCTCCCATTTAGATCCTTGCTGCCTTTGAGTCTCCCTCCCTGAGAGGGGAGAGCAACCACCTGGGGCTGACTGGCTGGACTTCCCCCACAGCAGAGCCCAATCCCAGAGGGTTTAACCAGATCTTCAGGACAAATCATCTCCTGTTATGCCACAATGAGCTCCCTGGGGAAAACCCAGCAGAATAATGGCATCATTCAGGTTGCAAAAGCCCTCAAAGATCATTGAGTCCAATCTTTCCCCCAACACTGCCAAGGCCACCACTAACCCATGATTCCAAGTGTCACATCTCCTGGGACTGGACAACCTTTACGTGAAAAAAACCAAATAAACAAATCCTTTTTTCCAGGAAATTCAGCCCCTCGACTGTTCCACTGAAGATTAAAGCTACAATCAAGCTCCACCAGGGTTTGCAGCAAGCCCTACAAACAGAAGGAGCCCTCTGGCAGCATTTCCATGGCCTTAATGTCACCATACACAACCCAAAGCCTGACAGCACAATTCTGATGGCCTGAAGAAATAACACTGTTGTTGTAGACATGGCTAAAATCAGACCAAAACCCAGGCACTGCTGGGGCCCTCATGGTGGCACCACATCTGCAGCCACAGCTGGAGCCTGTGCAGATGGCAGTCCAACAGCAGAGAGTGGGGAGAGCAGGGAAAAAAGAGTTTTATTGTCCAAGACAAGATCCTGATCCTTCTTGGCCAGGCAGGGCAGGGAACACACAGGCAGTGCCCTGTTCCTGCTGCCCGGGGGGAGCTCTGGCTGCTCCAGGAAGGTGTCCCTGAGCAGCCAAGGGACTCAGTGGTTATCACTGTTTGCTTTTCAGCACAATGCCTGTGGCCCATCTGGAAATTTCCACGAGGCTGCACTGCTGGGGCACAGCCTCGGAGGTTCCCCAGTTATCGCTGCCTCTGCATCATTTCCACCCCTGAAAACGTGACCTTACCTTAAATATAAAAAAAAAAAAAAAGCCTCAAGGTGCCTCTCCCACCTGCCTCACACACACCACTGGTCTTGGCTTTTCCTCCCCACAAATGGGCTCAAATGTCTGTTTCCTTGCAGGAAGCTGAGTGCAATCTACAGGTGCCAGCCAGGTCGGCTCTGGATCTCCTTCAGCCTCCTCATCCTCCTCCTGGTCACACTTCAGGTTGTGGAGAAGCTGCAGCCTCTTGGGTAGGTCCTGAACACAATTATACACCTGCACCTCCTTCTCCAGCCTTTTGCTGGCCACTGAGGCGGGCTCAGAACTGCCCTCCTGAAAACCATCCAGCAGGGTCTTCCTTAGACAGGGAGGAAAATCCAGGGGAGAGAGGGCCCTTTGGGGGTCCCACAGCCCACCCCTGTGCCCTGGCCAGAGCTGAGCCCACCCTGGGTCATACAAGGCTGCTCTGGGCTTTGTCCTGGCTTACCACAAAACTTTATAGCCCTTAAGCCCAGCCCTCCCAGTCTGGGGTTATCTGCAATGGTTCCTCCAGCTTCTCCAGACCACCAGCTCTTCTCTCTCTCCTTGTCTTCTCTTGCTCTGCCCCTTCCACCATCCTGTCATGCTCCAGCAAGACAGAAACACTGCCACATCACTGCTGACCTGTCCTTTTCCTCTTCATAGAATCATTAAGGTTGTAAAGGACCTCCAAGATGATCAAGCCCAAGTTCTTGCACCCCCAGCCCTCAGGGCAGCAATGAAGCCCATCAGCAAGGCCACCCACCCCATGAAAAGGAGGGAACGTGTTTTGGGTTGACTCTGGGGGGTGAGGGGGTTCATTGGGCTGCACCCTCTGCATTGTCCTCCCACCTCCTGCAGCTGAGCTTTGTGTCCTCCCCATCACAGGAGCTGCCAGTGTGAGCTGGAGCGGGGTCTGCAGCAGACCACAGGCCACGAGCTCAGCTCTGCCCTGCACAGCCCCCACCTGCTGTGGGAGGATGACTCCCCTCAGGGGCAGAGGAAAATTGAGCCAGCCCCCACCTCGACCGAGGATGTTTCCAGGATGCATCTGTACCTCAGACAGGAGACCCCTCTGGGCAGCAGCCAGGAGGAGAGCTGGATGCAGCAGCCTGGGGAGGGCAGTGAGAAGGTGAGAGCCCATCTGTCACCCACAGAGCTGAAACCCCAGTTTCCTGGCCTGGAAAATGCAGCCAGAGAAAATCCTTCTCTAAGCCCTCCCGGGAGGGTCGCCGCAGATTTGGCAGAAGGTGTCACCAGCAAGTTCATCATCTTTGCAAACAGGCTGAGCACAGAGGAGCAGAGGGGAATGTCCCCACCTGGAATGGTGCAGGTGGAGGTACAGAGCCAGACTCAGCCTCAAGCTGTGAGTTCTCTCCACCCTGAGTGGGGCATCTCATTTATACAGCCCATCCCAAACTCACCCCAACCTCTGCAGGCAGAGGATTCTTACAAAACAGACCTGGGGACAGGATTTCTCCCAAGCTGGACAGAAGCCTTTAAGATCCAGGAGGTAACAGCTGGAGAAGCCCAGCAGGCCAGAGGAGTCACCTCTCAAGGGAAGACATGCAAGCCCAAGACTGACATTGTTTTCCTGAAGGTCCACAAGAGCGCCAGCAGCACGGTCATGAACATCCTGTTCCGCTTTGGGGAGATGCACAACCTCACCTTCGCCTTCCCCCAGGGCGGGGGCTTCCAGCTCTACTACCCCCACCACTTCCTGGCCAAGTTCGTGCAGGGCTTCTCCCCTCTGAGCCCCCGGCAGTTCAACATCCTCTGCCACCACATGCGCTTCCTGCAGCCGGAGGTACGGGCAAAGCTGCCACCCCTGGGGGCACGGGCAGGGAACGGGGACAGGGGCTCGGGGGGCACAAGGAGGGGCACCTGTCAAGCACATCAACTCTGCAGGGATGAACTAAAGAGAGGCAGGATTGCCCACGGGTACCTGGTGTGGTGTTGGCACCTCCTGAGAGATTCTGTGAGAGGGTTTGATGAAGCTGTGCTGCGAGCCATGGCAAAGTGGGAGACAGCACTTGTAGCAGCCAGCAACTCTCATCTCTTTCTTGTCTGGTGAGCCCTGGGACACGTCCTGCTCCCTGGACAGGCCCAGAGGGAACCAAGAGGAGAACAACCAAAGTGCATCAGCTCAGGTCAGCTGTGCCCAGCATCCACCCCTCTGGGTGCCACCTCAGGACAGGTGGAGATGGGTAAAAGGAAGAAGATGGGGAGTATCTCCATCCCAGCCCAGCCACACAGCTGTGGCAGCCCACTGTGGGGAGCTTTACTCACTGCTCTCCCCGTGTGACTCTTCTGGAGCTCCATATAGTTATCATCTTATCACAGGGGTTCTGTACTGTTATCTCCTTATCTCAAAAGTTTCACAGTGTTTCTCATGGGCACCTCCTCAGAACACTGCCTCTTTCTTCTTCACAAAGCAGCCAACCGACTCCAGTTCCCTCCTCAACCAGCCACCCCACTCTTTTATAGCACTCTTCTTCTCATTGGTTACAGCTGTGGCCTGTTAAAGTCAGGCCTGTTCCTAATCTTTGATAATTGGCCCAGCTGCAACTCCTTAGGGGTAAGATTACTTTCTACACTATCTTTATTTTCTTATATTCTATCCCCTACATCCCCACAGCTCCTTTGATGAGCTGCACCCTGAAATCCTCCCCAGCACCCACCTCTGCTCACCAGCATTGTGGGTGAGTGGGTCCCTTCTCCCTGCCCCACCTTCAAACCCTCCTTTTCCTCCTCCGCAGGTGCAGAAAGTGGTGCCCAGCTCTGCCGTCTACTTCTCTATCCTGAGGAACCCCGTGCAGCTGATGGAGTCCTCCTTCGTGTACTACAAGGGCGCCTCGGCCTTCTCGCGCGTCCGCAGCCTGGAGGAGTTCCTCAGCCAGCCCTGGCGCTACTACGACCCCGCCAGGGGCGACCGCCACTACGCCAGGAACCTCATGACCTTCGACTTTGGCTTCAACCCTGATGGGGACGTGTCCCCCGAGCGGGTGCAGCTCATGCTGAAGGCCATCGAGGCATCCTTCGACTTCCTGCTCATCTCCGAGTACTTCGACGAGTCCATGGTGCTGCTGAAGGAGATGCTGTGCTGGGACCTGGACAGCGTCGTCTCCTTCCCGCTCAACAGCCGGGACAGCAGCACCAAGTCCCCGCTCCCGGACTCTGTCGTGGAGAAGCTGAAAGCCTGGAACAGGCTGGACTGGGAGATCTACACGCACTTTAACAGGACCTTCTGGGAAAGGCTCGACCGCCTCATCGGCCGGGAGCGGCTGCGGCGGGAGGTGAGGGCGCTGCGGCAGCGGCGGGCGGAGCTGGCCCGGGCCTGCCTGCAGGGCACGGGCAGCGTGGGCCCCAAGGACATCAAGGACAGCTCCCTGCGGCCGCTGCAGCACGGCGGGGCCCGGATCCTGGGCTATAACCTCAAGCAGGGCTTGCCTCGGGAGCTGGAGCGGACCTGCCGGCGGCTGGTGACGCCGGAGCTGCAGTACAGCAGCCTCCTCTACAAGAAGCAGTTCCCGCCGCCGCCGCCGCCCCCTGAGAGCCCCCGGCCCGCTGCCTCCCCAGCCCGGCCTCACCGCCCGGAGCTCACCCGAAACTGAGAGCCCCGGCCCGCTGCCTCCTCAGCTCCATCCTCCGCAGCGGCCGGAGCCCATCCGAAACTGAGCCCTCCTGGACCCTCGGGCATCCTTCTCCATCTGCTGAGGACAGCGAGGCTCGGCCCTCAGGCATCCTTCTCTATCTGCTGAAGACAGCAGGGCTCGGCCCTCAGGCCGGGGCTGCCCTGCCGGAGCCCTCTGTCCGTGCCCCGCTGGGCACAAGCTCCGGACAGGCTGCAGAGGGGGTCCTAGGGGCTGGACAGGACTTTTCCAGAGGGAAATCCCCTCAGACAGCAGCTGGAGCCTCAGGACAGCACCGGCTCCAGCAGCGAGGAGCAGGTCCAGGAGGGCAGCCCAAATCATCAGCCCCACAGTGGGGTGTGACAGAACAGGGCCAAGCTGTAAATCAGAGCTGTGGGCAAAAGATCCCAAAAGATCCCAGCGGGATTGACTCTCCCAAAAAATCCCAGCAGAATTTATTCTCCCCAGAAAATCCCAGCAGGATTTATTCTCTCAAAAAAATCCCAGCGGGATTGACTCTCCCAAAAAAGTCCCAAAAGGTTTGATTTACAGCGTGAGAATGAGTCTGTCTGTGCAGCTGCACCTTGCCCCTGCCCCGTTGATGTTACCATGCTGGAAAAGCAGCCTCTTAATTAAAAATAACAGTCACTGTCACTCCTTAAATTCCTCTTAATTACATCAGTCTGCTCAGTAGATGACCTCCTCAAAAGCCCCAGAAGCACATCCCAAACATTTGAATGTGTCCTAATATGTCCTGAAAAGTGGGAGGGAAAAAAACCCCAAAAAAACTCCAAAACAAAACAAACAAAAAAAACCAACAAAAAAAACCCCCAACCAACCCCTCCAAAAAACAAATAACCCAAAAAAAGTCCAAAAAACCCCAAAGAAACAAAAAACACAAACAAAAAACAAACCAGAAAAAAGGGAGTCCCGAGCACTATTTTGTGCTGACTCTGTGATCACAGGTTGCCTACGGATGCTGAATTTATAGGACCAGCATCCTATTCTGCAATGTCAGACTCAAGTTCCACCCCTGTGTCCTGGGAAATATCCCACAGGAATGGCTTGTGGAGGGCAACCCAGCCTGATTTTTCCATCCTGCACTTCTCCTTGAATCAAAAGCAGAGCCAGCAAATCAGCTGGGATGAACAGGAGCCCCATCTGTGGCTTTTCAGCACGATTTCCAAACCAAAAAAGGTTCTGAAAAAATTGCCCAGAGGGATCTGGGCATCCCAGGGTGTCCCTGGGGCAGGTACAAAGAGTCGCAAAGGTTTCAGCTTCCACCCAAAGGTCTCCTGCTCAGTTTAGCCAGGAAAAAAGCCAGACTGTGCTCCCAGAGGCTTTCTTGGGGCAGTGCCAGGCATCCAGCCAGGCACAAGGAGAGGGCACCATTTGGGGATTTTACTCCTTGGCCTTGGGGTATTCCATGAAGTTTCATCTCTGGGGCATATCTGTGCATGGCTGTGTTGGTCCCTTCCCTCGTTTCTCCTGTTGGGATGTGGGGTGGGTTCATGGTGTCAGAGGTCTGGGGTTCCTGCAGGTGCCTCCAGAGGGCAATCCCAGAGGAAATCACCTGGGATGGGCAGCCCAGAGGCCCAGCAGCACCCTGGGGATGTCTCCCCATGGACACAGCAGAGGGGAGGGAGGAGCAGGGCTGCACACTGGGTACCAAACCTGCATCTGACACCTCCACTCCAGGTTTTCACTGAGTGCCTCTTGCTTATTCCCTGTTTGCACCTCAGGAAATAGGAGCAGGTGATTCCTGTCAGGAGCTCAGATCCAGGGCAGAGGTACTGGAACAGCCAGAGCATCGCAATGTCCCTGTGCTGTCACCCAGGGTGCAGCTCCCATGGGGTGCCCTGGCCCCAGCACAGCCTGGGGGGATCCCCATTGCCAGGAGGTGTTTCCCCCCTTTCCAGAGCAGGCAGCAGGAAGGGCAGAGGTGGTTTGGGCACCACAGTGACTCCCATTTTCAGGGATGTCTCCCAGGAATGACATCACTCACCCAAATGCCAACCACAGCAATTTATTTTTTCCCCCCCCACAAACTGTAATTTTATAGTTAGGAGTATTTCACCTAGACATGGAGCAGAGCACAGGGATGCACAGAAGCTGCCTGGGTCTTTTTTTTTTTTTTTTCCCCTAACCATAGACCCTTTTTACACCATTTCTTGATGGTTTACAGCACCAAAACCCTGTCTAAGCACATCCCCAGAGGAGCAGGTCCTCCCGTGGCCAGTGAACTCTCTTGCTTTGGAGCATTTTTAATTCCTCTCCAAGACTTGCCAGGTTCAGCCTGTGCAACTCAAGAACTTCAGGCCAAGTTTAACTCAAACCCCACCAATTTTTAACCAGTATCCATTAATAACTCAAAAGATCAAAGCCTGTTTCCTCCCCATCCCAAGTGTCGAGGTCAGTTACTGGCTTATGCTTTTTTTTAGGGCTGCAAGAGACCCAGTGGGGTTATTGCAGGCACTGCACGATGCAATAACCCCAGGTTGCTCAAGCCTGCCCACGGAACGGTCCCAGCTCTCTGTAAAATTCCTGGCAGCACAAGACAACCAGCAATTTATGCAAAAGCGTTCCGTGTTTTCTCTCTGAGCCAGCAGTGTGGGCTTGAAACATTTCGGGCTCTCCAGGGAGGCTTTCAAAGCAATTCCCAAAGGAGCTCAGGGGCATCCTGCAGGATTCCTTTGTGATTCTTAAAGGACTGAACGAGCTGCAAAATCCTCCGCACCGGGAAACCCTTTCCCAGGAAAAGGGCTGCCGGGACCTCTGGGCTCAGGCACTGGGCTCCGAGTTGTTCTTCCCTCCTTTCCTCTTCTTCTGTGGTTTGTCACCCTCCACCTGCGCTGTCACCTTTGCCTTGGGCACTTTGTATTTGCTCTTCTGGCTGTAGAGGAGGTTTTTCTGGAAGAGGCGTGGGATGTTGCCCTGGAACAGCAGGAGGGCAGCGAGCATCCCTGCAATGAGAGCACAGATCCCTTCCGAGTGCTATGTGGAGAATCTCCAGCCTCCCCACAGCTCAGCAGCGGTTTTGGGTCCTTGTCACAACCTTCACCATGACCAAAAGGCAGCTCAGCACCACTGCAGTCCCCACTGAGAGCTGAGGGACCCTCGCTGTTCTGCTTTAAGGAGAATTTACCACTCTTATGTCCTTAACATAACAAACAATGCTTGTTTTGACCCATAAACCATTCCAGTTTTCTGGCAGAGAATCATTAAAGTTGGAAAAGTCCTCTGAGCCCATCAAGCCCAACCATTCCCTCATCGTTGGTCGTGACCCCAGTGCCACATCCAGGTTTTTAAATCCCTGCAGGGACAGTGTCTCCACCACTGCCTTCAGCAGGGTGCCAGTGCCTGACCACCCTTCAGGGAAGAACTTTTCTCAATACCCAACCTAAACTTCCCCTGGGGCAACTTGAGGCTGTTCCCTCTTGTCCATCTGGGAGCAGAGCCCGACACCCCCCTGCTTCACTCTCAGCACACATCCAGGTCCCCATGACCACACTGGAGCTGGGGACAACCCCAAAGCACAGCTCAGCCTGCCATTGCCCTAAAACACCTTTGCTAAACCTCCGACTTTGGCTTCAGGGAGATTTCTGCCCTCGTACCACGCAGAAGTTGGATTTTAAAAAACTGGATAGCAGAGATGACCCCAGAGCCAACGAGGCAGGATGAAAAGTGACACTTGCCAGTGGCAACCCCAAATTCAGCTCTTTGCCAGAACAGTCCATGTTACACTGAGCATTTCTGCCTTGTCCCCATGCCAGCTCCTGCCCCTGGGAAGATCTCACCTGCGAGGGGACCCAGCCAGTAGACCTGGATGTAGTCCCAGAAGCTGCTCCCCGAGCAGTGGAAGGTGGTGGCTGTGGCCAGGGCAGGGTTGAAGAAGGCCCCGTGTACGGTCCAGCTGTGTGGGAAGAGAAACGTGGCCAACAGTCCCACTGCATCCTCTGGAACACTGAGAAAGGGCTGAGACCCCTCCTGTCTGCCTTCTCAGACTGGGGAAATCCCACCCTTGTGGCCCTGAGCTTTGTGGGAAGCAGGAAAGCTCAGTGCAGGACTGGGGGATTGCAGTAGGGGAGGTTCCAGGGAAGGGATCCCAGTCTTGAGCTACAGCTCTGAGCCAAAATTCACCTGCAGCCTGTCACTGTCACATTTTCTGAAAAAATCCCCTTGCCCAGGATTCTTCTCCTGGGAAGCTGAGAAGCCTCAGAGAAAAAGGAAAACAATATTATCTCATTTGCTTCTCCTGTGTTTTGCTGCTTTGGAATGTGTTTGGAGATTGTTTACCCACAGGTGATTGTTTCATTGGATTCTGCTGTGAGTTGTTTTCACTCTTTGGTCAATGAGAGCCAAGCTGTGCTGGGACTCTGGAAAGAGTCACGAGTTTTCATTATTATCTTTTAGCATTCTGTAAGTATCCTTTCTATATTCTTTAGTATAGTATTCTTTTATATAATATAGCATCATAAAATAATAAATTAGCCTTCTGAGAACACGGAGTCAGATTCATTCCTGCCTTTGTCTGGGAACCCTGCTAATACAAGAGCAGCCCAGATAGCCCAAACTGCCACCCTCATCCCAAAATGAACACTTCCCCAAATAACAGAAAACAAACACCTTAGTAGTCATTACCTTGTTAACCCCTACCTCTGCAGTCCTGGAAGATGTAAAACAGGGGGCTGTTCCTCCCCCCAAATGAGGTATTTTTCCAAATGACTGAGGAGAAGAAAGGCCAGTGCTGCTCACCTGTGTAGGTCAGGAAGGTGACAGTGGCTGCCAGCGCAGGGACCCGGTACAGGGGGTGACTCTGTCGCACCCTGAGGAGGATGAGGTGGAACAGGAAGGAGCAGGAGCCCTCCACGAAGGCAGCATGGGGCAGGGAGGCATGGATGGAGGAGCTGCACTCGGGAGCGATCAGGTTCTGGATGAAGTGCAGCTGTGTCAGCTCCCAGGACCAGTAGAGCCGGGTGAGAGCCCAGCCTGTCCCTGCACCCACACCCTGGGCCAGCAGCTTGGCCGCTGTGGCTGCCAGGCTGGACTCCAGGAGCAGGAACTCCTGCAGGGACACCGTTGGGTTGGCAGATGCTCCATCCAAAGAGGCGCCGTGGACAGCAGAGAGGAGGAAGAGGAGGGTCAGGACCATGTCCAGGCCAAAGCCACCACCCCAGGGGCCGATGTCCATCAGCATCCTCAGCTCCAGGCAGCTCATGCACAGCTGGAAGGAGCCAGCAAATTCCCTGACAAGGCAGCCATGTGTCCCAGGGGACAGAAGCCTCTTGGAAAGCCACCTGAGCAGCTGGCACACCCCAAAAGCCAGGAAGAAAAAAGCAATGGAGACATTCAAGCCATCCATAGTGAAGGCTGTGCTGGGGGCAGCCTGGCAAGGAGCAGAGGAAGCTCCTGCACCTCCTCTTTATAAAGCCAAGCAAAAGCAAACGTGGCACAGCCCGACAGGCCTGGGAAGGGCCACATGTGTTGCCCCCATGGGACAATGCCAGTGGCACAGGGAGCTGCTGGACTCACAGCAGCTGGAGCAGCCACCAAGCTGTTTGTCCCAGGAAATCCTGGTGTTATCTCCACCAGGCACTGAGCCCCCAGCCCTGGCATTCACACCTGAGAGCCCACAGCAGCTCCCCAGAGCTGACAGCTCTTCCAGAAGGAACAAAAAACTTCATTTGCTTTCTGCTTGGCTCCAATGCCTGTGGCTGCCCCTGGATCCCTGGAAGTGTTCCAGGCCAGCTTGGACAGGGCTTGGAGCAACCTGGAATAGTGGAAGGTGTCCCTGCCCATGGAAGGGGTGGAAAGAAATGGGTTTAAGGCCCCTTCCAACCCAAACCATTCTGGGATTCCATGGTAAACAACACATGATGCATCTTCTGGGTCATTTCCCTGATCTGCAGCAGAAGTGTCACCACTCTGAACCCACATTTGCCATCTCTACAGGACAGGCAGTGCTGGCAGGTAACCCAGCTCCTCTCACTGCCCTTCACACACACAGAGCCACAGCTTTGATTTGGGCCATTTTATTTCCCTTTGTGTCATTTATAAAAGAAATTACCAGGAAACCCAGGTTTGAAGCACACTTGGGCAGGGATGAGGCTCTTCATACAGTTCAAGGTGGCTCCAGCAGAGCAGCCCAAGCCAGGAAAAGCAGGAGCAGATGCCTCAAATGCATTGGAGCCTCTCCCTCAACACCCTTTGGCAGCAGAGAAGAAACAGGACATTGTGGGGATGCTTGTGAAGGGCACAGCTCAGCACCTCCCCCTGCACCACCCTCCCTCCTCTCACCTTCCCTCCCCACTCCTTTCCACCCGCCAGTGCCCACCCTGCAGGGGTTTTGGGAAGGGTCCATGGGATCACTGCTCACAGCCCTGGCTTTGGGAACCATGGGAGGTCTGGGCAAGGAGAGGGAGAAACTGCCAACCACCCATCATCCAAGCCCTCCTCTCCTCCCACCCAAACCTTCTGGCCAGCCTGCCTCAGAACTTCTCCCATTTTAACCCTTTTTGCCACAATTCACTCTCCAGATGGCAAGACAAGCACCCATCTTTCACCTCAAATGAACAAGTACTTTGCTTGAACAACAGAAGATGAAATATTCTTTAAGAGTCTCATAAATTAGTAATTTTGTCCTGAAGAAAATTGACCTCTGGCAGCAACAAAGTGCTGGTCAAAGCTACTGCAAAACCAACCATAAAATACCCAACATCACAATCCAACTCAATTCTTTCCACCTCCCCTCCCTCCTCCTGTGTTTCTCAGGAGCAGAGAAACCAGTAAATTTTCCTCTTTAGAAACAAAACCTCACAAGGACCCAGCAACACAGCCCAAATCCAGTCCCTGGAAAAGAACCACCAGATCATAGGACACAGACTGGTAAAACTGGGAAAGAAATTCCAATTTTTCCTTCCTCCAGAAATGGATTTTCCCCTTCTTCTCAACCATTGTAAGAGCTGGGCCTTAGGAAATAAACATTCCAAGGTTTAAAAACTATTTCCCACCCATTCTTGCAATTCTGCCCATGGCACAGTTGTGGGACATTTAACCCAGGCTGGAGAGAGGAGCTGGGAGCTGTTGATTCCAAGGATAACTACAGGATTAAACAAAGCCAGGGGCTCATTCCTTCATTTGTGTTAGTGCTGACAGCAGACCCCATGCAGCTTTGCAGGGTTGCTCTTCTAGGAACAAAACCATCTAAAAGTTCCAATATTCCCACCAAAAACCCCTTTTCTGTAGCTGGAACATCAGTGTCCTTCTAAACCAATCATGTTTCCAGGGCTTAAAATGCAAGTATTGAAGTTTAGCCACTGGACAGGAACAAGTTGGCACTTCCAGATTTCAGCAAAATAAACACTCCCCAAAAACACTGAACAGTCACAAGAGCTGAGCAGAACCACCCTGGCTCCCTTGATCTTTTTGCCCTCAAAGAGGCAACAGCTACAGGAAAAAAGAGTTAGAAGGTTATTTAAGGGAAGTTTCACTGGGCAGAGGGTGGATTAGAGCTTTCCAGGAGCAGCCACATGTTCCCAGCTGCTGAGACAAGGCAGCAGGAACCTGGGGCAGGTTTCCCTTCATGGTCAGGCAGGAAAATGGCTCCAGGGGATCCAAGAGTTAATTGTGCTTTGGGAAAGAACCCAAATCCTTAGAATGAGCATTCACTGAAGGGAAAAAATAACAAAGATGGGTCATCCTTGGCTCTAGAAACCTAAAGGAATCCAGAAGACATCAGTCCTGAGGAAGGTCAGCCCTGCACATGGTGTGGACACATCTCCCCTGAAGACCATTCCAAGGAGCTGCCCTGAGTCCCCCCTCAGTGTCCTCAGCATTGATCCACAGCGGGACCAAGCTGGAGTCACTGTCCAGAGCCCTCCAGGGAACACCAGGATGTGGAGCCTGTGCACTGAGACACATCCATGCCTTGACACAGCCTGTCTGCCCTTCCCTCCTCTGCACTGACTCAACACAGCTCCAAAGCAGAAGTCTGGGGGCCCCCAAGGACAACGAGCAACTCCTAACTTCCCACTGGGAAAATCCCATCAGAAAACCCCAACCACTGGTCCCTAGGGGCTGTTTTAACAGTCAGGTCAACGGGGATTTGAAATCTTGATGGATTTGATGATCCTAAAGGTCTTTTCCAACCTCTCTGATTCTGTGATTTGAGGTGATGATGTGCTGGAGGACATTCCCACTGCAGACACCAGCTGGGAAAAGCAAGACAAGCAGTGTTGGTGCTGCCCTGCTCCCTCCAACAGGCTGCAGGTGAAGAAGTCACAGAAAGTCATTGTTCTCATTTGGTGGTATTTCCCTCCCTCAAGGAAAAGAAATCTGTCCTTATGCTGGATTCAAAGCAGGGAAAACAGCTCTTAGAGAACCTGCTTCCTCCACACATCTGGAGAGCAACAGCCAGAGTTTGGCTGAGCTCAGCAAACTTTCATGCCGCTTTCTCACATGACTGAGGACAGCTGTTTTTATTAAAAATAATCTTGAGAGCAAAATGCAAGTTATATTTAAAAAGGGGAAAAAATGCAGCTGTGCAAATCCCTGGGAGCAGGGATCTATGGACAGCACAGTGCTCCAGCACAGGAGCCACTGGAACTGCACTGAAATCCAACAATGCTCTTCAGGCACCACCATGAAAATGCTGGTCCTCACTTTTCACCCACCCTGGTTTTAACCAGTGTGCTCCTGGTGCTGTCCAAACAGTTGTGCTCAGCTCTGCAGTGACTCACTGCAGCTGAACAGCAGCCCAGAAAGGGAGAAATTGCTGCCCCCAAATTTACTGCCTTCAAGAACTGTGTTTCAAATACCCAATCTCGAATAAGCTGATCTCAAGAAATGGGGCTGCTCTTGGGTTTAGTCTCAGACAGGCCCAAGTGTCAGGCTCAATGTAAGGGATGAGCAAGTTCACACAATACTTAGGAGAATTTACCAAGGACTTGCAACTTTCAGCCATGCAAGCCAAAATCAGCCAAAGCCCTGCTCTCCTTCAAGTACCAAAATCCCAACAGTCCTGAGGTTCCACTAAGCACCTTCTCCTCCTGTCCACTTTTCCCCCAGAAACTAAATGCCAAATCACTTAAATGCAGTGTTAAAGAACACCAGTTTAAATGCACAAAGAGTGGCTCATATAGGAAGACAAAGATACTACAACAAACCGGTAACCCTGAAGAGACAGGCTCTGAGCAAACCAACATTCTCATGTATGGGCGAGGCAGCTGCTGGAGATGAGTGGTTTCTTCATTTCCCTTTGTCAGTGGAGCAGCAAAGCTTGTACAACATGCAAGAAAGGGGAAGAGCCCATTTCCCAGCAGCACACAGGGAACACAGGACATGCCAAGTCCTCACCATTCACAGCCGAGGCAGGAACTTCATCCGGAGCCAACTGACCCGGACTCAATCCCAAAGCAAATCCCTCCTTGTCCTTGGCTGGACTGGCAGGCCAACATCCCACAGCCTTTTTGCAGGTCCAGTGGAAAACAAAAGTGGCTCTCTGCAGCCTTGGAGGCCAAGAGGCACCATGGATCTCATCCCAAATCCTCGAAGAGCTGTCGGCACCCGGTGCCCTCACTCCCATGGTCCAACACCGATCAGCGCCGACGGAGCAAACCCTGGAGCCAAATCTTCCCAGCAGCCAGCAGGACAGCTCAATTCCCATGGATCCTGTGCCATAATAAGCAGGATAGTGGATGGTGCCCATGGTGCAACAAAGCAGAGCTCTTGGGAGCAGCTCCTGAACCACCACCATATCTCCAGAGGTCACCGGGCCCATCGGTCCCACCCCAGCACTGGCCAAGGAGGGGGAAGGTGCAGCTGGGATGGGCCAGGCTGGTGTTTGCTCTGCTCCCTTCACATGGAGGGCGAGGGATCTCTTCCACACTGGGTGAAAAGGGTGTTTTGGAGCTGCTCTCCTCCCATCAGCCATCCAGGAAAGCTTGTGGGGATCCCAAGGCTGGTACTGACATTGATGAGTAATAAAACTTTAAACAAACAGGCTGGTATAGCCTAAAATTATATCCACCATCATTAAAGCATTCATAAGAAGCTTAATTACAAATACATTCTGTTAATCTCAGTAAAACACTGACACATTAACCCTTTCAGATACTCTTGCTATCAAAGGTATAAACTCATGACAGGGAAAAGGGGGGAAAAAAAACCCAAAGGTTTTTTAAAAGTTTATTTCTAGCCCTGAAAGAACAGTTATTAAACAAAGTCAACAAATACAGTAGTTAATATTGCAGTAACAATTAAATAACATAATGGGATTAAATTACACAAAAGGCAACATTAACATCTGAAGACAGTTAAAAAAATAAAAAGAAAGCTTGCACCTACTTCCATTCCCATCAACAGCATAAGGAACAGAGGGAAAAACAGACCAGAGAGATTTATTGACTCAATTCCAGCTGGAGAGACCCTTAATCACATTTTTGCTCTCTCCCCAGCCCCTCTGACAACAGGACCCATCTGCTGTAGCCAAAACTTTGCACCTCCCTGCACAGAGAGCCAGGGGGGAAGGCTCCAATTAATCTCATTAACACCTAAGGCAGGGCAAAGTGCTCATTCCCATGGTTATTTTTAATAAGAACTCTGGTTTGTTCTATGATAACATCCCAGGAATCTCACACTCCCTGCACACTTGTACCTCAGCCACAAGCTGCCCAGCTGACACTTCACAGGGATCATGTGCACATCTGATCCCCACTCAGATCTTGGGTGGGCACCCAAGAGATGCACAGGAATCCCCACATTTGGATGCAGCTCATCCCTTCCCATCATTTCCTCCAGCTCTGGCTGGTCCCCACCTGCCACAGCAGAGCTGTCAGCCCTGCGCCCACCCCAGGACTCTGCTCTGCTCCCAGCAGGGAAAACCCATACCTTGGAGCTTCTCACCTTGCAGACACCCTCAGAAAAGTGATGCCTGACCCTCCAGACACAAAAGCACAACACAAAAACCTTCTTCTCCTGGCTCTCCTCTCCTGCCAGCCCCACCTCTGATCCCCATGGAAACCTCACCACAGAACAGCTGCTGCGTGGGGCCAGGGAGATGCTGGCACTTCCCAGCCTTGGAGCTGAACATCATCCCAGGTCACACACACACAGTTTGGGAACTTGGGACTGGGCCAAGTTTTGTGCATTAGGATGGCTGAATCTTCAGAAATCGTCTCCAAAGCAGGCTAAATTGGACAAATTTTGCAACATATGTTTTAAACCGTTCTCATTCACCAGTCAAAGTGAACTAATAAGTTAAAAATTACTTATGATTTCTTGTTTTCTATTTAAAAAAGCTAAATTTATCTAGATTGTGCCATTAAAAAAAAAAAAGATGAAAGAAAGAAAAGCTCCCATTTTAACTCTGGCACAAGGAGTTTCACCAAGTCCATTGCCAGCAATGGACAAAGAGGGAACCACTGGTACAACAGGTTTTTTCCTCAGCCAAGCCTCCTCACTGCTCCATTTGACCAGGGAGCCAGGACACACTCAAAACAGGGTGATTACAGTGCCCATGGCTCATAATAAACTTTTTTCCAGGCAAATGCACTTGGATTACCTTACCTGGCATGAGACACTTCCTTGAATTTAAAATTTGAAGCCATAACTGTTCTCACACTTACAGCAAGAGAGATATATCCCTGTGAGGAACAGTTAAGATAATTAACGCAACACAGATATTAACTGCCACACAGGAGCAGAACACAAGCTGAACCTGCCCAACAAGGCACAGCCTGCTGGCCCCACAGGAGCTGTGAGACCCCAGCCCTGCTCCTTTCCACCATCCCCCCCCCCCAAACTGCCTCTGCCATCCTGCCCAGCCACTCTCACCTGGAAGTTTGTTTTGTCATACCTTGGCTACCAGTCCCCAAAATGTCATTCTCTCTAGAGAGATACTGAAATTCTCCGAAAATTATTTCTATCCCCCATAGCCAGCAATGTTTGGAAAAGTGTGCAAAAATTTTTATTCAGGGTCCTCTGTCCATACCCAACCGTAGCTCTGTCTGTCCCAGGCCCTGCCCCACTGGGAATGCAATACAATCCCACTAAAGTCACGGTTATTCTTTCACAGACTCATTTGGCACATTGGTACTACTTGGCTCTTCCTT
This sequence comes from Molothrus aeneus, assembly GCF_037042795.1. Classification (NCBI taxonomy): domain Eukaryota; kingdom Metazoa; phylum Chordata; class Aves; order Passeriformes; family Icteridae; genus Molothrus; species Molothrus aeneus. Next base: position 4,751,901 of record NC_089655.1, on the reverse strand, counting down.
AAACACTTGGGGAGGTTGAAATGCATAGACTGTAGCATTAGAAGGGGCACAGGCTCTGCTAAACTCAACCCTGGCAACACCCCAAGAACTCAACCGCTCAGGCTGTCGCTGTCCTTCAGAAGGAAGCCCTTATTGTTGTGTTGAAGGGTTGGCTGCAGCCATCCTGGCTAGCACAGAATCCGCAGTGACAAGATCAGAGTGACACCAGCCAGTCCAACAGGCCCCACGGTGGTCTGACAGCACTGCTTCCCCTCTGCTTCATCTCACAACTTTGGCATCTCCAGGTGTCATCATCATCTGTTCAGATCATGTTTCCAAAATCCTGTATCGTCAGTGTCCTCAGATCTGGTTATTTGTTCTTCTGGTTGCATTAGTACAAATGGAGCACATACAAAACTGGAAAAAAATAGCTCTAATACTTTAAACTCTGACAACTCCATAGGTTGATGCATTATTTGCTTGGCGGGGGGAGGAGGGGGGAAATTACAACATATACAAAAATGTATTTGATACAAAGAAGGGAAATGTAAAATAAAAAAGTCAAAGGCACCAGCATAACTTCCAAAGCCCAAGTCAGAGCACAGATACAAGTTTGTGAACCACCCACTGCACCAAGCACGTTATCCCTCAAGCTTCTGGCCAGCAAGTCTAACAGGGGAAAAAAGAGCAGACAGGAAGACAGCTGGAATTTTTTCTTGCCCTGACTAGAACTGATCATTTGATCATAAATAAAGTATCTGACCCCAACCTACACATCCATAACCCACATCCAAAGACTTGACCGATCATTAAGGTTCTACAAAGAGGCCACATTTTTGATTTAAAAAAATGTCCACAGAGCACAGGTATGAGAAACAGCTGAATACTTCTCTTCCCCCTCTCTCTCTTGCTCTCTCCTTTTTCATCATAAAAAGTGAAAAGAATCTCCATACATTGTGATTCCTTAAGTAACCGAGTTGTTGATTCTACAGTACAGCGACAGCTAATCCGAAAAAGAAATGAGGGGCAAGATGTACCTTCACATTCGCCACACCTGCTGTGAATCTGGTCACTGGGAGCTTCCCACAGGGATTGCAGGTAGAGGGGAGGAAGAGGAGAGTCAAAGAGATCAGCAGGTAAAATTAGTACTGCCCTCTGAAAGCTTGAATCTGTCATTCAAGTATTGAAAGTACCCAGAGGGTACAACGGGAGCTGTTACAGCGAAGTCGTTAAAACCCCTTAAAGCCCCGGGCACAGCAAGTGGTATTTCTGGGCTGTCTGGGAAACAAAAAAATCAGAATAAAAAAACCCCACAAAGGCCAGTAATTCAGCCCTCAATACCTTCTGGACCCCAGACAGGGATCTCTAGAGTCGCCACAATGTATTTGGGTGTCTTCTGGATGAGAGTTTCTTCCCTTTTGCAGACGTTTCCCACCCCCACAAAAACCCCTTCCCTCCCCCTCCCGAAGTGTAACAATTTCATATATTATAAAGATTTGTAAAATACAAACAAAAAAGGAAGAAGGCTGTGGCAGGATGTTAGCGGTTACTCTTCATTGCTTCTTTGGCTGCCAGGATCAGTGGCGTCAAGCTGGACAGAGGTTTGGCCAGTTTCAAGAAGGGATGCTGCCAGGAAGACAGAAACATGAGGAATCAGTGAAAGACACACTTTTAAAGGTTTTATTTCCAGCAGGATTCATGTTTCCATGGAGCTTGGCAGCAATGAATCTGCATTTTAACTGTTCAATTGTGTCATTTGTTTCTCCTGATGGTTACAAGGACAGCACGATCCCAAGCTGGCTGGGACCACACTGCCTTACCCAACAGAGTTCCTCCTGGAATATCTCACTGGTTTTGGAAAAGGTGAGTATTGAAACCACACTTGCCATGAGCAAAACAAAGATCTAAACAAGGAATAATCAGAGAAAGGCAAGAAGCAGCAGCTAGCTTTACTGGGAAAGCCTCTACACCATCTGCCTCAGAGCTACTCCTTGCTCTCCCCAGGAATGGCATCAGTGGATTCTCTCACACCTTCACACAATGCTGCCTACAAGCAGATCTCATGTAACAAACCAGCCTTTTTCCAGTGCACAGAAAGAATTTAAAAATCAAAACTAAAAGGAGAAATAGTGTCACTGCTCCAGCTGCTTAGCTCGTAGGGCAAAACCCAGCAGGGAGAAAGGAAACTTTTCTTTTCAAGGCTTGAACACTGATGTCAGACCAGCAGATTATTTCATCAGGAATTCTGAGGGGGACATTTGCAAGTGGAAGTACGAAAAGCAAAGCAAATGCTATCAGTGGCCACCCTCTAAAAGGAGTTCCTAAACTGCTGGACACTTTGGCAGTGGCAGAGTGAAATCACAGATTATGATGGAATAACTTTGGAGTATATTATAAATCTTTCCTGCCAACTGCTCTCACTACAGCACCCAGGAGAAAACACAAAAAAAAAAGAAAGGGTGCCAGTCTATAGTGCAGTTCATCACAGGCTGACCTTACTCTGCCTTCCGGACCTCACTGTGAGAAGAAGTGGAGTCTCACCTGTAGCAATTCTTTGGCTGATCCTCTTTTCTCCACATCCATCTCCAAACATCGGTTCAGGAAATCCCGGAATATTGGGGACAGTTTCTCGGGGTTCTGGAGTTCTGGTGTGCCATTAGTTGCTATCAAATATAAAGCCTGTAAAATGAAGAATAAGATGTAGCCAAAACCAAGCTTTAAAAGATCCCAAACTGACCTGCCTTGTGGCAAGCCCTGAGATGAGAGTGCTCTGTAGCTACTTGTCCTCAACTTCAGAGACTACAACTGTAAAAATGCCACACATGTAGGCACTCATGACCTATCCTTGCTAGCAGCAAAATAATGTTCAAGATCTTTAGGCAACAGATACTGACCTTAGCAAAGAAAACATCAGTTTGTGACACAGCAGCACTTTCCATAATATCTTGGGTTTACTTTCCACAGGCTATCACAGAGGCCTGAGGTCAAAGTCCTGCGTTTCATTTACAGGCAGGCAAATCTTCTAAGTACCATCACAGAATCCCAGACTGGTTCAGGTTGAAATGGACCTTAAAGCCCATCTTGTTCCACCCCCTGCCTCGGGCAGGGACACCTCCCACTATCCCAGGTTATTCCAAGCCCTGTCCAACCTGGCCTTGGACACTTCCAGGGATGGGGAGTCAGGGTAAGGCTGATTGCAAATTCAAGACAGATGTCTTCCTTTGGAAGAATTTTCTTGTACTGCTGAAGCTTGTTGGCTTTTTCATTTAATTTTCTTTTTAACACAGATGTAATTAATGAACAATTACTGACAGTGGTGAACACCCAGTTCCAGCAACACCAGGAGCTTCTTACCCTCAGGGGGTTCTCGTTGAGGTATGGGGGCTCTCCTTCCACCATCTCAATAGCCATGATGCCCAGGGACCAGATGTCCACTTTGGGGCCGTAGGCTTTCCGTGTCACCACCTCGGGAGCCATCCAGTACGGAGTCCCCACCATGGTGCTGCGCTTGCTCTGCTCAGGGGTGATCTGGGCACAGAACCCAAAGTCAGCTGCAGGACAACAGAAGTTTAACAGGTTAAACTGGTGCACCCCAAGAAGTGGTTTTTCTAGAAGACTTTTCTATTGCTACACATACATTTCATTGAGAGGGGTTTGGGGGCAGTTTCTTCTTTCCTCCCCCACTACATTCTCCGTATTTAAAAAGCCAACGTGCAATGAAAATACAAAACCTGAAAGTGCTTAAGCAGGGCAGAATTCCGTGGAGTGAAGACAAGGCTTTTGTCCTCTGGAAACAAGAATTACCCTGCAGAAGAATGGTGTTTTGCCCAGTCCTTCCTTCAAGAGTTCTACAATGGTAACAAGCCAAAATAAGCAATCGGGCAGAACACAGGCAGAGTGTTCTGCATATGGTGTGTTATATAGCCTGAATTAGAAGAAATCCATCCACAATCCATGGCTTCTGCCCTGCTAAACAGATTGTACTTGTGCAGCTACTGAGGTCAACATTTCACAGCACTTTGGCCATCTATACAGGTACTACAGCTGACAGACACGGAAACAAGGCTCCAGGGAAGTGCAGTGCTACCCCACTCAGCAGCAGGAACCTGGACAAACAAACCTTTCCACAAGGTAACTACCAAAGAGAACAACCACACTCAAGAAAAGGAGAAAAGTCACCTATTCCTATAGCCTTCAGGTGCAGCAGCAATGCATGTCCCATCATGTTACTTTATCCAGCTGCAGCACTCCCACTTCCCAGGCATGTAAAGCATCAATAAGAACACAGTTAAGGCAGGAGACAGATATTACCTTATCATTGACACTAAGTTAGAGAAAGAGAGAGAGAAAGAGAGAGGGAGAGAAGAGAGAAATTTAAATTCCAGGGTGATTTTGGAAGTGTTATGCCAAGCAGTGCTAAGGAAAGAGCCAAGGCATGGAAGTGCCAAGTTGTACCAAGACCATTTAACACAGAACTAACCCACCCTGACAGTCAAAAGGATGCCTTAAAAAAAAAACATACAACAAAACCAAACAAAAACCAACCCTATAGGAGTCACCAAGTTCCTCCTGCACTTTTTGGCTTATCAAGGTGTCACAGTCACCTCCCAGCATGGCCCATTTATGTGACCAGCCCAGGCAAGCAGCAGCATTGTGTTCTCCTGACCTTCCAGCCAGGCCTCCAGCACCAGCCACCAGCACAGAGGAAGAAGACAGGCAGGAGCACAGTTTCACCCACCAGCAGCATGTGTAGCTGCAGTGGTGACACCTGTCCTGTGACCACACTCCTTCAGAGAAAAGTTCAAAAAGAAGGTGCAGCTTCTCCCACCCTAAACTTCTGCTAAAGCACTATAACCACACAGCCCCAGAACAGCTTGCTCAGCACTGATTACACCACCTCCCCTTCACACAGGGAATTTTTGCAGCTGACTCCTGTCTTCTCCTGTGTCTCCTTCCTCCTCATCCTCCTCCAACCTCCTGGCATGATGATTTTGACTCAGATATTAACTCTGTCCTTTGGCCACTTTGCTTTGACACCTCTTTTGCAATTTTGATCCTTCTCTGGCTAACTCTTCTCAGCCACATCCTCTGCTGTAACTGTTCACTTCTCTTCAGCCTCTGAATCCACAGCTTGTGCACAGACACATCACATCCTTAAAATAAAATTCCCTATGCAAGCAAGCAGTGCATCCAACAATGCTGGCATGCAAATAAGATTGCTGGTAATCTTTCTTCACACTCCATCTCATAAATAAAATGAGACTGCAAACCATCTAGAATAGGAATATTGCTAAGACACATTTTCATGGCACTTCAGATTCCTACTGAAAAAACATTTTTGCTCCACACCTTTTTGCCTTAACTCTTTGATTTTTATATGCTTGGTACATTCCTACATACAAGAAGGGCAGATAATGCACCTGTTTCTCAACAGTCCTGACAGATACCAGTACTTTCACATCATTTTTATATACACACACCAGAAAAGGATTTATTGTCCAAGCCCATGCATGCATAACCATTACCTGAAAAGCAAGTGGTTTGTTTTGTCATGATTATATTAATAAAAGTGCTACACTTCCAGTCCAAGAAAAGGTACACAGTTAGACTAGATTGCAATAAATGACCAATATTGCCCAAGTTTCTTGTTAGTGGCCTTTTCATGAATGGGGCAAAGCATTAATATCAACTCCTGACATCCTAACAAAGCCACTGCAGTTTGCTGCAACTTTGCTCTTGCAATCATTCCCATTTTGTTTCACTGTCTGTGCCAGTTACTTCCTATTTACCAACGAATTCATGGGGCCACAGGTTTGCTTCATCATCCTTCTGGGCTAACACATTCACAGCCCCTGTCTGAGGTCCCTCAGAGTATCAACACCTGCTGTCTGATACATATTTTATAACAGAATTGGTTTCTATTACTCATAATCAATAAAAACCACCTTAAATTTCCCTGCTAATTCTCCTTCTACCAATTTACACACTCCAAGGCAGAGATTCCTGGAAAAGGGAAAACAGAACATGAAACAATTGTCTGCTACTCACTTAATTTAACTGATCCATCCATTCCTAACAGCACATTGTCACTCTTGATGTCCCTGTGGATCACCTGGTTGGCATGGAGGAACTCAAGCGCTTGCAAGCACTGGATAGGAGAGAAAAAAACACCACTGAACATCCAGGAACAAAACTGCTGCGCTTGAGCACAAATTCAAAGCCAAGTTCACACCCTCAGCCAGCTCTGAGTGCAAGAATAGAAAGGTATTATTGAAAATAACCAGCAGAGGAAGCTCTTGGGCTAAAAAAATACACTCTGGATTTCAGGAGCTCAAAAATCATTTCACCGTGGAGTTTCTCTGTCTTAACAAATGAATCCTTTAAACTCCTCATCACCCAAGATGCTCTCAGAAATCCCTGATGGTAATTTTGGTACATCCCACAGATTCTGCAGTGGAACCATAAAGGATTAAGTGAAAGCTTCTCAGGCTGAGGTCTCACCAAGAAGAACTGGTGAGGCTTCATGTCCAACATCCACACAACTTCTACAGTGAAGGCTGTAAAACATCTTCATTCTGAAAGGCACTAATACTGGTTTGCATTGTTTTCAGATGAAAACCTTTCACACTAAGTTGCTGCCCAAAACCATAATGCAATTTACTTTTGTTATTTGAGAATAAAAGGCAAAAGAACAAAAGCCAGATTTTTCTCTTTCTATCCAAGTAGAACATTTGCCATTTGCAGCTTGGCACAGATGTCCCCACTGAGTTTTCTTTTTAACCTTGGTTTGCTTTAGCAAAGTGACACTGATTTGCAAAACTAAATGTATCTAAAACACTGGGCAGCAGAGTTTTGACAGAGAACAATAGTTCAGTATTTGATTTCTTCCTCAGAAAAGTTGATTACTGTCACAGTAAATAGTTACTCTTTTGGTTCTTTGCTTCCAGCTCTGGTTTCTCTGGAAACCATTCCCTGTCCATACACGTTACTGTGCAAGTTTGCTTTCCCTCCCCTCCCTTGGGGTGAGTCACAAAACCTCTCGTCATGCTGATGGAGTCAGATGGGCTTTTCAAAAGCCTCCAGTTTCTCCTGCACAGCAGATAACACAATTCTCCTTCTGCCATGATAAAATCAAGCCTGAGCTGGATACTGGCACTTGCTCAGGGCAGAAACCACTGATAAGATGTGATATCAGCTGCTTTTAACACTTTCATTTGAAATCTTACTGCAACCTCCAAGTTATTCCATCTACAACCTTCTGGAGCATTATTTTCCTGAGAAATCCACAAAGAAAGCTTAGCTGGCACAGAACTATGGATGCCACACATTAAGGGAATGACTGAAGTGGGAAAGGGATAGTCTGCACTCAGTTCATCTTTATTTTAGTGTATGTTTAACATACTCCTGTTTCAGCAGATCCACTTTCAAACTGTGAGCAAACATCATTCCCCTTCTTCCTTCTGGAAAACACTTCAAAGCTTTCAGGAGTTTTTATTTTTCTTTCTTTTTTCTCCTTTCTACATTACCCATACATGAATATGCAGATTTTGTCTTAGTGCTCTGAATGTTCTTTGTTAGTCCAAATTAAAAAAGCCATTCCTTCCAGCTGCTAAACTTCCCTCTTGCTCCTCCCTGAACTTTATTCATATTATTCTGTTAATAAGAGTCCACATTATTACTATCTTTCTGTTAACACTGTCAGCAGGACGAGGCACCCCAGGTACCAAACCACAGATTTTATTTGCTCCATCACCAAACATTCTCAAAAACCACTGTAGCTCTTTTGTCTTACAACTTGCAAAGCCCCAGTTTTCTGAGTTAACCTAATTTTGTTATTTTCTGCACTTCTGATTTCTGCTCATGGTACCATTCATTCTTTACTCAACAGCTTCAGCAGCAATTGTGGCAATTAGTGCTAACCTGAGCATGCCATAAAAATTTAGGGAATAGGGAGCACCTTGATTCCTCCACCCAGCCCCTCACACTCACCTCTCTGCAGACAGCAGCAATCTGTGCTTCATCCATACATGTCTCTGTGACCACATCTGTTAGAGAGCCTCCAGCCAGATACTCCATCACCACAAACAATTCATCCCCTACAAGGTAACTACAAAGAAAAAACCAAAAGCATGTCCCTGTGCCACCAGGGTGACAGTCCAGAGAGAGCCTCACCTGCTTCCAAGACCCTCAGGTAGAGAAGAGCAGGTGTGAGCAAGGGATAACCTCCTGTAACCCTTGGGATGAGGAATCAGCCAGCTGGCTGCATTTACCTGTCCAGGAAGTTGACTATGTTGGGGTTCTTTAGCTCCTTCATTACCAAGATCTCATTAATTATCAGCTCCTTCTTGGGCTGTTTCTGCAAATTGATCTGTTTAATAGCCACCTGAATAGGGCAAAATAAAACAGCAATCTCAAACCTCAGCACCCAAACCTTTCAGTCACACTTAATACAATGAAAAGGCAGAAGGAATTATGTAACAGGATTAAAGGAGTTTAGAACAGTTTGTGGCTGGCAAATTGTTAATTTATCAGCATACAACTTAAAAGAATTCAGCTTGATCAGCACACAACTTGCACCATGGCCAACATCATCCTCTTGCAGCTGAAAGGATCCACAAACAGTGAGAGAGGCCAGACCACACAGGAAAGGGCATTCAGGAGACAGAAGGACATTCACTCAATTCCATATTAACAGGCCTGAAGCAGAACAGAATCCTGTAGCAACTCAGAGATAAAATTTGAGCCCACCAATGCAAGATGAGGCAATTTATTGTTCGTTATTCTGACCAAACTGGTGTTTGGATATAAGGAATGCTGGGAGGCAGAAGGAATTCCTCTCAAAGCCATTAATGAACTGCCCAAGACAGAAAAGGGAAGATAAAGGCCCACCTCATCCAGGAAATAAGCTAACAAGGACAAGTACAGAGTTTACAATGGAGAAGAATCATCCCAGCTCTGTTAACTCCAACACTCTGAGGAGGCAGTTTGGAGTTCTGCAAGGCAACCTGGGCTGACTCCAAAACCAAACACAAGAACCAACATAAACCTGTAAAAATGATTGTTATTATATTGCTAAGGACTTTGAAGGAAGAAATTCTCATAATTCTGCAGCACACAGTGACAAAATAACTATGACTGGTGGTGGAGCAGGTTGCTGAGGATCTTGTGGGAGTTTGGAATGGAGACCTCAATGAGCAGATATTCCACAACCCCTCCAGAGCTCCTGCACCATGCCCAATCATCCTGTCTGAGAGGGAAATAATTCTAATATCTAACTAGAATTTCCCTTATGGCAATTTTTGTCTGTTCCCTCCTGTCCTGTCACTGTGTAGCTCTAAGAGGAGTGTTCTTTTTACTGAACAAACCTAACTCTGTGCTCAGGCATTAAGCAGAGGAAACCTGAGCGCTGCATGAAGTGGCAAAGTGCAGAGCAGGGCACAGAAAGGCCCTGGACCCCAAAATTCACTCTGCAATCAGAAAGAGGACATGAATAGTGCAGTGTGTAGAGAGTAAATTAAGAGACACTGAGGTGATGGCAAGGCTCATGTTGCATCAAGATGTAGTGCTCCACTGCAGGACTGCTGAATGTGGTTACTGCTGAAAGGACATTTATTTATCAGTGACCTAAAGAATGCCTATTGTGGATTTTTAAAGGAAAATTTAGGAAAGAAAGGAAATAAAAACTGAAAGAATATTAAGGAAATCTGAAGTTAAATAGAGACAAATAATTCCTAAAATCTGAGTCCCAAAAGCCCTCTGTCTCCCAAGATATGGACACTGGGTGACAAACATGCAGAGTACTGCTGATGCCACCAGTTCCACTGGAGAAACCAAGGGATGAAAGCAAAGAGTAGGATATGGAGAAGACATTCTGAGGGCATCCCATGAGACAAGCTTGCTTCCCTAGAGACAGACACAGCCAAGTGTGCCAAGACTAAACAAAATTTTATTTCTTGTTCTACAACAATGCCTGCAATTCTTGAAGGATAAGCCATTTTACAAAGTCACTTCTGGAACACCTCACTCTCTCTGCTTTTCATTGGAAAGGCTGTTTTTAGCTTTCACCCTCTGATTACTATAGAACAAGGCACATTGTTAAAACTGACTATGACAAACAGATCTGAGAGGTGACAGCAGCAATGGGAGCCACTGAAGGAAATCACTCAAATCACTCTGGCCACCAACAGAAGAACATTTAAACAAAAAATGAACATAGAAATCTTACCTCCTGCCCTGTTGCCACATCAATAGCTGTGAAAACTGTACCTGAAGCCCTGTGAAGAGAAAGAAATATCTTACAGCAAGTTGCACAGCCAAGTCACAAACACAAAATGGTTTCAGTTTTCAATTCAAAATTTCCACCACTTTTCCAGTGATGCCTTCACTGTTTATTTACTTTACTGTTTGCTTCCCAGAGAGGTCACAGCTGCCTCATCCCTGGAAGTGTCCAAGGTCAGGTTGGACAGGGTTTGGAGCAACCTGGGCTAGTGGAAGGTGTCCCTGTTCATGGGAGGGGGTGGAACTTTAAGGGATGGGCTCTAAGGTCTCTTCCCACCCTAAATAGGGTGGGATTCTGTGATTTATCTGCTCAATGCAGCCAACATCTCTGCCTGCACAGGCAGTGGTGTGAGGCAGAGAACAGCACCCTGCTGCTAACACTGGCCCACTGGGGATAAAAGTTGGGGTCAATACTTACCCCTGCCCGATTTTTTCATATCTGGTGTATTTTTTCTTGGGATCTCCTATGCTTACAATAGTGCCTGAAAGAAAAAACCAACCAAACAGTCAGTCCAATCCCACTGCCCCCCAACAGCAGGGCTGGCCTGGCCAAGATAGGCACAAGAGTGGGTCAGCTCAAATAGCAAAGCTGGTGCACCAACAGCCAAAGCTGCAGGGGAGCATTAACACAGTGAAAAATCATCACCAAGATGATTATGGAACAAGCAACAGCAGAAACTATTTTGTTACTATGGTTTGATGGAAATACAGTTGTGACACTGTGATGTGCATGTATGATACAACCCCAAACCTGCTCTATCCCTGTTGTCCACCCCACAGGGCTCCAAGCATTACAAACCTCCCCAAGCCAGAGCTCTCAGCTGCTGCTGCACACAAAGCCACCCAAGCACTGCACACAAAGCAAGGCTGAGGCCAAAACTCTCATACTGCTCCCCTGCTTATCTGAAATGAAGGCACCTACGTAGTTTCTCCATGATGTCTTCATCTGACATCTTGGTTTTCTTTTTCTGTTTATCCCCTGCTTTGGAGGCGCTGTCGGCGCAGGTGTCACCGGCCGGGGCAGGGATGGGGTCAATGACAGAGCGGGTGTAAATCTGCAAGGGACACCAGAGACCTCAGCAGCTGCTCTGCCACCACTGACCTGCAGCTGAAACCCACCACAGCCCTGCAAAGATCCCCAAGCAACATTTTATAACAGGTATGAGGCAGAAATTAGAGCTGAGACACATTAAAGCTCCATCAAACAAGATGCTGGCAACATTACTGACCCTTCAAAGAGATCCAGGCACCTCCTGAACAGAGAGGATGCCAGGAGATTCCACAGTGGGTTGCTCAGATTTTTATCTGCTTATTCTTTATAATCCATACCGGTTAACAGAGCAGAAAGCACTATTTAATAGTGAGATCAACTTCTACTAAGATCTAAAGGAAAAAGATGTTTGATTGCCATAAAAAGAAGGACGAGATTCTCAAATACTTCCCAGTTGTCCCCAGTTTAAGGTTTTTCTAAAGGGATTTAATTTCTTGGAGCTTTATTTAATTTCCTCCTGAGCTGTTCACAGATCTACACAGCTACTCCAGAAATATCCAGCTGTGGATCTCTCACCTTTTATATGTCTAAATCCCAAGAGTGGGAAATTATCAAGCAACATCCCTAGACAAATAAACATAATTCACATTTGCACTCCTGGAAAAAGTGGGCAGCAGAGAGGCAAAATGTACAGCTCCCACAGCCAAAAGAAAAAGCTGGAGTAAGTGGGATCCCTGGGACACCATTACCAAGGTGTGCAGATGAGGGCTGCCCTAAAACTTAATTAACATCTTCTCTAGCATTTCCTGTAGTAATTAACATCTTCTCTAGTATTTGTTCCTGTAGTGCTGATGACTTTGTGAGTGAAATAAGCTTTTAAATCTAAAATTTGCATTGGCTGGGGTTTAGGTGGTGTACTTGGGAGGGGCTACCACACTGCAACCCAATCAAATAAAGGAAAGCAAATACATTACACCTGTATCACTGTGCTGCACAAAGTTCCACAAATGGCCTACAGGTTTTATTTAGGAGTAAGAATCCTCCTCCTCCTCCTCCTCACATGTTGGGTTGAAGGATAAGCATAACTGGATATCTTCAACACAAGCTGACAAACAAACTGACAAATTTCAGTGATCTGAGACGTTTTTTTCAACCTAAATGATCCTATGATTCTATTAACTACAGGACTTCTAATCCAACTGATGTTCAGAAATTAGGTATTTTCTTAGCAAATTCAAAAACCAGAACTTTTCCCTAAAAACTAACAGCAGCTTATTGCCCAAATAAAACACTTCCCTAAAAAGCAGAAGTTCTGCAATGCTGAGAAATGCAGGTCTGTCAGTTTTCCAGCTGCTCACCGATTTTGTGTGATCTGGCCGTGGAGCAATCACAGGAGGAGGAGTCTCTTCATCATCCTCATCATCATCTGCCACAGCTGTTGATGGTTCTGAACCTTTGGCATTGGTCTACATTTTTACCAAAGTTTAAAAAAGACAGATAAATGAATTCTCTCCCACAGAATTAAAGACTTTACTTTTTTTTTTCTTCACATGAAGAGAAAATAATTCTTACCAATGTCAAAAGAAAATAACTTAAACCACCAGTCTACCACTCAGTTATTATATTTTATTATCAGACTCAAACACTGTTGCTGCAGTAAAATATGTGATTGACCACCCAAATTTATGTTTCTATTTCACAAAAAAAAACCCTCTTAATTTTTATACTTTTAATCTTTACACAGTTTAATACTTCAAGATTCAGGATATAACAAGTATAGAAAACCTGAACTTGTATGCAGCACAGAATAGCCAAATAATAGTAAACACACTCACCATTGGTGTTCCTGAAGGGAAACCATCTTTTTCTAAACAGGACAAATAGCAGAATACATAAAATCATCAGAAAAAAAGTAATACAAAGTGAACTTGTCAAGTACAGGGTAAGAATATTACAAAGCCTTACTACTAAGCAACTTTTGCAAAGAATTTGGAAGAAAAGTTGTAAAACTGCACCTGTTTGTGGGACAGTCCTCTCAGCCCCCAACTAGGAATCACAAATTATTCTGCACTGCTGATGTCACCAGCTGGTGACATCAAGTTCAGAGACAGCTGTGAAGAGCAAGGCCTCCAGCACAAAACCAGTTCATCCCAGTCCCAGAGCCCCAGCTTGATAAACACAGCCCATTCAAGCTCATTTTGGCTGCTCTTCTGAATGATGCAGTTCCCTTTCTTCCCCTCTCCACTTAAAACAGGAAATTAACTGGACAACGCCAGTTTCCAGTCAGTTTTAAATCCATCTTTGTGTATTTGTGCCTCATTGAAATGCACCTTGATTTTAGCACTTGAACCTCATTTATCATTCTGACACAGAGGAAGACAGTGCTCCAAATTCCAACTCCAGTGTCTTGCACACTTGGCTCTCACCTGGAGCAGAAAAACTCAGATATTTCTGTTTTGCTGTGTCTTTGGAGTCGTAGAATTTCAGCACATCTAGTACCGCCTGGGGGTTTTTCTTCTGTTCTAGCTTGGTGATATTTGAGGTCTGCAGCAGCCTAGCCCATTGTTCTGGCATTCCCTGAAAAAAACGGGATTTAAAGCATCCTTTTTGTATTTTAAGGTTTTTTGAAAGCAAAACAAATTTCTTTCCTCTATAAAAGTATAACATGCACAACCTTATGCACACAACTGAGTAGGATGGGGAGGCAAAGGTGGAAATACAGATCACAGGATACAACTCCTCCAGGTGAGGAGTGGGAACACAAAAACACTCAACAGATCCAGTGTTACCCAGGAAAGAGAGCAAACTGAAGTGGGTTTGTCAGGGAGGGCTCTCCCAGGTGACACAAAGCATTCAGATGTGACACTGGCATTGCAGAAGAAATAACAGGTCACAGTGCACTGTACAAGCACAGAGGGAAAACAGTTCCTTGGTAGAAACAAGACTCAATTGCACTTTATTCTAAAGCTCTGCCTTGGCTTCACTGCAGCACTGACCTATGGTGTTCCCTGAGCTGCTCCAAGGCAGGAATACTCACAGTGAACTCTCCAGTGACAGCATCAAAGCCAACATGGATGGTATGTTCAAAATCTGACGGTGGGGAGATTTCTGGCCTTTCCTTTTCCTTCTTCTTGCTTCCTGAAAAAGATATTCAAAAATCTCAATGTTAGAAAGAAATCCTTCCCTGTGAGGGTGCTGAGGCCCTGGCACAGGGTGCCCAGAGAGCAGCTGTGGGTGCCCCTGGATCCCTGGAAGTGTCCAAGGCCAGGTTGGACAGGGCTTGGAGCAACCTGGGATAGGGGAAGGTGTCCCTGCCCATGGCAGGGGTGGAACTGGATGGGCTTTAATTCCCTTCCAACCCAAACTGTGCTGGGATTCTGTGATTCCTTGTTCCATTCAAATAATTTATACTCAGGTAGCAAGAAAAGAAAGAGATTAAGAGCACCAGAGTGATGAAATCTAAACATATTAAATGTTTACAATGCAAAAAAGGACATTTTAATATAGATTAAGAACAGCAGAAGAGACAACTTCAGTTCAACCTCAAGTTCACCCTAAAGACACTTAAAACTCAGTTGCCTCACTGCTTCAATTCAAGGTAATTAATGCAAACTAAGACTTCCTGTGATGAAGATAAGAGTTTATAGCCTCAGAGCAATTACCTAATTTAAATTAAAGGTGGGGGAAGCATAATAAGTACCAGAAGCAGGAACAAATAATTAGAGGGACCACATGCACAATCCAACCTAGAGTCAATTGAATTTATAAGATATTTTCTAACACCTCGGGCTTTGGATTTTTGTTTGTTTGTTTTGGGAGTTTTCAGGGTGTGGCTTGGGGGGGGGTTTATTTTAATTTAATTTTTCTGCTTTGTTTCTAAATTCACCTTAAAAGTCCTGTTGTTTGAGTATAGAAAAAGCAGGTAAAGCAGCACTCTCTTGGTTACTACACAGCAAGCAAAGCTGGTGCTGCTCAGAGGCAGGAATCCATGTGAAATCCCCTCCTGCTGGGAAGGGAAGCACGGGGAGTGAGGACAATAGTCAGAATGAAAAGCCATGTGGGCTGCCTGCAGCTGAACAATGCCATGGAAAGACACGGCTGTTATAAACAGGATATCTTTAATATGGCTGCACAGGGCAGAGCCAAAAAGCAAACAGGCTGTCAGATGTTTCATTAACACACAGGAGAAACTCGTTGCTGTGAGAAGCAAGGGAAGCACCATTTCTGATCTATTTCTTGCAGTTTTTTATGTGGAAGCAAGGGAGAACATGATATACATATATAAAGTTGTATTTCTTAGGAAAGCCCCTGTTTGGGAGCACTTGACACGCAGTGAACAGGAGCTGGTGCTCAAGCCCTTCAGCATGTGCTGGGTAAATAAACCCACTCCTTCCAAAAATACACAGATCCCATGAGTAGGCAAGGCAAGGAGACTGAAACCCATTGCCTCCCAGCCCACAGGAACAGCAGAGCAGCACTTCAAACAAACAGCCCCAGCCAGAGGCAAGCCCGGTGAGTCATGTGCTGGCAGGACATCCTCAGCTCTGAGAACAAGGCCATGGTGAGGCTACGCTGCCTCCCAGCCCTGGGACTGAAACAGGAATCCTCCCAGTGCAAGGCAATGCTCCTTCCCAACTGCACATGGTGAGCCCCAAAGTACAAAGTCTGTAAGGAGAACATGAGAAGCTACCACAGGTTGGTGGCTGCACCCCAAAAGAGACTCCAGCTCGCTGAAGGTGCTGAATGTGGCAGGTCTGGGTGCTGTGCAGTGCTCTTTGTCTGGAGGAAGTTCTGCCTTACCCCTTCAATCCTGCAGAAATGGGTGTTTGACCATTTTGTTATTGGTTATGGGACCCAGAATTTGGCCCTTGGCCCTGCAGAGACACACAGGTCCTTTGGAAGGATTTGGTGAGCTGGAGAAAAGCTCTGTCTGGTTAAGAAGGTGCTTCAGATACAACTGGACTCTTCCCCCAGGGTAGCCACAGGCACTCAGTACGGTGTCAGCCTCGGTACTTCCCAGGGCCAAGTACCTCAGGGTGCCCTTGCTTGCCACCAACCAAATTCCATACACAAGGCAAGAAACACAGCTGTTTCCCAACAGCTGGAGGCAGCAGGCAGCTGATTCCAGATGTGCACCTGGAGTTGCTGAGCTCCAGCTGAAACCACACTGAAATGTGCCCCCAAACACGTGATGTGCAGGATCTGGGTGATGCCCTCAGCATCAATGCTTTCTGCTCAAAGACAAACATTTCTGGTTTTAGGGGACTATTTTAAAGCTTTCCAAAACCACACAGAGGTTCCTTTCACTTCAGAAGTCAGGCCAAGAAAATTCATGGCAATAAAGTGCTCTAGTAAGAAGATGACTATCACTCCATTTATCCTAAACAATGGAACCAGGGGGGGAAAAAATCTTCCATGACTGGTGATTAAATAATCCCTTCAAACCCTTAGGATTATTTCAGCACAGAACTAGCTCAGACTTGGGACAGAAACTGTGTAATTGCTAAATCTCTTCATCTGCAAGTCCCCCAAAGCACAAGAACCTCCCAAGAGAGGATCCAGAAGCAGATGAGGCTGGCCAGGAGGGACCTTGCAAAATCATATGGACAGAGATGTGCAGACAAAGCCAAACAACATTCCTGGATAATTTTTTCATTTTCTGAAAAGGAACACTGAACATTTCTGTAGTGATTTGTTAAACTTACTCACTGCCTGGAGACATTTTTCCCATGACAAAATTTCTACCCCAGGTTGACAGATTATTTTTCATTTAGTCCCAATGTATTTTTTAAATCTGAGCATGAAGTTAATATTTCTGTAAAGCTTCCCAGCAGCTGAATTTAAAGAAAAGAAGGATTTAAAAGGGCATTTCTGGGGAGGGTGCGTCCCAGCCATGCTAATGAACAAAACAACTAACATCTGACCATTGTGTGAGTGCCAGAAAGACACTGGGCCCACTTCTGCTCTGCTTACATTCAACAGCCAGTTTTGCAGACTTGAGGGCCAAAATCCCTTCTTTGGATATTTATATTAGCCTTGCTGCAGGTCATGCAATAGACAAGTTTCTTCCAAATTGAAAAAAATACAACTTCCAGATAGTTTCTCTAATTTGGGTAATTCAATTTCCATTTTTCCTAATATCTTGCCATGCAGGAAAGCCTACTTTTCTTTCAGGAGGACATTAATTGAATTACTTTTTAACATCTAGAAAACACAAACTGACACTAATTTCCCCTAAAATGCAATTTTCTCAGAAGAAATCCTTTCTCCTACTTTCAGTTTGCAACACAAAGTATCAGCAGGTAGATGCTAAATAAATATGCAGATTAATTTGCCTAAACTTGGTACTTGTCAATATCTAGAGTGGTCTGAATAATCATCAAAGGACTCCAAAGCAACTTTAGATGAGCCAATACAACTTTAGATAATTCTTCAATCACCTCCCCATTCCAGCAATGAACAAACCCACCATCAAAATGAAAAGAGAAAATGTCCCTGGAGAAAAAAGGTGTCATGGAATGTCACAAAGCTCTCACTTGCATTCATAATCATTTGTTACTAGTTCAGAGCAAGGACAACCTTCCTTAATGTGGGATTTATGTTCTACTTCAACATGTCCTATTTCATCCCCCCCTGTAAAAGGGCTCAAATGCTCTGATGAGCCACCAATGCAACAGCATAAAGACAAGTGCCATCCCAGCTCCTAAACTATTCTCCTTGCCTGAAGATGGACAGATTTGATCCTTCCATGTGATTTTCTTCCAGTATTTCCTTGTGAGACCAACAAGAACATGGTCAAACACCCACTTCTGCAGGACTGAAGGGCTAAGGCAGAACCTGCTCCGGACACAGAGCACTGCACTGACCTGACAGCACCAAACCTGCCATCTTCAGCACCCAAATTCTGCACCCCAAGGGCTGGAGTCTCTCTTGGGATGCAGCCACCAACCTGTGGTAGCTTCTCATGTTCTCCTTACAGACTTTGTACTTTGGGGTTCACCCATGTCAGTAGAGAGACCATCACTGCTACAGCCATGGACAGGCTATTTCACAATAAATGACCTTGTGAAAGAACTAATCTGCCTCCAGAAATTACACTGGCCAAATCCTTCCATCCCCCATAAAAGGAAACACACCTTCTACTGCTGAGAGCAGAAAGCTAGGCCTTGGGAACAGAGGGAAACCTGTCTCTCTGGGTTTGATCTGCAGGGAGAGGCAGACTGCAGAGCTGCTCACACAGCTGAGAGAGAGTGAAAACCAGCCCTGGGGAAAACACTGAGCCAAGAGAATAATCAACCAGAGGAGCAGAATCTCTTCAAACAGCCAAACCTGTGTCAGCATGACTGAACCAGTCCTGCCCAGCACACCAGCAGTGAGGCACAGGGAGCCAAGAGCACAGAAGGCATCAAGAGCAGCAGGGTCCACTCCAAGGTGCATAAAAAGTCATGTTAACCAGTAGACTAATAAAATGCTGAGCAGATTCAGGTCAGGCTTAAGTTCCTGTGCAGTTTTACCATCTCAGATGTTAGGAGGTGTTTTTATCTGTTTTGTTGTACATGGACACGTTCTTGAGAGCCAGAAGCAAGAGCTCCACTGCTGTACATGCACTCCCCATACAGAAAAGAGGACAAATAACACACAAATACAGTCTAGTATTCATTATAGCAACTTTCTTTCTCAGAAATAATCTTTTTTACAGCAAATCAGGTTTATCTATCCATTAGTAATCAATCCTAACAGTGCAGTTCCACAGACAAAAATATGTAATTTCTCTGAATTTTCTTTCATGCAACTGCACCTTCACCACTACTTCTTTACTGACTTTTTTTCCTCCTCAAGGTGCCACATAAATGACCACCAACATGAAGTAACTTCCAAACCAGCTGGGTGCTCAGTTTGAATCAGAAATCTGCATCTAAGTAACATGATCCCCAGGAATGCCAAACATGGATTAGGGCTGTTTGGAAATGCATTACTTCAAGCTGGGCAGCAAACAGGGGCTGTTCTTCCAATCCCCTACACTTGGACAGGCTGGACTCTGACATGTAAAGCACCACCAAAACTTACAAGGAGAGTAAAGAATAGGAGTGGATAAAGGAGGCATCTTACCTTTTTCATTATAGAATATGGAGATGATTTTATGCCTGGGTTTCCTCTCTTCTGGGACAGAGGGCAGGGGTTTAAAGCTGTTGTTGGTTGGTAACTGGTCTTTGCCCCCTGCACTGAAGATAGCGCTGCTCATCCGCACAGGAGGGGCAGGGGGCTTGTCTTCCAGTTCTCCGTTGTCAGACATGGTTCTCAATAGCTAGGGGAAGCCCTGGAAGAGAAAAAAAATGTGATTTGAACACAGGAAAAGAGCATGGAGCACATGAATGTACCGTTCCTTCTGCTGGCACAGGGGAAGGAGGCGTGAATTCAACTCTGAGGAACGCAGACACTGCCGCCTCCACCAAAGGAAGCAAATCCCTTCCTCATTCCCACTTCTGGGCCACCCATTCATTTGTGCCAGCAGCAGCATTTGTGGGATGGAGCCACAAACATTTCCAGTGATAAAAGTAATCCAGACCAAATGAACAATTCCCTGATCTGGCTCTCTGTTCACACAAAGGGCCTAAGTACAACATCCTTTGGGGGTAGCTCTAGTCCAAAAAGCTTCATGCTCTAGTACCAAACAGTTTTAAAAGCCTTCCCCTTCTTGTCATTTATCAGACAAAAGAACAGCTTGTGTTTGTAAGCCATAATTCAGCACGCTATCCACATTAAGTGGCACGCAAAACATCTCTACCAAATCACACAGTCTACATTAAAGAGCTCAGCACTGAGATCCACAGGATCCACTTCTGAATGAGGCTTGCTTTGCTTCTCCAATTGGTGCCAAACTTTCTCCACTTGCAGAAAATAACACATAAGTATCACCACAATGCTCTGAATCCTCAACAAAACCATGAGTGAAAACACGGACAAACAGCTGCTAGAGCTGCAACCACAGCACAATAAAACATCTACGTGACACATTCCCCATTCAGAAAGATCTCTGCTACCATTTCCTCCCTCCTTGTAGTATTTCAGGGATTTTTTTTCTGATCACCAGGAAACAGGCAGCCTCTCTGCTACAGAGTAAAGAGCAGAAAGAAAGACTGAAAATACTTCTCAATGACAGGTAACAAACAGTAACAAATGTACCCTCAGTTCCTCTGTTCACTCAAATGACAAGTTACTTCTTTGGGACAGGAGCCAACACATCTTTGTGTTGACTTCCTTCTCCTCTCACAACAGTTGGAGAGGGAAATGGGAATCTCATTGGGAAATGAATGGCCTCCTGGTGCCCACCAGCTTCCCATCACATCTCAAGGCATGACTCACATGGTCAGTGCCATTCACGAGAGCCACAGCAAGGCAGTGCCCTCCCCTGCCAATTACTGTGCTCCAAACAGCACAACACCTGCATCCTGCCCAGCAGCACAACTAAAACAACGTGGGCTGTCATTCCCTGGCATTTCACAGGGTGGCTGAATGCTGCCAAATCCCAACAGAGAGACACAAGCCAGGCCAGCAACCTGGACTGGAGCAGCACTCTGGTTTATGTTGTGAAGCTCAAGGAGATTAACATTAATTATCCCCATAAATGACCATGAAGGAATGTAATTTCTGTAATATATCATCAGAGGCACAAGCAGCACAATGTTCTGGCAGAGCAGCAAAAACTGGACATGTGCTGGTTGCTCCATGACTTGGAGGGCAGGGGGAAAACCAATCCAAACTGCACAGCCCTGCCTTGGAGCCTTCTCTGCTGATGGAATTATAAACAGACCTGACACCTGAACGTGGCTGCAGGGATGCACCTGTAAATCAGGCACTGATTCCCAAGTATGGAGGGGCTTGACAGCTGGCCTGCAAGCAAAGCTGAGTTAATAGAAGAAATAACAATTAATGATTTTCAAGTGTATCCATAGCTAAGAAGAAGACAAGGTCATCTGCATGGAAACAGATTAGAAAAAATAAATGAAAAATTTTGTAAGCTAAACTACGTGCCTAAGTAGATGTGCACAGGTGTCTTATTAAATTTCTGTAAAACTTTTGCCAATTATATTGATGCAAATTGCTTTACACCAATGAGTATAAGAAGTTATTGTGATGTAGGTAATGACTTAAGATCACGGTTTGTTAAGAGTATAGAAGCTAAAAAACACGCAGAATAAAAAACTTTTTTCTTCTTAAACCCTGATCACGTGTGTGTGTCACATCCAGCCTAACAGTAACACCAACACTCTTCCAAATCCACTTACTGATTGCTATTTCAGTTGTGGCAAGTTATCTGCAAGATTGTCTTTTTTCCACCACAATATGGGGTACAAAAATTAAGTATCCTACAATCCAACAGCAGGCTTGAGCAGCCAACCCATATGGATTTTAATTGCAAATGCTTCCCTTACAAGACATTGCAGCAAGGACATGCCACCCATTTCAGATGTATAAATCAAATAAGGTATTTGCTTTATTAACATATAATAGATCCACCAAATCCAACTGATATATTCATATATATGTATATATTCCTATACATGTATATTTATATATACAGATATATATTGAAGTCGAGTCTGGAGTGATGGTAATACAGGGAACCATAATCTATGTCCCTTCTGTTAATCAAACCTCAGAGAAGAGGTGGATATAGGGTCATTAGATACCCAAATGGGGACAGGTAAAACAAAAAATCTCCTCTTTACAGCCAAATAAACCACAGCAAGTAAATAAGTGCATCACATAACTTGAAACCCAAATTGGTACACTGGGCAAAGAAAACAACATAATGAGTGGCCTTTTGTATTTTTCTAAAGGAAACCCTATTAGTACCTCCATCTGTGCAGTTCTTCTGAGGTGTCTGATAAGAGCAAGAGGAGGATGGAAGGATAAACAACCCACCTGCACCTGAAACTGGACAAGAACAGACTTGGCACTCCAAACCCACAGCAATTCCCCACACACTCCCTCAGAGAGGCAGTCACTAAATTAACAACACTGCCATGTGATACTCAGGCTACAGATTTAAAAAAAAAAAAAAAGCAACACACCAAAAAAAACAACCAACTGCACTTCCGCTGATTTTTTAAATAAAATTAAAAATAATTTAGAATTTTATTTTAAAATAAATTTATTGTGTTATAATTCTAAAATAAAATTCTCACTCTAGCAAAAATCCTTCATTTTCAGTGACAAGCAGCTCATCACATACTCAGTCTTGAGCCAAAACAAATTATTCCTTAGTATCTTGTGTGCTCAAGAGGAGAGACTGTGAAACAACAAGTTGGAAGGAAGGATATGGAAATCCAAATCTGTTTCTGGAGAAAATCAGCACTCCAAGGAACTGGTGTAGAGCATCTGAGCAGAACCCTGAGCTCTGAGGAGCTGCTGACTGTTCAGAGTGCTCACCAGAGATCCTTGACCTCGCTCAAAGTACAGCCCAGGAGCTCCACAGCAGGAAAACAACCTGTGGGGCTGGTGGGGCAAACTGCAGTGACAGAAAGAGCTCAGGCATCAGCTTCCACCTAGAGGACTGCCTCCAGCACCAAAACCCTTCCAGCTCAATAAATCTGTGGTCTAGGAAAACCTCAGCTGCAAGGAACAATTTAAACTGTGATTTATTTAACAAGACATGGTAGAATTTCTCAGTGGCCGTTTCAAAGATCATTAATAAAATAAAGTGCTGAATTCAAACCTAGTTTGCACAAAGGCCTATTTCAAAGCTTTCAATTCATCATTTAAATAAATGACAACAGATCCACTCAGGCCAAGAACATCATGAAGCACAGTTCTGATTCTTCAGTCATCATGGGAAGTAAAAAATCAATCATTTTGTCCAGGTTCAAATTCAAATAGCCCTCTTTTTTTCTGCACTCAGCTGTAGAAGAGAGCAGTTCCCCTCTCCTTTATCCTTATCCTGTCTTTATCACGCAAAGAAAGTTTCCACAGTGTCAGGAAGTTTTTGGAAATGGCTACAGAGGTTTGGCATTATAGGCAATGACTGGAGCAGGGACTGAAAAAGGAAAAAAAATTAAAAGAAGAGTGCAAATACCCCCCAAAGCTGTTCCTGCTCTCTCAGGCTCCAAAGAGGAGAAGGAGCCTGTTCAGAGCAGCAGCCAGACAGAATCACTCCTGCACCATCACCCACTGCCTGCCCTGCTGATTTGCAGGGAATTGCAAAGACATGGGGGATTTTTTTTCCAGTGTCTGCCAGGAATCTGTCACCCAGCAAAGGGGATGTCAGGCTCATATTTCTCTGACACAATCAGACAACACAAGTAAGTAATGGTTGTTTTTTTAGCTTGGTTGAAAGACATTCAGCCAAATGGTGAACCTGAATTTGAGCAGCCCTACAAAAATAGGCTAAAGGTAATACATGGAAGAGGGATTCACTTTCATCTTTGCCAGTGAAGGAAATACCAGTAATAATAATGTATTCAAGCACATCAGCAGCTCCCCCACAATCACTACTCACACTACATTTCGTGCAAGAACTAGAAAGCAATGGATTGAACCACAGAGAGCGGAGAAGCTGCAAATAACACTTGACTACAGCCTTCACACAGGTTCAGTCCCACCACAGGACACAACTGCAGCCCAAAAAGACAGACAAAAAAAGCTAAAAGCTTTTCTCCCCACAGTTCTGCTGCTTAACCCACAAAACACAGTCACAGGTGCCAGTGCCGGTGACCACGGTGCTCTGATTCTCAGCCCTCATCCCCAGGACATGACACTCCTCTCTCCTTTTGACAAAAGTTTCTTGCCCTGCACTGGGGCAGTGAAAATGAAGTGCTCTCTCCATCCTACACAGCCAAAGAACAAATGTGCTCTTCTGCAGAGGCAGCAGAGAGGGTCCAGAAGGGTCTGGGTGTCCTGAATCCCTCACCACCAACACTCGGAGAAGCTGGAGAAGTTGCTCACAACTGCAACTCCTCTCTCCCATCAGATCACTGAGTCCAACAGTTAATTCAGCACCATTACCTTTCCCACCTTTGCCCAGAGAGGCTGAGGCAAGACAAGCACAGGGAGCTCCTTGTGTGGTTGAACCCACCTCTGGTCCCTCCCAGCTCCTGCAGGGACCTGCCCACCACGTTCACATGCTCCAAGTTTCATTTTTACAATCTACATCCTGCTGCTCACTGTCTTTCCTCTTTTGGGGATGGAAAGGGCCCCAAAACTCAAGGTCATGGCCAGGTCACAGAAGAGAGACAGCCATTCCTGTCCCTGGTGGGGAAACACCCAGAGAAACGTAACCCTGCCAGTGAGTAAAAGCTAAAGTGAGGCTTGGGCAGCGCTTTCACAAAGCTGACAAACACACACTGCTGCAGCACGTCAGTCTCAATGCTTTGGCTTTGACTTGCCCTTTTTTGTTGTTTGTCCCCCCCAGTTCCCCTTGTGTGAGCATAAAGCTGGCTGCTTCCTGAAGGACTTCCTAAGCACAGCTCTGGTGCCAGCCCAGCTCCCTCGTGATAGGGATGGAGCGTGACACGCACTCCCATCCCAGCTGAAGCTCTGTGCTGCCCTTCAGGCCCCCTGATTCTGGAAAAAAACAAACATTTTTCTTCTCCAACTTGGCTTGCAGACAAGGAAAGGAAATAAAAGGAAAATTGAATAAAAGGATGAAAGGAAATAAAACAAAATAGAAGTCAATCATTCTGCTATCTGCTATTAGTGCACACTCACATTTTCCCTGGAGCACTTGTATTTGAGCAGATTCAGTTTTAAATCTGGATTACAGTGCAAACAAATGAGCTTTACAAAGCCCTGAGCAGGGGGAGGAAGATGGCACTGTGTGCCAAACCAAACAGCTGGTGTAGAAAGTTCTCACATCACAATGACCTGAATTTGTCCTCTTAAGATGTTCAAATTAATGAATTTGAGCAGTCCAGGCTGCACCTGTATTTCACTGCCTGGGATGCAATGCAAAACTACATCAGGCTACTGCTTGGAAAAAGAAACCAAAACAAAACAGATCCAGATTAGAGCTGCTTGATAGCATGTCCCTAAATTCCTGCTGCTGGCACACAATACTGTGCTTTACACTGCCACTGATCTCTGAGGAGTCAGAGCTGAATCAGTGAAATACATCAAATAAATCTGTCACAGGAGCCACAGAGAGCTGCAAACTGAACTCAGCTCTTCACTGCAGGTAAATATTACTCAGCTCATTTACTATCAGCAGCACAACACAGAAGGAGCAGCACAAACATCACATTTAAGTCCATTTGGCAGGGCTGATCAAAAAAGACGAGGAACAAATTTGAGGCTAGTAAGGCATTAAGAAACAACCACTTTGCTTTTAATGTGCCACTACAGCTGCAGGATACTTTTGGGACAACACCTGAAACACTTGGGCCATGCACACAGCTTGAGGGCAACACAGCAAAACTGTCTGTGGCCTGGCAGAAGGAACTGAAGAAAAGAGAACAGGCCAAAAATGAAGGAAGGGCTGCTGGTGGGTGCAGTCCCTGCAGAGGACACCAGGGTTCCACTGCAGATCCCCAGGCAGAGCCTTCACCACTTCCCCGGGGGCCTCAAGGGGCCACTGGCCACACGTGTCACTGCATCAGAGACAGCCACAACCAGAGCAGGGGAAAAGAGCAAAGGAGGCGTCCAGGAAAGAAATCTCCAAGGCAGAAGGTGCCACGTGAAAAGGAGCACAGAGCACAGAACAATACAAGAGCCAGTGTGTGATGCTCCAAGGGAAGACTGACTCGTGACAAGGCAGATTTAAGGTAGTCATGTCCCACTCTGGCTTTACATTCTAAAAATCCTTGCTGAAAATGCCTAGGGACTCATTCCCATCCCCTCAGGACTCCTGTGCTAGTGGTAGTTTCCTTAAACACAGCCTCCCCACACCACCACCTCCTAATACCTGAAAATCACCACACTGCAAGAGAGGAGGCTTGATGCTTCATTATTCTGGAAAAGAGGTGCAGTTTTAAAGTGGAGATTGAAGGGTTGCTTGCTTCATCAGATATTCCATTTTCTTAGATCAAACAGATTTTGGTGTCCAAAAGCAGAATGAAAAATCTCCATGGGTATTCTTCTTTTCTCCCTGCCCCCCTCCTTTTTTTCAAAGGCTCCTGTTGAGCAATAGATTTCCTGTGATTAGCTCACTTAGTGCTGATTATAGCTCACTTCCTCCCAGGGATTAGCAGAGAGCAGCTTTCTGACAAGTTTTTATTCAGATGGTGCTACCTAGCCACAGCTTCCTGCCCCATCACTAACAGCCTCTTAGTTCAGCAGCTCAAAATTATTTCACTGCTGCAGAAAAATTCACAAAACCAGCACATCTCAGACTGCCTTCTCCATGAAAAACAAAATAAGTCTTTTGGGATGTCTAGCTTTCCAACTTGAAGCATTTGGATCCACGAGATTTATTTAATCAGCTCCAAAAAGGAGTTTTTTGGAACAGAACGAGACTACCTTCAGAGCCTGAAAATACTTATCTCATCATTTCAACTGAGAAAACCGTGCAAAAAAAAAACCCAGCAGAGGCAGACAAAGAATTGCTTTCTTGCAGACTTGGCAAACATAGTCCCAGATCTTCTGCCTGCCAAGAGAGGACTCGTGCAAAAGCACGGACAAGAGTAACTGTGAGAGTGGCCAGGAAGAGGCAGAGGGATCATCTGTTCCACCTACGGTTATTGGAAACAGCGCGGATGCTCAGAGCCAGCCCGGGAAAAGCAGGTACCCACTTCCAAGGGACGTGCTGGAACCTCTCCTTCCAGCTTTAGGGGGTCTCAGAAAAGAGGATTTGGTCAATGCCAAACCACACACCCGTGAAAACCAAGTTATTTTTATTTAGTTTTCTTTATAGGGAGCATAGAGGAACCTACGCTGACCTAAAATACTCCGACCAAGCTCAGATTTACAACCACAAAAAGGCAAGATACTCACCCTTACAAATGATGCAGCTAAGAAAACAGCTGAAAAAAAAAAAACCCCAGAAATAAAAAATATCTGAGCCAAACCAATCTGTCATTAAGATTTACAAAGGTGCAGAGTAACCAAACCAACTACCATGAAGTTTATAGATAGGTCAGGTCCCTCCTTGCCTCTTCCCTTTACTGCTACAGGTGGCAGAGAAAACACACAATATTCCCACTCCTAACAAGGGTGTAGGAGAAACTCAGCCTGACTTGGCAAAATCCAACTGGATGACACACAGAACATACCCAGCTAAATTCTTTCCAATTTGTCTTTTTCCAACCCATTAATTTCCTTAGGATTTTTGCTGAGTCACACAAACAGCAGGAAAACATAGCACAAACAACTGTTAATTGCCAAGTGATAAAGAGATTTAGGGGAAAAAAAAGATAAAAATCACAGTTGAGTGGAAGGAATAAAAAAAGCAGAGAGGAAATTATCTTTAGCACAGAACAAGGAATAGCCAAAGATGTAATAAATGTGCTTACCATGAACTGAGTTACACAAGACAGATGTGTATTGAGGGGTATTTGAAAGGGTTCCTAAGCTTTCCTAAAGGAAAATATTCTTCAAACCCACTGCCAAAGTTCATTACACCCTGAAGCAATTATTGACTCTGTAAGGTGCTGATCAGATGTGCAAAGTCTTGCACGAAAAATGAGTGACCAGACTGCAAAAATGTCATTTTTGAAATCAAAAAGGGATCTCAGTCTTTTGAGGAGGATCATGGCTGAAAAAAATAAACAGGGAAAATCTGAATTGGCCCAGATGCGCAAGAGTCCTGGTAAAAACCAGTAAGTTACTAGCTATTAGTAATAGCAAATTTAAGCAAATTAATGATATTTGGCTCACTGAATACTGGAGCCACCTGTAAGCAGTGATTCATCTTCACCTTGTCCCTTGAACCCTGCAGAGCACTCAGCGCCCACCCGAGTCATCACTTCTGCTTCATGAAACAAATGTGGCTCCGCTGAACTGTGGTGGCATTTCACCATCAACAAACCAGGAACCTCTTCTCTGCTTTATTGCCTCTGAAAGACCTCAAACACTACAGGTGACAGCACCAGATGGGCCTTAGAAGTGACTTCCTGACTGCCCCGATTTCCCATTTCCCCTAAATTTGGCAGGAAAGCTCACTTTGGAAGGCAGCTGATGAGAGCAGCACACAGAAACAAGGCAGAGGGATGTGCTGATGGACACAAACACCCATCCCCACCTTCCTCTGAGGCAGCCCTTGCAGGAATACAGAGCTCTGAGCAGTGTGGTGGAGGAGGAATGAAACCAGAGGGATCCAAGGGATCCATTCCCAGCCTGTGCCCCAGGGCTGGGGAGTTGCCGCCTACCCACCAAATTCAGGCCACGCTCTGTTTTTATCCAGCCCCGCAGCCAGAGTTTTCCCTTCAAGGAACCATTGTGCAAAGATGCATAATGATAACACGTGCTCCAAGGTGTTTGAACCAGCCTGTTCAGCAATGAACAAGGAAATTATCCTTCTTCTGCCTACTGAAAGTCCTGAGTCAACTAAAGGCAGACAAGGCAGCCGGCGGCGCATGCAAATCCGTGAGTCGAGTCGGGGTGTTTGTGCTTACTCATATTTCACCACCTAGCAGACACTTTTCAGTTTTTATTTTTATAGCTGAGGTTTTCTAAAGATCAAAGGAGAATAGGGAAAAGGGCAAGTATGGAAAGTTTACAAGAAAATGAAAAAAAAATAATAAAAGGTTTGCATCTCATTGTTGAGATTCTCTCTTAATTAAAGCTGACATTTACAGGCAGGGAGGGACCACACATTCCAGAGCAAAAGTTATTTGACTAAAGGCTGCCCTGCATGAGGCACCTGTACAGTTTGGTGCATTTCTGTGTTAATAAGAGCATTCCCAGCTCTTAAACCTGGAGATTCACCATGCAACAGAGCTCTAAAAACCTCAGGCTGCTGGCAAAGTGCAGAAGGGTCACCAGTAATGCCAACGCAGAATGAAAGTGCTTTTTAAGCTTTTTTTTTTAACCTCTAGAAATATTATTGGGCAATGGTAAGACAAGGCCATGGCTTCCCCATCCAGATTAGAGGTAAGTGGAAAAAGAAAAGGTAACATCAAGTGTTTATGAGGGTGGCAGAACCAGAAAGAATCCAAGGTTAAGGGATCTTGCACTCCCCCATCACACTGGAAGAGCTGTCAAATGTCAGCTAAGGGAAAAAGGAGTAACAAGGAAGAAGACAAAGGGGAAAGATGAAACACCTCCCTCCAGAAGAGCTGTCTTTTTCACAGGCATGCAGAATAGAGCTCTTTGTTTCTCTCTAGTGGCTGCCCAAGGCTGCTCCAACCACAGTAACCAGAGGATACTGGGAACTTCAGCTTGGCAGAGAAGTCCTGGGGCCAAACCTTGATTCTTCCAACAGGAGTGCCAACCTGCCACACAATGCCACAGGGGAAAATCCCAAGGGACATCAGTACAGCTGCTGACCAGGCAGTCACAGCCCCTGGGAAAGGTTCACCAGTTTGCTGAAACCCTTGCATGACACAAGTTCAAGGTGTTTCCTTTCTCATAGCCACACTGGACACAAATCTGGCAGAGAGAGAGAAAAGGCTTCAAGAAATCAAATGCAGGAGCTGAAAATACCAAAAGCACTTGAGCATGGCAAAAACAAATCCCTTCCAGAGATGGCTCTGGTGGACACAGCTCATTTCCAGTGTATTCAGCAGCACCACACAGAAACTAGAGACCATTTCTCCTGGGAGAGCTTTATTCCATTTGTGTCACAACAGACCACACTGGCTTCTTCACACATGGAAACTTCTACAGGACTTGGGTTCCCTGCAGCATCCCACTTCTGCACCAGGAATTTCACTGCTGATAGCTGGGAAAGCTGTTTGTGGAAGGGACCATAAAGCTCAGCTCATTCCATCCCCACCATGGGCAGGGACACCTCCCCCTATCCCAGGTTGCTCCAAGCCCTGTCCAGCCTGGCCTTGGACACTTCCAGGGATCCAGGGGCAGCCACAGCTGCTCTGGGCACCCTGAGGACAGGGAAGAACTTCTTCCCAACATCCCATCCAAATCTCTCCTCTTTTATTCTAAAACCATTCCTCACTGTACTGTGTAAAAAGCCTCTCCCTCCTTTTTGTAATCCCCCTTTAGACACTGGAAGGTCTTTCCTGGAGCCTTTTCTTCTCCAGGCTGGAGACCCCCAGCTCCCCCAGCCCAGAGCAGAGAAGCTCCAGCCCTTGGAGCATCTCCACAGTCTCCTGTGGACTTACTTGAACAGGTCCACATTTCTTGTGCTGAGGACTCTGGAGCTGGATGCAATATTCCCAGTGGGATCTTTTCATTAAATGAGATTGCAACACAGGAAGGATCATCCCAATATTTCCCTGCCAACAGCAGCTCAGGATGAAATCAGATCTTAGTAAAATACTCTCACAGAGCTGGGTGGTGAAACCTCACTCACATTTCTGCACAAGTGTTTCAGGACTGCCACATCTTCCTTACACTGCTGAGGTTTGAAGGTTTACAGATTTTATACAAGGACACAACCCCTCATTTTGTTTTTTCTTGGCATCTTTAGGTCTATCAGGAGAGGTGAAGTACCTAGATGAGGTATACAACCGATTCTGCAGCCTAGGCAACCCCTTCCCCATTATTTCAAGACAAAATAAACAGTACAAAAAGTACAAAGCACAGCTGCCACAAATTCAAATTATCCTGAATACTCAGATACAATTCTGAACATTAGACCTGGATTCCTCAACAGAAAAACTAAATACTGTAATCATGTTTTCCTTAAAAAAGGGGGGAAATGAGCAAGGCAGAGGTGATCTAGAAATCACACACTGCAGTTCACACCCAGTACTCCTGTTGTGACATTGCCAGAGTTTTCCTTGTGTGCTCTACAGATTTTCTACTTTAAAATTACTTGCACACATATAAGCAACATATTCACTTACAGCCTGATGCAGCAAATTCCCTGAAATTTGGGGTAATGTTCCTGTATGCTTTTCAGGGAGCCAGAACACTCATTTGGACACTGGAAATAACAATTTTCTCTTAAAATGCTGGCTGCCAGAATGAGTTTTTAAACTAACTTTCTGATTTTTCTTTTTTAAGTCATTCCTTGTAAAACTACCTCTCTCACTCTTCTTGCCCACAAACAGGTTTTATCTGAAGTGCCAAAGGAAACAAATCCAAACCAACTAGAACTGTACACAGGCTACACATCAATATATATTAAACAGTCAGGAAAAGCCTGAAACTATATCATCATTCAAAATATATAAATAATTCTTATGCTGATGTGGAAATTGATTTTTGCCAAGCCTACAGGACAAGTACAAGAAAAAATATGAAAAGACCCAACATTTGTGTTAAAATGACTACCCTCTACTTACAATCTGCAAATCAAATATATGATAAAAATGCCCTAAACATAGATTTTTAAATAAATGTACAATGCTTTAAACACCAATTGTGAGTGGTTAAACAAACTGAATTTTCAAAGTGATTTAATACATCCCACCAATATTAGTACACTTTGAGGGAGTTACTATCTATGGCTGTTTATATAGGATGCAGCAGCACCACAGCCACAAAAATTGATTTTACAGCTCAGGAATGAAATGCTTTTTAAAAAATAAAAAATACAAAATGAAGAACACAGTTACCAATTGAATAGACAGAAGGCCTGTGAATACTACAACCAGCACCCTGGGAATCTGAAGAGCTTCCAAAGGAAGCTGTCAAGTTAAAATAATATTGAAACAGTTGACAAAACATAATACTGCATTTAGAAAGCTGCAAAAGGCTTGGAAAGATCTACTGATATTGTTGCACAAATTCTGAGTTTAACACATAAGCATAGGTAACTGTGCCTGCTCATTAAACAATAAATGGCATTCCTATAGGCAGAATTAGAAGATTTCAGTGAAATATGACAGAGCAGGAGTAAAGCTCCATAAAATGCATTTTCATGAGGCTCAGGCATTTACACACCAGAAGAATGCAGCTCTCAGACCTTGCTCCACCTTATTCTCTCGCCCCAATAACAGCTGTGCAATTCTAAAGCAGATGAAAATATTTGTGAGAGACTGAATTAATGTCAAACAGACCTCCAAGACCAATGTCTGACAGCCACAAAACACAAACTCGGTGAGGTGACAACACTGAGGTGTCTGTCCATGATGTCCCCACACACAGACACCACCCCAATTCCAAATTAGAGCTGTTTATTTTAATAGAAATAAGAGAGACAGCACTTATCTGAGTGGTCTAATTCCACTGCAAGGGATGCATGATGATAATTATGGAAAAACATCAGACAGCACTGCCTTCACCTCCAGCCTCACTGAGCCCTCATCACAGGAGGGTGAGTGGAGGCAGCACTAATGATCCATTCCTTCAGCCAGAAGAACACAAACAACAGCCCAAGAAAATCCTGGGCCACATCCCAGCTCCAAAAACCAATCTAACAGAGTGCTCCCACTAAGCTGGTACCATCCCAATGACACTGCAGTCACCACATGGGGCAACTCACGTCACCCAGCACAACAATTTGATGCCTTCCAAATCTTCCTCTTTTTAATTCAAAATACCAGTAGCTGCTACCAGCAAGGGTGAACATAGAAACAAGGGCATAAAACATTTTTGCTGCAACAAATGAGCATGGAAGGCTTACACTTTCTGTGTTTATGAAAATTCAAATGTATATATTTTTTAATTTTAAAAAAATTATTCTCTTAATAAATTTTATTGTAACTAGGGAAGAAGGTCATACCTTTAGAAGTGGTCAGCTTTCCAAGAGTTTGTCATCTAAAGGAAAATTTTCTCAGGTCCTTTCAGTTGTTAAGAAAACAGGAAGCAAATTTCAGCAAGCCATTTCAATAGAGTAAAACAAGAGATAAAGATCTCTATTAAACTTGGCAGCAAAGATAGAAGCCACAGAGTATCAGTCTGAGCAACCCCTTGCCACCACCCTGTCCCACTCTGCTCACTAGGGAATGAACCATCATCCACTGCCAACCAGCTGTGGCTGCCCCATCCCTCTGGAAGTATCCCAGGCCAGGTTGGACAGGGCTGGGAGATGCATGGGATAGTGGGAAGTGTCCCTGCACCCAGCAGGGAGTGGGACTGAATGGCCTTTAAGGTCCCTTCCAACCCAAACCACCCTGGGATTCTACAACCAGGTATATGTGAGAGCAGAGGCAGTGAGTGAGAAACCAAAAGAAAGCACTGATGACATCCTCATCTCATTTATGAAATAAAAACATGGCTAAGAGAAAGGGAAATAAAGACCCCAAGTGCTGAGGATTATTGGCAAGTTATTTGACAAAACCCTTCAGGGTTGGGCAGCAAAAGCTGCTGCAGTAGTGCAGGACACATGGTCACCTGTGTGTGGAATGAAAGTCACAGCTACCTCAAATCTTGACCAAGATCCTGGAAACAAAGAATTCTCCAGTTCAGATGTGTTTGAAATTAGAAAGCTGCACCTCTCACTCTGGTCCATGGGCTTTGGAAGTGCTGAGGAAGTGAAGTGCATCCAGCATCAGTCTCTCAGCCAAGCACGAGCAGGCACAAAGGTGCTGCCAAAGACTTACGGCCAAAGATCTTCAATCCCAGAGCAAGAGAGATCTCCAAGGAGCCCTGCCCAAAGTGTTACAAGATAAAACCCAGTGCCAACCATTGTGTCTGACAAGTATCTCTTAGGAGCAAGGAGGGAATGAAAAAAAAAAAAGTCATTTAAATCCTGACGGTGTTCGTAAAAAATTTGTTTTGCAGGAGTAACAGTCATCACTACCATGAATTAAACCAAATTAAAAATAATTTCATCTCAGTATTTTCACTTATCTTTCATTCTTTCAGTTTATTCCCTAACCCTTCATTCCAATTCTTTTAAGACACTAAAATTTTATTATATGAGATGTTCCAAGTTGTAGTCAGATTGATGTGGATGTATAGGTTCACCAGAAGTCTTAACTTCTTCCACAGCAAAACTCCATCCAAGTTTACCAAGACTGAGTACATTTCCTTTTGCTGCAAAAAGACTTTCCAGCATGCACACAACAAGCCAAGGAGAATGAGAATTATGCCTCTCAGAAGTAAAATATTTTACAATGGAATAATTATTAATGAACAAGGAAATAAAAGACATCACAACTACACATTAAAACACAGAGCCCTGCTTGTGAAGAAACCACCCAAACCAGCTCTACTGAACTATCCTGAATTTTTATTTTTCACTTCCAGCAGCTACCTGGGAAAATAATCTACATCTAAAAATCTCAACAGCAATTCCCCCTAAAAATATATCTATAAAAATATAAAATCCCTGTAAATAGGCCCAAAAGGGCTGAAAAGAAAAAGCAATGAGTCCTCAGCCAACACATGCTTTGGTTACTGTAAAATAGCTTCATCCCAAAAATCAGGAGGAGGTACTTGCCTGAACTTCCTGGCTGCAGCAGTCAAGGCTCTCTTCACCACAAAGAATGAATTCCTAAGCTTGGGCACTGGTATCAAAGAGCCTTAGCACATTGGCATCAGATTAAAATTAACTGTTCTTGCTGCTGAAGAGCTTTGAAAATCCCCAACTTCACTCTCCTCTTTGCTTTTTCCACTGAAGGGGTAGAAGCAGAAAATATTTCACACTTGGTGATAATGCACCAGCTCTGACAAATCAAAGATTTCACATAATTTATTTTTATAGTAGTGACAGCTAGCACTTCACACATTGGAAATAAAAGGCTGTTGCAAAGCCAAAAATCATTTAACAACATTAGGGACCTATTTGCTAGGCCACAGAAAATGATGGTGGTATTTTGTGAGATCCTGCTCATTTTTATGTGTTTGATCTGAAGCAAAAGCTCAGCAAACACCTGAAAAAGGCAGGAAGAGCAGAAAACACACTCCCAGGTTGTTACAGAGAATTAGTGTCAGATCACTCAGCAACATTCCCAAGCCAAGTTTAACATCAGGGATTCCTTTTCCAGCAGCCAATTCCCTGATGTGGATCCCCACAAAGGGACTTTGGGATCACTGGAATAACTGGTTTGGGGCCAGGGGAGGGCAAAACCCAAACTGTGGCTGCTGCCACCTGCCCAGGTGGCCCCAAGTAACAAATTCATGGTCACATATTTTTGTCTCAATTAATGCCAGCAGGTGGATTTAATGTCCTGGTAAAATCTCAAGCATTCAGCTTATTTAACACAAGTAGAAAATACCAAGTTTACCTTTTAAGTAATGTTTTTGGATTTTAAAAGTTGCTCACTTTCAAACATTAAGATATTTTTATTTTATTATTTTGGTTATTTTATTTGGTTTTATTTTATTATTTTGGTTATTTTTCAGGGTAAAGCAGATAACTCACAAGCTGAAGCCCCTGCCAAAGAGCTATTTCCACAAAAACCTGCCCAGCCAGGTCCTGCCTGGAGCCCAAATCCCCAGATCCCTTTAAAGAGCCTTTTGCTGCAGACAGGCTTAGGGAAAAGATACTGTCATTCTTCCAGGTTCTCACTTTACTGGAGACCTTTTCAACAGGAAATGGGTTAAATATTCAAAGGTGACTTTAAAAAGCATCTTCCAGAAGCAGTTTTTTCTTGCTCTTGTGCAGGAGATACCTCTGCTAGCTAAAGCAGTTCTAAAATGACTGTAAATGAAAAACTAATGCAATGTAAAGTAGAAACCATCCCATTTCTAAAACCCCACACTATCAGATAACTCCAATTTTACTCATTAAAGAAGCTGTGGGAAAGCTGACAGTGGGTACACACTGAGTCAAACATCCAGCACCTAAAACAGGAAGCAGAAAACTTTAGGGGGAAAAAAAAAAGTTGAACTGGAAAAACTTTTCAGTGTATTTCCATTCCTTACTACACCTGCCAGCGGCCCTCTCTCTGATTCACATGATGTTAAATCCCTCTCTTAACACTGAGCACCACTGAAATCACACTCAGCACTGCCCCAGTATGCTGGCTCCTTCCCACAGCTGCTTCTGTGTTAAATCAAACTGCAGAATTAAAAATAATTCAACCTGTCTTATCAAAATCATTCCTTTCAAGATATAAACCAACTTTTGCTAATTAGCTGAGAGAACAGCCCCAACCTAATGTGCAAATATCACTCAGCTTTGGGTTACACCACCACCAGTGCTGGGCTCCGATCTTTTGGGGAACAGTGATCTATCAATTCTACAAAGCCCCCAGTACTTCCATGAGTATTAAAAATATTCTATTTCTCTAGTAAAATGTATTCATTCAAACAATTTTAAGCACCAATACATCATTAGAGGCTGAAGATTTTTAAAAGCATTTTCAAATTCAGAAATATAAACTAGATATATCCATCTGAGAACTTCAGAATCCACTTGTTTTGCCTGAAGGTAAAGAGCTGCCTCACCAATTTTTGGAGCATTTCAGTGTACTGTAACCTTTAGAGAGCACAAGGAATTCCTACTATGAATTCACAGTGTATCTAATCAAAATTTATCTCAACAGAAAAACTGAAACTCAGTTTTAAGTCATCTTCTTAACACTTACATCCCTCCCTGCCAGGTGAGACATTTTCAAAGCCTGGTTAATCCCCATTTCCAGCTGAGAAAACAGAAAAAAGCTGAGAAAACATTAAGAATGATCCACTTAAAAAGCCAGCAAGTCAGATAGAGAACTAGGACCAAAACCTGCATTTCCAGCTCTCAGTGACACTACATCAGTGAAAATACAAACACTGAAATGTGTATTTTCCCTTTAAAGGAAACAACTTTAACAGCTTTAGGTAAAATTATGCTCTGAGTTCTCACAAACCCTAAATAGTGAATTAAGGCTTGAACTAAGCTCCATTTGCACTTCATACCTAGTGGGTCACTAGGAGATTTCTTCTCACCTGCAAGCGTCTACTACCTCTTACCACCTGCATTTAAATGCAAATAAGAGCTTTCAAAAGTCTTATCAAGCTCAAGACACGGGAAAGCAGAGCATGATAAGAATCCTCCAGGAACACTGCAGATTTTCCTTGCTAAAATGAACCAGTGCCTTGCCCAAGGCCTTCTTGTCCTTTGCCCCCAGGTGAGTACTCTGGACTCTTCTCTTCCCCACCTCCTCCTGAGAGCTGGCAGGAGATTCTGCCTCCTCCAATGGTGCCTTCCTGGTCAAACTGCCCTTGCCAAGAGGCAGAACCAATCCAGCTCGGCATTAACTGGACTTTTATCTTTCCTTGGAGCCAGCCTGGCAGCTCAGCCTGGCACCCAGCTGCTTGGTTATCTCTGGGAGGGCAAGTGGCAACCGGGGGGCAAGGCACCTGCAGAGGTTCAGTCCCTGGCACTAAAACCTCTCTGAGAGGACACTGTGCCCTCCAAGCCCAGGGCCAGACACATTTTGCTCAGAGAAAAGGAGACTCAGAGGTGCCCTCATCACTCTCTACAGCTCCCTGAAAGTGACTGCAGTCAGGTGGGGCTGGGCTTTTTCTCCAGGCAGCACTGACACAACCAGAGCACACAGCCTCAAGCTGTGCCAAGGGAAATTCAGGTTGGATGTTAGGAAAGAGTTTTTTACAGAAAGGTGATAAAGTTCTGGAATGGCTGCCCAGGGAGGTGGTGGAGTCCCCATGCCTGGGTGTGTTTAACAAAGCCTGGATGCGGCACTGGGTGCCAGGGTTGAGTTGAGGTGCTGGGCCTGGGTTGGACTCCGTGGTCTTTAAGGTCTCTTCCAACCTGCTCATTCTGTGAATTCAGATTTAGGAGGGAGGTACCTGCATGGAAACTGAAAATGAAGCACTGCTGAATTAATCCCAGCCCCAAGGAGTGCCTTTGCTTTGATCATGCTTCCGGGGAAAGAAGGAGAAGAATAAAATCAAAAGATCCACCACCACCTTACTTCTGCCTCTTCCCAGCTGCCAGCAGTGGCCAGGATGAGTTTAACCCACAGGATGAGTTTAACCCATGAGTTTAACCCACAGCAGGTGCCTGGCTGCTCATGTCCCCTCCTTGCCCTGGCTCCCCCCAGCACCAGCCCTCTGCTCCATCTCCCCAGGGATTCCTGGAACACTCAGCTCCCTCCCAAAGCTGTGTCCCGGTGTGGGAGGCAGGACTGGGAGCTGTGCTGGTGCTGTCCCTGGGCTGGGCCATCCAGAGCAGCCTCTGTGACTGGGGCTTGTTTGCAGAACAAAGAGCTGCTTCACAGGCACGCAGGAACTGTGTGTGTTGTGAGCAACCAGAAAACACTGGCACAAACCTCAGAGCACAGAAACCTCCTCATGCACAAAACAGATAAAAGGAGGGAAAACCCAAACAAAACCAACCCAAGACAGATGTGAGGGCTCTGAAGCAGAAAATCTTACTAATAGCACACAGACCTACACTGGGCTCCTACAGCTTTTCTTGTCACAAGAACAAAACCAAACCTGCAGCATCAAGCAATACCCTGAATTATGAAGTTATTTTGAAATCAAAGGTGCTTGAATAATTTCCCTCTTTAAACACAACCAGAATTTTGACCAACAACAACCCAAGTTTTAAAACTTGGGATTTTAAGAGGGTATTAATTTAAAATGTGCCCAAGATTGGAGCTGCCTCACGTGGCTGAAGCATCCACCCACCTAGGCCAGCATCCAGCCCAGAGAGGCAGCACCAGCAGGTGCCTGCAGGAATCAACTCCCACTGTTGGTCAAAGGTCCAAGATGTATCCCAGCACAAACTTCATCCCAGTAAATCTGCCTCTGACAAGCAGCTGCCCAGCAGAGCACAAGCCTCAGATGCACTGAATAAGCTGTGTGGTGATAAAAAGTGCAAAATATGCAGACAGAGCCAATATTCCACAGTTAACAGCCTGGTATTTTTGTTTTAACAACCACTTCTGTACAAAGACCAGCCAAATTCTATATGCAATTTAGCACAGAAAATCCAAGTTACCCTCCCTCAAGCATTTCTGTTCTGCCCTCCAGAACTGCAATATCCGACCAATGAACTTTAGAGTGAGGTTTTTCCTGCCTCTGAAATACATTACCCAGAGCATTTTGTTTAAAATGCTTTTACTAGCTCAAAGATTCTACTCAAAAACTCGTAAAACAATGACTTTGCATTTTTGTATTTCAACTTTTCTTCTATTTTATTTCAGTCTGTAATGACCAACCAGATTCCTATGCTTTAACCTGCCTACATAATATCTCTGTAAGGTTAATTACTTCTGTCTCTAAAATGAACAAACCTAAGCACAAAGTAGCTAACCCCAGGGTTTTTTAAGGAGATACCACACCAGAACTCACATTATGAGAACACTCCAACTGCATAGCAAATCCAGACTCTTTAGAGCAGGCATTGCTTTAGGAAGTATAAAAAAAAAACACCAAAAAAAAAGGCAAAACCTGAAAAGACAGAAACAATAAAAACTTCACAATATACCACGTCTGAATTGCACCTTACATTGCTATTACTGCAGGACCTCCAGAGCAATGTTTATATTCCATATCCAGACATTGCTGGCCGTAGGGCAGCTGGTGAACTGGTTTATTTTGACTACAGCAAAGCACAGCCTTGCTCCTCGAAAGCAGCAGATGAACTCTCTGCTCCCAAATCAGCCTTTGGGCACCTGCCACATGGACCAGGCTACATCCAACTTTACTTTCCTGGCTCCCCACTGCCATTAACCTACTAAGAGTATATTTAAATCAGATATTAGCAAGAAATAGTTCTCTGTGAGGGTGCTGGCACAGTTATCCAGAGAAGCTGTGGCTGCCCCTGGATCCCTGGAAGGGTACAAGGCCAGGTTGGACGGGACTTGGAGCACCCTGGGATAGTGGAAGGTGTCCCTGCCCATGGCAGCGGTGGAAATGGATGAGCTTTAAGGTCCCTTCCAACACCAACCATGCTGCATTTCTGTGACTCGAACACACTCTGCTTGGCTTTCACGGGATAAACACAAAAAGCAACCACGGAAAGCAGGCAGAAGCACAGGGAGCACTAAAACGCGGTGGGTGCGGAGCCCAGGGAGCAGCAGCAGCTTTTCGCAGGGACAGACAGACGGACAGACGCGGGATCGCCAGCACCGGGGGCCGGCGGGCTCTGACAGCGCGGGGCCCGGAGCGCGGCTCTCCGCACTGACTCCCGGCGGGGCCCGGAGCGCGGCTCTCCGCTCTAACCCCGGCGGGGCCCGGAGCGCGGCTCTCCGCACTGACTCCCGGCGGGGCCCGGAGCGCGGCTCTCCGCACTGACTCCCGGCGGGGCCCGGAGCGCGGCTCGTCCGCTCTGACCCCCGGCGGGGCCCGGAGCGCGGCTCTCCGCTCTGACTCCCGGCGGGGCCCGGAGCGTGGCTCTCCGCTCTGACTCCCGGCGGGGCCCGGAGCGCGGCTCTCCGCTGTAACCCCGGCGGGGCCCGGAGCGCGGCTCTCCGCACTGACCCCCGGCGGGGCCCGGAGCGCGGCTCTCCGCTCTGACTCCCGGCGGGGCCCGGAGCGCGGCTCTCCGCTCTGACCCCCGGCGGGGCCCGGAGCGCGGCTCTCCGCTCTGACCCGCGGAGCGGCCCGGAGCCGCGCTGTCCCGCCGCTGCCGGGGCTCGCCCCGCTGCACGCAGCGCCCGGCGCGGCGCTCCCGGGGGCGGGGGCCGAGGCGGGGCCGGCGGGGCCCGCAGGAAGCGGGGCCGAGCGGCGGGGCCGCGGCCGGGGCGCGCGGGGCCAGCGGGGCCGAGCCGGAGGGAGCGGCGGGAGAGCGGGGGAAGGAGCGAGGGGCGATCCGCGGCCCGGGCGCGCCCGCCGCAGGCCCGGCCCGGCCGGGGCCGCACAAAGGGCGGGGGGCGCGGCCGGCAGGTGTTAGCGGACTCACCGGGTGGGGCGGCGCCGCCGCCTCGGCGGACGGACGGAAGGACGGACGGAAGGAACGGGGCTGAGCAGGGCGGCGGCAGCGGGACCGGGAGCCGGCGGGGCGGCGGCGGCGGCGGGGCCGGAGGGGAAGCGGAACCGCCGCGCGTGGCCACAGCCCGCGGGGGCGGGGGCGGGGCGGAGCATTGCCGCGGGGGCACCGCCCGCCGCGCGCCGGAAGCTGATTCACCGCGGGGCATGACGGGAGTTGTAGTCATCTCCAGACTGGTGGGGAGCGTCATTTATATCTATAAACTATATCTAATATTTATGGATCTTTATTTATAAATATATATTATATAAATATATATTATGAATATATATTTTAATATATAAAAATATATATAAATGTATATATATATATATTGGTTCTTTCTATATATATTTTATATATATAGAAAAAATGTTATATTTCTCTGGACCAGAGTCACAGAAAAAGAAAAGAGCCTGACAGCATTTAAAAATTAATTTTATATATATATATAGTATACATAAAAATATTTATATTACGTGCTTTATAATAAATGTTATATATATCATGTGTGGTATAGTAATTAGATTGTAACTATAAAATACATATATTTAATGTATATATGTTATTTAATTTACAATGCATATTTTTTATAATGAAGGTTATGCACAATATATGTATATTATATATTATATACATATATCCAAGAAATCCAGCAGGAACACACCATATATGTGCCCTCAAGGCTTCTCCCCCAAAATTCCCCTGGTCCATTTAATCTTCCATGATTTCTCCAAGCTTCCACCTGCCCTGGGGACTGGATCTCAGCTCCTCTATGCACCCAGGTTTGCAGCAACATCTGATTTTCCCTGTGGAAGGAGCAGGACAGCAGGAGTTTCCCTTCCCCAGCTCTCAGGGAAAGGATCCACAGACACCCCAATCCTCCCGCAGGTCCAGGCACATCCCAATTTCCAGCTTGTGGCTTCCAGCCAACACCTGTTGGCTGTCTGCTCCCTCACTCTGCAGAGCCACAGAACCCCTGTCCTGCAGATGTGCCCATTTTCTAGGAACATTCCCAAGTGACCCCCATCCAATCCCCTGCAGGCACAGCCATGCTTTCACTTCTCTTCCCACGTTTGCTTTTCCCTTTCTGACTCAGCCCAGCCACTGCTAATTCACCTCTGCAACACCCCTGGAGAAGCTCCAGCTGGTTTGTGGCTTCACCCTTCCCTTGGCCTTCCTCCCCATCCCTCCTCACCTCTCCGTGCTGCCTTGGCCTCCTACCCCCAGCCCCTCTCAGCTCAAGCTCCATTTGCAGGATCCTGACTCCCCTCCCACCCTTCTGTCTCCCTCCCCAGGGAGGTTTTTTTTATTTTGTTTTTTTCTTGTTGTTGTTGTTTTATTGTTGTTGTTGTTTTGGTTTTTATACCCATTTCTTTGTGATTCAGAAAGCCTTAATTCCCAACACAGCCTTTAATGCCCCATCCCCTTTTCTTTCCCTGCTCTGATCCAGTCCTTACACATATTAAGGATGGGGATGTTTGTGTCCAACCCTCCTTGTGGTGATTTCTTGCCAAGAACTCCTGAACACCTCATTCCTGTCTCCAAAACTGCCAGAATTTTTGCACAGGACTTACAGCTCCTCCTCTGATCTCTGTGATCCCTCTGGAGCTGGCACTTGAATACTCCTGCATGGCACACCTGCTAAATTCTGTGCTGCCTCAGTGACAGCAGTTTCTGCTCTGAGAGAGAGATTCACTGGCAAATTCCTTTGTAATTAACACTGCTATGATTATCAGATTATTTACAGCTTGTAAGGAAAAATGTATCTGCTATATTTATAATACAAGTGCAGTGGGTTTAAAAACAGCAAATATTTGCCACAACAAAACCCACCCCTTGTGAAGCTCTGTCATTCCTCTCATATTTCACATTAATCAGAATCAATTAGTTAGGTTCAGTTGAAAAGGTGATTGATGGAAATCTTGATATACACTTTACCTCCATATTTTTTCCACCTGCAATAATTTTTGTTCCATTGCCATTCCCCTGCCCTAGGTTTTGTCAGGGAGATTGATTTAGCTGAGGGATTCAACCTATGATTTTCAACTAGTGTTTAAAAACAGGCAATGAAATCCTGTCCCTCAGCTCTGACAATCTGAGATGTTGCCATTCCAAGGGTCAGGCTCCAAACCTACAGAGCACAGGAACAAACTGAGCTCTGGGAATGAAACATCCCACTTGGAGACAAGTGACACAGTGCTGGCAGGGCTGGACAGCCCAAATCTCTCTTTGATTGTTTCCCAAGGAATTCACTCTGTTCAATTCCAGCAGGAGAAAGATGCCCAAGGGACATGGATGAATTTTCATTCACCCCCTCAAACACACACACTCACCCAGATTCCCTGCTTTGATTAATTGACTCGAGGTTAATGGGGAATAAAATCTCTTTCTCCACACGGGGTTACCGTGGGCTCCCAGTGCCACCTACCGACAGCTGCAGACAGTGCCCGAGCTCTGCTGCTCCAGAGCCTCTCGGCTTTTCCATTAGCTCATTTCCTCTCCATTTCCTTCTGTTTATCAACTGTCCTGGAGACTGAATGTACATCTTCTAAATATTTGCTTCTGGTCACTATCCTGTCCCTCACTTTCATCTTCCAAGGGTTTCTTTGCACTCATGAAATAGGGTGAAATTTCTTCAGATTTTCTAAACTCTCAATTCTGACCAATTGTTCAGCCTGGAGAAAAGGAGGCTCAGGGGAACCTTCACTCTCTCCAGAACTCCTGACAGGACATGGAGCCAGGTGAGGGTCAGGCTTTTCTCCCAGGAAACAGGGACAGGACAAGAGGAAACAGCCTCAAGCTGTGCCAGGGGAGGTTCAGGTTGGATATTGGGAAAGGTTCCTCTTGGGAAGGGCTCTCCAGCCCTGGCACAGCTGTCAGGGCAGTGGTGGAGTCCCCTGGAGGGGTTTCACAGACCTGTGGATGTGGCACTTGGGGACATGGGTTAGGAGTGGCTTTGGCAGCACTGGGGGAATGGTTGGACTCAATGACCTTAGAGGGCTTTTCCAACCTTAATGACTCTGTGATTCTAATTAGGACAAGAGCAGCCAATCCCTCAGAGTCATTAGGATAGGAGAGAATATTGAGGTGTCCCAGGTAGGCACAGAATGTATCTTCACAACTTCATACATAACCCATCTGCACAACAAGCTTAAAATTCAAAAATTTTAATGACTCGATGATGTTTTTCATACCTTAATAACCAATCCCTGAGTGAAGAAATACAAACACCTCTGCAAGAGGCAGCACTATATTGGAAGCAGGTTCTGGGCCAGGAGGAGGGAAGAGGAGCCCC
This sequence comes from Molothrus aeneus, assembly GCF_037042795.1. NCBI lineage: Eukaryota > Metazoa > Chordata > Aves > Passeriformes > Icteridae > Molothrus > Molothrus aeneus. The sequence goes on along the minus strand of NC_089655.1, from coordinate 4,707,540 downwards.
AAACCCACTCCTGATTGTTGCCTCATTGCCCACAGCAGTGCTTTCAGCTTTTTGAGGCTTTTTCCTACTCTCCATCTGCTTTGGATATTGATAACACACCCAAAATGTTTTGTGGGCTGTGAAAGGCATTTGTAAGCATTATGAGCCAAAGGAACCATAATCCATTATGGGACCCTGGCACCCCCTAAGAGATCACTAACAGCAGAGCAGGATCCATCCAGAATCCCAGTGCAATGTGCAGTCAGTTGTGCTGGAGGGAGCTCAGCCATCCCACATTCCTCAGGTCACTGTGAGAAGTGTCCATACTTGCAGGCAGCAGCCAGGATCAGGCCAGAACAGAGCCCTGTGGTGAGCAGGGTCAGGGCACACACCAGGGAATTGTGCTCTCTGAGCCCCACAGGAACCCTCAGCATCAATTCCTCATATGCCTACAAAGAAAAATAAATATATAACACTCATTTGGCCAGCTGTTTCTTTTTGACAGGATGAGGAACCAGAAGAGCAGCCATGCTAAAGAGCCAGAAGACCACAATCCCTGTAAACACAGCAGAAGGGCGGGATGACCCCCACTAAAAGCCAGTCAGAAAGGGAAAAAGGATTAAAAATTAATCCAGAAAGGTGTTAATCCCAGCAAAAAGGCAGCAGTTGTTAAAAAGAACCAGAGGGAGAACTCACAGGTCTGTGTTTTGTGGTGTGCCACTGACAGGAACTGTTGGTGTCAGATGAGCAGGGAGTGTCCACTTCAGCAGGTTCCCAGCACTCAGCAGACAGCTGACCTAGGGAAAGCATTCCTGCATCACCAGGAGCCAGGCAGGATGAGCAATCAGCCTGCAAGCTTTTCCAAATAAGAGATTTTCCCCTACAACAGCTCAACAGAATCAGTTCCCTGGGAGCCAAGTGGTGAAACACCTCTGCATGGCCAAAGTGACACTGGGCAGTCTGTGCAGTGGACTTTACAACTCTTCCCTTCCTGATACAGGAGGAACCCAAGAAAGAATCTCACCTGTGAGGTATCTTGGCCCTTCTGTCCTTAACAGGGCAAAGAATTCCTGGTTAGCCTGCAGACCCCTCAACTTTAGCCATGTAGTTAGAATTTCCCCCAAAATAAGTAATGCCATTTCTCTTCTTGGCCTTCTGTCAGCACATAAAAGATCTCCCTTCCAATACTTCAAATGCCTCCCCATTAATCATTAATAATAAATATTTTCCTGCTTATAACTGTAAATGTGCCAGGAAGATTTAACACCCCTTTTTTAAGGGACCAGGTAGTCCTGCCTGTCCCTATGCTTATCCAGAAAATTATTGCTCAAATTATGCACAAGTAAAGAAAAAGGAGTTGAAAATCATGAGTGTGCTTGACTTGGCAGGAATGATTCTGTGAAGGGACACAAAATTTGTAACAAAAATATAGGATTTCATTGTTCACATAACTTGAAATACTAATTGTAGTGGATATTAGGTTCTTGTTTCACCAGAGTTTGAGACTCCAGCCATTCCAAGCTTCAGGCACAGTTTCCTACATTCTCCCTTTATATAAAGGGAATGCAGCAATAGTGTCAAAAGCCATTTGAACACTTTGATTACTATGAATAGGTGACAGTGGCTACTGAACACACCCTGCACAGCTCTAACTGCCAAGAGAAAAGTGGTCAGAGCAGGGGGCCTTTGGCAAACCAGGATCATGACAAACACAGGTTGTGACAACTGCCACATCTTCCAGCTGGAAGACCCCAATCAGCACAAGGATACAATGGCAGCAGCACAAGACAGAGCAACCTCTGACAAGCCCCTGCCTTTGGCCAGGCAGCAGTACTCAGTGAGAAAGACCTTTATCATATCACAGAGGATTCACAAGAAGAAGGATGGGAGGTCACAGATCAGCAGTCATATAATGCCTAAAAGGCAGGTTGACAGTGAGGCACTGCATGGGATTTTTTTTCCATATCATTAGGGCTATCCAGCCAAAAAGGAGCAGGAAGGAATCAAAAAGAAGGAACCAAAAATTCACAGAACTACAAAACTCTCTCAGCAGTGCAAACGCATCTTCACAGTAAGCACAGAGCAAGTGAAAGGTGTCAAGGAGCTCAGTGGGGTGCAGAGGGAAGGCTGAAGGGAAAAGGATGCTAGGAAGTTGACCATAAGGGTTTCTCCATTCCCTCATCATCCAGAGGACCGCAGCAGCCTTTTCTAGTCCAACTTCCTCCTCAAGGATCCAGTGCATCTGCCTCTACCACTTCCTCACCTTCCAAATTCCCTTGGCTTTGGTTATAAAATGTGGTTATAAATTGGGGAAATAGGATCACCTGATCAAATTCTGACAATTGGAATGATGCTGACTTAAAAGTATCCAGCAAGATAATCTTTATCATGTTCCTGAAGGAGAAAAGTCTCTAGATTTTAGCATCAAAGGGAAGAAAGGTCTTTATCAGGGCCATGCCTTCTGCTTATGTTCACTACCAAGAGCCCCATCTCAGACACAACTGTTGGAATTCAGGACATCCCTCTGGCTGTCCTGGACTGCCAGGACCCCTGCCAGGGGGCTCAGAGACCCTGGCACAGAGCCCAAGATGTCTGTGATTTTGATTATGACCCATGGAGAAAATTACCAACCTTACATGAAGATCTGCAAGCCATGACAGTTTAAGTAGAATGATAGTGAATTTATCATGGGGTGAAAAACAGATGTTTGGGGTTTATAGAATGGGGGCTCAGAGGGCAAGATGGAGGGATCTGGGTGTGTCCAGCCTTTCTCCTTCTTCCTCTTGGCCTCCATCTTCTGCTGTGATGTTGGCACTTTTGGATTGGTTTAGAGCAGAAGCTCATTGTCTAACATAGGTGATAGGTATTGGAAAGTAACTGCAAACATTGTACACATAATTTTTAGTATAACTTCACTATTATTCTACCTAAACTGTCATGGCTTGCAGATCTTCATGTAAGGTTGGTAATTTGCTCCACGGGTCACAATCAAACCCACAGGTGTTTTGGGCTCTGTGCCAGGGCTTCTGAGCCCCCTGGCAGGGGTCTTGGCCGTTCTGGACAGCCAGAGGGATGTTCTGGGTTCCCATAGACAGGAGAAAGAATTTTATAGATAAGACACAATAAACAACCTTGAGACCAAGAAATTAAGAGTTCTGACTCCTTCTTCAAGCGCTGGGCTGGGAAAAGAGACTTTCAACGCATCTTGGGGTTACTGTAACCAGCTAGAGACCCCAGACACAGCCAGATTTGGGACTGCCCAAGAGCACCCATGAGGATCTCACCGTGGCAGCAGCAGAGCAGCACCTCAGGGCTCTGCAGAGCCACCAAGGCCTGGTGTGTGGCCCGGGCTGGGCGGTGGTAGCGGGCGTGCACGGGCACGGCGCCGCGGAAGCAGCGGGAGCAGCGCGCCTCCGGCTCCAGGAACAGCAGCAGGACAACAGCCTTGGCCAGGTACTCGGGAGCCTCCACGTCTACGGCATCAGGGAATAGCACTGCCTGCAAGCAGGGAGAGACACAGCAGTGGTGGTGATGGAAATCAGAAAGTGCTTCCCCCCCCTCGTTCTGACACTGAGAGTGATTCTGTGGTCAGGATGATCAGGTTGGGAATTCCTTAATTCCCAGCCTTAAGCTGTTCCAAAATACCTTTCCAAGACTGTCCTCAAGGAGTGTGGAGAAAGTTCACAGTGCCACTGTGTCTACAGCCAGACCTGTGAGGTGTCAGCTCAACAATGGTGCCCACAGCCTTTGCACCCATGTTTTAGACCAACTAAGCACCTAAGCAGATAAAAGCCACAACCTTTGCACATCTCCCTAATGTGAAGCAAAGACTGGGCAGCAGCACAGAAAGCTGGGATGAAAATGAAGCTGGGATGAAAACCAAAGGAGCTGGGAAGCTCCTCAGTCCAACCACAGCACACGACTTAGAGCTCACCAGCACTTCTCTGGGCGTTTCTGTGGTGGTGTTCATAGGGGTCCCAGGATGAGGGAAGAGATGAGAATCTTGGCTCCATGTTTCAGAAGGCTGATTTATTATTTTATTATATATATTATATTAAAACTATACTAAAAGGATTTCATCAGAAGGCTAGCAAGGATAGAAAGGAATGGAATGATAATAAAATCTTGTGACTAACTAGAGTCTGAGACAGCTGGACTGTGATTGGCTATCAATTAAAAACAACCAACATGGACCAATCAAAGATGCACCTGTTGCATTCTACAGCAGCAGATAATTATTGTTTTTCTTTTCTTCTGAGGCTTCTCAGCTTTTCAGGAGAAAAATCCTGGCAAAGGGATTTTTCAGAAAATATCATGGCTACCGGTTTCCCTTTCACCTTCTGAACTCCAGGCCCTTTTACCACAGCTGCTCACCTGGGGCTAAGAGACGAGCAGCAGCTCCCTGGTACATCCCCTGTGTGTGACAATACCAGCAGCACCAGGGGATGCCAAGCAAGCTGGGCTACAAGGAGACACCAGGAAGATTATATTGTTTGGCACCTCCTTCCAGGAATAACCACCTTGGTTCAATGAGCCAGATAATGAGCAGACATTCCAAGTCCCTGAGTCCTTCCCTGACTCACTGCCACATCTCCTGGTGCTGGGGCCATTACCTTGGTCAGGTTGTGCTGCTGCAGCGTTGCCAGCTCGTAGGGATCCACGTAGATGCCAGGTGGCAGATGCACCTGAGCTGCCACTGCACATCCTCCTGCATCCTCCCCCAGCTCTACCTTCACCAGCAGGTCCCTTCAAACAGCAACAGGAGCAAAACATTTACACCCACACTTTCAAAAGTAGGGCACAAGTCCCGTGAGAGACATTTCTCAGAGGAGATGAGAGATCTCACACTGAGTGCAACTCATTCTGATCACATTTCCCTGTCCAGCCTTCTTAACCTCAACCCCACATCCACGGCCAAAATGAAGTTTCACTTCTTTGTTAATGTCTCAGAACCACCAACGGCCTCCACAAAAGCTTTAGAAAGGGGCCTCCTATTTTCCCTCCACTACAGCTGGTTAATCCCTTGGTGCTGTTAATACATTCCCAGGGATCATGGCCCAGGGAGTTGCTACAATTCCACATGAAAAGAAGAGCAGTTTCTTCCAACAGACAATCCTGGGGCACGTTATGGTGATGGAGGGCAGGGAGAGGACTCACCTGTGAAACCCCTCCTTCAGCAGCTCCTGTGTGACAGAGGTGACCCGACAGGCTGCCTGCACATCTAAGGTGACACAGAGCCAACAGTGTAACAGCACAGCGACCACAGAGGCTGGAGAAGTTTTATAACTCACAAATGCCTCATCTGCAAACCCTCTCCCAGAAGAAGGGAAGCAGTACTTGACTGTGACCAAAGAGCAGAAGAGCTTTCTGGGTTCACTGGCTGAGCCATAGTTCCCAAATCCAGAGTCACAGGATGGTTTGGGTTGGAAAAGATCTTCAAGCCCATCTTGTCCCAACTCTCAGCTTTGGGCAGGGAGGGATCCCCAAGACCAGGGTGCTCCAGGTCTGTCCTTCAACACCTCCAGCCACAGCTGCTCTGGGCAACCTGTGCCAGGGCCTCACCACCCTCACACGGAAGAATTCCGTCCCAATATCCCATCTAACCCTGCCCTCTGGCAGTAGGAAGCCATTCCCTTTGTCCTGTCGCTCCATTCCTTTTCCCTGGTCCCTCTCCAGCTCTCCTGGAGCCCCTTTAGGCACCGGCAGGGACTCTGAGCTCTCCCTGAATCCTTCCCTTCTCCAGGCGGAACACCCCCAGCTCTCCCAGCCTGGCTCCAGAGCAGAGTGGCCGGACCCCTCCCACCCCGCGCTCCTTTCGCGGCGCGGTTCCCCGCGGGCACTCACGGAGGGCGCAGAGCAGCGCGCCCAGCCCGGCCCCGACCCGCACCGGCCCCCGCCGCCCGCCCGCCATGGCGGCCGCTCCTCACGGCCCGCACGGGCTGCCCCTCGCGCCGCCTGACCGCGCGGGGCCCGCCCATCCCTTGCTCTGCGGCGCCGTGATCCGCAGGCGTTGATGAGGGCAGCCCGAAGGGGGCCTTGAGTAGAGGGGGCCTTTACCGCCGGGCCTCGGCGGCGGCGGCGGAGCCATGGCAACCGCCCGGAGAGGCCGGACCGCCCAGGGGGAGGAGCGGGAGCGGGAGATAGAGCTGGAGGAAGAAGAGGAGGAAGGAGAAGAGGAAGAACCGGGTTTCTGCGCCCCCCGAGGTGAGGGGACGGGGCGAGAGTGTAAGGGAGACAGGGAGTGCCTGGAGCAGGGCCAGCGGAGGCTGTGGAGGAAGGGCCTGGAGCATGTGGGTGCCCAGGAAAGGCTGAGGGAGCTGGGGCTGCTCAGCCTGGAGAGGAGCCCCAGCTGAGAGGGGCCCTCAGCCCTGGCTGGCCCTGGCTGCAGGGAGGGGCAGAGCAGGGCCGGGCTCTGCTCCAGGCCCAGCAATGGCACCAGAGCCACGGGCAGGGCCTGAGCCCAGGCAGCTCCACCTGGACATGAGGAAGAACTTTCCTGGGCAGTGCCTGAGCCCTGAACAGATCCCAGAGAGGGTGTGGAGTCTCCCTCCGTGGGGATATCCCAGAGCTGCCTGGACACAATGTGTGCCATGGGCTCTGGGATGGCCCTGCTGGAGCAGGGAGGTGGCACCAGATGGACTCACTGTGCTCCCTCCTGCCCCTCCCAGGATGGGCCCGGCTGGGAGGGACCAACCCAGCCCTGCCCCGCTGCCCCTCGAGCTCAGAGCTCGGGCTTCGGCCATTCGTGCGGCTCAACAGCGGCTCTGAACGGCCCCAGCCCTGACCCACACCCGGCTGTGCTGCCGGAGCCGCCGGTGACGCCGGCAGGGAAGGGCTCAGCCCGGTTACCGGGAGATCCAAACGCTCTTTGCCGCAGATCCGAAGAGCTGCTCCCGTTTGTGCTTCTCATCTTCGTAGAATCCCGGAATGGTTCGGGTTGGAGGGACCTTAAAGCTCCTCTCGTTCCAGCCTCTGCCATGGGCAGGGACACCTTCCACTACTCCATGTTCCTCCAAATCCCCACCAGCCTGGCCCTGGAAATTTTCACTATTAAGGACATTACTGCATGTTCGAACTCTTTCCTATGTGATTTTATACAAAGGAGGAAGTGTTTCCAATTCTGCCTCAAAACAGCTTTTCAACATTAATGCGATTTTTCTTGATGTGGAGAAATACATTGTTTTTTGGGGGTAAAATATGTTACTTTGCCTTACTACAGTCTGGAAATCACATTCTTGTTTGACATATTTTCACGCATTTAAAACCAAATTTTTCTTTGGTTTTAAACCAATAAAAATATTTAAACCATTAAAAACATTGGGTTTTAACCAATTTATTTTATTCAAAATAAAAATAACACCTGCACTCAGTGCTGCCCTCTGAGCTGGAAAACAGGATCTGCAACTCATTTGGATTTTTAAGTCCCCTCTAATTTAATTTCATAATTAAATTAGAATAGGTTTTAAGCCCATTCTGACCCAAGCCACTCCTGACAAAAGGAGCACCACTGAGTGTCACTGCCATATTTTCTGGAAAAATCCCTTCACCAGGATTTCTCTCCTGCGAAGCTGAGAAGCCTCAGAGAAAAAGGAAAACATCATTATCTCATTTGCTTCTCCTGTGTTTTGCTGCTTTGGAATGTGGTTGGAGATTGTTTATCCAACGTGTGAATTGTTTTTACTTAATGACCAATCACTCTCAAGCTGTGTCGGGACTCTGGAAGCGGTCATGAGTTTTTCATTAGTATCTTGTTCTGTAAGTATCCTTTCTCTATTCTTTAATATTGTTTTAGTATAGCATTCTTTAATATAATACCATAAAATAATAAATTAGCCTTGTAAGAACATGGAGTCAGATTCATCATTTCCTTCCTGCCACAGGGTACCCCAGAAAATACCACAACTGAGAGACTCTGTTCCCTGTTTTCCTTTTTCCCTGTTTCCCAGGGACAGCTGCTGGGGACTCTGATGGAGCCAGGATGATTTTCAGTGCACAGAAATGTGGGGTCTGCTTCCAGCCCCCCTCCATCATCCTCATCTACAGAGACAACGTCCAGGACAAGACTCGCCAGCGCATCATGCCCATCAGGAATTTCTCCAGGTTCTCAGGTGAGGGGCATTCCTTCCTGAATGCATTCCTTCCTGTCTGCAGGAATGAATTCACTCCTTTCCTCCAGCTGCATGCAGAGGAGCCCATTGGTAGCAGCACACTGAGTGCCCTCCCAGCACCCTGCAGGGAGAGGCTGTGCTGGGGTTGTTGTAAATCAAAGGCAACTCCGACATTGGTGAGGGAGAGAGAATGATGCTTGACTCCATCATCAGAAAGCTAATTAATTACTTTATTATATTGTACTATGTACATTGTATCTAAACTGAATCTGCCATGCACTCACAACTGCTTGCACTGCTTAGAACTGCACTCATCTCTGGTTCTCTCGTGACTGTCCCATGACAGTCTGACACACACACACACTCTTGGCCCTGATAGGCCACGGGAACAAAACATCCTCACTTTGAGTAAACAATTTCCATATTGCATTCTACTTCGGCACAACACAGGCACAGCAAGTGATAAGAGTTGTGTTAAGTTCAGAGAATGTGAATCTCAGAAATCTTTGAGAAGAATTGTGCCTTGCTTTTCTCTGTGAAGAGAAATGTGGCAATGGGGTAATGTTGCCTCTCCCAGGAGCCCACATTTCAATGGCTCTCTGAGCCTGGAGGGTTTGGAGACACCCCTGGGGAGGGTTTGGGAGGAGGTGTGTCAGTGGGAAGAGGTTTGTTGGAGCTGTGTTGGCTCTCCCCAGACTGCTGCAGGGCTGCTGAGCAGCTGAAGAACAACCCTCGGCACAAGCCCTACCTGGAAGGGGTCTCTCTGCGCCAGCTAGAGAAGCTCTACAGCTTGCTGAGAGATCATCTGGAAGGACAGAGCCTGTCTGAGAGCTTGGGAAGGTACCACCACGAACACACCATTGACCCAGAGGAGGATATGAACAAACTGGATGACAAGGAACTGGCCAAAAGGAAGAGCATCATGGATGAACTCTTCGAAAAGAACAGGAAGAGGAGGGATGACCCTGACTTTGTTTACAACGTTGAGGTGGATTTCCCACAGGATGAGCACCTGGAGGCCTGTGCTTGGGACACGGAGTCAGATGAAGAAATGTGATTCCAGACAAAGACAGGATGTTCAGAGACAAGTCTCAGTGTCCCAGCAGAGAGAACAATGTCACCATACACTGGCTCAGGAGAACCCGAGGTGCCACAGCAATCCCAGGCTTAAGTGAGCTTTAATTAAGAAGCCAGACTTGATTAAATGGAAACTGCATAGCTGAAATTGTTGGCTGGTTTTAGTCTTTTTCTACATAAAAGAATTTTGAATTATTTAATCTTTCCATTTTTTACATTTCAGTCAGCTTTGGCTGAAAATGAGGTGTTAAATATTCATGTCCTGAGGACACTGTTAAAGCTGTACTGTACAAATAGGGTGATTATTTTTGCCTGCTGGGAAGTTAAATATGTATCAGTCATTCTGGATAAATCAACTCTGCATTGAGAATATTACTCTCACATTTCCCTAGCATGATTAAATCTCTAGTTTTATCTTACACAAAAATAAGTCCTTACATGTAAGAGAATAAGAATATCTTGAAAATGAATTAGTCTTGAAAGTACTTTTGAAAACACAGTCATTTCAAACTGCTGAAATGGGATGATTGGATCCTTACACTCCTGGGTGATGCTTCCTCATAAGTGCTCAGTTCTGGGAGAATGTGCTTAAAGTATCTGAAAAACCAGAGTGGTAGAAGGTCAGAGGCTGGGGATGGTTCTAGAGTAAGACAAACTCGTCCTACTGAAGGTTTTAATCCAGCTGTCTACCTTTGCTGGCCTCTACTACATCAGTCTTGCTCTCATGTAATACCTGGAGGACTAAGATTAGGATTCTTTGGGAAATTTTACAACTCCAAAAGCTTCCTGGGTTTTGGCTTTCTGAACCCAGGCAGCTGTGAGGGCTGAGGGTGAGATGGGCCTTCATCCCAAACTGAGGGGCCTCAACACACTGCTGAAATAACTAAGAGGAGTGGCTGGAGGAGCAGCTGGAAAAGCTCTGCTCCTACACCCCAAAATGAGTCACTGCTGTGAAAAACATGGAGCAAGTGTCAGTTAAACCAGAGTGCTTTACTAGAGAGGACAAGGGAGCTCACACTTGGCCAAGGGGGTCTTCAGTCAGGAGAGAAATGAAAGATGAGGCCTCACTTGCCAAAATTTAAAAAAATGTAAAGGCTGACTCAGCTCTCCCAGGACAGGAAAGGGCGTGCAGGGGTCTGGCACAGGCCTTGCCTCAACAATTGCAACGTAACAACACAGAAAGATCTCCCACTTGGGAGGGAGAGGGCCCCTGGGAATTTCTCCTCCACTTCCAGCCTCCCCCAGCTTCATCCTGCCCAGGACATGGCCTGTGCCCAGCCCCAGGCATGGCCCCCTCTCCAGTGAGGGCTACATGAGGCCAAAGGAGTGCCTGGATTGTGAGGTTCCTCCTCCCCATTCCTCCAGCCCAACCCAGACCTTCAGCAGGGAGCCATACTGGTCTTCCCAGTTTGGGATCCTCTGGGAACATGACAGGAAGGCTCTTGACAGCCAGCTTTAGATCATGCATAAAGACATGACATGGGACAGATCCCAAAACAGTCCCCTCAGCAGCGTCCTGGTGAGCACATCCCACCAGCCACAGCCCTCTGCACTTCACTTCCACCGATCCTGACCTGCCTGGCTGCCCACCCATCCTTGACAAGTACAACTTGTAGGCAGAACATTGTGGGACACTGTGTCCAAAGCCTTGCTGAGGCACAGGGAATCCACCACTCTGCCCTTGCCTACACACTCATCCATTTCATCCTGAGAGGAAAGGTTGGGTCATCCTGAGGGCAGGTTGGGCAGGCATAACTTAGCCTCAGCAGCCCATGCTGACTTCTGACTTTTCCAGCCACCCTCTTTTTCTAGAGCTGTGCTCCAAACAAAGAACATTCCTTCCATGGGTTTCCCAACACGAGGGTGACTGCTCTGTTGCTCTCTGGGATGGCCTTTTGGCTGTTACTGAAGTTGGGTGGGACCCCTGGGTTCTCCAGTCACCAAGGACCTTCCCTGATCACCATGGCCTGGCAAAGATGCTGAGAGCAGCTTTGTAAGGACACCTCAGAAAGTGGAATCTCCTCTTGCTGCCCCAACATCCCCTCACATCACAGCTCCAAGTGAGCCATGGCCTTCCAGGCAGCATGAGGGAATGTTGAATATCCCCATCAGCTCCATACAATTAAGAATCCCTCCTTCTTATCCATGCCCTGGGCAGTGCCAGGTGCCTGGGTTCCTCCCTGTGTATTCTCCCACAGCTGCACCCCATGCCAGATGGAGCAGCAGCATTGACATCCCTCTCCAGCTGTGGAGGTGAGGAAGGACACACATCCCTCTCCAGCTGTGGAGGTGGGGAAGGACAGACATCCCTCTCCAGCTGTGGAGGTGAGGAAGGACACACATCCCTCTCCAGCTGTGGAGGTGAGGAAGGACACACATCCCTCTCCAGCTGTGGAGGTGGGGAAGGACACACATCCCTCTCCAAGCCCAGCCCCAGAGAGAGGGGAGCTCGCAGGGGCACCCGCTCACCCTGCCAGCAGGGAGACACCAGAATGCAGCTGGGGGACGGTGTAGGGATGTATTTATAGGTCACTGCTGTCCCCCAGGGTGCAGCTTACAGGCAGAAGGGTTGAAATAGGCTGAGGGATTCCCCACTTGGGGCCTGCTTTGGTTTTGGCTATTTCAGTCTAAAACTGGGGCAGAAAGCGGTCATTTCCCAGCCAGATCTGACAGATGGGTCTCCAGAGCCTGTACTGCTCTCAGCCCCAGTGGAGCTGCTGGCTGGTCTAGCAGGGTCTGACCCATGCATTTTCCAGCCTTGCACAGCCAGCAGCCACACCAGGCTCCCCCATGAGCCCAGTCCCACACCCGTGCCTGGGAAGGGTTTGCCCTGCTGCCAGCCGTGGCTCCCCTGCCTGCACCATCCCTGGCATCCTCCCAGCTTCAGACCAGCCTTGGGCATCTCCCTCCATCACCTCACAGGACAACTCCACCAGGCTTGATCCCCAGCACACCCCATATCGCTGACTGAGCCCACCCACACCCAGGCAGAACAAGCCCCCAGAATTCCACTCCAACTCTGCTGCACACTTCCCTGTGCCCTGTTCCCATTAAACACGTTTCACTAGAAAAATCCCAACAGTGCCACAGGAATAAAGCCACTCCTGTTCTCAGAAGGGTTTTGAGTTAGCACAAACCACCATCACTTCTCCTTTCCCCTCAGTGACCCCCGAGGAGCAGAGCAGCACTTCCCCAGGTAGTGCTTGCTGCTCTGGCAGAGGCAGAGCTGCTGTGAGCAGAGCTGGGTGGAGGAAACCCCCGGGCACTGCCCGCCAGAGCAGGGCTTGCAGAACAAGGAGGAAGGATTTCTCGTTTCCTTTGTATGTTTAATCCAGCAGTCACTGGAGAAATATAAATCCACGATAAAATATCGCTGAGGGATGTAATTTACTCTCCTGCTTTTCAATCGATATTTCCTGTTGCTGCAACTTGGGCTGTTTCTAATGGACTTTTCTAGCCGAGACTGTGACTTAGTGGAGAAACAACACCCCAAAATGTGTCTTTGAGCCCTGCTGACAACACCTGTCTTTATCAGCACACCCACATGGTGCATGAGCAGGGTTGCCTGCAGTGCTGGCAAGAGCAGCGTGGAAAGCTGTGGGTACAGAGACCCTTCTCCACAAGTGATGTTTGCTCCAGCCTGGGGCACTTTATGGAGGCTGGTTGCAGATCTGGAAGACTTTTTGAGCTGGCTACAGGTGGGAATAAATAAAAGGAACTGCTGGAAGGTCGGGGGCAAAGCAGTGCTGGAGAAAATTGTCACAGAATCCCAGAGTGGTCTGGGTTGGAAACAACCTTAAAAATCCATCTGGTTACAACACCTTCCTCTAGATCACATTGCTTCAAGCCCGCTCCAACTTGGCCTTGTACACTTCCACACATGAGCATTCAAAGATTTTCTGGGCAACCTGTCCTTTCAGCCAAGGCATGTTTGATGTCATGTCCACCCAGCTCTCACCAGCACCAGCTGAAGGTTTCTGCTGCAGACACGTTCCTCGAGGATTCCCAGCGCTCCATCACCAGACACAGCTCTCACCCTTCGGTACCATGAGGGCAGGAGTGGCAGCTCTCCCAGCACCTCCTGTCCTGCATCCATCAGCTTTCCATCTTGGCCACCTCGGAGGGGTTATCACCTGCACTCCTGACCACCCCCTATTATTGACTCTTCCCAAGCCCTTCCTCTTCCTCAGCCACTAGTAAGGGCTGGACACCCCACACCGATTTTTCACCATTTTCAGCAGCTTCTCCTTGAGCATGAGGAAGACAACCACGAAGGCCACCAGGAGCGTCAGGCAGGTGGGCAGAGCCAGCACCAGGTAGAGCAGCTCCATGTTGGCCGTCTGCCATTGGCAGCTCTGCAGGACGGGCTGGGGCAGCGCGCCGGGGCTGAGCGCGCGGGGGCCGTGCCTGCAGGTCACCTCCTGCCTGTCAGGGACATGCAGGCCCTGGGCCTGCTGCAGGGCGTCCCACCAGCCCAGCGTGCAGCAGTTGTAGGGGTTCTGGCTGAGGTAGAGCTCCCGCAGGCTCCTGCCCAGCGGTGCCTGCTGTGGCAGGTCCCGCGGCAGGGCCGGCAGGCAGGTGTCCCGCAGGTCCAGGCTGCGCAGCCTCAGCGCGCCCAGCCAGGCGGGGAACGCGGCCAGGCAGTTCCCAGAAAGGTCCAAGCGCACCAGGCTGCTCAGGGCAGAGAAGTCTGTGGTGGAGGAGAGGCTGGTGTTCCTCAGAGACAGCACCTGCAGTGTCAGGACGAGGTCCTGCAGCCAGCCCAGGTCCCTGGACAGCAGCTGGCGGTTGTCAGAGAGGTCCAGGTGCATCAGCGATGTCCCCTGGAAGGGGCGGCCACCCATCCCCTGCAGACCACAGCCAGCCAAGGAGAGGTGGCTCAAGGTCTCCAGGCCCCTGATGTCCACACAGGACAGACTCTGGGCCTCACCTGGCTGGGGACAGAGGTCAACCCGGTTGTAGCTGAGGTCCAGTGTAGTGATCTTCCTGGTGTGGGTGAAAATCCCAGGAGGAAGAGCCTGCAGCCTGTTGGAGCTGAGGTTGAAGAGCTGCAGCCTGGGCAGGATGTCCCCAGTGCCCACCTTCACCCCCAGCTCCACCAGCTGGTTGTGGCTGAGGTCCAGCTCTGTCAGCATGGCCAAGGGGTCCTCCTCCGACAGGTGAAATGCCTCCAGGCAGTTCTGGTTGAGCTTCAGGTGGGTCAGGGAGGGCATCTGGGCAAGGAAATCATCTGGCAGGCCCCAGACCTCGTTCTGGCTCATGTCCAGGAGGCGCAGGGAGGAGAGGTTGCTATGGCAGAGCTCATCCCAGAGCCTGACCGTGGTGATGTTGGTGGAGTTGCCATCAATGATCAGGAACTGCATGGTGACGTTGGCCAGGGAGGTGCCGTTGGGGAGCCGCTGGTAGAAGCTCATCCTGTTGTCCTGCAGCAGCAAGGAGTGCAGCTTGCTCTGCCTTGGCAGCACAGGGAAGAACAGCAGGCGGTTGTGGGACAGGTCCAGCACCTCCAGCTCAAAGAGGTCATCAATTTCCATGGTCAGAAACCACTCAATGACATTGTTGCTGAGATTGAGCACCCTGAGCTGGGTCAGGTCAAACCCCACCAGACATGGGAGGTAGTTGTAAGCTAAGTTCAGCCTCTGCAGCCTCTGCAGCCCTTCAAAGGCATTGTCAATCTCAAAGATGTAGTTCTTCTCCAGGTTCAGCTCCAGCAGCTCTGTCAGGTTTGTGAAGGTGGACGAGTCCAACCTCATGATGATGTTCCTGGCCAGAGACAGGGACTCCAAGGAAGAGATGTTCGAGACTAAAACTGATACCATGTCCTCCCTGAGCTGGTTTCCAGTCAGATCCAGCATCCTCAAGGCTGGCAGAGCAGAAAGAGCAGCAGCTGTCAGCGAGTAGTTGGTGAAGAGCAGGTTGTCTGTCAAGGAGAGCACCTCCAGGCCTTGGCTGCTGAGGAAGGCACCGGGCTCAATGAGCTCCAGCCGGTTCCTGGTCAAGCTGAGATGCCAGAGCTGGGGATACAGTAGCAGGGAGGCATTGCCCAGGACCTGGATAGTGTTGTCATCAAGAAACAACTCCTTGGTATTGCCTCGAAGGTTTCCTGGGATGGAACTCAGCCATCTGCCAGTGCAGTCCATGATGCTCTGCACCTGAAGAAAGAGGAGGATATCTAACACCACCTGGGAGGCAGGAGATGAAGAGGGAGCAGTCTGGGGAGCACAGGAGGGGGGGAGGAGGTGGCTCTTTGCTTGTAGCCTTGGCACACCAGTCCGCTCCAACCAGTAGCTGGGATGGAGAAGGTCTGGAGATGCTGAGCTGCCTGGGCTTTGCCAGGCAGGACCAAGCACTCAGACGGGTGAGGGTTCACAAGAGAGGACTTACAAGCTCACAGCCCCCAGGAGATGATGCCCAGGCTGCATCCATCCTGCTTCCCCATCCCACTGCCAGGACGAGAAGAAGCAGGGAGAGACCAGGGAGCGGGGCCTCCATCTCAGTGGTGGCACTCCTGTGGAGAGGGAGGCAGAAGGGAGGAGGTCAGGAGCTGCAAACTGTCCACCCCAAAAGCCCCAGGTGATGCTGCCCGTGGAATAAGGGGCACAGAGCCTTGGCACTGAGCCCACCCACCCCTGCAGAAGCCCTGGTGGGGCTCCCCCAGTTTGGGGAAGGGCAGGCATGGGGGTGGCAGCACACGGGGGGAAGGCACCGTCACTGCTGCACAGCTGCTCGTGAAGGCCACTGAGCTGCATCCTTCCAGCAGGGTGTCCCCCCAGCAGGGCTCATGTGCCCCCTCTTGGCACCAAACACTCCCCCAGGGGACACCAGCCCACCCCCCCACGTCCCCCCAGTGCCCATGCCTGCTGGGGACCCTTCCAGGGAAGCAGAGGCTCTCCAGCAAGAGCTGGCCCATCACTGACCTGGTGGGAGCGGAGCTGACGGCATTTGCATCTGGGGAAAAGCTGAAACTCAGGCAAATGAGCAGTGAGGGCTCAGCCAGTGTTTGACACACAGCACTTTCACAGCTGCCACTGCATGAAGGAGAAACAGGGTTATTTTGGGCAGCCCAGGGAGCCAGAGCCTCACAGCACAGAGGGAGCAGGGCATGTCCTGGGCTGTCTCCTTCCTTGGGACAGCCAAAGTGTTGAGCTGGTGCCTTATCAAAGCAGGATTTATTTCTCTGGGGGACATGGATAGGCAGTCCCCTTTCCCCAGGCTGCAACAGACACACAGCACCTTTCACCCTCTCAAATCCTTGGGGTCCAGCAGCAACTCCTACCCAGGCACGGTGGCAGGAGAGGAACCCTGCTGTCCTGGACCTTGGTCCTTGCTGCACCCAAAGAACACAGTTTTGGTTCTCTGCAGAAACTCCCACTTTCCTTCACCCACCTCAACCTTCCTCAGCTTCTCCCAACACCAGAAGCACCTCCATCCTCCCAGTGCTCCCTGGAGCTGGTGGGATGGCACCTGGCCAGGCGGGAGAGGAGGCAGCAGCCCCAGCAGGAAACCCTTGCCCGCAGCCCTACACCAGAGCCCACATCCAAGAGCTCTGGGAGCTGCCGGGCTGCTCCCCACACTTCACACCAACCCCTGCATGAGCCCACGCAGCCACAGCCCTTCGAGCACGGCTGTTGGTGACACACAGGTCCCCAGACGGGCTCAGGAACCCCCACGCTGGGTGTTTCCCCCAGCACAGGTAAGGGGTGCAGTTACTCACCGTGTGGGCTTCGGCACGCTCCATCCTGCAGCCCCTCAGCTGCTCTCAGGGGGTCCTGGGGACAGGGCTAGGGGTCTGTGTGCCACCCTCAGGGTCTGCGTGCCACCCTGGGGGTCCGTGTGCCACCCTCGGGGCCGTGTGCCACCCGCCCTGCGGCTGAGCACCAATTTAGGCTTTGCGGAAGGAGCGACGGAAGCTGCAGTCACATGGAGGCAGCGAGCGGGCCCTGCTGCTCTGCTCACTGAGCACAGCACTCCCTGCACGGGTCATGCACTCACTCACACCCTGCAGGGAGGAACCACGGGGCCCAGCAGGCAGCCAGGGTGTCACACAGCTCCTGGGGACAAGCCTTGCATGGTGACTCCTCTACGCAGCTCCAGGGGTCTCAGCCCACAGAGATGGTGACCAGGGTGGTTCTGCCCTGCACAGCCACGCCATCACTCCTGCAGGATGGAGAAATGCCACCCCTGCATGGCATCTATTGTGTCCCTCCAGACCCCTCTTGCCTCCAACCCCCAGCTCAGGTCTTTGAGAGGAGCCAAGGGATGTGTGTCCCATGGGGGAAGAAGGTGCTGGTATTTCCTGTTGCATCCCAAGCCAAGCTGGACATGTCCCATGTGTTGAGTCTCCAGTAACTTTGGGAAGCCAGTGCCTGTCCCTCACATTGTCTAAGTGAGATTCAGGACACTGCTATCCCCCTGCTCCCAGACCTTTGGGTGTCCTGGGGCTACTGGGGATTTCAGCAAACCCAAGTCAGAGACACCCGGATGCAGCGACCTCCTGAGCGCTAACCCCGGTGTGAAAGTCAGCAGAAATGGCTTTTCAGGAAAGAAAGATCCACATTCCCAAGGCAATATGCACAGGGAGGTCCCCTTCCTCCTCAGCCCCATCTACCCCTGCTCTCCATTTCCTCACCCCATGCCTCCCCCTTCCCAGGGTCCTCACACACCCCCAAGTCCCCAGCAAACCCAGCCTCTGAGGAGGAAAACTTTGCCCAGATCTACCCACCTGGGAAAGGGTTCAGAACTATGGAGAAAGGATCCAGCCCTGCAGCAGGACCTGTCTGGGATCAGCAGGTCCATGCTCTACATGCCACATGTTCCATGGTGCCCATGGGATATTTGCAGAGTCAGGAGATGAACTGCCAGACCACGTGGCCCCCAAACTCCTGAAACCAGCAAAAATGACCAGGGAGATCATTTTCTTGCCTTCCCCCTAAATTTCATTTCTTCTCTGGAAGGAGGCTGACCTCTTCCTTGTCACTCACAAAAAAGCCCTGTGGTTTCATTTCCTCCATTTTCAAGGAAGTTTGATGTATAAAAATCAAGAAGGAGAAGAGAGAAGCGAACAGGAGTTGGCAGAAGCTCACAGAAGGGCAAAATTCCCATGGCATTGCTCAAGGGCACACAGAAAGCTGAGAGCAGCTGATAAGCACAAATTCCTCACCCAAACCCTGCCAGGAGCCCACACTCAAACCCCTCACCTGGTGCTTGGAGACACAGGAGCTGGCAGAGCTGTAGCACCTGGGTATCCTCCACCCTCTGGATCAGGAGGCTCTGGGAGACCTTCTGGTGGATTCTGATGGATTTGGGAGGCTTCTGATGGATTCTGATGGATTTGGCAGGCTTCTGATGGATTCCTTTCTGTGGTGCCACCCTCAAGGTGATGCCCTGGGGGGTCAAACAAGCTTCCTCCTGCAGCCCAGGAGGAACTGGGAGACAAAACAACCTCCTTCATGCCCTGCTTTGCCCCCAGCCCATCCCGAAGGCCAGGGCAGTGCAACCCCCATCCCCAGCAGCTCCAGGGGCTGGCAGAGCCCCTGCAGGGCCCATCCAGGTTTTCCCCACGCTGCTGTTCCTGGAAAGCAGCCCCACTTCAGGGCTGACCCCACGGCTCTGTGCTGCTGCTGCTCTTCACACTTTCCCCACATCCTGCAGCCGGATGGCTCTGAAAAGGTCCTGAAGCTGCTGTTGGGTCCCCTCCTTTTCCTCCCCTCACACCCCCACCCAGCCCTCTCAGCAAGGATTTGATGTGTGCTTCGAGAGGGGGTGTGAGAAACACCAATCACTTGGTTTTAACATTTTAAAAGTTTCATAGTAATAAAATGGTTATAAAAATAGTCATATAATTAGAGTAATAATTTTTGGACAATTTGGATTAGGACAATATGAGACAATAAAAACAAAGAGTTACAGAGAGTCCAGGTACCTCTTTCTGGGCAACATAAGCCAGAAAAAGGACCCACGTTAACAGAGGATTAACCCTTAAGAGCAATAACTTGTTGCATATTCATACACCTCAAACATGATGCATAAATTCCATTCAAACAAAAGATTCTGTCCTGTCAGTTTCAGCTTCTTTCTCTTAATCCTGACAGCATCAGTTTGTTTCTTCTGATAAGTGAGCAATAAATTCTCTTTCTCTGAAAGATTTAGGTGTCCTGTGGCTGCTATCTCAGTGGGAGTCCCTCGTTCCTCTCTTTTAAAAAAAGTATCCTACAGAGCATAGTTTCTATTTTAACATTATGTTATAACCTAAAACTATATTTAACACACTACTTAAGAGAATTAATACAGCATTAGTTTCTAACACAACTCATATAATATTCATTTTAATATTTGCAAAAAGCCAAATCATAAAATACGCATTTTTCACAGGGGGTAATTTATTATTTAATACCAGCACAGGGAAGGGACAGGGTTTGAGCTGCTCCTCTGATCAGCCCTTCAGGAAGCTCCAGTGCAGCTCAAAGGCACGGGTGGGTTAAACTGAAGGAGATTCAGCTGCCTGGAGCCATGTCCAGACGCGCAGCTGCAATTCCTGCAGCTGTAGGAGAGGACTGGGAATCCCCTTATGGTTTTACACCCAGTGAGCTTCTTCTGTTCCTCCCCCCTCCTCCTCCTCCCCCAATCTTTTTCCCTTAACAGCCTTCAAGTTGTCAAACCCAGCCCAAGGGCAAAGCTGTGATAAGAGGGCAGGTTCCCTTCTGGTCTCTCCTGGAATGCACCCAGCACAGGACACAGGAAAGGGGAAACTGCAACAGGAAACAGCAGCCCCATCACTGAGCATGTGTTTTCCTGCAGGAAATGTGATTTATTCCCAAGTGGAAGCAGCAGAAGGGTCACTCATGGTTCACTCAGCAGCAGGACCTGTTGAGTGGGGGAAAAGGGAAACAGGAATATTTCTCCATGGGCTTCCTTGACTCCCAGTGGGATGGAGAACTGGCAAGAATTTTAAAAATGGTTCTGCAAGGGATGATGGTGCAAAGCATCATTAATTTAATTTATTTTATTTAATCACCTCTCAGGATAAAACAAGCCTGAGGTGTCCTGTATTTCTGGAGCTGCCAGCAGCAGTAGTTGCCTTCAATTTAAGAGGAAACATGAACACAAAAAAGAAAACAGAATTTGATCCATGGGCAAAAGGGAAAAGCTGAAATGGACAGATCGATGCCTGAAGCTTAAACTTGAGCTCTGGAGTTTCATCTGGCTGAATTTCCCAAAGGGAATTTAACCTCAGGGGTAGCCAGGGATGTGTCCCATCCCAGGATGGTGCATTGCTGACCAGGACTGTGGGCTCAGAGAGCTGCAGCAGGGCTGGAGCTCTGCAGGAAGCACAGCTCCTCTGGGGCAGTTCCTGCAGGGCAAACCAAGGGACAAAAACCAAGGATTTGTAATCAGCCTCAAAACCAACTTTTCCCCCAAGCTGTGCCCAAACCACCTCCCTGCTGCTTTACCTGGGTCCGAGGAAAGGCACGTGCCAGCTCTTACATCTGTCAGTAAAGCTCCAGGCTCTGCTTTTGCAGTGACTTGTGTGTCTGGGAGCCCCTGGAGCCCCAGCACCCCCCTCTGGGAGGCCTCCATGCCACCCCCTGCCATGGGCAGGGACCTTCCTACAGCCCAGGCTGCTCCAAGCCCTGTCCAAGCTGGCCTTGGACATTCCAGGGATCCAGGGGCAGCCACAGCTGCTCTGTGCCAGGGCCTCACCTCCCTTACAGCCAGGAATTTCTTCAGCATATTTCCAGCTGTCAGCAATCTCCTAGCTCTTGCCAGGTTTTCTGATGGAAAGCAGGGCTCAAAGAAGGCTTCTTTGAAGCCAGGAGTAGTTCTGGGTTGTTGTGAGCAGAGCCCTGGGCTGGCTCAGCCACCCTTGCAGCATCACACTGGCTGCCAACACCAGAGGAGTTGGGGCTGTGGGAGATCAGGGAGGAGAGGGAGACAAAAATGCCCCCAGACTGACAACATGCAACAAGCCTACAGGGATCCAGGTGAGCTACAGCAAAAACAATTGGGAAAAATCATGTCTTTGGGCTTGGAGGACATTTGGTGAAGGATCTAAACACCGATCAGGATCCCACCTTTGACCCCTCAGTGCCCAAAAGGTGCCCATTTCCTCTGTGGGACTCAGAAGAGAGGGAGGAACAGGATTAGTGGGAGTCAAACCCACGTTCCTGAGAGCACAGGGTGGGAAGGGGAGAGGGATTTTTGACTGAACACTGGTATGGATGCTTGGGAGAGCTGCCTGCAAAGGGAGTGGACCTCCATCTGCTGAAGCCTCAGAGGGCTGCGGAAGGCACCAGAACTCACCCAGCCTTCACAGTTAGCACCAACATCTTCATGTTGTTTTCTTTATTACCTGTTTATTAACAGTTTGGTTTCTCAGATAAGGGTGATGTTTTTCATTTCCTCAACAACTGCTTTTCTTGCACATGTAAAGCCACAGCAAGGACATTCAGATATTCACACACAAGAACAGGTTCTAAAATCTGCTGTTAACAGCTCTGGCCTGGCATTACAGTGCTTAACACATCCCTGTTCCAGTGAGCCAGGGATGTGTTAAGCATCCCTCTGCTTCACCCTGATTCCTACAAGCAGCTACGGAAGAAATAACAATTGATGATTCTTGATGGATACACTCATCATAACAAATGATGAGTGTATCCATAGCAAGGAAGAAGACAAGGCTGTCAGCATGAAAACAGATTAGAAAGGATACATGAAAATTTTTGTAAGCTAGACTACGTGCCTAAGTAGATGTGTATAGGTGCCTTATTAAATTTCTGTAAAACTTTTGCCAATTATATTGACGTTAATTGCTTTGCACCAATGAATATAATAAGTTATTGTGATGTAGTTAATTACTAAAGATCACGCTTTGTTAAGAGTATATAAGCTGGAGAACACACAGAATAAAAAACTTTTTTCTTCTTGGACCCAGATCATGTGTGTGTGTCACATCCAGCCTAACAGTGACATTAGCCAGCACTGGAGGGCTCTGTCCTGAGATGGCTCTGTGGCTCGGTTTGGAAAGACAGGAGGCTGCTAAGGAAGGAGCCTCCCCTGAAATGGAGAATGTAAACCCTCTCCACCCCTCCGAATTGCTATAAATTTTAAATTAAGGGGCTCTCAGGAAAAAAATATGGAAGCAGGAAATAGCAGTTCTTTAATAGGGAAGAAAATAAAAGGATAAAATAAACAATGCAGTACACTGGAACAACACTGACAGAGTCAGAACACAACCTGACACCCTGTGGGTCAGGGTGTTGGCAGCAGTCCCATTGGAATTGTGGCTCAGCCCTCCTGCAGTGCCAGGGCTGGTTCTGCTGGAGCAGGGATCCTGTAGAAAGGTGCAGTCTCTGCCTCTGAAGATCCAGGGGAAGAGGCAGCTGCTTTTCCTCTGGAAAACCCGGTAGAGAAGCTGTGCTGGTGTTCCAGAATCTCCAGATTATATCCAGGTAGGAATGCTTGGCTCCTCCCTCTGGCCTCACATCTCCCAATGGGATGCTGTAGTTCTTATCAGCCATGCAGGGACATTCAATAGCTGCTATCAGCAATGTCCCCTCCTGAGGGAGGAGTGATCGTGATCACTCAGAGAGGGAGATAAGGAAAATTGCCCACTTGACAAGACAGCAGCCGTACAGATGGTAATAGAATACATCTTGCCTTGCAATCTGGAACACTCAGTCAGTGGCTGGGCCACAGCCCCTTCCCAGACCCCATGCAGGGGGTGAGGCTCTGCCCAGTTCCCTTCCCACAGGCAGGTCCAGCCCAGGCAGCTCCATCCGTGGTCATGGCTCTTCCTGCTGGGGCTGTAAATGAGGAGGAAGCGGCTGGAGAGGGAAAGCTGCAGCAGGGATCTCATTTCCCCTGCCCCTCCCTGCAGCACTGCTCGCAGCCCTCACCCTCCTGCTGTTCCCAGACTGGGGTCTGGGGGCTCCTCAGGATCCACATCACGAGGATGAGGTGAATTTCTCCTGGGAGAGCAGGAGAACATCTGGATCTCTTGGTCCCCAGAGTGCTGTGGTATTTTCTGGGGTCCCCCGTCGTTGGAAGGAAGGAAAGATGAATCTGACTCCATGTTCTTAGAAGGCTAATTGTGGGAATCTACAAAATTAGAGGGTTTTGGGAAAGCTGCAAAAGGCAGGCCTCAGATACAGCAGAACTGTGAGTAGAGCTAAAGCAGCAGCCATGAGATTGGTCAGCAGAAAAAGTATTTAAACTGTAGAAAAGCAAGAGCAAATAGAACAATGGCCTGTGTATTAATGCTTGTCTGAATAGCTCTCTAAGCTGCAGAAAGTTTATCTAACAAGATATTAGGAAGGTTGAAACTTAATAATGGAGCTCTCTGCGTTGAGGCTTACAAGCAGGTATTGTATTGGAAATAAGCAAGCATTGTTTAACCAAAGGCACGAGTGCTTATGGTGATTGATAGAATTACTGCCAATGTGCTTTTGCTTTGTGTGATTGGTCAAGAAGCTTATGAAGTAAGTTGTAACATTAAGTTTTTTGGTCTGCTACCTGGAATGTGAGCTGCTGGCATCTTCCCATTGTCATAATTATGGAATGAGACTGATGCTGAAAAATGAACAGCTCGAAGCACTGTCCATAGCAGCCCCGTCTTGTTCGCGTCTGTAAATAGCCCCTGGCCGGCGTCACTAATTCATTATTTTATGGTCTATATTATATTAAAGAATACTAAACTAAACTATACTAAAGAATAGAGAAAGGATACATGCAGAAGGCTTAAAGGTAATAATGTAAATTCGTGACCCTCTCCAGAGTCCCAACACAGCTTGACGGTCATTGGCCATTGAGTAAAAACAATTCACCTGTTGGATAAACAATCTCCAACCACATTCCAAAGCAGCAAAACACAGGAGAAGCAAATGAGATAATATTGTTTTCCTTTGTCTCTGAGGCTTCTCAGCTTCCCAGGAGAGAAACCCTGGGCAAAGGGATTTTTCCAGAAAATATGACAGTGACAGAGCACAGAATGCAGCAGGATGTGTTGGACGCTGAAGCAGCAGGACCTCGTATTTCTGAGCAGCTGGAAGCCAAGTGCATCCCCTCCCTTGTGATCCAAGATAGTCCAGATGCTCTGGAGAACATCTGCAGGAGAAGCCAGTGCCCAAAGTCAGAAAAGACCTCTGATCCTTTGCCAAGAGTGGCTGTGGCTGCCCCATCCCTGGAAGTGTTCCAGGCCAGTTTGGACAAGGCTTGGAGCAGCCTGGGACAGTGGAAGGTGTCCTTGCCCACGGCAGGGGGTGGGACTGGATGGGCTTTAATGTCTCTTCCAACCCAAACCATCCTGTGATTCCTCCTAGATCTCCTCAGGGGCTGGAAAGTCCCAGAACCAGGTTGCTTTCATCTAGTTTGGACTTGGATTGCAGTTAGAGCTGAAGGAGCTGCCCAAGCTTTTCCCACAGGATTGCCAAACGTGTGGATAAATTGACCTTTGTTGTACTGTACAATAAAATAAACACTGAAAGCAACAAATCCCCCTGACCCAGCTACCCCAGTACATTAACCAGTCTTTTATCACAGAATCATGGAATGGTTTGGGTGGGAAGGGACATTAAAGGCCATCTTGTTCCACCCCTGCCATGGGCAGGGACACCTTCCACTATCCCAGGTTGCTCCAAACCCCTCCAACCTGACCTGGAACATTTCCAGGGATGGGGCAGCCACAGCTGCTCTAGGCAACCAGAGAGGGAAGAATTTCTTCCTAATATCAAATCTCAACCTCCTCTCTGTCAGTTTTCAGCCTAAAACTCTCAAGACTGGAGACTGTAAGTCACCAGAAGGAGAAGGTTTGGACAAGTCACTGCTGTGACATCATTCAGGAATGCAAATTTTGACCAAAAAAAAAAATAATACCCCCATCTGCAGCCCCACAAACTCCCTCCCTGCTGCCTTTCTGCTTAAGAGAAGTGAGGAATTCAGTCACAACCCCAAAGGGAAGTGAAACTCTCTCAGCTCCTTGCAGAGCTCAGCATGTCCCACCCATCTTCCTCTCTGGCCACAAGGGCCAACATCCCTGTGCCACAGCCTGGTGTGCCAGGCAGACCTGCTGGAAGCAAATGCACCCTACAAAATTCTCTTTTCTCAGCTTTTCAGCCATGGGACACAGCATCCCTGCATTTCTAGCAGGCTTCCTGAGGGACCAGGACAAAGCCTCTCTGTGGGTTTTGGGTTTGGAGCTCGCTCTAGCACCTAGGACATATCCCTTGGTCTTGGGTAAGAAAACAGGAAAACTGCCAGGATATTTCTGTGGGGTTTTAAAACAAACTCAAACATGTGACACCAGTGTAACAGAGGTGACATCACTGCTGTATCTGAAATGCCATCTCTGGGAGAGACTGAAAGCAGCTCCAGCTCTCGGTCGGGGACCTGAATCAGCACAGGAGCTCAGGAGGGGGAGGTTCAGGCAGACTCAGGATCAATATCACATCTCCCTCCTGCTCTCCACCTTCCTGCCAGGAAGAGCAGCTCAGCAGAGGCACATCCCAGAGCTCCAGAGCACTGTGGGGTGAGGTGGGCACTAAAAACCACCTGGTTTCCATCCTGCACCCTCTCCTGAGCCCCACTGATGTTCCAACTCTGATCCACTCTGCTCATGTTGATTATTTACCCAGGAATAGATCAAACCTTATGCTGAAGCTGAGATAAAGTCTTTTGGCTGCTTCCAAAGCAAGATGCCACCCTCCAGCTCTGCTCTTGCCCAAGAGCCTGTGGAAGGGGTCAGGTGCCCAGTGTCAGATGGGACCTGGTGTGAGGAAAGTGGCCTCTGTCACCTGAGCACAGAAAAACAAACAGAAAGCCATCAAAGAAGCCCAAAAGGTGATTTGGGACTGGCAAAGGCTGTACAGCCTGGTCTAGTGGAAGGTGTCCCTGCCCATGACAGGGGCTGGAGCTGGATGAGTCCTTTCCAGACCAAACCAATCTGGATTCCACGAAAAATGTTAACCCCTGCAGTATTTGAATGCAATAAAAAAGCATTTTGGCCAACATCCATTTTCCTTACTAGAAGGTTTGTGCAGCACTTTATAAAGCCACACATTGGGGCAGGCAGAATTTACTCTCTTAGATTGCTATTTAAAAGTGATGGGATATGGCTGAGTTCTCCTAAGCAAGGGAAGCTCCACATTAAAATAAAAAAGTCAAAATAAATCAAGCAGACATGAAACCCACTGCAGGTAGCTCACACCACACCTGCCAGTGCAGGCATGAAGGGAAAATCCCTTCAATTCCTGACTTGGTAAAACTGCAGAAGAATGAACAACACTTGTAGCATACGAGTTTATTTTCAAAATTCCCTTTCAATAACTCTGATTTTTTTTTTTCAATTGCAATGGATTTTTTAAAAATAATCTTTTGCTGATATCACTATTTCTTCATCAGAAAGGCCTGAGGGGAAGAAAACCAAGTCTTGGGAAAAGTGGACCTTGAACAGCAAATCTGACATTTTGCTTGAGCCTCTCAAATCCCTTTCAGTCCTTTAAGGTGATCTTGGAGTTTTGGCTCACTCTGGTGTCACTAAAAATAATTTTCTGAAATGCAAATATTTGCTCAGCCTATTTCAGGACGCAGGGCTCAAATGAAGGAGTGAATTTTAAAAAATTTTATGTCCATCACCCACTTCTGTTGAGGTTTTTTAGTTTGGTTTGGTGTTTGAAAAGAACAGGAAGTAATTGTTAAGGGGGAAGGTTCCACATTAAAAACATTTATTGTACTCAGCACTTGTCTGAGCACAGGTCAAGGCTCCCACAGCTTTGCCCTCTCGTGGGCAGATGGGAGAGTTCCTTTGGTAGTCACACAGCCTCACCCAGCTGTAGGAAAAAACTGCTTAAGGGATGAAACAGCAAGTCCAGCAGGAAAAGCTTTCTGTGGTCATTCACTGCTTCATTCATTTTTTCTTTCAATCATACTTTAGCACAAGGTGGGCTACTGTCACTTACAGAGTCAAGCATGGCCACTGCCAGCCCCCTGAAAAGCAGCTTTTTAAGTGTACAAAGGATCATAGTGCAATTTCAATAATGCTGCTTTCTGTCTGCAGATTTCACTGCAAGTAAGTGAAAAAAATTCACTTGCACATCTAAGAGCTATTTATAACATGTAAAAACTGAAATATTCACATGGAAATACATAGCTCAAGGAATGACTGAGGGCTGCTCACCTCTTAAATACTTTGAAAAAACCAGTTTTGCATGATCAGACTATGATCAGGCCCAGGGTTATTTTAACTCAAGGCTGCTGTCATCAACCCAGCCAAAATGGAAGAGGAAAAAAAAATAGAGGCAGCCATCTGGAAACACACCCAGTGTGCTCAGGGAGTTTAGAAATGTAGATCAGAGACAGGCAGGGAGAAAAGTTGGATTTCTCACTGTCACATTGGGAGGCAGGCAGGGAAGAGCACAGCCACAGCACCGGGGCCATCTGCTCCTGCCTGGGTTTGTCACCTGAAACGTGGCCAGGAGGGACAGGACCAAGGGGCCTTTGCCAGGGGAAGAAGCACACAGGGCTCCCAAAACTGTACACCCACTGCAGCCTTCCAGCTGGGATCAAAGCATTTTGCAGCAGGGAGTTTCCCAGCCCACCTTGATTTATCAGTGTGTCAGCAGCACCTGAGGTGTCACACAAGTGGCTTAGGGTCAGCACAAGGTGCCACCAAGGCCAGGAACAGCCTTTGTCCCCAAACCAGTGACCACATGGAGCTCCTCGCCTCCCCAGAGATATGGCAGGGACAGAGGACTGACTGTTCAGCTCCCAACAGATTTCCCAGCACACTCAAACCACAAGGAATTTTGGATTTTATTAAAACGACAGATAAAAGGCTCACTTATCCCGAAATCCTGTAAGAGTCTAAAGCCAAGACCTGTTAATCTGACTGATTTCTGTTATGGGGGTTGTGAACACTTGATGTTCCCCCTGACCAAAGCCCTTAAATCCCTTGTCAGGGCAGGAAAAATAGCCCAAACAACTGCTCAGCTGACTCTGAGGTACCTCAGGCTAAAAAAACCATCTCTGCCTTCTTGGCAAACCAGCACAAACCTCTCTGCTCCTGCAGGAGGTGTGTCACAGACATCTTTTATGGAAAATCCTTCCCTTAGGATTTTTCTCCTGAGAAGCTGAGAGGCCTCAGGAACAAAATGTAACCAATGGTTATCTGCTGCTGTGGAATGCAACAGGTGCATCTGGGATTGGTCTCATGTGATTGTTTCTAATTAATGGCCAATCAAAATGAGCTGGCTCAGACAGAGAGTCCGAGCCACAAACCTTTGTTATTCATTCTTTTTCTATTCTTAGCCAGCCTTCTGATGAAATCCTTTCTTCTATTCTTTTAGTATAGTTTTAATATAATATATATCATAAAATAATAAATCAAGCCTTCTGAAACATGGAGTCAGATCCTCATCTCTTCCCTCATCCTAAGACCCTTGGGAACACAGTCACAGAGGTGTCAGCCAGGATTTACTGCTTAAAAGCAAACTCTTGGTGCAGAGAGTTTGGAAAGTGCCTCAGAGCTCAAACCCACAATACTTCTTCCTAAAAGCACTGTGAAATATTGAACTTTTACAGGGAAAGCAAAGCAAAGAGCAGGAAGCTGAGGGGGAAGGAGACCCCTCGGTGCAGCAGTGGTGCCCACACCACCCCATCTCCAACCCAGAGGTCCCCAGCAGGCAGGAATGTCTTTCCCACAGTCAGGAGAGAGCATCCCTGTTTCAGAGGAGGCAATTTCCCATCAGAGCTATCAGATCCCTGAGTTTCCAAGCCCTCCTTAAGCACTCAGACTCTGTCTTTCCCAGCAGTCACACAGCAGATCACACACCCCCAACACCTCTGTCCTCTTGGGGCACCAAACTGCAGCTCCCTTCTTCCCATCTGTGGGGTTCTGCAGATGCCATTCCAACAATCCACACCAATAGATCCTTCTCAATGATAGCAGAGTTTATTTTAATATTTTGTACAGCCAGCATTGGTCTCCAGGAATAAGTTATAATCACATAAGTGAGTCAGCCCAAACCCACCCTTAAGGAATGTTCAACTTTCAGCATTTCTGATTTAGAGGGAAATTATTTAGAGGGTAAGATGCAGTCTGAAGAATGGGAATCAATCTGAATTTGTGATTAAAACTCCTCAGAATTCTCAGGGTTTCCTTGCCTCTAACTGGATCTGGACAACAGCAGAGGTTGCATCTTTCAGGACTGCACTGAGGATACATTCATCCTGGGGACTATTTATTTTCCTACACTGGGCAGGGTTTTGTTTCCTTTATCCCCAACTCTATGCCCCACGGTTCTGCTCTGCAGACACTTCACAGTCCAGTACAATCAATGCCTGTAACAGATTTGTCCAGGGACTTGGATGCCTGTCCCACATCCTTTATTTGGCTGCTCTCAGCACCACCCCAAACACCTCCACTGCTCACAGCACATTCTGTCTGCTGCAGCAAGAGGAACACACCTTGATTTGCCTTTCAGCAATGAACACACAGAACAAATAAATACTTTAAAATCCTTTAAATTGTAACAACTTACACAGTTCCAGGGCAGAACCTGGTGATCTACCTGGCCAAAAGCACTCCAAGGCAAAGCCTCACTCACTTCCTTGAGGAACAGGGAAGGGGATGAGCAACAGCCCAAGAGGAATTCCTCTTTCTTCCATGCTCAGAGAATTGCCAGTGTCTGGTACCAAGCAACTCACATTCTCTAGCACAAAACAAAAAAAAAAAACCAAAAAAACAAGCAAAAGAGGTTGTATAAACATTTCCTTTCCCTCTCTGAAAAGCAGCTCTGAAACAGCCCAGGCAGCTCTGGGAGATGCCAACCAGCACCAAACCAGAATCAGGAGCCATGGGTCTCACAGCCTTCCTGCCCTGCTAAAGGGCCCTCCCAGGGCTCCCTACAGACCTTCCAGCCTCACAGCAAAGTGGTTTCACCAGGAATTCCCTCCTCACTACACCTGGCAGCTTCCCAGCCTGCACAGGCCAGCACACAGACACGCCTGGGGGAGTCTGGACATGGCTTTGAGAAAATCAGTGAAGAGCACAAACACTGAATGTGACCCAGAATCCCCATCAAAGGGCTGGTGAGAGTATTACTAGTCCTGGGCAGGTGAATGTGGGGGTGCTGGGGGATTTCATTCAGTTAAGAAAGGTTCAGGCAAGCCTTAAAGCTTTATAAAGCCACTGAAGCTGAAAGTAAGGTCTGGTTGCAGAAGCCAAATGCTCCTTCCACATTAAGTTGAGACATCTCACAACAGTGATCAGCAAGTGAGAGAATGCTTTGAAAAGGTGGCATTTTTGACATGGAAAGGAAGGCAGGCTCAGTGCTGTGCTCAGCCTTCCTTCCTGAGGGGAGCACGAGCTCTGTTGAAAGGAAACTCATGGGGAAACGTTTTTGTTTCCTACAGAGAACAAACCTGTCACTGAAGCCATGGAAACTTTCACAGGAAACAACCCAAAGCAGCACCTCACTCCACAAGAGCATCCCAAAACACATTACAACAGAACTGCACTGACATGAAGGCTCTACACCTGCCCCAGCTGTGTGTTCTGGTGCCAGGGAGGGGGGGTGATTTTTTTTTTTCCCCTTTAAGAAATTCTGTCCCAGTTAGAATAAAGCAAACCCTTTCTTTTAACTGTTCTTTTCAACATTTTCTTTATATACAATCCTTAAAATACACTTAAAAATAGCTGCACACGTGTTGTATGGTAATACCAGAGAAGGGCAGTTGCACAGACCGTGCCTCTGAGGACACTAAAAACTGTAAATACCCCCAGCTCTACTCCAGCCCCCATGCTGGCCCCAAGGAGGGAAGGAGGGAAGGAAAGAAGGAAGGAACAAGCAGTTTGGAAATGGGAGTCTCTCACAAAACACGCCACTTACAAATCCCAGGGTAATTTCCTCAAGCATTTTTGTATCAAGTCCTTTTATAAATGTTTGAGGTCACACTGCCATTTTAGCAATAAAATCTGTTGCGACATGCATGTGTCAGCTTCCCACTCAACCAACTGCAGCCCTGAGGATTTTTCTGGCCTGGTAGAAAGAGGAAATGTAACACAATTTCTGAAGTACGGCTGGTCCTCCGTTTCCAAACTCCATGTGGTTCCCTTGATGGCTCTTGGACACACACCCACACTTTTTTGTTCTTTTTTTTTCCTCTAATACACGTTTCCCTCTAACCAACATGCAGATTTCTCCTCCCAAACATCCACATCTCGACGTCCCAAGGAAACAATCCATGTCATCCATCCAGAGGCTTTCCCAGGTAGACCAAAGTCACTTCTGTGTTACCATACACAGCAGACACTGCTGGATACAGGCAAACTTTTGGCAGTCCTCTGAAGGCAACTCCCAAGAACTCATAGCCCCTCTCAAACGCTAATGTTTTGTCTTCCATGTCCAGGATAACTCGAATCCTTTCACCTATCTGGAAACAGAGACGGGAGGGAGAGTAAAAATAACACAGAGAGAGTCAGCATGTTCAGATGGAAACAAAAATAATGCAAAGTGTAACATAGCAGAGAAATGTAAAGCAGGACTGTCCTGTGTCTCATGATTGATTGCTCTTGTGATGGGAATTTCTCAATTTCATCATGATCTGAAGCAGGACAGCATCCACCACCTGTTTATAGTAATAAAGATGATCTTTCCCATATGAACCTGTGAGAGCACTGAGAGCAGGCACTATGTGCTGTGTGCTTTGGAAATACTGCAGAGCTCTGGAATCTCTGCAATGGGCTCCAAGTTACCTGAACTCTGTGTTCAGCTGCTGCTATCACTGAGCAGCAACTGCTCTGTGAGGAGCAGCTTTAAAGACAATGGGTTTAAGAAAGACAAGTGCCACCTACAAAAAAATCCCAGAATAGATTGATATGCAGGTGCTGTCGCTGACAGAGGTGTTCCCTCACCAAGGTAAAAGGAAATTTCAGTACAAAATGTAAAATGAAACCCCCAAATATATATATATACATACAGACACACAAGTGAAACCAGCACTGACCACAGCAGGAGCCTTAGATCCAGGCAGGCCCAGAGCTCCCTGCATTTATCCAGCACACATTATTTCAGATACCAACAAAAGTCCCAGACAACAGCCACAAACAGAGCAGGCACCACACAAACTTCTGACTCTTCTCCAGCCAGTCCCAGCACTGGGAATTTCTTCTAGCCAACTCTAACACACACATGTGTTTCCTGCAAGCACGTTTTCTATGAGCAGATCACTGCACAGGGCTTAATAAACACAAAATACATCAAAGGGTCACCGACTTGAACTTTCACACAAAATTTAGGACTATCAGATGCAAGGCACTACACAGATCTTCACTCACAAGTGAAACAAAGCCACGGCACTGGGGGTCACGCTGGATTATTTCTGAAGTCCCTCCTAACCCATTCTCTGAATATGAGATGGAAATAACAATGATCCAGTTTAAGTTGTAACACGAGCAAATCCAGCAGTGAAAAGGCAGTTGTGTGAGCAGGCAGAATGACAAGACAAGCACTTCTACAAAGTCAAAAAGGTAGGGTGGCCTCTGCTCTTTAACACCCTGAAGTTATCTGAACATCAGATTCCAGATAAGAAATGTCGCCCACGGAAGGTGGCCAGTGAGCAAAGCAGCAGCAATCAGCACTGCTGCAGGTTTTTGGAGGAAGAATCTCACCTAAGCACTAACTTCAGCTCACCCTGCCAGACAACAAAGCCCTCAGACACTCACCTTGCTGTGGGGCAAGTCGCTACTTCAGAAAGCTACAACAGTCTTTCAGGTTTTATTCCAAAAAGCACCACGATGTCTAAGCAGACAGCCACAGTACAGGTTTCACACTCAGTGTTTGAGATTAAAGTTGGGAACAACCCAGGGTCAGGTGCACTGAACACCAGACAGGTGTAGCCTGCACAAGCAGTAAATGAAGGGGGGAAAGAGTTCACAAGGTAGAATCATTTGCCTTCTGCAGGGAAGGCAAAGAGACCTTTGAGAGTCACTTAGGAGCAATTCAGCAGCCAGCCGGGACAGTGAGGGACAACCAGCACCCACCCCAGCCCACTCCAAACCCCCTCACCTGGTATTTGGGCGCGTTATTGCACTGGGGGAAGCTGCCGTTCACCTCCCCGTTATGCAGCAAGTTATTGTCCACCAGGTTCCAGCCCCAACTCTGGTCGTCGCTGCCCAGCAGGGCCACGTAGCCCTGGCACTGCATGGGGGCGCGCTTGGTGGCGATGCCGATGACGGCCACGGTGCCCAGCGGGCCCTCCCACCACACCTCCCAGGCGTGCCGGCCCTCGCTGAAGCCGATCTTGGTGCGCGCCCCGTCCGTGCTCTGCGCGATGGGGTTGCGGTGCAGCGTGAAGCCGTTCTTCTTGATGTACACGTTCCTCGAGCAGTCGTTGGTGCTGAAGGCGTGGTGGAAGGCACGGACCTGGGCGAGACAAGGCGGGAGGGGGAGATGGACGGGGCTGGGAGCAGCCTGCTCTAGTGGGAGGCGTCCCTTCCAACCCAAACCATTGTGGCTCTAGGAGATAAAACCCTGTCGTGTTCCCCAGCCTCCCGCCCCCTTCGTTTCCAATGGCGGGTGGGCCGGAGGGCTGCGGGGGTGTCCCCAAGCGCCGGGGCAGGCGGTGAGGGGGTGTCTCGGCGGGGCGGGGGTCCCGGCCTCACCTTGCCCTTGTAGGTGGGCACGTTGCAGAGGATATCGGTGCGCAGGGCCTCCTCGGCCAGGCAGCGGGCGGCCAGGCTGCGCCACACCTCGCTGTTCTCGTCGCCGTGCAGGACGCGGTGCCACAGCTTGCAGACCAGCGCGCAGCTCCGCAGCTCCCGCAGCTCCAGGTACGAGAACACCAGCTCCAGCACCCGCCCCGGCAGCCGCCAGCCCGGCCCTCCCCACGACGCCGCGGCCGCCCCGGGGCCGGGCCCGGGGCCGGGCCCCGCCGCCATCGCCCCCCGCGCTGCCCTCGCCCGCCCGGTGTGGCCGGGGCCGCCCGAGGCCTCACGGCGCGGGGGCGCGCGGCGCCGCCATCTCGGCCGCGGGCACCGCCCCGCGCGTGCGCGGCGGGCGCGGGGGGCCGGCGAGGGGCGGGGGCGGCGGCGGCGGCGGAGCCGAGCGGAGCCCGGGGGAGGCGAGGGGAGCGCGGCGGAGCTGAGGGGAGCTGAGGTGAGAGCTGCGGGGCCCGCGCCTCCCGAGCCCCCCGGGACGGGCCCGGCAGCGCCGCGCCCCGCGGGCCCGGCCGGACCGGGCCGGGGGGCGGCCGCAGGGCCGGGCCTGCCGGGGCGGGGGCGGTCGGACCGAGCTGCCGCCGGGCCCGGAGGTTGGCAGGGTACGACTCACCTGGGGCTCCCGGGGACCGGCGGCCGCGAATCGGTCCCGATACGAGCTGCGGGGAAGTTATCGGCCTTCTCTGTGGTGTTATTTGATCGCCAAGAGCGAAGTTCCTTTGGTGGAATGAATGGGAGAGCTCTGGCTGCTCTTTAGATCTGGGTCAATAAGAACCACATGGAAAACATAACGTGGTAAAAAAACAAAAGAAGGTAAAACCACCAGAAACAAGCCGTTTGTTGCCCAGTAGTTAAATTAATGCACGGACCTTAGGGCAGCGAAGCGGCTGCTGGGCTGTCACACAAGCCCCATGTGCCTCTCTCCTTTTTTCCGAAGCGTCCCAGTCCTTCCAACACTTTTGTGCTACCCTTTTTCGCCCTTCACTTAATTTTCTGCTGATGTGCTGCCCTAAGCAGTGCTGTGACACAGGCGCTGCGGGCAGTCACACCAGGGAGGGTTAAGGTTGGTGAGCGCCATGGGTGTGCTCTGAGAACCAATTAAATATGTTGCAACCTGTTTTAAGTTAGTAATACTTGTGAAAAATGCGTATTTTGTGATTGGCTTTTCGCAAATGTTAAAATGAATGTTATGTGTGTTGTGTTAGAAAGTAATGGTGTATTAATTCTCTTAAGTAGTGTGTTAAATACAGTTTTAGGTTATAAGAAATGTTAAAATAGAAACTATGCGATGTAGGATACTTTTTTTTAAAGAAAGGACTCGCAGTGAGATAGCAGCCACAGGACACCTAAATCTCCCAGACAAGATGAATTTATTGCCCTCTTATCAGAAGAAAGGAACTTCTTCCTGCCTCGAAGGCGCTGTTAGGATTCAGAGGAGGAAGCTGACATTGACCAGACAGAATCCTGTGTTTGAGTGGAATTTGTTCATCATGTATGAGGTGTATGAATATGCAACAGGCTATTGTTTTTAAGGGTTAATCCTCTGTTAACGTGTGTCCTTTTTTGGGCTTATGTTTCCCAGAAAAACGTACCCAGACGTCCGTAACTCTTTGTCTCTATTGTCTCATATTGTCCTAATTCAAATTGTCCAAATTATTGTTACTCTAATTGTATTAATACTTTTATAAGCATTTTATTACTATTAAACTTTTAAAATTTAAAAAAAAAGTTTGGTTGGCGTTTTTCACAATACTTCTTTTACAAAGTCTCATTGTATTATTTAGGTTGGAAAAGACTGGTCAGCACCGTGGCTGTGCCTGGTGTCGCGAAAACTCCACTTGGGTACTGAGCTGTCCTGAGCTGTCGAGGTGCCCGTTTTAGCTGGACACCGGAATTTCAGGATGATCTTCTTGCTTGATAAGTTTCTGCTGTAACCAAACAACCACCACCTCAGCTCAGGGCTTGTTTTCGTTTGTTTCAGGGTGTCCGTGGAGCATGGCAGTGAAGTGGAGCGGTGGCCATTCCTCCTCTGTGCTGTGCCTGACCGTGAGCGCGGAAGGGCTGGTGGCCTCCGGCGCGGAGCGGGGCGAGCTGGCGCTCTGGGACGGGGGAGGCTCGCCCGTGGCTCAGCTGCGGCTCCCGCAGGCGGAGGACGTGACCTCGGTGCTGTTCTCCTGCCGCCGGCCCAGCACGCTGTACACGGCCCACGGGGAAACCATCAGCGTGCTGGATGTGCGCTCCCTCCAGGAGCCCCTGCAGCGCTTCCACGTGAACGAGGAGGAGATCAACTGCCTCTCGGTGAACGACACCGACGGCTTGCTGGCTGCGGCCGATGACTCGGGGGCCATAAAGGTTGTGGACTTGGAGAGCAAGAAAGTCAGCCGGTCCTTGAGACACTCCAACATCTGCTCATCTGTTGCCTTCCGACCTCAGCGGCCTCAAAGCCTGGTTTCCTGTGGACTGGACATGCAGGTGATTTGCATACGTTTGCACGGGTATTAATGAAGTGAAACAGTAATTACCCACCTGTGTAGTGAGGTGCCCAGACTTTCACTGAGCACGAAGGTGTTCAGCCTGCAATCACTGGAAAGCTCCCTCACTATTCTGAAGTAATTTTGGCCTAAAACCTTACTGTTGGGGCTGTTTGGGCTATGTTCCACTGAGCAGCTTCTGCCCCTGTTTTTATCTTCGTTGACATTTACAATTCAAAAGTGAGTGGGGTGAGGGGCAATCAGAATACAGTGCAAAGCTCACCTGTGCTGTATTAGCTCTTTGATGGACTGAGCAAAACCAGCAGCTGTCCCTAGGGATCAGTTGTGGCTGCAGATCAGATGCAAATGATGGTGAGGAAAAGGCACAGTGCTTGAGGCAGGCAGGTAGAGCAGCATCTTTCCAAGTGGAGCATATCACTGTGAGGACAAGTGATTTGTATAATTTATCCTTTGTTCTGTTAGCATCTTGGAAACGTGAAATGTTCTTTGCCTTTTAAACTTTCCTATCCTCATCAGGAGGAAACTTTGTCCTTTGCATTCTGAGAAAAGCCATGCTGGTAGTTAAGCCCAGAACAGATATTTTTCAGTAATTTCTTTCCAGTGGTTGAGGTGTAACCACATTCCTGGTTTGGCCCAATATGAAAACTGTCACTTCTCAAAAGTTTCTGTGGTTCCAGCGGTGTCAGGGTGAAGTTTGTGTGACAGCTTTGAGCAGTTTCACCCTGTGTTCTTGAAACCAAAGTACATCTCACAACCATTGGAGCAAATACATGCTAATACTTAGTTTAAACTCTATTTTTCTGTGTTAAAGCCACGATGATAGATCCTCTTTGGGAGGAGTAAACACTCAGTCCCTCAGCTGGCTTAATTTTGGTCCCTAAAATACAGATACACAAGCTTGTGGCTGGAAATTTTTAATCAGAATTGTAAACATTTATGTACAACTCAGTACAAGTGAGCTGATTATTTTTTGTGACTTTTTAGTATTAGTTTCAGTTATTGTAGCTCAGCAAGTTGGTTTTTAGGTGAAAGTCAGTATCCCAAACCAGGATTTCATTAGTGTGCTTTTGTACAGTGAAAAGAGCATCATTCTGCATTGAGGCTGCATTTAAGATACATCATTTCCCAGAGGGGAGCTTTGCTGCAGAACTCTGAAGCCCTGTGTTGCACCATGCCTTTGGACAAGTTATGAGCTCTACAAAACATGTTCTGGGCTTGTCAAACCCTCAGGGAAGCTGTGGCTGATGAGAATTGAAATTCAGGTTGCTGGAGTTCTTTCAGGAGTTTTGATGAAGCAGGGGAAATGCCGTGAGGACAGAAAATACTTAGTTTGCAGAAAACTCTTCAGCAGTTGATGGATTCATCAGATTGTTGCAGTCCTGTCTCTGATGAAAGCAGGAGTATTTTCTGTAAGCATCACCCAGCCCCTCTGATTTACAGTAAATCACAGTTGTTGTGGAAGTAGTTTTAGTGCAGCAGCAACAGCAGTAACTGAAACAGGAAAGTGACAGGAAATATGTTTCAGATGTTTTAGTGTGATTTGGATTCCAGAAATGCAGAGCCAGGCTCTTTTGTGAACTAAATTTAAAGACTCCTGTACTTCTTATTGGTGTTTACTACTGAAGGAATATTTTTATTAATAACAAATTGAAGCTTAGCTTTATGAAGCAAACAGTACACCAGTGCTGCATTAGACTGACTTGTGCTTTTTTATTTGTTGGCCTTGAGAATGCTCAATGTCAATTCAGATCCTACAAAAGTCTTGAGAGCATTATTTTTAATTGCTCAGTATAAATCTGTAGTGCTTGAACTGCTGTACAAGAGACACAGGATTCTTCACTTGGAGGTGTGGTGGCATTGGAAAAAGAACTCTAAAAGCACGACCTGACCCCATGGAGTAGGTAAAGCATGCCCTACTCCATAGCACAAACCAGATCTACTCACTGGATATGAAAATAAATACAAATATGCCTGTTTAAAAACCACAGCCTCAACTGCTGTTTGCCTTTTGCTGTCCCATTTTTCAGACACGTTCGTGGAAGTGACTATTATAGGCCAAGTAGCAGAGACAGAAATCCAGAATGATAATGATCTCTATTCACTGCTAGGGTTTCCCTGTCCCTCCTTCTCAATAATTGATGTGCAGTATGTCATGATTACTACTGCTGAGATGAATGCAAAAGCTTTTAGAGCAGTGTTTGCATCTCTTCCGTGGTCTAAAGGTCTGAGTCATTGACTGCAGAGTGTGGTGGTGGGGCTTTAGAAAGCAGGCCAGAAAGATTTGCTACATTTATTAGGGCAAGTTTAACCACATACCTTACACCCCTTGGAGTCACACACAGCCTTTGTTCTGCTTGGACAAGAACTGTGGTTGCTTATTTTACTATTAAACATCCAATTTGAAGTAAAACACACAAACAATTGATTTTTTTTTTCCAGGTGATGCTGTGGAACCTGCAGAAAGTTCGTCCTTTGTGGAGCACCAACCTGCAGGAGTGTGAGATGGAGGAAGAGAGCCCCCAGTCAGCCGGGCAGTTCTTCAACCCACCTCTTGCACATTCCCTGTCCGTGGCCTCTTGTGGCAACATCTTCAGCTGTGGAGCTCAGGATGGTAAAGTCCGACTGTTCCGAGTCACTGGTGCCAGGTTTGAGCAGGAGCTGGAGTTCCAGGCTCACAGCCTGGGAGTCTCACAGGTGCTCTTTATGCCTGAGGGCTACTGGTTGTTGTCTGGAGGAAACGATGGGAAAGTCTTGCTCTGGGATCTCAGCAGCAACCTTGGGAAGCAGCAGAAAAGTCCAGCAAAATCTCTGCACAGGAAAAAGGCCCAAGCAGCTGCTTGCAGCAGAAAAGATGGGAAGCTCAACAAAGCAGCCTCAAATGAACACCCTGGAGTTGTGCCAAAGCTCAGCATTGAGCACGGAGAGAAGGTGAACTGGCTCTCGTGTGCAGAGATCAAAGGCTCCAGGAGAGTGTTGGTTGCTGACCAGAGCAGCTCTGTATCAGCCTATCCATTGCCAGAACCTTAAGGCACCCAGGTGCTTACAGAAGTTTGGGGGATAAAACCACTTCTGAGAGCTAGTTACATGCACTGACAGTGAACTGGACAGTGAACCCCTCTGGGTCCCTGGGAAGGGAAGGGGTTTGCTGTGCACTCGTGATGTCCCTGGCCTCGTGCTGGTTCTTTGTGGCTGTTGTGCTCACAGCCACTCTCTCTTGCAGGGTTGGCAGCTTGCTGCTTGAATTTAAGTGAAACGGGTCTCTATATTTAGGGGTAACATTAGTTCATGGCTAAGCTGACGTAATTAAGGCTGGAGGAGAAAATTAGTGCTCAGGAGACACCCACAGTGCCAAGTGAGGCTGCTGAGCAGTAGCAGGGCTGTCACTGGCTCAGCCCTATGTGGTTTGGGCTGTTGCAGTGCTCTGTGTGATTTCTCCCATGAAGCTGTGTCCCAGTTGGCTTAAACTGGTCATGGTGGAATCTGGTTTTCATCACACTCTGTCAGCAACTGCATAAACTAGAGATGCATCAATTAACCAGTAATCAAATGACTTTCCCTGTGGTTGCCAACTGAATTTTTTCACTGCAGTAAAAGAAGGAGCAGGGGAGCTGTTACACCTGTTTGCTTGGTCAGCTGTCAGTTAGTTGTGTATCCCAGGGAAAAAGAACTATTACATTTGTCTTAATAAATGCTTTCTCTCTCACTCTTCCCTTGTCCTTAGAATCACTCTAATAGTGCCAGACTCACACAAAATTGTGTCCAAAAGTTTATTTTACCCCCATCACAGGGTGAATCTGAAGGGCCAAAGGCACAGCTTCTCCTTACCCAAATACCTCCTGTCTTCCCAAAGCTTTGAAACACAATGAGCAGAACTTGGCTTGCTAGAAGCTTCCCTTCACTTGCAAATTGAAGGTAGGAAGACCTAAGTGGAAATATTACAGCTCTGGGCATGTTCAGTTCATGCTGGATTTCCCATGAAGTGGGCAAATAATTTTTTTAAAAGGGAATTTTTCCTGGGTTATCCTTATCTAGTCACAGAACTGAATTCCTAGTGCTGGCTGAGGACCTGCTGCACTGGTGGCAGGTTTGGGTTTGTGCTGCTGTGTTTCACCAACTGGGCTGTTACCATACTCATATTATATTGGAAAAATTTCCAGCTCAATTCTTTTACATACTCAGCTCTGGAAAATCATTATCTGGTTATGCTGCCTCTTTCCATCCTTTACGGAAGAGATTCCAACTGTCTTGGCTTTGCTTAAAGCAGCTCCCTGCAACCAAACACAACTCATTCTCATCCAAATCAGATTTTACCTTCATACCTTTTTAATTAAAAAAAAAAAAAACAAAGGCAATCTGCTTGTACAGCCTTTCCCAGCAGGAGACTTTGGCCCAAGACATGATCTGGTGGGTGCAACAGCAAATCGAAGCCAAAACACAGCAATAAAAAAAAAAAAAAGCAGAAAATTGTGGTTGCTCCCTTTTGTGTTAGCTGTGAATTAGTTCACGTGTGAAGCCATGGGATCAGTGGGGCAGAGGAAGGGGCTGTGTGGTTCAGTGTGTGACATGTCCATGGTGCATCCATGACCTATATTTGGATATACAGGCTATAAAAAGCCTGGAACAAACAACCTCCTGCGGGACTCGGATCCCCTGTCCCTGCTGCCGGCTGCAGCAGAGAGCAGCGAGCCCACTCCAGCTTTTATCCCTTCTCTTGGTGTTCTCCAGGAAGATGGCGAAAGGCAGCATCTCCCTGCGGTCCCTGAACGAGACACTGAACAGGTGCTGGGGGGCTGGGGAGGGGACAGGGAGGGCTGGGACATGGGACACCACGCCAGGGTAACCTGTGCTTCTCTGGAAACTTCTGTGGGCAACGGGGTGGGCTGTAAACAGGGAGAGAGGAGCTCATGAACAGGCTTGATCTCTCCTTCGCTCACTGGGGAGGAAAGAGGGACAGAGCCATCAGCTCCATGGTGGTGTTCATTCCCTGGCTGCCATCCTGGCTGTTTCCTGCAGGATTTGGGCAGTTGCTCCATCACCCATGGCCTGCAGCTGCATGAGGGCATTTGGTCTGTTCAGCCTGGAGGAGACTGAGGGGAGACCTCACTGAGGTTTACAACTTCCTCATGAGGAGGGACAGACACTGATCTGTGGTGCCCAGTGACAGGACCTGAGGGAATGGCCTTAAGTTGTGTCAGGGGAGGTTTAGGTTGGATATTGGAAAAATGTTCTTCTCCCATAGGGTGGTCAGGCACTGAAGAGGCAGGGAATGTCACAGCACCAAAGCTGCCAGAGCTCAAGAAACATTTGGACAATGCTCTCAGGCACAGGGTGGGCTTGCTGGGGGAGGCAGGAGTTGGATCCTTTCCAACCCAGCATATTCTGTGTTTCTGTGAAATTCAGGCTTGCTGTTCTAATTGGAGATTTGAGGTGAACTTCTGATTTTCAGACCATGCCTCAGAGTCTGGAGGGTTCAAAGATAGGGAGTAAGTGGTTATCATGAGCAAAAAAAGACCCCTAAGAATGGACCTTTCTTAAAAGTTTCAGGAAAGCAAATCACCACCACTGGGGAATCAGGTGACGCTGATTCACCCTCCATTTCCAAAGCCTGCACTTGGCAGAGCAACGTGACCAACAGGTTCATGGACTTCCTGAAAAACAATCCAGCCTCAGCTGCCCCCACTGGCACTGCTCTGTGCTGGGCTGTGCAGCAGCAGGCACCAGTGGTGGTGGCTCAGAGCAGACATAAAGATATGAGTATGGATCTTCAGGAAAAAGAGTCAAAAGAGGGTCTGAAATTCTCAGCAGTTAGAGGCAGGCAGGATACTGTCCCCACTGTCTGGATTTTCACATGACTGGGAGGGAGGTGAGGCCCTGGCACAGAAGCTGTAGCTTCCCCTGCATCCCTGGAAGTGTCCCAGGCCAGGTTGGATGGGGCTTGGAGCAACTTGGTCTAGGGGAAGGCGTCCCTGCTCATGGCAGGGGGTGGAATGAGCTGAGCTTTAAGGTCCTTGGTCCTTCCAACCCCAACCATTCTGGGATTCTGTGACATGGTACATTTAAAGGCAAACTATGCAGTGTTGAGACATTTAAAAGTCAAATCAGGTGTCAGACATACAACTGTGGTTTACCTGCAGTGAAAAGGATCCCAGTCCAGAGTATCACAGCTGATGGGATGCAGTACTTCTGCTCAGGAAATGAATGATTGTGTTGACAGACAGACAGCTGACAGACTTGGAAAGAATCTGCTCCTCCTGTCGAGGTACTGCTCATACTGTTGGTTCACCCACAGCCTGGGTGACTGATTCACACAATGGTGAACACAAAAGTAGCAACTGGAGACCTGACCAGAGGGACAGTGAAACAACTCCTGAAAGAAAAAAGTGAAAATTAATTCTGTGGGAAACTGCTTGAAGAAGTGTGTGTCTGATGTACCATGGAGTGAGGGAATGGGGAGAGCTTGGAGAAGTGTGGGATGCTGCACTGGCCTGGAAAATCAAACCCACAGAGTGACAGCTCCAAAATGTCATTTTCTGTAAATGCCTGAATAACAGAAATAAGGTTTCACATAGAACCACACTTGCAGAGAATTGGGAATGCTGGAGCTTCTACTGCATGGCTTCCAAGTATGTTCTGTGTGCTAATGAGAGGAATTTTAAAAGCTTTCTGGTAAAGAATGGGGATGTGGTTTGTGTGTACACTAGTCAGAGTCAGAGGTCACTGACTTAGTGGTAACTTCACTTACACCAAAGGAAAAAGTGTTCAGAGGTCATGATGGAAATGAAAACAGGAGGTTTAATCCATTCTTCCTCTTTTCATTCCAAACTTAGATCAAGAGGCAGCAGCACTCAGTCTATCAGAATTCACTTAGAGCTGTGGGAATTCAGTGTGGTATAACTGAACAGACATTTTTAGATCCAAAATCGGCAAATGCTGAAATGTTTGTTGCAGATGCTTAAAAATACAGAAGATTAATTTACAGACAGGCAATAAAAACAATGTTTGAGAGACAAAACTGGTCAAATAGTAAAGTGATGGATTGAAGGCTGCTGAGGAACTACTGCTGCACTGAGAGTAGCGTTAGTGATGAGATCTTAGATAACTTCACTCTTACTTACAGAGGAGGAAGTTGGAGAATGGGCTGTGAGGAAGCTTATTTACCATGATAAAAAGCTGCAAACCAACAATTCACCGGCAAGAACACTCATTATCTGACAACCCAGCTCTGAAAGTCACT
This sequence comes from Molothrus aeneus, assembly GCF_037042795.1. NCBI lineage: Eukaryota > Metazoa > Chordata > Aves > Passeriformes > Icteridae > Molothrus > Molothrus aeneus. The sequence continues at coordinate 4,663,941 of NC_089655.1, read as the reverse complement.
CATAGCAAACCCCAACTCACCTCACCTCAGTTTCTGCACTTGCTCTCTCTGTACTGACAGATTCAATCCAATTATGACACATCAATCCTTCCAGCTCTTCTCAAGTCCTTACATTTCTACATGTCACCAGCTTAGTTTTCCAATTAAAGTTCTATTTTCGTCCCAAAATTCTTGCTGAAGCGAGAGGAGTCCTACATCAGTAAGAGGAACTTCACCAGGCTGCAGAGGAAGCCTCTAGCCTCAGGAAACAACAGAAAATCGTTAGACAAGCATCTCCACAATCGGCCAAACAATGAATTAAGGCCGGGGATACTTAGTAAAATATGCCACTGTTGAAATATTTTTATTTTCTCCTCATTCAGGTCAGCTGCAGACAGAATCCAAAGAAGGGTTTGGTTTGGAAAAGGGGGAGGCAGGAATAGAGACAGGCAGGGAGAGGGAGGAGCTGCTGCTAAGAAAAAAAAAAAGGCATTTTTGGTCCATCTCTTATGACAACAGGCATTAAAATACTGTGGGATGTATGTGAAAGAATGGGAAAATATTTGAAGGGTTTTGTTTTGGCTTTTTATCTTTTAATGTCATCACCAGCTGCTGTGTATTTTGTCCTTACAAAAAGTTCATCCAAAGATACAGGCAATGGAGTGTTTAACACAGGTAGGTCACAGAAGCAGTGGAGCAAATTAGGAATGAAAAAAGGAAAAATATGTAGGTAATAATATTTGCTGATAGTGTAGTTATTGTTAGCTGATACAGCCTGATGTTTTGCCAGTAAAATAAAAAGGAAAATCACAAAAAATTCTATAAGGAGTAGGTGATGTTCTGCTAGTAAATCACTATTGACTACATGGTACTGAGATAGTTGTTTAGTGCTTAGGAAGGAACTTTGAATTATTTACATTAGCTTTCAGATCCTCAGGATTCTCAATAACACACCTTGATGTCAATCAGGTAACTGAGGAAAATGTGGAGAAAACTAGGTTTATACAAACCACCCACAGTGACAGAAGCCCAGCACTGCCTGTATCTCCAGGAAAGAGAGAAATGGATACAAAAATAAATACTGGCATTGCCTTGTACCTTGTCTCAATACAGCAAGTTCTTTTAAACAAGGCAGTTTTCTTCAGCAAAAGTGGAGTGGCTTAAAACTCAAAACCTCATCTTTATAATTTACAGTTTTAAATAGGCAAAACCTCAACAGATCCCAAATAATGAAAAAGCAGTTAATAAATACAAGCTATGAAGTAGTTTTTATCACAGTCATTCCGTGGAAGGAGTTCTATTTAAAAAAAAGACTGCTGGTGGCTTGTTTATTATTTGCATAATTTTTAACCAGAGGAATAATGATAAGTTCTGCTCAATGTTAAATGAAAATGGTTCAAAAGACCATGACATTACAAATAAAAACATAAATCCCCTCAAAATGTGTTAGAGAAAAACCTATGCCACTGATAATGCGTATGGTTGAGAGCCACAGATATGTCTACATACTAATTTTGCAGCTGTATTTGGAGATGTCAGGATCTCTGCACCAGCAAACTGCCAAAAAGACCTGACAACAAACCTTGACTTTTACTGTTGTTTGTTCTCACAAACCGTGGGAGGACCCCCAGAACGGGGTCTGAAGCTGTTCACAATGCAATGCCACAGCAGAAAGCCCCAATTCCTTCTGAAATTCCCTTACTCTCGTTTTCCACCGCCCAGAGTAGAAAGCAGGCTGCTGTCCCTGGAGGCTCGGTTCGCTCAGCTCGACTCCAGCCTGCAGAGCCTGGAGCACGAGTTTGACCGGCAGGCGGAGATGCTGGAGGAGGACCTGAGGCGGGATGTGCCCTGGGCACCTGCGGCCAGGTGAGCTCAGCCAGGGAACAAACCGGGAAAAACGCCAATCACTTGGTTTTAACATTTTAAAAGTTTAATAGTAATAAAGTGGTAAAAAAATAGTCATATAATTATGACTATAATTAGAGTAATAAGAATTTGGACGATTTGGATTAGGACAATACGAGACAACAAAAACGAAGAGTTACGGATGTCAGGGTACCTTTTTCTGAGAAACATAAGCCCAAAAAAGGACACACATTAACAGAGGATTAACCCTTAAAAACAATAACCTGTTGCATATTCATACATCTCATACCTGATGCATAAATTCCATTTAAACATAGGATTCTGTCTGGTCAGTGTCAACTTCTTCCTCTTAATGCTAACAGCATCATCCTGCCTGAGTGAGGCAAGAAGTTCGTTTCTTCTGATAATGGAGCAATAAATTCATCTTGTCTGGGAGATTTAGGTGTCCTGTGGCTGCTATCTCGCTGCGAGTCCTTTCTTAAAAAAAAAAAAATCTTCCATACCATAGTTTCTATTTTAACATTATGTTATAACCTAAAACTATACTTAACATACTACTTAAGAAATTTAACACAGCATAGCTTTTCAACATAACACATCTAATATTCATTTTAATAATTGCAAAAAGCCAATCATAAAATAGGCATTTTTCACAAAACCAAGGACCAAAGCCAGGGAGCAAAGCCCGGCTTCAAGCCCGCCCGGCCGGCCTTGGGCACTGTCGGGCATGGACCGGCCACGGCTCCCCAGGCCAGGCTGTGCCGGGCCTCAGCAGCCTCACAGGGCAGGATTTATCCCGGCCACGGCTCCCCAGGCCAGGCTGTGCCGGGCCTCAGCAGCCTCACAGGGCAGGATTTATCCCGGCCACGGCTCCCCAGGCCAGGCTGTGCCGGGCCTCAGCAGCCTCACAGGGCAGGATTTATCCCGGCCACGGCTCCCCAGGCCAGGCTGTGCCGGGCCTCAGCAGCCTCACAGGGCAGGATTTATCCCGGCCACGGCTCCCCAGGCCAGGCTGTGCCGGGCCTCAGCAGCCTCACAGGGCAGGATTTATCCCGGCCACGGCTCCCCAGGCCAGGCTGTGCCGGGCCTCAGCAGCCTCACAGGGCAGGATTTATCCCGGCCACGGCTCCCCAGGCCAGGCTGTGCCGGGCCTCAGCAGCCTCACAGGGCAGGATTTATCCCGGCCACGGCTCCCCAGGCCAGGCTGTGCTGGGCCTCAGCAGCCTCACAGGGCAGGATTTATCCCTCCCATCGCACCTAACGCTGCTCTCGGGCTGCGCGAAGCCATTCCCGCCCGACCTATCACAACAGCCGAGCCCGCCTTCCCTCTGAAGGCCTCTGTCTCCCAGCAGGCTCGGCGGAGCAGGTGGAAGAGGAGAAGGAGGAGACAGAAGAAGAAGAGGAGAAGAAGAAGGAAGGAGGAAAGGAGAAGGAGGAGAAACAGGAGGAGGAGGCGGAGCCCTGGGGCGGGCGGCGGGAACAGTCCCTGAGTGAGGGGCGGAGCGCAGCCCTGCGCCGCCGCCATTGCGGGAACCGCGGCCTTTGCCGCCCTCCGGAGCGGTGGGTGCCGAGTCCGCGCTGGGACCCTCAGGGGCTGGGGGTGACGGGGGGGCCGCAGGGGGACCAGGGGCTCCCTTTTCCCTGGGCGCCGACCTCCTGGGGGTTATTTTTTATCAATAAAAATAGCGGAAATAATAAAACTCGCCTTAACGTATATTTGTCTCCATGGAGAGTTTTCTGTGAGGAATGGCAGCCTTTTTTTCAAGGCCTCCTGTCTCTAAAGCTGCCTGTTTAAGAAGTTTGTAGCTTAAATATCAGTGGGTTTTTTATTTTGCTGTATGTGTCTTTTGTTTTGTCTCCCACAGTATTGCTGGGCCAAGTGGAAAAATCGTGTGAGGAGACAGATGACCCCCACAGTTTCAAGTCGTACAAGAAGGTAGAGAAGTTTTAATTCTTCATTTGTCTTAAGAAAAAAGGAATTTTAGCTTTATAGTCCTAGCTTAAGCAAGCAAATGAATGAGGAAGAAGCTGCTCTGCTCTGTTGTATTTCACCTTCAGAACGTGCTGGGATCAAGCTTGTGCCAAAAGCAGCTCTCAAAGGATGTGCATATACTGAAAAAAAATGAGTGAATGGAAAGTTAAGGTAACTGGAGTAACAGTTATATCCAGCATCTCTTATCATAGATAGGGAGAACAGGGGAGTAACAGAGGTGGCTGGAAGAACTCTCACCTTCTTTTCCCCCCTCTCCTTACCACCTCCTTGCTATTCCCTAAAGCATCTGTTACAGCTCACAGGGAACTGCAGTAGGAAAACCTGGTACAGTTTTTCCATGAGTTCTGTAAAGCTCTGCTTCCTCCTCAGGAATCTCTCAGGCCCAGAGAAAAGCAACCACTTAAGCAGGCTTCTAAATCCACTAACATTTTCTTGAAGTAGCTGTAAAACATTTTGTATTTTCCTGTTATATTTTACTTCCCGTAAGGAACATAAATGTTTCTTTTTGCTCTCAGGCCCTGATGTTGTCCTAGTGCTGTTCCTCTACCTCGAGTCAGTATGTCGAAGAAATCCAAGGCCCCACTGTCCTTGTCCGACTGCCTGTGCCAGATTTGCATGGAGATCTTTGTGGAGCCTGTCACGCTGCCGTGCAGCCACACCCTGTGTAACTCCTGCTTCCAGATGACAGTGGAAAATGCCAGCCTTTCTTGCCCCTTTTGTCGGCGTCGAGTCTCTTCCTGGGCACGGTACAACACCCGCAGAAACACTCTGATCAACTGGGAGCTCTGGGAGAAGATTCAGAAGGATTACCCAGAGGAGTGCGAGCGCAGGATGAATGGACAGGATTTGGATGAGGAAAGTAAGTGAAATGTCACTTGTCCTGGGATGTCTGTGCTTTGTCACAGGAATTGCTGTGGGTGACTTCAGATGTTGGGAAATACAGAGCTGTGGGTATGCAGGTGTGTTAGAAACTGGTAGAAACAGAATTCTCCTGCAAAAGGGGCAGGGGAAAGGTGGGGAATGCCTTCTTCATTTGTAGCACAGAGGATAAGAATTACATTGGCTGGTGATTTCAGTGGGTACTTGTTCATGCCTTTGGTGTGGGGTATCAGTGCCTGGCCTTGTTCATTGCTCATTTGCAGCTGTAGCATCTGCATGCAGTGTGTTTGAGTCTGTGGGTGTGTTTCTTTATCATTGTCAAGTGAGTGAAGTGGTTAAAAGATTTTCAGGTGTTAGTTAGTTTGGTTGAAATTCCAGGTGTTCAGTCAATGCAAGAATCTGTGAGCTGAAAATTGTGGTGTCAGAAGGAAGTAAAATCTGATTAACTTTTTGAAGAAGGATTTTGGGGTTTATGATGTTGCAAGCACCCTTGGGGGACATTTTGATAGGTTTCCCTTAGGGCAACTTGTTCCACTTGCAGTGTTCTGAGGTCTTTTTAATGAAAGAGAGGGAAATACACAAATTATGGTCAGTGTACCAACAGAGAATGAATGAGGGAATGGTTTGGGTTGGGTGAGACCTTAAAGTTCCTATTCCACCTCCCTGCCATGGGCAGGGACACCTTCCACTAGACCAGGTTACTCCAAGCCCTGTCCAACCTGGCCTGGGACACTTCCAGGGATGGGGCAGCCACAGTTTCTCTGGAGACTTGTTCCATTATATTTGCTTTATATACAGTGCTTGGGAAACACTGCCTGTTCCTGCCACTCTGTAACACCACACTTTTCTACTGTGTAAACTTTATTCCTTGGTACTTTTTGCTTTATTCCTGCCTTTTTTCAATCACAGCACTTGATTTAAGTCAAGTCATTCTCATGACAGGGTATGGAGTTAAAATCCTTTGTGGTTGTTAAAATCCTTTGTTGTTGACTGTCATGACTTTGTTGACTTTGGTTTTTTCCTCTCCTTCCAAGTCTGTCTCCCCAAGCCACAGCACCAGCTGAGCAAGCCTGGGGAACTGAGGCAGGAATATGAAGCAGAGATTAGTAAGGTAAGTCTAAAAATATGTTTAAAAAGCATAAATGCTTTTTATCCAGTTATTTGAATCGTTCCTACAAACAGCTGTAATTTTCTTTAATAATAAAGACACTTAAAAGGGCACTGCAGCTGCAAGAACATACTGGTCACTCCTGAATCATGAATTAAATTGGTGGAAGAGATTTCTTTGTATTTGACATGAGGTGACATTCTTGATCTATACTTCCTACCTCATCTCTCATTCAATGTACATAAAAGTAGCAAATGTAGAAATTTGAAACTGTTTGGGCTTTGGTTTTATATTTGTCTTTTTGATTTCCCTCCAAGTAAGAGGCTGCAACTAGATAACTTTCAGTAATGACCATAGAGCATTTTCTCTGTTCTTTGTTCACTCTGTTACCTTTGCATATTTGAAAATCAGTAAAGATTTTAAAGAATTCTCGATTCTGGCCTATTTAAGGATCCTTCCTCCAATTCAGACACAGTAGCATTAAGATTTAGAGCTGGAATGTATGGGAATGCACCTTTCCCTGACAGCCCCTTGCTGGTGATTGCAGGAGCACATGAAGCAGAGGACTGGGGGAATTTCCAAAGACAGCTTTATTCTTGAAGTACTTTGCTCTCCTTGTGGAGTTGCTGGTACCTGATCTCCCAGCATGTCTGCTGTAAGAAAGGCAGATGTAAAATTCCTGGCCTGCTGCTTTGGGTTTTGCATGTTTCAAGAGAGCAGCACTCTTCAAGAAGAGAGATGTGCTGTCTTTGGGATGTATAATGATAAAAGCAGGTTGAGCAAATGCTGTGGGACAGCTGGCATCCAGCCTTAGACAGAATTCTAGTCCCACTTTCTCTGTAGATCCATGTACTTGGAGATCTTAGCTTTGTTACTAACACTTTGAAAAGGTGAAGAATGGAGTTTAACCTTGCAGTTTGATGGTATAATCTTAGAGAAACCAAAAGGTTTGCCACTGTGGTCAAACCCAAGGCTCTACACACAGCATCCATGTGATCCCTACATCTTTGAGACTCCTGCAATGAAATGCTGCTGAATTTTGTGAACAGTGAGTGGTTCAAGTTTAAGCAGTGTCAGCTGAGAGGTCCTGGTGTAAAGTGTGGCCCTGCAGTAGTAACCAGGTGGGTTTTTTCAAACACCTGCTTTAGGTGGAGGCAGAAAGGCGAGCACATGAACAGGAGGAGAACAAAGCGAGTGAGGAGTACATCCAGCGGCTGCTGGCAGAGGAGGAGGAGGAGCACAGGCTGGCAGAAGAGAGAAGGAAGGAGATGGAAAAGCAGCTGAAGCAAGATGAAGAGCTGGCCTGGCAGCTCAGTAACAGCCTGGTGAGTTAGGATCGAGTGGGACAGCAGCAAATATCAATATAGTGCAAGTAACTTGGACTTCTGAGAGCAAATGAAATTTGGAATAGTTCAAATTTATTTTAGTTGTAGTTGAAAGCTGTTGTCACCCCCCAGTACTTTAAAGCCTTGATTGACCATTGATTTTTGAAGCCTGTGTAATACACACTTGAAATCCAGCACCCACCATGTGTGCTGCATGTTTTCATTGTGAAACATTTTAAAGCATTGATTTTCTGCTGTATGCTTCCTTTTCCTCATCTTTTTTAAAATCCTTCTTTGGAAGAAATGAATATGTGTAACCTGTACTGGCAGAAAGGAACATACAGTGAAAATGTACCTTACCTCTTGGAGTTTTGGTTTTGGGGGTTTTTTTTGTTCGTTTGTTTGGAATTTTTTTTTTTAATTAATTTGTTTTGCTTAGTTGAATTTTTACCACTCAACGATGAAACCTGTGTACTTATTTGAGCAAAGCCTCCTGTCCCTCAGTGCTAGATCCAGGAAAGGTAACATTTCTTTCTCCATAACCTGTGTTACTCACAGTTCTAGAATTCTTTGGACAACAGTAACTGATTCTGCAGCAAAATGTAAGCAGTTCCCTGAGGTTTCTGCAGTTAGTGTTGTGTTTTGTTTTACCTAATGCTATTTTTACTTGTCTGGAAGAATGAAGATCCTGAGGGACACGTGCCTGGCAGCCTGTCACCAGCACACAGCCTCTCCCTTCCAACATCCCCACTGAACCTGAGCAAGGCAAAGAACAAACCAAGCAACTCTGGAGACATTCAGAAGTAAGGGATTCAGCCAAGTGTTTCTTTAATTATTGGCCTCTGCCCCATTTGCTTTTTTGGAAAGCTGTAAGCCAGCCTCCTGAGATAACTGGGGACAAATGTGAAGTTTTGAAGTTTAAAACATTTCCTCATAGGAGGAGAAGGGAAACACTTGCCTTCTTGGTTTTTTTTTGTTTGTCAGAATGAACCTGATGACCTTGAATAATACAAAGGACTGACAATTCAAGGACAAAATGCTTATCCTTTTTTTCTTTTGAAGGTATCTGTCTCCAAAGAATTATGGTATGTTTGGATCAGTATCATCCTCCAGTACCACAGGAAGAGGCAGGAGCAACTCCATCTCTGGGGTAACAAGAATCATTTTGTTACAAATCTCAAAGTTACTAATGATGGGATATTTTCCCCTTGCCTGTAGGGTTCCAGTCCTCTATTCCCCTTGCACAGTGGCACTGGGCAGGTTATATTGCCCTTTTTAAGCTACCTTTGGTATTCATGATTGGCAGTTCTGGAGCCTGCTGGAAGAGGGTGCACCCTGATTTGCATCATTCCATGGCTGTCTGATCATTCCTGTGAGGCCTCCAAAGAAGATGAGCAGGCTTGCACATTTAGTCTGAATCACTGATAAGAGGAAAATGCTGTGGTTGTGGTTTCAGTCCTTTAGCTGGGCTTCTGCAGTTATTTTAAATATTTTCATTGTTATTAAACAGGTATTTTTAAAAAGAGAAGTATCTGAGTTGCTATCCCAGAGCACTCAGGCAATGCAGCCATGAGAAGTGAGTTTGGTATTTAATCACACCCATGGGCTTTTGATAAATTTACTTCATTAGTGGTGTCCTCCTTTTCTTCAGGAGACCAACAGCAATGAAGGCAGCAGTTCTGCAGTGCAGGATGAGCAAGAAGAAATGCCAACCCTGTCTCCACAGCTGACCAGTGTAAATAAAGATTCTGGAGCTAAGGATTCATTTTTGGAATCATGCATGAACTATTTCAGTGCCTCAGCTTCAGGTGAAACTGCCACTGTCAAGCAGGAAAAAACACCAGGACCAAATGGTTTAGAAGATGGAGTTCCAGATGCACTTCATGGAACCACAGAAGGGGAAGGGTCTAGGACACTTCTTCTTAGATCCAATGGAGATGATGATGGAATTGAGTCAGACAGTGGCAATTTGACACATGTCCAAAGGGTAAACCTTGAAAAGGCTGGTGGAACTTGTACCTCTGGTCAGTTAGGAATGAATTGTGTGATGTCTGTGTTGTCTGGTCTGGGGAAGGAGGCTGGATGCTCACAGGAAGAGACACCAGAAAAGCCACAGAACTCTAAGGAGACTCCCAAAAGGAAGTTAGTGGAGGTCCCAGCTGATGCCATGATTGACTTGGACATGCTTGATAAGAGGAGAAGAACCTTTTCAGAAAGTGTAGAAGACCAAGGAGAGCAGATGAATGATTTTAACTTGCAGACACAAAGAGCCTTTGAGCAGGAGTTCTATGAAAGGCGCAGGCAGGAGGAGCAGGACAGGCTCTTGGCTCTGCAGCTGCAGAAGGAGCTGGACAAGGAGGAAAGGACACTGAACAGACAGAAGGGCTCTCCTGATGAGTACCTGCTTCGTACCAAACCACCTCGCTCTGGGAAAGACTCTGCTGCCAGGAAGGGAAGCTCCAAGGGGGCAAAAGACTCAAAGGGATCAAAAAGTCAGGCTGAAAACAATCACCACAAGACTAGGAAAGGTTCCTGCAATGAAAACTGGCAGACCCCTGCCAGGGTCCGGGTGAAATCCCCCAGCATCAAGGAAGGAAAGGTTTTGAATTGTGTGGTTAATACCAGTGACACAAATGATATTTGTTCATTGCCTAAGAACAAGCAAAAGACAATCCTGCAGATGTTTAAAAGCCCTGTTGCAGAGTAGATGAGAGCCATGGACACATGGTGGAATGGGAATGGGAATTGTGGTGATGTTCTCCTGTGCTAGACAAAGCTTCCCTAAGCAGTTTTGAGTGGTTGTCTTGGAGGGGAACCACTTTGGGCAGCAGTTCTGTGAGTTCTGAGAAGTTCTAGCAACATACACCACCAGAATTTGCCATTTTTTAATTGTTCCTTTCTTGAATATTATTTTCTAGCACTTGCAGCACTTCTTGCAGGTATGGGAGTATTTCTTATTTTCTAACTTGAATTTACATGGTTTGGAGTGTGAATACTGGTAGTGTTGGAAAGCATAAGTGATGGTCTGATCTGGAAATGAGAATCCGAGGCCTTGAATGGAAAAAATGCCCATTCCATGGAGGAAGCAAATGAAAAACGAGTTTGTATTCCCAGCTGGCTGTCAGCTGCAAGGTTGAAGCTTCCCTCAGCACAAGCACTGTTCTGTAAATTGAAGCACCTTGCTGGAATTTAGGCTGTTGCTGCAATTGCATTGTTGGCACACCCATTAACAGGAGTGTAAGCAGACAGCCACTCTTTCCCTCTCATGTGCTAAGCCCTCCCTTCAACAAAAAGGAAACAAACAGGTCATTCTCCCCTGGCAAAGCCAAGGATCCTTCATGGATGCCAAGGCTGTGGGCTCCCATTCACCTCTGTTCACAGAGATCCCTCCTGCAGATCCCATTTTCCCTGTTACGAACAGGATACTTTTGTTTTCTTGTTAATATCCTGTTAATGGTACCTATGAATGTACAATGGTGTTACTATACTTAATGCTGTTTCATTTTCATATCAAACTGGTTTGAATGTGATTAGAACAATAGTCCAGAAGCCAGTTATGATGGAGTAAGTTGAAAGGGAAAGAAGCAACTGAAGGCTGGAGTTGTCAGTAATGATAACTGTAATTAGAAATTCACATAACTGCCCTGCCTGGCTGTAACTGTTCCCCTCCATTTTTAGAGGCACTACTAAATACTGTTCCTGTTGGGTTTAAAACTAAACACCTCAAAAATTATAATTTAGATGTGGAAGTGCTGAGGCCTGTAGGAAGTTGAGGCTGGGGAAGAGGCAACCAGATCCTACTATGCAGAGGAAGTTTTCTTGTTTCATCTGTTGTTTTATGAAGTCATATTTTGGCTTTTTACTTCTTTGGAGCTACTTTTGCACTGTCTGTGTTTGAAATGGAGCCAAGTGCCAGCTGCAGTGCTGAAGAGTGTGTGCTAGTCATCAAAGTCAGCAGATGTTTGAGTTCTGTCCTTTTTTTGAACCCCATTGATGACTTTAATTCTGTTCTAGGACGTTCCTAACAGACTTGTTTCTTCAGCAGCATCTTCTGATGGTTTAAGTTTTTAAAAAACAAATTTTATGGAAAGCATGACCAGCACACTGAGCCAAAAATATGAATTGTTGGGATTTTTTTTTTCCCCAATGCCTGCACATCTTTATCATTGGTGGGCTCCTCATAAATAAATAAATATATGTTCTGTTCAGAGATGTTTTTTGAGAAAGTTACAACAGGTGACCAGTGGCAAATAATTTGCTTTTTCTCCTGCTGCCTCAGCCATTGTTCTGGAAGCTTTCCTTCAATATGGGTCTGCTTTTCCTTAATCCTTAACACAGTTGGGATTATTTTCTGGTTTACCCATGATGTCAAAAAAAACTTAATTAAAGGGTTCTTTTTTAAGGCAGAGCTACTGACTGTTTCCATGCTGGTGACTCAGCCTGTCCAGTCAGGGTAAACCTGTAAAAAAAACAAACCCCATTTTCAAACCAGAATGCAAAAAAAACAAAACAGGACTAAAAATTGATTGTTAGTTAAAACTCAAACTTAACTGCAAAATGTACAAAACCTGTCACCTACAGCAGCAGCCTTATCCGAGGTGGGATGCTGCAAGCCCCCAAATGATCCCATTCCTCACCATATCCATGGCACAATAATCCTCACCAGGCATAATTTGGCTTATTCTTTTAGAACTTCATTGTTAGAGGGTGGAATTTGGCTGAGTTGATTTTGGTTGTACCAACAGCTTTTTTCTGACCCTGTGTTCTGGGAGCTTTTTGAAGGAGGTGAGATCAGCTTTGTTTTACTGGTGTTGGTGAAGCAGGAGTCTGTATTTGAGATGGCTGAGCTGGTGTAACAGTTCACTGCTGCTCACCTGCCTTCAGCCCTGGTGATTAATTTGTCTTGTTTGTGAACAAGCTCAGCTCATCCAACTGCCAGGAAAAACAAAAGTGCCAAAACCCCAAATACTTCACAGGCTTGGTTGCGTCTCTGAGCACCAGAGCTGCTGTGGGGATGGGAGACAATAAGAGAGGGAACAGATGGACCTGTTTCCATGGCAGTGAGGTAATAAATTATTAGAATTCTTGGGAAATCTCAGCTTTTTGTGGTACTCAGAGTTGACAGGTGTTACTGGCAAGGTGTTCAGCCTCAAGGCAGCCACATTCCTGCTGTGTCAGGAAACTGGAAAGGAGTAAAACATTCCTTTCCTGACATTCCTTCGGGGGGGCCTGGGGATCAGAAACACCTGGTACAGTAGGTGGGGACAAATCCAAGGGTTTCCTCCTCTGGCTTTGTGACTGTGATGGCAGGGATGCCCTATGGGTGCAAATGAGCTGTTCCTTGACCACCTCAGGTGCTGCCCCACAGAATCCCAGAATGGGCCAGGCTGGAAGGAACCTCAGTGGGTCCATCTGCTCCAGCAGGGCCATCCCAGAGCCCATGGCACACATTGTGTCCAGGCAGCTCTGGGATATCCCCACTGAGGGAGACTCCACACCCTCTCTGGGATCTGTTCAGGGCTCAGGCACTGCCCAGGAAAGTTCTTCCTCATGTCCAGGTGGAGCTGCCTGGGCTCAGTCCCTGCCCGTGGCTCTGGTGCCATTGCTGGGCCTGGAGCAGAGCCCGGCCCTGCTCTGCCCCTCCCTGCAGCCAGGGCCAGCCAGGGCTGAGGGCCCCTCTCAGCTGGGGCTCCTCTCCAGGCTGAGCAGCCCCAGCTCCCTCAGCCTTTCCTGGGCACCCACATGCTCCAGGCCCTTCAGCATCTCCACAGCCTCCCCTAGACCTGCTCCAGCAGCTCCACGTGTCTCATCTCCTGAGGGGCCCAGAGCTGGACACAGCACTGCCAGGCTGGACAGAGGGACAGGATCAGTTCCTGACCTGTTGGCAGTGCTCTTCCCAGTGTCCCCCAGGGTCCCACAGGCCCTTATGGCCCCCAGGACACTCTGCCGGCTTGGGGACAGCTGGGTGCCTGTCAGAACCCCCAGGTCCTTCACCGCAGCGCTGCTCTCCAGCGGGTCAGTCCCGGCCTGTGCCGGTGATCCGGGCTGTTCCTGGGTGGCTCCCTGCTCACAGCACTCGGCCCGCGGCCTGCCCAGCCCCTCGCTGCTGTGCCGCGGGCCCCTGTGATGGGGAAAATCCGCGTGGGAACCCAGGTGCGTGTCCTGGGAGTGCCGCTCCGCCTCTCAGGCCCGTGTCCCCGCTCGGAAGCGGCGGCGGGCCGGGAATTCCGCGGGCATTCCCAGGGAAAGTCGCAGAGGCGGCGGGGGAAGGAGGGCGTTGCCACGGCAACTCCCGCCTCCCGCGCGGCAGGAGGGGGCGGGGCTTGTTCCCACGGCAACCGCGCCCTCCTCCCGGCCCTCGCGGCGGCGGCGGGCGGGGGAAGGGGCGCGCGCGCGGGCGGGCCCCGCGCATGCGCAGCGCGCGCCGGCCGGCGGCGCGTGTGTTGTGGTGCGGCGGCGGCGGCAAGATGGCGGCGCCCGGGGGCTCGGCGGGCGCCGCGGCGCTGAGGGCGCTGGTCCAGCAGTTCACCGCCATCACCGGTGGGTTCGGGGCGCGGGGCGCGCCGAGGTCGCGGGGCTCACGCGGGAGGGTCCCGCCGGTCCCCTACCGCCGGCGGGCCGGGGCCGGGAGGCGCGGGCCGAGACGGAGCGGTTCCGGGCGCGCTGCCCCTGCCCTGAGAGCGCCTCCCGCGGGGCGCCGGCGGTGCCGGGGCCCGTCCGCGGGCGCGCCCCGGGGCCGGCCCCGCTCCCTGCGCGGCGGAGAGCTCGCCTCCCTTTGAGCGGCGGCTCGGAGGCTCCTGTCGGTTGTCCCGGTGGCGCGGGTGCGCGTCCTGCTCCCTCCTGCCCCTTCCCTCCGTCCCTCCCGCCCGCGCTCCGCCCCGGCAGCCGCTTCCCGCTCCCGCCGGTGACTCTGACCGCCGGGAGGGACCCGGGAGCTGAGCCCCGAGTCCGCCTTTGAAAAAGCAGAAACGTCCTACAGCGCGGGCGGCTCGAGTTGGGGAACGGGGAGAGCTGGTCGCTTTTCCGTGGAAGTTCGCGTCAGGTGACAGCTCCTGCTTCACGTTGTGTGCTCGGAGCTCTTGACCCACTTTGTGTTTAATCTGCTTCGCCGTAGTTACTAACCCCTGGCTGATGGCTTTGCGTGTCAGATGCTGCGGGAGTGGTTAATAATATGTGTCAACTAAACAGCCAAAGGGAAATGAAACTGCTCTAATTCCGTTGTCCACACCAGCTCCGTTTCAGATTGTGTCCCTGTACTTGGACACACTTAAAGCCTCGACAGGATGTAAGCAGGGAAATTACTGATCTCTTAGCTATTCCTAAAGAATCTTTATAGAGTAAACCCTTTGAACAAAAAGAACCTACAGCAATTCTATATCAGTAGTATGTGCCTGTGTGGGAGATTTTTGCTAAAAACGTGACCCAGAGCAGGCAGAGCTGTGCTGGTTTCCTCCTCCTGACGCCTTTTATGTTTAGACACATATTTTATGCATAACACAAGAGAACCCTTCTATGCTTTCAAAACCAAAAAAGAAATACCCTGCTGGGCTTCAGCCATCCACTATTAAGTGGAGTTTTGAAGTTTTGTTTTTACCTTTAACAGAATTTAAGGTTGCATCTAGGAGTGTGTGGAGCTTGTCTGTGGTGTGACAGGTGCTCACACCTCAGTGCTTTGTGTTAGTAGCTTTTTCAACTCAGAGTTGTAAGTGTTTCCAGTCACTCCTGTCTGTGGGGAAAAGGCTGAGGGAATAATCTCCAGCATCAGGGATGAGGAGAAATAGTCCTTGATGCTTTTCTTTGATCCTGGTGGCAGAATTGTGTTTCTTTGGTGCTCTCAACCAGGAAAGTACTGCTAAGAGAATGTAACTCCTGTGTGTCTTGCTGCCTTAAGTTTCAGTTTTCACATTTTCCAGATTCTGTTCTGCATTAGTATATAACTCTGAACTGCATATAAAGTGTTAGCAAGTTATCCTCACAGTTTAGTCAGACAAAACAATCCTGTTCCAGCCCAAGAACCAAGGACACCATTGCAGCTTCAGGCCCCAAAAGTATAAAGAGCAGTGAATTGAGGAGAGCAGGCTGAGAGGATGGGACTTCATAACCTGCAGCTGTAATTGGACAATTAATCCCGGTATGGAAATGGACCAAAACTTATAAAAGTGTGGAAACTTGTGATTCTGGATCCATCTTGGATGTAGCCTTGGCCAGGCTCTTGTACTCCCAAGGTGTATCCTTTGAAGGCCTTTTAATAAATCCCTACTTTATGCCTTTAACTCTGCCCAGCCTCTGTCCTAGGTAGCCTCTCAAGACATGAGTCTTCCCCAAGGAAATGATGGGATATCTGTGAATTTTGCTTTGAAACTTAACAAATATTTAGAATTTTCTGTTTTCCAGCACGAGGACTGAAAGCTTTGATATGCTGGCCCTTTCCTCAGGAATGATGAGGACTCAGTGAAGGCACTTGCTGTGTCAGTGTCTCTTTTAATAACAACAGAGGGTTGAATATCATTTTTCTTCCAGTTCTTGCAAATGAATCTTTGCATGACTCTGCAGGGAGGTGTAGAGTGGGGTCTGTGTGCTCCAGGCTCACAGGTGTGGTTTCATTGCTACAGCTAACATTGAAAAGTGCTGAAAATGCCAAAAAATCATTTGAGTGAAGAACTTGAACTTCTTGGTTTTTTGGGATGTTACTAGTTTTTATTTTGTGCTTTCTTCAGCTCAGTTAAGGTCTTAAAAATACAGCTGCTTGTCATCCCAGTGTGCTTGTTGTGGCAGGTTGGGTGTTTTGGGAAACCTGTTCCCTCAGTCAGTTTGGCTTTCTCCGTGGTTTGATGTGCAGGTTAGTTAGAACTGATTGACCTCCACAGTTTCAAAGTGTATTCTGTGCTCAAACCAGAGCTTTTTGAGTCTTTCCCAAAAAATCTGAGAAATACCTGAAGATGTTTTGCCCACACTGACGTTGTCTGTGAGCCTGATTTTGGGCAAAGTGTTGGTGTCATTTTGGTGACTTGCTGTGAAATTAGGAAGAGTTCCTACATATCCCAAAGCTGCTCCCAGACTGGTTCAGCTGCATTTTACCACTCTTCCTCTCTACCAGCCTTTCTAAAGGAAAAGAAGCTCTTTGGCAGTCCACCACCTAGGGAGGAGATGCTGTAAAGAATTGGGTTGCAGGAGAGCTACTCCTGAGGGAACTTCTGCTGATGGGATGGTTTTTGAGGAGAAGTTGGGGCATAGAGGCTCATCCTCTGAGGAAAGATTTACAGGTTGGGAGCAGCAACATCAAAACTGGGATTAGTTGCACTTTAGATGTTCAAAGCCAGTCTGGACAGGGCCTGAAGCAACCTGGGGTAGTGGAAGGTGTCCCTGCCCCTGGCAGAGGTGTAGAACTGGATGAGCTTAAAGTTCCCTTCCACCCCAAACCATTCCATGATTCTGTGATTTGAATAAATCTTAATCATTATACAAAGAACTCTGTAGAAAAGTATTACTTTCTCCCTCTTGGCTGCTTTTTTCCCCCCTTCTTATATAAAGTGAGCTTCTGCTGGTTTGATTTTGCCTTTCAGCAGAATCAGTAAATCAGAGTGTCTTTTCTTCCCTCTCTAAATGTCTGTTACAAGTGGATAAAAATTTTTAGCAGTTGATTTAATATTCTTCCTGTTAAAATGTTAAGTCAGGTTTTCATTTTTCTTTGTGTATGCCTACTTATGTTGGAAAATCCACAGAATCATGGAATGGTTTGGCATGGAAGGGACCTTAAAACTCATCTTGTTCTACCTGCTGTGGTGGTCAGGGACACCTTCACTGTCCCAGAGTGCTCCAAGTCTGGCCTTGGACACTTCCAGGGATCCAGGGGCAGCCACAGCTTCTCTGGGCACCCTGTGCCAGGGCCTCCCCACCCTCACAGGGAAGGATTTCTCCCCAGTATCCCACCTAACCTGCCCTCTATCAGCCATTCCCCTTGTCCTGTCCCTCCATCCCTGGTCCCTCTCCAGCTCTCCTGGAGCCCCTTTAGGCACTAGAAGGTGCTGTGATGTCTCCCTGGAGCCTTCTCCTCTCCAGGTGAGCACCCCCAGCTCTCCCAGCCTGGCTCCAGCCCTCACAGCACCTTTGTGGTCTCCTCTGGACTCATTCCAGCAGGTCCATGTACCAGGAAAATGCCTGACCTCTAGAAGAAAATCCACAACCTGCTCAAACCCCTCAGATGGTTTCCTGTAGGTTTTCAGTTGCTGACAGGAAGAAGCCTGGCAGTCCTGACTGCAAACATCCCCTTCCCCCTGAGCTGTGTACGTTTGTCTCCTTTCACAGTTGTGCTTCAGGGATAAATGGCAGCTGATGAACTGTTCCTCCTAATTATTAATGCTTTGAGAGAGAAAGCTGTTCTGGGCACTTCCAGTCAAAATGCTGTTGTTACTGCTGTATTTTATGAAAAATCCCTCAGCTAGGATTTTTCTCCTGATAAGCTGAAAAGCCTCAGAAAAGAAATGTAAACAATAATTATCTGATTGCTTGGAATGTGGTTTAGAAGTTGCTTACCAACAGGTGCATCTTTAATTAGTTCCATGTGAATTGTTTTTACTTAATAACCAATCCCAGTCCAGCTGTGTTGGGACTCTGGTCAGTCAGGGGATTTTTATTATTCATTCTTTTCTCACCTTCTGATGTCTCCTTTCTGTTTCTTTAGTATAGTTTTAATAGATCATTTTCATTTCATTTCATATAGTATAATATAATACAATATAATGTAATACAATGTAATGTAATACAATGTATAATATAATATAGTATAATATAATATAATACCATGTAATATAATACAATATAATGTAATACAATGTATAATATAATATAATACAATATAATATAATACAATACAATATAATATAAAATATAATATATCAGCCTTCTAAGAACTTGAAGTCAGTTCTCATCTTTCTGCTCATCCTAGAAACCCTCACCACACCGCAACAATTAATGACCACTCGTTGTGATTTCTTTGCCTCTGGCATTGCAGGTGCCAGTGAAAGTGTGGGGAAGCACATGCTGGAAGCATGCAACAACAACCTGGAGATGGCTGTCACCATGTTCCTGGATGGAGGGGGCATAGCAGAGGAGCCCAGCACCAGCTCTGCAGCCGTGTCTGCTGCCCGCCCGCACCCCGAGTACGTACCCTGGGCATGGCTGTGCCAGCCAGCCTGGCCCTCTGATGGCACTGAGATGGCACTGTGCAAAGCACAGCAAACCAGGCAGCTGCCACTTCTCAGCACAGCATTGCACACTGCTTTGCTCTTGGGCAATTGATTGCTCCAGTGTTCTGGTTTGTGAGTCTCTTGCACTTCAGAAGTTTTCTGGAGCTTTCACCTGCTGTTTTTAACAAAGCCCGAGTCGTTAAAGTAGGGATGCAGTAATAACTAATTTGGCAGTTAGAGAGTTCTTTTGATTCTTATAAATGCAGCTTTGGTTCTTATAAATGCAGCCACCTTACTCCCATTTTATAAATTTAAGGTTGGAAAAAACCTCTAAGATCATCAAGTCCAGCCATCAACCCAGCACCATCACCACATTCACCACTAATCCATGTCCCCAAGTGCCACATCCGTGACTCCACCACTGCCCTGGGCAGCCCGTGGCAGTGCTTTACAACCCTTTCTGTGAAGAAATTTGCCATAATATCTAACATAAACCTCCCCTGGCACAACTTGAGGCCATTTTATCTCATCCTATCTCCTTACCTGGGAGAAGAGTCTGACTTGTGAGGGTTTTATAGTGGTTGTTTAACCAGTTTGACACTGGAAAAGCCAGGCCTGTACACCAGTATGCAGAGGAATCAGCAACTTCAGCACCTTCACCAGTCTCTTACACATCAGTTGCCTGCAAAGGGAAGAGAATTTCCACTTGAGCATATCAGAGAATCTCAGTGCTACCTATTAATGTGACTGCTTGAGATAAAGGGAATATCTTGAGTGATATAAATCACATTCATTAAATATGGTAAGTTAAACATAAGCCAGGCTTTTGTACTTATGAAAATCTTCCACTCCAGGAAAAAGACAGCTGACTTATAGAGGAAAATCCGTGCCTCTCATACTTCTGAAGCACATGTAAAAATTTAAATTTAAATAATTATTTTAGTGCTTTATAGCTGATGTGAGGTGCCTTCCTACTTGAACCTTTAACAAAATTAAAATAGGTATATAGGTTAGTGTTCTTATTTCTAGACAACTTCTGGCACATCAGTGACTCCAGATTTTTCTTGGAATACTTTCTTTTTTATACTCAACACTCTCCAGGTGCTGATCAGCTCAGCATTCCTCATAGGAGGAGAGAACAGTAAATATGCAAATGGAGAGTAACTAGCTGCACAGAGCAATGAAAGTTGTGGAGGGAAAGAGCAGGGTCAGTGCATCCTGCTGACATCCTGAGTTACCTTTTGAAACCTGCATGGTCAAGAGCTGCAGAGTGCACTCTTCACACCTTGGGAGTCTGGGGGAAGAGGGAGCTCACAGACAAGATGTAGCAATGGATGAATCCTGCACATAGATCTATGGGCCAGGTGACCACACTGTTGTCACAGAGCTGCTTGTGATTTCTTTGTGATTTCCTCTCTTCTCCTAATTGTAGTTTTGGATTACCTGTAAGTGTCTGCAAGTGTA
This sequence comes from Molothrus aeneus, assembly GCF_037042795.1. Lineage (NCBI taxonomy): Eukaryota > Metazoa > Chordata > Aves > Passeriformes > Icteridae > Molothrus > Molothrus aeneus. Next base: position 4,644,141 of record NC_089655.1, on the reverse strand, counting down.
ACTGACTGAGCTGTGGACATGTGAGGGAGCCCAGTTATGTAAGCCAAGGACTGCTTCAGAAATGGGGGAAATGGCCATCTTGACCTGGTTTCCTCCTTCTGGAAAACAGACAGGTGTGACTTTCAGGTGGAAGCAAAAAGTCTTCTGACAGACAAAAGCTGGTAAACAGGAAGATAATAGTTTTTTCCATGTAGCTAGCAAGGAAAGTAGGATGGCAAGTAGATTATTTAACATCTTTTGGTAAGGTTTTAAAAACTTCCAAGTTCTAACAAAGTTATTCAAGAACAAAACATGTTTAAATATAGATTGACAGAGTCTGGGATCAAGTCACTCAGGGGTTTGTGTAATGTTTTATCAAAGGTTATCCATGCCAGCTCTCAGTGCACAGGGTACCAGGTCCAGCAGCAGTGCCATGAGTGGGAACAGATGCTCCCATGAGGTCCCACTTAATCCCAAACCCCTTCATTCTGTGCAATGGTACCAGCAGCATCTTTAACTGGTTCAAGTTGCAGGAGCCTTGGAGCATAATGAGATGTGGTTTGTAAGCACTTGGAATATTATCATCTCTCTGATTTTTCTTTTTTGTTTCCTCTCCTTTGATAGGGATGAAGTACGAGCTCCAATTCCTCAAAAGCAGGAAATCTTAGTAGAGCCTGAGCCCTTGTTTGGAGGTAGGCTTGTGTTCTTATTTGGTTTCTGTTTTCTTTACCTTGAGGTGAGCTAAGTGACAAAAGAAAATCAAAACTTGTTTAATAAGAAGAAATAACACCAGTGGTATTAAAAATCTCACCCACAAGAGATGCTTTATTCCCAGGGGTACTAATTTACTAAATCTTGCTTCATGAGACTTTGTGAGGTGGCAGCCAATTAACTTAATTAAGTATACATCTGGGGACCTAGAACTGTGGGGTACTGCTGTGGAAATGTTTGAGGTGCTGGGATGGAAGATGGAGCTTTGGCTGATGAGTGAAAATGAAGAGGACAAATGGCTGTATCTTGAGATGACAGATCAGAAAGAAGGGCTGAACTCTGTGATTGCTCATACCCTTCTCCATTTCTCATGCAGGAATTTAATTTGCTCTTTAAGCTGTGCTGTGCACAGCTCTTCTTGTCTCTGTCCTTCTCATGTGGACCAGGTCATTTCTGGGCTGGCCTTTGCCATGTCAGATGGATTGAGAGCTTTGCTCTTTTCACCAAGAAGGCTGTGCAAGTGCTTGTCACTGCAGTGGTCTCACCCCATGGGAAATGCTCTTTCCTATCTTTTAGTAGAAAGGGGAAGGAGGCCAAGCTTCAGGTGTACCCTGGAACTGATTTTTTCTTGACTCTTTTTCAACATCAGAGAGGTGTTTAGCCAGGATGCACAAGTGGAGGGTGGTTCAGAGGGAGCACACAATGCCAGGCAGTACAGGTGCACACCACCTCCCTTTTTGCTGTACTTGCACTGATAGCAATATTAGCTTTTCTAGTTTTAGTCCTTCTAGCAATTTTTTTTTCCCTGTGTGTTTTAGGAGCTGGACAATTTTGACTCCTTTATTATGTTTCAGTCCCCAGTCCCATCAGAAAATGTTTATTCCTTAGACAGAATATGAATCACTGAAATGGACTAACTTAACTTCTACTTCTACATACTGATGTGAGATGCATAAAGTAAGAACAATTTGAAAAACTTAATTTGCACTTGGGCAAAAAGGGAATGCTGTACAAAGTATCTGCTTTCCTTGAAGTGTTTTTGCACTTCTGTGAGCTTCATTGATGTAGTTTTGTGACATTCCCCTTGCTGCTGAAAGGCCACCTTGTCAGCAGCAGTGAAACTGGACTTTGAAGGTCTCAACCATAAGAAGCAGTGACTTGGAAACAAGGACACACTGTGTTTGTCTAATCCTTGCACTTCCCATCCTGCCTGGATTTTGGAAGTGGGGAGTTTAGTAGTTCTGCAGCAGGAAATGTGCATCCAGAGGAAGATGCCCTGCTGATGCCTCTCTGAAGATAGAGGAGCTCTCTGCACTTTTTCCTGTGTCCCAGCAGTGTTTTTGACACAGATCTGTTCACTCCTGTGGGTTATTAGGATTCAGATCTGTTGATCCTAACGCTTGGTGTTCTTACGCCTACCTGTTCACACTGATCCCAGTGACATGTCACTGCCCTGGGTCAGTGATTCCCTCCTGGCACTCTCTGATCCAGCAGTGCCACTTGTGTTTCTGGCACAGAGCAGCCTGACAGAGTAGCTGAACCTGAAGAGATAATTGGTCTCAGCTGTAGCCTTACAGCAGGGGAGGTGACAGTTTCTGTTTTTAAGGGTCATACTGAGGTGGTTGTATAAGCTCAGGTTTTTCCCAGCTGAAGAGGTGACCCTGTGTGTTTGTGCCCTGCTGGGTACATGGATCCCATCATTGAGTACAAAGGATCCTCCTGGATTGCTGAGAGCCTCTTCACCTGTTCTGCCTGGCAGGGCCATGCTGCTTTTGCTGAAGTGGTCCTTCAGTTCCTGTTCCAACTGAGTTCAAGTTGTTCTGAGGTTGGCTTGTGCCTAAGCACTCAGGGTGAAGGAGACCTTACTCCCTGGAGTTGAGAGGTGTTATTCCCCAGCACATCCCTTCTTCAGGCTTGCTTTCTGCTGTATAATCACATTTCCACTGGGTATAGGTTGTATTTATTTGAATTTGTTTTTATTTATTATGTCTTGTAGCAATTGGGCTTTGAAAGTTCTGTCTTTCAGTTGATGGGAAAGGAGATAAGTAGCTGCAATAATCTTGACAGGCAGTTTTGTTTTCCTTCCAAGTTCAGTGTTTGTGCTGTACCTTAGGATTTTAGTGGGACTTGAGGGTGCTATTTCTGATTCCCTCCTGGGCTCTCTGCAGATAATCAGTTCTGAAAGTTTCCTTGCAAACAGCAATGCTGGATCTACTGGAAGAGTGTAGCTGGGACAGGATCAGGATAAGAGTTTAGAAAAGAGTAGAAATGCATTGTAGAAAAAACAATGTGCTTCTTCATAAAATAAAAACAAAACAATTCTCATGGAGTTTAATCTTTTGAAGTCTTTCATCCCTTTGAAGGCCTTGGGTAAAATCTTGGCTGGAATTGTGACAAGGTGATGCTGTGACAGCACTGCCACTCCATGCTGAAGGGTCTTGGCAAGCCCATCAGAAGGGGCTTTAAGCCTCTCTGTATTGTTGGTACATGTTTTGTTTCTGGGCTAAGGTTTGCTGGAGGGAGGATGTGTTAGGAAATGGAATTTACAAATTACCTTCTGCTTATTTCCATCCATCTCCAGCCCTTCCCAATGACCTCTACTCCCACATAGTCCCTGCTTGGGGTTCCTATTCTCTTCTCCTACACATGTGATGGAAAGTACTAATATGTATTTATTTTGATAATATACTTTTCAAATAATTCTTTCCTGTGTTTTAAAGCTCCTAAAAGGCGCAGACCTGCTCGCTCAATATTCGATGGCTTTCGGGATTTTCAGACAGAAACCAGTAAGTGTCTACAGATCAGTAAGCCTGATATTTTATTTTATTAGTTTTAATGCAAATAAGATGGAGAAATCATTCCTGTTGTAGGCTAGGACAGCTTTCAGTTGTTGAAACGTTTTTAAATTGTCAATTGTGTAGCAGGGTACATTATTAGAAGTATAGAATTATAGAATTATGATTATCACAGTATATTCTGTCTGCTTTGGTGTTGCTAACTCTCAAAAAACCCCTTTTTCTGCTCTAGAGGGAACTGAAAAAGGGGAAGAATCCTAACACCCAAGTAGAAATTAAATTAATCCACTGGATATTTCTTGGCTAGGCAGTGGACATTCTGGCACTTGAATTACATTGGAGTAGCCCTGAGGCTTCCTCCTTGAGCAGGAGGTTCTTGTGGCTTTAATTGCTGTTTGCCCTTGGCTGTTCTTGCACAGAATCTCCAGATGCCAAAGCATGGCTGTTATTTCATCCAGGAAGTGTCACAAAATGTGATTCTGTGACAGCACAGCACCAGGTGTTTCACATGGCTGTTGTGCTGATGTTGCTGGAGCGTTCCTGAGGTGTAACCACAGAATCAGGAAAGTTGGAAAAGTCTTCTGAGACTGAGTCCAACTGTTTTCTCAGCAATAGCAAGGCCACCACTGCCCCATGTCCCACATCCACATGTCTGTTAAATCCCTGCCAGGGCTGGCCAACCCTTTCCATGAAGAAATTGTCACTAGTATCCAATCTCAGCCTCCCCTGGTGTGACCTGAAGCTCTTTCCTCATCCTGTCACTGGTTACTGGGGTCCATGGACCATGTTCCCACACAGTTAGGGGTTGGCTGCCAAACTGAAAATAGGTGTTGATAGTTACTTTCTTTCCCCTTTTCCAGCAATGATGAACACAACAAGTATTGACATCAGTGGCAGCTTTAGAAGTGAAAATGCACCATGTGCAGAATCAATACCCTTAAATTTTTTCTCACCATCTTCCAGCCTGGACTAGCAGAGGGTGTTCCAGCCCATGGCTGATCTTTAGGGTCTTCCAAACCAAACCACCCTGTGATTCCATTCTTAAGACATTTAGAGAATGCCCAACATGTGAGAGATACACTGTAAGGGTTTATGGTGAAACTTTATCATGTTTTTTGGCAGAACTTGACAGATGGACATCACTGTCTGGCTGTCTCTGGAAAAACAGCCCTGGCCATGAAATTCCAGATTATCTCCTGGCTCATAGGGCTACTCCACAGGGATGCTTTACTCCCTGTATGTCTGCTCAAGCATGGTTTTTATGCTTTGGCCCATTGACATTTTTATGCTTTGGCTCCTTCCACACTGGAAAAGTTGTGGCCATGGGATTGTTATTGCCCATTTCAGCCTAAAATGGTTCCATAAAGTACATCATGTATTTGCTGTGATTTACCTTTGTTGTCCATGGTCCTGTCTGTGTAGGAAATGTGTTCTGTACTATTTCAGATGGAATTGATACTCTTTGAAAGAGTATCAATCCAAATCCAAAGAGATTTCTCCACGTAAACTAAATCTGTTTCTTTGTTTCTTTGCTGTGGGATTGCCCCACAACCAACTAATGGAAACACTACAATAGAAACATTCCTTTTAAAAGTTACATTGCTACAATCTAGCTGAGTTTCCCATTTAAAAGCATCACTGGGGACAAGTCACGGCTTTTTTTGGCTCCTTTGTTTTCAAATGTTGGTATGTGACCCCTCAGGTTTATTAAGATATTGTTTAAAAGAGAAAGTTGAGACAGGGAGGTTCTGCCCTTCCCCACCAGCTAATCTTGTTCAGTGGGGTCTCACCCTGGCACTCTCTGTAAGAGATATCCTGGGATTGGCACTCACTAGCTGCCCTAGCCTGTTCTCCCCAAAGCTCCCAGGAGCTGGAGAGAGTTTCACCCCAGCAACTGTGTGTTTGAGCATTTAGGCAGTGATGAATGGCCCTGGTGAGTGTGTGTGTCTAACTCCTGTCCCTTTCCTCCTGGGGCTGTGCAGTCCGGCAGGAGCAGGAGCTCCGCAACGGAGGGGCCGTGGACAAGAAGCTGACGACGCTGGCAGATCTCTTCAGGCCTCCCATTGACCTGATGCACAAAGGCAGCTTTGAAACGGTGAGGGCTCACCCTTGGGGGTCAGCATGCATCCATGGCTGGACAGTCAGGAAGTTGCAAAATCCTGGGCAGTGATAAGTGTTTGGTGGACTGCCCATGGGAATGTTGGTGATGTGTTGAAGGAGTTCACTGGTGATGGTGTCACCTGGAATGGACCCATCAGATCTCTTCAGGCCTCCCATTGACCTGATGCACAAAGGCAGCTTTGAAACGGTGAGGGCTCACCCTTGGGGGCTGAGGGGAAGGGGGTCAGCATGGATCCATGGCTGGACAGTCAGAGGTTGCAAAATCCTGGGCAGTGATAAGTGTTTGGTGGACTGCCCATGGGAATGTTGGTGATGTGTTGAAGGAGTTCACTGGTGATGGTGTCACCTGGAATGGACCATCAGGATCATCAAGTCCAAGTCCTCACCATGCAGACCACGTTGTTTTGTGTTTCAATATCAGTGTGGCAAATCAGATGTGGTGAAAGGCTTCAGTGAGCAAGGGAGGCTGGTCAGGATGGGAAAATTGCATCCCTTGCACTGTCTCCGTAGAGGACACAGAAAAAGCTGGAGTAGGATTGCTTTGCACAGGTGAGGGAGGATTCTGCAAAGGTCAGTGTGGTTTTGCAGCACAGCCCTGCTGAGAAGCTCAGGTGGAGTTAACATGGCTGAGTGGCTTCTGATACCTGAGTGAGTAGAAGTATTTGAATGTGTCTTTGCCATCAAGCCACAGCTTCATCCTCAGTGGAGCTGTTGTTCTTCTATAAAATCACAGTGGTTCTTTTACCTCTGGTGGTGCTAGGGAAAGTATCCCAGAGATACAGGACACTGTCAGCTTTAAACAATCTCAGGTGTCACCTTCTCTGACTGTGTTGGCATGTGTGGATCTATCCCTAAATTGTTAAGATATAGATCAATGACTTAAGTAATGATTAGAGAACATGCAGATTGGTAGATATTTTTAATTTTTGAGTCTGTAATTTCCAGATATTTTTCAGAAATTCCAGTCACTACTAAACTTTCTCCTGGTCACCTTTGAATAGATGAGCTTGATGATGGAAATTATCATTATTTTTACTGCATGAGAATGCAAAGTAATGAATAAATGGTGCAATACAACTGCACGAGTCTGCAATACAACTGACTGACTGAACAAAAATATTATTTACCTTGTTTTCACATGTGCCTTGACTGCTGTGCACAAGTACAAGAGCACTGCTGGAGAGCTTTTGGTGAAACACTGTGTGCCTTTATGGAGTCTCCAGCTCTCATCCCATTACCCTCATCCCTCTTTTTATGCTTCCCATATCACTGGGGATCAGTTGCCTTGTCACTAATTCCTGTGTTCTGAGGGTGCCCTCCACAATCTCCTTAACAGAATTCTAGCTGTGAGAGGATGCTGGCAGAGAACAGCAGTGTCCACCTTGGGGAGGAATTTGGTGCAGTGGGAGCAGAGGAGCAGCCTTAAAAGATGTGTTTCAGGTCTTCCAGCTGATGGTGCTTGCTGGGCCTGGGGTCCAGAGCTGTTGGTGACTGTGGTATTTTCAGAGACCCTCATGGAAGGGAGGAAAGGGTGAATCTGACTCCATGTTCTTAGAAGGCTAATTTATTATTTTATGATATTATGTTGTATTAAAGAACGCTATACTAAAGAATAGAGAAAGGATACAGACAGAAAGCTAAAAAGATACCACTCAAAAACTTGTGACTCTTTCTTCAGAGTCCAGCACAGCTTGGCCCCTGATTGGCCAATAAGTAAAAACAATTCACTTGCAACGAGCACCTCTTGGTAAACAGTGTCCAAACCACATTCCAAAGCAGCAAAACACAGGAGAAGCAAATGAGATAATATTGTTTTCATTTTTCTCTGAGGCTTCTCAGCTTCCCTGGGCAAAGAGATTTTTCAGAAAATATGTCAGTGACAGGTGACACCAGCAAATGTGTGGTTAAAGGCACCAGTAAGGGGAATTCACATGGCAACAGGCAGTGCTGCTGCAGGAGCAGTCAGCAAGTGCCCTCTGAGCTCTGCTGTGGAGTTGGAGATGGGTGCTTGTCTCTCCTTGGGTCTTGTTGGAAATGTATGAAGGCTTCAGCAGTGTTGATGGTGGCCTCTGTCACAGTCAGAAGTGGTGTCAGAGTGTGAAATAAATGATTGATGGATTTGTTTGTCCTAAAGTCTCTGCATTCTTATTCAGTCCTGAAAGGTAATTTAAAAAAGGGGTGGGCTGGGGTTGGGGAGGGGGTTTGTGTATACTCACATTGCCCTGCTCTGTGCAGTACCTGCACACTTTCTGGTGTTGGCACTCACCCTGCTGTGTTCTTGTCCAGTTCCTTGTCCCATGGGATACCCTTCATTTCACACTGATGCTCCTCAGCTTCCTTGCAATGTCACTCTTCTCACCTTCTCACTGTGTTGACCATTTCCCTTTGCATTTTACCTTTTCTGACTGCAAACTGCTCTACTGCTTCAGCCTGGAACAGTGTAAGGCCCCAGTGACCACAGCCTCCCAAAATTCATCTCTAGCAAGCTGCTCTTGGCTTCTCCCTTCTCTGTATGCTGAGATAAATGGATATAAACCATATGATAAACCAGAGATGCTCATCACATTCCAGAATATCAAAGACCAAATCCTGTCATTGTGATGCTCTTGTAGTTAAGCTTAGATCTAAGTGGGGTTTTCTTTCCAAGGCTGGTGTGTGGTGTGTTCCAGCCTCTGGAGGGGTGGGCAGGAGCACTCTGCCAGGGTTGAACCAAGCTCATTTATCAGAGAACCATTTAGGATTTAGGGCTTCCTTGGCAGGAGTAGTGACATCTGGGTTTATCTGAGTATCTTTGTCACTCATCAGCTGCTGCTGCTCTTTGGGTACTTTAAGATTGGTTTTTGATAGTAAGTGCATGTAACTATTTTTATTTTTCCCCAAGAAACCTCACTTTTCTTGAGTTACAAGGAAACTTTGTTACCAGTAAGGCCCAAAAAGTTGCTGTTTCATTTTAACTTAGTAATACTAGCTTTAGGAATAGGTGGGGTTAACTCCATGGGAAAAATTAATTTGAATTAAAATTCATTTCAAAAGTAAAAACTTTGGTTTGGGGAATAAAGTAATTTTTGAGTGTTGAATGACATTTTTTGGGGTTTTTTTACCTGCTTATATGAAAAAGCATTGTGCTCCACATGCAGAACAGCTTATGATCACTGTACTTGTAAGGTTCAGTGTGTGACTGACTAAACTAGAGTTCTCCCATTAATGTGGAATCTGTTAGGAATAAATCACTCAAGTAAAATAAATAAATTACACAGCAAACATGTCTGATAGAGGAGAGTGTGGTTTTGTTCTCATCTCAGGCTGCTCTCAAGAATTGCAGGTGTTCTCTCTACATGCCTATGATGTGAGAGATGATTGAATTTGAGGGGGACACACCAAAGGGACTTAGCTTGCACTTCTTGTGGGCAAGGATGGGTCTGGTGTGTGGAGTTCTGTGCTTAACACTCAGCAGGGTTTCAGTGAAGTGACTGAATGTCACATTGCAGAGTTTCAAGTCTGTCTATAAGATTTCTTTTTCCCATTTAAGAATAACCTTTTTTTAGCTGCTGCCTGCTTTACAGTTGAGACTGAGGGGTTTTTTGTTTCTACTTAAAAAGCAGCAATCATTTGGAAGCTGACCTTGTATTCAAGTGGAGCAATTACCTGTGCATAAAGTGCTTCTGGCCTGGTTTGGGTCAGCAGTTGCAGGTGCAGCTGTGGCTCAGGGGTGCCTGGGTGCTGAAAGGATCTGTGCCCTGCCCCAGGTAGGAAGGAGAAGTGTGGCCTAAACAGGAGATTTCTTGTTTGGTTCTGTCTTGCTCTGACTCTCTGTCAGCTGTTATCTTCCCCACTGAGTCACAGAAATGTCCAGAGAATCACAAGGTGCTGGCTCCACTTCCTTCTTCTCTCTGCTGCCTTGAAAGGATTGCATTTCAAAACTGAGCCAGCAGGAACCACCCCAGCATTTCTAAACCATACATGTTCAGAGAAGTCAAATGGGAGGAAAACTTATTTTTAGTAGTGCAGGAGCCAGTTCCACAGAGATCCAGCACTGTGCATAAAGCAAGACTTGTCTCACAGATTGTCTCACCAGGTTGCTGGTGTAGTGATGAATTGTGTGACTGGGCAGAAAGGGTAAAGGCACACTTAGGGCAGATTGGATTGCTTTGGGTTGGTTTTTGCATCTGGGCTCCACTGGCTCTGCTCTCAAGGAGTGGCTGTCCTGTACTGCCCTGTCTGTGGGCTCTGTGAGTGCCTTTATACTTCAAAGGAGGAGGGGAATGGGGGGTTGCACTTGGTCTTGGAAACAGAGGATCTAAATCCATCAGATCCCAGCTTTTGGGATACACAGGCCAGCTCTTGAGCCTTCCCTTGTTGCCTTGTCACTTACCAAAATCACCCTAATATAATCTCCAAATCCACAGTGTTTCTTCTCCTCACACTGTTGTCCTTCCACCCTCTCAGAAGAACCCTTTGAGCTGTGTAAGAACTCTGTGTATGAGATAGCAGCAGTTTAACTTTGCCCTTTAAATGTTAAATCCAAAGTTTGCCTTTAGAAGGAAGTTAAAAGTAATTTCAAAAGCTCTGACTGTTCTGCAAGTGAAAACTCAGTTTTATAGTTTTTCTTTTTCGAATTTCCTGCTTGCATCCTTCCAAGGCCCTTAGCTGGACAAAGGAGAGGTAGAGCCAGAGGTTTGCATTAATATTAAAATATATAGAGAGTGAGGGTAGAAGAAGGAGATTCACTTTCCAGCTTTCTAATTACATATTTTTGGAAGTGTTCTTTTAACAGACTGCATGAGAACACAGGACTAAGGCAATCCAATTGACTTAAATAACATAAGGATTTTTATTCCCTTTAAACTTGGGCAGTGCCTCTAGGCCTCATATCATACTGGTTTCTTAGAACTAATTCTCAAAATGCAGTTAGCTCAAAACAAGTCCTTTAAATAAAAGCATGACAATTATTTATTATTTAAGACCCTTGCCAGTTACTTAGGTGTCACCTTCCCCACTTTTCTCACCTGGTGACCTGGATGCTGGCAGTGTAAATTAGTGGTGAGTAGTTAGTGTGAGGCCCCTTGTGGGAATAGGACTGTTCCATGCTTCTGCCTTCATTTTTTTTTCCTTTTTAGTAATACAAAAGCTGCCTCTGCAGGGCACTTGGCCACACAGACTGATTTTGTAGGCTGAGATTCTTGCCTTGGTGAAGCTGAGTGTGTGGGGTTCACTTGTCTGTCTGTCACACAGGTGACAGGCAGACTGTTCCAAACTGCACAGGCTAAAATTCATTTCAAAAGTACAAACTTTGGTTTGGGGAACAAAGTAATGGCCAAAGAGCAACATCTTGCATAACATCCTGATTCCCCTAAATTTTTTTATCCTTTGAATTCCTTAACAGTAGATTACCCAGCAGGATGGTGAGCATAACTTTTAAATTTATTTTTTTTTTAAGCAAAGAGAGTTCCTATGTCAGCTCCAGTCTTTCCAGGTGGTAAGAGCATTCCTGCTGTTGATCTAGCCCTCTTTTTTTCAACAGGTATGACAGTTCAGCGATCAGAATTACATTCTTGATCAAACTCCTACCATTAACTTGCAACCAAGCAATCAGACAGTGCCAGCTTTGTGACTCAAACCAGTAAGATTTCTTCCTGCGCCTTCCTGTCTCCCTCCCCACTTGCAGTCTGGATAAGCAGCATCAAAAAAGGATGCCTAATTGGGCAGTTGGACAGTCACAGAGTAACTCAAAACTCGGAGAGAAAAAGAAAACGTGCAGAGAAGGGGTGCTGTTGAATCAATGCATGTCCTCTGTCAATTATGCAGCCTACTTAACTAGATGGTCCATGGGTTTATCTTTAGACTGAGCAGGTCTTTGTTGTCAGATCAGTGGGACTGACTACACTTTTCCCTGAATAAATACTTTATTCAGCAGTGCCATGTGTGTCCCCCCTCTGAGTTGCTTTTCCCTCCCTGTGCTTGGCTTGTTGAAACGCAGCAGCTCTGTTCATCGATGTGATTCTGTAATTCAACCAGGCTCATTTAAAGCAGATCCTTCAGCCCTGCCTTCTTTGTTGTGGGTGCCTTTTCACTAGCTCTGTCCATCCTCCTCACTGTGAAGGGGTTTGGTGGAAGGCCTGGCAGTGGTAGAAGCCATCTCTGATCATTGCTGGCATCGGTGCTGTCTGGTCCTTCATTCTCATCTAACCAAGTTTTTCCTTCTGCTTCCAGGCCAAGGAGTGTGGTCAGATGCAGAACAAGTGGCTCATGATAAACATTCAGAACGTGCAAGATTTTGCCTGCCAGTGCCTCAACCGTGATGTGTGGAGCAATGAGGCTGTGAAGAACATCATCAGGGACCACTTCATTTTTTGGCAGGTGAGAAATTGCATGGGGATGGATGTGTGGTTGACTCGGTGCCTTGGTAGATGGGACAGTGGGAAAAAAAAATTGAATTATTTGGAAAAGATGGAATTCTCCTGGTGAATCTGCAGAAAAGGTGTGTTTCATGGAGTGTATGTAGTTTATGGATGGAGGTGGAATTCATGGATATGCATTTGAAGGCATAAACTGCCTTTCACTACATGGAGAGCTAGAGGCTTAATTCCAGCTTTTCAGAGTTACAACTGTTTGTACCATTTGCAGTTTATACTGTAGAAGAGAGAAAAACTCTGTGCATTTTCAAGGTACAGTTTGTTTTGTTCCCTCCCCAGCCACTAATGTGCCCGATTTTGCAGGTGTACCACGACAGTGAGGAAGGCCAGCGGTACATACAGTTTTACAAATTAGCAGACTTCCCTTATGTCTCCATCCTGGATCCCAGGACAGGTAAGACAAGTGGCAGCTGCTTTGCATGCAGTTATCCCATGGGAAGCACTGACAGTTGTAGGCTGGAATACTTTCCACTGCAGTTTGTGTTACACTGGGCTGAAGAATCTCAAGGACTGACTCAGCATGTTCCTGGAGGAACTAAGGGAATTAAACACCCAAAACTTGCAGAAATTTTGTGTATTTAAAGCTTGGCAAGTATTTTGCTTAGAAAGTGAAAATAGTTCCATCTGGTGGAAAAACTCTGAATTCTTTTTTTTGAAGTCTTTCAAAAGCTTCTTGAAGTCATGTGATAAATAACTACAATATTTGTAATTGCTGCATGAATCTGCTTTCTGCTCCTCCCACAGAGCTTTGTGAGGCTCAGCAATGACTTTAAATTGGTTCTTAATTTTGAAATACCATCTTGGCTTCGAGTTTTTGTTTTGTTTTGCTTGGTTTTTACCTGAACAATCACACTTCTCCCTCTCCCTACAGCTCTTTCAAAGTTTTTGCTTTTTCTTCTGTATCCAGCAGATTCTTTTATCATCATATAATGCAGCTGCCTGGTTATATAATGTTGGTCTGGTCTCCTGTGTCTAAGGACTGAAATAATAGAGATGAGACCTCTGTGTAACTGACTTAAACCACCTAAAAATACATACATTTTTTAATACTGCAACAGAAGTTAGAAAACTCTTCTTAGCACTTTACTTCTGGGAACAAATGCTGTTTGCCAAGGGTTAGAATCAATTTAGCAAGAATGGAGAAATCCTTCTTCATAAACTCAGTGGTTTTGTTTGAGGCCAAATTCACCATTCTGTGCTCACATTCGCATTGGTTAAAGGACAAGAATGGAAATAAACTGTGTCTGTATCCATGTCTGTCCCTTTTCAAGGGGGTGGAAGGAGGAAGCTCCATAATTATCAGGTGGTTGCCTGTAGGAAGCTGCAGTTCCTCAGACAGGGACTTCTGCAGCAGTGATTTGGTGTGTTTGATGTGAAAAATGTCAGTCACTTGTTTTTAAATTTTTAAAAGTTTAATAGTAATAAAACGGTTATAAAAATAGTCATATAATTAGAGTAATGAAAATTTGGACAATTTGGATTAGGACAATATGAGACAATAGAAACAAAAAGTTACAGACAGTCCAGGTACCTTTTCTGGGAAACATAAGCCCCAAAAAGGACACACATTAACAGAGGATTAACCCTTAAAAACAATAACCTGTTGCATGTTCATACACCTCATACATGATGCATAAATTCCATTCAAACACAGGATTCTGTCCCATCAGTGTCAGCTTCTTCCTCTGAATCCTAAAGGCATCTTCAGGGCTCAGCAAGGCAGGAAGAAGTTTGTTTCTTCTGAAAATGGAGCAATAAATTCCCTTTCTCTGAAAGATTTAGGTGTCCTGTGGCTGCTATCTCAGTGGGAGTACCTCATTCCTCTCTTTTAAAAAAAGTATCTTACATAGCTTAGTTTCTATTTTAATATGTTATAACCCAAAACCATATTTAACACACTACTTAAGAGAATTAATACAGCATCACTTTCTAACATAAAATATCTAATATTCATTTTAATATTTGTAAAAAGCTAATTATAAAATACACATTTTTCACATTTGACCGCTAAACTGCAGCGTTTTGCTGAAATTTCGTTTGATAACACCTTTTGTTCCCTAGGCCAGAAGCTCGTGGAGTGGCACCAGTTGGATGTGACTTCTTTCCTGGACCAAGTGACCGGGTTCCTGAGCGAGCACGGCCAGCTGGACGGCCACTCCAGCAGCCCTCCCCAGAAATGCTCCCGCTCTGTAAGTGTGAGGCTCCCTGGGGACAGCCTGGAGCAGCACTGTGACCTGTGCTTGTCCAGCTCTCCTGATTTCCCAGACATGCTCAAGGAGTTGGTGCAGGGGCGTGCAGAAACACAGCGTGCCAGGGAGTGCCTTCTCCCAGGGTCACTGTTTGTGCTTTTGGCACTTGCTTTGGATTTAGCAGTCAGAGTGTGAAAGGAATATTGATTACTCCATGCAGAACTCCAAGGAGAAACCACTAATTACAGCATGCCTAGCTTTCCCTGCTGTGCATTCCTGACAGGCTTAGTGGCTTCCCTTCTGGAAGACTGATGTCCTTTTGGTTTTCAGTACATGTTTGCAGGCAGTTGTGATGTGTGTGTTGTTGAATTTGCAGGGTCCTCAGGACAAAGGGGGAATTGAGAATCTGACTCCATATTCTAAGAAGGCTAATGTATTATATATCATATGATAATATTATATTACATTACATTATATTATGCTAAAACTATACTAAAGAATAGAGAAAGGATACAGACACAAGGCTTAACAAGAATGATAATGAAAATTTGTGACTCTTCTCCAGAGTCCAACACAGCTGGATGTGATTGGTCATTAAGTTAAAACAATTCACATGAAACCAATCAAACAACCACCTGTTGGTAAACAATCTCCAGACCACATTCCAAAGCAGCAGCCACAGGAGAAGCAATCAGATAATTATTGTTTTTATTTCTCTCTGAGGCTTCTCAGCTTTCCAGGAGAAGAATCCTGGGCAAAGAGGATTTTTCAGAAAATATGACAGTGACATGTTGTGTGCATCCCACAGGAGAGTCTCATCGATGCCAGTGAGGACAGCCAGCTGGAAGCTGCCATCAGAGCCTCCCTGCAGGAGACCCATTTTGATTCCTCCCAGGCCAAGCAGGAGAGCAGGTCGGATGAGGAGTCGGAGTCAGAGCTTTTTTCTGGAAGCGAAGAGTTTATTTCTGTTTGTGGATCTGAGGAGGAGGAGGAGACAGAGATTCCAGCCAAGCTGAGGAAGTCTCCACACAAGGACTTGGGGTATAAAAAAGAGGAGAGCCGGAGGCCTCAGCCTGAGCCCTCTGCAAGGACTGAGCCTGGGACAACATCAAACCACAGAGTCTTGCCCTGCATTGAGGCAGGGGCTCTGGAGGAGTCACCTGACAAGCCTGAAAGTACCTTCAGGGGCCTGGACGTGAATGGTAAGTGCCCCTTTTTATTGCTTGTGTTGGGGCTTTTTTGCCTGAAACTGTTCATAGGCTGCCAAGCCTGGTTTCATCCCTTCTTTTAAAAATCCCTTCTGATTTCCTCCCTCCTTGCCAGCAGACCTGTGAGTGGTTCAAGAGCAGTACCACTTGGGCACAGCAGTGCCCCAGCCTGCAGAGCCCTCTGGGTTCCCTGACTCAGGGCCTGCCCAGGAGTAAAATCCACTCTGGTGTAACACAAGTGCTCTGGGCACTGCCTGGGGTCAGTCACTGCTGCTTTGGAAGAGTCCTGAGCCTTGAGCATTGTGATAGAAATTTATCTCCACAGCCTGGAACCTTGTGTTTGTCTCCAGTCCCTCACCCTGCTGTGCTGTCCCACCTAAAATCTACCCAGGAGCTCAACTCAGCTGCCCTGGTGTTAACTTGTGATAAATTCCTTTGTGTAGGACCAAAGGCACAGCTGATGCTGAGGTATCCAGATGGAAAGAGGGAACAAGTTTCACTGCCTGAACAAGCTAAACTTCTGGTGAGTGGCCTTAATGGGAATCCTTGTCTGAGTAGAGGAAAGATGAAACTGGAGGATTTCTGTGCCTGGGGAGACACTGTTGAAATCTCTGGTGGGAGACTTGTATCCAGGGAGTGCCTGCACTGTGTTCCATGTCATTCTCTCTGGTTCTGTGTGTCTCCACTGCAGCTTGGGTTTTGTGTACACTCCAGTGTCTTCCTCAACCCCCACACTGCTCATTTCATTGTAAAATGACTCTAAATGGCTTTTGCATGAATTGTTAATTACCATAAAATGCTCTCAGCTTCCTCATTTCTGGGGCTTTGTTTCTAAAGTAGTTGGTTCCCATGGTAAAATCAAAGGGAAAACTCCTCATTCTCCATCTCTCCCATCATACTTCCACCCTCCCTTCTGGACATGGATGTTGGAGCAGACTTTGGAGGAAGTTCTCCCCAAACAAATTTATTACACAATGTGGTGGTTTTGCATGGGAGGTAGAATTTTGATCAATTACTGTGCCTCAGGTGTGTGTCTCAACTGTGCTTTGGGCTCCTTACTTTGGAGAATTCCATGTGAATGGCATTTCCTTCAAAATACTCCAGGGAGCAGAGTGTAAAGAGGTTACTGTGCTCCTGTTTGCCATCAGTTTTCAGGACACAGTGGCCATTTAAGCTCATTTAAATGTAGTCAATCTAACAGCTGGAGTCATAGGGAAGGCAAAAGCACACCTCATCAGAAGGATTTTATGTAGATTTGGGAGAAAAGTGACAGAAAATGGGGCTATTGCCTAGCCAGCAGCTCTAGGAATATACAGTGTCCTCAGCTTATGTTCTCATCCTTGACTCTACTGCTTGAAAATAAAAGGAAAAAAAAAGCTTGGCTGCCTTTTGAATGCAGATTGTTAAGTAAATTTGCATTGCATTGTTAAGTAAATTTGCATTTTATCAGACATGTAGCACTCTTGAATACTTGAGCAATTCATTTAGGCAGTACAAAAGTGTTAAATTGAAATAAATCCTGACTTTTGGTTTGGCTCCTTTTATTGACTGTGGAAGTTAAAGGAAATTTATCTCAGCATATGATTTCCCTTTTGCTCTAGAGTCAGCAGAGGAATTTAGCTGAGTCAAGGTTTGTGGGTAAAGACATCTTTTGGTTGCAGAGCTGAACAAGCAGCATTTGTGCTCATCTCATGTGATCTTCTGGAGCCTTTCAGTCAGATCCAGATTGATTCTCAGGTGTTTCTTTGTGAACATCATTTCCATACTGATTTTTTTCAGCCTTTAGTTGTTTCCATTTTAAAGCTGGCCAGAACTAGCAAAAGAAATTGCTTAAGGAGACAGTTGCACTTCAGGAGTTTTAACTGATGATACTGATCAGTTTTAGCTGATGATATAAAACATAAAAAAAAGTTTTATTTTTAATAATTGTGTTGTTATTGACAAAGCACTGGGTTCCTTACACACATTATTTCCAGGAGGTGCTTATGCTTCCAGTATTACCATGATGCCCTTTCTTCCTCTCAGGCCAAGGAAAAAAAAAAAGAAATGGTGACGCTTTTAAAAGGAAAACAGGATTTTTTTTCTCATTCTGACTTCTGTGACAGTGGTTTGCCTTCCTTTCTCCCCAGGCTCTTGTGAAACACGTCCAGTCCAAAGGATACCCCAACGAGCGCTTTGAACTGCTCACCAATTTCCCCAGGAGGAAACTCTCCCACCTGGACTATGAGATCACGTTACAGGAGGCAGGCCTGTGTCCTCAAGAGACTGTCTTTGTGCAGGAAAGGAATTAGCACTGTGGCCTGAGTTCTCCCAGCCTTCCTCCCTCTCCTCTTTGCCTGGGACAAGAGTGGTTAAATATGCAGTTAAGGGTCATGGGATTGCAGTGCTGGAATCAGGCAGCTGACTGGCCCTTCCTTCTCCCTCCTCCTCTCTCTCCCTCCCTTCTCCCTCTCTAGTGACCAAATGAGAGTGCTCAGAGTTTTATTTTCTTCCTCAGCTGCAGAGAGCATTGGGAAGAACATCTTTCCTCTGCTTTCCTGGAATAAAGTCAAACAGTGATCTGTGTATCCAGCACGCTGGAGCTTGGAGTGGCCATAATACACAAACCCTTCTCGCTGCTATTCTTAAATCTGTTTTGTTTAATTTATTTTTGAAAAGAGTGTGTGATGAGGCATGGAGGCATCTCTCTGGAAGGAGAGGGTATAACCTTCAGGACACTCTTTCCTTTGTTTGGATTCCCCACACAAAAGGTTTCCATTAACCTTCCAGCCTTCTCTTATCCAACACTCTGGTTTTGGAAAGGAGTTGGGTTGAGCCATGGCAAAATGCTCTGCTCCATCTCATTCAAAGGCTTCTAGATTGCCTGCATGTTTTCCTCCTCCTTTAAATTGCCAGTGGACATAGTAAAAAAAAAACAAAAAACAAACAATCCCCCAGAAATCCAACTGTGCTCCATATGGGCTTGACTGCTTGGCCCAGAGGGAAAGCTGTGAGTCCAGTGCTGGAGCAGAACCAGCTCCTTTGTGGGGGTGGGTTATCCATGTTCCCTTCCCTGCACCCTCAAAGTGTCTCCTTACTTGCTCTCAGGATTTTGCAAATAGTAACAAGGGTACTGTAAAGGTTTTGGATTCTCTGAAAACACCTGCCACAGAGACCTGACAGTCAGATGGCTTTTTTCCCTCTTTTTCTAGGAATGGGTGGCTTTACAGGGGTTTTACATCACTGACAGCATTGACCATCAATTAATGCATCATAAAACACTTCCCAGCCTGGTGGCTTGAATTCCCTGGGATGATTTTTGTTCTATTTCTGTGTTCATCTACTGTCACTTACCTCTAAATTTGGAGGGCTGCATGGAAAGCTGCTCCTTGGTGCAGGCTTTCCTTTCAGCTCTGGAAACTGGCACACAAGTCAGTGCCCTGGTTTTCCTCCAGTATCTCCACCAGGATGTCATCCTTCAGAAGGATTTTGGATTTTTCTGATGGACATCTTGGCCAGTTGGTGTTTCAGCAGATGGGACAGGAGTTAACTGGCACAGCCCTCAGCACAGTGTGGTGGATTTGTGTATTTACTGCTAAAAACTCAGTTTAACATGGTTTTCAATCACTGAGGAGAAAGCACATGGGACCTGGCATAACTGCTGACTTTTTCTGCCTCTCTCAGATGATTGTCTTTGTTAAAGACTTTAGTAGTCAGAAATTTACATTTTCCAGTTTTTCAAGATATTTTGCCTTTGATTTCATACTAGCATCAGTACTTTGGAACCTTTAAATGCAAGAAATCACAGAAAATGCCTGGCATTCCCCATGAAAACTTCAACTCACAGCTGTCTCCTGCTCCTAATTGAGCTTTGACACGTAATCATGCAATTGTAGAAGTTGATTTCCCTTTCTGCTGCAGGATGTAGTGTCAGGAAAGCAGATTCTCATCTCAGTTTCCTGATCAGTGCTTGATGTGACACCAGATGTCCTCTTTGGTTTGTAAAGACCCCCAGGTGTGGAGGCTGCTCCCAGCAGGGGGAAGTGAGGGGGGGTCTTGTGTTTGGCCTGTGGAGCAGCAGTGGCACCTCTGGACTGAAGGATCCTTTAGATCCTGCATATCCAGACCCCTAACTCACATTTCCATGTAGTCCTAAAGCTCCCAAAGCAGCTCCAGCTGTCTGGTTGGAATAACAAGAACCAGGTGTGGTTTATTGGCACCTTTCCTCCCCTGCCTCTCCTGGGCCTGCTCCTGTGTGTGGGGCTGTGATGAGACCAGGAATTGCTCAAACAGGGGAAAGAAGATAGGGAAGTTGAACATTTACACTGAAAATGGCATTTTCTCATGGTTTCTAGGAGTTTGTTCTGTTCCAGGAAACTGAGTTGGAGTTTTTCTGTCTCACGGTGTGGTTTTTTCTATCACCTTTCTTTTGCTTTGCTTTGAGAACAAGAAACAGAGAAAAAAAATTTAAGGAATACATATCCCTGCATGTGGCTCTTCTCTTTGTTCATTCCTCTCTCTCTCCTTCCCAACCCAAACAAACCCAGTGCCACACATCAGCTGTGCTATGGGGGCTGAAAGCTGATGAGAAACTGCCCCAGCCAGGATACAGCTTCTTCAGCTCTTCATCCCTTTGGAGGAATGTGTTTTGCTGGCCTGAGGAATGTGGTTGAAAACACAAATCAAGTCCTGCCTGGGACAGGACAGCTCATGGCAGTGAAGGTGATGGGTTGGGCAATGCTTAAAGAGTCACTTCTAGATGTGAAATCTGAAGCTCAAATTGCCTTTGCTGGAAAAAATGTGTTGGATTTGGTTGAGAAATCCAATGTTGAGCTGTGAAGGACAGAGGAAGCCAATCCTTCAAAAGCTGTGGTTTGTGGCTTCCTGTGGGTGTCACTGGGTCAGGATTTGCTGCAGGGCTGGTGGCAGCAGAGCAGCAGCAGTGCCTGTGGGCAGGGCAGGTTTTCCTGAGTGAGAACTGGCAGGGCTGTTTTGTTTGAAGCTGGAGCTCCTTGCTCTTTGGAGATGTTCCCTTTGCCTGTGCTCTTCATCTGACACAGCTTTGTTTTGAGATGTAAAGCACATCCCATTTGGTCACAACCAGGATCCTGGAACAGAAGGGGGAACAAGCTCTGGCTTTCCCTGCCAGGTGCAGCTGACACATTTACTTCCCATTTCAGAGGCCCACAGAAGGATTTTGGATTTTTCTGATGCTATGTGCTCTTAAGTCAAGCTGGTTGACCAGCTTCAACCTTAGAGCATTCCCCAGTGACCTGAAAAGGGCAGGTAGAGGCTGGGCCAAACACTTCTGGCCATACTTTTGTTACTTTCTTTAGGATTTAACAAAAGTCTGTGACTGTTATGATTTCTGACATTCATGGACTGCAGTGCATTGCTTTTCCTGATAAATCAGTTCAGTTGACACCACTGATCTTGGGGGAGTGTCCAGGATCTGCAGGTGGCTTTGTAAAATACAGTTGTCTGTAGAAGGCATCCAGATGTACCATTATTCCTAAGTGGGTCTAAACAGGAATTTTCCATCAGCTCTTCCCAGAGCTCCCTGACCTTCTCCTCACTGTTAGGAGAAGTGACACCTCTCCTTTGTCCAGCTTGTGTTTCACAGGGTCCACGTCCTTCAGAGCTGATTTGTACACTGAGCCTGCCCTGGCACTGCTGCTGTGGTTTGTACCTCTGCAGAAAAACTGGGTTTGGTGCAGGTTTTAGTAACTCAGCCTCTCTGCTGAAGGGTCTCAAATTCCTGTTCTGTCAGAGCACCGAGCTGCTTCACTGGGACTCGAGCAACAAGGGCTAAATTAAAACCAGTTTTCTTTTGGGGGCAGGGCAGCATTTTGGGCTGTTTGTCAGGTAGCAAACACTGCAGAGATGCTTGAAACGTGGTGGTTTTTTGGTTAACCACATAAAAATGAAATATGACCACAGGGACCTGTGTAGGAATGTCCATGTGAGTAGGAAGATCTGTATCATTTCAGGGCCTCATCACTTCATTTTTATTCCCTTTTTAGTTTGTACTAGGTGTCATTATCTTCTGGTTTAATCCCTGTTTAGTGAAGTTGATTATCAGGTGTTCCAAGAGGAGAAGGGGTGGCAGAGATGTGCTTTAGGTGTGTAAAGGGCAAAGTCTGTCCTTAAGGACTGGCTGTGCCTGGTCTGGCTGTTCCCACAGGCTCAAATCCAGCCTCTGCTCTCCCTCACCCTTTCTATTTATTTATTTTCACCAGTGATTTTCTGTAAGTGGAACAGCTCCTGTTTCAAAGACAACACAAACTGATGCTGAGCCCTGTGCTGGCTGCGTTGGTGGAAGCACCCCCAGGCCCGTGTGGGTTTGGAGCTGGGCAGGTCAATGGATGCCCTTTCTGTGCTGACTTTTTTCCCTGTCTCCTCTTGTCCTTGGGATGCTCGGTGTCTGTGCAGTCCCCACAAACAGAGCCATATTTATTTACACCCACAGGGCTTCAGTCAGAGACTGCTGCACCTGACAGCAGTGCCTGGACCTGCCTCGGGTTATCCCCTGTGTTCCATGGGCACCCTGGGAGGGAGGACAGAAATTGGGGATTTGGGCACTGACTGATCACTAGGAGTGTCTGCAGTGCAGAGAAAATCACTTTGTAACTCTTGTGAAATGGTGCCCACGTTGAAGGTGTGGAACTGAAACTCTGTGGAGCAGGGGATGAGGTGCTATTTTATAGACCAGATTTATATGAAGAACATCTGGGTAAAACTCAGCTCAGAGACACCAGACTCTAGGACAGATGTTTTTTAAAAATGAGGCTGTTTCCTGGAACTGGGGAACATCCAGTTTCTAAGGGACAGCTTTTCACAATGGTCAGTTTATTCAATAATGGCAACTTCACATGGGAGGAGGGAGAGGATTAATTTGGAAGTTTTCAGCTCACTGTGCTGGGAGGGACCAAACTCAAGGAAACCTCTGATCTATATACACAACTGCTGCATTTTTTTATAAATATATGTAAATGTCCTATTGTAATATTTGATCCTGGAAATAAAACAAACTGTTTTCAGTAGCTTTCTTCAGCTCTTGCTTTTTTGGGGTTGGGGTTTATTTGTTGGTTTAGTTCTAATGGAAGTCTGTCCCTGTGTTATTTGTGGAGTTCCTGAGTTTTTCCTTAAAGATACTGGGCTAGAAGGATTAGAAACTTGATGACAGCACTGCCCAAGAAAGCTTCAGGCTGTTGTAGAGGATAGAAAATCTTGAAGTGAGACAAATTTACAGGACCTTGACAGGAAAAATACCTGTATGAAAACCAATAAAAACAGGCAGGGCTAGGATTTCCTATCCTTCCCAATGAAGGAGCAGAGGAAATGGGGGTTTCTATTCTGAGCTGTCAGTGTCTCCCAGTACAGGTGGTGACAAGGCAGAGCCTCTGACTTAGGGAGTTTGGGTTCCTTGGGACATTCCTGTCATGGCCTGGCATGAAATGCTGAGGAGCAGGGACCCTTCTGGCCAGGGCTTGGCAGGTACAGTGGAGAAACAGAAATTAAGAAATCAGTTTTGGGTCATGCTCGTGTTCCTGACTGTAGGTGGGACTCTGCTGTGGAGCTCAGCCCCTGCCAGGGTCTTGAAGCTGGAAAACCCTGAACTCTTCACACAGCCTAGGAAAATATTTCCAGTTCCAACTGAGTCAGGAATCTTTTTACATCAGGCTTCAGGTCAAGGAACTGCAGGGATATCTCAAACTCAAAATACCTCTTGGGTTTCATTTACCTGTTCTTCCTTTCTGTAAACTTCCAGCTTTTCATGGGGTTGGTTTATCTGAACTGTAAATTCGGGTGACATTTCTAAGCCCTAAAGGGAATATTGTGCAGCATTGTGTTGGTGTTTCCTCAGTTAGTTCTAGCCACAAACGCCCTGCAGGACTTTGTCTGAGGGGATTTTGGAGAAATCTTGGCTGAGTAGTGGCACAAACAGGTTTGCAGGTGCTGAGGAGAGGAGTGGAGAGCCAGAGGGGTGCTGAACATCTTCCATCCAGGAGCAAGGCGGAGGCTGCTTTGGCACAGGTTTCCTTCTCACCAGGTCAGACTCAGCTCAGTCTCCTTGGTTCTCCTTGGAGCCAAACCAGTCTTGAGACCCAGGCTGCTGTGCAGTTTCCCCAGCCCCAGAGGAGCCTGGGGAGGCAAAGGGCAGGGGAGCAGGGAGGTGAAGGCTCCTGTTCAGCTCTGAGGAACCAGCAGGAGCTCCTGGCCAAGCTGGAATTGGCTTAGCTGGGACCACGTTTGGCTGCACCAGGACTGGGTGACTTGGCAGCAAATTCCTTGCTGTGCTGACACTTTCACAGTTGCACTTTGGTGTGAGAAAGGCAAGCACTCAGCTCCTCACGTGCAGGGCTAAAATTACCCCTCCATGAAGATTATTCTTATAAGGAAAAGATCAGCAGCCCAGGGAGCAGTGTCAGCTGGATGCTTCACACTTCCTGGCGTGGGGTTTTCTGTGGGTGATGGAGCAGATCATGTGTGTGCTGGGAACCTCAGGCTGCTGTGACGTAGGAAAGGCACAGGATGAGGTTGCAAAACATTTTCTTCCAGCAGAGTGAAAGATGGGTTCCCCTCTTTCGAAGTGAGAAAAGGGAGGAAGGAAAACTCAGACTCTGCTTATCCTGCATGTGTTGTCTGTCTGCATTTTGGAGACTGATCTGTCTAATTTAAGGATGAAATAGCCTGAGATTAACTCAGGTGCTTGAGCCCAGTGCCAAGGAATGCCAAGGTCTCAGGTTCAATCCCTGCATGGGCAACTCAATTCAGTGTTGGGCTCCACGATCCTGCTGGGTCCCTTCCCCCTCAGACTATTCTGAGATTCTGTGACTAAAATGGGAATTCCTCTCCTGGTGCCAACTCTGATTTTCCTTTCACAGGGACTGTCTGATAACCTGCTCCTCAGTTTATTTTTGCAAGAGGAATGGAATTGCCTGCTGTAACTCAGCCTCGCCCATTCATCTTTTCCCATGTGGCTCTTGGAGGGCTCTCAAAACTCTTCTTTGAGGAGGTTCTTCCTTGTGCCTGCACAGCCCATGAGCCATTCTTCTCTTTGCTTGTGCCACCTGCAGCTCTTCTGCCGACAGAACTGCCCCATTTTTTGCCCTTTTTGGTGCTGTTGTTTCCCTGACTCCTTTTCTCAGACACAGAGATCATTGATGTTCCCCTGCTCCTGTTCCTGACCTCTGTGGGAATTGGAGTTTCCCATTGCACATTAACTGCCAGCCATGGCAGATAGGAAATGCTGATATCTGATAACTTTTAATAATGAAGATACCCAGAAATAACCTTCCTCTCTCAATCTCATCACCAAGGCATGAGATATATGTGTTGGGGATGCACTCACCACCTGAGGAAAAGCTGAGACACCTGTGAGGAGCAAAAGGTGGGAGGTAGGAGCCAGTTAACACGAGGGAATGTTTATTCTGAACTTTTATTGAAGTATTAGAGAGGAAAGCATTATCCCAACAGGTTGTTCCAGGAGCAACAATGTTCAATACTCAGGCAGTGATTGAGGCAATTAGTGCAGACGTGGTAGAAGCCTTAAAGTCTGAGGGTGTGCCTGTTTGGGTGAGCTCTGCCAGGGTGAATTCTGAAATGGGGAAGAGCAAGGCAGAGGCTGGCTCATGCAGCCACTCATCCTTCCCTGGGATGGGGACATGGCCAGAGGGTCACGCTCTGGTGGGCGGCCCCTGGGGGCAGAGGGAGGGGAGCCCAGGCTGAGGTGCCATAAATATGGGAGATCCTCAGGGCTCAGCAGGGCTGGACACTGCTGCTCCTTGAGGCATCACTCCAGGTAAGCTGGGAAGGGGGGAGAAGCTCCCTGGGCTGTGCTGGAGTCTCTGTGCTTTTGGTCATGGGGCTGTGCTGGCAGAGGGAGCCCTGCTGTCCACATGGACACGGGAGCACCTGCACAGGGGTTTGTCTGTGCTGGCTGAGGAGCTGCGTGCTCAGGGGATGTTTGGAAGGGACAGCATTCCCTGGGAGATTCCCAGGGGAAAGAGACTCCTGCCATCCCCAGGGAGAGGGCAGCAGTGGTGGGGGGGAAGGAGAATGCTTGGAGAGGTGGAAGGGAGATGGGCAGAAAGGTGAGAGCCCAGGCTGTGAGCTCAGAGGAGTTGGAGCTGTTCCAGGAGGTGGAGGGGAGGTGGGACTCTGCACAGGACACTCATGGCTGTGGCAGGAAACAACCACACACAACCCCTGGATTGCAGGCAGGGATTGAAGGGGGGAAAGAGGTCCTAAATTCCCTGTAACCAAGGCAGGGAGGATGGAAATCAAGAGAGGTGGGATTCCAGGGTGTGTGGAGCTGATGGTGCTGCTCAGGTGTCTCAGAGCCCTGGCCCTCCATGCTCAGCCCTCCCCAGTGCCCTGCTGGGACTGGTCCCAAGCAGATCCCTTGGACTGGTGGGCAGTGCCAGGGCTGGATGTGCTGCCCTGGGCTCCTCCCTGGCCCCGGGGCCCTGCAGGAGGGGCTGAGAGCTCTTCCACAGAGCCAACCACAGTGCCACAGCTGCTGCTGCTGTGCAAAGCCAGAGCAAGAAACATCCTGAGCTGGGAACTTGTGCAAAATGGGCTGCAATCGAGCAGGAAAGGGGGAAATGCATGAGCCCAACTTCAAGCCAAAAAACTCAGGGTAGAAAAGAGCTGGGAGCCAGGACAGCAGCAAACCATGCTGTTTTCAGCAGTGCCAGAGTGACCAAAGGACATCCTGTACAGAAAGGGTCTTTAGGTGCAGAAGAGAGGCAATTTTGGACAAGGTATCACCTGGAGATGGGCAGGTGCTTTCTAGATAAACTCATAACTTAATAACTTAACTCATAACTTCCATGCCAGTGGAACTGGAGGATAGGTAATAATGTTTTCTTAATTAAATTTAATCGGTTTCATGCTCAGACCTCTGGCAGGGACAGGGATGGAATTGCTGTTGGATTCAATTGGAGACTGATGTGCTTTCACAAGTTCTGTATAAGGATTTTGCCTCTTTCCTGGCTCCCTCCTGCTTGCTGTAAACCCTGAAAGCCAAGCTGAGCTGTGGTGGGTGCTTGGCTCCCTGCAGTAACATTTCCATACAATCTCAGACTGGTTTTGGTAGGAAGGGACCTTAAAGAAAAAAACCCCCCATGTTCTCCTGCCAGGAGCTGGGACACATTTTGGAAGAGCCCCGCAGGTCTTGGGGCTTGGTGTAGGAACACCAGTGCCCAAACAAGAATTAGAATTTCCATTGGAAATTGCCCCAAGTAGGGGCAGTGCCAGCAGGGTGGGCTGACACCCAAAAGCACAGCCCAGCAACTCCCACCCACCCACAGCTGTGAGATGGGCTCAGGGTGGGGAACCCTCGGGGCCCTGCAGGGCCAAATGCAGCCCCTTCCTCTCCTCCTCCTCTTCCTCCCCGTGCCCATGCAGGACAGCCATGTGCGTGGGGAAGTGCAGCCGGATCGTGGGGCCCTGCCTGCTGGTGCTGGGCACGCTGTCCATGCTGGCCAGCGTCCTGCTGCTGTTCCCGGCCGGAGCATCCCGGTACCTGCTGCAGGGACACCTGGGCCGCCACGCCCGCGCCCTGCCGGGGCTCTGGGGCGGCGGCATCGCCGTGAGTACCGCGGGGCACAGCGCCCTTCCCGCCGGGCCAGGGGCGCGGAGCGGGGCCAGGGGCGCGGAGCGGGGCCGGTGGCTCCCCTTGGTCCCCCAGCTCTGCTTCTGTCCCCGCAGGTGCTGCTGGCAGCGACCCAGGTCACGGCGCTGGGCTGGCAGCACCCCGGCTGCTCCGGTCGCCACAGCGTAAGCCAAGGGAGCCGGGAGGCGGCGGGGACGGGGCCGGGAAGCGGCGGGGACGGGGCCGGGAGGCGGCGGGGATGGGGCCGGGAGGCGGCGGGAATGGGGCCGGGAAGCGGCTCCTCCGTGCCCTGCTGTGGGACACGGCAGGGACCCTCCTGTGCCATGGAACCGCTGTGGGACAGGGCAGGGATCCTCCTCTGGCCCCACCTGGGACAGGGCAGAGATTCTCCTCTCTCCCGGCCCCGCGGTGGGACAGGGCAGGGATCCCCCTCTGCCATGGGACAGGGCAGGGACCGTCCCCTTCCATGTCCCCGCGGTGGGATAGGGAAGGAATCCCCCTCTGCCACGGGACAGGGCAGGGATCCTCCTCTTCCAAAGCCCCACCTGGGACAGAGATCCTCCTCTGCCATGGCCCCAGGGCGGGACAGGGCAGGGACCCTCCTGTGCCATGGGACAGGGCAGGGATCCCCCTCTGCCCCGGCCCCCGGTGGGTTGTGTCGGGTCCCTCTCTCCTGTGCTGGGCACAGATCCCTTTCTCAGGTGCCACGGTGGGGTGTGGAACGCCCCTGTCCCACAGCGGGTCCTGAGGCAGGGAGCTGCTCTCCAAGGGCCCTATGGCAGGCTGTCCCCTCCCAGGGCGTGCCGGGATGGGCTCTGCAGGTCGCTGCCTCTCCCTGCCCGCTTCTGCCATCCCAGCGGTGCCTCCATCCCCAAGCACAGCTGGGCAGGGCAGTTCCCCCTCCCAAACAGGCTGGGCTGGTTGTACCCCCTGACCGTGTGTGCCCCCGCAGGCGCTCCTGTCCGTGCTGCTCTCCAAGCTGGCGCTGCTGGGCGCCGCCGCCTGCTTCGTGCTCTGCGGGGTGGGGCTGAGCACCGGCCCGCTCTGCCTGCACAACAGCACCGCGCTGGGCCCCGGGCACGCCGCCCTCTGGGGTTACCCCTTCCTGGATCCCATCGACCTGGGGGCTGGTGCCAGGTGAGGGCTGAATCGCTGCCGCCTCATTCATTCATTGCTAATTAAGTGGATTAATGGAGGGGGTGGGTGGGTGCTTGCTGGTGGTGGTTGATGCAGGACCCTCGTAGCTCGAGGAATCCTCACCTTCCATGGGTTTCTGAGTGGTGCTTTCCATCTTCATCACCCTCCCACCTCCTAGCTAAAGTAATTGTAATAATAAGTAACAGAATAGAACTCAAATAAGAAGTTGCAGCACTGTTTGCTAGTTGATTATGAAGTGGAATCATCCCTTTGCATTCACTGTTTGAACCCCACTGCCCCATTTCTTTACGCCAGACTCTTGCCAACATTTCATCTTATCTGAACCCATGGTTAATGTTTTATTCCAATGATTTTGCACTGCAACATCTTGACATTAGCTTCCATGAGTTTGCCTCCAGTGGCCAGGTCAATTCTCGGAAAGATGGCAGAATTATTGTATAGGTTTCTTTCCCTCCTGTCATTGTATGTGCCACAAAATAATTCTGTTCTCTTTTTAGATTCACACACATGAGTACATGTGATTCTTCTAACCATTCTTTTTCTTGCCTGCTCCTTGCTGTTTTGCTTCTGAGCTTTTATTCTGCTCATCCCCTGGATGAAGGGTGGGGTGTCTGGGGGATGTTTCACGGCAGAAATCGATGGGATCCTGCACTTTATCCCCTTCCTGTCACACAGGGCTGAGAACTACCTGTACAACCGGAGCACCTGGAGCACCTGCCTGGAGCCCGAGGGCATCGTCGCCTGGCACGTGGCGCTGTTCTCGCTGCTGCTGCTCATCAGCGCCGCCGAGATGCTGCTGGCCCTGCTCCAGATCCTCAACGGCCTCCTCGGCTGCCTCTGCGGCTCCTGTGACGGCAAGTAGGGCCTGCCAGGAGGAGGTGCCACCCCGGGTGTCCCTTGGCTGCTGGCACAGAGGGCACAGCAGGAGCTGTGACACCGGCCCGGTGCCGGAGCCCTGCGTGAGACGGACAGAGCCCCCGAGGGGCTGGAGCAGCTCGTGGGGATGATGAGCCAAGGGCTGCTCCTGTGCAGGTCCCCTGGCCTGGGCCGTGTCCCCTCCCTTGGGGCTGGGACTGGCCTGGTAAGGGACGGAGGGGAGGGCCTGGCTGCCAGCAGCTGCCTCAGCCACCCCTTGTGATACTGAAAGGAGAAGAACTGAAAGGCAGGCAGCCTTGAGATACTGCAAGGCAGAGAACCAATTTCCTGTCCCAATCTGGAGCATTAGAAAGCAGGCACTCCTCATCCCAGAGCTGGACACGCAGGATGTCTCCTCTGACCCAATGTGTGCTGTGGAGCCTCACAGCAGGGTTTGTTCCCCCATGGTCACACAGGTTCATCACAAGGGGCTTCCTGGAGAACACAGAAGCAGCACTTTGCCTAGAAGCAGTTTACATGCCTCCATCCCTTCCTGGAAAAGGGATTTTTGATCCTACAGGGTTGTCTACAGGGGTGTGTGCTGGTTGTACTCAGTGCCCCAATACTGTGACCTTGCCTTGAACCTCTCTCAGGGCACGAGCTGCTGTTTCCTGTTACATAACTTTGCCACAAAAGTCACCATGTTCCAAAATGTTAATTTTTGAATCCAGAGGAGTTATTTAATCTGCTACAAAACTATAAATATAGCTTAATTGTTTGAGGTTGACATCCTCACTAAGAGATAAATAAATCTGTGGCATCACATACAAACAGTTCAGTGAACAGCCAGCGTTACATATTAGCACCCAAAAAGACACAGTCAGATCTGAAAGCTCCATCAGAAGACTTGGCCATTTGTTGTAGCTTTGAGTTTTCTAAGAAAACCAACACCCTGAAAATAAATCTCCATTCAACACTCACCATGTGTTGAATGTTCCCAAGATAACACAGCAACAACAGTGGTAAAGGGATTTGTCCTGATAGAGAAGAAACAAGTTTACATGAAATGTTTTAGGGATTGTCAGCAACCATCAGGTGTAAACCAATCACCTTGACAGCTCATCTGTCTCATTACCTGTTTCTCCAGTGGTTCCAGATGTATTTAGCATCCTGTCTGCCTGCTTTTACATCCTTTTGTCTCACTTGCTAGTTAGTCTTTAAGCTCTATTTTGCAACTTCCAGGGAACAGAAAATTTCTATTCTATGTGTTGTCTGTCACTTGTCAGCCTCCACCCACCCTGGTGGAAAATGAGGCATGGTGATGTCACAGACTGAAGAGCTGGACACTCCAGCTAATCACTCCAGATTAATCCAGTTAATCAGTTTTGTTAATCAGTGCATGTTTAGGGCAGCTGAGCTGGTGTTTGTCACCAGGCCAGGACAGGTGAAGGAGCCTGAGGCGCTGTGCTGGGGGAGGCAGAGCAGGAATTGAGGTGCAACCCCCAAAGTTCACCCACACACACGTGGCAGGAGCAGCTGCTGCTCGTTCCCTGGAGCAGGACCCCCCTCCTGTGCTCAGCCCCCTCCCCATAACCTTTATAGGACCCAGCGTGGGCCTGAGCCTGATGGGCTGGGAGGGACTTTGTCCCCAGACTGACAAGGGTCAGAGAGCAGTGATGGCCCTGGCACACCAAAAACCCAAATCCCAGAGCAGACAAAACAGTTACTGGGCCATTGGGGTGGTTGAACCCCAGCTGGCACCTGAGGACCACCCAGCCACTCACCCCCATGCCATGGGAGGGAATTGGAGGGGTAAATGTGAGACATCTCCTGGGTTGAAATAAAAACACTTTAATAATGGAAATAATAATAATAAATTGTAATGAAAAGGGAAATAACAAAGAAAAATCACTAAAAGCCCAGACAGACAAGTAATGTAATACAAAATTTTCTTTATCATCAGCCCAAATATAAAACCCAGCCCCATCCCAGCTACAATGAAGGAACAGAACTCTACCCCAGCCCAAACCCTCAGAGTGATTTCAGAGAGACCATTGAGAAAAAGCCTTTTCATGAAAAATAAAGAATTTAGCATTATATACCACATTTATATAGCATAAGAAGGGGAGGAAAGCCCTTGGAGCAGGGGGGTGGTACCAGCCATCCCACATGCCCCTGAGCCAGCACCTGGCACACGGGGGTGGCACAGGGCACCCCTGGCTGCCTCCCCCCTGCACTGCTGCCCCCCAGTATTTGTTTCCAGAGGTGGATCTTGCTTGGAGAGGAGCCTGAGGCTGGGCTGGCTGTCACAGACGTGTTTTATGAAAAATCCTTTTGCTAGCATTTTTTCTCCTGAGAAGCTGAGAGGCCTCATAAATGAAATGTAACCAATGGTTATCTGCTGCTGTGGAATGCAACAGGTGCATCTGGGATTGGGCTCATGTGGTTGTTTCTCATTAATGGCCAATCACACCCAGCTGGCTCAGACTCTCTGGTCAGTCACAAGATTTTATTATCATTCCTTTTCTTTCTATCCTTTGCTAGACTTCTGATGAAATCCTTCCTTCTATTCTTTTATTATAGTTCTAATATTTCATTTTCTTTTAATATATTATATTATCATAAAATAATAAATCAGCCTTCTGAAACATGGAGTCAACATTCTCATCTTTTCCTTCGTCCTGGGACTCCTGTGAACACCACCAGAGCTGAGGGCAAAAGCCTCCCCACCCAAAACAGAATTTAAAAAGCAGCAATAAAAATGAGACAGACCCCAGTGTGGGGACAATGACACCTCCGTGTGCTGGGGCCGTGCTGGACGGTGGCAGGACCCAGCCGAGGGGCTGATGCTCCAGGATCCAGCACTGGGGTGGTGGTGGGGGGAGCTGACCTAGGCGGGCTCTAGGAGATGAAGCAGCTCCTCCTCCTCCTCCTCTTCCCGCCGCGGGGCCGGGGGGGAGCAGCGGCTGTCAGGGGGATGTTCTGGAGCACATCGTGCAGCGTGAACATGCTGAAGGAGATCTGCTCGTAGGGAGACCTCACGCCGTTCTCGTAGAGGCAGGCGAAGGCGGTGGCGGTGCCGCCGGCCACGGGCGCCTCCCGCTGCGGCAGCTCCAGGTACGCCAGGTCCGAGTAGGCGCTCGGGCCCTCGTAGATGACCCAGGGCTCTGTCCAGCTCTCGGCGTCCCTGGGGAAGGTGCTCAGGTGAACGCCCATGTTCACCCTGGACATGGGGCTGGTGGGGTGCGAGTACAGGATCCACGTTGGCGCTTGGAAGAAGGGAGCGGGGCTGGGGCTCGCCGCAGAGTCCCCCTGCACCAAGGTGACACCGTGGGCATCCTCATGGGGCTCAGGGCGGCCGCCAGCGGGGAGCTCAGCTCCTCCTGCCTGTCGGGTGGGCGGGTGCCCAAACGCCCGGAGCGCCCCGGGGAGCAGGCGGCCCCCCGAGCCCCGGGAGGGCATCCCGGTGTCCCGGGAGGCAGCGGGGACGTACACGAGCGGCGCGGGGAAGCCGATGACGCTGCCGTGGCAGCCGTGGGGCGGCTCCACCAGCCGCTGCACCAGCTGCCCCCCGTGGAACACGGCCCCGTCGTCCGTGCTCAGCGCCTGCACCCTGAAGCCCAGCGGGCTGCGGGCGTTGCAGTAGAGGACGTTGGAGCCGTCCTCCTCATCCACGGACACCAGCTGGCACTCGCCCGACTGCAGGTTGGGGATGAACTCCCCGAAGCGCCAGGCGCGGCCGTGGTCGTCGCTGTAGAAGGCGAAGGAGTGCGGGGTGGTCTTGCAGAGCTGCCCGAAGCACTCCTTGCAGTCGATGTGGTAGCTGTAGGCGGGCACCAGCAGCCGGCCCGAGCGCAGCTGGATCCCGTGCCCGGGGCCCAGCGCGAACGTCGCCCAGTCTGGGGAGCAGAGGCGGCATGGGGTGAAGGTGGGATGGGGTAAAGAGGGAGCACCATGGTGCCCCGCCATGCCCAGCGTGGGGGGTCCCCGGGGCTTCCCCTCGAGCGGTGGGGTGGGGTGGGAGGGTAACACAGCCCAGCGCTGCCTAGCTGTCCCCACACATGCCTCTCCATCTTCTCCCCACTCCCACGAACTGATATGCAGGCTCCCTCCATCCCTTCTCCCCTCTGCCTGGAGTCCTCCTCCACCTATTTGGAAGCTTGTGGGATTCCTGTGTCAAAGTCACCCCCAGCAATGTCACAGGTGGCTCCAGGACAGCAAAAGCCAGGGCCACCACCATGCTGGCTGCTGTCCCCTTGTCACAGACATCTTTTATGAAAAATCCTTTCCTTATGATTTTTTCTCCTGAGAAGCTGAGAGGCCTCAGGAACAAAATGTAACCAATGGTTATCTGCTGCTGTGGAATGCAACAGGTGCATCTGGGATTGGCCCATGTTGGTTGTTTCTAATTAATGGCCAATCACAGTCAGCTGGCTTGGACAGACAGTCCAAGACAGAGCTTTTGTTATCATTCCTTCTTTTTCTATTCTTAGCCAGCCTTCTGATGAAATCCTTTCTTCTATTCTTTTAGTATAGTTTTAATATAATATATATCATAAAATAATAAATCAAGCCTTCTGAAACATGGAGTCAACATTCTCATCTCTTCCCTCATCCTCAGATCCCCTCAGACACAGAACACGGTCACATCCCCTCTCCCCCAGCACCCCCTGCCGCTGGGTACCTTTGATGGTGGCACCAATCACCTGCTGTGTCAGGTCTGTGGCCGTGCTCCAGCTCAGGCCCTGGTCAGCGCTGGTGACACAGCACAGGCGGGTGACATTTTGGCCAGTGACAATCTGGTAGGCTTCGGGCGTCCTGCCCAGCACCGTGATGAAGAAGAGGAAGAGGGTGCCTGTGAACTCATCGTAGAGCGGGCAGGGGTTCATGGAGCGGTGGTGCTGCAGCGTTGCTGTCTCCAGCACACGCATGTCTTCCCACTGCCCACGGAGGAGGAGGAGGAGAGGACAGACAGGGGTAAGGACCATCCCAGATTTTGCCCAGAGCAGCTGTGGCTGCCCTATCCCTGGATTGTTCCCAGCTGGGTTGGATTGTTGGAACCCTGGAAATTCCTCTGGCTGCCCTGGAGGACTCGAGACCCTGACAGGGGGCTCGGAGACCTTGGCACAGAGCCCAAGACCCCTGTGCCTTTGATTTTGACCCATGGAGCAAATTACCACCTTTATATGAAGAATCACAAGTCAAGAGAATTTAAGTAGAATAACAGTTAGTTTGTCACGGGGTGAAAAATAGATTTTTGAGGTTTTTAGAATGGGGGCTCGAAGTCCCAAGATGTGGGAATTTGGGTGTACCCTGTCCTTTTTCCTTCTTCTTCCTAGCCTCCATGTTCTGGGTGATGCTGGCACTTTTAGATTGGTTTAAGGTAGAAACTCACTGTCTAACATAGGTGATAGGGTATTGGGAAGTTATTGTAAATGTTCCAGGTGATGTTGGCACTTTTAGATTGGTTTAGAGTAGAGACAGACTGTCCAACATAGATGATAGGTATTGGGAAGTTATTGTACATAATGTACACGTAGTTTTTAGTATAAAAAGACCCTCTGAGGTGGGCAGTGTGCCTCAACCTGACCTGCCAGACAGACCTCGTCGGGTCAGAGAAAAAATGTTATAGATAAAAAATAATAAACAACCTTGAGAATGAGAACAGAAGAATCCTGACTCCTTATTCGACTGCCAGGCTGGGAAAAAGAGACTTGTACGTATCTCAGAGTCACTCTGACCAGCAGAGATCCTGAGACTGGATGGGGCTTGCAGCAGCCTGGGATAGTGAAGGTGTCCCTGCCCCTGTCAGGGCATGGAGTGAGATGGCCTTTGAGATCCGCCCAAAACCAGCCCGTGGCCCTGTGACTCCACCCAGCCATCCTCCCCTCCCCGTGTGGCAGTCCCCACAGCCTGGCTGTGCCACGCCAAGCGATGGGGACAGCCCCAGCGTGTCCCCAGGCTGGCACACCGCGTCCCACCTGCACGTAGCTGCCGTAGATGGAGCCGCGGCGCAGCACCAGCAGGTTGGCGTGGGCATCGTCGGCGCTGAGGCGCTCCTCGGCGAACGCCAGCAGCTTGGCCACGCAGGGCAGGTAGAGCAGGGCGGGCACACGGTAGGTGACACCGCTGGATTCCTTCTCGAAGAGCACGGTCCGCGCCGGGAAGTGCCGGGAGCCCATGGCAGCTGCTGCGGCACAGGGATGCGGCGGGCCTGATGAAGGCGGGGGAGCGGCTGCTGGGTGTCGCCCTGATTTTTTGGGATTTTCTAAGCTTTCTAATATTAACATTCTTGTAGCGAACTTTTTCACACACTTTCTGTAAATAACTCATTGTTTTGCGTTCTTTTATGGAGGAGGAGAAAGTTGATAGACTGTTGGTTTGTCCAGTGGCATTGGAGAGGTGGCACTGTCACCCTCCAATTCACTGTCACTTTTAGAAAACTATAAATGCTGGAGTCAGAAAATAAACTTCCTTTTTTTCTTCCCCTTAGGAACAGCGGTGTGCACTTGTGTTCTTTTGTGTCCTATAGCGACAGCTGGGCATGGCCAGGGGTGTGGGGCTGTCCTTGGAAGGGTTTGGGGTTTAACTCGGTGGGCTGGGGTCGGGGTAGCCCCCGGAGCAGGGGCCGGGGTGGACAGGGGATGATGAGTGTGTGCTGGCGACTCACCACAGCTCAGGGCTGTCAGGGCATAGGGTACCAGCGAGGAGGCTGAGCTAGGGACCCCAAAATAAAATGAAATAAAATGAACTTGATCTTTAGGATGTTTGTCTGGGAAATCAAGGCCAGTGAGCAGAGAGCAGGGTGAGACCTGCAGCTGCACACCTTGGGAGGGCAGAGCCCACAGAGGAGACCCCCGGAGCAGCCCAGGCTCATCGTGACAGGGTCAGGGGTGCTCCTGTGCCCCTGCTGCCTCCAGTGACACGGACCCGGCTGAGCCCTTGCTCCCCCTCCTCTGTGGGGGAACCTGAGCACGGACAGCGGCGTCCCCAGCTGGGCTGTCCCTGTGGCACTGGCTGAGAGCTGTCCCCAAAGCCTTTCCTGCAGGGACAGGTCAGCTGTCCCCTGCTTACATGTCCCTGCATTTCCCTGGAGATTAGAAGGAGATGGGCACCCACTCCAGGCTCAGCTGGAACTCTCACCTGTGGATTCATCAGGAGCTTTTGCTGATTCAACCCCCCGGAGAAAGCGATGGCACTCACCGTGTCCCGCTCAGCTGAGTGTCCCCTCTCCGTGTCCCTGGCCCCAGCACGGAGTAACGCCGGCTCTCGGCAGAGCTGTGGCCTCCCTGCTCGGCCCCCTTGTCCCGCAGGGTCCCCCCTCCGCTGGGTCACGGGGCTCCCCCGCACGAATCCCTGACTCAGCAGCGGCGCTGCGGCGGCGCCCGGGGCACAAAGGAGCCCTTATGGGCAGAGCGGGGCCCGCGGCTGCCCAGACACCGTGCTCGGACCCCCGGAGGGGAAGCGAGGGCATCCGTGCATCTCCTGCCTCAGTTTCCCCCCTCCTGCAGGCTGGGAGAAGCCAGACTGCCCTGTCCAGGGGCTCCAGCCCATGTTCACCCCAGTGCACCCCACTGTGAGCTCCCCAGCCTGGGAGCTGTGGGACAGAGGGTCCCAGCCCTCCCAGGACCCCCAACCTTCCATGGAGCCCCAGCCCTCCCAGGACCCACAAACTTCTGTGGACCCCCAGCACTCCCAGCCTCTCCAGGATCCCCAGCCCTATCAGGATCCCCAGCACCACAGAATCCACAAACTTCCCAGGAACCCCAGCCCTCCCAGCATCCCCAGCCTTCCCAGGACCCCCACCTGCACATAAATCAGCTATGAAGAAAACATTTTTATACCTATATTCCAATATTCCATCTCTGTGATCAGTTTAGCTAAGAGGGTTTGACAAAATCCATATGGCAAGTCACAGGTCAGAAGCTCCAAGGGGAAAACAGGTGGAGGCTGCAGAACTGTTCAGGAAGGGCCCCTGGGATGGCCCAGGGTGACCAAGTGTGGCTCCTACAGCTTCATCTGGCTGCTACAAAAGCCTCAGGTTAATTTTAGTGAAGCAAAGTGCTGTTAATCTGGGTTGTTCCTGCTGGGCTGGTTAACCCCTGCCTCAGCAGCTGCTAAACACAACTGAGGAAAATCCTGGCTCTGCTTCTCACCCCCCTCCCTCTGACAGCATCACCCCTGCTTCCCAGCTGGAGCTGCTGCCCCACAGCTTCACCCCCAAGGCAACATCTGGACCCCAGAGCCATCCTCCCCGTCCTGCCATCCAGGGCACTGCTGCTGGGGCAGTGCAGGAAGGTTTGTGAGGGTGGATTTGGTGTCACTGTCACCTGTCCCCAACACATCTGTCAGTGCCAGCTTACCCTGACAAAACCCCAGTGTTTTAAAGCTGGGCCAGCATCTCCTCCTGCTCGTGCTGGTCAGGGCAGCAGTGGGGACCTGGATGCACCAGTGTGCCCAAAGCTGTGCCTCACTCCATCCCCTCCTCATCTGTGCTGGAGAGTTTGGCCAACACAGCAATGGGAGCCCCAAAAAACTGTCTGCTTTGCCAAAAAAGGGCTTTGGGGATGCTGCACCCAAAGGAACATCCATGCCCAGGCACCCTTGCCTGAGAGCAAGGGGCAAAACCACAAAACCTCCTCCCAGGGGAGCACTGAGCTCTCCCACGTGGGACAGAGGCCCATTCACCTGGTGACACATGTGAGAGGCACAGCTTACATGCCACTGGGCAAGGCAGCCAGCCTGCCTGGCTTTGGGCAGGACGCCTGGGGCTGCCACAGCAGAGGCAGCTCCAGCAGCGTGTGCTGGTTTGTCCTCAGTGAGCGTGGATGCTGCTGGATGGGACAGCCACCATCTCCCCTGCTCCTCTGAGCACTGTGTCCCCTTGTCACACCCCCCTGACTTCCCTCCCCCTCCCCTAAACCCTCCAAAATCAGGACCTGCTCCAGTGAGCTGTGACCAGACTGATGCAACGATGGATATCAAATAAAATCAAATGAAGGCAAATGATCACGCTCCTGATTAATGATTAAGAGGCTGGAATGTCTTGGCCAGCTGCAGCCAGCCTGGCTCCCTCCAGCCAGGAGCAGGCAGGTGGGATCACCCAGGACCTGGACAATGCAAAGCCTTTGGCTCAAGGTCCCCAAAGAGACCAACCACCAACTTGGTGTCCCTAAACAAAGCCCCCACTGCCTCCCCCTCATGCACAGGAGTCCTGTGGGTCAGTTCCATGTCAGACAAGGGGGGATGCAAAGCAGTGGGAAGCCACAGTGGGCTGCCACATGTCCTAGTCGGACCCTGGGAGCTGCATCTTCTCCTGGAGACTGGTCCACAGCAATGGCAATCCCACATTTTTCCTCTTCTTGTATGGGTGCTGGACAGCATAAAGGTAGGAGGTGTACTGGAGCTCTGGTATGACCATTTTCTGGCAGGTTCTCAGAGTTGTGTTGTCCAAGTCTTGTTTGAGGTTGTAGCCCAGGATATTTGCAGCCCCTGACTGGAAAGGCAGGAGAGCTTTATTCCTGATGTGATCCTTCCTTACTGCCTCCTGCTCTGACAGACAAGTCTCCATGAGCTCCTTCTGTCTGGTCCGCAGGTGATCCACCTCCTTTGCCAGCACCCCCAGCCCTATGGTCTCCTCAATTCTCCTCCAGAAGCTCTGGTTGAAGTGCAGGTAGAGCTTCCAGTCCAGTGAGCACCAGGCTTTTATCTGCTCCTCACTTTCCGGAGTCAACGTCTGGACAGTGTCCTGGCTTCTGGAATTGAGCTTGAAGTAAATCACATCATCCAGATCCCAGCACAAGGTGTGCTTCAGGAGGATCATGGACTCATCAAAGTAGTCTGCTATCAAGATGAGGTGGAAGTTGTGCTCGATCTCCTCCAGGACAGCCTGGGTGTAGTTGGTGTCATCCTTGGCGTTGTTGTTGTAGCCAAAGTCAAACCACATGATATTCCTGGCGTAGATGTTGCTCCTGTAATCTGCTGGCTG
This sequence comes from Molothrus aeneus, assembly GCF_037042795.1. NCBI lineage: Eukaryota > Metazoa > Chordata > Aves > Passeriformes > Icteridae > Molothrus > Molothrus aeneus. Next base: position 4,605,122 of record NC_089655.1, on the reverse strand, counting down.
GTAATACCTTGTGGGTGACTGCAGGAACTCGTTCACGTTCTTGGAGTTCCTGAAGGCAGGCACATAGTCCTTGTAGTAGATGTAGGAAGACTCCAGCAGAGGAATGGGGTTCCTCAGGATGGAGAAGTAGAAGGTGTTGGCTGCCATCACCTTTTTTACCTATTTGTGGGAGGAAGAAGAGGTTAGTCTGTCTCAGAGGAAAAGAAAAACCAATAATTATCTGCTGCTGTGGAATGCAACATGTGCATCTTTGATTGGTCTCATGTGGTTGTTTTTAATTAATGGCAATTCACAGTCCAGCTGTCTCAGACTCTCTGGTCAGTCATGAGATTTTATTTTCATTCCATTCCTTTCTATTTCTTGCTAGCCTTCTGATGAAATCCTTTCTTCTATTCTTTTAGAATAGTTTTAATATATCAATTTCTTTTAATATAATATATATCATAAAATAATAAATCAGCCTTGTGAAACATGGAGTCAAGATTCTCATCTCCTCCCTCATCCTGGGACCCCTATGAACACCACCACTGTTAGTCCTGTCCCAGCCAAGTTTCTCCTCAGGTGTCGTGGCTCTTTCTTACCTCCGAGGGGTTAAACCGCAGGTGATTGCACATGATGTTGTAATTTTGGCCTATGGTTTCAAAGCCCTCCACAAAGTGGGCCACGAAAGTGCTTGGGTAGCCCAGGTGGAGGAGCTTGTCAGCAGGGAGGGCGACAGTGAGGTTGTACCTCTCTGCAAACCTGAACATGATGTTGAGCACAGTGCTGCTGGCAGTCTTGTGGGTTTTGAGGAACATGACGTTTGTCTTGGCATGGCACGGCGTGGGAGGGATCAGCAGCTCCTCGTGGCTCTTTGAGATTCTGCAGGGAGGTGACAAATGGGGCAAAGAGACTCTCTGGTGCTGCACCCCATCTCTGAGACCTGGCAAAGCCAAACCCAGCTGCTCCTCTGACCCCACACCTGCAGTGGTCCAAGGCTGCACCCAAATCAGCCCCAGCCCTCCAGTGTAGGTGTTTTCCCCCTACAGTTTTCCCTCTCTCCAGACTCTCACTTACCAAAGATTCCAGCTCAATCCCCTTTTCCCACACAGCTGATTTTGTCCCAAAGAGGCTGAGCTTTGGCTAATTCCATTCCTTCCCCAAACCAGGACCTAGTTTTGAGCCACCCCCCTTTGAACATTAGCACAAGGCCTCATGAGAAATAAATCAGATGTCAGAGGCCACGTCCTGGCTGCTCCAGGTACAGGAAATTGTGCAACCTTGCTTCAGCCTCCCTTACCTGTAACTCTTACTCTTCATGTGGAAGAATCCCGAGAGGCAGGAGAGTCCCAGGCAGAAGCTGAAAATGATGAGACACCTGGCATGCCTGGAAAAAAAAAGAGTTTCAGTGGATTTTTACCCAATAGTCCTTTCCCAAACCACCACATTTTGCATCTTGCCCTCAGGAATGTGAGCACAGTTTTATATTTCCGTTTTGGCAGCCAGCTTTGGACCCTGAGCAGGTATTAAAGGCCAGATAGTGAGAAACTGCACTTTCACTATTACTCTCCTAATTTTGCTTTTGGCAAGACACAGTGTGCTTCAGGCAGAGCCTGAGCTCTTCCCACAGCCTCCTGCTCTGCTTGGCTGCCTTTTGTTTTGCTTTTCTTTTGGTTTTCTGGGGCTTTAGAGCTTATTCACTATTCAAACTCCTAGATTATTCACCAGAAAACGAGCCCTTTGTAGGGGTATAAAGACTTCCCTGGTGAGAAACCTGAGCAGCTCCTGTAATCACATCACTCCAGAAGATGAGGATTAGGAAAAAACCCACTAAACTGAGGAAAAAAATCCACTAAACTGAGGTACTTTTGCAATATAAATACGATTTTTCAAGACAAAAATCTGTACAACACCTATAATGGATTTATTACACCCCATTTTGAAATGGGGGGGTGGATAATGATGAGGGAGGAGTCTTTTCCAGCACTAATTAAGCAACCATGATGCATCAAGGGTTCCCTGCACATTGCAGGGGGTTGGAATGGGATGGTCTTTAATGTCTTTTCCAATTCAAACAATCTATGGTACCATGATCATCACCAGTGTACTCCAGCTGGGACACAGAGGGGATCTTTTGAAGGTTTGGTGCCCACCTAAAAGGAATTTTTCACCACCAAGTTTGATCTGACTTCTCTCACCCTGGAAGCTTTTTTAGCTCTGTGTGAATCTCATATTTGCAGACATGGCCAAAATGCAGCAGATCTGGCTCAGGTTTTACACTGTTTTAAGAAGATATCATCCCAATTTCCAGCATGCTATGGTCACACTTGTGGTTTCCTCTCTCCAAAGGGAGCAAGCAAGCCTTCAAGCCCTCCTCCAAAAGCCCTTCCCAAGGCCAGGGGAGACCCTAGCTGGTACCAACCTCTGTCAGGAATTTGCAGCACAGCTTCTGCACACAGAGTTTCAAGACAGACCTGCAGGCAAGATTTCATCAGGATTTCCTAAACTTTTTGCCCCAGGCCTGTTAGGGGGATGGCAGTGGGACAATCCCCTGTCCCTGGAGATGAGGTGGGAGAAGAAAGACAGAGGAGCCCATGGGCAGCGAGCAGGCTCCATGCAGCCCCCACACCAATCTTCTTGGTCTTTCATTTAAACTGAGGCTGCCTTCTATCTGATGGTTTTCCAAAGCACACCACCCTGCCTGCCTGCCTGCCTGGAGGTCCTTCCTAAGCTGACATCCTCCTGCTGCACCTTTTCTGTCGAGTTTAATGGGTGCAGTAACAGTCCATTTATTAATTTAGGTAGTGTCCCCAAAATGGCAACTCTGAATGATGTTTTATGGGGCAAACAAATCACATACACCCAAAATCATCCTGAGGGCAGATACAGATCACAATATGCTCTAGAAGACCCAGAGCATAGGTCCCCCTTCTTGTTCTTCTGGCTCAAGCTGAAAATAACAGACATCTGCATCAAACTAACAAGGTTCTTTTAAATTCAAAGACCTGGAACACAGGCAAGAAATACTAATGGCAAAATCCCTTCTACTGCAAAAAGACAGGCTCTGTAGACCTCTGCACCTTATCACCTCAAGGCATCCCACAATATTTTAATAGTTGTTTACTTAAATGAAGGATTACACAGTGCCATTCTGCCTCCCAATATTCAGACACATTCAGCACACCAAGCCCAACCCCAGCCTAAGTGAATGCTCCCAGAGACCCATTTTGTCTGGACATGCCCCAAACCAAACAACAGCTATATTTTGTCCCTGGAGACACAGGGAGGAATGAACCTTTGAATTGTCTAGACCAAAACTATTTCTTCCTGGAATGGTGGGTTTTAAGAAGCAAGAGTGACTGATCTCTGCAGAACATGGTCCATGCAGGTGCCAGTCCCCAGGCAGAAAGGGCAGGATCCTTGTCCCAGGGGTGACAAACAATGCATTGTCATGGCATGGTGCTTGTTCCTGTGCCTGGGATGGATGGATGGAAGGATGGATGGATGGATGGATGGATGGATGGATGGATGGATGGATGGATGGATGATGGATGGATGGATGGATGGATGGATGGATGGATGGATGGATGGATGGGTGATGGATGGATGGATGATGGATGGATGGATGGATGGATGGATGGATGGATGGATGGATGGATGGATGGATGGATGATGGATGGATGGATGGATGGATGGATGGATGGATGGATGGATGGATGGATGGGTATCTGCCTTCCTGTCACCATGATATTTTCTGAAAAATCTTCTTTGCCCAGGATTCTTCTCCTGGGAAGCTGGGAAACTTCAGCTTCTCCCTGTTTTGCTGCTTTGGAATGTGATTTGGAGAATTGTTTACCCAGCATGTGAATTGTTCTTAATTAATGACCAATCCCAGTCCAGCTGTGTCAGACTCTCTGGTCTGTCATGGGTTTTTATTATTCATTCTTTTATAGCCTCCTGATGTATCCTTTCTCTTTCTTTAGTATAGTTTTAGTATAGCATACAATATAATACAATATAATATAAATAATATAATATAATACAATATAATGTAATACAATATAATACAATACAATAAAATACAATACAATATAATACAATATAATATAATAATAAATCAGCCTTCTGAGAACATGGAGTCAGATTCTCATCTCTCACCTCATTCTGGGGACCCTCATAACACCACAACACCTTCCAGCCCAGGGAACAAGCAGGGAGTGGTGACATGGAGGGAACTCTGCTGCACCTCAGCCCAGCAAAGGTGAGCAAGGAAAGTGTCCAGAGGAAGAGCCAAGGGCAGGGATCCAGGAGATCCCCAGGGAGGAGTGTGGGAAACTGGGGACCCTGGGGATGAGAGGAGGGCTGCAGGTACACAGGGTGCAGGTTAGTGCACCCATGGTGTCCTGTGCCCATCACCCCTGTCAGGGCACTGCACTGTCGGCTGTCCCTGGCTCCAGGGTGACATCCCCACACACACTGGGGGAATAAGGTGGCTGAATAAACAAATCTCTCACACAGCAAACTGATGGCACTTTTCCCTCCTCTTGCAACAAGCCTCCATCATTTCTGCACATCTTGTGCTTGGAAACAAACGAGCTCCTGAAATGTTTCAGGGTTTTTACTGACAGAAAGGGTGTAGGATCTTCACCTGGAGCATACACAGTGTTTTGAACACAGTGTGACTGCTCTCCCAGAAAACAAGTCAGAGCCAGTGTGGGATTTGCTCCCAGACCTGCTTCCAGTGTTCAGTACAGAATAAGACATGACAACTGCTTGAAATTCTGCAGAGAATGATTACATCTCAGGCTCTCTATGTTTCAAATGCATGCAATGGAAATTATGAGAATATCAAGAAGCACTTGGAAAATGCTGTCATGCACTTGGTGTGGTATTTGGGATCGTCCTTTGCAGGACCAGGAGTTGCACTCAATGATCCCTGTGGATCCCTTCCAGCTCAGAATATTCTGATTCTCTGTCTGCAGACCTGCACTGGGGTTTCACCCCAGCTTGGCCCCCACCACCCTGGCACATCTCTGTGAGAGCCTTAAGCTGTGTTCCCTTAGTATCACACACCCCCTTTGTCACAAGACTGCAAGGCTCTGACCTGCACAGCATCATGGAATTGTTTAGGTTGTGAAATACCTCTAAGATCTGGTGCAGCGAAGTTCAGGAGAGAAAGTCCAAATCTGAATGCTGTGCTGAAGTTACCTGAACGAGCCTGGAAAACCTTTGAGCAGCGCATGGGAGACACAAAATTCTAAGAAGCCAAAAAACCCACGGAGCACTTGGTGCCAGAGGTTCCACTTGCCTTTCCAGCCTCTGCTGTGCTTTTTTCCCTTCTGGGAAGAAAACATGGAAATCTATCTCTCTTACACAAAATCTACCTCTCTTAGAGGTGCAGCTATAGATGCTTTAAGGCTTGTGACCCCCTTCTTGTTCCTTTAGCTTAAGCCAAAAATAACAGACATCTGCATCAAACTAGCAAGGTTCTTTTAAATTCAAAGATCTGGAACACAGGCAAGAAATACTAATGGCAAAATGAATCCCTTCCCTGGAGCAAATTGTAACTAACTCTGTGGGTTATTAACAACTTCCAGGGATGACTTGAAGCAGACCTTCCTGCAAAGCAAGTTTTAGTTGGGCACCCCCAGCACTCAGCACCCTCTGCCCTTACCTTGGAGTGCACCCAGGGCTTTTCATGCTGCTGCAGGCTGGGAAATCTCTCCTTTTGCAAACTGACTCCAGTGCCTGTTTGTCTCCTCTGGCTCACAGTGGCCAAGTCTCTATTTCTAGCATCTGTTCACTGCTATAAATGGCTGGGATAGGTGAGGATGAAGGGAGTGGCTAGGTGTTCCCAGAAGGGGGTGGGAGTTAATTAATAAGCCATGAAAAGTGCTGGTATCCAGGACATCAACATGGGCATAAAGAGCTGCCTCGGGACACGGCGTTTGCAGCAGCTTTGCTGGGAAGGAGAGGCTGAACTGGGATTCCTTAGAAGGGATCCTTTTCTCTCCTGGCTGCAGGAGGGAGGCTCACAGGGGCTGCTGGAGGGCACTGGACCTTTGTCACCCTGCACCAGGGGCCATGGTCAGTGACTGCTGTCCCTTTTATCTGCTTCTTGCTCGATGGGTAAGGACAGGAATTCACTGCCAGACACATTTGGCAAGAGCAAACAGGAATGGCGTTCACCTATGGGAAATTCCTCTTAAAACATTTAGACTTCAAATTTTTGGTAAAAATGCAATTACTGTAGCTGGAGGTTAAGAGCTTAATAGACTTGGCTATATGCATGCCTTGGGAGGGAGAAATCTTGTCCCTAAAGGGGCATTATTTTATCTCTGGTGTCATTAACAACTATTACAATTCATATTGTGCAGGAATTTTAGATTCCACTGAGGCTGCTGTACACCAGGACTTCACAAACTGGATTTGATGGTTGCAGTTTGCCCTGGGAGAGCAGAATCTGTCCTGCAGGTCTGGAGGGGGGGTCATCTCCCTGCTCCCCATACTGGGAGGAAGCCACTGCTCTCCTCATTTGGGCAACTAGAAGTGTACCCACACCTCCCAGCCTGGATTAGGGGGCTCTGAGTTGTTACTTTGGTCTTTTACAGCCATGCTGAGTTCCATGCACCTCCTGGTGGTCCCCTTTCCCTCCCCTCACACAGTGCCACCCTTCTAACCCTTGCATACTGTTGGACCCCCTGAACAGCCAAATCCTCAGCACTCCAGGATCCTTCACCTACATTGCTGCATTTCCAGAGCACCGAAATTCACAGCATTTCTTTTTAAATCACAGCTTCCCCAGACCAGCCCCAACTCCAGCACTTTACCAAGATGCAGAGATTAGCAAGGTGTAGGGTTGCTTTCCTTGAGTTTCTTGGTAGAACCTGTGTCAATGTGCTCTTTTATGGAGAATTTCTAGGGTTACTCTTGGCACAGCACCAGCTGCTGCTGGCAGGGAGGGCACATTTCAGCGACCTCTTTCTCCTGTTACATTACACACGTCAGCTGTGGCATTTCTCACTCAGGAGCTGGTAGAGCCCGCAGATCACAAAAGCCCATTTTTTACACTTTTACAATTGATTTATTGCTCTCTCCTGGGGTGTTGTACACAAATTGTCAGCTTTGGTTACACCAAAAAAAAAAAATTATGCCAGGCATGAATACTTGTTCTGATGTGGAGGTGGGCTGGGGTAGGGAAGGGCAGCCAGGTGACACAGAGTTAGTGAGTTGGGGTGAGATTCATCACTCCATCCTGCTCTGCTTCCTCTTGGGGGTCAGGCCCCGGGAGAGCTGCCCCTTGCAGCAGGATGGGGAGAATCAGAAGGAGGACATGCAAAAACTCGTGGGTTGTGATAAGGGCAGTTTAACAGGTAAAGCAAAACCTGCACAAACAAGTGAATCAAAAGGAAATCATTCCCTGCTTCCTGCCGCAGGTGGGTGCTGGGCCATCCCAGGAAAGCTGAGCTCCATCACCCGTAACGGTGACTTGGGAACACCCCCTTCCTCCTTCCTGCCAGGTTTTATTGCTGGGCGCCGCCTCCTCCGGCGTGGGAGAGGGCTGTGCTCAGCCAGCTCGGCTGGGTCCCCTCGCAGCTCCGCACTGGTGAGGAGCAGAACAGACCTTCATGTTGTGTAAGCACCACTCAGCAACAGCTACAACATTCCTGTGCTTCCATCGCTGATCCAAACACAGATCCAGACCAGCCGCTGTCAAGAAAATTAACTCTGTCCCCGCCATAATCCTGTACAGAGAAAGACAAAACCAGTAGAGAGAGCCAAGAAGACCACTGGTTCTAAGTGCAGAGCATTCACATCATTCTAGCGTTTAAGTCTGTCTCAAAAAAATTAGAATTTTGGACAAGAAATGCCTGTCACGCTGACTCTTTCTAAAAATACACATACATGTACCCACCCTGTCTCTCCCTGCTACAAACAACAGTGCACCACTATGTGAAAGCATCACTGAGAACACAGAAGTAAGGTCTAGGAAAGATAAAACAACCCTACACTGCCTCCTCCCTTGTATTCCCCCAGGGAACTGCTCTATTGTTCAGTGCAACAGTGCAACTTACACGGGGCTTTAAGATCTGCAAGTGTAAGGAAGATGTTAAATGGAGCTATGCCAGAACTCCCCTGGCCACAGCCCAGGGTTGTGTGTCTCCTTCCCGAGCACCCTCTCTGTACACAGCTGAAAAAGAGAACTATGGAAAGTTCCACTTCCCCAAAAGAGCTTTTCATGTGGAAAGTCTGTATTTTACACAGTGATGGTCAGTAGTTTAGGGGGAAAAAAAGAAAGAATGGTGTAGGAAAAGGGCAGAAAATATAAACAGCTTGATTCAGAAAGAACTAGCTGCATCCTGGCAGATTTCTTTTCCAAGGACATCATGAACTTCCCATAGCTTTTCATCACCCCACACCCAAGCAGCACAGACTGTCTTCTCTTTTCACAGAGCCACAGAATTCCAGAACCATTTGAGCTGGGAGAGACCTCCAAGACCACTGAGCTCAGCCTGTGACCAATATCCACCTTGTAACCAGGCCAGAGCACTGAGTGCCACATCCAGGTATTCCTTGAACACCTCCAGGGACTCCAGCACCTCCCTGGGCAGCCCCTGCCAATGCCTGGGCACCCCTTCCATGACAAAATTCTTCCTCTTTGCAAGTGATGGCATTGTTCACTTTGCTTTAGCCCAGAAGAGGACAATCAACTCCTCTCTGACTGGTCCTGAAGGATGAAGGGAGAGGTGGGGAGTGTCCCATAATAAAGAGAAAGGGTTGAATGGCCAAGAGTGGAGAGCAGGACTAGGTACTGGCAGGCCATGGAATATATGGAGGTATTTCTGTCAAAAGCATCCACAAGACCAAGCTGAGAGAGATGTGGTCTTAGGAACTGTATTGAGAAGGGCATTGCAACACATTGCTGAGCACAAGCCAGCATCCTTAGTGCAGTCTGACAGTGTGCAGCCTTGTAGAGATTGTGTTCTGCCTACAAACAGAAGAAAACACTCTTTAGGATGGTTTTTCTTTGAAGAACAAGGCTCTGGACGGAACATTTATTTTACTGCTCTGTGGAAGAGCCAACATCACAGAAAAACAGATAGTGGAGAAGATGGCTACTGCATAGGACACAACCTTCCCTTCCCTACTCTCATGGCATCCAGTAAGGCTTTCCAAACCAGTACACCTGAGTAAAATCCATCAATGGGCTCCCTCTGAGCACAGCCTGAGCCAGCTTATTACCTGTCCCCCAGCCCACCCAGGCAGCCCAGGAGAGTCACAGAATCACAGGATGGTTTAGGTTGGAAGCTCACCCTGTTCCAACCCCCCTGCCACTAGCAGGGGACACCTTCCATTAGGCCAGGCCACTCAAATCCCTGTCCAGCCTGGAGAAGATTGTGGGAAAGAGCATAACAGGCTTTGCTGACATCCACTGCTCTGCCCATGTTGAAAGAAAACATCCTTTTGTTGTAAAAAGTTATCAGCTTAGTGAGACGATTTACTTTTGGGAAATGCTCTGGCTCTTTCTTATTACCACCTGCTTCATTTGGATACAAAAGAGCCTAGATTATGAGTGACACATATCAGTAAATAAGGATATAACTAACAAACACCAAGTAAGCCAGAAGATAAATGACTCACTGCCTCTGTAGCAGAAAGGTGACTGTGGTTTTGTACAACAAACCATACATTACAAGACACTGTAGCAAATAAAACCAAACCCCAAAACCAACAAAACCCTTCATGTTAGAATAGAACAGTTCAGCTGGAAGGAACTTAGGACAACCATCTGGTCCAACTGCTTGACCAGTTCAGGGCTGCCCTAAAGTTACACCACTGCTCAAATGCCTCTTGAGCACAGACAGTCTGGGGCATCAACCATCTCTCCAGGGAGCCTGGTGCAGTGTTTGATTATCTGCTCTATAGAGAAACACTTCCTAATGTCCAGCCTGAACCTCCCTGGCCCTGCTTTGAGAGCAGCATTCCCATGAGATCAGCCCTTCCCTCTCCGTGCCCCCTCCTCAGGAAGCTGCAGAGGGGATGGGGCTGTGCCTCAGCCTCCTTCTGTCCAAAGCAGACAAAGCCAGAGCCCTCAGCCTCCTCCCAGGTCACACCTCCCAGCCCCAGCCTGGTTCTCCTCTTCTGGGCACACTCGAGCCCCTTCCCCCATTCCTGACCCTGGAGCTCTCTGGGTGAGGCTGCCCAGAGCTGAGCACAGCCAGGCCATGCCCTCTCCTGTGTCAGTGTCCCCAGGATGCCACCTGCCCTCCTGGCCATGGCTCCTGCTGAGCTGCTGCCCCAGCACCCCCAGACCCTTCCAGGGGCTGCTCCCCAGCCTCTCCCCTCCCAGCTCAGCCTCGTGCCCAGCCTTGCTCCCCCTGAGTGCAGAGCCCAGCACTTGGACTCAGCAGTTCTGTGCCACTGGCATTGCCCCGTGGTGCATCTGTGCAGAGCCCTCTGCAAGGCCTCTCCTCCCTCCAGAGAGCCCACAGCACTCCCAGCACAGTCACACAGTGGTTTGGCTTGGAAGGGCCCTGAAAGCCCATCCCATTCTACTTCTCTGCTATGGGCAGGGACACCTGCCACTAGACCAGGTTGCTCCAAGCCCATCCTTTTGGATTATCACTTCAGGTTATCCCAGGTATTATCCAGCCAGGTTGGGAGGGATAATTTCACACCTCTATGTGAGAGCAAATCCTGATTTGCTGTGAAGAACAGACTGGAAGTCAAGGAAGCAGGAAACACTGGCATGCCTAGAGCCTGCCCCTGGCCAAGCAGGAGGGCTGGGATCCCCCCCATCATCCTGGCTGCTGCTATTTCTCCTCCAGGTAATAAAATCCAGAAGCTGGGTCTCCAGAACCCTTTCTTCTCTAGGCAGTCCTTCCAGCACTGCAAACCTGTACATGGGACAACACTGGTGCTTAGTTGGGATAGCCTGGAGGTGGCATCACTAAAGAGGCCATGGCCAGATGTTGTTGTGGGCTTTGGGATAAGTGTATTAGATAAAACAAGTGAGGAAGTGTCTCAGGTTTGGCTGGGTGTGTATTAAATTACCATCTGTTAAAGGCAGGGCAGTTATCCTCTGTTCATTGGGCAGTTTGTTTTATCTTTTCCACACCCACTCCTCCCTCCAGGAGATCTCTTGTGAGTGTCCCTGCAGAGCTGATCCAATTCCATCATCCCATGGGGAGATGCTGCGCCCAGGGGAGGAGCCAAGCATTCCTACCTGGATCCAATGTGAGCCTGGCACAGCCCAGCAGCCTTTGCCCAGTGCATTGCCAGAGGAGCAGCTTCTGCTGCCCTGCATGGCCAGAGGGAGCCCAGGCCCATCTCCAGCAGCCCTGGAGCTGCAGAGGAAAACTCCCCCCTTGTGCAGGATCCCTGCTCCAGCAGAACCACAGCTGGCACTGCAGGAGGGCTGAGCCCCCATGGGATGGGGCTGTGCCACCCCCCTGGCACACAGGGGACAGGGCATGGTCTGACTCTGTCAATGGTTTTGTTTGTTTGTACTACTGCAATTTTATTTTAATTTTCCTAGTAAAGAACTGTTATTCCTATTCCCATATATTTACCTGAGAGCCTCTTAGTTTCAAAATCATAACAATTCAGAGGGAGAGGGTTTACATTTTCCATTCCAGGGGAGGCTCCTGCCTTCCTTAGCAGACACCTGTCTGTTCAAACCAAGACAGGAAGAGCAACACCTTCACTTGGAAGACTTACATCCACAGGCTCTCCTGTGTCTCTGATGCTTCACTTGCACAGCCCAAGTGAGAAAACGCCTCCTTTGGCTGCTGTCACTGATAAATCAAAGCAAACCCAAGGAGACAGAGAGTTGGAATACTCATACACACACAGTATCTCCATGTTTGGTTTCAGTGTTCAGACTAAGTAGAAATCCCAGCAGTGTGTTCTTCAGCAAGAGCAGGCACCCCCAAAAAGAGCAACCCCACTCCTTTACTTGTTCCATCCCATTAACAAAATCAAACACAGAGCACTCCATGTTCTTGCTGATCCAGGATGCTTATGGCCCAAGTGCAGGTACAGAGCTGGAGCTGCCCTGCTCTGCTGCCTCCTCAGCACGTGCTCCCCTCAGGAGCTGAGGGCAGAGTCTTGTAGGGGTTGAGGATCCCTTTGGGGTCCAGCATGGCTTTGAACTGCTGCATGAGCAGCACTGCCTGGCGTGGTTTGCTGTAGTGAATGAAGTGCCTCTTCTTGAAGCCCAGCCCGTGCTCTGCACTGATGCTCCCACTGTATCTGGCAGTCCATTCGTACACGAAGGGCTCGATGGCATCCAGCAGGGAATGGCTGTAGGACTCTGCCGTGATGTTCAAGTGCAAGTTCCCATCTCCTGGAAGAAAACATTGCACAGCTGGGTCTGGGGGAAAAACCTGGTGGCCCTGCAATGGATACTCATTCCTGTTCTCAAACAACAGGGCCTTTGTTAGTCTGCAAACTGTGCAGAAAGGACAAGCTCACTGTCCTACAAATGTCAGCCTCTCCGTGCACAAATAATTCAAATGGGATCTTTGCTTTTCCATGCTCCAAGTGCAGTATTTGAGGAAAGGTTCTGAGTTAAGCTACTTTCAAACTCTGACTTTTGTGATTTTCAAATTCCCACTGTGCTGCATTAATGTTTGTGCCACCACCGTGATGCAATGACAAAGACTTGCCCAATGGCATTTCATAATGATTATTAGATTTTAACATGGTCCTTCATCACTTTTTCTCTCCCTATTATGTTTGTGCAATGCCCTAAATGTGCTTTGGCACTGTGTCAATAGAAACAAAGAAAGCAGAACAACTTCTCCTTTTGCCACTGTGTGTGACAGGATTTGATTAAGCACAGAGTTGCTGGGTACTCCAAAAGACAAAACACACAAAGAAAAATACAACTTGCTCATCCTTCTCCTGCATCCTAGCAAACCCTCACTGCACACAGCTTAGTCCTCAAAGAGCTACCAACAGGAAGCCTTTGTTATGCAATGTGTCTTTCAAATGATCCCTAATCAAGTGTGCTCAACAGTGTTCCAGATTTTTTTGTAACAGAACAGCTCTCCTAAATGACCAGTTTACCTGCTTGTAAAATCAGATTAGTTTCCTAGCAAGCCGACAAATCTATCAGCCTTTCTGTGCATTTATCACTCTCTGTTGGAGGGTTAATGGCTCACAAAAAAATGATTTCCAGTAGGATTAATCACTTTGGACAATAAAGTGGTTATCTGCCAAATGTGTCTAAGTTCATCCACCAAACTGATGGCCCAATTGAACAAATTACATATTTAAATAGAAAGTACACATCCAGAAGATACAGATGACCAGTTCCATGGCTCACTGGCCAGCAACCTGCCATCAGTACATGGAAAACAGTCTGAAAGCAGTGAAATTCAAACACAAAGATCCTGATGCATCCTCCTCTTCCACAGCCCTCAATTTAAGCCTCTCACCCACAGCACAGAGGGGCCATCACCTCCTTTCCCAGCACCCCTGTGGCATTCACATTCTCTGAAAAAATCCCTTTGCCCAGGATTTTTCTCCTGGGAAGCTGAGAAGCCTCAGAGAAAAGGGAAACAATTCTTATCTCATTTGCTTCTCCTGTGTTTTGCCCCTTTGGAATGTGTATGGAGATTGTTTATCCACAGGTGATTATTCCATTGGATTCTGGTGTGAGTTATTTTGACTCATTGGCCAATCAGGGTCAAGCTGTGTCAAGACTCTGGAAGAGTCATGAGTTTTCATTATTATCTTTTGAGCATTGTGTAAGTATCCTTTCTGTATTCTTTAGTATAGTTTAGTATAGTATAATACCATAAAGTAATAAATGAGCCTTCTGAGAACACGGAGTCAGATTGGTCATTCCTGCCTTTGCTGGGGCATTCCCTGCAAATCCAAGAGACCCCCACTTACCCAAGTGGCCATAGCCCACCACGTTTTTGGCAGTCTGGCCCAGCCGAGCCCTCATGTCAGTGACGAGCTCATAGAGCTTTCCCAGGGGCAGGGAGATGTCGTACTTGTACACATAACCCTCGTGAGTGAGGGCCTCGGTGATCCTCTCCCGCAGGCTCCACAGCACCTGAGCAATGAGGGATCACAGAAATCCACATCAGCCAAGCAGCTCTTGGCTTCCATGCATACACCAAACCTGAGTCTGAACACTTGCCTATATAAAACACAAAGAGATTTGTGGGAGAGGAAACACTGACTTGCCTTTATTTTCTTCTCATCCGTTGCCACAGTTCCATCAGTGACCAAACCAGAAGCCATGGCCTGTTCTAGGAAGCTGTTCAATTTTTCTTCATCGTGAGTTGAGTTGGAGCCCGAAGTTTCAATTAAAACATAAAAAGGGCTGTCTGAGAATGAGGGTAAACAAAGTAAGTAGATGCCCTGGGGCAAAACAGAGGAATTCAGGGCAGGTTTTTGAGTTTCCCCCACATGTTAAGTGCCCAGACTCCCTGGTGCCAGAGAGAGCACTTCACTGACATGCTAGATCTTTTATTAAGCAACCACTTCCCAGAAAGCTAGCAGTTTTGTGAGGACAAATACAAGTAAAAAGTCTCATCTTTAAAGATAAAAGGTGTTTGGAATGGATATACTAGGTACAAAAATTATGAGGGATGCCCACACAATCACCAACCTTTTAAAAGTCAGTGAGTCAACTTTTTAAAATGAGTCAATTTTTAGAAGTGTTTAAAAGTAGTCTAAAAATCCCCAAGAAGGGGATTCCCTGCCCCTTTCTACAGTGTGAATATCACTGGTACCTGCCACTGGGCTGGATAGCTTGAGATGTGTCTCAACCAGTTCCATGCACTTCTCATCCATGAACTCGTAGGCAGACAGGATCTCACCCAGCATGGCTCTGCAGGTTGTGAATGTTTCCAGAACCTTGGCAAAACTCTGACACCCTTCAGACAAAACAGACAGGAATCATGACCAAAAAACAGACACCACCCCAAACCCTCTGGAGGTTTCTGAGAAGTAAACCAATCTCAGTGAAGGCTCCCCACAAACAACTCTGGACCTGCTGAGGGACATCCAGAAGCAGCTTTTAAGCAGCCTGGCCACATACTTTGCTGATCCAGAGCCTGACCTGCAGATGTGATTTCTCAGCCTTGCCTCATCACCTGGTCACTCACCTGACTCCTGGATGGTGGCTGCCTCTGCCTGCTGTCACAGTCTTGCCCTGCTCATCTCTTGAGCCTGTCAGACCAGGCCCTCCCTCACCAGTGAGGGGACTGTCCTGCCTGCCTGCTCACCCTGCTAAGCTCCTGGCTCCACTTTCCTTACAGAACAACCTGCCCTTGCAGATATTTCAACAGGTATTAAATACCTGCACAGGTATTTTAGCACAGAGCCGTACACTATTTCCAAGAAACCAGTTGATGCTGGCAGTCCAGCTCAGCAGGCTGAGCAATGCTTTCTCCTCTCTATCCCTATTCCCAGCCTTTGAATTCAGGTGTGAAGTCATTCATATCAACTTCTACCTAGGAATGCCACATTCACAGCCTTGGGCTTCTGAGGACAGAGTATGGAGACAGCAGTGATAACTCCCAAGGTCCCCTCGGATCCGATGAAGAGCTGCTTGAGGTCATAGCCCGTGTTATCTTTGCGCAGAGAGGTCAGACAGTCCAGAGCTGAGCCATCAGCCAGCACCTGTGGGAACAGGGGCCCAGTCAGAGCACCTGCCTAGGAATCTGCTGCCTTTGGGAATGAACTCATCACCAAGCTGATGGGAAGTGTCACAGTGTCACTCCCCTTGAGCACGTGACACAGTTGCAGCCCATTCCCACACTGCTCCTCCATTCCCAGCTCTTCCCCGTCTCTATATCCTACCCCAGTAGGATAGAGTAGGTATTTCCTTCCTACTTCTCTACTTCCATCA
Source organism: Molothrus aeneus (assembly GCF_037042795.1). Lineage (NCBI taxonomy): Eukaryota > Metazoa > Chordata > Aves > Passeriformes > Icteridae > Molothrus > Molothrus aeneus. Next base: position 4,589,266 of record NC_089655.1, on the reverse strand, counting down.
GGAGAAGTAATAGCAGAAGATCCACTTTGCTCTGCTTTTCATACTAATGGTGGAGAAGACCAGACATTCTCTGCAGCCCTAGCTCCCACTATCCAGCAGAAAAGGAAAGCTACTTGAAACAGTGAACAGTTAAGCAGAATGAAGTAAACCCTCTGCCACTTGAGCCTTAAATTAAGGCTGAGTATCTCCAAGACAGGTTACTAAAGGCTTTTTGACATTAGAGCCAAACTGACCTCAGACAAATGCTCTCCTTTCTAAGTCTACACAGTAAAACAAAGCCATGCTTTTGTTCCCTGCCCAAATTTTGTCCCCAGCCATGAAAACTTTTAGAACTCCTAATCCAGCCTTTACATCCCAAGGCACTCGCCTGTAGGACAGGAGCAGCTGAGAAACAGCAGAGACTCTAGGACACAGCCAAATGAACCCAAAGCAGACAGCTCTGTTATGGGGTGGGCTTTAAACCCTAATCTTCAAAGTCCCATCCAACACAAACCAGTTTGTGATCCTATGATTCTATTAAAATCCGAGTGAGCAGCCACTAGAAGAGAGTGTTGCAGGATGGATTTAGCAGAGTGTTCCAGAGACCCTCTGCTCAGAGGAACCAACTCCATGCAGATAACCTGGGATGGCCCAACCTCTCCCTACCTTCTTTTCACTTATCTGGATTAGAAAACCACCTAACACCACCTCTGTCAGCAAGCAGTGGAAGTCAGGAAGCTGGAAACTGCAGCAGCAATAACACGCTACACGCATGAAGACATGCGCTGACCCTTCTCAAAAGAGCCCAACAAGGAAAAGATAAAGAGTGGAAGCCTGGAGAGGAACCTGGCAGTGTGCTGGGCAGTCAGAAGAGCAGGAAGCAGTACAGCAGAGGATTATACAAGAAGGGAACTGCCAGGTACTCGCCTTACCACTTCCAGGCCCAGCACGGTCCCTCGCAGAGAGCCGTACCTCAGGAGCCGCAGGCCCCCGGCGTTGGTGGCCACGTTCCCCCCGATGTGGCAGCTGCCCTTGGCTCCCAGGTCGAGTGGCATGATGAAGCCCTGCTCCTCCAAGTACTCACTGAGCCTCTCCAACACACAGCCTGCCTGGCACACAAGGATTCCTGCAACACAAACACCATGCTACAAGCTGATGGCCAAGAAGAAGGTGCCTCCTCAAGAAGCAGGAGCAGTTTGAGCAGATACAAGCACCACTTTCTTCAAAACTTCCTGGGATTCAGTTTAAATGCAGAAATCTGTGCATGTTCCAGGGAGCTGCCCCCTCCTCAAGCCTCAGGGAGCTTAGCTATTGCCTCAATATCCCATCACCCACAACTGTAGACTGGTAAAACACAGTCACATGAAATGTGTCTCTGTCTGTTGTTCTCCCTCTCTGAACAGAGATACTCACACCAGCCTAACCCCCCAAATCCAAACAAACCTCCTTATGATGCTGCTGGGCTGAACCCTGCTGATCCTGCTGCTATCTGTTCCCAGGAAAATGCCTGTTTTGTGTTTTGGGGCTCATTTCTGTGCTTCACATCCCTGGAATATTTACCAGACACCTTGTCAAAGCTGATGATCTGGTTCATAAGAGCAGTGGAGAGAATGATCTCGTCAAAGACAGGAACGCTGCCCCCAACAAGGCCTGTGTTGCCCCCCTGAGGGTTCACTGCCAGGTTCCTCTCATGGCAGTACCTGGAAGGAAAAAGTTCTCTGAATTTTTATGCATTTAAAAGCCACAATCAGTCTGTCAGACAAGTTTCATCTCTACATGAATGACAGTGCTCCTTAAAATTAAGCAGCATTTCACTGAAAGAATAAATTGATGGAAGGAGAGAGTTTCAATGACAAAGTGAGAAAGGGCAATTTCTGTCTGAACTCAGCCTAGGGCTGAGCAAAGAACCAACACTTGAGGTTAGACCCCTACACATGTGGCACACATCATCTGCCTGGAAAGCACTGCTTCTGTTTCTATAGCAGTCTGTTCTAACAGCTTGGGCTCCCCAGTGGGCTCTGTCAGCCATCCTCTGGCAGTGCTTTCAGACATGAGTGCCCTCCTCCTCCCAAGAAATTCATGTCCTGTAGGCAACAAAATGTGCACCTGTGCCTCAGCTGCTGCACCTGCCACATCCCTGCCAAGCAGCACCCACCACATCCCCTCTGAGCTCACAGCAGCTCCTGCACAAGGGATGGCACAGAGCCCACGGCACCAGAGCTCCCTCAGAAGCCCTGCCTGCCTCTCCTGTGCTCTGCACCCCTGTTTGAACAGAGCCAGGAGCACGTTCCTGCAGCTGTCAGCTCCTCAGCCAAACAGTGATCTGGCATAGCACTGCCCAACCAGAGCTGTGCTCACACCAGGGTGGATAAAACAGACCCTCAAACTGCCTGGTTCTGCCCTAACCTTCTTCACCTTTCCAAACAGACCCTCCTGAATCTTTCACGAAACTGCTCTTTTCTGAGCACCTGTACAACACCTAATTTTAGCCAGTTATCAGAGCAGAAAAGTCATGAAGAAAACTAACTCAGCAAGTCCAGTGCTTAAGGAATTGGTGTCTGAACACCTACAAGCTGCCTTCAGGTGCTGGATCATCCCTGGCTCGACCCAAGTCTCCTCAACACCAAGCCCAGCAGAAAAGGTGTGTGTTACCTGAGAATCTGAGACACCTCTGCTGTGGTCTGGGGCTTCAACACCAGCTGGCTGCAGCCTGCAATGAAAGCAAGGGACTCTCAAGGCAAGCTGTGGCTCTGCAGAGGTCAGAAAGAAACAGGGGGGAAAAGATGAGGTGGGAAATAACGATGCTCCCTCCACTGTTAGGCATTTCAACCACTTTGACAACAAACATTTCAACAGCAGCCTTTCCCTTAAAGCCCTGCAAAAAACTTTGCATGTATAGGCAGACTTGGGTGCCAATGGAGGCAATGGGAAACAGTTTAAATTCTCATGAAATCTATGAGAGAAGGAACAGAGAATTCACAATGCTTGATTTAGAAACACAGAATCACAGGATGATTTGGGTTGGAAAGGACCTAAAAGTTGATCTCATTCCATGGGCAGGGACACCTTCCACTATCCCAGGTTGCTCCAAGCCCTGTCCAGCCTGGCCTTGGACACTTTCAGGGATCTAGAGGCAGTCACAGCTTCTCTGGGCACCCTGTGCCAGGGCCTCCCCACTCTCCCAGGGAAGAATTTCTTTCCAATATCCCATCTATCCCTGCCCTCTGGCAGTGGGAAGCCATTCCCCCTTGTCCTGCCACTCCAGGCCCACATAAAGTCTCTCTCCCTCCTTTTTATAAGCCCCATTAAGGTACTGGAAGGCTGCAATCAAATCTCCCAAAAGCTTTCATATTCTTTTGTGAGGTTTAATCAAAACTGTTAGCTGAATCAATTTGTCTCAGGAAAAAATTAAGTTAGAGGGTTTAGATTTTTTTTAAATTATTTTTGAGAAAGCCTATAAGTTTTCCAGCTTATTCTTATTGTCAGGTAATTCTTAAAGGAATAATTTTATGAGAAAAACTAATTTTGGATGGGGAGGCACTCATCTGTTTTCTGGTGACCAGTGACAGGACCCGAGGGAACAGCTGGAGCTGCGTCAGGAAAGGGTTAGGGCGGGTATCAGGGAAAGGTTCTTACTCCAGAGAAGGCTCCCCAGGGAATGGGCACGGCCCCAGGGCTGCCAGAGCTGCAGCAGCATTTGGACAATGCTCTCAGGCACAGGGTGGGATTGTCGGGGTGTCCGTGCAGGACCAGGAGCTGGACTCCATAATCCTCATGGGTCCCTTCCAACTCTACGGCCTGTACAGACGCGATCCGCCATTAATAAAGATAAGCTTTCCTTTGGCAAACTCCTTGTTCCGGTAATTAACGGAGGCAGGAAGGAGGTTTCACCGCGCGGCTCGCTTACCTCGCACCGACTTCAGCCAGTCCACATTAAATGGCTTCACCTCCTCCTCGCCGGTGACCACCCTGCCGGGCATGAGGCGCTCGAAGAAAGCCACATCGCCATCCGCCAGCCGGCCGAAGGGCAGCCTCCGCACCGCGTACCGCTCGCAGGTCGGCACCACCTCCCGGGAGCCAGCACAGCCCCTGGCCCGGGGCACACCGGGGAGCTCCCGGTTCCCTCGGCAGCTCCTGAGCCAGGCGGCCCCGCGGCGCCACACGACTGCGGCAGCCATGGGCAAAAACCGCGGCTTCGCTCCGTGAGGGCGGCTCTTCCGCTGCTCCCACCGCCACACGCGGCCTTCTCAGTGTGGTCTAGCGCGGACCGGGAGGGAAAAGTCAGGCTTCTCCCGGTAAAACGGAAGATTCCAAGGACGCTCCGGGGCCTGGAAGCGGCGGGGACGCGCCGCTCGCCTCACTCCGAGCCGCCAGGGGGCGCTGCCGCCCGCCGCGATGAGCGCGAACGCGCTCAGCGCGGGCGGGCGGCAGCGCCCCCTGGCGGCCGGAGGTTGCAACAGCACCCCCTCACATTTCTTCCCGCCAAAAAAAACCCCTCACACATTTATTCCCAAAAATACTTTATTTATAATATAATTCAACATCTCCAAGATCCAAAAATACAGATATACATTTTTTTTCTTTTAAACATTACATTCCTTAATTATTTTTTTTTCCGGGAATTGGGTGAAAGTCGGTATGGACCTCCAGTTTGGATGAGCTGCAGTAAAGCTGGGCCCCCTCTCTTTGTGTGGGGTTTTTTTTTTGGGGGTAATGTTTAGTGGGATATTCCTTTAGGGATCACCCTTTTGTAGGAAATATTTTAACACTGTACATTCAAAAGTCAGAAGATTTAAATCTTTTATTAAGCAAAAATGAAGGCTGCTGGTATTTCTGTCTACAAGGAGTCGTAAAAATTCTCTACGACCAGGTGTAAGAGGGCAGGAGATGCTCCTGAACCCATCCAAGCCCTGAACTGGCATGTTCCCAATGGGAGAGTTTATTGCTGGTTTCAGATCTCAGATGCTTTACACATCACAGGTGTTGTAAAGAACAGAATGTTGTACCTCCCACTATTCATCATTCCTAGCAAATTATCCTTCCTTTTGAGGGCTCTACCTTCCAGACCTTGTTTTCCTTTTTGCTTTGCTGGTTCAAGAAGAAAATGCTCTTCAAAGCCCCAAAAGTACTAATCGAAATGTGTTTTTTTTATCCTACCTGACCAGAATTTTAGAGCTGAGGGAAGTCAGCTCCACATTGGCTCACCCAGAGCTGCTCTCCCCTCATGGCACACTTCCAGCAAGATCTCCAGAGTGGAATTCTGAGGTTGTTTCCGATCAAATGCTTAATCCACAGCAATGCCAGTACTAACAAAGCTTAGGAAAATCAGGAAGAGAAGCTGCCTACAATACCATTGGGGGGGAGGGGAAAACAAACCCTGGGACAGCATCAGGGACTGGATTACAGGCTGGCTCATGAGGTACCACAAATTTGCTCTCATGAAGAGGCAGGAAGAAGAAGAGGGCTCACTGAACTCCAGGTTTTTGTGACTGATGTTCCTTCTCCTTCCATTCAGCACTCTGGCTTTAATTTCCCTGCCTGCTGTTGTCCATGTACTGCTCTGAGGCAGCAATGACAAATGTGTATCACAAATGTGCTTTTTCATGCACACAACTGTGGGAACTTCATCTCTCTGTGATGCAATGCAGTAAAGACACCTGCAACACCACACTGGAAATGACAGCACCCTGAAGACAGGGATTTCTTCCTAAAATCCATCCTTTTTTCCTGCCACAAATCAATGTTCATGGAAAAGTTGCCTCACAATTGAGAGGTCTGTTCTATGTCAGCAGCAGGCAGAAATCCCCACAGAGGGAAGGAGAGGTGGCAGGAGCTGTGTTCTACTTTCCTTCATTGCAAAACATGAGTAAGAGGCTCAGTGTAACAGGAAAAGCCACCTTTCTTTTGAAAACAGGTGCCAGAATCTGAGCAGAAGTGTTTTTAATCTTCTGTACTGTTTTTTCAGCAGAAGAAAAGTTTATCTGGGAGTTTCTCGATGCCTTCCCAGCAGTCTGTACCAAGAGCTCCTGCACACTGGTATGGGAAGCAGCACACAGCCCTGCGCATAGCTGCCACCAACACCCACTGGGAACCAGAGCCAGCAAAGTCCTTGAGTTCTTGAGTTTGGGGCTTTTTTTTCCTCCTTTCACCAGCAGGAAGGAAACCTGGAACACCTTCCCCCACTACATCTTTCACTGAAGGCAGGGAAGCCTCATGATGCAGGAGACAGATATAAAAGCAAGAGTTTGCTCTTCCCTCAACTTCTGTATCTCAGAGGAAGAAAAAGACAGATTTTTGCTGTCCAGCTCCTGAGTTCCTCTCTCTCTTCTGCTGCAGCCACTGACACTGTGCTAATGCAAGGATTCACATTCATCATCTGAAAGGCAGCTAGAGAAGTCAAGAACATGCTAATGTGGCCAATTAAAAAAAGACAAGAAGTTCTGTTAGAACATTCCTGATGGCCTTCTTCAAGAGCAGAGCCACACCATCATGGGAACAAACAAAAAATATCCTCATGGAGCCTTTCCCTAAAACCTGATTTACCCATGTGCCACACAGGCAATCACAGCCAACAATTCAGGCCTTCATCTTATTTGGTGAATAAATCTGACCTTCTCTCTCCAAGAATACTGCAGGTTTCATCTTCACAGTGATGTACTTAAAGAATCTTCAGGGAAATGGAAACAGCCAGAAAAGGCAACACCCTCCCTCAGTATTATTGTGCAAGACTAACATAAATAAAATCTCCGTGGCAAAGGGATTTGGGACTCCCTCCCAAAGTCACTGTCTTAGGAAAGAACAGGAATTTCAACTGGCCACTGGATAATTAAATATCATACCAGAAAAAGATGGAGGAAAGACTAACAAAAAATAATCAAAGGTAATATTGCAACATGAATGTAGGAATATATTAAATTCTTCTTGCCTCGACAGTGTATCCCCCTCTACTGCTTACTTCTTTTTCTTTCTTTCCTGAACACAACGAGGACAAAACCTGTAGGAAAACAAAAAAGAGGCAGTAATTAGCTCCTGAAATTACCAGCACAGAGCCTGAGAACTGTTTTTAACATTTGGGCACAATTAAGTTTCTGACTGACAATTGGTAATTTGATTAAAACAGTCCATTAGATAAAAATAACAAGCCCACAACCCTTTCCAAGATAAGCAGAGAGTAAAACCCTGACAAGTCTTCAAAATTTGCCTCCAGAAGTGAAACAAAGAGGTGCCTGGGTCTGTTTTAAGCATAGCCACAACTAGTGACAATGGAGCAAACATTGTCAAATGAAACATGTCCCTGTTTACACAAGCCTCAGGTCAAAACCTGCTCTGTTTATCAGGCAGTTTTGCTCCCATCAGTACCTAAGACTTCTGTGGAAATGATTTTTTTAACAAGAAGATTCATCTTGTATCTTCTACCCTCAAATTAATCCCCAATCACAGAGGATGCAAACTGTCAGGGTCACAGCAGGGTTTTAATTCTTGCTGAGGCAAACTGCAGCCTGATAAAAACCCCAAAGCTGAATGCTGTCACACTCACCATTTCCCTTTTGGTTTGGTGGTCAGGTCCACACATGCAAAGTGGAACCACTCGATTGGGCACTGCAAAAGAGAAAGGAAAAACCCACAGAGGAGATTCTTAGTGACTCACAAACATTCCCATAATTTGGTATGAGCTAAGTGAGCAAGGACTGAGCTAACTGAGCAAGGACCCCCTCCTTGGACTGTACAGGGTTGGGAGGCAACAAACACCTGAAAATCAATAATCTCTCAAGTGCTTACATCTGGGTTGTCACAGCCAATCATCTCTCCATAGGACACCTGGTGACACAGGCAGTAGGTGGGCTCGTTGGGATCCACTGGCATGTCCAGGACATCTGAGGGATGCACTGACAGGATGGTATCAGCAAACTCAGACCTGTGGGCAAGGACAGAGTCAGGATAAAACACTTCTCAACTGCAGACAGCACTGTGTACAAGGGCATGGCTCCCCACTGCCAGAGGGAAGGGTTAGATGGGATACTGGGAAGAAATTCTTCTCTGTGAGGGTAGGGAAGCCCTGGCACAGGTTGCCTGGAAAAGCTGTGCCTCCCCATTGCTGAAGTGTTCATGGCCAGACTTGGAACAACCCAGGCTAGTGGAAGGTGCCCCTGCCCACTGCAGGGGATGGTCTTTAAGGTCCCTCCAAACCCAAACCATTCTGGGATTTGGTGTTTCCAAGATCCAAATCCTACTTGGGAAAATTAGTGTTTTACAGTACCTTCCCTAAACCACACTGAGCCTGTTTTAGAGTTTGTATTACATTACCAGTAATTAAAATCATACGGTAGGTTGGATCAAACACAGTATGACTGGAATGAATTAAGAGAGGGATTTGTAGCTGTCATGAGTAAAGTAACAAATTATCATACAGATCACTCCTGGTTGTGGGTACAATAACCTCTTTGAGGTTTATTGAAACAGGTTTTTCCCAACCTGTTTCAATACAGATTTTTTTCTCATTGTCAGGCATGAGTGAACCCTCTTACCCTGATAGGGATGTGCTGACATGCCAGTAGCAGTCCATAGAAACTACTTTTAGTTTCCTGCCACCTAAAAATATCATAATAAACCGAGCCCCTTTAATATAAATCCCACCTCAGAGAGGGGACAAGCTTTCCTCCTTGCCTCTCAAAACCAAATCAGATTATTCAAGGCTATCTAGGACACAATTCTGTGAAAACAACCCCCAAAATTCTCCAAGATTTCTAGAACAGCAGCACAACATCAGTTTCTGTCCTGATGGCGAAGTTAATTTCTTTTACCATCAAGACCACAAGCAACTGTTAAAAATAGCCCTGTGACAAAAATCAAAGCTATTTTCTCCCAGCTTGCCAACAGCAACAGGATCTTGTCCTTCCAGTCAGAGTGCTCCAAGCATGCTGAGCTTCCACATGCCAACCAAGGAGTTAATTAACAATGCTGGCCTGTCCTAAGCAGGACATTAATGAAATGGAGTAAGACCAGAGCACTCCTAACACTGCTCTCCATCTGGACATGAGTCATAAACAGGGTAACATGAGCCTGTGGAAAATTCATCAAGTGTCACCACCAAGGCCCTGGAGTTGTGCCTGGCTCTGCCTTACCCTCCTTTGAGCTTCTTTTTCTTTGGTGTATCTTCTTCAGATGTTCTCCTGCCTCGACCACGAGAGCTTCTTTTGTCTTTCTGACTTCGTCCCTCTAGAAAGGAAAAACAAAACTTCAGCCTATCTGAGTGGCAGAAACATCCCCAGCTGTTCTTTTGATGCAGTTACTGGCTTCAAATCCCTATTTCATATGCAACTGAGTAATCCTTATTATGTACGTAACTGAATATGCCAACTGAAATGCATTTGTAATCCACAAGTACACCAAATTAATAACAACTGAGCACCAAGCTCTTGTGTTTGTAGTTTTGGCAACAAAGCACTGCAGTGTGTCATAAACAGCATCACACTTGATTAGACATGAAGTATTTTTTTTTTCATCTCAGTGTATTTTAAAGCACATTTAATAGATTACTCAATAACTAACATAACTTTTATCCCCACCTCCTTGCTCCTACCCCTTATTTCATTGTTCAAAGGCATAAAGCTGTGCTGCACTGCTGCTTTTAATTTTAAATCTTCTTTTAATTCCTAATTTCTCCCAAAACTAAGACTGTTACAGCAGTGCAGTTTTGGCACAGCACCCTCCTTAGAACCAGTAACAAGCTCAGGATGAAACAGTGACAGTAAATTTGATCCCAGCACCACATTTCTCTTCATCTCTTGCCCACTGTAAGAGCATTAAAAACAAACAGAATGACACATTTCTTTCCTTCCTCCAGAAATAACAGCCTATTTTACATCTCAGCCTTCCTTCTTTGATACTCTAAGTGCTGGAAAAGGCTGCCAACTGTGTAAAATTCACCCACTTTTCAGGCTCCTGGATGCAGGGGTTTCAAAGTCGCTGCCTTCCAGTTTATCTTTGAGATCAGCTTCAAAGCGCGCCAGGTCCGCATCCAGCCGGCGGATGTGCTTATCCACCTGCCCCGAGAGGAAACCACAAACTGAACTGCAAAGAAACACCCAAAAAAAGAAAAAAAGAGCCCCAGACAAAAACAGGAAGGGCTCAAACTTGGCTGTTATCAGCAGGAGCAGTGTGGTGGTGCAGAGTGAGGCAGGAAAGGGGTATGGGGTGGGGAAAGGGAAATGGCACACGCAGAGGGAACGAGGAGGAAAAGCACAAGGATCCAACCCCTCCACAAGCAGGCAGAAAGGAAGAAGGGAGGCAACAGACACTCAAAGCAACTCAGAGTAATGATTTTCAGAACAAAACAATGTGAGAGAGACTAAAAAATAAATGGTTTTGTCCCTGCGATGTTCAAAATTGAAAGGCAGTCCTTGAAATGTGTCAAGCCGAGCAGTTTGGGTTTTTCCCAGGGTACTCCACTGTCATGTGAATCAAACTTTAACAACAAATACAGACAGAGTCTGGCTATCCTCAGTATCAACTCAACACACACTAATTAAATACCTGGAACTACCCTGGCTGCAATAAAGTGACTTTCAGAACAGGGATTTCAAGCCACCCCCCCAAACTGTGCTGCTACAATAGTTTGTCATTAAATGAGTGCACTAATTATCAGGGCATTGATATCCTGGGACATCATTTCCTTTTTTGCAGTGTTTGATGGCAGCCAAACACCTACTGCAGCTGTAGCAAAACTCAAAGCATCTCTGCAAGCTGGACAACAAACATTTATTACAGTCAAAAGGATTCCCCTCACTCAACTTTCATCCAGGGGGTAAAACAAGTGGAGATAAGAAATATTCAAGGGATAGAAGGGAAAAAAAAAAGTGGAAAGCTGCATCTTAAGAAATGGGATTTTCTCCCAAGGTCCATAGAGGAAATTTTGAGGTCCAATAAACCAAGGCAACTGAGCAGAATTCCTGCTGTTCCTCCACAACACAGCACAGCAACTGGCTTAAAAAAAAACCAACCAATTTGCTTTCAACTAAGTGTGCCCCAAATAAATTATCAGTGACAGAGAGCTGCTGGGGAGGAGGGAGTGGGGTAAATTTGCTGGCATCATCACACAGCAGACGAGTACTGCTGATAAAGCCACCTCCAAGGGGGGTAAACTCACTAATTCTTCAGCAGAAGAGAAACCTGATGCCAAAGGAGAAAGCTTTTTGGGGATGGCAACAGAGAGAAACAAACTTGAGGACTAAATTTCTTTTGGTAAGAAATTGAAGTCAAAAAGAAGAAAAAGTGAAGGGAAGCTGACACTGTGAAAGCATCTCCATGTGTAGCATTCCAGAGGATGCCCATTTTTCCATGGCTCACCATCTCATAGGTCTGCATGGCCAGCTGCACTTTGTCATCACTGTACTCCTTGCACTTGCTGTAGGCACTCTGGATCTTCCTCAGGTGCTCCACCCTCTCCTCAGGTACCATGTTCTTCACAGACTCAATGTATGCTGCTGCCAGGCTGTCAATCTCTGCTTTCTTGTCTGGAGAAAAGAAAAAAAATCTTTTTTTTTTTTTTTTGGTTTTCTATTTCCATTTAGGAGACCCTTCCTGGCAGCTGTGATACTCCCCTCAATTCCTTAATGCATTTTCTTTTTTAAAAACAAAACCTGTTAAGTTAAAGGTGTTCACCGTTTGTCACTTGTGATGTGATTCTGCTTTCTCAAGTGTTCTACAGCTAATTCAGAAGTTAATTTACAGTTAATTCACAGTTAAGATCATGACCTGAACCCATGGGTTCACAAGTTTCAGCCTCTCTTCCCACATACAGAACATTTTACTTGTTGGGCTGTCACTTACTGCTCTGATGGCTCAAAATTAAAATAATTAATGTGCAGCCAGACACCAACAAAAACTTCAAAAAGCAAGAAAAATCATCCTGCAAGGCACAGAGGAATCTAGAACTTGTTAGATATGGGAACATGTGGAAGGAAGGCCACTGAATAGAGTGATCACAGAGCTACGAATTTAAACTGGAAACAAAATCAAGCCCTGCCATGTGAGCTGCATCCTCACAGGAAAGAGGCAAACACTGCAGAGCACTCAGCCTGAGAGAAGGAACAGCCACGGCCTCTAAAGCCCGGCCTCCAGGGGGCTCTCCCGGCTCTGCTTGCCGGAACACCTGCACGTACCTTCCGTCCTCTGATCCAGCTCCCGCATCAGCTGGAAGTTCCTCTGCAGCTCGCACGGCAGATTCTCAATACCTACAATAAAAATGCTGCTAAATGCTCTGAGCAACCTTATCAACAGAATGTGTCCCTGCCTACGGCAGGGGCTGGAACGAGATGAGTTCTAAATCAAACCAACCCAACTCAACCCAACCAAACCAAACCCAGCCTGCGAGTCACGCACCGTGAGCCGCCCGCTCACCTCAGCAGACCTTGAGCACCTGCCTGGGTTTTGGAACCACCCAGAACCACGGCCCAGCCGAGGGGGCAGCGGGGCGGTGAGCAGAGGAAAGGGACGGGAGCAGCGGGGCCCCGAGCAGCGGGAGAGGACAGAGAGAGGGGACAGGAGCGGGATTCAGAGCAGAGAGAGGGGACGGGAGCGAGATCCCGAGCGGAGGGAGGGGACGGGAGCGGGACCGAAGGCAGAGAGAGGAGAACAAGCGGGACCCCAAGCAGAGGGAGGAGACGGGAGCAGGACCCAAGGCATAGAGAAAGGACAGGAGCAGGCCCCGAGCGGAGGGAGGGAACAGGAGTGGGATCCAGAGCAGAGAGACGGGACAAGAGTGCGACCCTGAGAAGGAGGGGACAGGAAGAGGATCCAGAGCAGAGAGAAGGGACATGAGCAAAACCCCCACCCCGCTGACCCCCACAGCCGCCATGGCTTCACTCCCACTCCCCAGCGCACACCGCCGACGTAGCTCGGCGCCGGCTGATGACGCAATCACCGTGCCGCGCCCCGCCGCGCCCCCCCCCGCCCCCCACTCCCCCGCGCTGTCCATGGCGCAGTTTTAATTTCCGCGCTGCCGCCGCCGCCGCCCCCGCCCCGATCCCGCCGCCCCCGCCCCGTTCCCCGTCCCGGCCCCTCCGCCGCCCCCGCCCCGCGCTCACTGTCCAGGTAGTGCTCCAGGTACATGGCAGTCGCCATCTTGCGGCCCGCGCGCCGCTCCCCGCCGCCCGCCGGGCCCGCATGACAAGGCCCGCGGCCTCATCCCGTATTCACGGCCGCCCGCCTCCCATTGGCCGCCGCCGCCGCCGGCGGCGCTGCATATTCATGAGGGGCGGGGCCGCCGGCGATTGGCGGGCGCGGCGGAAGGGGCGGGGCCGGCGGGCGGCGATGGCGGCACGGCGCGGGGCGCTGATCGCGCTGGAGGGCGTGGATCGGGCTGGGAAGAGCACGCAGGGCCGGCGGCTCGTGGAGGCCCTCCGGGAGGCCGGGCACCCCGCCGACCTCCTCCGCTTCCCGGGTACGGTGCTGGGGAGGGAAGGAGCGGGGGCCGGCCGGAGGAGCTTCCGGCGCGCCCGAACTCTGCGCGGGCCCGCATTTGAACGGAGGGACCGCCCCAGCCCTGAGCGATAGAGCCCTCCCACCCTGGACAGACAGACAGAGCCCCGGGTGGATAGACCCCTCCCGTCCCGGACAGACAGACAGAGCCCCGGGTGGATAGACCCCTCCCGTCCCGGACAGACAGACAGAGCCCCGGGCGGATAGACTGCTCCCGTCCCAGACAGATAGACAGACCCCCGGGCGGATAGACTGCTCCCGTCCCGGACAGACAGACAGACCTCCGGGTGGATAGAGCCCTCCCGTCCCGGACAGACAGACAGAGCCCCGGGTGGATAGACCCCTCCCGTCCCGGACAGACAGACAGAGCCCCGGGTGGATAGACCCCTCCCGTCCCGGACAGACAGACGGACAGACTCTCATCCCGGATGGACCGAGCTCCTCTCCCCCAGCCTGTCACAGGCAGGTAGATCCAGCCCCTTATGGACCGGCCTTCTCCCACTGTGGCAAATAAACATCCCCCTCACCCTGGACAGACCTCCTGCCACCTCTGATGGACAGACAGACTGACCTCAGCCCATCCATGACTGACAGACTGACCCTGCCCTGCTCAGACCAACCTCCCACCTGTGACAGACAGACTCCCCTGGACAGACGGACACCCCTCTGGGAAGAGCAGTTTGGGGCAGCCTTTGCGTGTTCTGTGTTTCCTGCAGACAGAACGACAGAGATTGGGCAGCTGATCAGCTCCTACCTGGGCAGGGAGAAGAACCTGGAGGACCACACCATCCACCTGCTCTTCTCTGCCAACCGCTGGGAGCACGTGTAACGTGATGTTTGCTCACTTGGGAGAGAAAAATGGCTGGGGTGGGGTCCCACAGGCTTTGAGCTTGCAGTGGGCACAGGAAGTACAAGAATGTCATCCTAGTCAGACAGGGGAACAGGCTGGAAATGGGGTCTTAAGGACTCAGATTTAATCACAGGATGGTTTGGGTTGGGAGAGACCTTAAAGCCCAGCCAGTGCCACCCCTGGCATGGACAGGGACACTTTCCACTAGCCCAGGTTGCTCCAAAGCCCTGTCCAGCCTGGCCTTGGACACTTCCAGGCATCCAGGGGCAGCCACAGCTGCTCTGGCCACCCTGTGCCAGGGCCTCCCCACCCTCACAGTGAAAAATTTCTTCCTAATATCCCATCTAACCCTGCCCTTGTAATCTTAGATCAGATCCCACAGTTTGGGATTTTTTTTGGAATCATTGATGCCATATTCCAACTCCTGTGCTGTGCTGGATTAAAACATTGGGCAGCTGAGACTGAACCAGTTCAGACTGTGAATTTATTTTCTTTCCTGAAGATAACCTTGCTTTGCCAGGCAGTCCCTGTGAGTGACAATGCTTAAGGAGTTGGCTGTCCTTGCTTTAGTCACAGAGCCTGTGTGTGGACGTGGGGAAATCACTCTTGGCTGTTGTTTCTACCTGGAAATACAGATTCCAAAATGTTCTCATTTTACAGAAAAGCTTTGCTGGCTCTGCTGTAGTGGCAGTGCCAGTTAAGCAGAAGGCACAGAAGTGAGCTCTAAGAAGAAGTGTCATGAATAAAGGTGGCAGAGCATGTCACAAAATCTGCTGTACCACCTAAAAAGGCAAGAGGACTATCTGTCCATGTCAATATAGTTCATCTTTGATCTTGCCTGGAATCCCTGGAGCTGCCTAAAGCAGTGCCCAGTGCTGGCACCCTGAGTTTGGGTGTCATGAGGGGGTATTTGGTCAGTGCCTGGTGGGGAATACAAACATCTCTTCACCTACCACCTGCATCACAGCTGACCTCCCTTAATGATGATATATTTGGAGTTTTAAATGAACTCCTTCCATTCCTGTCACCATAAAGGAGTGCAGCTTTGTTATTTTATCTCCCCCATGGTTCCAGACCGATGATGAAGGAGAAGCTGCAGCAGGGGATCACGGTGGTGGTTGACAGATATGCCTTCTCTGGAGTGGCCTTCACGAGTGCCAAAGGGGTGAGTGAGACCTGCAGCAGCCCCTGCCCCTCTCTTGCTTGGGGAAGCAGCCCCAGGCTGTTGGTGTGGATGGCCCAGGGGCCGTTCCTCTGGGAGGTGAGGGGTGGAAGGGTCAGCTCAGATTTTAACATGGGCCCACCCTTCCCCACAACAAGCAGAAAAACTTATTTGGTGACTTTTTGTAAGTCTGGACAGACTGCTGGACTGGAAGCTGACCTGTAGACTCTCTGTACTTGCTCAGGCTGCTGGCCCATCAATTTGTGGAACAGAACCACATACATTAGAAGGGACCTGTGGAATTCAGCCTCCAGCAGGGCTGACATAAGCAGGCTGCTTGGGCCTACATCCAGCCAAGGTCTGAGTATCTTCAGGGATGTAGATCCATTCCTTTCTGGGTTCTTCTCTGCTCACCTTCAGAGGAAAAGTGGTTTTCCTCATTTAGCCTGAATTTCCCACTTGTCCTTGCCAGGGCAGGGACACCTTCCACTGTCCCAGGTTGCTTCAAGCCCTGTCCAACCTGGCCTTGGACACTTCCAGGGATCAAGGGGCAGCCACAGCTGCTCTGGGCACCCTGTGCCAGGGCCTCAGCACACTCACAGGGAAGAATTTCTTCTCAATATCCCATCTAACCCTGCCCTTGTAATATTAGATCAGATCCCACAGTTTGGGGTTTTTTTAAATCATTGGTGCCATATTTCCAACTCCTGTGCTGCACTGGATTAAAACATTGGGCAGCTGAGACTGAACCAGTTCAGCACCCTCAGAGGGAAGAATTTCTTCTCAATATCTTGGGAATTCCCACTTGTGCCTTTTGGCTTTCAGAACAAGTCAGCTCTGTCAGCCTCTCTTGGAGCCATTCTGCACAGACACTTGTCCCACTCCCTCAGAAGTGTCCTGTTCCTGCTGAGCAGCCACCAATCCTCTAGGAGTGGTCACAGAAGCTCCAGCCATGCCTGCAGCACCAGCTGTGACCTGCATTCATTCCTGCCCAAGCCTTTCTTGCTTCCTGGAGGGACTGTGGAGATCCTGGGCTCCCCAAGCCCTGCACCCTCACCTGCATCTTCTCCCCCCCTCCTGCTTGCCTGGATATTGTGTAGCTTGAGACAGATGCATTGAAGCATTTAGGTGCTAATTAGGTGTCTGCAAAAGCCCCAAATTAAGAGCCAGGATGTGTAACATGAGCTGATCACCCCAAAATAGTGATCCCAAATCCACATGGGCACAGCAAGGAATGCTCTGCTGCTTTCTGGTGGGGGAAAAAAAGGTGTCTTAAAGTGTTTGCATTTCTTTGAATGTAGCTGGTGAGCTGCAGGGCTCAGCCATGTGGATGCCACCCTTGGGAAGCAGGGATGGCATCCTTTGCTGCTGGAATGGGCCTCCTCTGCTTCTTATAAGACTGGAGTTTGGCATGTTTTTCACTCAAGAAGCATTTCCAGGAGAAGGGGAGATGTTGATGGCCATACCTAACACAAAAGTCTGCTGGCTGCCAGATCTCACACCCAAGATGTTGTGGCACTTTCAGCTTCTCTTACCCCCTCATGGGATTGAAAAACCCACTGCACATACATCCCAAAAATACCCAGATTACCAGGATACAGAACATCTGGGGAGAAACTGGAGGGGCAGATGTGCCAGCTCCTCCTAGAGGGATTTAAGATGTGGATGAGCAGTAAGTGGACTCTGTAGTCTCACCAACATCAGGTATTCATTCATGGATTCCCTGGTGAAACTCTTCAGACCTGTCAGCAAAATCCAAAAGCTGGAAAACTGCATCTCCTGTGTCTGGGCTGAAATTCCTGGGGAGGTGAGTATTGGGAAGGAACCTCCAGGGGCTCAGAGAGATCTGCATTGCAGCTGTGTGGTCTTTGTGTTTGGGAGCAGCTTTCTTCTGGACTGAGCAAGTTCTGGAGTGGCACTGGCTGTGTGGAGGCCCAGAACGTGCCTTGGTAGAGCTCAGATGGGATCTGCAGCAGAGGCACAAAAAGCTTCCACTCTCTCCAACTTGAATAAGCACAGGAGGTGCTGAACACCTGACAAAACCTGCTCACCCCCAGATGAGCTGAATTCCCACATGGCCAGCTGGGCTATCACCTGTGCACTTCATGGCCTGTGCTGAGTTTTGGGTTGCAATTCCTGCCATCCTTGGCAGTTCCTTCCCCACCTCACTCTCCAGCCAGTCTGCTGCTTTCCTATCTCTGTGTCTCACCTCACACTCTCTTGTCCTTGCTTGGGGCAGAACTTTGGCCTGGACTGGTGCAAACAGCCTGATGTTGGGCTCCCAAAGCCAGACCTGATCCTGTTCCTCCAGTTAAACCCAGAAGCAGCAGCAGAACGAGGCAACTTTGGACAGGAACGTTATGAGACCAGCTCCTTCCAAAAGAAAGTTCTTCAGTGCTTCTATTCCCTCATGGAGGACAAGACCCTCAACTGGAAGGTGAGGAATTTACTCTAATGGGCTTGTCATGGACTGAGGGTCTCTAGTGACAGCTCCCAGATTTTGCCTGTCACATCCCTGTGCTGCCCCTTCCCACTTTGCTCAGCAGGACATGTTGGGGACCAGCCAAGAGCATTGTGAGATGTGGCAGAGAGGGCACTTCCCTGTTCCAGGAGACCCTGGTCAACTCTTGGTGCACCTGGGATGAATCCCCAGCTTACCTGCCTCTGTCACACACTCCAGACACTGCCAGCAAACAACATCCAGCAGCAGCTCCTTCTGTTTACCTTCACCCACCCTCACATCTACTTCTTAAATGTCTATTCCTACCTATTTTGATTTCTCCTAAATGCACTCCAGAAACTGCAGAGAGGAGGTGTAATTAGCTCATTTCACTACTCAGGAAGAATAACATATTGAGTAATGGGGGGTAAGCAGATGTTAACAGCAAGGTTTTTCTCATTTCTGTGTTCTCTGTTATCTGTCCTGTGTTTTTGTTGTCTTGGAAACAGACGGTGGATGCTTCAAAGAGCATTGAAGACTTGCACAGAGAAATCAAGTCCATTGCAAAGGAAACTATGCAGGAGGTTCAGAATAAACCTTTGGGAGAACTCTGGAAATGAAACTTCATACAGGTCTAAAAGAATAAAGGAAAGGTCACTTTTTGTATCTTCTGCACTTGGATGACTGTGACATCCCAGCAGCTTAGGTCCTGTGTATTCTTTTGGGTCCAACATGCTGCTGATGTCCTTTTTATTTTCTGCTCCTCCCTTCCAGCCTGCAGAGTCCCTTCTGCATTTTTTAAATGAGCATGCCATGAGGGTGTATCAAATTCCTTGTCAAAACCTCCCTCTCCCAAGCTCCTGTTCCAGCTCCAGTCCTGGAGTGCAGATGTGGGTATGGAGCCCAGGCCACCCCTGGACACAGACAGTTCCCATTTTTAGGGAACTGCCACGTTTCTGATCATTCATCCTCTCTAGAAAATGCATCCCCCCATGTTCAAACCAGTTTGTAGAGGATTTGCTAATAAATTACTCTTTTAAGCATTTGGCACAGGGCTTTTGTTTCAGTATGATCATTTATCTTCTAGAAGGATATATGGGAGGTGAAAGTGCTGCAGTTCAGGCATGAAATCCAAGGAAAACTGTTTGCTAGAGCTGTGGAAAAAAAGGGGAGAGGTGAATTCAAGCCTTCTCCCCAGCTGTGAACAGGTAAGAACTTGAAATAGATGGATGAGCTCATAGCAAGGCCAGGCTGGAGGACAAGAGGCACATAAATTATTTTAGACTGCCCAAGATGAGAGGAGCAGTCACTGGTGGCTCCTGCACACACCTCAGTGCAGTTTGAAAGCAGACCAGCTGTGAATCACCTAAATCACCAGAACAAACTGGAATATTTATCATTTCCAAGGAACACTGAGAGATGGGCATGGCCAGGGGAGTTCAGGTCTCTCTGCTGAATGTTTGAGTCACCTTCCAGCAGGGTGGACTGCTCTGATCTCCACAGACTAAATCCTCTCTAACTCAGAGAAAGGCAGATTGAACTGATTCAGGAGCAGGGAGAGGAAGCTAAATATTTAAAACAACATTGCTAATACAAGCATCAGCTAGAATGGCAACAGTTTCCTTCCACAGCTGCCCAGCACTTGGCAGCCAGACACTCCTGGTGAAGGAGGTGAGCCCCTGCAATGCTGCATCAGGCCCTGACAGTAACACTGGGACAAGGCAACACACTGAAAAGCCAGAAATGCCTGTTAAAGATTTAAGAGAGAGAGCTGAGCTTAGCTCTGCTGTTGGGGTTGTGTGAACACTCAGGTAAAGTCTTGTCTGGCAGAGCTGTCCTTAAACATAAAACCATGAATGTGAAATAAACAGTAGAATCACAGACTGATTTGGGCTGGAAAGGGATCCTGAGGATCATCTTTTTCCAAGGTCAGGGACACCTTCCACTAGACCAGGCTGCTTCAAGTTCTGTCCAAGCTGGCCTTGGACACTTCAGGGATGGGGCAACCACAGCTGCTCTGGGCAACCTGTGCCAGGCCTAACCACCCTCTGAGTGAAAAATGTCTTCCCAGTATCCTATCTAAGCCTGCCCTCTGGCAGTGGGAAGCCATTCCCCCTTGTCCAAAGTCCTTCTCCAGCTCCCTTGGAGCCCTGTACACACTGGACTCTCCTGGTGTACTCCATACTACCCACACTGCCTTCAACGTGTGCAAGGACATCAGGCCAGGCAAAGATTTTACATCTGTTTATTCAGATAGAAATTGAAAGCAGATGAATGGAGCACAGCCCCACTTCCTCTGCTGCCTCTTCCCCTGACTACAAGAGAGAAGAGGAGAAGCAGGCAGAAAGCAGCAAATAATAATTTAGTGACAGAAGCATTGTGGTTCCCAGTTCAAACCTCTGCTTTTGGGTATCACAGGGACAGTTAGAGCATCAGTAGGTCAGTCACAGGGGAAACAGGTCATTTCTAGCCTGGTGGCACCACCCTTGGGCACACCACCATCAGCTGACAGGTTCCAAACCTGAATGCACAAACCAAAGCCTTGTAAACAGGGTTGAAGTGTGCAGCACACACTGAGGAAACCATGGCAGCACTTCCCTAGCAGTGTGCATGGAGACAGCTCTCCTCCACGGTTTACCCTTCTCTCTGTGGAGAAGGGCCCCAGGCAGAGCTACCAGCTTAAAGTAGCTAAAATTTCCAGTATATTTGGACCTTCTCAAGGCACTCTGCCCTTCTTGGGATGGTCACCTGACAGGGGTTTCTCCAGGTTAGCTCCTACAGCACCTCTAGGCACACTCCACAGCGAGGGGAGCTGGCAGAGGCAAGGCAGCAACACAGCTCAGAAACTTACTCAACCTTCAGGCACCTCTTCTGCTTTGGAAAGGTAATGTCTGACAGGAGGAGCTGCAGGAAGTGCTGACCAACCCACCCAGGGCACCTCAAGAGGTTTTACAGCTTGGGTTTTTGGCAGGACATCACTCCCTAGTCACTATGCCAGCGTGGTGGCACAGGCAGAAGCCTGGCACATGCCTGGCAGATAGATCTTTGTTGCCTTGTTTCAGCTCTCCCAGCTCTGGACTCTTTTTTTCCAGGGCTGTGGAATTCAGTTTTCTGTTCAAAGCAGCTTTCCTGAAGGTACTAGTAGAGACTATTCCATTGTAGAAGCACAAGGACTGACTCACTGAGCAACACACACATTTTCTACTCTTCCATTCCTTCTGTTACTTAAACTGGGATTGAGATGCTACCCCCAACAGCACAGCACTGCTCCACACTTCACTTACTGAATTCTCAGTCACTCAGAAGTTCCCTCAATTCCCTTTCTATAGGTTGTGGACGGGAGAGGTAGTGCTGAGTGTCCTGCAGAGCATGAACAGGAGTTGTACCGTAGGGACCTGCACTCCGGAGGCTTCACAGCTGTCTGGGGGACGTGGCTGCTGTTCCCTGGCATTGTGAGCTGCTGTCCAGGTTGGCCAGTGAGAAGGGAAGCTGCTAAAGGCATTAACTGGACCTTTCT
Organism: Molothrus aeneus; assembly: GCF_037042795.1. NCBI lineage: Eukaryota > Metazoa > Chordata > Aves > Passeriformes > Icteridae > Molothrus > Molothrus aeneus. The sequence continues at coordinate 4,567,839 of NC_089655.1, read as the reverse complement.
CCTGCTAAATGACAGGTGGGCTCTACTTAAGCTTCAGAGGGGAGTCCCCATGGGAGGATTGAGGATTCAGCGCTCTAACGATTTCCGTGCCTCCCCCGGAAGGCCCAGCTGACCTGCTGATGTAACAGATAGGCTTTGAACTCCTAAGCACCACTGCATCCACTTCCAGCAGCTGTTTGCTGCTGAGCAATTGCAACTGCAGCCAGTAAGGCTGGAACACCCTCTGGGTTCTTCATCCCACTGCAGACACCGCTCCGAGGCTGCACGGAATGCCGGGATGGACGGGAGGCAGGGATGGCAGCAAGCGCCTATGAAAACCGGTAGCCCCAGGCTCTCGAAGGAGCTTCCCTCCCCCCTTCTCCCCACACATACACAAATTTGCAGAGTCAGTTTCCTATTTGTTTTCAAAGGGACAGGATTTCAAAGTCTTCATCTTCTGAGTCAAAGAACCTTTCCAATCTGTCGGCATCAGAGGAGTCTGGAAGAGAAGAAGCAGAAAGCGCTGCCTCAGTGGGATGCTGTGACTGTCAGTGAGACCAGCAGCTGGAGAGCATCACAGTTTGAGTGCCAAGTGCCTACAAGTTCTAAAACTCAGTGACAAACCCTAGTGAGGGCTCTGAGGAGGGTAAGAACATGTCAGTGGTATGGAAAATGCCCTGGAGAGAATTACATGGAGCACAGAAGCATGGCATCTTTCACAGATCCAAACACATTTCTGCTGCCACTGTTTTGTACAACCTTCCTGTGCCCCAGCTCTGCATTAGCAGGAGACTGTTCTGCCTCAAGAGGATCAGAACAGGAGAACTTGCCAGGTCTGGACCAATACCCATGAAGATTTCTGTCCCAGTTTAGAGATACATCTACCCCTATGTGTTAGGGAATAGTTTCTACTATAGTGTTTTTGGATGCAACTGTTAGGGAATGTAATTACAACATGCACTCTCCTAAAAGCAATTAGCACAGTTCACTTTGTGAGGAAAAGTAATGTTAGTTGATCCCACCTCTCCATCCTTTCAACTATATGGTGAAGAAGGAGCTCACACTTAAAGCAACTTTAGCACAGGGGGAAGGAGAAACCTTTATCAGTTCAGGCTGGAAAGTTACAGAATCCCAGAATGTTTTGGGTTGGAGGGGACCTTAAAGATCATCCAGTCCTGCTCCCCTGCCAGGGGCAAGGACACCTTCCACTATCCCAGGTTGCTCCAAGCCCTGTCCAGCCTGGCCTTGGACACTTTTAGCAGTGGGGCAGCCACAGCTTCTCTGGACAACCTGTGCCAAGGCCTCACCTCCCTCACAGGGAGGAATTCCTTCCCACTATCATCTAACCCTGACCTCTGGCAGTGGGAAGCCATTCCCACTTATCCTGTCACTGTGCCCTCTCCAGCTTTCTTGGAACCCCTTTAGGCCCTGAAAGGGGCTCAAAGTTCAATTACTCCTTCTAGTGAGAGACAGGACTAACAGAAATGAATGGCCTTGGCAGATGGGAGAGGCTCTGCAAGCCAGGGAAGAGGGAGAAGGACAAGTAGTCCATTACAAAATTTTAAGAGTAGGAAAGACATTAGGGACAATTTAAGACAGGCAAAGATCAATTAACAGTTTAAGGGAATTGAGCATGCTTAACAGCAAAGGACAGTGTGATAATGAAAGCTTTTAAGGGAGGGCAGAGAAAGGGAGAGAAAGAGAGAGAGAGAGCAGAAATGCAGGGTGCAGGTTGCCAGGAGGCCTCCCCATGCCTGGTGATAGGATAGGCTTGCCCACACACTCACTGCTCTTGGCAGAAGCAGCCAATGGCTTTATCTCCTGCAATGTTTGCTCATGTCATTAATGTGATAAGCAGAGCCTGACAGGCAAGGTTAGGGCCCAGCACTTGTCCTTTTTCCCACTGGTAATGGTACATGCCAAGAAGGAGGGAGTGCCTTATGCTGGAACTAAGTGTGACCAGCCCTGTCTTGGAGCATTTTCATTACCTACAAACTCGGTTTTCAGCCTTTTCACTGGACACTTTTGATTCCTTCAAGCATCCCCTCAGAAACCACAGGGTCACACTGCCATGACAGCCTGTGAGCTTGTTTGTTCTTCTGCTCAGTCATCATCACCATTCACAGATTATTCTAAAAACCATCCTGAGACACTGTGGGATCTGCAAACCTCTAGCTGAAAGCTGAAGAACGACACCAACTGACCCAAGAACTCCGGGTTAAATTCCAGTGGGAACAGGAACATACCAGAAGTCACCATGTAATTCCACATGATTTGCAGACAGCCAGAGGGAGGTGCCCACCCTCAGCTGTCCCTCCTGGTGGCCTCACCTGGTGTGAGATTCAGGACATCGGGGTTGGAGAAGTGGGAGGGCTGGCGCTCCACCAGCTCGAACATGGGCAGCGCTCCTCTGACCAGGGACAGCTGTGGGGACACAGCACAGCCATGAGAACCACAGCTCTGCACTGCTGGGGTAACAATCATCTCCTGGCACTTCACTCCAGCTGGGAAAATGTTTTTTAAAGCTTTTGAATTACATCATCAACAGGGTTTCAGAGCTATGCCTCTTTTGGTAGTTTAAAAAAGTATTTTAATATGCTTAAAAAAGGGTCATGCTGCTGCTATATGGTCTCTTTGCAGTGGTTTGGAAACAAAACAATCCCTGATATTCCTTTCCTAGGGACAGAGAATCAGAGAGAGGGAGAGAGAGGGAAACTGGACAATAACTCCAAGATCTTCGAGTCCAACCACTCCCCCAGCACTGCCAATGTCACCACTAAACCATGTCCCCAAGTGCCACATCCACATGCCTTTTGAACACTTCCTGGGATGGGGACTCCACCACTTCCCTGGGGAGCCTGTTCCAATGCCTGACCAGATCTATTAACACAAACCTTTTTGATTTGTTGGCACCAGTCATTAAAGTCTGCCTCTGTGTTGCAGAAAAAGCCCTGGAAAAAAAAGAAAAAGACTTTATCTTTCTATATTTTAGATTGATCATTTCAGACTTAAGGCCCTGTGCCAACACTGAGTACCATGATCATGACTGGGAGCAGTTACTACTCCTGACTGCCTCGCTTTAAAAATGTGCCTCACACTGCCCTGTTAAACTGAACACTCCACAAAAGGCTTGATGTGACCAGGCTATCCAAGTGCTGGAATCATCAATATTTTCTTTACTGCAGAAGGAAAACCAGGAGGAACAAAGGAAACAAAGTGCAGGCATCTCAGGTTCAACAGAAAACAAGCCATGGTGCATCATCAGATGGTTTCAGGAATGGATTCAGATCTGCCCATCAAAAGGCTGGAATCAAAGCCCAAACTAAAACCCAGAGAATGACACTGGCTCCATGAGGAATGAATGGTATTTAACTGCCATGCAAGGGGGATGTCACTGTCAAATTTTATGAAAAATCCCTTCACTTTTCTCCTCAGAAGCTGAGAAGCCTCAGAAAAGAAATGTAAACAATAATTATCTGATTGCTTGGAATGTACTTTGGAGGTTGCTTACCAACAGGTGCATCTTTGATTGGTTCCAAGTGAATTGTTTTAACTTCATGACCAATCCCAGTCCAGCTGTGTCGGACTCTCTGAGTCTGTCATGGGCTTTTATTATCATTCTTGTCTGGCCTTCTGATGTCTCCTTTCTCTTTCTTTAGTATAGTTTTAGTATATAATTTTCTTTTAATATAATAGAATATCTTAAATAATAGAATATCTTAAATAAATAATAGAATATCTTAAATAAATAATAGAATATCTTAAATAATGTCTTAAATAATAAATCAGCCTTCTGAGAATTTGGAATCAATTCTCATCTCTCACCTCATCCTGGGGACCCTCACACCAACACCACAATGACTGGTGACCACAGGGGGACTTTCCCTGACACAAGCCACTCTCTGTGAGGAGCTGCTTTACCAGTGTCACCAAAACCCAGAGCCCAGCAGCACAGAGTGCCCAGCCCATGCCCAGCCCTGGGGAGCAGGAGGAGCAGGACCCACCACAGCGATGGAGGGGTCGAGCTCGGCGATGCTCATCCTGCACGGGGGGTGCTGGCAGTGGAAGCTCTCGTCGGGGAGGCAGCCGCTGTCACCGGGCTCCACCGCCGGCTGCGTGGTGTGGGGGTCCAGGTAAATGAGCTCCTCACCTGCCCACAAGGCAAGGACACATCAACAGCAGGCCACAGGTTGTGGAGAGCTGGGATACGAGGAGGAGGAAGAGCAATGGCAGAGCCGGCTCTCATAACCACACAGAGGAATTCACATGCCAGGGACACCTTTCAGCCACTTCCCCAAATGCTTCTCAGCCAGGCACAGCTGTCAGCACAACCACAGTGGCCACTCCACTGGGACATTGGCACTGTTTGGGGTATTGTTCCTGCTCATCCCTTCCTGGGTGAGCTCAAATAGACCCCAGAAATCTAAAGCACAAATAACCTAAGATCTCTGGCAGACAGGAAACCAGTTCTTCTGCTCAGTCACCAGAGAATAACAGGAGTTTGTAGGGTTTGAGGAACACCTAAAGAACAGTTAAATCCAGCCAAGCTGCAGAGGGAGGTCAGCTCTGAATGCAGGAAGCAGGCTCTATGCACTCCACAGACCAGATTTCATGTTATGCAGTGGAAGTTTATGGCCACTGTTCAAATCTACATCACTCAGCCCACAGCAGCCTTCCACACTTCCAGCAGGAAAGGAGAACCCTGCAGCATGCACCACAGGCTAAGCAGGAGAGCTGTGCCACCCCACAAACATTTTTTAGCCAGGGGGAGATTCTTTGGACAGTCTTTGCAGTCCTGTGGGCACTCACCTACATAGCCAATGAAGTAGTGAGCACTGTTTGGCTTCCCTCCGATCACTCCCAGGGACTGGGGCATCATGAAGCAGTGCTGGAAAAGCAACACAGAAAACACACAGCTGACAGACAGTGAAACAGCAGGTGGCAACAAAGGCAAACATCCAAAAATGCAGTGGGAAAGATGGACAGGGATATGGAAAATCAGCAACTCTAGCAGCAAAACCAGCCATTTCTGGAGAAAATCTCCATCAGGCTGCAACACAGGGCTTTCTAGGAACATGGAAGCAGCTCAAAAATACTTTAAACTGCTGGCAGGAGTATACAGGTGGCCCAAATGAAAGAAGCTGCACTGCTCTAGGACTTGGCCCTGCTGCAATCAGTGGCAAGATCCCTGAAGCTGTCATCAGGTTGCAACAGTCCTCTCAGGAGGGAATTCAGGAAACAGTTTAAGTAAGTTCCTTATGCACCTGGAGCAGCCAAGCATGATCTACTGAGTTAAGGGAAGTAACCTCCCACAGATCTGAATCTGGAGGTCTCTTATCCTAGCTCAGAGCTTGCTAGCATTGTGCTCCCTGTCTTGTGCACACTCTAAATTCTGCAGCTTCTCAATACTCCAACCTGCAACCACCTGACAGCTCTTAGCCTCAGTCTGCAGCACAAACTTCAGCATCTGAGCCAAGGGGAGTGTGCAACACTGTATTAATTAGCACTCAGGCTACCACCAAGCAGGTATAGCTGTGCTGAACAAAGGCTTCAGCAGGTTGGGACCATCTGCACACAAAGAGAGGCTGAGATCTAAGCTGTGAAGTAAGATTATTGAAAGAAAAAAAACCCAACCCAACCAGGAAAGGCCCGACCAGAAAAGGCCCAACCCCTCAAGCGCCCCTCATTTTCCTGACTACAGCTTGCAAGACCCTATATCCTGACCTCTGACAAGGACTGTCTCTGAACACATTTTTCTTTTGCAATAACTTCTGAGCAATTACTTAATTCACAACAGGATCCTTTAGCATCCCCCCAGCAGGAATTGAGCTCCAAATTCCCTACCTTTAGTGTTTCAATGTAGGCTTCATTGATCTCTGTGAGCCCGAGGCGGAGAGGTATCAGCAGCACCAGTGGTTTCCACAGGGGGAGCCTCCCTCTGAGCCCCAGGTCCTCTGGGCACCCATTGTAGAGCACATCTGAGTCCAGGGCAGGGCATGCTGCAGCTCCAGCACATGGCACATTGGACTGGCACAGCCTCCCTATGGGAAGGGAACAGCAGCACAAAGCATCAGGACTCTGTTCCCAGGCCTTCAGCCATTCCTCTGATCAACAGCTGCTCTTGACCAGAAGCCTACAGCATTTAAACCAAAGAAGAGCTTGAAGAGGTTGAGTGCTGGGGCTGTGTGATGTGTGCTGAGCTCACACCAAGCCACAGCAGCTTGTACTCACAGCTACCAACTGCTGGGCAGTGAAAATGCAAATTGTTCCAGAATGCAAATTCTTTTGAGCAACCACCTGTGCCAACAAAGCTGGAGGGGTTGATTAGCTGGTCAGACAACTGTCCTGAATTCACAAAGCTTGTAGGCAGAAAGAAGAAAGTTCTGGAGTGTTCAACTCCAGAGGAGTTCATGAATGAACAGCATTATGAGTTAACACAGGAAATATTCACCTGTTATTAAGTGCTGCAGCAAGACACAAACATGGTATCTGTCTAGAGTAGTTATAACTTTCCTAAAGGTCACAAAAAGCTTCATAAATTTTCTTAGAGATCATTCACAAGCTACTTTACAGACCTAAAGCAGTATGGTCATTAAACTCTGCATTTTCAGCATGAGCTCTGCCTCTAAGATATGGGGCAGCAGAACTCCTCAGGGCATACACATGACATAAGCACTCTGCATCCTCATCCTAAAGGCTTGACAGACACACAGCCAGGCTGTAATGCACCCAGGTTATGTAAATTCTGGTCCAGAAACAACTCCAAGCCTACCTGTCTCACTGGCCAATTTAATTACTTGCTGGGTGTGTAGAAAAAAAAACCAAACAAACCCAACCCAAACCCCAAAGAAACCCATAGCATGATTAAAGAATCATGAAGCCAAGGCAGTTGGACAGAATGCCAGAGGCTCATTTAATTTATTCCCAGTTTAAACTGAATGCCAAGACACTCTAGCAGGTAGGATGTGATGTAAACAAACACCTTAATCACCAGCCATTTGCCATTTCAGCTGGGCATTTGTTCACTTCTGACAGCTTCAAACCCAGGTGAATGAAGACAATATTACACCCAAAATTAGAAGAAACAGGACTTTGATCTAAAGCCTCAGGAGGAGAGACAACCTGCACAGATGTTTGCAGTTCCTCAGGAAGGGAGAAGGTGTATGTGTGCATCTGATGCACAGACATGGTTACCAGAGGTTCTGAGGAAACTCAAAACCATTATTTGTAGCCATTTCTCCTGCTAAATCAGGTTTTTTGTTGCAGTAGCCTGCCTGTCCAGATGATGTGAAATCAGCTGCCAAGCCAGGGCTGTTGCTGAATGGGGTGTCACTGCAGGTCTCCTCATCAGGCAATCCTGCACTGTGGATGAACATATTTACCTGCAATTTAAGCAGCAGAGAGCTTGGCACAGGCTAAATTCCCCCTGCTATCTGGCAGGCTTTGCAGTTCTGTGGTGCCCCAGCAGAGCAGAACCTACCTAAAGCTTCCCAGCTGGATCCAAAGCATTTACTGCAAACATATTCCAACAGATCTGACATGACACCTCTCCTGCTGGCAGGTACTGGCTTCAACTGCCTTGGATTTTCACCACCTTTGTGATTCTCCTCCATCTCAGGTCTAGCTGAGATGCCCTTTCTCATGGATAAAGATTTATGTTTCTTCACTGCTGTAACAAAAGGCATTTCCTCTGAACCTTTGGCTGAACCCTATCAGTGACAGAATGAACAGATGTATGAAACAACATTACTTTTATCCACAATGTTTGGGGCACAAGGTATCAAACACAAACCTACAGACATGTAACACATCAGACCCACTCTCACAGTGACTTTCAGGCCCTGACCACGTAGATTATGATCCACATTTGAGGGAAACAAACACACACACCCCTGCCCATGACAAGCTGTATGAACATGTCACTTGAAGCAGCATCAATGCTGAACAGCCAGTGCCACACAGACAGAGCCTGCAGCACACCTGAGCCTTGTAGCCAGCATGCTTCAGCTCTAGAAGTGATATCTGCAGGCTGAAGATGAAATAAAATCCAATTTCTGTTTTAAAACTGGCCTTTATTTAAGCCAAGGGCATCAGCACATGCCTTCAGCTAAGGTTAGGCACACACTTCTCTGTCAGGCCCAACTGAGCCTACCTGACAAGAGATGTGACTTTACAAAGTGACTGTCCTGCACTCCAGGCAAAAACTGCCTGGTTATTGATCCTGGCCTGTGGCAGCCAAGCCAGCCTAAATGGTGCCTGCCACCATCTCACCTGTAACACCCTACCCCAGCTGTTTGAGAGCACTGCCCTGGCAGAAACACTGCTAGGTTTGTGCTGGGTGGGCTCATTGCCTCAGGAATTAGCCTGAAGCCAGCCATGGGAAGGCTGCTGAGGCCAGGACCATGCAGGGCTGCAGCAACCACCAGTGCAGGAGCTCAGCTTTGTAGCTTTGGTTACTGCAGTGCTGCAGCCAGAGCAGGCAGGCTCAGGATGGGCAAGAAGAGCTGCTCCAGCCTCCAGAGCCTGCCTGGGGGCAGGATGCCCCAAAAAACAAAGAAGGAAAAAAGAGGAAACCATCAGTGAATATTCCTTAAAATAATGAGAGTGGTGGATTCCCTTCTTATCCTCTCCCCCTGCCAATTTTGGCCCTTTTCATCTTCAGATCTGTTCTGGCTTTCTTACTCTGTCCAACAGCAGAACCCGCCCTACCAATTATGTGACAGCCATTTACTGCTTGCTCCTTGTGGCCATAAACAAGGCTGACACTGCCTACCAAGCAGCTCCCATAAGCTGTCTGAAGGTCAGCAAACCTCTTCTCCAGATCCAGAGGCATCAGCAGATGAAATGAAAGTCAAACAAGGCCCTTCCTTGCCCTAGAACAGCAATTCTCACCTTGTTTTAGCACACCTGGACACAGCTTTCAGAGATCATGAGTGTTGGAAGGGACCTTAAAGCTCATCCAGGCAGGGACACCTTCCACTATCTCAGGGAAGTCTAAGCCCCATCCAACCTGGCCTTGGACACTTCCAGGGATGAGGTAGCCACAGCTTCTCTGGGCAACTTTGCCAGGGCCTCACCACCCTCACAGAGAACAATTTCTCCAAGACAGAATATGTACTTCATGCTTGTTGTGCTCTCCAGCTTTTTTCTGGCTCTTGCTGCCCAGGATATACCAACCACATTCCAGCTCCAGGTGACACTTACGGATTTCTTCCATCACCACTGTGTTGTCCATGGCTATGTGTACTGCCAGGGAACTCCAGGTATCAAAAGTTGCAAGTTTTCTAGAGGAAAATTAAAAAAAAATAAGTAATGAAGGATTAATACAACTGCAAGGCAGAGATGGTGGTGTATCAGAGAGGAGAAACTGGATTAGGAGAGACTGGTGTTATCAGTTATGCTGTGAAATGTGCTTTGAGCTGGGAAAACTGCTGTTAGGCAATTCCAGCCTATTCCAGGGAGCTGCCTGCTCATCTACTAACATGAGGGGAGAATGTGAGAAGAGGGAGGGTGTTATTAAAGGCAGAAGGTGCCAAACACCAACAGCCCCTGATCTGACAGAGAAAAGGAAAGGGCAGCACTTACTTGAGCACCTGTGCCACCGTGTTCGGGCCGTACCACTGGCCTATGGATTTTCCCTCCCCGACTCCCATCTGGGCTGCAGCACAACAGAAAACCAGAACAACAGTCAATAACTTCATCCACACTGCATCCCTTCCTAATCAGCCTTGTATTTAATAGGGAAGAGTTCTCACTTGGAAACTTTATTGAATCAGCAGTATTTAGTATTTCATGGGGGTGAGAAGGACATCCTGAAGGACTGCAGAGCAAATCCTTTCTCTAAAATGCAGCAGCACAGAAGTTCAAAGGGCAGTGTTGCATCAGAAGAAGCTTTGATCACTAGACCACCCCTATGACCTGAGTTCTGGAAACACTGGAACAGGCTGCTTCTCTGATTTTTCAGGGAAGTTTGTATCAAGGTGAGAGCCTTCCTTAGCCCATTTGCTACATCTGAGCATTTCTTTCTTCTTACCTATCTGGTGAATGGAGTAGTAGCTGTCTTTTTTGTCAATGAAGGCATTAAGAACGTTGAAGTAATTATCCATCTGCCTCTTCCCTTTTATCCACCTCCAGTCTAGGACAGACAAGGGATATATGAAATAAACATGGTACTTATTAGCAACCAGAGGCTGCAAGCTGCAATTCTCTTCCTGTGTATTGACCAATCAATTTTCATGTCATCCTATTATTACTAAACATCTGAGGCATTCCCAACAGTGAAGGGGTAATTTTAAAATAACAGAAAACATTCTTACAGCTGGGGTAAGATACCATCACCCATAGAAAAGCAAATAAACAAGCATAAAATCAAAAAATATAAATATCCCCAGAGAGTTCCAAGTAGACTGTTCTCTCAACAGCCCTGAACTTGAGAAGAGTGAAGAAAAAAAGTTACAGAACCCTCAGCAGTTCCCAGCTGTGTCCTTGTTATCCCTGTTCTTCCAAGTGCTGCACTCTGGGAGCACATGGCCCTGGAAGTCAGTGTGGGCTGTGCACTGCTTTACCTCTTCCCAAATGCCTGCAGACCAAGGCCTGAGCAAAGATCATCTGGCCACAGCGCAGCATGCAGCCCCAGCCCGTGTCAGAGGTGGGACCCGTTCCTCCTGGAAACAAGGACAGAAAATAAACAGGGGGTGAATGGTGAGACAGAGCCAAGAGGGAGGAGAATGAATGGGCAGCAGGCTCACCAAGAAATGAGGCAGGGAATGAGGATTAGCTTAGCTCACACAGCCAAGGCTGAGAACCAAAAATGTGGTTACTGATGAGTAACTTAGTGGTGTCCTTTAAAAACAAATAAATAAACTCCTCTAACACTATCTGAAAGGGGAAAAGATTCCAAGGGAAATCTAAACAGCCCAAGGGAGAGCTGAATTTCTCAGGAGAACAACAGCCCTTGAGCCTGGCTGCAGACTCTCAGCCCATTGTGACATTCGTACATGAAGGTGTTTGTTAAAGATGACTCTTGTAATCCTCATCTTGAGAAGGCAACTCACCCTGCAGAACAAACCAGTCCCAGGGAATTCCCACATCAAAAGTGGCTACAAATAACATTCTGAAGTGAACAATGTAGTCAGGCCAAAAAAATAAAGGCATCAGCCAAAAAAAACCTACCCAAGCAGTGAAAAAAGACACATCCTACATATTGTTGGAGAAAGCTGGATATCAGCTTGTGCTAGAAAGTCTAAGACAAAGGACACAAAGCTGAAAGCATTTCCCTGACAGACCTTCCAAAGGAAACTGCTGCTCCTCCACTCCAGCTCTGGCTGTTAGTACAAATAACAGAGATCAAATGTTCAGTGTGATCACAGCAGGTAATCTGTGCCTGGGCACAGCTTCTGCAAGTCTTTGTAATGCTGCTTTCTTCTTTTGGTCCTAAACAGGGAGGAAAAGCACCTGGAGGACTATTTAATCAGCTTCTTAATGGTCACCAGTTGTCTTCTATAATTTCACCAGTAATTCATAACATGTACATACTCCAAAAGTGATAATGCTTTACAAAATTAGCATTAGACTAATTAGTTCCCTAAGCCTTACAATAATTAAGTGGGCTAGCACAGAGGGAAGGGATGAACAGTAACAGGGGTGACTGGGAGAAAAAATACTGGAAAAGGTTTACTGTATATGACTTGCAGATCATATCTATGGTGTAAATGGGAAATGACTCAGAAAATGGGGTCTGTCTTCACCCCACAGCCTTTAATGACTCACAAGGAAACCAAAACTCTGTCTGTGAGCCAGTTAAACATGTGCTAACCCTTTGTTCTCAAACATATGTTTAACTATGGTGTACAAACATGAATTTAAAGGGATTAAACTGCATCAAAGATGTCTCAGAGCTTGTGAGGCAGAGAGATTCCCATCAGGGAAAGAATAGCCCAAGTCAGAAGGACCAGTTAGGAAGAAGTCTCATTTCCAATGATGAGCCATGTTCCTTTCCCACTGACTGCTGGGCATGACAGTGACAGAAGGGGCACATGGAGTCCTATTTACCTGCTCTTAGATCTCCTCTATACACCTTGCACCCAGCACACAAACACCAACCCCAGAAGAGGCCATGCAGAGTATCTTAAGGAACCCAGACATCCTCCTTTGAGCTCAGTGGGAAATACTCCCCTGTCACTACAGCTCCTGTGTGTAACAGACACTGCAGGCACATAACTCCCCCTAGACAAACAAAACCCCCACGTAGAGCCTGGAGCAGATGCACAAAGGCAGCAGATTCTGTAGCATTCTCTAGGCTTCATCATTTTAATCCACTTCAAGCCCAAGACCATCATTCAGCAATATTTCACACTAGAATGTGATGTAGGATGTGATGAAGGATGTGATGAAGTACAAAAATACTCCCATGTTGCCTAAAAAAAGAGCAGACTTCCCAAACTTCTCCTTATGTCCCTTTAGAAACCACTTCTATCCCTTCTACCCAAGGGGATGAGGAATTCTCATTATCAGATAAACAAAAAGTCTGTCTAATCAATTAGATGAAGCACATTTCCCACTCTCATGAATGGAAATGATGCCATGTTTGTGGGGACTGTTTTATTAGGGATATCTAGATTATAATCATTTCCTTTAGACTCCCCCAGAGTACATACCAATAGCAGGGAAGTTCTTTCTGTAGGTGAACCAAAGCCTAGAGGTCACATCCAGCAGGATCTCTTCCTTCTCTGCAAAGTGTTCAGCATGGAAAGGCACACACATGAGGAGGGGCACCAACACTGCCAAACCCACCTCCCACCCACCTTCCCTAGGAATTCTGCTCCTCACAGTCTGCAGGCCCAGAGAGGCAGAGGCTGCCTGAGGAACAGGGCAGTACTGCTGTGCACAAAGTACTTCCTTTCCCCCCTAAAACAGCTGCAATCAACCCAAAGATACTATAGCCAGAGGCAAATTATGAAGCAGCAAACCATCCTCCTGCCCCCTGCCTCCACCATGCTGCCCTCATGACATGTCCCAACAACTCCCATATGGTAACTTCCTGCACAAAAATATTCCTGAGCTCACAGAAATGGCCAGCCAGACAGAAGCATGGCAGCTAAAACCCAAGTGTAACACTAACAAAGTCCTGTGAAGCTTTAAAACATTGCACTGTGCACAGAAAATACCTGTAAAAACACTGTATTTCCTGCCAAGGATCCAAACAGGTTCTTTGGTCTCAGGGAAGTCTTCATACTCAAACCTGAGGGTGTCGTAGGTAAGCGTAGCTGGAAAGAGAAAGGAGAAATCACAGTCCTTTGATAGCTTTTCCTTTTGTTTTTAAAACCAGACAAAGCTGCAGAATCAGAGCTGCTGTGGCCCAGTGAGTCCCAGCCACCCCCAAAGGCCCTGGGCTGGCAGGAAATGGTCCCAGTGCTCTGCACTCAGCTCTGGGAGGCACAGACCCAGCCCTGGCCTGCTCCACAGGCAGAAGAGCAGCAAGATTCCCAGGTTAAGCCAGCTCCAGGTTCTGCCTGGGGCAGAAAACATCTAAAGCTTCACCTGGCAGCTACACCATTTCCCAGAACAGGCACCATCATGCACAGCATCAGCTAGAGCATTGATGTTGAGGGCCTCTTTTGCATCCAGCAAAGTGGTTCAAATCCTCTTGCAGAGAACACAAATTTTGAGGGAAGAACATGCAAAACACAGATCACTTTAAGGTGGACACTCAACCTTGCTCAGTCCCTTCCCAAGAAGCACAAAACCCAGCAGAAGCCTTTACAGGTGTCACCCCACCAAGTGAGGAACGCAAGCTGTGAAGATGTGCTCATGCAAAGGTGACAGGCACAACTTTTGTCTCTTTTACTGACTCCCTTCACAGCATGGCATCCATCAGTGCCTAAAAATCCATCCCCTTCCAGGACCATGACAGAACAACCCAGCAGCCCAGGTTGCCCTTGGATCAGGATTCAGCTGCTGTGCACAGGGTACAAACCACACGGAGGAAAAACCAGAGGAGCTGGATGAGCTGTGCTCCACTAGATCTGTGTTTGGAACACAGACTTTAAAGTAGTCTGGGAATTCTGGAAAAGACCCACATGATTTTAAAGGTGACAATTCTGTAACAAAGTACGTCTAAAATTTAAAGCAGAGCTAAGGCAGACTGTTCTGTAACTGTAAAAGTAGTGACTGAAAATATCTCTCACAGCAAATGCAATAAAATCTGTGGTAATGTGATGTGAGTTTAAAGCAGGACAAAGGAGTACATGGCCACAAGCTCCTGTCAGCCCAGTTCTCTGCACAGCCACCCCTCTCCATGGGACACACTTTTGGCTTCTTCAGAGCAACCTGCAGCTACAGAAGACACTTTGGCCTCCTGAAGTAGCTCAGCCTTCTAATGAGGGCTCCCTGACCTGGAATTCCAATTCCAAATGTCCAAGAAAACACTTGAGCAGACACCATCACTAAGACCAACAAGCAGGAACCCCAGCAACAGAAATGACAACAGGCTCCTAAATCAAATTTTGAATCAGACTCTGCCTTAATTCCAGCCCACAAGACTTAAAGCACATTCTTTGTGTGAATTAGTCTTTAAGACTAACTTTAGGCACCTTTAGGATTGCACAGGCCACATGGTCCCATTGCCACCCCATGATGTGACTCCTCTGCAAGCTGAACAAAACAATTCTGCTTGCACAGAAATGTGCCAACAAATCACTGCTGCAGTCTGCTCCTCTAACAAACTTCAGCAGGGAAAGGAAGGATTTCTTTCCCAGCTACTACCCAAACTTGCAAATGTCCAGATTTGAAAAGGTAACTGGCATGATCTTAACAGAAAAACTGAAGTTCTCAGGAAGGTTTTGAAGCTACAAGGAATATTCTGTGGTTTGTCATGTATCCAACTCTCTGTCAGGAGTCTCAAATAGCCTAAAGAAAATGAGTGAAACAAGGATGCTACACAGGAACATCAAGCTATCCACAATCCCTCCTTCTCCTTCCCAGCAACATTCCCTGACCTGCTCAAATATCACAACCTCTGCAGCTGCACAGTTTGCAGGGCACCAGGTCCTTAGCAAGGACAGGATTTGCAACTGGACACTTCACAGCAAGGATCAGCAGCTGGAAAGGAGCTGCTGGAGCCTTTCCCATCCCACCAAAGCTCAGAGAGGAAGGGGGCAGCAGATAGAGGGGGACCAGCCACGTGTTCAGGGAATGCAGCACATGTGTCATGACACAGCACATTGGGGAGGAGAGTCCCAGGCTTGCAGCCCTTCAGCTGGATGCCCAACATCTGGCTCTGTACAAGGCTCTGTGTGACCAGCTGTGCATCCAAAGAGGTGGTCAGACATTTGTGTTGGCATTTGGGGAGAAAATAGTTGAAAAGGCACAACTACTAAATGCAGGAGTTCAGGTTTTCCCACCACAGGGAAGAAAATTCAAGAGGTTGCTCCCAGTGAGTATCAAGGACATTCTAATGGGAGCAGTAAACTCCCCACAAGGCCTGAGGTCACTGAGTGCTTCCTTTACAAGCCTCCACCTTCATATGTTCCAGCACTTTTCCAAAGTCCATCCATGGTGCTATTTGCCCAGATAGGTTAAATTCCAGCCAGTGGGACCCAAACAATTCAGGCAGGGCACAAAGAACATCAGACTGCACAGGAGCCTTTCTCTCCTTCTTACAGCCAGAGATGAAGAAGAGAAATCCATCTGGAAATTCACCAAGCAGAAATCCTGTTTGAAGCTGCTCCTCTCAGAGCTGCAGAAGCTGGGTGAGATCAGCACATTTCTCAGGCAGTGCTCCAAAACTTCACCTTCAGAAAGCCCTCAGTCTATTTTAATTACTGACCTCTGAGCATCCAGGACAGTGGAGCAGCAGTTTCTGCAGAGAAGGATGTGCAGTCTCTGCACATCAAACACAGCAGCTCAACTTCACAAGGCTTTTAGAGTAACAAAGCAGAGTGTGAGCCCTGCACAGCTCACCCTGAGAAAGGCAGCCTTGCTCTCCAGGAGCCTTGCACACACTGGGACTGAGGGGAGGCTGCCTGGATTGTTGCCCCTTGGGATCTGCACAACACCTCATCCCAGAAAGCCTCAGCAGGAAAGGCAAAGCTTTGTACATGCCACAGCAGAATCCCAGAATGGTTTGGCCTGGAAGGAACCTTAAGGCTCATCTCATTCCACCCCCTGCCATGGACAGGGACACCTTCCAATAGACCAGGTTGCTCCAAGCCCTGTCCAACCTGGCCTGGAACAATTCCAAGGATGGGGCAGCCACAGCTTCTCTGGGCAGTTGTGCCAGGGCCTCAGCACCCTCCCAGGGAACAATTCCTTCCCAATATCCCATCCATCCCTGCCCTCTGGCAGTGGGAAGCCATTCCCTGTGTCCTGTCACTCCATCCCTGGTCCCCAGTCCCTCTCCAGCTCTCCTGGAGCCCCTTTAGGCACTGGAAGGGGCCCTGAGGTCTCCCCAGAGCCTTCTCCTCTCCAGGTGAGCACCCCCAGCTGTCCCAGCCTTTCCTCACAGGAGACGTGCTCCATCATCTCTAAACACACATAATTAGGGTAGAAAGGGACATTTCCCATCTCCCCTCCTTTCTCATAGCCTTAATCAGCACAATGAAACACTGGAGATAAAAACATTGTCCCAACTTGTATCAAACACACCCAGAGGCACAGCTGGGCGCTGGGAGCAGCTCCTGGGTGCTGCTGTCAGTTTGCAAACGTGCTGGAGGCCAGGCCTGTGACAGCCCCTGAGGGACCACAGCCAAAGCCATTTGCTTCACCATCAACTCTGGGAAACAAGTAACAACAAGTGCAGGCTTGGGTGACTCAAACAGAAGCACAGCAGGTGATTTTCACAGCACCAGCTACCACGGTCAGTCTGATGCTGAAGAACTCCTCACACAAAATGCAGAAGCTGAGCTTTGGAGCCTGGCACTGAAGGAAAGCCAGGCTTTGCCATACCTCCCTTCCCAAACTGCTCCTGGGGCTTCTCCTTTCTCTGAAAAGGCTCTCATGCCTTCCCAAATCCCTTAGTATCCAACTAAGGCCACCACAAAAGGGGCAGAAATGAGGTGGATGATCTCTCCTGTAGCTGATACAGGTACCTCACCCAAGGCACAGGAAGAATGCAACTGGATGTAGAACATTTTAAAGATAGTAAAAAAGAGAAGGTAAATTTACCACTTTAGTAAAACACACTGCTGGAAAACACCAAACAGCTCAAACCCTTACTTCTGCCCTTTGCAGAAAAAAAAAAAAACTAAATCTTTTCTTTCCCCCAAGCTCTTTCAAACAAGACAAATCCTGATTATCCATGCACTAACAAAGAGACAGACAGTGACGAAAGTCAGGCTACTGAAGGATGGTGCTTTCTTGAAGGCCTGGAGCAAATACTTCCAAGTTTTGCTGTCAGCTCCCCGACCATCTCAGGATCAGGGCTGGACACCGAGGGGCTTGAGCCCAGAGATTCTCCTCCTCCTCCTCCTCCTCTCAGGGAGGAGACCCAGCCCCACCATCCACCACAGCCAAGTTTTCCTTTGCCCTCGCCCCAAGGGAAAGCAGACACATCTCCCGGACCGGGGGCGCAGGTTCAGGTGTGACACGAGCCGGGGATGCTCTCAGCCGGACCACAGTGACACCAACAGCGGCACAAAGGCCGAACCAAGCCAGGAGAGCCCTGCGGAGGGACAGGGATCCCGGCACACCATGCGGAGGAGGAGCCCAGGGAAGCGTTTGTTGTTGTGGAACAACACTTCTGTCTGCCGAGGGGGTGGGAGCCGCTACTACGCCAAGGCTGGAGGGAAGCGGGTCCCAACACAAGTGCAAACACTTATTTTTACTTTACCCCGCACGAAACCAAAATCTCTACCACGAGCAGCTGTGCTAGAGCCCTCTGTGAGGATGATGAGCGGCTGAGTCGCCTTTTTACCCCCCGAGGACACCTTCTCACCCCTCTAAAGGCACCCTCTTACCCCCACGCTACCTCCCCGCTCCTCGAGTCCTCATGGGGAGCGGGACACAGCGACACCAGCCCTGTCCCCGCTCCCCGCTCCGGTTCCCCCCGGGCAGACCCGACCCGGCAGAGCTCCGAGCTTTCGAGGAACGACGGCAGCAGCGGGGCTGGGGAGGGCAGGGGGACTCGCCGCCCGGCGGCCCCGCAGCCGCCACCTTCCCCTTCGCCCCACCGGGGAGCGGCCGGTCTCGGAGGGCCGCGGCTCCCAGGGCCGTGCCCAGGGCGGAAAGCGGCGCCTTCCCCGCCGCCCGCCGGGGAGGCCGCCCGCGGAGCCGCGGGCCTCGAGCGGCAGCCAGGCTGGGCTAGGCCGAGCCGGGAAGCCCCGAGGGGAAGCGCGGCCGCCGCGCCACGGGCAGGGCCCACCCGAGACCCACCTGCGTCCATGGCGGCCCCACCGAGGCTGCGGCCGCCACCGACTCTCACGCCCGGCGCGGCCCTGCTGGCGCGACGCGCCGCTTCTGGCCAATAGGAGCGCTGCTCGCCGCCGGCCCCCGCGCCGATTGGCTGCCGGTGATTTCGTCACAGCGCGGCGCCACGCGCCGCTACCTGCGGGCAGGGAGCTGCCATGTTGCCGTACGGAGAGGCGAAGCGTAGCGCGGGGCGGCAGCGGGCCGGCGGTGGGGCTGAGGTTGGGGAGAGAGGGCGGCGCGGAGTGTGACCACTCCGCTCCTTGCGCAGAACGCCGACGGGCTGGTCCTGTGACACGTACATCTAGGAATGATGTGATAAACGGGCGCCGCCATGGTGTTGTACGGAGCCGGCCCAGCCCCGCCCCTCCGTTCCCCGTGAGAGCAACCCCCTCCACCATGCCCGCCCCACTCGGAGACGCCTTTCAGGGCTCGGCTGCCACGGACCGAGCGGCTCGTCGGGAGGCGGACGCCCAGCTGCGCCGACGAGGCAAGCGAGAGACGCTGGGAGCGAACCCCCCTTTCCCCACCTGCCCCACGCCGTACAGCTGCTCCCCGGCCAAAATGGCGGCGGCCATGTGGCGGCCGCCATGTTGTGCCGTACAGAAACCCCTTCCCCACCGGCGAGGGGCGCCGGGGTGACCCGGCTCCGCCATCTTGCCGTACGGCGGCGCGGCGGGGCCGGGGCCGGGGCGGGGGCCGGGGCGGGCCCGGCCGGCCGAGGGCGGCGGCGGCGGTCGGAGATGGTGATCTGCTGCGCCGCCGCCAACTGCTCGAACCGGCAGGGCAAGGCGCGCCACGGCGCCGTCTCCTTCCACAGGTAAGGGCGGCCCGCCCGGGCCGCCGCAAGTGCCGCGGCCGGGCCGCCCGCGCCCCGGTCCCGCTCCCTTCCCCGGGCCCCCACGGCGGCGACCGCCCTTTGTTTCCCTCAGGGGAGACCGGCTCGGGGCTCCCGGGTCCTCCAGCCCCGGGCGGGCAGCGGGAGCGCCCCTCGCCTGGGGACCGGGCCCTCCCCGGCCTGTCACCCCGACCCTCCCCCGGGCTGTGCCCCCGCCGCCTCAGCCCTCGCTGAGGATGCTGCCGGCCGTGAGCCCCCGGGGAAAGTCCCTGTCTCGGGAGTCCCATTGGAAACGGAACCCGGCTCCCCTGCTCAGGGGCTTTCTTGCACTGCAGGCATTTCTACAGCTAATTAAATGTTATTAAGCACACCCGTGCGAGCAGCACCCGGGTCACGCTGGGCAGCGCGCTGGCTGAGCTGGGTGCTTTGGTGGTGGTCACATCCCCCTTCCTTGTGGACAGGCTGTTTGTTCCTCCTGGGGCTGGTGAGGGCAGTAATGGATCGATTGCTGATGGAAATGGAAACAACACCTTTTAGTCCTACGCTTGTTGTAAAGTGGAGCTGTTGACGCAGCAAATGAATATCAAATGTTTCAGCCCAAAGTGAACTAATTCTTAAATGAGCGTAATTTAATTTGTAGATGAGTGTAACTTACCAAAACACAACTTTCTCCAAAACCTCCTAAACCTAGCCATCGCCTTGGACTTGGTCACCTCAGAGGTCTTTTCCAACCTCAACTGTTCTATGATTCCATGGTTCTGCAATTCTTAAAGTACCAACCTTTCTGATTCCCGAAATGTAGCTTGTTTTTCAGTGGGTTTTCTCTGTTCCCTTTTCAGATTCCCTCTGAAGGATTCGAAACGCTTGATCCAGTGGCTGAAAGCTGTTCAGAGAGACAACTGGACTCCCACCAAGTATTCCTTTCTCTGCAGCGAGCACTTCACCAAAGACAGTTTCTTCAAACGGCTGGAAGACCATCACCGCTTGCTGAAGCCCACTGCTGTCCCCACCATCTTCCAGCTGGTGGAGAAGAAGCACGGCAAGCTGGATTATGTCAGGAGCAGAAGGAAAATAGCCAGGCAGGTGCTGGTACAGGATGGGGAGGCCCCGCAGGAAGGAGGCGGTGAGGTAGCACACAGGTCTCCATCTTCTGGCCAGGACTTCATGGTGATGCAAGGGACGAAAGAGATGGAGGAGGCCACTCTGAAAGAGGAAATAGGATCCATGCCCAAGGAGGAACAGGCCCTCCACAGCCAGCTGGACGGCCCTCGGAGAAGGACGTTAGGGGATCATTTGGGCACCAAGCCTGGGGTGCAGGTAAAGCCCGAGAGGTCTCCTGGCAAGGACTGTGCCAGGGGCAGCTGGGCAGGGAGCTGGGTGGCAGACAGGAGCGGCGTGTCCGTGGACGATTTCACCCCTCCTGCCTCAGGTGCCTGCAAGTTCATCGGCTCCCTGCACTCGTACAGCTTTTCCTCCAAGCACGCCAGGGAGAGGCCGTCTCTCCCCAAGGAGCAGCTAGAAAGGAAAAGGCCAAAGAGAGACGTGGAGCCCAGCTGCAGCAGCCAGCCCTTGGGGCACGACAAGGCCGTCACAGAAGTGTCCCCGACATCATCGCTCACGGCCACCCCCCAGAAACCCTCGCAGGGTCTGTCAGCATCCCCAGCTGACCTGACCCCTCGCCCCGCCGCCGAGGCCGTGCTGGGGCGCAAGGGGGACACGGACGCCAACCCCATGTCCATCAACGAGGTGATCATGTCGGCCTCGGGCGCCTGCAAGCTCATCGACTCCCTGCACTCGTACTGCTTCTCCTCCCGGCAGAGCAAGAGCCAGGTGTGCTGCTTGCGGGAGCAGGTGGAGAAGAAGAACGGGGAGCTGAAGCTCCTGAGGCAGAGGATCAGCCGCTCCGACAGCCAAGTCAGGAAGCTGAAGGAGAAGCTGAATGAGATGAAGCGCAACAGTTTCCCTTACTTGAACAGCCTGATATCCCAGGACTGTGGTCAGTATTGCCAGGGGTGCTGCGCTGAGGTGGAATTCCCTGCTTTCTTAAGTTGGGGGCTGTGAAAGGTGTGATGGGGAAAAGGTATGATGCTCTGGGAAGGAGAAGTAGCAGCTTGGTAAGACCAATGGATACAGATTAAAGAATTCACTCAGTGGGCACACGAGTTAATTCTTACATCCCTAACCTTCCCAAGATGTGGAATCAGAATTTAGATTGTGGTGTTACAGGCAACTCTGTTCATGAATTTATTTTCTTTTCTTTCTGAATTATTTTAACTTGTTTATGACGCAGTGGCTCCTGCTAGGATTTTCCTTCTTCCTTTGGCACGTGCCTGTGATTTTTTTTTCTGGTGTGTTAATGAGCTGTCCTAGCAGCAGGTATCTGGGAAAGCTTTTATTGTCCTCAGTGGCATAAGAAATAGTTTTGATATTGGATTTCATATACTGAACTCAGTACTGAGGATACAGGAAATGCAAGTGAGGTGGGAGGTATCAAATATGACAATGTCATGATGCACATCGAGGTCACAATTTGTAAGCAAATGTCTGTCTTTGCTTTGATCATTTCTTCTCTTGGAAGGCAGAAAAAGTTGGGAAACATAATAAAGCAGGGAGTGATGGAAGATGTCTCTCTATCAATTACAAAAATAATAATTAAGCACATGAAAGCATAGGGGAACTCAGTGATGGATGAGGTCATGTAAAAAGTTTGTTACCTAGAAGCCAAATGGGGCCCTTCTTGCAAAAAAAAAGCATCTTTTAACGTACAATATGCACACAGTGACTGTGATGGCAAGGTGCATTTCAGGGCAGGAGTTCAGGACCATCTGATGCTGGTGTGCGTGGCTGCTGAGAAAACATTGGGTTGCCTTGGGAAGGATCTGGGATATGGGACTTGCTTGGAGAAGTTGTCACCTGGGGAGGAGGGTTGGGTGTCTCCTGATGGCTAATCCTCACCTTTCCTTTAGGAGAAACACTCCATGGCTTCTTCTGGAGATGCTGGGAAGTCAGAAGAGTGATGCTGGCATAGACAGGCACATTCTCCAGGCTGTTATAGCATGGCCAACTTCCTCACTGGAAGAGGAAAGTAGACTCTAAAATGCATGAAGCTCGACACCCAGCACTACTTTCCCCATATTTATCTAATTTTTCACAAGATGGGGAAACTCACGCTTTTATTTAGGTAGAGGGGGGAAAGTTTTGCCCTAGGAAATCAACATAGTCTTGTTTGTACCTTCTGGTCCGTGTTTTTGTATTGTTTAGGTGTCAAACGAAAGAAAATAATGAAATATTTTAGGGTTCCATAGTTGTCATTCATATATATAGATATATTTATGTATGTATAGGAAATATTTATTTATACATATATTTAAAAAGGTGTCTGCCTTTGTTGGAATACCTTAGTGGAGATACTAATTGCAGAAAGAGTATCTTTAAGGATATTTTTCTTTTTTCTGATAAGCACTATGATTCTTCTCCTTTTCCCAAGGTTAGTGTTTTTATAGATATGTCTTTAAGAAATGAAAATTTAATGTTCTTGTAAAAATATTCTTAATATATGAGCTACATGCTCTATTTTACAAGGGAAAATGTAATTTCCTTAATGAATTGACCAATTCATTACCCATTCTCCCATCTTTTATCAACAAAACTGGAGATCAGTGTGTGAAAATGAACCATTTTGGCAGTTGTAGCTTGGCATGAT
Organism: Molothrus aeneus; assembly: GCF_037042795.1. Lineage (NCBI taxonomy): Eukaryota > Metazoa > Chordata > Aves > Passeriformes > Icteridae > Molothrus > Molothrus aeneus. Next base: position 4,544,917 of record NC_089655.1, on the reverse strand, counting down.
GGGAAGTTTATATGGAACCCTTTGGCTGGGAACTTTTTTAATGGGTTGGTTGGTGACTGACTGGCTTTTTTTTTTTTTTTTGCTTCATCTTGGTGTTTTTCTGTTTTGGAGTCTTTTTTTGTGTGCTTGTAGTACTAGTTTATGGCAGTGAAAATAGCTGATGAAGTGCAGCCAGCTGAGTCTGGTTCATGCCCAGACACCAAGTTTTACTGTAATACCAAGCTGAGTTAAGAAAGGCTTTTAATATTCATAAAAATACAGTCAGGTAACACATCAGGTTAATAATAGTCTTTGTTAGCAGCCCTGTCTCAGTTGTCCCAGCTCATCTGATGTGTGGTTGAGGTGATGGCTTTAGCTGTGAACCTGAGCCTGCATATTTTTTTCTGCTGAAGGCAGTTCCTTGAGTGTAAGTACCAGGCTGGAGTGGCTCTGCAGGTTGTTACCTGTCTGCATCCCTCACCTTCAGCTGTTTCCACAAAATCCTGAGCACAAAACACCAACTTTAGGCCCACACCCACTCAGCAGGACTTCATTTCAGTGCTAGTTCTCACATATTTTCCTCTAATGAGACCAATAAATTTCTGCTGGCTGTCTCCAAGCTGCAGCAGGCTGGGAAGAGCAGGTTTGTGCAGGACTGCTGCCCAGCACTGCCTGCCAGCCACACTTGGGGCCAGGTGACTCAGGGTGGCCAAGTGGCTCCAACTCCAGCTGTCACAATGTGCTTGAGGGCTGTTTCCCAACCTGTCTTACCAGAGGCATCAACTGGTGTTGAGAAGTCCCAGGCTGTCTACAGCACAGCTGCCATGGTGGCTTTTTCCATCTAAACTTTTTGAATTTAGGTGTTTGTTTGGTAGAAAAAGATTTCCTTCTGCTTCATGAGGTCCATGGAGGCTGAGGAATGCTGCTGGTGGACGAGTGGGGTTAGGCACAGTGTACCAGGCAGGACAGGGTGAGATGTGGCTTTTGGAGGATCACAGGATGCACTGGAGAAATGAGGGAGAGCCAGCAAACAACCAGAGATGTGTCCTGGAGAAGTCATGGGTGTGCTAACAGCACTGTCTGACCATCTGCTTCTGCATGAAGGTTTCACAGCTCTGCTGTGTCAGCTCTGCTCACTCAGACAGGAGATCCCAGCAGCTCCTTCCACAGCACCACCTCCTCTTGCCGTGCCCCAGTTTGGGCTGGTTGTAAAACTACATCTCCCAGCAGGCAGCAGGATCAGTGTTTTACCCAAATATGAGCTCATTTCCCTCATAGCCATCTTGCCACCCTGTGCTTTCTGGGGCAGGGAGGGCTGCAGGTACAGAAAATAGCAAAATATCTACAAACATGGCTGGGCATGGAGCAGACACAGGTAGGATTCCATGGGATTTGAGTTTCTGTGTGCATCAGAGAGGTAAAACTCTTGGAATTCAGCTGCTTGAGGGTGTGAGGAGCCTCTTCCATGGTGCATGTCCGTTTTCATGAAGGTCATATTAAAGGCAGGAGAGTTTGCACAATGAGTTCATGTGAAAAACAGTTAGAAGTTTACTAGGAATCCCTGGGGAATCTGGCTTGGATTTGTCTTTGAATATCTGTGCAAAGCCAGTGTAGAAATGGGGTCGTTTACAGTACCTTTTACATGCAAATGAAGCAGAGTTGGCAAACTTCAGGCAAGCAGAAGGACAGAGCACTTAATGTGTGGTTTTGTGCTGAGGTGGAGTCCTGAGACCTGGTCTGTGAGGCCTGAAGTGGTGCTGCCCATCCTGGTGGCAACAGATTTCATTCATGTTGCAGAAAAGGAAAAGCAAAATCCTGTTCCTGACTGGCATTGAGAAGTGGGACTGTGCATGGTTGGAGGTGCTGTGCTTTCACCTGGCTGGGGATTGTGCATGGTTGGAGGTGCTGTGCTCTCACCTGACTGGGGATTGTGCATGGTGCAGGTGCTGTGCTCTCACCTGGTTGGGGATTGTGCATGGTGCAGATGCTGTGCTCTCACCTGGCTGGGGATTGTGCATGGTTGGAGGTGCTGTGCTCTCACCTGGTTGGGGATTGTGCATGGTTGGAGGTGCTGTGCTTTCACCTGGCTGGGGATTGTGCATGGTGCAGGTGCTGTGCTCTCTCCTGGCTGGGGATTGTGCATGGTTAGAGATGCTGTGCTCTCACCTGACTGGGGATTGTGCATGGTGCAGGTGCTGTGCTTTCACCTGACTGGGGATTGTGCATGGTGCAGGTGCTGTGCTCTCACCTGGTTGGGGATTGTGCATGGTGCAGATGCTGTGCTCTCACCTGGCTGGGGATTGTGCATGGTTGGAGGTGCTGTGCTCTCACCTGGCTGGGGATTGTGCATGGTGCAGGTGCTGTGCTTTCACCTGGCTGGGGATTGTGCATGTTGGAGGTGCTGTGCTTTCACCTGGCTGACAAGGACTGGACCAGCAAGGGGCTGGTGTCCAGCTCAGCTTGAAACTGAAATGTGTCTGATGGGTCACAGAGATGTGCTGTCAGGAAAATTGCCTCCACCAGGGCAGGCACTGTTAGCCTGACAGTTGCATGTTAACTTGGAGCTAGATTTTGGAAGAAAACTGCTTTTATTGTGAGATAGCAGGTGCTGCTTGGGATTTTTTTTTTTGTGCCCTGTCTGGGGTGGGAACAGCCAGGGTAGAAAGCTGGTCTGTAGGGTGAGCATTGCAAAGAACAAGAGAGCCATAAAGTAAATTGAGAGTGAGATAAAGAGTAGAAATATGTGTGCACAGGGGCTGAATCCATGGCAGGAGGCATCTTGAGAGATTTCATCATGGCCTGAGCACTTGGGTAGGAGGTGAACTGTTTTGTGCTCAGCATGGGAGCACAGTGTGCAGGAACACCAACTCTGGGACTTGATTGAGGGAGGTGGCTCTTTGACCTCCCCCTTGGAGAGAAAGTTGGTTGGAAGGGAGGAAACAAGACTTTTTGCACTGCTGTTGGTTTGGTTTGTTTTTTTTTTCAGTGGGATGGTCTTGTTCTTTCCAGGGTTTTTTTTTGCCTAATAGTCTATAGAGTTTGTGCATTAAGCATTTAATTTTGCAGTGAGTTGGCAATGACTCACAACAAAAACCCAGCTTGCAGCTAGGAAGCAATGAAACAGCAAACTAAGGAAAACTCGAGAGAAAGTCAGGCTGAGCTCAGGTAGGGTGTTTGGTTTCTTATGATTGAGTAGAAATTAAAAAAAAAAAATTTCTCTGTGTTTTGTAAAGCAGAACTCTGGCAATGACTACAGGCACTGGAGCATTACCACCTTGGAACTTGGCTGTGAAATGAATTACTGAATGTGTAGCATGAACATTTGTGAATATAACCCCATTTCCAGCTTTTGGAGCAGAGATGGGATGATCTGTTCAACAGCTGATCTGCTGGCACCTGGTGGGATGCATCTTTCTTGGGGGAGAAAGAGTTCTAGCACAGGAGCTGCTAGAGCTTGTTGATAGGGCCTTAAACTAGCTTGGAAAGGGGAAAGGGACAAAACCAGGGTCACCAGGGAAGAGCAGTGGGCTGGAGTGCCTAAACTTGAGGGAAGGAGCACTAATGGGATCCCTAAATCTGCTTCACCAGGTGCTGGTCACAGTGCACCACAGCAGAAATGTCTCTGCATTAATGCACCCAGCAGGAGGGACCAGTGAGGAGCTGGAGGCTTTGGCTCAGAGGTCTGGCATCACTGGCATGAGTGAAACCTGGTGGGAGCTTTCCCTGTGACTGGCGGGCCCTGAGGGACAGTTCCAGGCTCCTCAGGAGAGGCAGAGGGGTGGCACTGTATGTGACAGAAGGGCTGGAGTGTCTGGAGCTCACAATTGGCTGTTGAGAATGTTGAGAACCTTTGGATAAGAATCAAGGGGCAAACAAATAATGCCATTTCACTGTGGGAGTCTACTCTGGACCTCCCAGCCAGGACAATGACACTGACAAATTATTCCTTGAGGAATTAAGGGATGATTTCAAGTCATCTGCCCCAGGGGACTTCAACCTGTCAGGAATTAACTGGGAGCATCCCACAGCTGGTACAGCCTGTGCCAGAAGGCTCCTAAAACACCTGCATGACAACTTTATGGAACAGGTCCTCAGGGAGCTGACTTGGAAGGATGATCTTGATCTCCTGCTTGTCATCAGAGAGGATCTCATGAACAAAGTGAATATTGGGACCAACTTGGCCACAGAGACCTCAGAGCCATCACCAAATCTCTGGTGACAGGAAGAAAAGTGCCTGAAAAACCTCAGTTCTGGCCATGAAACCTCAGGCTGCTCTGGGAATTAGTGAGTAAGGTCCCCTGGGAAATGTTTCTGCAGGTGCTGGGGTCTGTCAGTGCTGGTCACTTTTAAACATCATCTCCTAAGGGCACAGGAACAGCAATTCCTGAATGTCAGAAGTCAAGCAGGTGAGGCAGAAGGCTTGGCTGACCAGGGATTTCTCTTGGAAATAAGATGGAAAAGGAAGGTGTGTGCCCAGTGGAAGCAAGGTCAGGTGATGTGGGAAAAACATAGAGATGCTGTTCCCCACTGTTGGGAGAAAATTTATGCAGGCAAATCTCAATTGGAGTCAAAGCTGCCAAAACTGCAGAGAAAAATATTTTTTTTTCAAATATATAAATGGCAAAAAGCAGTTTAGAAATAACATTGCCCCATTCCAGGATGAGAATGGTCACCTCACAAGCAGGGACAGGGACAAGGCAAAGATGTTTAATGCTTTCTTTTAAACCCAGTTAGCAACTGTGCTGAAGGAAGAATTTCAGGGAACTGCCCACTTGATGCTGCAGACCCCACACTTTGAAGACTCAGGGATTTTGTTTTGGGGATTTTTGGTGGGTTTTTTGTTGTTGTTTGTGTAGTTTTTTCCCCTCAAGTTTTCTGCAGGAAGTGTTCCCCAGCTCAAGGAAATGGGTTAGCTGCCTTGTTAGCAAGCAGCTGGCCACTTACTGTGGCTTTACTGATAAAGCTGTGTAGGAATTTGTGCCAGCTCAGCTTTCTGTGCCAGGGATCCCACTCAGAAGCAGGGAGAACTCAGTATCTCCTGGTGCAAAGCCTGGACAGCCAGTTCCAGTGCAGGGTGGGATTTGGCTTGGAAACTCTTTGGGGCTGGAAAAGATGTAGGAACAGTCTGTCTGTGAGCTTGGAGGGGTGGAGCAGGGGCAGGTGCTGAAATGGAGCTGACCTGTGTGCTCAGGGCCTGGCTTGTGGCCTGAGTGACTTCCTGAAGGAAAGAGATCAAGGTGATCAGGTTGCTGATGGGTGTGTGGCTTTGTCTCATGAGTGTCATGTGAGATTTTGTAGTACCACAGGATGGTTTGGGATGAAGAAACCTTAAAGCTCTTCTTGTTCCAACCCCCTGCCATGGGCAGGGACACCTTCCACCTCACCAGGTTGTGGAGGAATGGGGTCTTGGAGATGCAGGTGCAGGAGAAGGTGACTCCAGGAATGTTTTTGTTAAGAAAGAGGATGCAGAGAGAGCTTCCTTGTAGTAGGCAAAAGAGGAGCTGTGCATATGAATGCAAGAGAATCAGCATTTAAGAGGGCCCCCTCTGAGTGAGAAGCTTTAAGTGTGCAGAAGGGTGACCAGGGTCTCTTGTGCTGCAAATTCTCAGATGTCATTTGCATTCTTGATATTATCATAGACTTACCTTTTAAGCCACATTAGTGGGGTTTTTGTACACATGATGTGCTAGGAGTTTAGACCTGTAAAAAGGGACATACAGGCTCCTTCACCAGTGTCTTGACAGTGACTGTATCTATAAACCTGAAATTTGAAACAAAGCAGCTCAGCATAGAACTTCTTGTTGCTACAATAGTCTTGCATTTACCTGCCCCAGCCATGACATAAAAAAGCAAACTGCTTTTCAAATAGCTGCCCTTTTTTTTTTTTTCCTGGTGGATTCAATCAGACTCTCTCCTGTCTCCCCTCCTGCTTTTCCACTCTCCCAACCCAGCCTTCCAGCCAGGAAGGAAAAAATTCTTAGTCCACAAGTCAGAGACCAACACTGAAGGTAAAAGAGCATGGGATGAGATCAGGATACCTGCACTTACCTGCACTTCACTGAGCCCCTGCTCCTTATTCACTTCTGCTGCTCTTGACTTTTCCAAGCCACATGAGAATTAAAGAGCTCTTTAGCTTTGCTGCCATCTAGGTAATTTAGAAAAGGAATAATAATCACTTGGCTGTGCTGTTTGCCCAACTGCCAGAGACTCCAGGATGTACAGTTCCATCTTCACTTCTCAGCTGGCTGCAATTCCAGCCCTTTGGAAGTGAGACCAGGTCAGGCACCTCCAGCCAGGCTGGGTGCTGCACAGCAAGGCAGTGGGATGGTGGAAATGGCTTCTCTTGGTTTATAATCAAGTCTATAGAGTGGGAATGGCTGCAGCCATTCCTTTCATCTATTGTTTTGATGCTTTCCCTGAAGTGCAAGCAGGAGAAAAGGAAGTGCCCTATGGAAGCACTGTGGTGACAGAAACTGTCCTGCTCCTGGCATGCTGACCCAGGAGAGGGCAGCAGCAGCCCAGGCTGCAGGCTCCTCCAGCTTTACCAAAGCTTTGCTTTTCACTTCCATCATGGGAAATGAGCCTGCAAAGAGCTTGTAAAGAAATGCAGCAGAGAGTGAAAGGCAAACATCAGCTGGAGGGAGGAGCAGTGTGCTCCTTATCTACAGAACTGTGTGCTCCCCTCATGGGACTGGAAAGGTGAGTACAAGGAAATACTGTGCAGTACACTGACACTGCTGCACAGATTGTGGGAACCCCTTTCCAAGGCCTGGGCAAGCTGCACAGTCTGTCAGGCTGTTCTACAGATCCTGGCTCTGATGCTGTAGACCTTTATCACTGATTTCCTAGTGAGCTCTCATGTTTCCTCATGTTGCTTCCCTTGCAAAATACTTCAGCATAGAGCAGAGCAAGCAGCAGCACTTTGCTGACATGGGCTGGCTTTTCAAACCTGCTGTCTGGGGGAGAATGAGTACCACAAGTGGTCTCTCTTACCCAGGAGAGCTGCTCTTCCTTCTCCTCTGGCATTTCAGGTCTGGACTGTCCTTCCTCCTTGCTCAGTCTCTTAGTCTGACATTTCATAAAGAGCACAGTGAAACTCACACTGGTTAAGCAAATTTTGGCCACAGCCTTATTCTTTTAGGTTGTGATTTCTGCCTGCAGTTGAGTCTGTGCCTTTTAGGTCAGCCAGGCAGCTTGCTCTTGTATTCTTGATCTCACTAGGTGTGGAAACACCCCCCTGCAGCACCCACCTTGCCAGGATGCAATATTTATCCCATGAGGGGGAAGAGGACATGCTTTAAGCTGACTTCAGTCATATTTCTCTGCATAACAGACTACTGAGAGTAGCAGGCACCTTGTTTGTGTGGGAATCCATCTTTCCCAACATCCTGTGGATGATGTTTGGCTTTCCCTCCTTACACCTTAGTAGTGGATCTGCTCTGCTCTTCATGTGGCTTTAAGTTGTCTGTCTCCATTTTCCTGATGTATTTTTTTCAGGTCACAGCCTCTGAAAGTAAAATGCAAAACTGTTTCTCAAAACTCTCCTACAGCACCAAGCCTGACAGAGTTCAAGAAGCATTTGGATAACACTCTCAGGCACATGGTGTGACTCCTTGGGATGGTCCTGTGCAGGGCCAGCAGTTGGACTTGGTGATCCTTGTGGGTTCCTTCCAGCTCAGCTTATTCTGTGGTTCTGTAAAATGATTTGTTAAAGAAGTTTTACCTTTGTGAAACAGGCTTTGGTTGCTTTTTCATAGCTGCAGTGACAAAGGGAAGTATCTTTCTCTTCCGTTTACTCTTTGCCTGACAGGCACCCAGGTATTTTTAAGATGTTTGCCTTAGTCCAGAGCCTTAGTAGAACAGCTTCTGAATGATCCTTCCTTGTCTCTTTGTACAAGTTCAGGCCATTGTTAACCTCTTAAAAAATATTATAGCCAAACCTTGATCTTGAATATGTACACAGCCTGATTTTCTTTTGAAATGAGGACTCATTTCCTCAGCCTCTGAAACAAACAGGAACAGTATGAACTCAGTGCTTGAGAGAGATGAGCCCAGAGTGTTAGAGGTTTCATTATCATTTAATGATTATTCTTTGTGCTGAGCTTTCAGTCATCTTCTTCCCTGCATGTGTTTGGGAGAGGGCTTTTCTTTCAGATCAAGCTACAGAGAGGAGTCAGAAATGGACCACCTGCAAGAATGCTCTATGTATGACTGGTTTGAGGGCTGGTTTGGGAACAGACCCACTTGCCATGACTGTTCATTGTTCTCCATCTCCCCCCTTGGAGCTGGCACTGCTCTGAAGAAAAGCATTTCTGTGGTGTTGAACCATTTCTGAGGTGTTTTGTGCTCACCTCCAGCCAGCTGGAGGCTGCTCACAGCAACCTGCAGGGCACAGATCCTTGAGTTTTCATTCTTCCTTCTTTCTTTTCCTCCACAGAGACTCCCCAGCTGAACCCTGTGATGGAACCCCTGTCCTGGATGCTGGGCACCTGGCTCTCAGACCCACCAGGAGATGGCACCTTCCCTACAATGAAGCCCTTCCAGTACCTGGAGGAAGTGCACATCTCTCACGTGGGACAGCCCATGCTCAACTTCTCGTAAGTCAGGAGGTCTGCCTGTGTTAGCAGCAGCTCCTGGATTGGAGCAGGCATGGATTTGTTAGTTGGGTTTCTTTTCCAGTGGCAAAGTACATAAATTTTCACCTCAATTCCCCAAAGTACATAAATTTTCACCATAATTTTCACCTCGTTTTCAAAACAAGATGATGCTGTGGTATGTGACTGCATGGTCTAACTTTGATTTTCCTTGAAGACTTGTGATTAATTGGCATTACAAATGCCAATTACAGTGGCCCTTGAAGGGTAATTTTAGATGATTGGCTTTAAGGCATTTGCAACATAGTGTGGCAAAAGCTGATAGGCCAAGAAATGCTTATAATATATTGCAATTAAGAAATAGTTAGCTTCTGATTGAGATAACATGAATTATAACATCTGTATTGTCTCATCCTTCACATGAAACTGAAAATGAAATAAAAGTTTTTAAAACACCTCTAAGTTGCCCCATATCTGAGTAAGAAGAGAGCATAATCTAACAAAAACTTTGGATTAATTGGCATTCTTTGTGAAATTCCCACTTAGAATAAATGAAGGAGCTATGGCATGGCTACCAGGTTTCTCCATTTTAAGCTGTGGTCCTCAGTCTTCACCACTGTGAAAATCTGAGAAAAATTAATGCTTGTCAAACAGGAGGCAGGTAGCTTAACTACTTGCTTTGGCTTCAAGTGGTTGTTCTAAGAAAAATCAAAAGGAATCCAGAGGGAGGGAAGGGACAAGTTGGCTACTGCTGAGCAGTGTTCCAGTGTTCCTTCAGGAGGGGTGAGTTGGAAAGTGTGTTGCTTTGAAAACCAAGAAAAGAAGAACTACAAGATGGAAGTGCTGTGTGAGAGATGCCCTGTGTTCCTGGAGTGTGCTGGAGCTGCCAGCTCACCCTGGGACTGCTTTAGTCCAATTTCCAAAAGAAACAAAGCTCTGACAGTCTTGCTCTGGCTGCACCTCCCTCCCCAGCTTGTGAACAGTTCCTTATTTGAGTCACCTTTTTTTTTGCCCCTCCTTTTCTTTGTGCCAAGGAGTTACACAGCTGTGAGCTGTTGAGCTTTAGGAAGCACCAGGAAAACAGGCAGCAGTCCTGGAGGACAGAAACCCTGTGCTTTCCTGGAGCAGTGGCTCTTAAGAGACAGTCCCTGTATCCCTTAAAGGCTCCAAGCACTGAAAACTGCCTGATTTAAGTTTGTTTCTCCTTTGATAAGTATAATCACCCATGTTATGGGTGACCAAACCTACAGTTCTTAAGGCCTCCTGAAGAATAAATAAGAGTCTGAGCTGAATTTGTTATCTTTTTGAAGGGGGTGATGGGAGAAATATGTCTGCTCTCTTGCTTCCTACAGCAAGGAATATACAGACAAAACAACTTTTCCAGGTGTAAAAGCTGAATAAAGATGATACAGTAATTCCAGATATTTATTTGAGAAAAGGAAGTTTCTGAGACACACGTGGCTTCAGCATCTGTGAAACATCTTGAGTTCCTGAGGGCTTTCTGAGCTAGTTCTTAGAAGGACCTGGGGGTCATGGAAAATCTAAAGCTTGAACTTAAACTTAAGGACTTAAGTCTTTAAGTCTTTAAGTTAACTTGAACCTAAAGACTTGAACTTACTTAAAGACTTGAACTTACTTAAAGACTTGAACTTAAAGACTTGAACTTAAAGACTTGAACCCCAGCTCTAAGAAATAGCTGTGCCTCTATAAAGTAAGTGTATTTTTCCAGGTTTTCATCTCTCAGCTGTGAAGTGTTGTCAGTCTTTTACTCTTCAAAGAGTACTGCAGGCAGTCATGTGGTTAAATAAGAGGAAACCAGGCCAAAAAATGTCTTTTGAGTACAAAACACATGGGGTTTGTGCTCTGGTTTGCCCTCAGGTTCAACGCCTTCCACCCGGACACCAGGAAGCCCATGCACCGGGAGTGTGGCTTCATCCGCCTCAAACCCGACACTAACAAGGTGGCCTTCATCAGTGCCCAGAACACAGGTACACTCCTGATAGATACCCACTCTGGGGAAAAGAAGAGGTTCTTACTCTGCTGGGCCATTTCATCACTTTTCCAGACAGTTCTTGAACCTCTCACAGTTTTATTTTATTAATTTTTGCTGTTGGAATCGCTGCTCTTGGTGCTGGACCCACAGCAGATCCTAAACTAGGAGAGCCTCCAGTGTGTAGATGCAGCACCTTGGTGCTTCTTGCCTTATGGGGACTGAATGAGAGAGAACCATGTCACAGACACATTTTATAAAAAATCCTTAGGATTTTTTCTCCTGAGAAGCTGAGAGGCCTCAGAAACAAAATGTAACCAATGGTTATCTGCTGCTGTGGAATGCAACAGGTGCATCTGGGATTGGTCTCATGTGGTTGTTTCTAATTAATGGCCAATCACAGTCAGCTGGCTTGGACTCTCTGGTCAGTCACAAGATTTTATTATCATTCCTTTTCTTTCCTTTGCTAGCCTTCTCATGAAATCCTTTCTTCTATCCTTTTAGTATAGTTTTAATATATAATTTTCTTTTAATATAATATATATCATAAAATAATAAATCAGCCTTCTGAAACATGGAGTCAAGATTCTCATCTCTTCCCTCATCCTGGGACCCCTGCAAACACCACCACAGAACCACATCTCAGTTATTATAAGTGAAATTGTTAAAGCCCAGTTGATGCTTAAGTTTGCATCTAAAATGAAGGTGCTGAAGGGAGGAGTGCCAGTTGTGCTGTGACACTCATCCTACATAGTGTGAATAAGTCCAGCTGGATTTTTGTGAGCAGCATTCCATGTCTGAGGCTGTGTGGATCTGCAATTGTCAACAAATAAAATTAATTAGGGCAAATAAAACCATTCTCCACAGGGAGTGCTGGTCTGTTAAGCAGCCTAATAGAGCATGGAGTGGTTTGGGTTGGAAGGAACCTTAAAACCCCTCTCATTCCACCTCCCTGTCATGGACAGGGACACCTTCCACCAGACCAGGTTATTCCAAGCCCTGTCTGACCAGAGTTTGAATACTTCCAGGGATGGGGCAGCCACAACTTCTCTGGCCTCACCACCCTCACCGTCACAGGGAAGAATTTCTTCCCAATATCTAACTTAAATTTTTCCTCTTACAGATTAAAAACTTTTTCCTTGTCCTGTCCTTATCTGAATGTGTAAAAAGTCCCTCTTCCTCTTTTTTATAGGCTTCCTTTTAAGTACTGAAAGGTCAAAATAACAATTGTGACTTGCTTAAATAACCTTTGTAGCCTAATAATATGTGTGCCCTTGCTTTTCCCTAGGTCTGGTGGAGGTGGAGGAAGGGGAGGTGAATGGACAAGAGCTGTCTATAGCTTCTCACTCCATAGCCAGGATCTCCTTTGCCAAGAAGCCCCATGTAGAGCAGGTGAGTGCACACAGAATGAGCCATTCCCACAGAATTGCTTGCCTCAGGAGGAGTCTGGTTGAGAGGATGTGTTATTTAGCATGCTTTAATTGCAGAATGCCATCAGGGGTTCTTGGAAATACTGCATGGCATCCTGGCTTATTCTTTCTGTAAGAGCCTTCAGAAGAGATTTTGTACATTATGAGACCCAGAGGGATCATTATGATAAAAACTGACAGGCTGGATCAGAGCAGCTAACCCAGAATCCTGTCTCCAAAATGGCCAGTAGCAGGTCCTTAGGGAAGAAAAGGGGAAAGTCTGGACTAAATACTCTTTTATGGCAAAAAAAATGGGATTAGTTATTAATGCTGGTTTTCTGGATTGATTGCAGTATGAGGATGCAATTTAAGGTATGGTCAGTACTGGGCCTCATGGGGATGTTTCAGGAACATCTGCAGTTCTTGCTCTTTGCTTTTCAGAGCCTTCAGACCTTTTTCTGGGCTCTTTTCCCATCTGTGGCTGCAGGGTAGGGCTGGCACTTGCTGTCATCTCCACCTTTGGTTGGCTGCTTTTGGGGGTTTGACTTTTCTGGGTGTGCACTGGGGGTTTGTTGATACAGCTGGAGGGGTACAGCCAGCTGTGAGTGCAGTGACACTGCTGGAGTCAGTGTGGCATCCTGAGGTCACCTCTGGAAGTGTCACTGTCACATCTGAAGCTGTGGTGGCTGAGCAGCAGCTGAGAGACAAGCTCTCACAGCCTGGCTTTTGAGTGCTATAAAACTGGCCCTTAGACAGCAGAGAGCACAAGTTTGTGCAGATGTAGGCAAAAATTTGATTTGCCTACACAGATAGTGTCCTAACTTTGGGAAGTCCCAACTCCCCTGCCTTTGGGTGCATGTTTTTAGTTGTTGGGTTTCCTCTTTCCCAGAAACAGCTGTTCTGCCTCCTTCCCATAGCAGAAGTGAAGCCATTAGATACTGTGGCTGTCAGCAGGGAAGCAGAGCTCTGGATTGCAAACATTTAAATTAAAGGGACTGTCCTCTTTGAGTCACTGCCTGAACTGTGGGCAGATGGACTGGCAGGAGGAGAGGGCAAAGCACAGAAAGCCAGCAGATGTATTCCTAATTGAGGGCTCCAAGGCTGGCCTTGGCTGGAAGAAGGAAGGAAGCTCTGGGGCTGGAGGTCTGTGCCCATCTGGCACCTGTGGGAAGCTCAAGCCCAAGGACTGGTCCTAGTGAGTATCTGTGAGGCCCTTGCTGGTGAAGGAGGGTGTGCAATGAGAGGGGATGTCAGGAAACCAGCTCCCAGAGCCTTTTCCCCTTTACCAAGAACAGCTTAAATTACCTGTGGAAACAAAGAGGCCACAGGTTTGTGAGAAGGACGTGTGTGCTGCTGCTGGAGTTGCTCATTTTGAGAAAACTTCACCATATTGTTGCATTCCTGGTGAAAAGTGATTCACGGTGGCTGTGGCTTGGCTGAGCTATCACTGAGGCAGGAAGGCTCATTTCCTGCACCAGGCTGTGTCATGAGTGGTTTAGGTTGCTTGAAGAATCACCTTTAAAGGTGTTATCAATGCAGATTTAATACAAATTTGTGAAAGCACAACTTAACAAAATTTAATGGCAAGGTTCCCTCTGTTGCTACTCATGGATGAGGAGGGGCAAGGACAACCTCCATTCTTTATTGGATGCAGGGGGAATATGCAGGAGAAGAGGAGGCTCAGAGGAGACCTCATCACTCTCTGCAACTCCCTGAAAGGAGGTTATAGCCAGGTAAGGGTTGCTCTCCTCTCCCAGGCAACCACTGACAGAACAAGAGGACACAGGCTTGAGCTGCACCAGGGGAGGCTTAGGTTCGACATTAGGAATAAGCTTTTCACAGAAAGGGTGACTGAGCATTGGAAGGGGCTGCCCAGGGAGGTGGCGCAGTCACTGTCCCCGGAGGGGTTTAAGAAAAGCCTGGATGTGGCACTCAGTGCCATGGTTTAGTTAGTAAGATGGTGTCAGGTCTGGTATTTAGTTAATAAGATGCTGTAGGCTGGACTTGATAGTCTCCAAGGTCTTTTCCAGCTTAGTTAATTCTGTAATTCTGTGAAGGTGCCTTGTTCCATGGGTAATGGGCTTGGAGCTGGTGTTGTGGAGAGGGCTGCTTTCTTTAGGAGAGAAACCTCCTTGTTTATTTGCCTGCTGTAGTGAGGATATCCTTCCTTGGTGGATGGCAAAGGGAAGAAAGCACAGCTAATGGATTCAGCTTGTGGACACTCATTGCTTGATTTCCTTATTTCTTTTTCTCCCCCCTGGTTTAGATTACCAGAAAATTCAGGCTCAATTCTGATGGGAAACTCGAACAAACTGTCTCAATGGCAACCACTACACAGCCCATGACTCAGCACTTACACATCACCTACAAGAAGGTGACACCCTGATACCAGGAGTGCTGGGTCACCTCCCTGAGGGCAAGGAGCAAGGACATCATGCACCAAGAGCAGCAGCAGCAGCAGCTCAGGAGCACAGCATGGCAGACCCCAGATGTGGCTGCCCGTGCTCATCCCTTGGGCCCCAGAGCTGCCTGTCCTGTTGAGAATGTTACTCAGATGTTTCTGTAATGGTATATAAAAAAAATAAATAAAAAGCTTTTATTTTTATGGCTGTGTCTTTGGTGTGACTGCAGGGTGATGTGTGCTGCCTGCTGCTCAGCAGTGCTCTGGAGGGGCTTTGTGGTGCCTGTTCATTAGTAGGTGTTGGGGTGGAGATCCAGCCTCCTGGACAGCCTGGAGAACTTTGGGGAAGCCACAGGTTCTGGAATGGGTTTGCACTGCATGGAATGACCCTGAGAACTGCAGAGCCTGTCCAATAAAAATTGGCTTGAATATCAAGAGAGAGCACCTACACCTTGCTCTGGGAGTTTGTCGAGCAGTTTGAGGGGAATTGCTGCAGTGTGGGAGGGATATCAGAATATCACAAGAGTTTGGGGGACAACTGTGAGCCAACAAGCAGGAGAAACTGCTAACAGTGGGTTTCAATCTCCAACTCTCAATTTCCAGCTTTGGAATCAGGATGCAGCCTTTGTGAGATCTGTCATCAAGTCCCTCAAAAATGAGGGAGCCAAAGGACTGATCACTGCTGGCCTACAGCAGAGACTCTTCACCAGGGGCTTGGGCCAGATGGCCTCTGGAGGTCCCTGCCAGCCCCAGGCACTCTGGGAGTGTAACAGTGGCACAGCCCCACCCCAGCAGGGACCGCCTGGAAGGGATCTGGGCAAACACTGAGGTGTGCAGCCCACTGCCAGGTGGGCTTTGTGCCACAGGATCTGCCTGTGGATGTGGGAGCTCCTGGCTGTGCCCCTCAGAACCCCGTGATGCCACCAGAGCCAGGATCACTCACCTGCAGTGGGTAACCATAAACAAACTGTGACCAGCAGCGCTGGGCAGTGCCAGAGCACCCAGGCTGTGACCCACGGCAGCCGAGGAGCTTCAGAGTGACAGCAGTGACTGAGGAACCTCTGAGTGCTCCCAGTGACTGAGGAACCTCTGAATGACAGCAGTGACTGAGGAACCGCTGAGTGACAGCAGTGACTGAGGAACCTCTGAGTCCTGCCAGAGACTGAGGAATCTCTGAGTCCCACGAGAGGCTGAGGAACCTCCGAGTGCCCCGAGTGGAAGCCAAGCCTTCGAGTCCTGCCAGCGCCTGAGAGCAGTCAATTCCGGGAGCAGCAATGTCGGAGGCCAGGCAGGAGCCAGCGGCGCCCCGAGCCGTCCGGGTGTGCCGCATCTGTGTGGATTTCCTGCACAGCCCCGCTGCTGCCGTGGAGCCCTGCGGACATGTGTTCTGCCACGCCTGCATCCAGCCCCAGGCTGCCCCTGATGCCGCCGCCACCTGCCCGACCTGCCAAGGGCCCATCGGGAGCATCCGCGTCCTGCAGGATCAGGAGAGCCGCCCCGGGCCGGTCCCGCGCCGCCCCCGCCGCCGCCTCCATCCCTTCGTGGTGCGCTGGCGCCAGCGGCGGCAGCGGCGGCAGGAGCAGGAGCAGCAGCAGCGGCAGCAGCAGCAGGAGCGGCAGCAGCGGCAGCGGCGGCAGCGGCGGCAGCGGCGGCAGCGGCGGCAGCGGCGGCAGCGGCGGCAGCGGCGGCAGCGGCGGCAGCAGGAGTAGGCAGCTCCTGGAGGTGGCCAGCCCTGGACATTCTCTGATGGGGACAGGGTGCCGAACCCCCCTGGCCCCAGCAGCATTCCCAGAGAGTGTCAGGGGAGCTGGGCAGAAACGGGCCAGGGCAGGAATGTCCATCGTGGCCACCGAGGGAGTGAGGAAGAGCTGGCCTCGGGACCACGTGCACCTTCCTCCCCTTGATCCCATTTGATGTGGATCCTCCATGGCCCCTCTGAAATGAAAACCAGGATGCTGAGAAGGGCCTCGCCTGGTTTCTTCTGTTCCTTTCTCATTAGTGCAGGACTGGGGGAGTGGGAGCTGTGGGAGAGGGAAGGATATGGCTGTGGGAACTTGGACAGAGGGTGGGATAAGGCTGAAGAACTGGTGGAGAAGGGTGAATGTGGATGTTGAAAATGGGAGAGGGGCTATTCCTGGTTGCTTCTGTGCTGCTTTGCTTATTCCTGAGGGGATGCAGCCCAGCAAGAGAAGAGGAAGGGGAGAGCCCCCTGGATCTCTCAGCAGATTCCTAAGGGGGTACTGTCTGCTCTTCCCAAGGGCCAGGGTGAGGACAGAGACTGAGATGGAGATTGGGGCAGACCCTCCTCTCCTTGCCCCACAACAGCTGGAGGAGGCAGCCCTGGCACAGCCACCAGCTGCAGGGCACTGCCTGTGGGAGAAGGGACAGCCAGGACAGACCTGTTCAGGGCATCTCTTCTGAAGAGTCCCAGAGCCCTTCCCCATGTGGCGCATCACCAGGAGCTGTGTGGTGGCTCCCAAAAGCTGCCAGGTCCTCATTGTCACCCTACTCCATCCCCTTCTACAACCCAGGTGGCTGCAGAACTCTTGGCATTGGGGCTGAACTTCTGCCCACGCCTCCCTGCTGCCTTGGCAGACCTTGTTTCCCAGGAATAGCCCTCAAACACGGGTTTCAAGAGTGTTGGGGGCTGTGTCTGCCCCAGCCAGGGCAGCCAAGCATGGAGTGAGGCTTCTCAGGGCGACCACAGCCTCATGGTGCCTTCTGCCCTGGAGGTGGATGGAAATCTGGAGGTGTAGGTGGGAAAACCCTGGCAAGCAGGAATTGGCTCTTTGGTACTTCCCAGCACCCTCCTGCTGCAGGTCCCAGGCTGTCTGTAACAGATCCCTTGGAAGGAGACATCCTTCATGGGAGCTGCTCAGAGACAGGGATCCAAATGGTGTCTTTGGGGCATGGAGGAGAGAGGCAGGAGGGATCACCTGCCCCTAGCAGGCCAGGCACGTGTCCTCCCTTGCCAGGACATCAGAATGGCTTCACCCCCGAGCAGAGGGGAAGGGCATGGACTCCCCTGAGGTCCATGCTCTGCAGAGAGGCTTCTCCTTGGGAACACAGGACAGCCTGTGGCACCCAGCAGTGCCAAGGCAGCACCACGATGGCTTCTGGGGGGATGGAGAGGGGTCATGGCTGAGAGAGGCTTGGAGTGAGATCCCAGCTCCAAAAATCCCCATGAAGCTCCAGATCCTCATGAAGCTGATCCCAGCTCTGCAGCACTGGCAGGAGGTTTGCTGTGCTTTGGCAGGAAAAAGCACCCTGGATCCCAAACATTCCTATGGCTGAATGTGACCTGGGGCAGGGGATGTGTGTGATGCGTGTGCAGGCACAGCCCCTGGAGCACAGCCAGCCCTCCATGCTCCCACTCCTGCAAATGGGTGTTAACTTGCTGGCAATTGCTCTCAGCCTCGCTGGTTTCTAGCTGGGCTTTTAGGAGGAGCGGTGGGAACCACCCTAGAGCTGGCTCCAGGCGAGTCCCACTGGCCCATGGTGGTTTTGGCATGTGCAAAAATGAAATAAAAGCCCTGTTCTCTGGGGAGCCAGCCAGCCCAGAGCGGATGAGCACTCCCATTAATGTGTCATTAATGTGCAGCCCTGGCATCCGCGCTCTTGGCACTGCAGAGGTAATTACAACCCAACTATAAAGCCCTGCACATGGATTTATTTACTGCCTTATTAGCAGCATCTGTTCTCCCACAGAAGTGGCTCAGCTGTTTGCTCTTGTTCAGGGAGAGCAGTGGAGCTCACCTCCTTGGGCTGGAGAGTGAGCTGAGCACACCACTGTGGTTCCATTCCCACCCTGCTTGTTGGTTTAGTGCCTCTGCCCAGCACAGCATGAGGGGGGCACAGAGCTTCACCCCAAACCTGGAGGACATGGCTGTGTTTGAGATCCAGCAGCATTTCTCTTCCCACCTCTCTCCTAGCACATCCCCACAATGTTTTACCATCAGGGAATCCCAGAATCATGGAATCATCAAGGTGGGAAAAGCCCTCTAAGATCACTGAGTCCAACCATCAACCCAGCACTTCCACTAAACCATGTCCTCAAGTGCCACATCCACACATTTTTTTTTGAACACTTCCAGGGATGGTGACTCTACCACTGCCCTGAGCAGCCCATTCAAATGCTTGACAAGCCTTTCAATGAAGAATTTTTCCTTAATTTTCAGCTTAAACCTCCCCTTGTGCAGCTTGAGGCCACTTCCTCTTGTCCTGTCCCTGTTCCCTGGGAGCAGAGCCTGATCCCCCCTGGCAGCCCCCTCCTGTCAGGGAGTTGTGGACAGTGAGAAGGTTCCCCCTGAGCCTCCTTTTCTCCAGGCTGAGCCCCTTTCCAGCTCCCTCAACCATTCCTTGTAAGGCTTGTGCTCCAGATCCTTCACATCTCTGTTTCCTTCTCTGGACACGCTCTCTCCTCCAGCAGGAGCCATGGGATGAGTGGCCCTGGTGCTGCAGGACCCTCAGCTCTCTCAGAGCTGCAGCTGCCCAGGCTCCCAAGTGTTTTTCTGCTGCTGCTGCTGAGCCACAGCAGCCAAATCACTGCTGCAGCATCCACTGCCTTGGCTGCTGGCCTGGCCTGGCTTTGCTGCTGAGCACATTTCCCAAGGAAAACGGATGCTGGGTTTGTTAACTGAGTGCTGTGGCAAATGCAAGTTAAGTAGCTGCAAATCCACCAGAGAACCAGTTCATTCAGACCACAGAGCATCACAGCAGGAGGGAAGCACCATCCAAAAGGCTTTTGTTGCCTATGGTGGGACATGAGGTTCCTCAATAAAAATTCAGATGTGGCCCATGCCAACCAAGGTGCCAGGTTGGGATGCAAAGCTTGGAATTACAAAGTGTCAGTATTTATTCATGGGTGTGAGATGTCCCAGCCAGATCAGGGCACCCAGGTGGGGTTTTTTATGAGGTTCTTTAGTCCATCCCATGCTCGGGTACAACACAAATTGACTGAGCACTGACACCCACACTAACAGATCTCAAATCACAGTAAAACTTGGCAAAGCTGCTCTGTTTCTGCTCGTCCATGGATCCAGGTGTCCTTGAGTCCCTCTGGCTGCAGTAACTGAGCTGTGACACCAGACCAGCCTGGGAGGGTCTCAGAGCCTGGGATGCTGTGGTACCTTGGTCATTCCAGGGATAAAGCTGTTCTTTAGCCCTCAGGGACTGCTCTAAGCCTCCAAAAGCAAAATCCTTCTCTTCAGGGCCAGCCTGTTTGTTTCACTTCAGCACAAACAATCCCAAAGTCTTCAATAACGCTCAACTGCTTCTTTACATCAGTGTTTAATTAATACATATAATATATGTAAAGTTAATATACTTTTTCACTATAAAGGATATTTGACAGTTAGAAAAGCAATTTTTCATCACATTTACCAAGCCTGTCACACACCTGGGCTTCCATCAGCACCACCAGGCTGCTGCTCCTTTCTGTCACCATCCATCCCCCAAGTAGCCCCTGCTCATCATATCAGCCAGCAGAGAATGAAACAGCTCATGCCTCAAACACTAATAGCTTTTTCTCATTATAAAAAAAACTGTATAAAGGAGCTACTAGAAAAGAAACCTCCCTGAAGATGCCTGACTGGGACTTTGGACTGAAAGTCAAACTGCTGAGATTAGATAAAGGGAAAACCCTGTCACAGCACATGTCACAGTTGAGATGGCCACCATACACAGAGCATCACCACACAGTTTCAGAAAGCTTCAACCCAAACAGAATTAACACCTTACCTCATCAGAAGGCTGCAAGGGGCTGCCCTCCTTGCTCTTTAGCCCAGCCTTTTACCCCCTGCTGTTGATGCCCTGCACCTGTGTGCCCTCTGCTCCCTTTGGTGGTGGGTCAGTGCCCCTGGGCACTCCATGGCTCATTGCTGTCAGTGCTGCTCACCTGCTGCTCACAGCTGTGCCCATTGAGGCTCAGCCCCACTCCCAATCGCCACAAACTGTGTGCCTCCAAAACCCATTCCTCAATCACCTGAAACAAACAAGTAAACAAGGAAAAGAATGTGAGCCAGCCCCAGCAGCTGT
Source organism: Molothrus aeneus (assembly GCF_037042795.1). Taxonomy (NCBI): domain Eukaryota; kingdom Metazoa; phylum Chordata; class Aves; order Passeriformes; family Icteridae; genus Molothrus; species Molothrus aeneus. The sequence continues at coordinate 4,524,508 of NC_089655.1, read as the reverse complement.
GCTAAGAATCATCTCTGGCTTTCTTTGGGATGGGGGAGGCCATCGCCCACAGACCCATTTGCTGGGAGTGGGTTTGCACAGATTTCTCCCCCAGCTGAGGTGGAGGAAGAAGTTTGGGTGTGCTGTGACCTCTGCTCAGGGGTGAACCCATCCATCCTCCCTTACACAGATTGCTGTGGAACCCCCAATCCCAGGAGGGCCACATCCACAGGACATTCATATGAGAGGCAGCTGAGGTTAATTAATCCATTAATCCATCAAAGGCCCCCCCAAGTCATCTCTGAAGCCTTGCACCACAGGGCTGCACGGGATGCAACAAACCCAAAATCTGTTGTGAGAGACAATGGCAAACTCACCCCTGCCACCCCCACCCTTCCCCCGGGGAATTACCTGGATTTTCCTACCTGGCTTGAGCATATATTAAACCACTGAATTCTATGCTTTTTGGAGGGGATCTTCACCACCAAGAAGACCAGCAGGAGAGAATCAGCAGAACATCACTGAGATCCACAGAGTGCTGATATTTTCCTTATTCTGTCCCTGTTTCTGTCCCTCTTTCTGTCCCCCACCACCTATTTCTTATTTCTTTATTTCCCATATGGGGTTTACTTATCAAATAAACCCCATACCATTGTCACTGGCCTATGTGACAGTGACATTTGCACTTCTGACAACCTCAATAACCCCATCCCGACATCTGCCCCGAGGGGTTTGGGTGCAGTGAGCCCTGCCTGGAGCTGGGGGCAGCGGGGCTCACTGCGGGCACTGCCAGGGTGACTCAGCCACTCCAGCAAGCTCGGGACCGCCTGGGCTCTGCGGCTCCCCGGCACGGATCGCTCCTGCAGCCTGATTCGCTGGGAAGCTGCCAGCGACTGCCGCCTCCTCCTCCTCTCTGCAGGCAGCTCTGCCCCGCTCCCCGCCGCTGCCTCCGGCGACAAAATGACAAAATGACCCGGCGGAGCGGAGGGACACGGCGCTGAATCGCTGTGGGGACACGGAGCGCAGAGCCGGGGATGCGGCCGGAGGATGCGGCACGAAAGGTGCGGGCAGCGCGGCGGGGTGCGCTGGGGAGGGGCAGGAACTGGGGCACTTTGCAGGGGTTTAGGAGCAGGGGCAGTTTTCAGGGGGTTTAGAATCGGGGGCAGTTTTCAGGGGGTTTAGGAACAGGGGCAGTTTTTGGGGCAGGAAGCATCACAGGCAGTTTTCAGGGGGTTTAGGATCACAGGTGCTTTTCGGGGTTGGCAGGATTATACCGGCAGTTTTCATGGGGGTAGGGGTAGTTTTCAGCGGGGGCAGAATCAGGGGCAGTTTTCAGGGGCTTTAGGATCACGGGCAATTTTCGGGGGGGCAGAATCAGGGGCAGTTTTCAGGGGGTTTAGGAACAGGGGCAGTTTTTGGGGTGGGAAGCATCACAGGCAGTTTTCAGGGGGTTTAGGATCACAGGCGCTTTTCGGGGTTGACAGGATTATACCAGCAGTTTTCAGCGGGGGCAGAATCAGGGGCAGTTTTCAGGGGGTTTAGGATCAGGGGCAGTTTTCAGGGGACAGGAGCAGAGGGGCAGTCTTTGAGGGTTTTAGGATCACAGGCAGTTTTTAGGGGGGGCAGGATGGGGGCAGTTTTCAGGGGGTTTAGGAGCGCAGGCAGTTTTCAGTGGGGGCCGAATCAGGAGCAGTTTTTAGGGGGTTTAGGCTCAGGGGCAGTTTTCAGCCTTGCACTCCATCCTGCTGGGTGCTGTGGCCACCCCATGTGACCCAGGGCTGACCCGACCCCCTCAGGCTGGGGGGCAGGCAGTGTGTGCCACGGGAGGGGCTCTGTCCTTGTCCCCAAGCCCCTAAGGACAGGAATTCCAGGTGCTGGAGGATGGACAGGTATTCCAGGTGCTGGAGCCCTTCCTGCATGGGCTTATGAGCTGTTTGTGGCCATGCCCCAAGCCCCCACGAGCCTGTCTGCCTTGAGGGGCCATGGACAAGAATTAGGAGTGCATTTGACCTTATTTCAACTGCTCTTTCTCCAAAAATCAGATCTGCTGGGGGTTGTGCTGATGCAGAAATCCAGCCTGCCAAAATCTGCCTCCCAAGGTCAGTGGGGCTGTGGGAGATCCCAGGAGGGAGGCTGATAAAAGAGCTTTTCATTGCTACTCCATGATTTAGCATCAGCACTCCTTTTTCCCACAAGGACTCCCCACCCCTGGGTGAAATGCAGGATGTGGCTTGAAGAAAGCAGAAAAAATCCTCCTTAAAAACAGACACCACAGCTTGACCAGAGCATCACCTGAGCCTGGTGCTTCTTCCTCCGTTACCTAATCCCAGCTCTCCTGAGAGGACACCACCCCCCTTGGGCTCCAGAGACCCCAGGAGCATTTCCACCTTTGCTCCAGCAGCTCTCCCATCTCAGCAAAGGAGACTGTGGATGGTCAGGGGGCTCAGGAGTTTTGCAGCAAGCCCATGTGCATCTTGGGGCTCTCAGGGCACCTTTGCAGGGGACACAGGACTCCAGCACTGGGTCCCTGCAGCCTTCATGTCCATATCCCCAGATTTTCCATGCAGGGCCATGCTCAGGCTGCTCACACAAGAGACCTAGTTTCTGCTCTCCCTGCTGCCAGAAATATCCCAGCTGCCTGCAGTGGAGAGCAGGTGAGAGAGCCACAGGCTGGCCGTGCTGGGGCACTTTGTGGGCATTGAGGGGCTTCCCTGGGGAAGAGTGGTGCATGCTGGGGTCACCACACGCAATCCTATGTCAGGATTGTGCTGAGGAGATGGCAGGTGGACCAGTTTCCACCCTGGCAATGATGATGGATGGAGCACCTCAGTGCTCTTAGCTCATGGGCATCCTTTATTTCTTTGAAGGCCAGGTTGGACGGGGCTTGGAGAAACCTGCTCTAGGGGAGGGTGTCCCTTCCCTTGGCAGGGGGGTGAAAGGAGATGAAATTTAAGACCACTCCCCATCCAAAGCATTCTGGGATTCTCTGATTCTCCTCCATTGCCCTCAGGATGGGGATGTTGAGGCGCTCCCAGCCTAGGAACAGGAGAAAGGAGGCCGAGAAGGCCGAGCCACAGGAGCCATGTCCGCGCGCAGCCGCTGCGCCCGGGTGCTCCCCTCCGAGCTGAACAAGGTGTGCCCCGAGAGAGGAGATGAGCCTGCCACGCACCCCAGCAGGATGAGCGACTTCGAGGTGGTCCCCAACCTGCAGCAGAGCAGCAGCAGTGTCTCCAGGAGCAGGAGAAAGGCTCATTTCCCTGCTGGCAGCAATGAAAAGGCAAGTTCAGGAGGTGCTGGAAGAGGGGGTGGTTGGGCACACGCATGAAACAGCGTTAATGAGTGGCTCACTTACAGGAGCATTAATAACTGATCAGGTTGGTTTTAGGGATGGACAGAAAACCTGCAGATGCCTGAGGCACATGGCCAGCACTCATATTATCCCTCCTCCTTGGAGTGCATCTGGCTTTGTGCTTGCAGACAGCGATGAAGCTTTCGTCCTTCACACCCCAAGGAGCGCCCAGATGTGCTCCCATCCCCATGGTGTCTGACCCCTGGAATAACTTCTGGCCCTTTCCAGAAACCCTGACCCCTGGCTGCTTTTCTTGCTCCACCAGGAAAATCTCATCTCCTGGATTCCTGAAAACATCCGAAAGAAGGAATGCACCTATTTTGTGGAAAGCTCCCAGACATCAGATTCTGGGTAAGTGAGGCACTCCCTCCTTCCCTCCCCTGCAGGAGAGCAGAAGTGAGGGTTGGTGATAAAGCTACAGCACCAGAAAATCCCAGATTTCTGTCACAGGGATTCAAAACCCTCTTTTTAACTGGTTCTTCAGCATGAGGTGAGTCACCACGTGGCTGAGATTCGTGTCCCAGGGAAAAACATTTCCAATGCTTTTGCAGGCAGTCATTTCCACCCTAAATATTTCCGTCCTAAATATCTACCCATGGAAATATTTAGATTTTTTCCTTTAATTTCCCCCCAAACATTGCCCTTGTTTCTGCACAAGTTCTGAGCTGGAGGAGCAGCTGGGTGGGAGATGTGGGGTCTGTGATGTTCCTGAGGAGAACAGCACCTCCTGCCCAGGCTGAGGCCGGGCTTTGCCTTTGGGGTTTCTCCATGGAGCTGTTGGTGTGTTTTTCAGGAGGATCGTTTGTGAGTGTGGCTATCTCAGGGAACAGCACCTGGATGATGCTGCCAAACCTCCCATCTTCCTGGGGAAGGAATGGGACCCCAGCAGGCACATCCAGGAAATGCCAACGGATGCCTTCGGTGATATCCGCTTCACAGGGCTGGGACAGAAGACAGGGAAGGTGATCTGCTTGTCCCCCTGTGGGTGTGTGGGGAGCCAGTGCTTGGGTCAGTGAAGAGCTCACAGGTGTCATGGAAGAGGACACTCAGTTTGCCCTGGATCAGGGCGATGGTTATCTTGGCCATGGGCAGGTTGGCCACCTGCACGATGACATGGGAGATGGCACAGGAACATTTCCCTCCTGGGTGAGAGGACATTGGGAAGGGCTGGAATTGCCCCAAAGGCAACCGTGACTCAAGCAGTGGAGGGGCTGAGACAGGACCCCTCCTCCCAGCCTTAAACCCTTTCTGAAGCCACAAGACTTGTGATTCAAGGAGGGACTGTTCCATGTCCTTGACCTCAGATTTGTCTGGGGAATGCTTGTTCCAAGGAAAGTGAACAGGAATAGGGTCATGGATAAAGACCTGGACCAGCAGCAGCAGGACTCTGCTGTGGAATGGTGTTGGGAAGCCTCTGGGGTGGGACAGGAGGAATTGTGTTGGAGGAGGTGTCCTGTTACCCTGACCCTGTTGTTTATACCCAAAATGTGTTTATGGTCCCTTTTTCTGCAGTACGTGCGTGTCTCCTCGGATACCCCCCCAAGGGTCATCTACCACCTCATGACACAGCACTGGGGCCTCGACCCCCCCAACCTGCTCATCTCAGTCACTGGGGGAGCCAAAAATTTCGTCATGAAGCCAAGGCTGAAGAACATCTTCCGGCAAGGGCTGGTCAAGGTGGCCCAGACCACAGGTAAGAGACTTCAGAATAATCAAATTGCAGAATCATAGAATAGTTTGGGTTGAAAGGGACTTTTAGAGGTCATCTGGATGCAGAAGGTCTGTGGTGGTGTCCACAGGGGTCCCTGGAAGAGGGAAGAGATGAGGAGCTGACTCCATGTTTCAGAAGGCTGATTTATTATATTCTAACATATATATATATATTATATTAAAACTATACTAAAAGAATAGAAGAAAGGAATTCATCTGAAGGCTGAAAGGAAAGAGAATAGAAAGATAACAAAAGCTTGTGACTCTCAGAGAGTCTGAGACAGCTGGACTGTGATTGGCCATTAATTAGAAACAACCACAGGAGACCAATCACAGATGCACCTGTTGCATTCCACAGCAGCAGATAACCATTGGTTACATTTTGTTCCTGAGGCCTCTCAGCTTCTCAGGAGAAAAAAATCCTAAGGAAAGGAGTTTTCATAAAATGTGTCTGTGACAAGGGTCTCCCTGTGGTTGTACCTGGCCAGGCCAGGTTCAGTAAGCTGGGCTGTTCTGGTGATGCTGAGCTGCTTTAGGAGCCCTGTAGGTCCTACCTGGACCACGACCACCAGGGATGGGCTGCTCCTTCTCAGTCACTGCAAAGAGGCTCAAAAGGAGCTGGACTCAGAGAGGTGCTGAAGAAGGCATTGCCTGTGCTGCCAGGGCAGGGAAGAGACATCTTATGGGGGATGGAGCACCCCAGGGACCCACAGCCACACGGGGGAGGCTGGGAGATCACCGTGGGCAGAGCCTCTCCCTTCCCATGGCCCTCTGTGACCCCCAGGAGCCTGGATCATCACAGGGGGGTCCCACGCTGGTGTGATGAAACAGGTGGGCGAGGCAGTGCGGGACTTCATGCTGAGCTGCAGCCACAAGGAGGGCGACATTGTCACCATTGGCATTGCCACCTGGGGGACCGTGTACAACCGTGAGAGCCTCGTCTGCCCCATGGTGAGCCAGGCAGCCCAGGAAAACCCAGCTGTGCCACAAGCAATGCTCACAGAACTCCAGAATGGGTTGGGTTGGAAGGAACTGTATGGCTCCCCTTGTTCCACCCTCTGCCATGGGCAGGGAACCTTTGCTTAGACCAGGCTGCTCCAAGAGCCACCCAGCCTGGCCTTGAACTCTTCCAGGGATGGTCCCAGGCTGACATTTGCTGAGAAGCCCCTCCACCCTGCCCAGTGGTTCTGTCCTTCTCCTGGGTGGACTCTTGTGGGTGTGAGGGCCAGTGGAGCATGGGGCAAGGCTGATGTGAGCACTGTGGGGGCACAGGGACAGTTTGGCCAGACTGTCCCCACGTGCTGGTTACCTTGGCTATCTGCTGCTCCTCTGCCAGGCTCCTCCCAGAGTGTCTCCTCCTGCACCTTACAGGGGGGCTTTCCTGCTGAGTACGTGCTGGATGAGGAGAACCAGGGCAGCCTGTCCTGCCTGGACAGCAACCACTCCCACTTCATCCTGGTGGATGACGGGACCCACGGGAGGTACGGGGTGGAAATCCCCCTGAGGACCAGGCTGGAGAAGTTCATTTCAGAGCAGACCAAGGTGAAAGGAGGTAATGGCAGCACACAGCCTGGCCTGAGGCAGGGATGGGCCATCCCCCTGGAACGGTGTCCTTCCTGGGCTCCAGCAAGGGGCTGTGGCTTCCCCAGAGGATCCAGGCACAGGGTCTGAGAGGATTGCCATGATAAATGTGGAACCTGGTTCCTCCATGACACAGAGCAAAGAACCTTTCTCTGCCAGACTTATGGGATCACTAAAGGAGTCCCCAAACCTTGTGATGCTGAGTTGTTCAGGGAAAGTCATTTCTCCCAGAGGGCCAGGTCCCAATGGAGCTTCCAGGCATCATCCTCTCACTGTGCAGATGATCTCCTGCCATAACACAGGCATACCTGTTCTCATAGAACCCCAGAACCCCCTGAGCTGGAAGAGACCCTCAAGGATCCTCTAGTCCAACTCCTGGCCTTGCACAGAACACCCCCAAAAATCCCACCATGTCTCTGACCTGCCATGCCAGACAAACACTGGGCATGGTTTTCCTCCCCTCCCCTGAAGCCTGACATGTCAGGGACACTGCTCCCACCTTGCCTTCTGCACTCCAGCACTCAGAGGAGACCACATGGGGGGATCAGCCCTATGGGAAGGTCACCCTGGACTTGCTTCCCTGCAGGTGTTGCCATCAAGATCCCCATCGTGTGTGTGGTGCTGGAAGGAGGCCCTGGGACTCTTGACGTAAGGAACTGCTTGTGGCAAGCTGAGGGAGAAGGCAAAGGAGGGACAGCTCCTTCCCGGGGTGCTGCTCCTGTTGGTGCTGCACTGACAGGAGCGCTGGGAGCAGCAGAGGGTCCCAGCTCAGAGAGGGCCTGCAGGTGTCTGGTGGGGATCCTGACCAAGCTCCCTGCTCTGCTGCAGACCATCTACAATGCCATCACCCACGGGACCCCCTGTGTGATCGTGGAAGGGTCGGGGCGCGTGGCCGATGTCATCGCACAGGTGGCCAACCTGCCCGTGGCCAAGATCACCATCGCCCTGATCCAGAGCAAGCTCAGTGTCCTCTTCCAGGACACCTACGAGCTCTTCACTGAGAGCAAACTGGTGGAGTGGACCAAGAAGGTGAGTCCCTTGCAGCCTCCTCTGGGCTTTGGGAGACCAAAGAGCTCCCAGGGTCATGCCCTATGAGCAGCAAGGGTCCCAGTGGGGAGTTTAAGCCTCATCTGCCCCCAGCCACCCTCATCATTGTCCTGGTGGGCTCTCCAAGGGCTCAGGCTCCCTTTGGGCACAGAGGGAGTGTTTGTGACCCGCCCATGGTGGAGGACACAGCACAGGGGTTCTGCAGGAGTGGAGGGCAGTGAGGAATTGCCCAGCACAGTGGGGAGCAGCAGGGAGGAGATGCTGCTGCCCACTGCTTGCCTGCGGCTCTCCTTGTAGATCCAAGACATAGTGCGGAGCCGGCAGCTCCTGACCATCTTCAGAGAGGGCAAATATGGCCAGCAGGACGTGGATGTGGCCATCCTCCAGGCCCTCTTCAAAGGTGAGGGCTGGGGCCTCCCTGGGAGGGTGGGGCAGGGTGAACAGGACAGGCCTCAAGTCACCTCCTACCTCTGCTTGACTCATGGGGTCACCAAAGAAGTCCCCAAACCTTGTTACTGGGGAGAGATGATTATCCAAAGGGCCACACGTCCAAGGAGGCCCCCAGGTGGTATCTTCTCACTGGGTGATGCTCTGTTCTAACCCGTGCACTTTGCATGCAGCATCCCGAAACCAGGACCACTTTGGTCGGGAGAACTGGGACCACCAGCTGAAGCTGGCCGTGGCCTGGAACAGGGTGGACATTGCCCGAAGTGAGATCTTCACAGATGACCACGACTGGAAGGTAGGGCCATGCCTGTGCTGCTTGTCTGGTCAGGCTTACAGCTTGTCAGGCACTTCTCACCTGTGCCTGTGGGAGAGTTTTCAAGGGATTTCTTCGGGACCCTGAACTCCCAGTGCATTAACTGGGGCTGTTCTTCAAAAAATGCTCTCAAACACCCAGGGCAGAGCTAAACACACACAAAGGCAATTGGTATTTTGTTCAAAACCAGTGTTTTTAAAGATCCCACCCAGAACCTAAAATACCTCTTGACAGCTCTGCCCTGTGGTGCCTGCTCAAACAGCAATTTGTCTCTAAAGTCATCTCATCCAGCCTGGTGCTTCCCTGCTCAAACCTTACTACAGAGTGGGGCAGGGGCCAGCTCTGCCATCCCTGCCTGATCCTGCTGTTGAGAAGCCAAGGCTGAGCAGTGCTTTCTGTCCTTCCTGATGGGGCTATGGAACTTGGAAGGGATTTTCCTATAGCAGTCAACAGTGTGGGTTCCCCCAGCTCAGACACCTTTGGTGAGACTGGGAAGGGCTGGTGGGAGCTGGGAACCCAAAAGTGAAACATTGGAGGATATATGCCCCAAATGTTGAAGGTCAAGCTGGCAACCTGGACACCTGCAAGGTGTCCCTGCCCCTGGCAGGGGATTGGAATGAGATGAGCTTCCAACCCAAAATGTCCTGTGATTCTGTGATATTCCTGAACTTGGGATAGGTGGTCTCTACCCTACCCATCCCTCTGCCCAGCAGCCAAGGGGGCAGAGGGCTCCACTGCCACAGAGGAGTGCCCTCTTCTAACACCCTGGGAAGATCCCACAAGTTTTAGTGCATGCCACGTGCTCTTTCACACCCAAAGACTCCTCCTGTGCTCAGGGACAAAATCTCCCCCGAAGTGAGGAGCACGGTAGGGTAGTGCTCTGAGACCAGGGAGCCTCTCACCTCTGCCTCTGGCCTGCCAGCCCTCAGATCTCCACCCCGTGATGGCAGCTGCCCTGATTTCCAACAAACCCGAGTTTGTGAAGCTGTTCCTGGAGCAGGGAGTGCGCCTCAAGGATTTTGTCACCTGGGACACCCTGGTTTACCTCTACGACAACCTGGCGCCGTCCTGCCTGTTCCACAGCAAGCTGCAGAAGGTGCTGCTGGAGGAGAGGGAGCACACGGCCGGCTCCAAGGTGCCGAGGCTGCAGATGCACCACGTCTCGCAGGTGCTGCGGGAGCTGCTGGGCTGCTCCACGCAGCCGCTCTACCCCAAGCCCAAGCAGGCGGAGCGGCCCCGGCTCTCCATCCCCGTGCCGCACATCAAGCTGAACGTACGCATCTCAGGTTACCGCTGGGGAGGGGAGGGACACCGCCTCCGGGTCTCTGTCCTCCTGTCTGCTCAAAAATGGTACTAAAAGTGCCCTTTAGTCGTCTAAAAGGTGCAGCTCCCAACAGCTGTAGCACTGTGTGGATGCGCGATGCTGGTGGGGTGGGTGCACGGTGGATGCACAGATCCACCCGATCCCACTAGAAAAAGGGAAAATCCCGGGACTGATCCAGTCTTGGCCACCCCTGTAGCTGGGCAAAGCCCTTTGCATGGGTGGTGGAGGCAGCAGCAGGGGTTTGAGCATGGCACACCTTGCAGGTGCAGGGCTCCAGCCTCAGGTCCCTCTACAAGCGCTCTCCTGGCCGAGTCACCTTCACCATGGACCCCGTGCGGGACCTGCTCATCTGGGCCGTGGTGCAGAACCGCAGGGAGCTGGCAGAAATCATCTGGGCACAGGTACTGTAGGAGCCAGGGGGGTGGGACAGACAGAGACAAGAGATCTCTGCAGCCAGGTCAGGAACTTGGGGTTCATTGCAAAGGGCCTGGGTGTAGGGCCCTGCTGGGAGCTGCCACAGCTCAGAGCAGGACTGAGAGAAGAGAGGGGGAGAGAGGATGAGAGGGAAAGAGAGTAAAAGAGGCAAGAGAGCAAAAGCATAAGAGAATAAAAGGGGTAAGAGAGTAAAAGGCAAGAGAGCAAGGTTCCCGTTACAATACAATCAATCTTCTGTGTTGAATATTCTGATTCTCACTAACCAATCTAGTACAATATACAAATCCTATAGCATTTACATACAGCCTATAAGAATCATTACATTACCCCACTGTGTTACATTTTAAACCCTAAAAACTCCTCTTTGGCCCCTTCTGCCAAGCTGGCAGGGTCTGCTCTGACCCTTGGAGCTGCCTGCAAGCAGAGGGTGTTGTTCCATCAAAAGGGGATTACCTTCAGCCAGCCATACCATTGTTTTCCTGTTGTTCAGTAACTAAAGGATCTCAAAGCTTGCTTTCATTTCAATCTCACTTATAGTTTCCATATTCTCAAAATCTTTTGCCAGGCAATCATATTTGTAAGGCTTTCCTGTTTCATCTTCCCCAACAAGGTACCACAGCCCAGAGCTGAGGGGCTCACATGGAGCCAAACCTCACAGCCCCACTGGGATTTGGGGTAGTGGGAGAGCTCTCCTGAGCCTGACCCCAGCCAAACAGGAGCCAGCCAGCCTGATGGCACTTAATGTCCATCCCCAGCCACACCATGAGGCCAGATCCCTCATTTCTTGGCCAAAACAGGCACAGGGGATGTGCTGGGTCAGAAGTGGGCTGAGTCAGGCTGAGAGAGCCCCCAGGGACATGGCAGCTGGGGTCGAGAAGGCTTCCACCATAAACAGCTTTCCAGGAGAAGAGGCAGTGTAGCTGGTGGCACAGTGGGCATGCCAGGGAGCCACTCTGTCCCATCAGCTGAGGGCAGGGCTGTTCCATATTCCCCAGGCAGGGGGTTACCCACAGGTGAGCGTGGCTCAGCCCTTGTCATGGCAAACTGTCCACCCTGAGCACCAATCTGCTTGGGCCACCCTCCTTCCTTCCTGTGGCAGCTGGGCAGGGCTTGTCAAGGCTTCTGGGACGTGACAGACAGAGTGTCCATGCTTTCCTTATCCTCTTCTGTGCCAGAGCCAGGACTGCATGGCAGCTGCACTGGCCTGCAGCAAAATCCTGAAGGAGCTGGCCAAGGAGGAGGAGGACACGGACACCACTGATGACATGATGGCCCTGGCTGAGGAGTATGAGCACAAAGCAATCGGTGAGCAGGAGGGCACCAATGCCCCCAGATCTGCTCCTGCCCCCCATGGCTGGTGAGCCAGGAGATGTCTGGGGGGTGAGAAATGAGGGTCCCATCCCCACAGCTGGGGATTATGCTGCACAGGCCATGCCCACACGCTGGTGGGAGTACAGGGAGTGCCAGTGTGTGGTGCCATGTCCTGGCCCTGCTCAGAAGGGTGAGGACTCTGTGAGCCCCAGAGCTCAGGCTCCTCCTGCTGGTCCTGGCCCTTGCAGGTGTGTTCACAGACTGCTACCGCAAGGACGAAGAGAGAGCCCAGAAGCTTCTCACCCGTGTCTCTGAGGCCTGGGGGAAGACAACCTGCCTGCAGCTGGCCTTGGAGGCCAAGAACATGAATTTTGTGTCCCATGGGGGCGTTCAGGTGGGCTGCCAGCAGCGGTCCTTGGAGGGAATGTGCCCAAGATCTCCTCGTGGGTGGCTGTGTGACTCTGCCCTTCGGCCTCTGTAAGCAGCACTCCTCTTTGTCACCCTTCACAGGCTTTTCTAACCAAGGTCTGGTGGGGGAAGCTGTCTGTGGACAATGGCCTTTGGAGGGTGATCACGTGCATGCTGTTCTTCCCACTGCTCTACACCAACCTCATCACCTTCAGGTATTCTGGCAGCGGGGACACTCTTGCACTTGTCACAGACATGTTTGATGAAAAATCCTTTTTAGGATTTTTTCTCCTGAGAAGCTGAGAGGCCTCAGGAACAAACTGTAAACAATAATTATCTGCTGCTGTGGAATGCAACAGGTGGATCTGTGATTGGCCATTAATTAGAAACAACCGATGTGGACCAATGGATTGGCCATTAATTAGGCGCCACCAACATGGACCAGTTGATTGGCCATTAATTAGAAACAACCCCATGAGCCCAATCCCAGCTGCACCTGTTGCATTCCACAGCAGCAGATAACCATTGGTTACATTTTGTTCCTGAGGCCTCTCAGCTTCTCAGGAGGAAAAATCCTAAGGAAAGGGTTTTTCATAAGACATGTCTGTGACAGTGCACTGAGGCAGGGCTTCCTCCAGCCTCCCCCTGCAGCTGGCTGGGCTTGGGGAGCTGCTGTGGCACCTCCTGAGCAGCTGAACCCACGTCCACCCCTCCTGCAGCAGGGAGAAGAGGCTGCAGCCCCCCATGGGCTGCCTGGCGCGCCTCCGAGCCTTCTTCACAGCGCCCATCGTCATCTTCCTCATGAACACCCTCTCCTACTTCACCTTCCTCCTGCTCTTCGCCTACGTGCTGATGGTTGACTTCCAGCCCGTGCCCTCCTGGCGGGAGTACCTCATCTACTTCTGGCTCTTCTCCCTGGTGTGCGAGGAGACCCGCCAGGTGTGGGCAGGCACAGCTGGGGCTGGCAGGTGGCACAGGAGGGGACACAGCCCTCTGGGTGCTCTGGGAGGTGCCACCACATGGCTCATGGTCCCATGCTGCTTCTCGTGTCACCCCCTGTTCCGAGAGGTCCTGGCAGTGGAAACACCCGATCCCCCATCTCTGAGGCCGGGGATTCTCCTTGGCTGCAGCTGGCTTGGCCCTGTGTATTTGCAGAAGAAAATGCTGTTGGGCTGGAGGGCTTTTCCCAGGAGGTGTCTGGTGTCTGTTTTGGGAATGTCAGGAGATGGAGGGAGCTCATCCTTTGGGTGAATTCCCAGCAGGATTTCCAGGTTTTGCTTCAACATCTCAGTGCCTTTCTCCTCCAGCCTGAAGAGCCCCAATGTCCCAGGTGTCCTCATGCTCCTCCCATGCCCCTAGAGCAAACCACATAGGCTCAGGTTGCTTTTGGGTCAGCAGGAGTGTCCAGTGATGGCCAGATGATCTGTGTGGTCCCTCCCCTCCATGAGACACGTGAGTATCTTACACCCAGCCCCTTTTCTCTTCCCAACAGCTGTTGTATGATCCAGATGGACTCGGGGTTGTGAAAATGGCTTCTCTGTACATCAAGGACTTCTGGAATAAGCTGGATATCTGTGCCATCCTGGTCTTCATTGCAGGGCTGACTTGCAGGTGAGCTGCAGAGCTCAACAGTATTTTCACAGAATTATGGAATCTCAGAGTGATTTGGGTTGGAAGGGACCTTAAAGCCCATCCATGGGCAGGGACACCTCCCACTCTCCAGGTTGCTCCAAGCCCCATCCAGCCTGGCCTTGGACACTGCCAGGGATCCAGGGGCAGCCACAGCTTCCCTGGGCACCCTGTGCCAGGGCCTCACTTCCCTCTCAGCAATTCCAACCTAAGTGATTCTGCGTGGTTCTGTGGTGGCACTGAGGTGTTTCCTTTCCTCTCTTTCCTGTCCAGGCTGATCCCATCAACGTTATACCCTGGGCGCATCATACTGTCCCTGGCTTTCATAATTTTCTGCCTGCGCCTGATGCACATTTTCACAGTCAGCAGAACACTGGGGCCCAAGATCATCATTGTGAAGCGCATGGTGAGAGCTCCCCTCTGTCCTGGGGGGTGAGGCTGGACCCTCCTGCTGCAGCAGCTGGGTGTGCCACCCCTGTCATCCCATCCTGGAGAGGGGCTTGCTCCAGGACACAGCCATCCTCCCCCTCTGTCTTTGCAGATGAAGGATGTCTTCTTCTTCCTCTTCCTGCTGGCAGTGTGGGTGGTGTCCTTTGGGGTGGCCAAGCAGGCTATCCTGATCCACAACGAGGAGCGCGTGGAGTGGCTTTTCCGTGGCGTGGTCTACCATTCCTACCTGACCATCTTCGGGCAGATTCCCTCCTACATCGACGGTACAGGACACTGGCTGTGGCAGCCATGCCACGAGCAGGGTGGCTGTGGCAGCCATGCCACGAGCAGGGTGGCTGTGGCAGCCATGCCACGAGCAGGGTGGCTGTGGCAGCCATGCCACGAGCAGGGTGGCTGTGGCAGCCATGCTGTGAGCAGGGTGGCTGTGATAACCGTGCCATGAGCAGGGTGGCTGTGATAACCATGAGCAGGGTGGCTGTGGCAGCCATGCCGTGAGCAGGGCGGCTGTGATAACCGTGCCATGAGCAGGGTGGCTGTGATAACCATGAGCAGGGTGGCTGTGGCAGCCATGGCACGAGCAGGGTGGCTGTGACAGCCATGGCACAAGCAGGGTGGCTGTGGCAGCCATGCCGTGAGCAGGGCGGCTGTGATAACCGTGCCATGAGCAGGGTGGCTGTGACAGCCATGGCACGAGCAGGGTGGCTGTGATAACCATGCCATGAGCAGGGTGGCTGTGATAACCATGCCATGAGCAGGGTGGCTGTGGCAGCCATGCCGTGAGCAGGGTGGCTATGGCAGCCATGGGATGAGCAGGGTGGCTGTGACAGCCATGGCAGGGTGGTGGTGGCAGCCATGGCACGAGCAGGGTGGCTGTGGCAGCCATGCCACGAGCAGGGTGGCTGTGATAACCATGCATGAGCAGGGTGGCTGTGGCAGGGCTGGTGTACCAAACTCATGCCGTGCTGGCCCATGGAAGTGCCGCAGAGCTGGCAGCGAGCAGAGCACCTGGTATGGTGCAGATGGAGGTCAAGTCCCTGCCTGGTGCTGAGCTCCCTGGAGCTGTCTGAAAACAGAATGTGCTCCCCAAGACACCCAAGGTTTGGCCACCGTAGAATCACGCTGTGCCCTCCCACAGGGGTCAACTTCAACATCGACCAGTGCAGCCCCAACGGGACTGACCCCTACAAGCCCAAGTGCCCGGAGACAAACGGGGACAACAAGACACCCATCTTCCCAGAGTGGCTGACAGTCATCCTGCTGTGCCTGTACCTGCTCTTCACCAACATCCTCCTCCTCAACCTCCTCATTGCCATGTTCAAGTGAGTCTGGGGGGCCCTAGATGTGGTGGAAGCAGTGGGATCCCACCTGGGGATTGTAGACGTGGTAGGAGCAGCTGCAGCTCAGGGCTGATGAGGGAGCTGGGTAGAGCTGGGACACCATCCAGCCACGATGTGCCCCCTCATGCCCACGGCACGGCTGACACCTGGGCTGTGCCCCAGCTACACCTTCCAGCAGGTGCAGGAGCACACGGACCAGATCTGGAAGTTCCAGAGGCACGACCTGATCCAGGAGTACCACGGCCGCCCGCCCGCGCCGCCGCCCCTCATCCTGCTCAGCCACCTGCAACTCCTGCTGCGCCGGGGCCTGCTCCGCCAGCCTGCCACCCACCACAAGCTCAGTGAGCACCAGCATCCCCCTCCTGCCCTCTGCCCCCTCCTCGGGGCATGGTGCCACGCACCGAGGCACAAGGCTGGGCACAGGGGCTGTGTTCCTGGGGTTTGGGATGGCCAGGGGTGTGACAGCACTGCTGTCCTCTTCCCTGGGCAGAGGAGAAGCTGGAGAAGAACGAAGAAGCTGCCCTGCTCTCGTGGGAGATGTACCTGAAGGAGAGCTACCTGCAGCACCAGCAGTGCCAGGAGAAGCAGAACACGGAGCAGATGATCCGGGACATTGCACAGAGGTATGACTGCCCCCTGGGAAGGAAATTCCTACTGTCCTTCGGTGTCCTGGGCATGGAAGAGTTGGGATCAGGGCAGGGGTGGCTGCTGAGGGTGTTCCAGCCTGCACTGTCTCTCCAGGGTTGATGTGCTGGCAGAGCTGCTGGACTTGGACAGGGTGAAGAGGACGGGGGTAGTGGAGCAAAGACTGGGCTCTCTGGAGGACCAGGTGAGGCAAAACCAGGGCAAGAAAGATAAAATTTTTTCCAGGGTCTGAGTCAATTGAAAGGTGAAATTTTTCCAGCGTCTGAGTCAATTGAAAGGTGAAGTTTTTCCAATTTTTCAATTTTTTCAATTGAACCAGAACTTATAATCTCTCTGAGTCAACACCCTTTGAGACAGTTTGAGTTTCCTTGCTATTAGCCATCTGAGGGTTAAAGGTTTATAGGAAAAGCTCTGTTTGACTCCAAAGTAAACAGGATGCAGGTGGGAAGTGCTGGGATGGGCCACTGCCCCCACTGGTCACCCAAAGAGTTAGAGCTGACCCAGCTCTTCTCCTTTATTGTAAATCAAAGGCAACTCTGGCGAAGGGGAGAGATTGATGAGGAGGACTCCATGGATATCAGAAGGCTAATTGATTATTTTATTATACTATATTATATATATTTCATCTAAACTGAATCTGCCAAGCACTTCCTCTGCACACACCTGCTCACACTGCACTGAATCTCGTGAGTGTCAGTGACAGTCCCAATACACACACACACACGCCTGCCCCTGACAGGCCAAGGAAACAAAACACCATCACTGTGGGTAGATAATCTCCATATTGCATTCTACTGTGGCACAAACACAGACACAGCAAGTGATAAGAATTGTGGTTTTCCCTTTCTCTGAGGTTCAGAGAATGTGAATCTCAGAAATCCTTGGGAAGAATTGTGCCTTGCTTTTCTTTGTGAAGAGAAATGCGGCAACACTCCTTGGCCTGAGAGGGCCCTCCAGAGCTCCTGGGGACAGAGGCTCTCTGTCCCCTCCCTCTGGAGCACTGGGGTGCCCAGGGAGCCAGCCCATCTGTTTCCATCTCCCTTTCCACCTGCTCTGTAAGAATATTCCCCTGGAGAAGTTTTTCCGAGGCAAACACCAGGACACAGCCAGGCTCACAGGGCGCGGCGGTCGGTGCCCAGGGTGGCAGCGCCAGGGCAGGGTTCCGTGGCACTCGGGGGACAGTGGGGCTGGAGGTGACCCTGTGCTGTGCCCTGCAGGTGCATCAGAGCGCCCAGGCCCTGCGCTGGATGATGCAGGCGCTGCGGGGCAATGGCTTCAGCTCGGCGGAGGATGTGCCGCCCGTGGGTAAGCACAGCCGGCTCCTCCCCAGCAGCACCGGGGCTGGGCTGCCCCCCACGCCCCTCTGCCAAGCAGGGAGACACGGGTTCCTTTGCTCCTGGGAGGTTTGGTGCCTCCATGAGGTCATCCAGCCCCTCCTGAGGCCGTTCCACCCTCCCCGGGGTTTAATGCCAGAAGGGAAGCCAGGGGACACCAACATCCCCATGGAGAGACCCAGGCAGCCCTCTCAGCAGGGCCCCAGCCCACAGCGCTGGACGTGGGGCCCTGCTTTGTGGGACCCTGCAGTCTGTGTCTGCCCCACAGGCTCCTCCACAGCCCTGGGCACCAAGGAGATTGCCCTGGAGGGGAGAGCTGAGGAGAGGCAGCCCCCGTGCCACGTGCTGGCCCGGAACCTCCTGTATCCAGGGTCCCACATTCTCCGCTTCCCTGTGCCCGATGAGAAGGTGCCCTGGGAGGTAGGAGCTGAGAACAGGGGCACTGGGGCAGGGAGGAGAAGGCTTGAGGCACATCCTGACTGGTGGGAAGAAGAGCCCATCATCCCATTTGGGAGCTGTTGTTCTTCCCAGCCCTGAGACCCTTGGCTTCCCGGAGTCGCTGTTTGAGTGACCCCAGAGAAAAGGGCTGGGATCCATTCCTGCCAGGACCTGCAGTGCCAGGAGTGCCTGGGGATGCTTGGTGGGACACAGGGGGTACAACCAGCCACCTCTGCATTTCCTGAAGCACGGCTGGCTCAGGGGCAGGGACAGGATCCAGTACTGGCTTCCATGGGGGTGTGTGAGTCCTCCAGCCAGGACTCTGAGCTCAGCCCCCAGCAGAGCCTGGAGCATCCCACGAGCTGGGCAGAGGAAGAGACTGGGCCCTGAGGTGTCCCTGGGGTCCCAGCCCCTGCCTGCTGTGAGAGCAGGGGCACAGTTCAGGGGCCTGACCCAGCCATGTGTTGTGCAGGTGGATTTCCCGCTCTACGACCCCCCTGCCTACTCGGCTGAGCACAAGGACATGGCAGTGCAGGACCCCTTCAGCCTGTGAGTGTCCCCCCACGGCTCCCCAGCCCTCCTCCCTTCCCTGGGTGGCACAGCCAGCCCTCCCAGCCGGGCTGCCTCCCACCCTGCAGCTCCTTGGAGTCTCTGCTGAAGATCAACTACAACACCATGGACGGGCTGATCGACCGGCAGAGCTTCCACGGGCTGTACACCGTGCAGGACGGGCTGCCACTGTGAGTGTCACTGTCACTGTGTGCCACTGTGAGTGCCACTGTCACTGTGTGCCACTGTCACTGCCATTGTGAGTGCCACTATCCCTGTGAATGCCACTGTCACTGTGTGCCACTGCCACTGTCACTGTGTGCCACTGCCACTGTGAGTGCCACTGTCAGTGTGAGTGCCCCTGTGAGTGCCCCTGCCACTGTGAGTGCCCCTGTGAGTGCCACTGCCACTAAGAGTGCCCCTGCCACTGTGTGTGCCACCACCATGGCATCTGCCTGGCAGGACAAGCACGGGCACACAGAGAGGCCAGGGCTGCCTAGGCACATCCATCCCATCCCATCCCGTCCTCACTTTCCTACGGGGCTGGGATGATTGCATGCACTGTCCTTAGGGCTGAACCCCAAAAACACCCCCAAAATGTGGGGTGCAGGGGTAGGGAAGGGGTGCACAGAGGGAGCCCTCACTGTCACCCTGCAGGAACCCCATGGGCAGGACGGGGCTGAGAGGCCGTGGGAGGCTGCACTGCTTCGGGCCCAACCATGCCCTGCACCCCGTGGTGACCCGGTGAGTGTGGGGTGAGGATGTGGGGTGGAAAAGGGACCATGGGGTCACCCCAGAGACATGGCCCAACCCCACACTGCCAACGAGAGCACTGCTGGGCACAGGGGAGCCACAGCTGCAGCATGACAGGGGCCTGTCCCACAGCTGGAGGAGGAACTTGGATGGGTCCATCATAAGGAAGAGCCTGAAGAAGATGCTGGAAGTCCTGGTGGCCCAATACCCCCTGTCAGATGTGTGGGCTCTGCCTGGGGTGAGAGCTGGCAAAAAACAGGGAAGGGAAGGGAAGGGAAGGGAAGGGAAGGGAAGGGAAGGGAAGGGAAGGGAAGGGAAGGGAAGGGAAGGGAAGGGAAGGGAAGGGAAGGGAAGGGTCCCACAGAAAAGGGGGAATCACAGGCGTGTGTCCCAGCCTGGCTGAGGAGGTACCTCTGCCCCTCCTGCAGAGCACCTGTGTGACGGTGTTCACAGGGGTCTTAGGATGAGGGAAGAGATGAGGATCTGACTCCATGTTTCAGAAGGCTGATTTATTATTTTATGATATATATTATATTAAAACTATACTAAAAGAATAGAAGAAAGGATTTCATCAGAAGGCTGGCTAAGAATAGAAAAAGAAGGAATGATAACAAAAGCTCTGTCTTGGACTCTCTGTCCAAGCCAGCTGACTGTGATTGGCCATTAATTAGAAACAACCAACATGGGCCAATCCCAGATGCACCTGTTGCATTCCACAGCAGCAGATAACCATTGGTTACATTTTGTTCCTGAGGCCTCTCAGCTTCTCAGAAGGAAAAATCCTAAGGGAAGGATTTTCCATAAAAGATGTCTGTGACACACCTGCATGCCAGGCTGCTGGGGGAGCAGTGCTCTCCTGACATTCCTCCACTCACTCTGACTCCCTGCCTCTCCCTCCATGGTTTCAATCCTCACATCCTTCATGTGAGCCTGTTAAGCCATTGGCAGAGCATCCTTTGGCAGACACTGGATCAGGCAAACTCAGACATCAGCTTGGGCAGAGCTGAGGACTTTGGGCAGCAGAGGGAGGGTTGGACGCACCAGCAGACCTTGTGGCATCTTCTGCAGCAGTGGCAGGCCTGATGGCCAAGCTGTTGGCAGGGAGGGAGGCTGGAGTGTGCTGGTGGCAGCCCCCAGCGCTGACATCTGCTTTGTCACAGGGCTCCCTGGAGCCAGGGGAGACGCTGCCACTGAAGCTCAAGTGGATCCTGCGCAGGGAGTTCTGGCCCCAGTTCCAGAACCTGCTGAAACAAGGCACTGAGGTGGGGACACACAGGGGTCCCCGTGGTGTGGGGTCGCAGGAGGGCTCAGGGGTGTGGGCATCACCCTGGGTGACACACAGGTGTCATGGGCACATCACCACGGCACGGGGACATGTGGCATCATGGTGTCACAGGGCCACATGGGTGGGCCAGGGTACAGAGGCAGGGTGCATCCCTCATGGCCACTGCTCCCACCAGAGGGGAAGGGGCAGGGGAGGTGAGGATGTGCCATAATTTGTGTCTGGGGGTCAGGGAGCAGCCCAGAGACCCCGGGGGAGGGCTGCCCACACCAGTCTGTGCCTGCAGCAGTAACACCCCATGGCTCCAGGGGCAGAGGAAGGGGCAGGGGAGGTGAGAATGGGCTGCTCCCTGACCCTGAGACATGAATTATGGCACAGAGACTCTGGGGGAGGGCTGCCCACACCAGTCTGTGCCTGCAGCAGTGACTCCCCACGGCTCCAGCTGCACTGGGAGTGGGGCTCCGGTCTCCAGCAGGGCAGACCTGCAGGACAATGCCCCACCCACCCCCAGGGTGCCCTCAGAGAGGTGATGAGGGCTCTGCTCAGGTGTCATCCCCATGCACAGGTGCACAAGGGGTACCTGGACGACCCCCGGAACACGGATAACGCCTGGGTGGAGACGGTGGCCATCAGCGTGCACTTCGACACCCAGCACGACCTGGAGATGAAGCGGCTGAACTCGGTGAGGGGCTGCCACCCCCGGGGCTCCCTGGGCACAGCAGCCACATCTGCAGAGCCACAGCCCCACAGGACTCTGCTGCATGCAGCAGGAGAGGAACGGGGGATGAACGTGGGGTGGCACCTCAGTGTGTGCCCCAAAAAGAGGCAGGAGGTTGGGCATGGGAGGTGCTGTTGGGTGTGGCTGGCAACACACGTGTGACCGTGTTCACAGGGGCCTTGGGTTGAGGGAAGAGATGAGGATCTGACTCCACGTTTCAGAAGGCTGATTTATTATTTTATGATATATATTATATTAAAACTATACTCAAAGAATAGAAGAAAGGATTTCATCAGAAGGGTGGCTAAGAATAGAAAAAGAAAGAATGATAACAAAGGCTTGTGGCTCAGACTCTCTGTCCAAGCCAGCTGATTGTGATTGGCCATTAATTAGAAACAACCCCATGAGCCCAATCCCAGATGTACCTGTTGCATTCCACAGCAGCAGATAATCATTGTTTACATTTTGTTCCTGAGGCCTCTCAGCTTCTCAGGAGGAACAATCCTAAGGAAAGGGTTTTCCATAAAAGATGTCTGTGACACACATTTGTGCCATCTGTCCCCCTGCAGTTCCTCCAGGGCTGTGACCCCGAGCTGTGCATCCGCTGGCAGGTGCTGGACAAGAGGATCCCCCTGCACGCCAACCACAAGGAGCTCCTGCACAAGGTCTCAACCCTCCTTGGTGCCTACTACTGAGGCCTCCTCGGGCACAGGGCTCCTGCTGCCCCACTCCAGGCTCTGGCTGGGACCTGCAGCTCTGAGAACACGGGAGCTGCTGGAGCTGAGGTGCTCTGGGTGTCTGTGTGAATGTATGCTGCAGGTGTCTGGGAGGAAAAGTGTCCCCTCCCTGCCACCTGAGCCACCAAGTTCAGCCCCAGCTGGTGTCTTGGTGCTTCTACATCACCCCTCAGCACTAGCCCAGAGCTTGGGGCACACAGAGCCACAGGGCTTTTCCTGTGAGATGGTCCTTCTGTCCACTCCAGCCTGCTCTTGGCTTTGGGGTGGGCACTGGGGGCTCACCAGCCCCAGCTACCCCTCCTCCAGAATATCCATCCCTGCTCTCTGCTCCTGCTCCGAGCCCTGGCAGCCCCAGTGCCACAGATCCCAAAGGATTGCTCTGGGGAAGGCCTGGAGCCACTCCTGTGGTGGCTGCACCCGTACCTCTGGTTGCCTCAGACCCAACAACATGGTCCTGAGCTGTGAGCCAGCACTCCTGAAGGTGTGAGCAGCTCTTGGCTTCTATACCTATGGTTTCACAGCCCTGCACAGGCCCACCTGCCATGCCCCAAACTGTGTGTGATCCTGCTTGTGTATGCTGAGCACTGGCTTGTAGCTAAACTTCCCTCCTCTCTCTGAGCTAAGTGTCACCTGCCTGTCCCCACCCCTCGTGCACACGGGTGGGAGGTGGCAGCTTGCTGGGACACAGGTGCTCCCTGCTCTGTGGTTCCTTGGGCAGGTGGGGACAGGAGAGGGGACATCTGTGTGTCAATCCCAGACATCCCTGCTTTTTAGGGGTCTTTCACTCATGTTTTCTGCTGCTGCCTGCCATGGGTAGAACAAGGCACAGTGGACACATTTCCTGATCATCCAGAAGAGCCCCACGGTGGTGTGTTATGCCTGGGACTGCTCAGGAGGGGATTTTGGTCCCCCACCGCCTGCCCGTGGATCAGACCCTGGCCAGCCAAGGCTGCTCATCCCACGCTGGTGGCCACCAGAGCACAACTGCACTTTCACCAGTGCTGCACGGGGCTTTGGCAAGGGGCGGGGGCTCAGTTTGGCAATGTGTTCAACCCAGCTCAATAAACCATTATTAAACACTGCAGGCTGCTGGTGTCTGACAGCTGTTTAACCAGGGGCTGCTCCTGGGGGCCATGCTTGGAGCACACCTCAGGGATAAGCCCAATTCCCACCCCCGTCTTGCTGTACAAACTCACTTTGCCTGCAGACTCACCCCCAGGGATGGCTGAATCACAGAAGGGTGTGGGTTGGACAGGATTTCAGTGATGATTTCACTTCAAGCCCCCTGCCATGGGCAGGAACAGCTTGCAGCAGCCCAGGCTGCTCGAGAGGACTGGCCCCGTTCAAAGCTGGTATGGGAGCTGTGCTGGCAGGGCACCTTCTCCTACTGCTCCTGGACTGATGTCTGCTCCTGCTTTCCTGTCACCTCCAGGCCGGGGCCCGGCCGGGGAGGGACAATCGCTCCTTACAGCAGCTGATGAAGCTTCTAGACTGGCAGCCCGGACCGCAGCCTCCAAAACCTGCGGGAATCTCATTAGCAGCACTCAATTGTGCGCACTGGGCTCGGCGCGGCCACTCTCCCGCAGCCCCCGGCTGTCCCACCACGCTGCTCCCGCCGCTCCGCTCCCGCACTGCCCCCATCCCCATCCCCGCAGCGCCCCCATCCCCGCACCGCCCCCATCCCCATCTCCGCACCGCCCCCATCCCCATCCCCGCCCCTATCCCCATCCCCATCCCCGCCCCCATCCCCATCACCGCCCCCGTCCCCATCACCTGCCGCTGCCGCCGCGGCGGGACCGCCCGGCCCGGGGAGCGGCCGCAGCAACAGGTGAGGCCGGCCGGGACCGCGGCTGAACGGAACCGAACCGAACCGGCACCGACACCGGCACTGACACCGGCACCGAACCAACAACCGGAGCGAAGCAGAGCCGCCCTGCCGAGCCGGTAAGCGACCGCCGGGCTCCGGGGTCGGCGGTGCTGCGCGGAGGAGCCCCGGGTCCCCGGCAGGGCAGCGGGGCGGGCCGGAGCATCTCCCCCGACAGCCCCGGTCCGGGGAGGCTGCGGCTCCTGAGAGCCCCCGGAGCCCTTGCATGCGGTGGGAACCGGCATAACGCGTCCTTGTTCCCCCGGAGAGACGGAGCTGTGAGAGCTGCCAGAGCCAGGGGCATTTTGCAGGGCCGGAGGGATTCCCGGGAAGCCAAACTTCCTTTTTCCCGGGAAGCCCAACTTCCTTTTTCCCGGGAAGCCCAACTTCATATCCCGGGCTGAATCCACTGCTGTGGGCAGGGCTGAGGGCAAAGCTGCAGGCAGCATCCCTCGAGTATGAGCACACCTCGGGTGTGAGCATCCCTCGGGTGTGAGCATCCCTCGGTTATGAGCATCCCTCAGGTGTGAGCATCCCTCGGGTGTGAGCATCCCTCAGGTGTGAGCATCCCTCAGGTGTGAGCGTCCCTCGGATGTGAGCATCCCTCAGGTGTGAACATCCCTCAGGTGTGAGCACATCTCAGGTGTGAGCATCCCTCAGGTCTGAGCACATCTCAGGTGTGAGCATCCCTTGGGTATGAGCATCCCTCGGGTATGAGCATCCCTCAGGTATGAGCATCCCTCAGGTGTGAGCATCCCCCTGTGGTACCCTGGGCACACCTGAGGGTTGCTGCTGTTGCCAGGGGAGTGCCATTAGCAGAAGGATTCTGGTGCCAGAGGGACAACTTGGTGTCCATAATGACATCACATGGGACATTTAATTCCTGTGAGAAATGTTCCCTTGGCCTCCCAGACCTCCCCTCAGTGAGGATCTCTTCTGCCAGGCTGGCCAAGGCAGCAGCAGGGACATGAGCAGCACCAAAGGCAGAGGAAAGGTGCCCCACCTGCTCCACCTCCTGCCTTGCCACTGGCAGCACTGGGGTGCCCTTTGGGGCTCCTGCATCACCCCTTTTACTGTGCCAGGCAGTGGCTCCTCCCTTCCCCTCCCAGCCCCAGAGTCAGGCTGTCAAACCACACTCGTTGTTTACTTTAAAAACACAAACTCACCTCCAAACACTTCTTTGGTGAAACTCGTGCAAACTTGGCTTGTACCAGCTCGCAGACCAGAAGGGAAGGGAAGGGAAAGCAAAAGAGCTCCACATTTTGTTATTTAAAACCCTGGGGGAGATTAAATCACTCTGATGATTCTTGGAGTCTGACTCATAATTTTTTTTTTAAACATTCAGGGTTGGTGAGATAGGGATTTATTGCTGCTGTTCTCAGCAGCAAACCAATGCATGCCCCCTGGAAACTGGCAGCAGGATGGGGCAGAGGCTCCCAGCCCATCTCCACTCCCCATCCTGCAGCTCCCTTTGTCCACCTGGGTGCTCTCTGCAGAGACAGGGGTAGGGCAGCTGGGGTTTCTATTCCCAATTAATCCAAATTAGGATGTCCTGGGAAAGACAGCCAGTGTCACTCCAGCCTCATGAGCCCAGCCTCTCACCCCTTTGCCAGGCACATCACACACGAGCCATGCCCTCTGTTCCAGGCAATAATGCTGTGTCACATTGTGCTGGTGTTCACAGGGGTCTTAGGATGAGGGAAGAGATGAGAATGGTGACTCCATGTTTCAGAAGGCTTGATTTATTATTTTATTATATATAGTATATTAAAACTATACTAAAAGAATAGAAGAAAGGATTTCATCAGAAGGCTGGCTAAGAATAGGAAAAGAATGATAACAAAGGCTTGTGACTGGCCGAGACAGCCCGAACAGCTGGGCTGTGATTGGCCATTAATTAGAAACAATCACATGAGACCAATCCCAGATGCACCTGTTGCATTCCACAGCAGCAGATAACCATTGGTTACATTTTGTTCCTGAGGCCTCTCAGCTTCTCAGGAGGAAAAATCCTAAGGAAAGGGTTTTCATAAAACGTGTCTGTGCCATAACATCCCCTCCACCCACAGCTTCCCTCCAGCCATGGCAGAGGCCTTGCAGGGACACCCAGGGACCCTCCTGGTGCCCAGGAGCTGCTGCCATGCCCGGGGAGCTGCCAGGGGCCGTGCTCAGCTGCCTGCCTGCAGGATGACCCTCACCACCACCACCAGCGTGGCCCAGGCTTTCTTCTGCCTCCTGCTCTGCATCCCCTGGGGCAGCTCCTGCCCCCGCAGCTGCCGGTGCACGGAGCGGGCCGGGGCCAAGGCTGTGCTCTGCAGCTCCCAGCACCTGCAGGAGATCCCCAAGGACATCCCCAGGGACGCGGTGCTCCTCAAGCTGGATGCCAACAGCATCACCAGGATCCCCAGCAACGCCTTCAGGCACCTGTCCCACCTGCGGGAAATCGACCTGTCCGGGAACGCCATCGAGCACATCGACAGGGCGGCTTTCAGAGGGGTGGCAGCCGGGCTGAGGAGCCTGGACCTCTCCGGGAACCGCATCCGCAGCATTCCCAAGGAGGCGCTGCTGGCTCTCAGGGCCAAGCTGCGGCTGGCCAACAACCCCTGGCACTGCGGGTGCGCCCTGCAGGAGGTGCTCGGGGAGGCGCGGCTGGACCCCGACTCCGTGCGGGGCATCACCTGCCACACGGCCCCGCGCCACGAGTACGTGGGCAAGCCTCTGCTCCAGGCGCTGGACAGCGGCGCCAACTTCTGCAGCGTGCCACGGAGGAGCACGGACGTGGCCATGCTGCTCACCATGTTCGGCTGGTTCGCCATGCTCGCCGCCTATGTCATCTGCTACGTGCGCCACAACCGGGAGCGCTCCCGCGGCCACCGGGAGCACCCGCGGGCACTGCCGGGCACCCGGGGCCGGGCCGAGAGCTCCAGCACTGCCCTGTAGTGAGGGCTGGGTGCCAGCTCCAGGCTTAGCCACAGGGAGCCCACGGCAGAGAGCACCAGTCTCGGGGTCTCCAGCTGGTCAGAGTGACCCCAAAATAGGTTAGAAAGTGTGACCGTGTTCACAGGGGTCTGAGGATGAGGGAAGAGATGAGGATCTGACTCCATGTTTCAGAAGGCTTGATTTATTATTTTATGATATATATTATATTAAAACTATACTAAAAGAATAGAAGAAAGGATTTCATCAGAAGGCTGGCTAAGAATAGAAAAAGAAAGAATGATAACAAAGGCTTGTGGCTCAGACTCTCTGTCCAAGCCAGCTGACTGTGATTGGCCATTAATTAGAAACAACCCCATGAGCCCAATCCCAGATGCACCTGTTGCATTCCACAGCAGCAGATAACCATTGGTTACATTTTGTTCCTGAGGCCTCTCAGCTTCTCAGAAGGAATAATCCTAAGGAAAGGATTTTCCATAAAAGATGTCTGTGACAAGAAAGTCTCTTTTCCCAGCTCGGCACTCGAAGGAGTCAGAGCTCTTCATTTCTCAGTCTCAAGGTTGTTTATTGTTTCTTATCTATAAAAGTTTTTCTCCTGTCCAGCTGAGGTCCACTCAGCAGGACAGTCAGAGGCACTCTGCCCACCTTGGTGTTATCTTTTTATACTAAAATCTACGTGTACAATATTTACAATTACTCCCCAATACCCATCACCTATGTTAGACAGTGAGCTTCTACTCTAAACCAGTCCCAAAGTGCCAACATCACAGCAGAAGACGGAGGCCAAGAAGAAGAAGGACAAAGGCTGGACACACACAGATTCCTCTATCTTGCCCCCTGAACCCCCATACCAAAAACCCCAAAATCTACTTTTCCACCCCTTGATAACTTCACTATTATTCTACCTAAACTGTCATGGCTTGCAGATCTTCATCTAAGGTTGGTAATTTGCTCCACGGGTCACAATCAAACCCACAGGTGTTTTGGGCTCTGTGCCAGGGCTTCTGAGCCCCCTGGCAGGGGTCTTGGCCATTCTGGACAGCCAGAGGATGTTCTGGGTTCCCACACCATCACAGCAGAAGACGGAGGCCAAGAAGAAGAAGGAGAAAGGCTGGACACACCCAGATTCCTCCATCTTGCCCCCTGAACCCCTATTCTTAAAACCCCAAAAATCTATTTTTCACCCTGTGATAAATTCACTATCGTTCTACTGAAACTTTCGTGGCTTGTAATTCTTCATATAAGGTTGGTAATTGTTTTTTCCAAGGGATAAATCAAAGGCACAGGGGTCTTGGGCTCTCTGCCAAGGCCTCTGAGGCCCCTGTGCAGGGGCTCAAACCCTCCAGGGCAGCCAGAGGAATTTCCTGAGTTCTGACACACCAGCACCACCCTGTAGTGAGCGCTGGGTACCAGCCTCCAGCAGCTCCACAGAGAGCTCATCACCACCTGATGGGCATCAAAGCTTCTCAGCAGGATTCTCCAGTGCTTTCTCCAGACCAGTGCCCCAGTCCTCCCTCCCCAGCAAGGCTGGACTGAGTGTGAGCAGGTGACATGGGACCCCACGTGGGTCTGTCCATGGTGAGCAGCCTCTGGGGACAGACAGCCCCAGGCAGAGCCTTCTTCCCTACCAGAGCTGGCTCACAGGGAATGCAGCCCCAGGCACACCCTTGTGGTGGGAGAGATGCGTTGTGGGGCCAGGAGGTCCCTGCAGGGGTGCACAGGGGTGACCCCATCCTGGCTGCAGCGAGGCATCAGCCTTGCCAAGGGCAGGACAGGCTCCCCAAGGCCCTCAGCACCAGGGAAACTCCAAAACCTCTGTCTCCTCAATAAAGGCCTGCACTTAGGGAAAAGCCCTCAGGGTTTGTGCTGTGCTGGGAGATGGTGGAGCTCATGGTGCTTGGGGGGCTTATCTTAATCCAATCTGTCCCAAAGCAGACCAGCCTAAATTCAATGTACCAGCACAACTCCCATTAGGGGCCATCCCCTCCCACCCTCAGCCCAAATACATCTGGTCTTGCCTTATCTTGCCCTTCTCAGGGCTGGATTAGAGTTGTTGCTCAGAGCTCAGTGATGGAAGCAAATCAAATTCTCCCTTTTCTCACAAGGGAGAAATGGTCCTTCCTGGCAGAGCCAGCTGCACTGAACAGGGACAGGAGGGAGGGATGCAGAGGCTCACCCTGCAGCTCAGGACCCTGCACAGGCTCAGGCTGTGACCCCCCCAGCCCTTCTTGATGGGGCTGGCACCTCCTGAGTGCTCCCAGTGCTCAGCTCTGGGGAAGGCTGAGGTGCTCTGGGACACTCAGTGGGGCCTGGGTGGGGGGAACAGAGGGGCACCCCCAGCCCAGCACACTCCTGAGCTCAGGGCCACCTCATCCTCACTGGCCATGGCCATTCAGGGGTGATTTGATGGGTGAAGGGGTGCAGAGCAGCTGGGTTACCCATGTGGGAGAGAGGCTGGGTGCACACAGTTTATTAGAGCTCTGGTTAAGCAAAAGAGTCCCCCCCAGCAAAGGTGAGGAAAAGAGGCCACAGTTTCACCTGAAGCAGGTTTGGGTTTTTCCCCACTCCCATGCAGGTGGATGGGTCCAAATGCAAAGCAGGTTTTCTCAGGGGTCCCTAACCCCAGGCAAAGGTGCATGGAGCAGCAGTGGCCCTGGAGCACACCCACAGCTCTGTACAACACACACAACACTCGTTGAGGGACACCCAACCCACAGAGGGAGGGTGGGCAGGCCCTGTGGCACGAAGGTGACATGAAGAATGGCTGCAATGCCAAACCAGATGATGCTCAGGAACATCACAGCCCCAGGCAGACAGGGCCAAGCCTGGACACACTTTTCCCCCCAATTTCTCACGTGTTTACTCCCCTGTGCCATGCACCCATCCCAGCAGCTCCTGCTCTGCTCTGCCTCTTCCTTCCCTGCCTTTGTGCAGGCTCTGGGTCCCTCCTGGGCACTGGAAATTGCCAAGCACCATGGTCCTGGCTAAGCCAGGGGATGAGCCCAGGCTCCAGCAACCTTGGCTAGGACATGGCTCTGGAGCATGGTGGCAGAGCTTTCCCAGGAGAAACAGCCCCTGGACAAGGCTGCAGGGAGCCTGGAGCTCTCCCCTCCTCCTCCTCTTCCTCCTCCCTTCCTGCAGCAGCCCCTGCCCGGCTGATGCTCTGATGCTGCAGCCATTCCCGGGCTCCGTGTCCATCTGCGCCGATGGGCTGGGCGTGTCTCAGCTGCCTCAGGTGGTTTTCAGCTTGAGCACCTTGGAGAGCGGCTCCTTGGCGCTGGAGTAGAGCAGGAAGGAGCCCTCGGCGGTGTGGAACGCCTCCCAGTCTCTGCAGCCCACCGTGGGGAGCTGGTGGGCGGCCACGAAGCCTTCGTAGCCTTGCCACCTGCACAGGGAGGGCAGTCAGCTCCTGGGGGCGGGGAGGCACCTGGGAAGTGCCAAGGGGATGCCAGCTCCCAGCTGTGGCTCAGGGTGGGATGTCCCTCACCAGAGCTTCCATGCCTGCCTGAAAGCAGGGAATAATCCTGCCCACCCTCCCTGGGCAGGTGCAGCAGGGTGTGCCCGGGTTGTCCCTGCTGGGAGCAGCCCCCAGCCCGCCCTGTGCAGTACCTGTAGATGATGCTGTTGACAGAGAAGGTGAAGCCATCGAAGGAGTTGGCCACCACCAGGAAAGAGTCGTCTCCCACCGAGAAGAACTCCCAGTCCAGGGCACTGGGGAGGGAATGAGCAGAGGGACAGGTGAGGTGATCCCCATGTGGCCACCCCACCCCAGTCTCTGACACCCTGAGGACACACAGAAAACCCTGCTCTTCCCCCCAAGGCTGTTCCTGAAAGAAATCCACCCTCATTCCCAAATCTAGGCCCTTCTCCCAGTCCCCACTGGGATTTGGTGCCAAGGAGCCATCACCCACCACCCTCCCCACCAGTCCCAGTCCCTGGGAGTGTGAAGCCTGCAGGAACCCTCCAGGAGACAAGCAAGTGCAGATTGAAACTGAAAGAGGAGAGGCCCTGGCACAGGGTACCCAGAGCAGCTGTGGCTGTCTCTGTATCCCTGGCAGTGCCCAAGGCCAGGCTGGACAGGGCTTGGAGCAGCCTGGGACAGTGGGAGGTGTCCCTGCCATGGCAAGGGGTGCAATGAGATGGGCTTGAAGGTCACTTCCCACCCAAACCATTCTGGGATTCTGTGAGACCTTTGGGGTGCTCAGGGGAAGGGCACAGACCAAGGAGCACCCTGAATCCGTGCACAGGTACCTGTAGGTGAGAAGGTCCTGGAATTTAACAAACATCTGGGCCGTGATGTTCAGCTCATAGATGGAGGAGTTGATGGCATAGAAGTTGGAGGGTGCTGGCATCCCACTGTCATAGCTGTGGCTGTTGGCAACAGCCAGGAACACTCTGTCCCCAATGTGGAAAACCTCCCAGTCAGCTGCACCAAATGTCTGTGGGGAAGGAGGCCATGAGGAGCTGGATGTGGCTGCCCTGTGTAAACACAGAGGAGCAGGGGCCAAGCCTTACCAGGATAGACTGGAAGAGCTGGAAGGAGCCCCTGAGCCAGATGTAGATGTGTGAGTAGATCCTAGTGGACGTGCCATTGAATGTGTTGGCTACAGCCAGGAAGGAATATGGCCCAATGGTGAAGAACTCCCAGTCGTAGGCTCCAGAGGTAGGAATGGTCTGGTTAGTTTCAAACAGCCCTGTCCTGGGGTTCCACCTGTATATCACACTGTCTATGTTGTGGTTGTTCCCTGGGGGAGACAGATGGGCACCATGAGGGAGAGCAATTCCTGCTTTGTGTAGGAAACAAGACCTCAGAACAGGCTCAGCTACGTTAACATTTACCAGCAGGTCACGAGGCTGTTTGCAAGTGACCTGCTGCTCCCCAGGAAGTAGCCAGAGATCCTACAGCCTCCATTCCTACCTAAAGACCCCTCCATCCCTACCCAGAGTCTCCCTTCCTAGAGCCTCCATCCCATGGAACACACCAACAGCTTGGCCCACGTGCACAGTGGCAGCAGCAGCTTTGTGGCAGCCCTGGCAGAGGAGGGACAGGCAGGGGCTTTGTCCCCACTCAAGCAGCACTCCAGAGGCTCCCTGCCAGCAGCCCAGGGTGGACAAGCTCTGCTGGCTGTCCCACAGGATGCGTCCCTACACCACAGCACATGTCACAGTTGAGATGGCCACCATACACAGAGCATCACCACACAGTTTCAGAAAGCTTCAACCCACACAAGAGTAACACCACAGCACTTCAGAAGGCTGCAAGCTCTGCCCTTCTTGTTCTTTAGCCCAGCCTTTTACCCCCTGCTGTTGATGCCCTGCACCTGTGTGCCCTCTGCTCCCTTTGGTGGTTGGGCAGTGCCCCTGGGCACTCCATGGCTCATTGCTGTCAGTGCTGCTCACCTGCTGCTCACAGCTGTGCCCATTGAGGCTCAGCCCCACTCCCAATCACCACAAACTGTGTGCCTACAGCCCCAACATCCTGACACTGGGGGCTCCCCCCTGCCCTAAAGCTCCATCCAGCTCCTGGGCTCTGCTCGAGCATCTCCACCTCACGCCTGTGTGGTACCCAAAATCCTCATTGCAACAGGGACTTGGGCAAAGAAGGGCAGCAGGAAGAGTGGCAATGGCCACATGGATGAGTGGCAGCTCCTCAGGGACTGAACCCCCAGCCCCCTCTAAGGGAAACATCCCCAGCTTGGCTTGGCCATGATGGTCTCAAGCCCTGTGTGATGTGCATGGCTGCCACAAGGGAAGATCTCAGCCACCTGGTCCTGATGGAGTCCAGCAGGTGACACAGGGATTTTCCAGCCCAGCAACCAGCTCTGAGCCTGGTGCCAGAGGCAGTGATGCCCCCTGAGCCAGCCCTGGTGGCAGGGAAGGAGCCAGTGGCCATCACCTGAACCCAGCTGGGAGCATCCACAGAGCCAGGGCTGTGCTGTCAGCCAGGGCTGCACATCCCAGCCCAGAACGACTCCCTGGGGAGGGGAAGGAGGCTGGATCATGGCTGCAGGGTAGCCAGGGAGGGAGGTCAGCTGGCTCTCACTCAGTTTCCTGTGTGCTCACAAGGCTGAGGATCTGGCCTGACCAAAGGCTCAACCTGTGGCACTACCAGGTTACACAGAATTGGGAACAAAAATGAAAATAAGCAGAAAGATTCAGCACAGACCCCATCCCCACTCTTTCCTTGTCCCTTGCAGCCAGAACCCCTGAGGGTGACTGTGTCAGCCACCTGCTCAAGAGCTTTTCTCTCCTCCCATGGCATTGGGTGTCCTGGGGGACCCCAGGCTGAGTGCTCGCCTCCCCTGCCCTCCTGGGCATGCACGGGGAGCCTCCTCTGAGCAGGGCACTGCCAGGCTCCCAGGCTGTTGGGAAGGATGAAAGTTTGACAAGAAAGTCTCACAGATATGTGTGCTTAGCAGAAAGATTTTTGAATGGGGAGCCTGAAGAATAGAAATGAAAGCAAGTTTTGATATAGAAGAAAAGAATTGCTGAGCCAGTCTCACTGGGTAACCAAGGAGCCAAAGGGTGTGTGAGTTAGAAGGGGTTTTTATGCCTTAGAGCAAAGGATAAACCCACCCCAAACAAGAAGATCTTTTTACCAAGCACAAAGATAGCACAGGCAAACAAGGCAGCAAAGTTGCAAGTAGAAAAAAGGTCTCAGAATTTTCCTCTGCAAGAAAACTGAAAAACAACTTCTAGCTTAAACTGTAATGTACTAACTTTTAGTGATTGGAGAACAGTAACATGAATATGGTAATTATAGTAGTTATGATAGGCTATAGACAACAATTAAGGTATAGATTGGTTCTACTGTATGAAGATGCTCAGCAAAGAAAAGTATAAAATGCATTGTAACCAAAACCAAAGGGTCTCCAGGCCTGCCTGCAGCTGGAGCTGACAGCTGTGGGCACAGCTCTGTCACCCACAACCCTACACTGCTGTAATGTCTTGGATGGAATAAACTGCATTTTGGATGGAATAAACTGCATTTTGGATGGAATAAACTGCATTTTGAAGAGTCCCACATCCCTCATTTTGGCTCCCACACCAGACACCCCCCTGCAGGGAGCACTGAGGGCTGGCTACCTTCTCTGTGGTTGACCACAGCCAGGAAAGCCTCTCCCTGGATGACAAAGGCCTCCCAGTCGCGGGCGCTGTGCGTGCTGATCCTCTGGTACGCCAGGAACTTCGCCTTCCTGCGGCTCCACTTGAAAATCACTGAGAACTCCTGGCCCCTCTCGTTCTGCTCAAAATTCGCCACTGCCAGGAAGATCTGGAAAAGGAAAAGGCAGGATGGCTTGGGTTTCTCCTCTCAAAGCAGCATGGGCAAGGAAATGCAGGGGGAGGTGGGATGGAGGTGGCTGGTGTGGGATGAGATGGTCCTTGAGCTGTCCCCAAGCAACACAAAGTGGGGACAGGGACCCAGTGGCCTGTGGGGGTCTTCGTGCATGGCAGGGGCACAACTGGCAGCCAGCAGCTCTTAGACAAGGAGTGGGAGAGCTGAACTGTCTGCACTCACACCCTCCAGCCCCAGGAATGGGAAGCTTGGACATGAAATGCACTGGGGAAGGAGGGAGGTTCAGCTGACAAACACCCCTGTAAGCAAAGGTGGTTCAGAACAAAAAAAGGCAGGTGTGATAATAATAACAATGACAATAATGATAACAATCCCCTGAGACAAAACATCTTCCAGACCAAGAAATCCAGCAGAGATGGCCAAGTGCAAGGCAAGGAGCACATCCAAGCTCTGTCATGCTGTGCCAGCCCAGTGTCCTTCAGATGGAAGGAGATTATGCAGAGATTATGCCCCAGTTTGGGCCACAAAGAGGCACAGGGCCACAGCCCACAAAGAGGAAAGAGTCAGTGGGGGTGTCTGCTGCCTCCTGGCCTGTACAGGACCAGGGCTTTGTTCAGCCACCCCCAAGGACGGGGCTGTGCTGGGCTGTCCCCCTGTCCCTCCACAAAAGGTGAATCCCCAGCTCTGCTCTCTCTGCAAGCACCAGTCCAGGGAGCCCCTTTGGAGCATCTCCAGAAACAGCTTCAGTGGGAAGAGAAAACCCTGGGGACAAAGCCAGAATGGGTCACAGCAAAGGGGGAACAATCCCAGCTTCCCTGGGAGCCCTGCACAGAGCTGGCTCTCAGCTGATGGCTTTCCTGGGCTCCCCCAAAGTGCTAAGTAGCTTCCCAGGGAGAGAAACCAGGCAAATCCTCTGCTCAAGCCCCAGGGCAGATTGCCCAGGGGAGGAGAGGTAGCTCTGAATTCCTGGAATAATTTAAAAGCAAGAGAATTTAAAAATGCAACAGGTTGGACTCAGTGGGTCTCAAGAGGGAACTGCAGGTCCTGATGGCTCTTTAAGACCACAGGCAGAAGATCTCTGAGATGCAGCTACCTATATTCCCTAAACCTATATTCCCTAAACCACACCCAAGACTCCAGGCTTCAGAGAACCCAGTGTTGGGCAGCTGCAGTTTATACCTTCAGTTTATACTTTACACCTTCAGTTTTTATACTGAAACATGGGAGCACCTTCCTGGCAGCCTCACCTTCTTCCCAATGGTGAAATACTTCCAGGACTGGGCCTGGTGTGTGGGGATGTTCTGGTAGTGCACAAACTTGCCGTCAGTCCACCTGTAGATGGCTGACCCCGGGGGTGTCAGCCGGTTGGCCGTGGCTGCAAACAGCCCCAGCCTGGGGATGCTGAACACCTCAATGCCCATGGTCTCCGAGTTGGTCACCAGCTTCTGGTGCTCCTCCACGTAGTCCAGCCTGGGTTGGACTGGGAGCACACAAAGAGAGGGATGAGGTTAGAACCAGGTGGGTTTTAGCTGGAGAGGAGCGACATGAGGGGGGCTTAGTGTGGGTATTTTTGCCCCCAACAAGTGAGAGGAATGGTGAGGAGGACTCCATTGATATCAGAAGGCTAATTAATTACTTTATTATACTGTATTATTCTATAATATATTACATCTAAACTGCAGCTGCCAAACACTCAACTGCCCAGAATTGTAGCCATGATATTTTCTGAAAAATCACTTTGCCAGGATTTTTTCTCCTGAGAAGCTGAGAGGACTCAGAGGAAAAGAAAAAACAATGGTTATCTGCTGCTGTGGAATGCAACAGGTACATCTGGGATTGGTCTCATGTGGTTGTTTCTCATTAATGGCCAATCACAGTCCAGCTGTCTCAGACTCTCTGGTCAGTCACAAGATTTTATTATCATTCCATTTCCTTTTCCTGTCAAGGCTTCTGATGAAATCCTTTCTTCTATTCTTTTACTATAGTTTTAATATAATATATATCATAAAATAATAAATCAGCCTTCTGAAACATGGAGTCAAGATTCTCATCTCTTCCCCTGTCCTGGGACCCCTGTGACACCACCACACAGAATCTGGTGACTGTCAGCCCACAGTCCCAACAAACAATTGGATTCAATTGGTCAGTGAATCAAAACACTCACACCAGAATCCAATTAATTACCAATTCCCTTCAGGTAAACAATCTTCCACAATGCATTCCACTTGTGAACAACACAGGAGCAGTAAATGAGATAAGAATTGTTTTTTCTTTCTCTGAGGCTCAGAGGATGTGAAACCCAGAAATATTCCTGGCCAGAATTGTGCCTTGCTTTTCCCTGTGAAGAGAAATGTGGTGACCCTGGCTCAGTGGCACCTGCTGCTGTGCAGAGCTCTGTGGGGCACATGAAGGTCCTGGTGCCACTGGGGGTGAAGGGCCAAACCCAGGGGTGGGAAGAGGCTGACTGCAGCACATCCAGCCCTGTTCTCCAGCAGAGAGCAGAGCTGTGTCCCTGGGAGCAGGGAAGAACCACATGCCACAGATTTTGATCACTTTGATGTATTTATCCTCAAGAGAACAAGGAGGAGATGACAGCAGGAGAGGTTAGGGGAGGCTAAGACAGAATTCATGTCAGAAATTGGAGCAGAAACCTCCAGAGTGGCCCTGATAGCAGACAGATGGGGACTGAAGGGGCAGTGTTGGTGGCACCAAGGAGCACAGGTCAGTAAGACCCCACCATGAGCTCTCCTTGGGGAAAGAGGGAAACTGTGCCAATCCTGATGGCCTCCAGAGGTAGGGAAGGAAAGGGGGTCCCATCACTGCTGTGGGGAACAAATGGCTCATCCAAACCCACCCTGTGGGTATCAGCAGAAGAAATATGCTGGGAGAGGAGGGAAGGGAAGGACAGCTCAGTTAGGGACTTATCCCATCCTCCATGTCCTCTCCAGGGATCCTGGGAAGACAGCCTGGAGTGAGTGAGAGTGCCAGTGGATGAAATCCATGTCATTATTGAAGAACACCCATCCATCCCAGGCTCTGGTTGCCTTTCCCACCTTGGTACTCCCACTGATTTCCTTACCAGAGCCCAGATGACATTGAGACCTGTGTCTGCCACCCTCCCAGTCACCTCCAGCATTTCTGGCAGCTTTGGGGTCTCTTTGTTTCCCCTTATCCACCCCACAAATGCTTCAGCACTGGGGCAGCACCCCAACACCCTGAGCATGGCTCTCCATGGGGTAAGCTGTCCTGCTCAGACAGGTCAGGAGCTCATCCAGCCCAGAAAATTCCCAGGCGGGACAGATAACATGAAGAACATCCTTCTTCTCTGTGAGACAAGCAGAGAAGAAGGAAAACACAATTCTTATCACTTGCTGTGCCTGTACTAAAGTAGAATGCAATATGGAAATTGTTTACCCAAAGTGAGGATGTTTTGTTCCCTTGGCCTATCAGGGCCAGGTGTGTGCGTGTGTCAGACTGTCATGGGGGAATCAGAGATGAATGCAGTTCTGTGCAGCTCTGAGCAAGAGTGAGTGCATGGCAGATTCAGTTTAGATGAAATACACGTAGTATAGTATAATAAAGTAATTCTTTAGCCTTCTGATGATGGAGTCACATGCATCATTCTCTCTCCCTTTTGATTTACAATAGCAAAGCTCAGCTCCTGCTCTGCTGCAAGGGTCTCCTTCCCTTCCCCAGAGCCTCCCCTGGGTACCTTCCAGCATGGAGAGCCAGGTGCTGCCGTTGCAGAGGTAGAGCCCTCGCTGGGAAGCGTTGAACCAGAACTGAGCCTTCTCCTGCTTGGAGCAGCGGGGCCGGGCCCCCAGGGTCACCTTCATGTCAGTCTCTGGGCATGGAGAGTGTTATCATTACATTGCAAGGGTTCCATATTGCTAGAGTTTTTTGTACCTCCTTGATGTTTCTTGCAGGCAGCTCCTCCAGGCACTGACCCTTCCTCATCCTCACAGCAGCCAACTGACTCCAGTTCCCCCCTCAACCCACCAATCCACTCTTTTGTAACACTCTTCTTTTTGGCTGCAGCTGTGGCCTGTTAACATCAGGCCTGCTCCTAATCTTTAATAATTAACCCAGCTGCAACTCTTTAGGGGGTAAGATTATTTTCTATACTACCTTTATTTGCTTATGTTCTATCTCCCTACAGGAGAGGAGCCAGGCAGGAGCCTCTCAGTGCACGCAGTGCAGGAGCACAGAGGCAGGAGGGGTGAACATCCTGCTCTCATCCTGATGATGGGCATGGGGGGAAAATGGAATCCCAGCACAGATCTGGGAAGCCACAGACTGGCAGAATCTGTGTGGGGCCACTGACACGAGGCCAGGGAGCCAGGCAGGGCCACCTTGCCTGTTCAGGGAGATTTTGGACAGGGATCCCAACACACACACACTGAGAGTGCTGGGAACAGGAACACCCTCCTGCTTCATTCCCAGCCCCTTCCTGCCAGAGGTGGAGGAGGCCAGCAGAGCCTGCCATGGGGCACTGACCGTAGGGGTATTTGAGCACCTCGTTGCTCACTGCCTTTGCAGGCACATCCTGGAGGACACTGGGGACAGAGAGCGTTGCTACTTTGAAGTTCAAGCCGTGGCACATCCGGGGGGTGGCATCAGCTCCTGGCAGCAGGACAAGCTGTCTCAGCAAGCCCTGGGAAAGTGGGAGCAGAGGGATGGAGACCAAGTGCCACAGATCACAGGATGGGACCTGCAGGCAACCCATGCCTTGGACTTCCTGCCTGCCTCCTGCTGCCCTCCCTGCTGGCATGCACAAGTGCCCACGGGATTCGTGCACATCTGTCAGATCCCAGATGCACAGCTGGGGCAATCTAACAGCTGGAGTAAGGGGAGCATTGGCACGGGGCTTGGAGCAGCTGCCTTGCAGTGCCCTCACATGGGAGGGACCCACAGGAGGGACTCTGCCTCCTGTGCCATGGCCCAAGCCCTGCCAGCACAGGGGACTGACTGTGGGTCACCCCAGAGCAGCCAGGAGCAGCCCTGAGCCCGCTGGGCACCCTGGGGCAGCCCACAGCAGGGGCACCTACCGTGAACAGGCCTTTCCTCCTCCTCCTGTTGCCCAGGTAGAAGCTGGCTCTCCTCACGGACAGCGAGGCTGGAAATGGGGTCTCCACCACCCTGGGGACAGGCAGAGGAGATGTCTCACAGAAAAGGACAGTTTCAAAGCATCTATTGGTGGCCAGAGGAGATGTGGGTTAAATGGGAAAATAATCTAGGTGTCAGGTCTTAATTGGATAGTTTAGCCTTAAAAGATCTTATAACAAGAGATTGTTGGCCATTTTGTGCCTTCTAATGAAAAGCTGCCAAACTCACAGTAATGAGACTGTTTTACTGATAATAAATAATAAAAAAATAATAAACACCTGAGTGTGAACACGAATTACTGTCTCAAGTCTTCAATCCAGACCCAGAAAAACCAACGACTGGTACCCCCAGAGTGGAACAACATCACCCTGCCCACCCCACTGAGCCCCCCAGTGCTGCCCCAACCTACACATCCTTGGGGTTCTTAATTGGATAGTTTAGTCTTAGAAGACCTTGGAACAAGAGATTGTTGGCCATTTTGTGCCTTCTAATGAGAAGCTGCCCAACTCAGAGTAGTGAGACTGTTTTACTGATAAGAAATAATAAACACCTGAGTCCAAAGATGAATTACTGTCTCAAGTCTTCAAATCCAGACCCAGAAAAACCCACAACTAGGACCTTCACAATGGAAGAACATCACCCTGCTTGCCCTGCCGAGCCCCCCAACCTACACATCCTTGGGGTTCTTAATTGGATAGTTTAGTCTTAAAAGACCTTGGAACAAGAGATTGTTGGCCATTTTCTGCCTTCTAATGAGAAGCTGCCCAACTCACAGTAGTGAGACTGTTTTACTGATCAGAAACAATAAACACCTGAGTGTGAACACGAATTACTGTCTCAAGTCTTCAATCCAGACCCACAACTGGGACCCCCACAGTGGAAGAACATCACCCTGCCCGCCCTGCCGAGCCCCCCAGCGCTTCCCCAACCTACACATCCTTGGGGACGCTGCAATCCACCGTCAGGGAGAAGGACTGTCCGGACACAGCCAGGACGAGCGTGTGCCAGCGGCTGTCGGAGAGGGACACGTTGGGGAAGGTGACGCGGCTCTGCCATCCTCCGGCGCGCTCCTGGCTCCAGAAGAGGAAGTGCAGCTTGTCGGGGGCGTAGCGCAGCCCCACCAGCACGCCGGGGCTCTCCTCCCCCATCAGCGTGAAGATGTACTCGTTCCTCTGCGGGAGGGCACGGGCTGGCACCTGCGGGGCCGAGCCGAGCCGAGCCGTGCCCAGCCGTGCCCGCGCTCACCTGGGCGGGGCGGCGCAGCGCCCGCAGGGTGACGATGATGGAGAACTCCTCGGGGAAGCGGTCGCAGTGGATGAAGAGCCTCGAGGCGGGGAAGGCCAGCGCTCGGGGCCGCGATGCCGAGAGCTGCAATCCTCGCAGCCCCTGCGCCTGCAGGACCCGCATGCCCCGGGCCAGCCCCCCGGCCGGCACCGCCTCCGACAGCACGTCCAGCGGGCGCAGGTCTGTGCCGAGAGACAGCCCGGGGGGTTAGCCCCAGGTGGGATGTGCGGGAATTTATAAAATTAGAGGGCTTGGGGAAAGCTGCAAAAGGCAGGCTTTAGATAGCAGCAGAGCTAAAGCAACAGTCATGAGATAGGTCAGCAGAAAAAGTATTTAAACTGTGGAAAAAGCAAAGGCAAATAGAAGAATAGCTTGTGTATTAATGCTTGTCTCAATAGCTTTCTAAGCTGCAGAAAGTTTATCTAGAAGATATTAAGAAGGTTAAAACTTAATAATGGAGCTCTGTGCGTTGAGGCTTACAAGCAGGTATTGTATTGGAAATAAGCAAGCATTGTTTTAACCAAAGGCACGAGTGCTTATGGTGATTGATAGAATTACTGCCAATGTGCTTTTGCTTTGTGTGATTGGTCAAGAAGCTTATGAAGTAAGTTGTAACATTAAGTTTTTTGGCCTGCTGCCTGGAATGTGAGCTGCTGGCATCTTCCCATTGTCATAATCATGTAATGAGACTGATGCTGAAAAATAAAACAGCTCGAAGCACTGTCCATAGCAGCCCCATCTCGTTCGTGTCTGTAAATAGCCTCCAGCCGGTGTCAGGATGGGGTACCCGGCTCTGGCAGAGCAGCAGGATGGGCTGGTGTGCTGCAGGAGCATGCCAGTCCTTCAGTCCTTCCCTGGAGTCTGCCCCGAGCCCCTGCTCCAGGGCCAGAGGAGAGATTTGCCCTTCAGACACAAGGCTGGTGTCTCCATCGCCACAGGGGAACAGTGGGAGTGCAGAACCATTCACTGAGGCAGCTCTGAGTGCTGACACTGGAGCTGGGAGCTGCCAGCCAGGCCCTCCCTCGGGATCCCCCGGCCCCAGCAGGCAGGGATGTGCTGTGATCCCTTTGGGATCAGTTCTGAAGGGGATTGGGGGGAATTGTTCCCAGGGTGACATCCCCAGATCGCAGTTCCCCAAACCACACTGGGTTCAACAACTGGAACACCTTCCCCAGCACGGTGGGATGAGGTCTCCATCCTCAGCTGCTTCCAAGGCTGCCACAGAGCTGCTCTCAGGGCAGTGGGGACAGCTCCACCCCTCCGGTGCCGCTCGGGCTCTCCCAGCCCAGCCCTCATTGCACACACGCACACGCACTCTCCCAGCAGGCACCAAAACCACTCATTAGAAATAATTACCCTCTCCCCTAAGAAGAGGACGCCGTGCCCAGCCCCAGGGCATCGCCCCGGTGAGAGCACACAGCACAACAGCACCAGAAAGAGCCACCCCATGGAACAATGCCAGGTCCAGCGTCGTGGCATAGGAAGGGCTGGAGCAGCTCTGGGGACTTCTCCTGGCCTTGGACCCTCCTGGTTTTATTTTGGAATGCTTTTCTGGCAGAGGAGGGAGATGGTGCCCGAGAGATGAAGCAGCTCTTGGCTGCACTAACCATCCCTGATTCGGTCCCTCCCCGCTGAGACCTGGCTTTTAGCTCCAATTTGTACAAATAAATCCGGGCTGCCGGGGCACAGCAGGAGGGCTGGGAAGGAGGGAGCTGCGAGCAAGGCTGGGCTGTGTGTCTCAATCCAAACCAGCTGCAGAAGGGAAGTGCTTCCTCCAGACACGCCTGGCCAGCACCAGCCCCGTTCCAGGTGGGCAGAGCCAGGAGGAATCTGCTCATGTGGCTCCATCCAGACCAGAGCAGGGACATGGGTGAGGTCCTCCCCACCCTGGCAGCTCTGTGTGCCCCCTGCCCACCCCACTGCTGGTTTAAGCTGTTCCTAAAGCAAAGCCCTGGTGGGGGGGGTTAACTGGAACAGCTTATTTCAGAAATGCATTGCTCAGGCAATGGCCAGTTCCTGTTTTTCCCAGCAAAAAGTACAAGCTGAGCTCAGGCTTGGATTTGCAGAGGGGTTTAGGAGCCCCCAGTTGCCCCTGAGACGCTGAGGATGAGCTGGGGGAGAGCTCAGTTGTGGGCCAGGAAGGGGCCAAGTCCTGAAACCAAACCCAAATCCCTAACTCCAAAGGTGTGCCTCCCACATCCATCACTGCTAGGGCTGGCAGGGCAGCTGGGGTGCTCCAGCCCAGCTTGGGCAGCACAGGGGGGGCAGGGGGCCAGGGGGCCTCGTGCTGGGGTCCCCAGGATGATGCTGGGGCCTCAGCACCCCCAGGATCCCCCCAGCCAAGGCTGCTTGGGGACAGCAGGGACATTCCCAGAGAGACTGGAACCCCTCAGGGAGGAGGCAGAAACTCCAATCCCTCCCTGTTTTTCTTCTCACATCACCTGGGCTGGAAGAAAAAGCAAACACAATTGCCATCAAACTGGGACAAGCCCTCAGCAGCCCCAAAAACGGAGCTCAGGCTTCGCTGCCTGCAGAGCACAGGGGTGGGGAGGGGATGGCAGAGCCGGGGCACCGGGACCCTCCTGGGCTCGGGAATGACACCGGGGACGGCGGGACGGGAACTTCGGCTGCCGGGAGGGTGGGGATTGTGCCTGTCAGAGCACAGAAGAGTCCGGGCAGGAGGGACTTTCCAGGGGGACTTCATGGCTTTTTGCAGTCCTTCCCCTGCCCTGTGCCTCCAGCAGAACCCGGGACCAGCCCTGTGCAGCAGGGACAGGCACAGCTCTGCCCGCAGCTCCCAGAGGGCTGGGGGCTCCCCTGGTGGCCCTGCCGGGGCTGCAGGCCCGGCAATGACCCCACACCCTGCCACCATCCATGGTGCTGGCATGCAGCCCCTGAGGCATCACTGAGCACCGAAACACCAGGGCTGGGCTGCCAGGAGAGGCTGACCCAAAACAGAGCACATCTTCTGGGCTTTGCCCCCCAAAACAGAGCACATCTTCTGGGCTTTGCCCCCCAAAACAGAGCTCACCTCCTGGGCTTTGCCCCCAAATCAGAGCTCACCTCCTGGGCTTTGCCCCCCAAA
Organism: Molothrus aeneus; assembly: GCF_037042795.1. Lineage (NCBI taxonomy): Eukaryota > Metazoa > Chordata > Aves > Passeriformes > Icteridae > Molothrus > Molothrus aeneus. The sequence goes on along the minus strand of NC_089655.1, from coordinate 4,481,159 downwards.
ACAGAGCTCACCTCCTGGGCTTTGCCCCCAAATCAGAGCTCACTTCCTGGGCTTTGCCCCCAAATCAGAGCACACCTCCTGGGCTTTGCCCCCCAAATCAGAGCACATCTTCTGGGCTTTGCCCCCAAATCAAATCACACCTCCTGGGCTTTGCCCCGGCAGCGTGGGGAGCAGCCCAGCGCTGGGAGCAGCCCGGTCCCGGCAGGTGAGCGCACCTGGCCCCGGTGCAGCATCCCCCGCGCTCGGCCCCTACCTGTGCAGTGCTGCCAGGTCCTGCCCGCCCGGATGAAGCCCCCGCCGCTGGCCCAGCGCAGCAGAACCACCCAGAGCAGCAGTGGCGCCGACATCGGGGCCCGCCCGAGGGGGGTCCATGCACCGGGACCCCCCCGTGTCCGCTCCGCCCGGCCCGGCCCGGCTCAGCGCCCCGGGGGCTCCGGCATGCGGGACCCCCGGGTCAGCCCCGGCGGCTGCAGCCCCGCTCTGTGCCCGTGCCCGGCCCGGGCATCGCCCCCGGGGCACGGCCGCAGAGGCAGTGCCGGCTGCAGCCTGCACACAGACATTTAAATGAGAGGTCGGTGGTGGGAGAGGAGGAGTCCCGGCTCCTCCGAGAGCTTTTATCTTTTGCCCAACCCTCTGGAAGGCGGCTTTGGGGAGGGATTTTTTAATCTTTTTTTTTTTTTTTTTTTTTTTTTTTGCTTGCTTTCTTTGCTTCCTTTAATTTTTGGTGATTCATTTTTCTGGGCTCACGTGGGAGTAGGTGAGAGATTCACCCCTGCCTGGAGAGAACCGGGTGGGAACCCTCCTACCCCTAAAATGCATTGGTTTTCAGCTTGGATTGGATGAGAGACCCTATGAGAGACCCTCTGGACCACTCCACTGTGGCCAGATCCCCAAAACCGTGTATTTTTCCCTCAGAATTGTCCCAGGCAGGTGATGCACATCCCCCAGGCAAGGCTCCCTCCGAAGGGCCAGCCACCAGACCCAGCCCTGCCACCAAAGCGCCACCGACTGAGAAACCCTCCAGGTTCTGCTGCTGCAAGGGAAGCACCAGCAGTGGGAAAGCTCCCTGCACACAGTGAGCTCTGCTGAGCTCCACCATTCCCCAAACAATTGAAACAGGCTCCCACCCCCTCGTCCCCACAGCCTCCCTGCGAGGCGAGCGCTGGAATGGGAAGCGGATTTTTGGCGAGGACCAAACGCCAAAAACTGTGTCGCAAACTGGGGGTTTTGTCAGTGAGGAAGAGACAGAGCCGGACCCACAGCCTTGTTTGCTGTCAGTCTGTCCTCACCCCAAAGTGCTGGGGCTGAGAGTGCAGCCCAAGGAGTGCAGCACCATGCCCACACCTCGGTCCCACAGCCCAACAGGAGCTGTGCTGAGCCCCATGAAGCACAAGAATGTTGGTGCCTCTGTCTCAGAGCTGGAGATGGCTGTGTGTCTGTCCAACAGCCCTAGCAGGGCTGCCTGGAGCTCCCCCCTCCTAACAGCCTCCCTTGGGCCATTCCCCAAATTTGGGTTCTACCAGGATTGTGCTTAAACAGAGCTTGACCTCTCTGCAAGAGACAAAACACTGCTGTCTCCTCATCCTCATCCTCATGCTAGGGATGGTGTCCAGTGGCACAGACCTAATCAAACCTGGGTGTCCCAAAAGGTAGGTGGGGGTCCTGAATGGCTCCTGGGAGTTCCAAATGGCACCTGGGGGTCCTGAATGGCACCTGGGAGTTCCAAATAGCACCTGGGAGTTCCAAATGGCAGCTGGGGGCCCTGAATGGCAGCTGCTGGAGGTGAACACAAGGCATGCAGGAGGACAAACCGTCCCATCTCCCCTGACAGACACAGTCCCTCCTGATACTCCTCACAGCCCTGAGAGCACCCACCAGGGCTGGGACTGGGAGCAGTCACCCCACTGGAACCCCAGGCCATCTCCAGGATGGATTTGGTGTTCCAAGCATGTCTGGCAGAGAGGTGTGCACTGGAGGGAAGGCTGCTGTCAGGTTGGAGCTGGGGAAGGCATCACAAACAAGAATCAGAGCCACCACAGTTCCCAGGGCTGCACACATGTGTCAAGTTAAGCGTGGCTTTGGGAGCTGGCAGAACTGCCCTGAGCAAGGGAAGGATTTGGGGAAGGCTCCTGCTGAGGCTCTGCAAGGGTCCAGGGAGGGAGGCAGGGAAAGTCCTGGCAGAGATTCCGAGTCCATTGGTTTTCCAAAGAGGATGCAGCTACCTTTCAGTGCTTTCTTGGCCAAAAAAACCCACTCAGTGGGGACATCCTCAGTGCCAAGGACATGCTGTGAGACACAGGGAGACCTGTGGATTTCCAGGCAAGAGGTGGAGGGACTGAAGCCCCCCAGTGATGAGCACAGAGGACATGGTGGGCTCAGGCTGCTGTTCAGCCACGTTAATGAACAGTCTCCATGTGAGGACAGGGACATTGAAGGATCTGAAGGGTTTTCCCCCTCCCTGGGCTGGGATGCTGGTGTGGCAGGAGATGGTGGAGTGGCTTGGCCAGGGCCTGGAGCTTTGCTGGAGTTGTGATGTGAAGTAAGGACAGGGACACATCGCTCCCCACTGTCACATTGGGTCCAGGACCTGCTCCTTGTCCCCAGGACAGTAGGAAGTGGTCTGCAAAATAGCTCCTAAGCACACAGGCACACATTCCTGTGTGCAGAAACAAGCACGAGGGGATGAAATAAAAGAGACAAACAGCGAGACGTTTGCCTAATTCTCATGGGGCGTAAATAAAACCATGTGGTGGCTCCACAGAACAAAATGATCCTTGGATTTTCACCAGAAAGGTTTGGCCCTCCCTGGGTTAGGAAAGGTTGAGAAAGCCATCTGCAGGCAATCCACTGCAAGCAGAGCTTTCCTGAAGGGGACAGTGTGAGGAGGGCACCTCGCCGACGCCAGGGGCCGGTTGGACCCTGCACACGGGGGAACGTTCCTGCTCGTCCAAGGCTGTAACTCATTCCTTATTATTTGCAGACACAAAGCCGTGTTTCAGGGCTTCATGCCTTATTCATTTCAGTCTTTATTCCTGACATCTGTATATAATCAGAGGATCCTTTAGGTTGGAAAAGACCTCTCTGTCAAGTATTTTTCCCTGAAACGCAGCGCAGGCATCAGCAAGGGCAAAGCTTTGAGGGACCCTATAAGTAACTGATGGACAAATGCCCAACCCATGGTGTCCCCAGCTTTTGTCTGCTCTGCTGTCTGCATCATCAGAGCCTGCCACACTCACATGCACGGGGAGAGAGCTGGAGGTCAGTGATGAGCACGTGGAGCTGGTCTCACCTGTGTGAGCAGCAGGGTGGACATCAGCCCGTTGGGATCAGCTATGAACGGGATGGGGGGAATTGTTCTCAGGGTGACATCCCAGGTCGCAGTTCCCCAAACCACACTGGGTTCAACAACTGCAACACCTTCCCCAGCATGGTGGGATGAGGTGGACATCAGCCCTTTGGGATCAGCTACGAATGGGATGGGGGGAATTGTTCTTAGGGTGACATCCCAGGTTGCAGTTCCCCAAACCACACTGGGTTCAACCTTCCCCACCTTCCCCACCATGGTGGAATGAGGCCTCCATCCTCAGCCACTTCCAAGGCTCCTCCCTTGTCACCTCTGCCCTTTCTCCCAGGCTGAAAATCTTCCCTGGAGCAACTTGAGCTCCCTGAGTCCAACCCAGCACCATAAAGCAGTTCCGGCGAGAGATCCCCACCCCAGGGAACCTGTCAGCGTTGTACAGAAGCGCAAACGTCTTTAACCCCAACGCCTTTCAAAAGCAGAATTCCCAGAAGTTTTGGAGAGGTTCTGCCAGGAAAAGTTTTGTGAAAGACTGGGAGGATTGCAAAAGGCACCGTTTTTAGGAAAACCACCAAAAAAAAAAAAAAGCACAAAGCCGCCCCAACACAGCAAGTCCTGCTGCCAGCTTCCCAGCATGGAGCTGCCTTCGGGAGCAATCCCTGCCAGCCACCAGCATCGTGTCCCAGAGCCCTCCCTGGCCCCACACCCACTGCCAGCCCCAGGGAAGGAAGGAGCTGGGAGCCCCCAGCCTGCTTTGGCCATGGGTTGCAGCCCATGTGCCTGTCCAGGCAGCCAGGAGGAAGCTGAGCACCCTGCCCTGCATTTGGAGGACACATGGCAGCTGAGCTGGCAGGCTCTGAAAGGGCTCCAGAAAGCAGACACTTAACTTTCACCAGTACAAGGGAAGACAGGCTTTGAGACCATGCTTTGAGACCACGCTTTGAGACCACGCTTTGAGACCACGCTTCCACACTGGAGCTGTTTCAGATGGGGCTGTGCAGCCCCCACAGCTGCATCTCCCCTCATTTCGCCCTGCATGTGACCAACAGCTCTTCACTATTGCCTGTCCCTTGTTGATGTAGTTGTTTTAATTTTTGTCACCTTCCTCCAGTGTGCCCAAACTTGTTGAAGAGGCTGAGCCACCTCCCCACAGCCACAGGATCCCCAGACTCACCACTTTGGATGGACAGCATCCAACCCAGGCAAACACGAGCACACCAACTGTGGGAACAGTGCTCTGGGTATTTTCTGTACATTTCAGAGGCAAAAGAGCAGGACAGGGGCTTACAGCTCACTGGGTGGTGGTGCAAGAGACCCAGGAGCTCTGCCTGGACCCTCTGCTCCACCTGCAGTGGGAAAATTCTGCTTGGCTTAGAGCTCAGCTGAGATCTCTCCACAAAGGGAATAAACAGAGTTCAGAGGCCAAGGAGAAGGAGGCAACACTCATGTTCCTTGCTCACTGCCTGTGCTTTAATCTCCTTCAGCAATGACTCTTGTCCCAACACCTGGGGTTGTGCAGAGCAGCTGGGTTTTGGAAACACCTGAGCTTTCCTCCCTGCATCAGGATCAGCAGCTCACCAGGCTGAGCATGCACACCCAGGGGCTCTGAGTGGGGAGCTGCCAGCTTGGCCAAACAAACCCCACGCCAAGTGCTCTGTGCTGACTGTTGCTCAGAGATGTTGTGGGGTCTCCATCCCTGAAAATGCTCAAGGCCAGGCTGGATGGGGATTGGAGCGACCTGGGCTGGTGGAAGGTGGATTGGAGTGAGATGAGCTTTAATATCTCTCCCAACACAAACCACTCAGGGATCCTGATGCTGTGATCTCTCTCTGTAGGCTGCCTTGGAGTAACACCTGAGCCCCAGGGCTGGCTCTGGCATGGGGAATCTCCCTTGGCAGTGCAGGGGGAAACCCTCCCCCGCCTCTGCTTGCAGCCCTTTGATCTGGGCAGTGACCACAGCACCAGCTCTCAGCAGGCAGATGGCTGTCAGCAGCACAGGCAGCCACAGCAAGGAAACCCAGGGATTTTCCCCACGTGCTCGGGCCCACTGAGGGCTGGCAGGGATAGAAAACGGGAAGCACAGTGCTGAAATGATCCCATGGCTGCCAGGTTAGGGACCAGTCAGCAACTTCTGTGCCACAAACCCACCTCAGACCGCCTGCCCCGGGAGAGTGTGGGCACCACAACCCCCAGTGCTGGCAGCAAATCTGGGCTGAGATCACGGGGTGAGGTCCCTGAGCAAACAGCAGCTTTAGCATCTGCAGCCATAAGAAAACCTCCTGCCCCCAGACACAGAGAACCACTGGCCAATTTTATCTCTGACTCGTATGACAATGTCAAACTTTAATATGAAAAGTGCATATTATTATATGGCTCTACGCAGATATTTACTATATGTATTTTGTTGTATTGATTAGTAGTGCTGTATTAACATTTTAATAGAATGGTAAATGTAGTTTTGTAGTTGAAAGGTAACTTTTGTAGTTAAAATAGGAACTATGTATGTGGGGTATTTTTTTTTAAGAAAGGAATGAGGTACTTGCACCAGATAGCAGCCACAGGACACTTAAATCTTTCAGAGAAAGAGAATTTATTGTTCTTTTATCAGAAGAAACGAACTTCCTGCCTCACTCAGCCATGAAGACACCGTTTAGGATTAAGAGGAAGAAGTTGACATTGACCAGACGGAATCCTGTGTTGGAATGGAATTTATGCATCATGTATGAGATGTATGAATATTCAACAGGCTATTGCTTTTAAGGGTTAATCCTTTATTAATGGGTGTCCTTTTTTGGGCTTATGCTGCCTAGAAAAAGGTACCCGAACTGTCTGTAACTCTTTGTTTCTGTTGTCTCATATTGTCCTAATCCAAATTGTCCAAATCATTATTCCTCTAATTATATTACTATTTTATAACCATTTTATTACTACTAAACTTTTAAAAATTTTAACGCCAAGTGCTTGGCGTTTTCCCCGTTTAATTCCCGCAGGAGCGATGATCCCGGCGCGGGAGGAGCGGGGCAGGCGGGCTGCTGGTGCCACGCTCGCTCTGCTCTGCCCACCCGCCGGCTCCCTCTCCTCCGACATCCGGCAAGGAAAGCGAACAAAGGCAGAGAACAATTCCTATTGTTTTCCAGGACTTTCTTCAGGGCAGCTCTTCCAGCGCGGTGCTGCTGCCCAGGCTCTCCGGCTGCGGCACCGCGGCCCCCTGCGCTCCGGGGACGGGGTTCCCCTGCCACCGAGGCTCCGAGCTCTCCACCAGCGCACAGACAGCACTGTCAGCAGGGGCATCCACCCACCACAGCTCCTCTCCAGCTCCACAGCAGCGCTGGGCATTCCTGGGATGCTCATGCATGGGAATATGGCAGCGCTGGGTGGATGGTTCGTCTCGGCGATCTTAGAGGTTCTTTTCCAAATAAACGATTCTGTGATGACTCACAGATCCCTGTGACCAGCCTGGCACAGTGCCTGTGGTGGGGAAGGGGCAAGCTCAGCATGGACTCAAAGTGAAAGAGAACACCCTGATCACTTCTCAAAAAGGAGATCATCCTGATCACTTCTCCAAGCGAAGATCACTCTGATCACTTCTCAAAGTGAAGATCACCCTGATCACTTGGCAAATTGAAGGAGATCACCCATATCACTTCTCAAAGTGAAGATCATCACCCTGATCACTTCTCAGTGAAGGAGATCACCCTGATCACTTCTCAAAGTGAAGATCATCACCCTGATCACTTCTCAAAGTGAAAGAGATCATCACCCTGATCACTTCTCCAAGCGAAGATCACCCTGATCACTTCTCAAATGAAGATCACCCTGATCACTTCCATGTGTCTCCAAGGGGGAACAGAAGCTAGAATGATTTGGGTAGGAAGGGACCTTAAAGCTCATCCAGTTCCACCCTTGCCATGGGCAGGGACACTTCCCACTGTCCCAGGTTGCTCCAATCCTTGTCCAGCCTGGCCTTGGACACTTCCAGGGACAGGGCAGCCACAGCTTCTTCCCTGAGCAAAGAAGGGATCTACTGTGTGAGAGAGAATTCAACCTATGAGTCTTGTAGGATGGTGATGAATGGATAAAATAAAGCAAATGCCCCCTGGTCGCTGACTGGGTGTTCCAGGGACAGATGCTGAAAGTTTCAAATGCTATGTGAGGCTGGATAGGGACACTTTGGAGAAGTGGCTTCTCCAAGAATACTGATGTTTTTGTAAAGCCACTCTTCATACAGAGCCTTAGGAGCTTCCCACAGCCCACAAACCCCAGGCCTCCCACCAAGGCCATGCCTAGGTTCCAAGGAGAAGATCCCATATCAAACCAGGATCTGGCCAAGGACAAAGCTCAACTTCTAACTGCCTCTCCAGGCAAAGTGAGCTTGAAAACACCTGGACTGCAGCCTGCCTGTCTGCCCTCCTCCTCCATTGCAAGAACAGGTGAGAAAAGCCAAGCTCTGGCTGAGCAAGGCCCCTCTGGAGCCACCCTCAGAGCAAGCCTATTAGATACCAAGGAAGGATCTCCAACACCAGAGGTTTTTGCTTCAGAACAAGTTCACCCGATCCAACCCACTCCATATTTCACCATTTCCTAGCTCCCAGAAGGATGAAGGGCAAGGGGAAGCAAGGCATCCCTGGGGATGAGCTCTGCTGTTCATTTTCAGCTTGGAGACCTGGGCATGTCTCTAACACACCTGTCTCACAGAGGGAGATCCCCCAGCACCTGACCTGCTGACCAAGCTTGGAGGGATCCAATCTGCTCCGATCTCAGGGATCTGACCTGAAGATTCCTCAAGACAGGGATCCTGGTGAAGCACCACACCAGGAGAGGAGTCTGTGTGAGCCCATCCCAGGCAGACTTTGCAAAGAAACACAGATTTATTCAACATCCCCATCCCAGCCCAATTGGGTTCAATCTGCCAGATTATTTTGGCATGGGGAGAACTGTTTGGGGCCCAAACTTCCATCCCAGCTGTGGGTGGAGAACCTCCCCATGCTGGGCCCTGCACACAAGTGCGTGGGTGCCCCCCATCCCCTGCATGTTGCATCCTGCATTTCTCTGCTTTGAACCCACCCCTGGCTGCAGCAGGGGTGTTTGCCTTCCCTCCTCAGTGAGCTCTGGCCCAGGACAGCCCTTCCTGGCTGTGGCATTCACATTCTCTGAAAAAATCCCTTCACCCAGGATTTTTCTCCTGGGAAGCTGAGAAGCCTTGGAGAAAATGAAAACAATTCTTATCTCATTTGCTTCTCCTGTGTTGTGCTCATGCGGAATGTGTTTGGAGATTGTTTACCCACAGGTGATTGTTTTGTTGGATTCTGCTGTGAGTTGTTTTCACTCATTGGCCTATCAGGGCCAGGCTGTGTTGGGACTCTGGAGAGTCACAAGTTTTCATTACTATCTTTTAACATTCAGTAAGTATCCTTTCTGTATTCTTTACTATAGTGTATTATACCTTAAAGCTCATCCAGTTCCACCCTTGCCATGGGCAGGGACACCTTCCACTATTCCAGGCTGCTCCAAGCCCTGTGCAGCCTGGCCTTGCACACTTGCAGGGATCCAGGGGCAGCCAGTTTCTTCTCTGAGCCACAGTTTCTTCTCTTCCTTCTGTATTCTTTAGTATAGTATATTATACTATAATATAGTATAATAAAGTAATAAATTAGCCTTGTAAGAACATGGAGTCAGATGCATCATTCTCTCTCCTCGTTGATGGACCCACATTTTCCAATGCCTGGCCACCCCCTGCAGTCCCTCCAGGCAGGGACACCCAGCTCTGGCCAGAGCTGTGACAGAGCCCCAGCCTCATCCCCCCCTCAGGATGGAGCATGGAGGAAGGGGACTGAGGCCAGGACTTGGCAGGGACATGACCAGACAGACCTGCTCCCGAATCCCTGCTGAGAGCTCCCCCACACACACACACACACACACACTGCTCCCTCCAGCAGCTCCCCTGTAATAACCCACGGGCCGTGGCACTGCCATTCATTATCTATTAACACACCCCATCACCTCAGCTACTGCCCAGTCCCCTCTCAGGGCTGTGGGCCACCTTCAAAGCCACCTGGCTGGTTCTCCTGGGGCTCTTACACCCCCTGCCCAGGGAGAAGACCCATGGAGAGGCAGAAGATCACCAGGATTGAAAGGCACAGATCTCCCAGCCCTCCCACGCTCCTGTGGGGCCATGAGAGCACCAAGCAGGATCACCAAATGTCAGATGGCTTCAACAATTCCCTCCTCAGTGATGGTTTCATCCCTGCAGCACCAGGGAGCCTGGCACAGCACTTCTGGGTGCCCAAGACATCAGGTGGCACCTGGCAGCAGGAGAGGGGGCATCAGGAGCCCTTGCAATGCCACATCCAAGACAATCCCAGTCTCAGCAGCACGGCTGGCACTGGGAAGGGACATTTCAGATCTCTGCTGCTTCTCCTTTCCATCCTCACAGGGGTAAAACATACAGAGCATCCTCACCAGGAAGGCACCTGGCACAGAGCTTCCCTGCTGCATCCATCCCAGAGCAGAACAGCACCTTCCATTCAAGACAGCACCCCAGAAAGGCAAAAAAAAAGCTGGCAGGGAGCCCAGAGCTGGCTCTGCCCCCAAGCTGCAGCCGTTTCATGTGGCTCCAACGCCTCTCACACTTTCAAAGGCACACCAACCCAGTTAATGGATGTCTCCCAGCCCACTGTGTGTGTTCTGACACAGCCCCTCTGCCAAGGAAAAACAACAGCGAGCGTGTGTGGATGTGTGTATATACAAAAGCTTGACAGAGGATGTTGCTTGCATTTTTACAGCTTTGTTGGAGGGTTTGGTTGGGGTTCTTTTTTTCAATATAAAAGCCTAAAGCAAATACAATCCAGAGAAAAAGATTTTTAAAAAAAAAAAAAATCTTTAATACTTTCCTACATGCATGACACCTGTAGAGCTCTGACACTCCCCAAGGAACATGTTTTATAGTAAGTGTTTCAGGCTGAAAAAAGACAACTGCTCAGAAAAACATTGCTACTGGCCACTACTGCACATCCTGCCAACATGAGTGCTCATTCAGGGACACAATTAAGTCTTTCAGGGAAGTCTATCCCAGGAGCTACACACCTATTTGCCAAAAAGAACTAAAACTTCAGGTGTTCCCCACCTGCAGGAGCTGAACCCTCCTGCTCTATGCAAGGATTCAGTTTGTTGCAGAATAATGAAGTTTTAGTTCTTTTTGGCAAATAGAAGCAGGGCATCTAACCTTTAAACCTTCCACAGAATCCCAGAATGGTGTGGGTTGGAAGAGACCTTAAAGCTCATCCCACTCCATTCCTTGCCATGGGCAGGGACACTTTCCACTATCCCAGGTTGCTCCAAGCCCTGGCCTTGGACATTTCCAGGGATCCAGGGGCAGCCACAGCTGCTCTGGGCAGCCTGTGCCAGGGCCTCACCTCCCTCACAGGGAGGAATTCCTTCCTAAATGATCACAATGAACAATGAATTTCAATGCACACAAATGCTCACCCTCTGCCTGCAGCTGAGTAAACAGCCACCAGGGTAGGACAGTTCTCACAGCAACACCAAGTTTCAGTGCTCTGAGGTGAACTTCTGCCATCTTTAAGACTGAGAGGTAGATATTGTCACTGGGTGGCTTCAAATGCCCATCAGCAACCCCACTGCATGTCAGTCACTTAAAAAGAAAGTTTGGGTTTTTTTACTTTTGAACAGAGATTTGAGGACTATGGGAGCTCTGAGTAGGAACTGGGCATCTGAGAAACCTGCTTGAGTGGAAGTTGTCCCTGTTTGTGGCAGGGGGCTGGAACTAGATGGTCTTTAGGGTTTGTTCCCATCCAAACCTTTCAGTCATTCTATGATCTACGTGTTCTCCTCAGATCCAAGTGCTGATACCAGCACATTCTGAATGAATTCACCTGTTTCATGTTCACAAGAACTTCCTAGGCCAGACACATGGATATAATGACATAAACTACACCACATCTGCCCACCATCAGATTTTTATAGTTTTCTTTTAATTACCCAGCCACTGCCAGCATTAGAGACAAGACATTTGCCTGGAAAGTCCATGCAATCATGTCAGCTCTTTCACTGCTAAAGTATGCCATGTTTTAGCTGGGTTAGAATGAACCCTTCCACCCCTTTGGAGCAGGTCTCTTGCTGTGTGGTTACTCATATACAACACCCACTGCAATACATTTGTGTACAACTATAAAAGGAGAAAATATAAGCACTTTATTTTCAGTATACAGACTAAATCCCACCATAAAATCAAGATAATGAGCAAGCACACATGAATAAAACACTCAGCACTTAAGCAAACCCCACTTTTGCCATGTCTGTGTTTCTGCAGTGGCTGCTGCAGCTCTCCAGAGTTGTTCCCAAAGGTGGCTGCAGTACTCCCAGAAACAATCCTCCCTCTACTCCAGAAAACGCTCCCAGTTTGCATAAAGTGCTACATTTTCCTGTGTGCCTTGAAATACTAGTTAGGTACAACACTATTTCATCATCTCTGCTCCCAAACTATGTCCAGTCCCACTTCCACCCTGACATCAAAGCCACAATTATTTCTACAAGGAGGTAAAATCAGCAGGTTGTAGCAATACAACTCTTCAGAGGTGCACAACAATGGCAAAGTGTGATCTGCAGCACAGGCAGCAAGACAGAAATGCTGAACAGTTGTACCACACACATGCACACGATCACCTCTGTAAAGCTTTCTTCATGGTGTGACTCCTTCCACATCACACTTTTTCACATTAAAAAAAAAACAACAGCCCTTGTCAAATTTAGCCCATTTAAAGCTGCCAACAAAATTGGATTCCATGTGCTATCAATGGGCATGTTATTGCTTGTAGTAAATTGGAGAAATTTGGACCTACACATGAGATTGGCTTGCAAAGCAGAAAGGTCAGCAGAGGCCCCTCAGCAGTTTTAGGAACTGACCAGCTGGTATTTCCTGCACCCTGCACGCTGGCTACGACACTGCAGATGTCCAAAGCACACCTGGTACCATCCTCCAGCAAACAGCCCATCCTCTCTGGCTCCTATTTAATACACAAGAGCACTCAGGTGATTTCTGTAAGTCCATCATGCTCACCTTGGCTCGTTCACCTGAAAATGGGGGACAGGTGTAATGGCAGAGCAGTGCCAAATCCTCTCAACACTCACATGTCACCAGAGCAAGCTGGTACTCTTGCAGAGCTGTGAACATGCCCAGCAGAGCAAAAACATCCTCACTGGATTTTGCAACTGCCAAGGACCTACCTCACCCAGGTGACCTTGCACAATGCAGCCTTTACACCTTGTGCCTCTGAGTGTGAAGCTTACAACTGAGTGTCCTCAAGGAGCAGCTCTTGGGATTTCTGCCAAGCCAGCACTGACTCAAAGGCTCAGTACAAACTCACAGTGGTACATGGGAACACCAGGCCATATCAGACCCCAACTAGCCCTCACAGCTCACTCCCTGAAGTTCCTTTCTTTGCTAACACACCTTGACTACAGCTCTGCTCTACAGCCTCTCCTGCTAACTATACTCTTCAAATCATTTCTGACTGCAACTGCTGCCCTTAACCTAACAAGTACAGAATGGATAGAGTAATTCCTGTCTACTGCTGCTCCAGATGCAATGCTACCTATAAAAACACAGCTAATTCTGCCAGCAGATGATCCAAACCAGCACTGCTCTCCAACAGCAGATGGGTGAGGGAGGGCTGCAGATTGCCAAATCTCCAGGCTTTCCACACCACAAAGGAAGGTAGCAACAAGCAGCCTTTGAAACAGCATTGTCTCTGTATTTTTCTCTACCATTAAATCCCTTTTCCACACAATTTAGTGAGTGAACTAGAGGCTTCTCTGGAGCAGTGGAAGAAAAGAGATGGTAAATAAATAACAAATTATAAGAACTAGGCCAATAGTTTTACAAAGTTTTCCTTTTTGGTACCAGCACTGAGCACTGCTCATTTCCAAGTGGAGAGAAATACAAAACACTTCAGTCTCTCTGTGAGCTTAAAGTCCAAGTGACTTCTGCACAATCTGCTTGGCAATTTTGTTAAATTGTTCTCTGTCTTCCCGCCACATCTTGGAGGCGTCTACATTGGCTCCACTTTCATCATTTGGCTCTGAAACAAGAAAGACAAAAGTAGGTGGGCAATGGAGCTTCTTGCTTCCTCAGGAATGCCTCTTCCCCAGGGCTTTCCAACACTTCTCCTCCTTGAGGCTGCAGAAACATCACTACAGAAAATCCAGTGACAGCTCCTGCATTCCCAGAAGGCTCTGATTTGACCGACCAGGAGAGAAAGGATATCACAACAAGTTTGAGTTTAGGCAAGAAACAAATGGCACAGGGGCAGCAGGGCTTTCTTTTGTTTGTGCTTTCAGCAGTGGAGCCCCACTATGCACATGGCCAACACAATGTGGCACCCCCAGTACTGTCAAGGGCTTTTAAAACTGTGTGTTTCTCCCTGCACAACGTTTTTTTCCTTATTCTCCAGCTTCCCAGACACAAAACCCCTCCAAGCAGGCCACCCAAACAGGCTGTCCCTTGTTGGGATGGTTTGGTCTATTAGAAACCCACAAAACAATCCAAGGAAACCCATGGAATATGCTTTCACTTCTGCAACATCTTTCATCAGATGATTTCAGAATGCTTTATCAAGCACAGGGAGGTCTCCATTTTTTATGGAGGTAAGCTGAAACCCAGGGTTTACAAGATCTGTGGGCAGCAGGACTCTATCCTGGGGCTCCAGAAGGCACTACCATCCTCTGCTCACCTCCCTTGACACACCAGTCACACCCACCCCAGCCCAGTTCATGGCAGTATCTGGGTTCCATCCTTCTCCACGTGGAATATGCCCCACTCTGCCATCTCTGGTTCAGAGGAAGGCTTCTTGAGAAGAGACCTGGGGTGAAAAACTTTTTGTGGAGCCTTTCAAATGGTGCACCTTAAAAGCCAGCAGGTGTGCAGGTCCTCCAGCCTGGTGAACCTGGGCTTACACTACCTGCACAGCCAGAGCTCAGAGGTTTCCAGTGCCCTGAAAGAAGCTGGCCACTGGTGTTTTAGCCTAATTTCTCCAAAAGCCATGGGAAAACAGGATGCAGAGGCAGAGAAGGAGACCAGGTGACTCCCACACCTCCCAGTCCAGGTGAGGCTGCACCACAAACCAAGCTCTTGGAAGCCATGGGACTCCCATGGGTACTGCTTGTCTGCACAGCTTCCCAACTGCAGGTTACTATTCCAAAGCTGAAACAGTCCCATGCAGGAATCTGCTGCTTGCTCCTTGGCCAACTTTGCAGCTTCTAAACCCATTTATCCTTCACAACCAGTTCTAAGGGACATGGCTCTGCCCTCTTCAGGCAGTTCAGTGGCTCTGTCCACTGTGTGGAAAATGATCCATCTTTCAGAGAGCTGTACATGACAGAGCTGATCCACAGCCCTTGTTAGATTTATGAAAAACCATTTGAAAGGCTCCACAAAAAGTTTTTCACCCCAGGTCTCTTCTCAAGAAGCCTTCCTCTGAACCAGAGATGGCAGAGTGGGGCATACTCCCAAGCTAGGAACAACAAAGGGAAACAGAGTGTGATGGCTTCTGAACCAGAGGCCATGGGCTCCAGTTTACTGTACTGGTTTGGTCTGATAATCCTTCAGCTGCCAAAGCCAAATCCAACACAGCTTTAAAACATAAAGAACAGCACAGCAAATACAGAGAGGGCTTTGTCCAGCTGAGCCTCTGGCACCACCTGACCCATCACTACTTCCCAACCTGGAAGGAAAGCCTTGCAGTAACCCCCATTACTAATTCAGTTGCATTTTTCCCAACCCTTCTCAGAACACTGGTTCACTAATAAATAAATAAACCCCAAGGTTTTAAGAACTGTGGCTGCTGCTGAGCAGCTTTCCACATGCTTTGCTCAGTGAACAAAGCAAAAAGCAAGAGGCTACACTCAGGAAGGGCTGCCAGGACAGCAGGGCTCACCTGCCAGCATGCTGACAACAGACAAGAGGATCTTCTCCACGCTCTGCACGGGGCTCCACCGCTCCGCGCTGCTCTCGTAGCCCATGGGGTCATCCCCAGGAGCGTGAAGGATGGAGATGCACACTCTCCCATCTGGGTAAACTGCACAAAAAGCACACAGGATTGCTTGTTACTTGGTGGAAATGCTCAGCATCTCCATCTCTTAGGCACAGATCAGCCTTAAGACTTAGCTCTTCTATGATTAAAACTAAGTTGAGGTTTAAATTTCCTCTATAAGCAAGAGGACACAAAATATGATAAACAAAACCCCAGGGCAAATCTTCTTTAAGCAACTCCTTCTCCAAATGCCTGCTGGGAGCACTTGTGTCATTTAATAACCAGTGGAAGGCTCCATGGAAAAAATGAGTGATGGAGCCTGGTGGAATAAGGCAAGAATTTATGCACAGACACAGCTCCAAGCAGGTAACCAGTCCCACTTAAATGGAAATGAATGCACTGAATGCACATTGGAGTCCTCCACTGGACTGTGACCATGAAAAGGATTACACAAAGGAGGGAAAGGTGTTATGTTATATATATTATAAACATGAGAAAAAATAAAGTGTTATGTTAAATATATTATGAACAGTAGAACTGATCTTTTTTTGAATATTACTGAGGTGCAATCAGAAGAATTCCCACTACTATTTTTTTTTTTTTTGCTTAAAGCTCAGCTGCATTAAAGCACCTGGAAACAAGGAAACCTATGAATTAAGGATCCAGGTGCTTCCCCTCCCACCTTTAGCACAAGCAACAGTACAAGTTGTCTTCACAGAGACTGGACTCCACTGACTTGGTAATGAAACCAAACAAAGGTTAGGAGGCACCTCAAAAGAAAACACTGCTCTACCAACATGGCCTAATTCTCCTGCATGGCAGGCTCCTGAGGAATGACAACCTTAGCACAATAATTTCAGGGCTCCTATTCCTCAGGTGACCAAGCTGGTGCCATTGCCAGGAAAGCAAGACAAAACAAAAAGTGGGAATGACTGCCGGAAGCAGCTGTGCTCATTTCCAGCTCCTTCCATTCCCCCAGCTATGCCCAAGCACGTAAGCACTGTGGAGCACTTCAATTTACAGTCCTTCCTGCAGCCCCAGGCTGGGGACTGGAGCTGCTCTAAACCATAGCTGGAAGAGGTGAAAACAGCAGGGCAGGTGCTGAATCAGCACTTCCTGCAAGTCAGGAACCCACTGGCAGAAGGGATTTCACTCCTGTTCCTGTGCAGTGCCTCATTTAAAACAGCTGGAACACAGCAGCACAGTCAAGACATCAAAGGCTGATTGCAGGAAGATGTATGGAGCTTCTGTGCCTCTGCTCAGGTGAGACCCACCCCTGTCCAGCTGTGGGGCCCCAGCCTAAGGACGTGGAGCTGTTGGAACGAGTCCAAAGGAGGCCACAGAGAGATGCCCCAGAAACAGGCTGGGAGTGCTCAGCCTGGGAAAGAGAAAGCTCCAGGAGACTTCAGAGTCCCTGCCAGTGCCTAAAGGGGCTCCAGGAAAGCTGGAGAGGGACTGGGGACAAGGGGCAATGGCTGCACACTGCCAGAGGGCAGGGTAAGAGGGGATATTGGGAAGGAATTGTTCCCTGTGAGGGTGCTGAGGCCCTGGCACAGGGTGCCCAGAGCAGCTGTGGCTGCCCCTGTATCCCTGGCAGTGTCCAAGGCCAGGCTGGACAGGGCTTGGAGCAGCCTGGGATAGTGGGAGGTGTCCCTGCCCATGGCAAGGGGTAGGACAGGATGGGTTTTAATGTCCCTTCCAACAATCCTTCCCAAACCACCTGTGATCCTGAGATCTCCCCACACTGATGCTCAGTGCCAATGCAAGCAATGCCTTTCATCACTATTCAGTTACTTTTGCCAGAGTATCCAAGGTCATTTTAATATAAGAGAAGACAGAAGTTCTGTGATATCCCAATTCCTCCTTCACATAAGATAAACTGCAAAGCAGACTTTTTAAACATTTTCTTTGTGATTTCTCACAGGGGGAGAAATAAACAGAAAAAGCACAGCCCAGCCACCCCTTTCTGGGTAGAAGCAGCCCACCACAACCCCAGCTGAGAAGAAAGATTCAAGTGTCTACTTCAGGTGATCTCAGCTTCAGATTAAGAAGACTCAGAGACTCAGGGCTTTAAAGAGCTGAGCTGACCATCCAGTGTGTTCCAATTATCCCATGGAAGAAACTCCCATGTGTAAAGCCACTCTTTAACACAGGAGTCAGGCAATTTGTGCTTCTCCACACCCCACTCCTCCTGGCAGTGCTGCACACAACACAGCTGCAAGCAGTGAACCTCAAGCCAAGGCCACAGCTGGAGCTGCAGGGACAAGGATTTGCTCAGGGAGACCAGTCCTGGCAAGAAGTTTGGGTAAATTAGTCCAGCTGGAGCAAGGTGCTGACATGGCCACACTGCTTCCAAGTGCCAAAGTGCTCCAGAAGTGATGCCACAATGCCTTGGGCATGTCCACACAGTTCTGTGCTGTAACATGCAGGTGTGTCCTCCACAGGAGAATAAAGATGTGGATTAAATGGGCAA
The DNA here is from genome assembly GCF_037042795.1 of Molothrus aeneus. Classification (NCBI taxonomy): domain Eukaryota; kingdom Metazoa; phylum Chordata; class Aves; order Passeriformes; family Icteridae; genus Molothrus; species Molothrus aeneus. The sequence continues at coordinate 4,463,341 of NC_089655.1, read as the reverse complement.
GAACCTGCACAGGTGGTGCTTCCAGAAATGAATAACAGAGAAACTTCAAGAAATTGCAGAATTCCTTGTATATAGGGTGAAATAAATTGATTGCCAGCTGAGATTATGAGCTGTGTTTTCCAAGTGCAAGAATGTCAGCTGAAGAGGCAGCACTAGGCAGGAGCACAGCACTTGCCTTTTCCTTAAGGAACCTTAAGGGTTTTTAAAAAAAACTTAAGGTTTTCTTCATGTCCAGGGCTCAAACTTGTTAACTGTATTTCTTGTCACTGCAATTACTCCCACTGAAGAGTCTTCAGGAAATATTGTCACCATCACAGATTCACTAAGGTTGGAAAAGGTCTCTAACTCAATCAGTATCACAGAGCAAATGCCAGCAAAGTCTTAATATTAAACACCTGTAAATGTGTTGTCTGCTTGGACAGAGCACTCTATTTCAGAGAGATCCCTCAGAAATGTTAAACCCGTGATTTCATGGGGCAAAAGCCATGCTGCCTAATAAAGCTGGACCCATGAACAACCTTTCAGTCATCAAAATAACACCAAAATACCTAAATACAAGCCATAGAGCAAGACTGAGCTCATGGTGTGTTGGGACAATGCTCTCAGGCACATGGTGGGATTCTCGAGGTGTCCTGCATAGGGCCAGGTGTTGAACACCGTGATCCTGATGGGTCCCTTCAAACTCAGCATATTCCATGATTCTGTGTCTGGAAAGAGCCTGCATTAATTCACTAAGTCTCACATCCTGTACAGAAGATTTAAAGGCATGGAATTTGCTGGAATCCTTTTTGGATGAGCAAAAATTTTATGAGGAATAATGGGATAAAGATAAAAGGACCTTAAGACAGAGCAAAACTGCTGGGCAGCTGAATGCTCGTGCTGCCTGCTCAAGGTTGGGAAGGGAGAGAACCACCCTTGGGAAGGATGCCACATCTCCTGCTGCAAAAGTTTCTTTTTAAGCTGCACAAGCAACCCACCCCCATGGTCACCCTGTGGCATCAGACTCACTGTTGGGATGGAACATCTCACAGGTGAACCTCATCTTGGGAGGGCTCAGCGGGTAATCCAGCGGGAAACTCAGGATAGCAGGGAAAACCCCATACTCAAAACAGGTGTCTTCAGGACCCCTAGAAACAGAGAAAATGTTATTCACCAACCTTTTAAACAGCTCTTTCACCCAAATTCTTGTTTAATGAGACTTGTGAGGCATGGGTTACATCATCTTCTCCAGGAAACAAAGTGTTAAGGTGCTCTTACCCCACACCTCATAAACTTAAATCCAAATATGAGGCTTGGGAGGCAAGGGGGAAATCAAAGCTTGCACGCTAAATTACTAGGAAGGTCACAACACTGTTTAATTAGCAGGGTGTGTCTGGATATAATTGGAGTATCTGGCTCCAAGGCATGTTCCAGGATTTGAGTGTCTGCACGTCAGAAAGCAGAGGCAGGTGTGGGACTCCTGTGCCTTTGAAGATACTGTTATGCTCTGCAAGACAGAGATGTCAAATGCTGGAGCTCAAAATTAATTTATAAACGCCACAGAGATCCCAACTGCCAGTATCTAGGACAACCACACAAACACTTATCACTGTCTGATGCAGAAAGCACAGCAAAGGTTTGTAAAAATAAAAACACAGCTCAGAGACCATAATTGTCAGAAGAGATGCAGGACAACAATGTGTCTTTGCAGACTTCAGCTACTGAGTTTGCCCTCCCTCGAGTGCAGGTGGAGAACAAATGGCTTCATCAGGGCTCTTGTAGAAACATTTCCTTATTGTGTTCAGAATCTAGTTCAAAGTGCAGCGGAGTTGAGAACATAAAGACAACTATTTTACCCTGCCTACATAAAACACTTGTGGAAAGTGAGCAAAAAACAAGTTATTTGAGAGCAAAAAACGAGTAATAAATCATTAGCCATGATTTATTCAAACTTGATGAACCATCTGGAAGTTGTAACACAAACATGATTTCCCTTGATTGGAAAGATGACGAAAAAAGCTTCAGCACCAAAAATTGTTGCCAGGGAAACCTCATGTATTTAGTAAAAGGCCATTCAAACAAAGGTTCCACTGTCTGGAAAATAAGGGTTAGGAATATATTCATGTTTCCTCCTCCCAGTCCACATTCTCCACACAGAAAGAACATTAAAGTTGGAGAGCAGCAAATCCTAAAGCACTGGAAGACTGTCTCAAACTTGGGGATTCAAAAGACTTGGCTAGCAGATAAACACAAGAACTATGTGATTTAAACATGGATATTGACACTGGCAGGTAAGGTAAGAGAAATGCACCAACATTCTGCAAGAATGAAAGCTAAACTGTCTCAACCACTTTGCTCCCTTTCTGGCCTTTTCCCTAAATTTAGTCAGGATTCAAGTCACATCTGAGAGTAAACTGAATGCATTTTTTCCTGACCATTTTAATTCCAGCTGCATTTTAAAGGCTTATTGTTGAACTTCTGAGAGTATGTACATACAGGCATTGAAAAGCTGGTGGGTGTCTATGTTCTGTTTTGAGAGCAAACCCACAGCCTTAAGGGCTCTTCTGTCAAATACACTCAACCCAACATACTCCATTTTAGGCCCTGTATTATGTGAGCAAAATGCTTTTGTTTTAGCCACTCAGCGCTGCCAGGATCAACTTCAAAGAAATTATTAAAGTTAATCCAAGACAGCATTTGCAGCTACAAAACACTCAGCATTTGAACTTGACAGCATCACTTTTAGCTCACAAAGGACATTGGCAGGGCCAGGGAGGTAAGAACACGGCAGCTGCTGCAATCACCCCCTGCTCTGCAGTGATTCCAAAGCTGACAAGAAGACAAAGCATGAAAATGAGAAGCTCTGCCCTCCAGGAGCTGGCTGTAACTCATGCAAGGGGCAGAGAAGAGTGGTGGGTATCTTCCAAAGAGGAGAGAGAAGTACCTTGAGGAGGACAGCTAATGGGAGTTTGGACAAAAGGCACCTCAGGGGGGACCTTCTACACCTGCCTGACAGGAGGGTGCAGCCAGGTGGGAGTCAGGTTCTGCTCCCAGAGGACAAGAGACAAATCAAGAAGAAACAGCCTCAAGTTGCAACAGGGGAGGTTTAGGTTGGATATTGAAAAAAATTTCTTCCCTGAAAGGGTTGTTCAGGCTGCCCAGGGCAGTGGTGGGGTCACCATCCCTGAAAGCATTCAAAAACCATGTGAATGTGGCACCTGGGGACATGGTTTAGTGGTGGATTTGTCAGTGCTTGGGGAATGGTTGGATTTGATGTCTTAAGGATTCTGTGATTCTAATTCTATAATCACAGCTTCACATACATTTGCAAATGGCTTATTTGTGAAAAGATGCTGGAAAAACACCAAACCCCACAATCATCAGATGCCCAAAAGGGGAATGGAAACAAAAGTCATAAGCCTAATTATAGATCTAATTACCTTTCTAAACAGCTTTGTGATAAGTTGACTTCAATTTATGCTGTTTAGTTTTCAAGCAATCTTTAGGCTAATAAAGTTCTTAACCATTGCATGCTTTTGTGTCTTTTGGGGATAAACTTTAATAGCAACACACATTCATACATGCCAACCAAAGAGGGCAAAACTTGGCCTTGAAAAGTTAAATCCATGAACACAACACAGCCTGGAGGACCTCACGCAGTGCTAGGGAATGGAGCAACATAAGGCAAACTCTCCTGAAATGATGTTGCAAAGACCTGGCTTTCAACAATGCTCCCCACCTCTGGTCTTCAGAAAGGTTTTCACATGGGTATTTTCAGTTCTGTGCCCACCACACTCATTTTAGGAGTGTAAGATTAGTTCTCTATTTTATTATGGTCTTAACATTCATAAGTTTCACATTCCTCCAGCATTGCTGCTGCAGACCAGAACACTGGAGATACAAATAATTATTATTTCCATTATTTAAAAATGCATTGCTTTATCTCCAAGTCAAGCTCTTACATCAATCTATGTAACATTACCCAGCCTACCTTTGAATTGATAAATGAGAGATGTCTTTTCTCTCTTAGGTCTCTTTTTTAAAGTTATGTGCCATTATATGTGCTCCAGCTTTATATAAATTGGGTGAAGGAAAGAAAGTATTCTGCTCTTTTCACAATTATGTCTCTTACCATTTGCACTTCATCTGTCTAAAAATTTGAAGGCAGCTTTACTCCCATTTTCTCATCTGCACACCTCATTCCCTGAATCTCACACAGCACATCTGAGATTACAAAACACTGGAGGGAGACCACCACAGACAAACACAAACAAGTCATGTAACTTACTTTCCAAAGGTATTGCAAACACTGCTACTAACAAGATTTGTAAAGAGATGAAAGTAACCAAATGTGTTTGGGGTAAACATGTTTCTATTGTATCACACCTTCAAAATTGAGCAGATCTTAAAATATAACTTTATTATGACACACACACCATATAGAAACCAAAATTAAAGCACCTCCGCCTCTCATTTTACGCTGACAAAGACCTGAAGCTCAACACTCAGCACTTTAAAGGGCTTTCAAGTCTGCAGAGCAGCTCCTCTGTTCTCTAAGGATGTGACAGTAAACATCAGAAAAGGTATTTTCTAGGCAATTCAGGAGTACCTCTGAGCGTCCCTCAGGAAACCTCTACTCAGCCACAGCACTTTGCTAGGAGGAAGCACTAATAAGCAGGAATTTCCTTCCATGTTCCAAGAAGTGCATTAAACCCTCTGGGATTTCCACACTGCCAGCAATCACAGCTGTCTGACCTGAAATCTGGCCCATTACAAAGCAGATGTGCTGACTATGCCTCTCACAGAAAGCCCAAGACCCTGCAGCCAAAATCTCTGATGTCAGGCAACAGAACAAACCAATTCCCATGCTAAGTGTTTCTTTTCAGGGGACTGAGCTACCAGGAAGCACAACCTGTTATCCCAGGAGAAATCACTGCACATAAGCAGAGGCATTTGCCAACTCTTGCCATCACTGAGCAAAACAAGCAGTGGTAATCAAAACCTCCACTCAGCAAGGCCTAAAATAACTCAGAGCCGTGCAGCAGGATCACCCACACAGGCACTTTGTGTGGAATAGGGAACTCAGCTTTTGGATTGGTTGCACCCCTGAGCCCAAGAGACAGAAATCTTGTTTTTCATCCCTAGACAACACATCCCAAGCAAACCCAGCTAGGAAAACTCTGCCACCCACACCAGCTGAGAATCTCCCCAGTCAGCACTGGTGGGTGCAGGGAAAACCTGCCCAGATCACAGCAGACACACAGAGAGCAGGGTCACAGCCACTGCCTGCTGTCCCCAGAGCCCTCTGGGACAACCCAGGCCTGGCTGAAGGAAAAGAAATCCCCAATTCTTACCAAAGGAATCCTGAAATACAGAGCCAGGATCCACTCCAACAACAGACCAACAGACCACCAACTACAAGATGGGCTCAGTGGTCTGGAGCTTCTTCATCTTTTAATTGTGCAGTATTTGCATAAATTGTCAGATGTGAATGACAGACGTTTTTTTTGCTCTCCTCTAGCATTTTAGAAGTTTATTTTGTAAAAATCACTGGTTATTCCACGTACTCAAAGTGCCCAAAGGAGGTACAGCTTGAGTAGGAGTACAAGAAAGAGAGAAGACAACCTGTAAGATGCTGGGCAAAAAGATTTTGTCTTTTCATGGCAAATTTTGCCACCACCAACCACACCCATCAGCTGGGGAGTGGAAGAGAGAGAACACAGCTTTGTAAAGGAGTTTTCATCAGCCCCAAAACACAGCAGGTCAGGATCAGAGCTATTCACCAACAGAAGAGTGAATCTTTTTCTACACAAAACCACTGGATCCAACTCTTGGCAACACCAACTGATTCATGAAGGGTAAAGAACTTCAAAAGAATTTTTACTTTAATTTCAATACTTTTTCTGATCAGAACATTTCAATATTTCAAGAAAAAAAAATAGTAAGTAAACTAATTTTAGACATTGATTTTTTTCTCCTGTCACGAATAATTTGTGTATTTTGCTCCACTCAAAACTTGTCCTGCACTTGCAGTTAGGTAATGTTCCAACAGGTATGTGTGATCTACAAGCAACTGTTTGTTTCCTACAGTGTTTGTAAATGTAACATATAGCCAAGGGAGCCCAAATGAGGATTCCTGACAAATTTGTGAGCTTGTTATTATGACACCTGTACAACAAGTTGTACACATCACCAATGCTGCCTCTGTCACTCTGTTTAAAGTCCAAATTAAGTCCCTGTTTGGATCAGAGGAGTTTCCAGCCCAATGCAGGCCAATGCTGATGTCACATAGAACTGAAAGTACTTTTTTAAATTCCTGCTCTCCTAGAAGCTCATCACAGCAACTGCTGATTTCAGACACCAAACAGAATTTAACTCACATGATCAGGGCTTCCCATTCAAAGAAGTTCTCTTCATTCATGGGACCTGTGAAACAGAACAGAACAATGCTCAGAGCTACCTGAACACAAGGTCACAGCTCCAGAGGGCACAAACCCTGCTCAGCTCCTCACCTGCCACAATCCCTTCTGGTGGGTTCAGGGTCAGCTCTGCAAAAACAGAAACACAAAGAAGATTGAGGTGACTTGTGAGCCCAAGAATTTCAGGGAGTGTGAGAGTGGCCCTGGCTTAGCACAGGGGCCCCACCACCATTGCTTAATGCAGCACAGTGTTCTAGACAAAATGATTTGGCACTTTGGGGTTTTCCAGGCTCCTAGAACTAGCCTTGGAATTGCAGAATTGTTTAGGTCGGAAAAGACCTCTAGGATCAAGTCCTCTGTCTTCACAGAGGCAATAATTTAAACCTGAGAAGGAAGCCAAAATCATTTCACAACTCCTGGGAAAAGCTCTACTCTTGCACCCCTGTGGTATCTGCTGGATACCATAACAGCCTGAAGTTTGTATTTCTGTAACCTCTCCAGGTTTGATGCACCTCAGTGCAAAACCCAGAACAACACAAAAACAGGAGAATTCAATCCAACCTCCTGCATGGCCTGGAAAATGTGAGTTTAAAAAAAGCAGCATCAATAAAACAGCCATAGCTGCACAGCAAGTTTGGATCCATCAATCCTCACTTTCTCTAGGAAACTGATACAATTCCAAATTCATGAAACAATCTTCAGCATCAGTCCCTTACTTCAAGCTGGTGAAGGCCAGTACACCAGGTGCTGATAAAATAACAACCAGGTTTTCTCTATCTAGTGGACTGACCATCAGTTTCTAGGTTCTGATGTTCTGCAGGGAGGCAGCAGCAGCTGAGGCACAGCTCAGCCACAAACAGGCAACCAATTCCTGGGGGCTCAACACCAACCCCAAGACTCTGAGTGAGCCAGGGGGCAGCTGCTGCAGCTGGTGGCAGGAGGTGACACTCCCAGCTGCTTATCCAGCACTGTTTCCTCATCAATGACCTCTGGAGCACCTCAGGAACACACAGAACACAGCCAGAGACACTTGACCTAATTTCTGTTCAGGCTGTAGGTGAAAGCTATATGGGCAGTGCTGCACAGAACAGACTTCTGTCTTGAAACAGCTCCTTTAGTGCAGCATTCAAAGAAGATGCTGAGATGTATTGCCAGGAGAGATCTCCAGTTTCCTCAGAGTGCCCCTAACCTTGGCACAGCCCTCTCTGAAGTTCCAAAGGCCAGCAGCAGACTGAAACTCAGCCCTGCTGTTTTCCACACTTCTGACATTCCATGGCAGGCTTTTCCAGCTTCACAGTGGGTCTCCAGTAGCTTTTCTTGTTGATGTTTTTAGACAGAAAGAGGGAGATGTCAAACACAGGAGCTCCTGGAATCATTTTGCTCCATCTTGTGGTTCTCCCTAAGAAGAAAATCCCTCTGATGTCTCCCTGGAAAAGCTGGCAGCAGTCCCTGTGGTGGGCAGCCACATGGAATTGTGTCATACAGCACTCCAAGAAGAGCAGGAGCAATGGGAATAAACAGCCAAAGCCCACAGAGCAAAGGGTCTTCATGAGGACAGAGGTTCCATTCTCTACTTCCTTGCTCAGCTCTCTCCTCAGAGAAGGGTTTCCATCCTTGAGGATCAGGTAAAGCAGAATCTGGGCACTCAGGGGCACAGGAGCTTTGATTTTGAGTGGCTGCACATGATCACTGAGAAAGGTCTCCATGGGGACAGTGACATCCTACCCTGTGACTTCCCCAGAGCTGCTCAAAAGGAAACTGAGAGCCCAGTGAAGCACTAGGAGCTGACCCAGCATCAGCTCACCAGAGCCTCCAAAACAGGGTCACTCCAATGGAATGTCAGGGAGGTGTCCAGTTATTTGTAAGTGAGCAGCAGAAAGCAGGGAAAGGCTAAAACCAGTGTTCTGATCACATGCACAGTGACTCTGACAGAGCAGCTAGGCCAAGCAGTCCCACTCAGTGCAGAAATCTTCCATAATAGCCAATCTAAACCTCCCCAGGTGCAACTTTTTATTTGTTCCCTGGGAGCAGAGCCAGATCTTGTGAGCTTAAAACAGAGAGCTGACATCAGACAAGTGTGATGCCTCTATCAGGAATTCAGGGCAAATTTGCTGCACACACAATCAGCCCCTTCCTTTTCATGTCACTGCTCTTTGTGGAGTCATTATCAGCCATTTCCACTGTGGAGATGGTTCTCAGGGGAACTGAAAACACATTTTGTGAAAGCACTGAAGAGACTGAGATCATCCTTAAAAGAGAAGTTCAGCAGTATCCTAAAAACTGCAGCAAACCTGCAAGGGGATTAAAAGCCCAGGACTCAGGAAATATTATGGGTATGTGCTCAGTGCAGTATCTGACAGCATCTGGACTGAGAAAAACAGTGAGTTTTCTTCTGACTCCACACAATCTCCCCAGGCACTAAGGATGGGAGGTACCCACTGAAGCCCTGCCAGGTTCAGAAGCTTTATTGTTTCTGTGACTTCCCAAATCTCACAATTCACATAAATCTTTTATTTTCAACATGACAGCACTTCCAAAGAAACCTGTTGGCATTACAATCCACTGCCCTGCTGCCTGTTTGTACCAGGAAGGAAATCCAGTGCACACAGTCAGGGACTGCATTTCTCAGGTCTCTAGAGATTTAATTCTTCCACAGTGACCCATTTTAGACTTGAAATTTCAGCCAGCATAAGACATCTTCAAGATCTGGCATCAAGAAACAGTAAACACAGAAAAATAAGGTTTCCAATTTTTAACTCTCACAAAAATAAGCTACTGAGGGACTTAGGTCAAGCTTTAATACTATTATACATCTAGAATTAACAACAGGCACATGCTCTAATAAAAATGATGCCCTTTTTTATATCTATTTTTTTTAAAGCTTTAGCCAAACTAACTCTGGCAGAGTAGAGAGTAAATCTGAGAAAGCAAAAAGTCAAACATGCAAAGATCTAAATGAGGACAAGAAACCAAATCTGTGTCATCTGGATGCCCACAGCTTCCCTTCCTTCTTTAAAAGGAAAGAAAACCAGTGCAATTTCACAGCCTCTCCCAAAATGCAGTAATATATCTGGGCTCCAACAGGTAGAAACTCCTCACAATGTCAAGAATTTTTCACAGAGGGAAACAATCAATCTTTAAATTAAGACTTAAACATGAGTGTGTGGGCATGCACAGAAAAAGATGAAAGACAAAAATTGAAAAAGGAAAAAATGGAAAGAATTAGAAGTCTGGTAAGGAAAATACACCCACCAGCAAGGCACTGACAGCCACACTGTCACAACTAGAAGCAACTAAAGGGAAGAGCTGGAGGAGAGGAGGGAAAATGAAGAAAAAAGAAGTGTCCACAACTTTGTAGACAACACATACAAGATTTCACCCAAGGTGAGCAGGCAACAGAGGGTCACTGAAAACCATTCCCATGCCCACATTCACCCAGGGCAACACACATCATCAGGAGGGAGAAACTTCACACTGAGCTGAACCTCAGACTCCAGCCCTGTCCCAAGGCAGGACTGGCTCCTTCTCTGCAGAAAGAGGCAGCAGAACTACCTCCAACCAGGAGCTATTTTTATTTTTCACTATAACTTCAGCTGAAAATCTCTAGAGGGCTGAGAGATTCTGCAGAGCTACAATTAACTGCCAGTCTTTAGAGAGACACGAGGGAAAGGTTGTAAGTCAGGCTTGATTCTGGGGTTTGTGCTAAAGGAAAATAACAAACATGCACCAAAATGTCTGTTTCACTGCACTGCTGCAGCTCAGGTTTCCAGAAAGCACTGTGCACTCAGCCACTGCCAGTTACATTCATTTTTTACAATACTGTGTTTTATTGGGCATGGGAAAGTGCTTGTAAAGGCAGATCACAGACAAAACATTATCTCTGTTCCTGCCTAGTGTTACCCTGGGAAACTAGGCAGAGAAGATTCACCTCATGCCTGCCTGTGGCATTAAGTCAAAATCTTTCTGAGATCATTTTATATCATTTTTCCTAAAGATTTTGTTCATACAAGACACTCCAGTAAGATCTCTGTGCTCCTCAACAACAAAGGATCATAAATGCTTTTTTGAGACTTAGGGCATTGATACGAGAGGACAGAAGCAGTGCCAGGACTTTCTGTGGTTGTTTTTCAGGTCACTGCCTCTGGATTACAACAGGAAAATGCAGATTTCTAGGACACACATTGTCAGCACCAAATACAGCCAGCCCAAGCTGGGTGGGGAGCCTTGGCTCCCCAAACACTTGTGTGACAGCTCAGCTTAGAGAGCTGCAGAGCACCCTGAGAGCAGGCACAGTGCTGGCAGAAAATGTGTGTCTATAAATGCTCTCCTTCACACAGGCTGGAGTATTGCACTGAATGATGACAGAAACAAGTCCCTGCCTCTGGACAGAGCACAGGAAGTGACCTTCCCTGGAGCAGAGAGTCTGTTCTTACAGCCCAGCTCCCTCCAGCCCCACCAAACATTTCTTTCCTCCATTCTACTTCCTTGCTGTAAATAAAAGCCAGAGCATTAAAGCCCAAAAGCACCTAGGTACACAAACAAGTATTTCTTGCCAACAAAAGGCACCTCTGGACACGTCTCAAACCCATGAGGGAGCAGATGAGCCATCCCAGAAGCTCTGGGATTCCCAGAGGTCTGGTCTCTGGTCCCTGTGGTGAGCATCACTGCAGCCACCCCCTGCAGCCACATCCCACAGTGGTTTTGAAACAAACAAGTCTAGTCTTTCACTACTAAATTCGAGTTTAAATCCTTTTACTAGCCATTCTGCTTCCATTAAAGATTCCAAAGAATTACAGAATCATTCAAGTTGGAAGGGACATTAAAGTTCATGTCATTTCACCCCTGCCATGGGCAGGGACATCTTCTACTGGCCCAGCTCGCCCCAAGCCCTGTCCCACCTGGCCCCGGACACTCCCAGGGATGGGGCAGCCACAACCAGAAGGATCTGCCCTGACAAACACCTCGACTTATCTTTGCTGTAATAACAGAGCTCTGCAACAGAGATTTCCATACCTGTATTCTGTCTCATCTGGAAAATTTAACAAGGAAAACATCAAAATAACTTGCCGCTTGCCCAGGGTTCCCAGCCTCCCCGTGCAACAGCGGAATCCCAGAGGTGTCACCCACACACCGAGCTGTCCCCCTCGGTGTCCCGGTGGGACACGGGGCAGGACTCCCTTCCCACAGCCCCCTCAGAGCGGGCAGTGCCCCGGACCCGTCCGTGACCCTCAGCCCGCCCCGGGAGCTCTGCACGGAGGCAGAGAGGACCCGGGGCACGGCGAGGCCCGCGGCCCGGCCTGCCCGGCGGCCGTCACGGCCCCGCCCGGCCCGCGGGCCCTGCCGGGCTTTGGGAGCGCTCCCCTTCGGGAGGGCAGCGCCAGGGGCCCAGGGAGCGCCACTCACGCTTGTACTCGGCCATGAGCCGCTTCAGCGCCGTCCCCGCCATGGCGCGGCCCCGCCACCGCTTCCGGGTGCGCGGCCGGAGCGGCCGCCGGCGGGGCGGGGCGGAGGGCGGCGCTCTATCCGCCCTTATCGCCTCTATGGTAGCGGCCGGTCCTCCAGCCGGCAGCAGGTTGGGGGGGGGAAACCTCGGGAATTCCCTGTGGAAAATGTGAAATATAAAGCTGTGTTTCGTGTCAGATACATACAGGCAATGTGTGTATTTGTGATTGTGAGATGTGTGGAGACCGACAATGGGACAGTTGCGAATTCTAATAATAACTGAGGAAAGTAAAGCATGGAAGAAGGCCTTTGAACCAATCTTTTGTTTGCAATTAACCTTAGTTGATTTAGGAGCATTGGAATTAAAGCGTTAAGGATGTTGCTTTTTGCTTGTAGTTAATCCTTACAGAGTTCTGCAATAATAACCTTTTGAAGTATAATTTTAGAATATTGCTTGTATCCTTAAAACTATAGCTTTGGAATATATGTAAAGGAAATATGCTTATCTCACGCCTTAATAAAGCAGAGAAAAGCAGCTTGAGAAAGGAAGATGACCATCAACTCAAGGATTTATGGTTTTGACCAAGGGAATCCGGACATCACTGTTGTTAGATTTATAGTCCTTGCAATTAAAAGGTGGACCCACATCTGGGGAGCTGGACTTCACCAGATGGGATTCATCTTTCTTCTTTTGGAAACTGGACCACCACCATCTGGGGATGCTCCTTTTGGGATACATCCTGAGAAAAACTAAATCACAATAGTGTATAGAATTGTGATGTAAAAATTGGGAATAGAAACTGCTGAGAAAGCTGATGAGTACCCCTATAAATACCTGTAAGCCTCAACTATGGGTGTGCAGTTGGAGGGAAAACTTCCCCCACTGTACCCAGCGCTGTATTGCTCATACTTTACCATATTAATTAATAAATTGATTGCTGCTTGAATATTGGCCTGGTCAAGCTTCTCCTTTATAACAGCAACAACGGGGAGGATGCAGGAGAATCTGCAAAACGCCCCAGGGAGCGGGGGTAGTGCGGGGCGGATTGGCCGGAGTAGCCCCCACGCCGCCTTTCCTGCACAGAGAGCGGACCCGAGTCCCGGAGGGGATCCACGGGATATCCCACCCCAGCTCACCGCCACCCCGAGAAGGGAACAGGGACCTTTCCAACCAGATTTCAGCAAGAAGGAGCACAGCTAATGTGAACAAATGGAAAGAGAAAAGGCTGGGGATGATTCCATGGAGCAGCAGGACAGCCTGAGTTAAAATTCCTCTGGAACAGGCTTCATGGAGCCCAAACCACCACACAAATAATTAAACCTCAGCAAGGCTGGAGGGGCAGGACAGCCGTTTTTTATTATTATTATTATTATTATTATTATTATTATTATTATTATTATTATTATTATTATTATTATTATTATTATTATTATTATTATTATTATTTTGAAGACACCTAAATGTCTCTCCTCACTTACTAGCTCTTCTGCAGAGTTTGGTGACATTAAAAGGCATTTCCCCCCTCTCATTTACCAAGTTTATATACCAGAAAAGAGGAATTAAAAAGAAACCTGAGGCCACAGACTTCCAGTGCCCACAGAAAAAGACTCAAAGTTAAGGGAGCAGGGCAAAGGGACAGATGCTGCCCAGTCCTCAGCAAACAGCTGGAATATCAGTGATGGGATTTTTTTATAACCTTGCACAACAAAAAAACACAGCTACTCTATCACAAGCATTAAGTTTTTAGACCAGCTGTCCTGCTGCTACATCCAGTTCTGCAATAGTGCAAGACAAAAAAAAAATCTAATTTCTGCACTTAAAAAGTATATTTTGGCCTACTTTATCGTAATATGAAAAAAACACATGTAAACCTTTAGTATTTAAATACTATCCCTAAGCATTGTATTGTGTTCTAGCCCCAGTCAAGGGCAGGATGCTGCCCAAGGGACTGACTGAATTTGTAACATGAGCTAAAAATTTAAAACCTGTATCTGTGTTCCTTCTCTCATGCACATCTTTAAAGGAAACTTTTACACTCACACTTGGCATGAAAATACATTGAACTATTTATATAGTTTGAGTTAAAACAGAGGGACAAGACCAACCAGAGACAGGAATGAACACTCAGTGTCCCAGCACATGGATGAATGCTTAGGCCACAAGTTTAAAGAGAGAGAGAAAAAAGATAATACAACACATTTTAAAAAAGGCTAACAACAGAGAGACAACACATATTACTTAATCTGAATTTTAAATGGTGAAATTCAGACACAGCTCAATCCCTGCAGATACTATTTTGACTTGTGCACACAGAATGTCAAAGACAACAAGCAACTTTGGTAAATATCCTGTGAAGCTTCAAAGAACCCTGTGTGATTGGCACATTCATCTGTTGCCTAATCAAACAGCAAATCCAAGGAGAGATGAGAGAGTGGGGTGTGATGAGGATCCTCAAAGTGTACCCCAAAAGATGCTGTGTCTTAGCACCCTCCTCCTGTCTGCTGCTGGTACACTTCGATCGTGTCATCGTGTTCCATCTCCAGCTGTGGGAGTAACACAGGGATTATTTTAACATTTTAAAAATAAAGAAATTATAAGAAATATAGAAAACTTGAAAAAGTTTTGTGTGGTGACAAAAGCACGTGGCTCTCTGCTCCTAATCAGCACTGCAGGAATAACTAAGACATGAAACACTTTCCATCAGTCACCCTGCACACATTTGTTGGACCATGCTAAACTCACAGCAACTATTTCAGGATCATTTTGATTTCAAGCCCCTTTGATCACCACTCAGACACCCGAATATCTGTGTAACAATTTGCAGTAAGAGTGTTTTTCATACCTGTGCAGGTGTGTCTGCTTCTTTAATGGGCTGTCCATCAAACAGGAACATAATGTGCTTCAGTGACAAGCCCTGCAAGTTCAAAGTTATAGATGAGAAACCACACTTGATTTCTGAATGCAAACTAAGTGTTCATGGATTTACTGCCAGGACACATGGTAACAAAATTAACACTCAAGAGACAAGGGGGATGACACAAGATAGATTTAGATTAGGTATTGGGAAGAAATTCTTCCCTGTGAGTGTGCTGAGGCCCTGGCACAGGCTGCCCAGAGCAGCTGTGGCTGCCCCTGGATCCCTGGCAGTGTCCAAGGCCAGGCTGGACAGGGCTTGGAGCAGCCTGGGACAGTGGAGGGTGTCTTCATGGCAGGGGGTGGGACTGGATGGGCTTTGGATTCCCTTCTAACCCCAAACCATCCAGTGATTCTCTGATTAACCTTTAACCACCAGGACACTGAGCATATTTGTCTGGCTGTCTACACTGAGGGAAGGTTAGATGCTGTTAACTTTACATTACCCTTAAAACCTGAGTTACCACACTACTGAATCCTGTTCTGACAGTGTTTAATCACATGAGGAAATCTTTATTCCCTGCATCAGGGATTGGGGACCTTGCTCTGTCCTCTAAAATCCATGTGATTCACACTTCTGTCACACACAGGAATGCTAAAACTCCTGTACCTCTTGCAGCACTTTGGGCTGGAAAATGAAGTATTGGGACTTGCCTAAAAGAGACAGTCTCAAGAAAAGGGGGGACTTCATAAATAACACAGAGACTAGAAATTTTCAGTTCCCCTGAAGATGCTGAATAGAGCTTTAGGGCTAACTAGCAAAAAAGATTAAAGGTATGTATAAAGGAGGATAAATGTAGCTGGAACCAGTGGAGAAAAAGATAGAGGACTACAGAGGGGTTTTTGCAAGTTACGTAACAAAAACCAATAGTGCATACCAAAGAAAAAGTTCAAAGAAAGGTCACCAGTAATACTGAAGCATTCAGTGAATATGACCATGAGACCCCCCTGTTAGATGACCTCCAGGACCAAAAAAAGACTTCCAGTTAAAGGTGAATGCATGCAAATTAGTTCTAGGGAAGTGGTGTTAGCCTATTAGGTAGGAGACACATTGTAATGAATATGTATGATCAGGATGGAATAAATACCCTGTTGTGAATTTTCACCACACACATCAGATTAAAGGAGATAGATACACTTCTGTGTGTCCAGCACTGATAAAGAATGACTGCTTTCTAACGCTTTAAATTGAAAAAACGTTTATTTCATAGCGAACATCCGAACAAACATCCTAACATCCTAATAAACATCCTTAACATCCTAAGAAACATCCTAACATCCTAATATCCTAATCTCCTAATATCAATATCGAACTCTATCCCCAAGTTTCTACAACTACATGCTTTCCCTCCCACAGTTCCCATTCTCCTAGTCTTGAAGTAATATGCAAACGGGAAGAAGAAATCAGACGAGGCCCTTCTCAGCATGCTGATTTTCAGTTCCGACGGGCCGTGGAGGATCCACATCAAATCAGATCACATGGGGGCGGTGCTGGTTGTCCCCTGCGGCCATGGCTTCATTTCCCCTCGGTGGCCGCTGTCCCAGCCCGTTTCTTCTCAGGTCATCCAGCTCTCTCCGGGGACGCTGGCGGGGCACAGGGCTTGGGGCCCTGTCCCCATCAGCCAGTCTGCGGCGCCGGCCACCTCCAGGAGCCGCATCCTCCTGCGCCTCCTGCTGCTGCCGCTGGCGCCAGCGCACCACGAAGGGATGGAGGCGGCGGCGGGGGCGGCGCGGGACCGGCCCGGGGCGGCTCTCCTGATCCTGCAGGACGCGGATGCTCCCGATGGGCCCTTGGCAGGTCGGGCAGGTGGCGGCGGCATCAGGGGCAGCCTGGGGCTGGATGCAGGCCTGGCAGAACACATGTCCGCAGGGCTCCACGGCAGCAGCGGGGCTGTGCAGGAAATCCACACAGATGCGGCACACCCGGACGGCTCGGGGCGCCGCTGGCTCCTGCCTGGCCTCCGACATTGCTGCTCCTGGAATTGACTGCTCTCAGTCTCTGTCAGGACTCAGAGGTTCCTCAGTCGCTGGAAGGACTTGAAGGTTCCTCTTCACTCACTGGCAGGACTCAGATGGTCGTCTTCACTGACTGGAGTAATTCAGAAGCTCCTCGGTCACTGGCAGGACTCGAAGGCTCCTCGGTCACTGGAGTAACTCGGAGGTTCCTCGGTCACTGGAGTAACTCGGAGGTTCCTCGGTCACTGGAGTAACTCGGAGGTTCCTCACTCACTGGAGTAACTCGGAGGTTCCTCGGTCACTGGAGTAACTCGGAGGTTCCTCGGTCACTGGAGTAACTCGAAGGCTCCTCGGTCACTGGCGTAGTTCGGAGGTTCCTCGGTCACTGGCAGGACTCGAAGGCTCCTCACTCACTGGAGTAACTCGGAGGTTCCTTGGTCACTGGAGTAACTCGGAGGTTCCTCGGTCACTGGAGTAACTCAGAGGTTCCTCGGTCACTGGCAGGACTCAGAGGCTCCCTGGTCGCTGGCAGCACTTGGAGGTTCCTCCTCAGTCACGGGCAGACTTGGAGGTTCCTCACTCACCGGCAGGACTTGGAGGCTCCTCAGTCACTGGCAGCAGTCAGGTTCCTCAGTCACTGGCAGCACACAGCAGATGCTCGCTCGCTGGTAGCACAGAGGCTCCTCAGATGCTGGCAGCGCTTGGAAGCTCCTCAGCTGCTGTGGATCACAAGCTGAGTGTGCTGGCACTACCCAACGCTGGTGGTTATAGTTACGCAGGTGGTGTCATAATGACCATGAGTGACACGGCCTGACATCACAGGGCTCTGAGGGCCACACCCAGGAGCTCCCCATCCACAGACAGATCCTGTGGCACAAGGCCCACCTGGCAGTGGGCTGCACACCTCAGTGTTTGCCCAGATCCCTTCCAGGCGGTCCCTCCTGGTTTCCATGCCATGTGCTGGGGTCTGGGGCTGCACCTCCCCAGCGGGAGGACTCTGTTCAGCCCTTGGTTGAACTTCAGGAGGTTCCGTCAGCCCATTTCTCCGGCCTGTTGAGGTCCTTGTGGGTGCAGAGTCACCTTCTGGTGTCTCAGCAGCTCCTCCCACTGTAGGAAATTCAGCAAACTTGCTGAGGGTGCCCTGGACCCCTTTATTCAGGCCACTATCAAGAAGGAAGAGGACTGGTCCCAGTGCTGATGCCTGGGCTACACTGCTGATGATCAGCCTCTATCTCAGCTTCATGCTGCTGATCAACATCCTCGACTTAAAATCCAGTGTCAACAGTTAAAATCACTTCCTCACAGGGCAGAGCTTATTTGCAAAGTTCTGCTTCCTCCAAGCCTCCTGCTTTCTCCAAACTCATGAGAAATGTCTGGCTGATCATTTATCAGCCCCAGTGAGCATTTTCCCCTTCAAATACAGCAGCTCTGGAATACAGCAAAGGATCTGTTGAATCATTTGCCTCTTCCACCACTTTTCCTGAAATATACCTGAAACATACCTGGTATTTTCCTGAAAATACCATTGTAGCACTACACACCGACACCAGCTCTTGGAATCTTTTTGTGCCCTTTGCAAAGAGACTGAGGTTGTTTGGCAGAGACTCTCCAGGACCAGGCAATACAACAAGGCACCTCTAGGGCCCCTGCTGCTGCTGCTGCCACCATAGCCCTGCTGTGGATGGAATGGAAGAGGCTGTGATGGCAGCAGGCCACCCCAGCACAGTTATCCACCTGTAGCTGGGCAGCCTGTGCTCACAGCTCAGTCTGTCCCTGGGATTTCACCCCTCAGAGTGCTGGCTGTTTGTCCCACCTTTCCTATCACATGGCTGGAATTGGCCTAGTGCCGGCTTTTTGTGGCCTTTATGTGCAGGGCTGTAGAACTCCCCTTGGGCTCAAAGCCAAGCTCCCTGTTACATCTCATTAACCCCTTCTTTCCAAGTTCCCTTGTGCGTCCTCCTAGTACCCAGTGCAGGTGGTGGGGCACTGTCCCACTCCTCAGCTGTGATGTCCCCATCACTATCTGCTTACCCATCCCACTCAGGACAGATTTCCATTGTGGCAGCCTTGCAAGGGACCAGTTAATCCTCATGAAATGTCTTTTTAGCTGCCAGGCTCCACTCTCAGTTACACTGCAGGCACTTCTTCCCAGACCTGAGTGGCACCTTGGCCACCCAAGGACACAGCTTCACCTCCCCACCATGGCCCAGCCAAGCCAAAGGGTTCACCAGCTTTGCAGTGCCTCAGCCACATGATCCCTGCACACAGAAACATTCACAGGAGGAATTAGAAACATCAGTAGCTCCATGCCAGCCTATGGGAAGCAGCCCCTGGGATGAGGATGCTGGAGCCCAGGACAAAGCTCAGGATAAGAGCAGAGGACACAGTGCCTCTGTCCAGGGACACTGGGTGCTGCCCTGGCAGCATGGCCTGGCCTCTGCTTGTCCCCAGGGCATGGCCACATTCCATCCACCATCCATCCTGGCTCCCAGCAGGTCTCTCTGCTGCCCTGGCTCGGCAGAGGAGGACAGAGCCAGTCACAAGTGGGGTTTCAGGAAGAGGAACTCGCTTGCAGGGGTCTCCCATCCCTGATAGGTTTGGAGACATCACCCCTTAGTGCCAGTGGGGGCACTTAGGGAACCCAAAATGAATTTACTGGTCCCAGTCCCAGGGCAGGAGGGGGACTGGACCCTCGTGCAGGGGAAAGGCAGTTCAAAAGGATTTAGCACCAGCTGTCCCTGGATGTTGCTGGCCCTCAAAGTCCTCATAGCTTTCCCTGTACCTTTGGTGGGCAGAGACACCATGGGTCCTTTGGGCCAGCAAATGCAGGACCCCTATCAGCACTTTCCCTTCTCTTTACTGGGCTCCACGGTCCATCCTCCATGCCCAAGGGGACTCCAGCCAAACGGGGATGGATCTCTTTGGATCATCACCTCCGTGCCGAGCACACCCGGACACGCCGCTCCCGGCACCGCCCCCGGCTCCTGCCGGGCAGCACCGAGCGCAGCCCCTGCCCGGCAGCCCCGAGCGCAGCCCCTGCCCGGACACAGCGAGGGAGAGCAGCGCCCAGAGAGCCTGGCAGGGCCAGTCCCTTTGTTCCTGCCACCCCAGCCTCTTCTGGCATAGCCTGGGACGATCTGGATCAAAAGTCACCTGCGAGTCCTGCCCTTGGGGCGTGCTGGCAGCAGCCAGGGCTCCCCAGCTCAGCTGGAGCAGCCCTGCTGAGCTCCACAACCATGCACAGGGAGAGTTTTATCCCAGCCAGGGCTCCCGGCCCTTCAGCTCCCCAGCTCAGCTGGAGCAGCCCTGCTGAGCTCCACAAACGTGCACAGGGAGAGTTTTATCCCAGCCAGGGCTCTTTCAGCTCCCCAGCTCAGCTGGAGCAGCCATGCTGAGCTCCACAACCATGCACAGGGAGAGTTTTATCCCAGCCAGGGCTCTTTCAGCTCCCCAGCTCAGCTGGAGCAGCTCTGCTGAGCTCCACAAACGTGCACAGGGAGAGTTTTATCCCAGCCAGGGCTCTTTCAGCTCCCCAGCTCAGCTGGAGCAGCTCTGCTGAGCTCCACAGCCCAGCCCTGCACAGGGAGAGTTTTATCCCAGCCATGGGAGTCCCCTCACGGGCAGCTTTGCTCAGCCCAGCCTCTCCTGTCCTGCCCAGCCTCACACGGGGCTGTGGGTGCTGCATGGCCAGCCCTGGGCAGCTCCATCCTCCTTCCCAGCCCAGCTCCCTTGCACTGCTGGGGCTGCAGGCTGAGCCCCCAGGCCACCCCAGGTACACAGGGGCTCTCTCCTAGAGATGCCAGGGGACAAAAGGCCAAACTCTTGCCACAACACCCAGCTCCTTCCTTAGAGAGCAGCCTCGCTTCCATCCCAAGCTCTTCCTAACACCTGAACATCTCTGGGAACTGACTCCTCCTTTCAAGTCCAGCAGGAGCCCATCAGCCTTGCATCTATTCTACTTCCTTGCTGTAAATAAAAGCCAGAGCATTAAAGCCCAAAAGCACCTAGGTACACAAACAAGTATTTCTTGCCAACAAAAGGCACCTCTGGACACGTCTCAAACCCATGAGGGAGCAGATGAGCCATCCCAGAAGCTCTGGGATTCCCAGAGGTCTGGTCTCTGGTCCCTGTGGTGAGCATCACTGCAGCCACCCCCTGCAGCCACATCCCACAGTGGTTTTGAAACAAACAAGTCTAGTCTTTCACTACTAAATTCGAGTTTAAATCCTTTTACTAGCCATTCTGCTTCCATTAAAGATTCCAAAGAATTACAGAATCATTCAAGTTGGAAGGGACATTAAAGTTCATGTCATTTCACCCCTGCCATGGGCAGGGACATCTTCTACTGGCCCAGCTCGCCCCAAGCCCTGTCCCACCTGGCCCCGGACACTCCCAGGGATGGGGCAGCCACAACCAGAAGGATCTGCCCTGACAAACACCTCGACTTATCTTTGCTGTAATAACAGAGCTCTGCAACAGAGATTTCCATACCTGTATTCTGTCTCATCTGGAAAATTTAACAAGGAAAACATCAAAATAACTTGCCGCTTGCCCAGGGTTCCCAGCCTCCCCGTGCAACAGCGGAATCCCAGAGGTGTCACCCACACACCGAGCTGTCCCCCTCGGTGTCCCGGTGGGACACGGGGCAGGACTCCCTTCCCACAGCCCCCTCAGAGCGGGCAGTGCCCCGGACCCGTCCGTGACCCTCAGCCCGCCCCGGGAGCTCTGCACGGAGGCAGAGAGGACCCGGGGCACGGCGAGGCCCGCGGCCCGGCCTGCCCGGCGGCCGTCACGGCCCCGCCCGGCCCGCGGGCCCTGCCGGGCTTTGGGAGCGCTCCCCTTCGGGAGGGCAGCGCCAGGGGCCCAGGGAGCGCCACTCACGCTTGTACTCGGCCATGAGCCGCTTCAGCGCCGTCCCCGCCATGGCGCGGCCCCGCCACCGCTTCCGGGTGCGCGGCCGGAGCGGCCGCCGGCGGGGCGGGGCGGAGGGCGGCGCTCTATCCGCCCTTATCGCCTCTATGGTAGCGGCCGGTCCTCCAGCCGGCAGCAGGTTGGGGGGGGGAAACCTCGGGAATTCCCTGTGGAAAATGTGAAATATAAAGCTGTGTTTCGTGTCAGATACATACAGGCAATGTGTGTATTTGTGATTGTGAGATGTGTGGAGACCGACAATGGGACAGTTGCGAATTCTAATAATAACTGAGGAAAGTAAAGCATGGAAGAAGGCCTTTGAACCAATCTTTTGTTTGCAATTAACCTTAGTTGATTTAGGAGCATTGGAATTAAAGCGTTAAGGATGTTGCTTTTTGCTTGTAGTTAATCCTTACAGAGTTCTGCAATAATAACCTTTTGAAGTATAATTTTAGAATATTGCTTGTATCCTTAAAACTATAGCTTTGGAATATATGTAAAGGAAATATGCTTATCTCACGCCTTAATAAAGCAGAGAAAAGCAGCTTGAGAAAGGAAGATGACCATCAACTCAAGGATTTATGGTTTTGACCAAGGGAATCCGGACATCACTGTTGTTAGATTTATAGTCCTTGCAATTAAAAGGTGGACCCACATCTGGGGAGCTGGACTTCACCAGATGGGATTCATCTTTCTTCTTTTGGAAACTGGACCACCACCATCTGGGGATGCTCCTTTTGGGATACATCCTGAGAAAAACTAAATCACAATAGTGTATAGAATTGTGATGTAAAAATTGGGAATAGAAACTGCTGAGAAAGCTGATGAGTACCCCTATAAATACCTGTAAGCCTCAACTATTGGTGTGCAGTTGGAGGGAAAACTTCCCCCACTGTACCCAGCGCTGTATTGCTCATACTTTACCATATTAATTAATAAATTGATTGCTGCTTGAATATTGGCCTGGTCAAGCTTCTCCTTTATAACAGCAACAACGGGGAGGATGCAGGAGAATCTGCAAAACGCCCCAGGGAGCGGGGGTAGTGCGGGGCGGATTGGCCGGAGTAGCCCCCACGCCGCCTTTCCTGCACAGAGAGCGGACCCGAGTCCCGGAGGGGATCCACGGGATATCCCACCCCAGCTCACCGCCACCCCGAGAAGGGAACAGGGACCTTTCCAACCAGATTTCAGCAAGAAGGAGCACAGCTAATGTGAACAAATGGAAAGAGAAAAGGCTGGGGATGATTCCATGGAGCAGCAGGACAGCCTGAGTTAAAATTCCTCTGGAACAGGCTTCATGGAGCCCAAACCACCACACAAATAATTAAACCTCAGCAAGGCTGGAGGGGCAGGACAGCCGTTTATTATTATTATTATTATTATTATTATTATTATTATTATTATTATTATTATTATTATTATTATTATTATTTTGAAGACACCTAAATGTCTCTCCTCACTTACTAGCTCTTCTGCAGAGTTTGGTGACATTAAAAGGCATTTCCCCCCTCTCATTTACCAAGTTTATATACCAGAAAAGAGGAATTAAAAAGAAACCTGAGGCCACAGACTTCCAGTGCCCACAGAAAAAGACTCAAAGTTAAGGGAGCAGGGCAAAGGGACAGATGCTGCCCAGTCCTCAGCAAACAGCTGGAATATCAGTGATGGGATTTTTTTATAACCTTGCACAACAAAAAAACACAGCTACTCTATCACAAGCATTAAGTTTTTAGACCAGCTGTCCTGCTGCTACATCCAGTTCTGCAATAGTGCAAGACAAAAAAAAAATCTAATTTCTGCACTTAAAAAGTATATTTTGGCCTACTTTATTGTAATATGAAAAAAACACATGTAAACCTTTAGTATTTAAATACTATCCCTAAGCATTGTATTGTGTTCTAGCCCCAGTCAAGGGCAGGATGCTGCCCAAGGGACTGACTGAATTTGTAACATGAGCTAAAAATTTAAAACCTGTATCTGTGTTCCTTCTCTCATGCACATCTTTAAAGGAAACTTTTACACTCACACTTGGCATGAAAATACATTGAACTATTTATATAGTTTGAGTTAAAACAGAGGGACAAGACCAACCAGAGACAGGAATGAACACTCAGTGTCCCAGCACATGGATGAATGCTTAGGCCACAAGTTTAAAGAGAGAGTGAAAAAAGATAATACAACACATTTTAAAAAAGGCTAACAACAGAGAGACAACACATATTACTTAATCTGAATTTTAAATGGTGAAATTCAGACACAGCTCAATCCCTGCAGATACTATTTTGACTTGTGCACACAGAATGTCAAAGACAACAAGCAACTTTGGTAAATATCCTGTGAAGCTTCAAAGAACCCTGTGTGATTGGCACATTCATCTGTTGCCTAATCAAACAGCAAATCCAAGGAGAGATGAGAGAGTGGGGTGTGATGAGGATCCTCAAAGTGTTCCCCAAAAGATGCTGTGTCTTAGCACCCTCCTCCTGTCTGCTGCTGGTACACTTCGATCGTGTCATCGTGTTCCATCTCCAGCTGTGGGAGTAACACAGGGATTATTTTAACATTTTAAAAATAAAGAAATTATAAGAAATATAGAAAACTTGAAAAACATGTGGTGACAAAAGCACGTGGCTCTCTGCTCCTAATCAGCACTGCAGGAATAACTAAGACATGAAACACTTTCCATCAGTCACCCTGCACACATTTGTTGGACCATGCTAAACTCACAGCAACTATTTCAGGATCATTTTGATTTCAAGCCCCTTTGATCACCACTCAGACACCCGAATATCTGTGTAACAATTTGCAGTAAGAGTGTTTTTCATACCTGTGCAGGTGTGTCTGCTTCTTTAATGGGCTGTCCATCAAACAGGAACATAATGTGCTTCAGTGACAAGCCCTGCAAGTTCAAAGTTATAGATGAGAAACCACACTTGATTTCTGAATGCAAACTAAGTGTTCATGGATTTACTGCCAGGACACATGGTAACAAAATTAACACTCAAGAGACAAGGGGGATGACACAAGATAGATTTAGATTAGGTATTGGGAAGAAATTCTTCCCTGTGAGGGTGCTGAGGCCCTGGCACAGGCTGCCCAGAGAAGCTGTGGCTGCCCCTGGATCCCTGGCAGTGTCCAAGGCCAGGCTGGACAGGGCTTGGAGCAGCCTGGGACAGTGGAGGGTGTCTTCATGGCAGGGGGTGGGACTGGATGGGCTTTGGATTCCCTTCTAACCCCAAACCATCCAGTGATTCTCTGATTAACCTTTAACCACCAGGACACTGAGCATATTTGTCTGGCTGTCTACACTGAGGGAAGGTTAGATGCTGTTAACTTTACATTACCCTTAAAACCTGAGTTACCACACTACTGAATCCTGTTCTGACAGTGTTTAATCACATGAGGAAATCTTTATTCCCTGCATCAGGGATTGGGGACCTTGCTCTGTCCTCTAAAATCCATGTGATTCACACTTCTGTCACACACAGGAATGCTAAAACTCCTGTACCTCTTGCAGCACTTTGGGCTGGAAAATGAAGTATTGGGACTTGCCTAAAAGAGACAGTCTCAAGAAAAGGGGGGACTTCATAAATAACACAGAGACTAGAAATTTTCAGTTCCCCTGAAGATGCTGAATAGAGCTTTAGGGCTAACTAGCAAAAAAGATTAAAGGTATGTATAAAGGAGGATAAATGTAGCTGGAACCAGTGGAGAAAAAGATAGAGGACTACAGAGGGGTTTTTGCAAGTTACGTAACAAAAACCAATAGTGCATACCAAAGAAAAAGTTCAAAGAAAGGTCACCAGTAATACTGAAGCATTCAGTGAATATGACCATGAGACCCCCCTGTTAGATGACCTCCAGGACCAAAAAAAGACTTCCAGTTAAAGGTGAATGCATGCAAATTAGTTCTAGGGAAGTGGTGTTAGCCTATTAGGTAGGAGACACATTGTAATGAATATGTATGATCAGGATGGAATAAATACCCTGTTGTGAATTTTCACCACACACATCAGATTAAAGGAGATAGATACACTTCTGTGTGTCCAGCACTGATAAAGAATGACTGCTTTCTAACGCTTTAAATTGAAAAAACGTTTATTTCATAGCGAACATCCGAACAAACATCCTAACATCCTAATAAACATCCTTAACATCCTAAGAAACATCCTAATATCCTAATCTCCTAATATCAATATTGAACTCTATCCCCAAGTTTCTACAACTACATGCTTTCCCTCCCACAGTTCCCATTCTCCTAGTCTTGAAGTAATATGCAAACGGGAAGAAGAAATCAGACGAGGCCCTTCTCAGCATGCTGATTTTCAGTTCAGACGGGCCGTGGAGGATCCACATCAAATCAGATCACATGGGGGCGGTGCTGGTTGTCCCCTGCGGCCATGGCTTCATTTCCCCTCGGTGGCCGCTGTCCCAGCCCGTTTCTTCTCAGGTCATCCAGCTCTCTCCGGGGACGCTGGCGGGGCACAGGGCTTGGGGCCCTGTCCCCATCAGCCAGTCTGCGGCGCCGGCCACCTCCAGGAGCCGCATCCTCCTGCGCCTCCTGCTGCTGCCGCTGGCGCCAGCGCACCACGAAGGGATGGAGGCGGCGGCGGGGGCGGCGCGGGACCGGCCCGGGGCGGCTCTCCTGATCCTGCAGGACGCGGATGCTCCCGATGGGCCCTTGGCAGGTCGGGCAGGTGGCGGCGGCATCAGGGGCAGCCTGGGGCTGGATGCAGGCCTGGCAGAACACATGTCCGCAGGGCTCCACGGCAGCAGCGGGGCTGTGCAGGAAATCCACACAGATGCGGCACACCCGGACGGCTCGGGGCGCCGCTGGCTCCTGCCTGGCCTCCGACATTGCTGCTCCTGGAATTGACTGCTCTCAGTCTCTGTCAGGACTCAGAGGTTCCTCAGTCGCTGGAAGGACTTGAAGGTTCCTCTTCACTCACTGGCAGGACTCAGATGGTCGTCTTCACTGACTGGAGTAATTCAGAAGCTCCTCGGTCACTGGCAGGACTCGAAGGCTCCTCGGTCACTGGAGTAACTCGAAGGCTCCTCGGTCGCTGGAGTAACTCGAAGGCTCCTCGGTCACTGGCGTAGCTCGGAGGTTCCTCGGTCACTGGCAGGACTCGAAGGCTCCTCACTCACTGGAGTAACTCGGAGGTTCCTTGGTCACTGGAGTAACTCGGAGGTTCCTCGGTCACTGGAGTAACTCAGAGGTTCCTCGGTCACTGGCAGGACTCAGAGGCTCCCTGGTCGCTGGCAGCACTTGGAGGTTCCTCCTCAGTCACGGGCAGACTTGGAGGTTCCTCACTCACCGGCAGGACTTGGAGGCTCCTCGGTCACTGGCAGCAGTCAGGTTCCTCAGTCACTGGCAGCACACAGCAGATGCTCGCTCGCTGGTAGCACAGAGGCTCCTCAGATGCTGGCAGCGCTTGGAAGCTCCTCAGCTGCTGTGGATCACAAGCTGAGTGTGCTGGCACTACCCAACGCTGGTGGTTATAGTTACGCAGGTGGCGTCATAATGACCATGAGTGACACGGCCTGACATCACAGGGCTCTGAGGGCCACACCCAGGAGCTCCCCATCCACAGACACATCCTGTGGCACAAGGCCCACCTGGCAGTGGGCTGCACACCTCAGTGTTTGCCCAGATCCCTTCCAGGCGGTCCCTCCTGGTTTCCATGCCATGTGCTGGGGTCTGGGGCTGCACCTCCCCAGCGGGAGGACTCTGTTCAGCCCTTGGTTGAACTTCAGGAGGTTCCGTCAGCCCATTTCTCCGGCCTGTTGAGGTCCTTGTGGGTGCAGAGTCACCTTCTGGTGTCTCAGCAGCTCCTCCCACTGTAGGAAATTCAGCAAACTTGCTGAGGGTGCCCTGGACCCCTTTATTCAGGCCACTATCAAGAAGGAAGAGGACTGGTCCCAGTGCTGATGCCTGGGCTACACTGCTGATGATCAGCCTCTATCTCAGCTTCATGCTGCTGATCAACATCCTCGACTTAAAATCCAGTGTCAACAGTTAAAATCACTTCCTCACAGGGCAGAGCTTATTTGCAAAGTTCTGCTTCCTCCAAGCCTCCTGCTTTCTCCAAACTCATGAGAAATGTCTGGCTGATCATTTATCAGCCCCAGTGAGCATTTTCCCCTTCAAATACAGCAGCTCTGGAATACAGCAAAGGATCTGTTGAATCATTTGCCTCTTCCACCACTTTTCCTGAAATATACCTGAAACATACCTGGTATTTTCCTGAAAATACCATTGTAGCACTACACACCGACACCAGCTCTTGGAATCTTTTTGTGCCCTTTGCAAAGAGACTGAGGTTGTTTGGCAGAGACTCTCCAGGACCAGGCAATACAACAAGGCACCTCTAGGGCCCCTGCTGCTGCTGCTGCCACCATAGCCCTGCTGTGGATGGAATGGAAGAGGCTGTGATGGCAGCAGGCCACCCCAGCACAGTTATCCACCTGTAGCTGGGCAGCCTGTGCTCACAGCTCAGTCTGTCCCTGGGATTTCACCCCTCAGAGTGCTGGCTGTTTGTCCCACCTTTCCTATCACATGGCTGGAATTGGCCTAGTGCCGGCTTTTTGTGGCCTTTATGTGCAGGGCTGTAGAACTCCCCTTGGGCTCAAAGCCAAGCTCCCTGTTACATCTCATTAACCCCTTCTTTCCAAGTTCCCTTGTGCGTCCTCCTAGTACCCAGTGCAGGTGGTGGGGCACTGTCCCACTCCTCAGCTGTGATGTCCCCATCACTATCTGCTTACCCATCCCACTCAGGACAGATTTCCATTGTGGCAGCCTTGCAAGGGACCAGTTAATCCTCATGAAATGTCTTTTTAGCTGCCAGGCTCCACTCTCAGTTACACTGCAGGCACTTCTTCCCAGACCTGAGTGGCACCTTGGCCACCCAAGGACACAACTTCACTTCCCCACCATGGCCCAGCCAAGCCAAAGGGTTCACCAGCTTTGCAGTGCCTCAGCCACATGATCCCTGCACACAGAAACATTCACAGGAGGAATTAGAAACATCAGTAGCTCCATGCCAGCCTATGGGAAGCAGCCCCTGGGATGAGGATGCTGGAGCCCAGGACAAAGCTCCAGGATAAGAGCAGAGGACACAGTGCCTCTGTCCAGGGACACTGGGTGCTGCCCTGGCAGCATGGCCTGGCCTCTGCTTGTCCCCAGGGCATGGCCACATTCCATCCACCATCCATCCTGGCTCCCAGCAGGTCTCTCTGCTGCCCTGGCTCGGCAGAGGAGGACAGAGCCAGTCACAAGTGGGGTTTCAGGAAGAGGAACTCGCTTGCAGGGGTCTCCCATCCCTGATAGGTTTGGAGACATCACCCCTTAGTGCCAGTGGGGGCACTTAGGGAACCCAAAATGAATTTACTGGTCCCAGTCCCAGGGCAGGAGGGGGACTGGACCCTCGTGCAGGGGAAAGGCAGTTCAAAAGGATTTAGCACCAGCTGTCCCTGGATGTTGCTGGCCCTCAAAGTCCTCATAGCTTTCCCTGTACCTTTGGTGGGCAGAGACACCATGGGTCCTTTGGGCCAGCAAATGCAGGACCCCTATCAGCACTTTCCCTTCTCTTTACTGGGCTCCACGGTCCATCCTCCATGCCCAAGGGGACTCCAGCCAAACGGGGATGGATCTCTTTGGATCATCGCCTCCGTGCCGAGCACACCCGGACACGCCGCTCCCGGCACCGCCCCCGGCTCCTGCCGGGCAGCACCGAGCGCAGCCCCTGCCCGGACACAGCGAGGGAGAGCAGCGCCCAGAGAGCCTGGCAGGGCCAGTCCCTTTGTTCCTGCCACCCCAGCCTCTTCTGGCATAGCCTGGGACGATCTGGATCAAAAGTCACCTGCGAGTCCTGCCCTTGGGGCGTGCTGGCAGCAGCCAGGGCTCCCCAGCTCAGCTGGAGCAGCCCTGCTGAGCTCCACAACCATGCACAGGGAGAGTTTTATCCCAGCCAGGGCTCCCGGCCCTTCAGCTCCCCAGCTCAGCTGGAGCAGCCCTGCTGAGCTCCACAACCATGCACAGGGAGAGTTTTATCCCAGCCAGGGCTCCCGGCCCTTCAGCTCCCCAGCTCAGCTGGAGCAGCCCTGCTGAGCTCCACAAACGTGCACAGGGAGAGTTTTATCCCAGCCAGGGCTCTTTCAGCTCCCCAGCTCAGCTGGAGCAGCCATGCTGAGCTCCACAACCATGCACAGGGAGAGTTTTATCCCAGCCAGGGCTCTTTCAGCTCCCCAGCTCAGCTGGAGCAGCTCTGCTGAGCTCCACAAACGTGCACAGGGAGAGTTTTATCCCAGCCAGGGCTCTTTCAGCTCCCCAGCTCAGCTGGAGCAGCTCTGCTGAGCTCCACAGCCCAGCCCTGCACAGGGAGAGTTTTATCCCAGCCATGGGAGTCCCCTCACGGGCAGCTTTGCTCAGCCCAGCCTCTCCTGTCCTGCCCAGCCTCACACGGGGCTGTGGGTGCTGCATGGCCAGCCCTGGGCAGCTCCATCCTCCTTCCCAGCCCAGCTCCCTTGCACTGCTGGGGCTGCAGGCTGAGCCCCCAGGCCACCCCAGGTACACAGGGGCTCTCTCCTAGAGATGCCAGGGGACAAAAGGCCAAACTCTTGCCACAACACCCAGCTCCTTCCTTAGAGAGCAGCCTCGCTTCCATCCCAAGCTCTTCCTAACACCTGAACATCTCTGGGAACTGACTCCTCCTTTCAAGTCCAGCAGGAGCCCATCAGCCTTGCATCTATTCTACTTCCTTGCTGTAAATAAAAGCCAGAGCATTAAAGCCCAAAAGCACCTAGGTACACAAACAAGTATTTCTTGCCAACAAAAGGCACCTCTGGACACGTCTCAAACCCATGAGGGAGCAGATGAGCCATCCCAGAAGCTCTGGGATTCCCAGAGGTCTGGTCTCTGGTCCCTGTGGTGAGCATCACTGCAGCCACCCCCTGCAGCCACATCCCACAGTGGTTTTGAAACAAACAAGTCTAGTCTTTCACTACTAAATTCGAGTTTAAATCCTTTTACTAGCCATTCTGCTTCCATTAAAGATTCCAAAGAATTACAGAATCATTCAAGTTGGAAGGGACATTAAAGTTCATGTCATTTCACCCCTGCCATGGGCAGGGACATCTTCTACTGGCCCAGCTCGCCCCAAGCCCTGTCCCACCTGGCCCCGGACACTCCCAGGGATGGGGCAGCCACAACCAGAAGGATCTGCCCTGACAAACACCTCGACTTATCTTTGCTGTAATAACAGAGCTCTGCAACAGAGATTTCCATACCTGTATTCTGTCTCATCTGGAAAATTTAACAAGGAAAACATCAAAATAACTTGCCGCTTGCCCAGGGTTCCCAGCCTCCCCGTGCAACAGCGGAATCCCAGAGGTGTCACCCACACACCGAGCTGTCCCCCTCGGTGTCCCGGTGGGACACGGGGCAGGACTCCCTTCCCACAGCCCCCTCAGAGCGGGCAGTGCCCCGGACCCGTCCGTGACCCTCAGCCCGCCCCGGGAGCTCTGCACGGAGGCAGAGAGGACCCGGGGCACGGCGAGGCCCGCGGCCCGGCCTGCCCGGCGGCCGTCACGGCCCCGCCCGGCCCGCGGGCCCTGCCGGGCTTTGGGAGCGCTCCCCTTCGGGAGGGCAGCGCCAGGGGCCCAGGGAGCGCCACTCACGCTTGTACTCGGCCATGAGCCGCTTCAGCGCCGTCCCCGCCATGGCGCGGCCCCGCCGCCGCTTCCGGGTGCGCGGCCGGAGCGGCCGCCGGCGGGGCGGGGCGGAGGGCGGCGCTCTATCCGCCCTTATCGCCTCTATGGTAGCGGCCGGTCCTCCAGCCGGCAGCAGGTTGGGGGGGGGAAACCTCGGGAATTCCCTGTGGAAAATGTGAAATATAAAGCTGTGTTTCGTGTCAGATACATACAGGCAATGTGTGTATTTGTGATTGTGAGATGTGTGGAGACCGACAATGGGACAGTTGCGAATTCTAATAATAACTGAGGAAAGTAAAGCATGGAAGAAGGCCTTTGAACCAATCTTTTGTTTGCAATTAACCTTAGTTGATTTAGGAGCATTGGAATTAAAGCGTTAAGGATGTTGCTTTTTGCTTGTAGTTAATCCTTACAGAGTTCTGCAATAATAACCTTTTGAAGTATAATTTTAGAATATTGCTTGTATCCTTAAAACTATAGCTTTGGAATATATGTAAAGGAAATATGCTTATCTCACGCCTTAATAAAGCAGAGAAAAGCAGCTTGAGAAAGGAAGATGACCATCAACTCAAGGATTTATGGTTTTGACCAAGGGAATCCGGACATCACTGTTGTTAGATTTATAGTCCTTGCAATTAAAAGGTGGACCCACATCTGGGGAGCTGGACTTCACCAGATGGGATTCATCTTTCTTCTTTTGGAAACTGGACCACCACCATCTGGGGATGCTCCTTTTGGGATACATCCTGAGAAAAACTAAATCACAATAGTGTATAGAATTGTGATGTAAAAATTGGGAATAGAAACTGCTGAGAAAGCTGATGAGTACCCCTATAAATACCTGTAAGCCTCAACTATGGGTGTGCAGTTGGAGGGAAAACTTCCCCCACTGTACCCAGCGCTGTATTGCTCATACTTTACCATATTAATTAATAAATTGATTGCTGCTTGAATATTGGCCTGGTCAAGCTTCTCCTTTATAACAGCAACAACGGGGAGGATGCAGGAGAATCTGCAAAACGCCCCAGGGAGTGGGGGTAGTGCGGGGCGGATTGGCCGGAGTAGCCCCCACGCCGCCTTTCCTGCACAGAGAGCGGACCCGAGTCCCGGAGGGGATCCACGGGATATCCCACCCCAGCTCACCGCCACCCCGAGAAGGGAACAGGGACCTTTCCAACCAGATTTCAGCAAGAAGGAGCACAGCTAATGTGAACAAATGGAAAGAGAAAAGGCTGGGGATGATTCCATGGAGCAGCAGGACAGCCTGAGTTAAAATTCCTCTGGAACAGGCTTCATGGAGCCCAAACCACCACACAAATAATTAAACCTCAGCAAGGCTGGAGGGGCAGGACAGCCGTTTATTATTATTATTATTATTATTATTATTATTATTATTATTATTATTATTATTTTGAAGACACCTAAATGTCTCTCCTCACTTACTAGCTCTTCTGCAGAGTTTGGTGACATTAAAAGGCATTTCCCCCCTCTCATTTACCAAGTTTATATACCAGAAAAGAGGAATTAAAAAGAAACCTGAGGCCACAGACTTCCAGTGCCCACAGAAAAAGACTCAAAGTTAAGGGAGCAGGGCAAAGGGACAGATGCTGCCCAGCCCTCAGCAAACAGCTGGAATTTCAGTGATGGGATTTTTTTATAACCTTGCACAACAAAAAAACACAGCTACTCTATCACAAGCATTAAGTTTTTAGACCAGCTGTCCTGCTGCTACATCCAGTTCTGCAATAGTGCAAGACAAAAAAAAAATCTAATTTCTGCACTTAAAAAGTATATTTTGGCCTACTTTATCATAATATGAAAAAACACATGTAAACCTTTAGTATTTAAACACTATCCCTAAGCATTGTATTGTGTTCTAGCCCCAGTCAAGGGCAGGATGCTGCCCAAGGGACTGACTGAATTTGTAACATGAGCTAAAAATTTAAAACCTGTATCTGTGTTCCTTCTCTCATGCACATCTTTAAAGGAAACTTTTACACTCACACTTGGCATGAAAATACATTGAACTATTTATATAGTTTGAGTTAAAACAGAGGGACAAGACCAACCAGAGACAGGAATGAACACTCAGTGTCCCAGCACATGGATGAATGCTTAGGCCACAAGTTTAAAGAGAGAGTGAAAAAAGATAATACAACACATTTTAAAAAAGGCTAACAACAGAGAGACAACACATATTACTTAATCTGAATTTTAAATGGTGAAATTCAGACACAGCTCAATCCCTGCAGATACTATTTTGACTTGTGCACACAGAATGTCAAAGACAACAAGCAACTTTGGTAAATATCCTGTGAAGCTTCAAAGAACCCTGTGTGATTGGCACATTCATCTGTTGCCTAATCAAACAGCAAATCCAAGGAGAGATGAGAGAGTGGGGTGTGATGAGGATCCTCAAAGTGTTCCCCAAAAGATGCTGTGTCTTAGCACCCTCCTCCTGTCTGCTGCTGGTACACTTCGATCGTGTCATCGTGTTCCATCTCCAGCTGTGGGAGTAACACAGGGATTATTTTAACATTTTAAAAATAAAGAAATTATAAGAAATATAGAAAACTTGAAAAACATGTGGTGACAAAAGCACGTGGCTCTCTGCTCCTAATCAGCACTGCAGGAATAACTAAGACATGAAACACTTTCCATCAGTCACCCTGCACACATTTGTTGGACCATGCTAAACTCACAGCAACTATTTCAGGATCATTTTGATTTCAAGCCCCTTTGATCACCACTCAGACACCCGAATATCTGTGTAACAATTTGCAGTAAGAGTGTTTTTCATACCTGTGCAGGTGTGTCTGCTTCTTTAATGGGCTGTCCATCAAACAGGAACATAATGTGCTTCAGTGACAAGCCCTGCAAGTTCAAAGTTATAGATGAGAAACCACACTTGATTTCTGAATGCAAACTAAGTGTTCATGGATTTACTGTCAGGACACATGGTAACAAAATTAACACTCAAGAGACAAGGGGGATGACACAAGATAGATTTAGATTAGGTATTGGGAAGAAATTCTTCCCTGTGAGTGTGCTGAGGCCCTGGCACAGGCTGCCCAGAGAAGCTGTGGCTGCCCCTGGATCCCTGGCAGTGTCCAAGGCCAGGCTGGACAGGGCTTGGAGCAGCCTGGGATAGTGGAGGGTGTCTTCATGGCAGGGGGTGGGACTGGATGGGCTTTGGATTCCCTTCTAACCCCAAACCATCCAGTGATTCTCTGATTAAGCTTTAACCACCAGGACACTGAGCATATTTGTCTGGCTGTCTACACTGAGGGAAGGTTAGATGCTGTTAACTTTACATTACCCTTAAAACCTGAGTTACCACACTACTGAATCCTGTTCTGACAGTGTTTAATCACATGAGGAAATCTTTATTCCCTGCATCAGGGATTGGGGACCTTGCTCTGTCCTCTAAAATCCATGTGATTCACACTTCTGTCACACACAGGAATGCTAAAACTCCTGTACCTCTCCAAAACCCAGAGAGGTGTCAGGGTGCAGCAGGCACAGAGCAGGGCAGAATGTAAAGTCTGAATAAGCAAAGAAAGGATTCAGCAAGTAACAGAAGGGTAAGGGCAAAAAAAATCTGACTCCGTTTCCAAAGCCATTCACATGCCCACCCTTTGCTCTGTGTAAAACTGGGAGCTCTAGGCTCAGGAACTGAGCTGTGGGATCCATCCTTCTGTTCAGTTCAGGATGGCACCGAGGAACAGCCTGGGACCCCTGTGGGACACAGGTCACAACTGTGCAATAGGCAGCAGGAGACACAGGAGGGGAAAAGGAAACAACTCATGAGAAAGCTGTGGCAGAGAATTTATTTTGTGCTGTTTTCCAAACAGAAAATGCACTCAAAGTTGATGAAGTTTTTGAAGATGACAGGACTGAGGGGTTAGTGCATTGTCTCAGAGTCAGGAATGGAACTGGAGGAATTTTTGTAACTCTGTCATGGGACATTAGGGAGCACCTGAGGAGGAAGAGGCAGCTTCCATTTACCAAGAAGCTGCCAGCATCCCAGCTCCTCATTCTCCCACACACCTGGACACCCCCATCCTGCCCACAAGCCTGTTCCACGATCCGGGCAGAGAAGCAGCGAAGGTTCCACCAGCACGGGGACGCTTCCCCGGGGTGTCGGAGCCCTTTGGGTCCATGGGAGTCCGCACGAAGCCTGGGGCCGTGCCCTCGCCTACCTGTCGGCAGCAGTACGCCTTCATGAGCTTGCTCAGCGGAGTGTGCCGCTTGATTCTGAACTGCACCACGGAGCCGTCCTGCCCGGCAACTTTCAGGTCGATATGCTCGTTCTCCGTTTTCACGCCTTCCTGGACGGAAAACTGCAGGATGTGGCGGGCTCAGAGCCCCGCTCGGGCCGGACAGCACCCGCCACATCCTGCGGAACCAAGGCCGCCCCTGCTGCCCCCGGCCGGGACACCTCGGCGGCCTCGCGCCGCGGGCGAGGCGGAGCCGCACCACAGCCGCGCCCCCGGGACGAGGAGAGGCGGCCGCTCCTCGTTCCCTCCCCGCTGTCCGCTCCTCCCCTCCCGCCGGCTCCTCCCGTCCCGCCTTCCAGCCGCTCCCCTCCCGCCGGCTCCTCCCTTCCAGCCGCCTCTCTCCCCGCCTCACCGGAGGCTTCTCCTCCGACATGGCGGGGGGGGGAGCAAGGGGGTCGCGCTGGGGGCGTGGCCAACGGCCAAGGGGCGTGGCGGGGGCGCGTGCAGGCGCGTCCTCGCTGAACCGCACGGGGGCGCTCCGGAAGGGGAGCGGCGTGAGGGGAGAGCCCGGGACGCCCCGAGACAGCCCCGAAACAGCCCCTGGACACCCCGAAACAGCCCCGGGATGCCCCCGGGATAGCCCGAAGCAGCCCTTGGATAGCCCAAAACAGCCCCTGGACACCCCCGGGACCGCACCTTCCCGGTGACACGGCAGCTCCTGTGTGAGGGAAAACGGGAGGAGAAGCCTTCCATCAAAACACCCAGTGTCTCCAGTCCAGCCCAGACCGGTGCTGGGGTGTTCAGATCCCCCTTAAGGGGAGGAGAGGCAAGTTTGCCTCGATCCACAATTGAGGAAAGAATTAGATTCTAAACATACCCGAAAGCGAGATTTAAAACACAAACGAGGTTAAATATTGGGATCCAAAGCCATATTTCAACCTTTATTTTTTTTTCATAAAAGAGAAAAGAAAGAAGATAGAAAAGTGGGGATAGCCAAGAATAATTACGTGAAGCAGAGGGAAGGTGTTACCACCACCGTGGGTCCAGCGCCGCCTCATAGAGTGCGATGGGTGTTTCACAACTGAATTCCATCCGACAGCTGCCAGTGGAGGAGCAGAGCCGGGCAGCTGGACCAGCACTGTGGGAGGGCACGAGCAGACAGCAAAGACTCCCACACTTTGTAGATTTAGTCGCTGCAGCTTCTGTGGCACTCGCTTATAGAGGGTTTTGAGAGTGGCAATGTCATGTCCACCTCAAAGCAACAGCACACCCGTGGGCAGATTCATGTTTGCTCCCTTAAACTTCTTTGGCTGGTCGGTGGAATCCAGCTGAAGTTTGCCTGATGTATCAAAAAGTTTATTGCTTGCTTTTCTCATAAATCAAGCTTTGCTGCTTGGTTGCCTGATGTATCAACTACAAGCTCTCTTCGTGACTTCAAACAGGGTTTATTTTCCAAAATAAAGCAGGAATTAAACTTTTTGCTAGAGGCAGAGCAAAACTTTAATTTTTAAACTTGAATCTTCGAAGAGGCAATGGAGAAAAACATTCCTTACTTTTTACTCGTTCACTACACAGGGCCGGGTGAGAGCAGGACGGGAGGTTGGTGCTGAGGGAGCTGCCCCTGCACGGAGGGGCAGAAAGGGGTCCGAGCTTCTTCAGAGGAAACCCCCTAAATATGAGATCCATCCCGGCTGAGTCCACTTCTCCCACAGGCAGTGCCCTTGAGCCGGTGGCCAAGACTGCCTCCTCCAACCTCAGGGGTGTTGTGGGGCCAGGAGAGAGGAGGAGGTTCTGCCCCAAACCTCCATCTCAGCCTCTGTCCTCACCCTGGCCGTGAGGAAAGCAGATACTGGTTCCTTCAGCATACGCTCAAGAGTCTTAAAGGATTTTCCCTTTTCCATTCCCTTTCCCGGCTGTGCCCCCTCAGAGATGAGCAAAGTGGCACAGAATCAAGCAGGAATGGCCCCTGTTGGAGTTTCAGGAGCTGGGGTTTTTTGTTTTTCCCTTGAGGAATTTTCTCCAATACGTGTTGCCAGGATACAGTAATGACTGGATACTTAAGAGAGAGAAAGAAGTTGTCAGGTCAGGGGAAGGCTGGGTAATTTCTCTTTACCTGAGGTTTCCCGTGGAGGGCAGAGATATCTCGAGATTTGGACTGGGAAAACTGGGAAAACTGCCGTCGATATTAGGAGGGGAGAGAGGCTGCGGTCGCTGTAGGGAGAATTCATCACCACTGCGGGGTTCTTCCTTCTGCTGCCTTTCTTCTACTGTGAGTGGAGCTCTGCTCGTAAGCTCGTTGCATTGGGACCCTATTAACACCCTACCTCACTAAAAGTGGGATTTTCCCCCATCTGCTCGGCTGCCTCAGTGGAAAACCCCGGGATCCCGAGCCCACCTTTCCCTGCCCCCGCCACTTCTTCGGCACTGCTCCGAGCATTCCCTGCACTATAGCTCTTCTTTCCCTGCCTGCCGAGACGCCCCGTGGTTCCCGCTACAGCTGTGGGGTTTGATACATCTCGTTTACCACCCGAGATTGTAAGGCAAGCCTTTCTTCCATCCCTGCCCGTCTCGGTAAAGCCGCCATTAACTACCGCGTGTTCCCCGAGCTGGCAGCGGAGCGCCCCCTGCAGGCGCGGGGGAATCACCGCACCCGCCCTGCCCGCCGGGAGCCAGCAGCGCCCCTGCCGGCGGTGCCCGGAACTGCATCGCAGGGGAAAAGGCCTGCGGCCCAGAGGGGCTGACGCTGGATTTGTGTTCTCTTCGGTGCTGCTGTAGTTATTGCTGTTTGCCTTATTAATGTTTGTTTGCCTTGTTATGCATTCATGGCAGTCACTCTAATCATTGTGTGTGTTTGTATTAACTGTTACAGTTGTTGCAGCACTTTGGGCTGGAAAATGAAGTATTGGGACTTGCCTAAAAGAGACAGTCTCAAGAAAAGGGGGGACTTCATAAATAACACAGAGACTAGAAATTTTCAGTTCCCCTGAAGATGCTGAATAGAGCTTTAGGGCTAACTAGCAAAAAAGATTAAAGGTATGTATAAAGGAGGATAAATGTAGCTGGAACCAGTGGAGAAAAAGATAGAGGACTACAGAGGGGTTTTTGCAAGTTACGTAACAAAAACCAATAGTGCATACCAAAGAAAAAGTTCAAAGAAAGGTCACCAGTAATACTGAAGCATTCAGTGAATATGACCATGAGACCCCCCTGTTAGATGACCTCCAGGACCAAAAAAAGACTTCCAGTTAAAGGTGAATGCATGCAAATTAGTTCTAGGGAAGTGGTGTTAGCCTATTAGGTAGGAGACACATTGTAATGAATATGTATGATCAGGATGGAATAAATACCCTGTTGTGAATTTTCACCACACACATCAGATTAAAGGAGATAGATACACTTCTGTGTGTCCAGCACTGATAAAGAATGACTGCTTTCTAACGCTTTAAATTGAAAAAACGTTTATTTCATAGCGAACATCCGAACAAACATCCTAACATCCTAATAAACATCCTTAACATCCTAAGAAACATCCTAACATCCTAATATCCTAATCTCCTAATATCAATATCGAACTCTATCCCCAAGTTTCTACAACTACATGCTTTCCCTCCCACAGTTCCCATTCTCCTAGTCTTGAAGTAATATGCAAACGGGAAGAAGAAATCAGACGAGGCCCTTCTCAGCATGCTGATTTTCAGTTCCGACGGGCCGTGGAGGATCCACATCAAATCAGATCACATGGGGGCGGTGCTGGTTGTCCCCTGCGGCCATGGCTTCATTTCCCCTCGGTGGCCGCTGTCCCAGCCCGTTTCTTCTCAGGTCATCCAGCTCTCTCCGGGGACGCTGGCGGGGCACAGGGCTTGGGGCCCTGTCCCCATCAGCCAGTCTGCGGCGCCGGCCACCTCCAGGAGCCGCATCCTCCTGCGCCTCCTGCTGCTGCCGCTGGCGCCAGCGCACCACGAAGGGATGGAGGCGGCGGCGGGGGCGGCGCGGGACCGGCCCGGGGCGGCTCTCCTGATCCTGCAGGACGCGGATGCTCCCGATGGGCCCTTGGCAGGTCGGGCAGGTGGCGGCGGCATCAGGGGCAGCCTGGGGCTGGATGCAGGCCTGGCAGAACACATGTCCGCAGGGCTCCACGGCAGCAGCGGGGCTGTGCAGGAAATCCACACAGATGCGGCACACCCGGACGGCTCGGGGCGCCGCTGGCTCCTCCCTGGCCTCCGACATTGCTGCTCCTGGAATTGACTGCTCTCAGTCTCTGTCAGGACTCAGAGGTTCCTCAGTCGCTGGAAGGACTTGAAGGTTCCTCTTCACTCACTGGCAGGACTCAGATGGTCGTCTTCACTGACTGGAGTAATTCAGAAGCTCCTCGGTCACTGGCAGGACTCGAAGGCTCCTCGGTCACTGGAGTAACTCGAAGGCTCCTCGGTCACTGGAGTAACTCGAAGGCTCCTCGGTCACTGGCGTAGCTCGGAGGTTCCTCGGTCACTGGCAGGACTCGAAGGCTCCTCACTCACTGGAGTAACTCGGAGGTTCCTCGGTCACTGGAGTAACTCGGAGGTTCCTCGGTCACTGGAGTAACTCAGAGGTTCCTCGGTCACTGGCAGGACTCAGAGGCTCCCTGGTCGCTGGCAGCACTTGGAGGTTCCTCCTCAGTCACGGGCAGACTTGGAGGTTCCTCACTCACCGGCAGGACTTGGAGGCTCCTCGGTCACTGGCAGCAGTCAGGTTCCTCAGTCACTGGCAGCACACAGCAGATGCTCGCTTGCTGGTAGCACAGAGGCTCCTCAGATGCTGGCAGCGCTTGGAAGCTCCTCAGCTGCTGTGGATCACAAGCTGAGTGTGCTGGCACTACCCAACGCTGGTGGTTATAGTTACGCAGGTGGCGTCATAATGACCATGAGTGACACGGCCTGACATCACAGGGCTCTGAGGGCCACACCCAGGAGCTCCCCATCCACAGACAGATCCTGTGGCACAAGGCCCACCTGGCAGTGGGCTGCACACCTCAGTGTTTGCCCAGATCCCTTCCAGGCGGTCCCTCCTGGTTTCCATGCCATGTGCTGGGGTCTGGGGCTGCACCTCCCCAGCGGGAGGACTCTGTTCAGCCCTTGGTTGAACTTCAGGAGGTTCCGTCAGCCCATTTCTCCGGCCTGTTGAGGTCCTTGTGGGTGCAGAGTCACCTTCTGGTGTCTCAGCAGCTCCTCCCACTGTAGGAAATTCAGCAAACTTGCTGAGGGTGCCCTGGACCCCTTTATTCAGGCCACTATCAAGAAGGAAGAGGACTGGTCCCAGTGCTGATGCCTGGGCTACACTGCTGATGATCAGCCTCTATCTCAGCTTCATGCTGCTGATCAACATCCTCGACTTAAAATCCAGTGTCAACAGTTAAAATCACTTCCTCACAGGGCAGAGCTTATTTGCAAAGTTCTGCTTCCTCCAAGCCTCCTGCTTTCTCCAAACTCATGAGAAATGTCTGGCTGATCATTTATCAGCCCCAGTGAGCATTTTCCCCTTCAAATACAGCAGCTCTGGAATACAGCAAAGGATCTGTTGAATCATTTGCCTCTTCCACCACTTTTCCTGAAATATACCTGAAACATACCTGGTATTTTCCTGAAAATACCATTGTAGCACTACACACCGACACCAGCTCTTGGAATCTTTTTGTGCCCTTTGCAAAGAGACTGAGGTTGTTTGGCAGAGACTCTCCAGGACCAGGCAATACAACAAGGCACCTCTAGGGCCCCTGCTGCTGCTGCTGCCACCATAGCCCTGCTGTGGATGGAATGGAAGAGGCTGTGATGGCAGCAGGCCACCCCAGCACAGTTATCCACCTGTAGCTGGGCAGCCTGTGCTCACAGCTCAGTCTGTCCCTGGGATTTCACCCCTCAGAGTGCTGGCTGTTTGTCCCACCTTTCCTATCACATGGCTGGAATTGGCCTAGTGCCGGCTTTTTGTGGCCTTTATGTGCAGGGCTGTAGAACTCCCCTTGGGCTCAAAGCCAAGCTCCCTGTTACATCTCATTAACCCCTTCTTTCCAAGTTCCCTTGTGCGTCCTCCTAGTACCCAGTGCAGGTGGTGGGGCACTGTCCCACTCCTCAGCTGTGATGTCCCCATCACTATCTGCTTACCCATCCCACTCAGGACAGATTTCCATTGTGGCAGCCTTGCAAGGGACCAGTTAATCCTCATGAAATGTCTTTTTAGCTGCCAGGCTCCACTCTCAGTTACACTGCAGGCACTTCTTCCCAGA
This sequence comes from Molothrus aeneus, assembly GCF_037042795.1. Lineage (NCBI taxonomy): Eukaryota > Metazoa > Chordata > Aves > Passeriformes > Icteridae > Molothrus > Molothrus aeneus. The sequence continues at coordinate 4,421,536 of NC_089655.1, read as the reverse complement.
CCTGAGTGGCACCTTGGCCACCCAAGGACACAACTTCACTTCCCCACCATGGCCCAGCCAAGCCAAAGGGTTCACCAGCTTTGCAGTGCCTCAGCCACATGATCCCTGCACACAGAAACATTCACAGGAGGAATTAGAAACATCAGTAGCTCCATGCCAGCCTATGGGAAGCAGCCCCTGGGATGAGGATGCTGGAGCCCAGGACAAAGCTCCAGGATAAGAGCAGAGGACACAGTGCCTCTGTCCAGGGACACTGGGTGCTGCCCTGGCAGCATGGCCTGGCCTCTGCTTGTCCCCAGGGCATGGCCACATTCCATCCACCATCCATCCTGGCTCCCAGCAGGTCTCTCTGCTGCCCTGGCTCGGCAGAGGAGGACAGAGCCAGTCACAAGTGGGGTTTCAGGAAGAGGAACTCGCTCGCAGGGGTCTCCCATCCCTGATAGGTTTGGAGACATCACCCCTTAGTGCCAGTGGGGGCACTTAGGGAACCCAAAATGAATTTACTGGTCCCAGTCCCAGGGCAGGAGGGGGACTGGACCCTCGTGCAGGGGAAAGGCAGTTCAAAAGGATTTAGCACCAGCTGTCCCTGGATGTTGCTGGCCCTCAAAGTCCTCATAGCTTTCCCTGTACCTTTGGTGGGCAGAGACACCATGGGTCCTTTGGGCCAGCAAATGCAGGACCCCTATCAGCACTTTCCCTTCTCTTTACTGGGCTCCACGGTCCATCCTCCATGCCCAAGGGGACTCCAGCCAAACGGGGATGGATCTCTTTGGATCATCACCTCCGTGCCGAGCACACCCGGACACGCCGCTCCCGGCACCGCCCCCGGCTCCTGCCGGGCAGCACCGAGCGCAGCCCCTGCCCGGACACAGCGAGGGAGAGCAGCGCCCAGAGAGCCTGGCAGGGCCAGTCCCTTTGTTCCTCCCACCCCAGCCTCTTCTGGCATAGCCTGGGACGATCTGGATCAAAAGTCACCTGCGAGTCCTGCCCTTGGGGCGTGCTGGCAGCAGCCAGGGCTCCCGGCCCTTCAGCTCCCCAGCTCAGCTGGAGCAGCCCTGCTGAGCTCCACAACCATGCACAGGGAGAGTTTTATCCCAGCCAGGGCTCCCGGCCCTTCAGCTCCCCAGCTCAGCTGGAGCAGCCGTGCTGAGCTCCACAAACGTGCACAGGGAGAGTTTTATCCCAGCCAGGGCTCCCGGCCCTTCAGCTCCCCAGCTCAGCTGGAGCAGCCGTGCTGAGCTCCACAAACGTGCACAGGGAGAGTTTTATCCCAGCCAGGGCTCTTTCAGCTCCCCAGCTCAGCTGGAGCAGCCCTGCTGAGCTCCACAAACGTGCACAGGGAGAGTTTTATCCCAGCCAGGGCTCTTTCAGCTCCCCAGCTCAGCTGGAGCAGCTCTGCTGAGCTCCACAGCCCAGCCCTGCACAGGGAGAGTTTTATCCCAGCCATGGGAGTCCCCTCACGGGCAGCTTTGCTCAGCCCAGCCTCTCCTGTCCTGCCCAGCCTCACATGGGGCTGTGAGTGCTGCATGGCCAGCCCTGGGCAGCTCCATCCTCCTTCCCAGCCCAGCTCCCTTGCACTGCTGGGGCTGCAGGCTGAGCCCCCAGGCCACCCCACGTACACAGGGGCTCTCTCCTAGAGATGCCAGGGGACAAAAGGGCAAACTCTTGCCACAACACCCAGCTCCTTCCTTAGAGAGCAGCCTTACTTCCATCCCAAGCTCTTCCTAACACCTGAACATCTCTGGGAACTGACTCCTCCTTTCAAACCCAGCAGGAGCCCATCAGCCTTGCTTCTGCCTCCCCCAGCTCCCCCCAGTGAGTCAGAGCCACATACCAGTGAGAACTCCATCTGCCACTACTCCCAACCTGTGCCTGCCATGGAAGCAGAATTAAACTCTTTCAGACCAGAACAGTAATTGAATCAGTTTAATATACAGTCAGCATATTGTAAATGCACTTGAAACTTACAGTATTGCTAACAGATGTGGCCATTGAGCCCAAGACCACCTTTCTAGAAAGGCACAGAGAGGTAGGAAAGTTGAGGCATTTCCCCAGATTAGTTGCAAGTGAGAAGGTGCACATAAGACCTTCCTCCTGGAAGCACCAGATCACCAGAAACTTGTGCTCTTTGAGAGGACTGCTAATGTGCTGGGATAAGTGCAGGCACCTGGAGTGACAGCCAAAGCCTCCTGCTGACCCTGATGTCAGGAAACTCGTGCTGGCTTTTGCAAATACTAGAAGAAAAAAGAAAGGGAGGGCAGAGCAGAAGAGCCTAGCTCTGTGTGCATGAAGTGTTCTTGGTGAGGCAGGAGTGAGGGAGAGGTGTGACATTGCTTTTGCCCTTGGCTGGGACAAGGAGTGTTCTGTGCATTGCTTTGGACACCACAACCACCCTGGGGTGAGTGAGAAGAAATGCTCCATCCTCCAGTATTGCCACCATAATTTCTTGCACCAGCAGGGCAAGAGCAAAGCTCTGGCCAGACCAAGCACCTGGAGTGGGGACAATGGTGTCACCAAGGATTTGGGTCATCTTCTGTGGCAGTTGAAGTGGCACCATGGTGGTGGGGGAAGCCTGGAGACTTTTGGCTCTGCAGAAGGCACTGTTCACCAGGGTGGGTGGGTGTGTCTGGAGATGCTAATTCTCAAATTTTGCATAAGGGTTCTCTTCCTTGAACAGGCCTAGAAGAGAGGAGAGATTTGTTCACACAGCAGCTCCCACAGTGGTCACAGCCAACAAGAAAACCAGTCCTGGGAAACAACTCTTTGTCATTTAAGCCTCCTCAAGCCTCCCAGCTGCAGTTCTCCCAAAACACCTGCTCTTAACTTGAGCAGTGCCCACAGTCAGCACTGTTTCACTCTTCCTTTCTGCACAAGAGGAGACATCCATAGAGAAGCTTGACCTGATGGCAAACTCCTCTCCCAGGCAGTCCAGGTAAAGCAGCCTGCCTAATCTTCCAGAGTGCTCCCTCTGCACACCCCTTCTGTCAGACTGGACTTAACAAGCAGAAAGCCCAGACCCAAATTAAATTAAAACTGTTCTTAGACTTGCTTCCCTGCTCCAGCATTGAGACTAGGAAGCAGCAAGGCAGGGTATGGGGCTGGCTTTTGGGCTAGCAACAAGCCATGTGCCGTGCTGTTTGCTGCTTTCCCAGCTCAGCACTTTTGAGGAGCAGCCACAAAGGACAAGATTGCAAATTGGGGTCAGGCTGCAGCAAGACAGCCCTGACATGGCAAGACAGGCCCAGAGCACAGCTCTTCCACGGGAAGATGCTTCCCATCCAAGAGCTCCTTCAGGCACAGCTTTGCCTGCTCTTTCTTCCCCAAAGGAGCCTGCCCATCCAGAGGCCCTGGATCTGCCTAACCTGGACCTGCAGCAGGCAGCAGTTGCAGGCAGAGAAAGGTCTCTAGTATTCCCTACAACCCCCCCAAAGCCAGAGACCACCAAATGCAGCTTGCATGACCCCAACTGCCCCACAGCCAGACACTGGCAGAGCCCCTGGCAGCCCCAGTACAGAGCAACTGGCTGTTCCCTGCTTCCTTCCAAGCTGATGTTCCCCTCAGCTAGGTCCAAACCTGGCCCAGGTCTGTGGGACTCACTGTGCACTCCCATGCCCAGGGGACTGAGACACCACTGCTGGCACAGAGGACCAGAGGGACTGGGGTGGGATTGGTGCCTGCTCTGTGCTCCTGCAGCTGTGGCCATTCTGATTCCTACCTGGCCCCACACCCCAGGCTGCTGGCTCACCACAGGGCTACTGGAGGGCTATGCCTGAAGGGTAACAGCATCATGATGGTGCTGTGTCTGCCAGCTTCTGCTTCTCCCCTCCAGTCAAGCTCCATCAGCTTCTCCCACAGGGTAAGCTTGGAGGACACATTCTGGGGAACATTATACACTTCCTCTTCCCTGCCTAGGGAAAATAGCCCTGTGTGGGCTCACACACCATGAGCCCAGCATCTCTACACTTACTCTGGGCCAAGAGAAGCAGGGACCATGTTTTCCCTGCTGGCCAGGTCTCATCTACAGCTGTGACCATGGCAAGGAGCACAGTTACAGAGGCTGCTTCATCTAAAGCTTAGTTTGCATCACTCATGTCAGCACTGTACCGTATTTTCTTCGGATTTCATCATGCCGTGATTTCATCTCCGCTCTCCTGCGAGAGGCAAACAGAAAAGCCATGAGTCAGTAATTGCTGATACAAAAGGGAACAAAAAGAGCCAGAGCTCCTTGCTTGTTCCCAACCAAGGGAGCTCCAGGCTGGCAGGTTTGCTCAGCCTCCCACCTCAGGGAGGCTCTGGGGACCAGCAGAGCAGCCCTTGGGGAGCTGCACACACAATACTTGTGATGCTACATCCACGAGTCACCCCAGCATGACATTCCTAATGAGGCTTAAGTGTGAGCTGGGGCTGAAGCAGCCACTGACTGCATGTGCTGAGCCCCATGTGCCTCCTGGCATGACGTTTGATGGCACAGACAGGAGCCAAATCATCCTGCATCCTCAGGGCCTGTGGTACAAACTCACCTCTCCTCCTGCCGCACTCGCCTCTTCTCCCGCTCCCTGGCTGCTCTCTCGTCATCCTTGTCTGGCCTGGTAGACAAAAAAAACCCCTCAGTGCTCTCAGCACTCAGTTCTGCAGCAGCACATGGCTGCATCTGAGCTGCCCCACGATCAGGGGACCCCCCCAATACTTGCTTTTTGCTCTTCTTCTTGCAACAGCAGCAGCAGCAGCAGACCCCCAACATGATCACAAGTGTTCCTCCCACCACGGACATTGCAATGATCAGGGCTTCAAAGTTCACTGAAGGATTTGACAAAAACATGTTTAGCACACATGGACACATCTGCCTGGGGTTACAATATAGGATCACAGGATCATTAATGTTGGTAAAGCACTCAAAGATCATCAAGTCCAACTGTTCCCCCAGCACTGCCAGGTCTTCCAGTAAACCATGTCCTCAAGGGCAACAGATCTGTGTTTTTCAAATGATTCCAGGGATGGTGACTCTACCACTGCCCTGGGCAGCCTGTTCCACTGTCTGACCACCCTCTGAGTGAAGAATCTTTTTCTTACTAGAACCTAAACCTCCCCTGGTGCAACTCGAGGCCATTTCCTCTTATCCTACAGCCATTTTCTCTTGAACATAGAGCTACTGTCACCAGCAGCTTCAGTGACTGGGCTGTAGATGTGCAACCACCTGGGAAAGCAAATGGACATTGTTAGCTGCAGATAACAGTTGCCTGATGTATACCAATGAAGATATAGCAAGTGTTGGTACCCACAAATAAACACCAGCTGAGCACATGTCCCTGCTAACAGGAGTGCTCAGTTACTGGCTGCAAAGAAAGACAAGGAAAAATGCACTCAGGTCAAACTCCTCTGGCAGAAACAGGAGCAAAGCTATCTTAATCACTAATCCAGGTAAAAAGTAACCATCAAGGGAAAAAACCCAACAACTGAAGGGTTCAGGGCCAAGGAAGGATCTCTGACAGGGAGGAATTACTGTCCATGGGAGCCAGCCTCAGAAGTCATCTCTGATGAGATGAGCACTTTGAGGTGTCTGAAGTCCTTGGGCAAGGGAGAAACTGAAACAAAAGCTGTTGGGATTTATCAGCTTGGGGGCAGCAGTGCTGCTCAGGCAGCTGAAGGCCAAGTCCTCCTTCCTGCTCCTGACTGCCATGTCTCCCCAGGGCTGGGGGGCTCTGCTTGCCCACACAGACATCAAAGCCTGCTGGAACATGGTGAGGCAGCAGCCACGAGCCCTGGTCCCTGCTCATCCTGCTCAGCTCCTGCAGTAATGGCAGTAGAGACACCGGCCAAAAATGACACATCTAGATGCCAAGGATTTCAGGCCACAACAAAGAGGAGTTTCTTCCAAGCGTGGTTCGGGCTGTTCAGAGACTTGTGCCTGTGGAAATATTTGTTTAGGAGCCACTTTGCACACAACAGCCAGGCTACAGAAATCTCGGTGCATCTGAACCTGCTCAGAGCATGTTTGAAGGTCATTTAGTCCAACTCCCTGCCATGGGCAGGGACATCTTTCACTAGACAGGCTGCTCACAGTCCTGTCCTGCCCTTGAATGTTCCCAGGGATGGGGCATTCACCATCTCTCTGGGCAGCCTGTGCCAGTGCCTCATCACCCTCATTGTAAGAGACTTTTTCCTTTTATTTGTTCTCAATAGATCCTCTTTTAGGTACTCAGCTTTAGCTGACTTCACCACTGAAATTGTCTTCAAAGCCTGCAGCAGCATCAGTGCTTCTGAAAGCCTTTTGGGGTTTCAGGATGAGCCTGGGGTTCAGCTCCCCCCTTCCCACACAGAGAGGTCTGTGCAGAGCACCAGGCACTCCTCCAGCCGATGACAGACACTAAGTCACACACACCAAAAATGCAGAATCACATAAGAGCTAATCTCCCACAGGACTAATCTCCTCACAGCAAGTTTTGCAAGCCAAGGAATGTGATCTTTTATAATGAAACCTTTTGTGAAGCTACTCACATCAAAACTAGTATTTCAAGGACTTACAGAAGTTTCAGAAAAGCATACCACAGGGCTCACAAAGAGGAGATTCTTCCTCCACAAGCATAAGAGCAGTTTGAACGCCTGTGGGCAGACAGGAGAGCCCAGCCTCGAGCATAAAAGATGACAGGCCATGGCAATTCAGCTCCAGGCTCCTCATCAAGGGGGTGGATAAGGGCAACCACTCCCCAGCTTGCTTCCTTCCTGCTCCAGCCCCCAAAAGCTGGTTCCTATCTGAGCATGAACATGCACTAAGCTTGGTCTAAACAAGCCACCAATCTCTCCAGAAATCCTCCAGAAAACAGAGCAGCAGGGAGGAGAGGCAGCTGTCCATCAGAAAAAGCTCCCAGAGGAGACCTGCATGTGCAGGGGTAGTTTTAGAGAAGGTTTTTTCTCAGGTGGGTAAGAGCTGAGCAGAAGCACAGTACACTCAGCACTAGAAGCACACACAGGCTCCCAGAGAAGTCACCACACCTCTGGTTCCAGGAGCCCACCTGGGACAGCAGCCACGTGAAGAGCCAGAAGCAGAGCACAGAGTGACATGCCAGCTGCAGGGAAGAGATCTTCTTGGACTCAGACACCAGGAAGGGCTGCACAGGCCCACACAGAACCTTCCACTCCTGTTCCCAGGCGCCAGCCACGTCTGGAGCCTCCATCACACCACAGCAGAAGGGATGTATTTTGGAGCAGCTAAATCCTCACGGGTCCTACTTGCCAGAAGGCAGGAACTGCTCATACTCTGCTTCCCCGCCCACACTTCAGCAAGTTAGCAGAACCTTGACTGCCTTCAGCCTGTCACTGCTGCACTGGCAGCGACATGGGAGGCAGGGGAACCTCCCACAGCAGCAGCCCAGGCTGGCACTTACCCCAGCAGACTCCCCAGCGGGCAGAGCGGAGCTCACACAGGTCAGCCGGGGGGAGGATCCTTCTGACAGGGTACTCCATGCACCTCCTGCTGCTGGCACACCACAGGCACTAGGAGACAGGGACCAGGCAGCACAGAGTTACTGCTGCACTGCCAGTGAGCCACGCTTTGCCCTGGCAGCCACAGCACTGGGCCACCTCTGCTGGTACCACCCAGCAGACACAGGGTGCTCAGGAGTAAGAGCTGTGTCAGCACAGATCACACCAGGAGAGGGGAGTGCAGAGTTAAAGATGCTGAGAGTCCTTCTCCTGGCTTAGAATTGTAGACTGTCCTGAGCTGGAAGGGACTCAAAGATCATTGAGCCAACTGCTGGCCCTGCCCAGGACAGCCTTAAGAATCCCACCATTAATAACACAAATCCTTTACATCTATTTTTGGGATAAGAAGAAAGCCTTTGAGACACTCCACACACACAAAGCTAATGAGCAGGACAGGTGTGCATGTGCCCAGCTGTCACAGACATCTTTTATGAAAAATCCTTTCCTTAGGATTTTTCCTCCTGAGAAGCTGAGAGACCTCAGGAACAAAATATAACCAATGGTTATCTGCTGCTGTGGAATGCAACAGGTGGATCTTTAATTGGCCCATGTTGGTTGTTTCTAATTAATGGCCAATCACAGTCAGCTGGCTCAGACAGAGAGTCCGAGCCACAAACCTTTGTTATCATTCCTTCTTTTTCTATTCTTAGCCAGCCTTCTGATGAAATCCTTTCTTCTAGACTTTTAGTATAGTTTTAATATAATATATATCATAAAATAATAAATCAAGCTTTCTGAAACATGGAGTCAGATCCTTGTCTCTTCCCTCATCCTCAGACCCCTGTGAACACGGTCACACCCAGCCACTACAGACCATCTGCAGAGCTTTGCATGCTCCTCTCCTGGTGGCTCCAACCCCCAAGCCCAGCATTCAGTAGGGTTTGGTCAAACTGGTTCTGGTTACATCAGCTCCAAGATCTGACTCAAGTTCAAGTTTGCTGATATCTGTGATAAGGCAGCAGGGACTGGCAGGACACCAGTACACATCCTGCACCCACCCAGTGCCACAGCCCAGCTGCTGGAGGGAAACCTGACCAGCCAGCCCTGCCCACTCAGTCCCTTCTCCAAGCCCATCCATCAGGAAGCAGGTCAGCAATTCCATTACTGTAATCAAAAAGCACACAACAAAACCCACCCAGTTTCTAGCAACCTCTTTCCAGAGCACCAGAGAGGGACTGCCCTCTCACCCTCACAGCTGGGTGGAATTTGCAGCATGTCTGGGACAAGGGACTAGCCCTGCTTCCAGGAAGGAAACTTTTTCAGGTGTGGTGAGAGGTTGGGAGTCTCACTGCTGCTACTCACAGTGACATTTTTCAGGCATTCTTCACAGCTCCTGTTCGTATACTGGCGACAATCTGCAGGAAGGAAAAAAGACACCTCAGGACTTTGAAGAACTTCAGTGGTTTAAAACTCTGGGTTCCTCCAAGCCTGCTCCTGCCCACCACTGGGCCAGCAGCAGTGCATGCTGCTGCTGCAAGAGCCACCAGCTTCAGCATGTGCTCTGCGTCACGGTGGGAAGCCCAAATGCAAGGCAAGTTCTGCCTTGCTCTGCTGACAAAGCCCTAAACTGTGAGTTCCTCTCTTGGGTTTTATTTCCCTAAAAGCCTGAGCATCAGCTGTGACAGTAGGGCAGCCAAGGGACACAACCAAGGGACACAGTAGGTCTGGAGGGACCCTGTGAGGATGAGGGCAAGCAGCTCAAGCAAACAAGCCCCAGAAGTTGCCCCAAACAAGACACAAGTTGCTACCAGGAGAAGTAGAGGAGCACATGGGGACACACAGAGCTACAGATCCTGCAGGAAGCCTCCTGCTGCACCCTACCCCAGCCAGTTCATCCAAATCTTCCTTCAGCAGGACACAGTCCAGGCAATGGGAGCAGCACTGCAGCCAAAATCTGTGCTCATGTTCAGAACCTGTTTCCACCCCCTCCTCTTTCCAGACCCAGGTTCTACAGACACAGGTGGCTCTCAGGACCAGAGCCACCATGGATGAAGGCACCCAGCTGGGCAGGGGAATGGATAAAGTCTGAACACAGGACAAGCTGGCCCCATTCTGAGCTTAGCTGCATCTCCCAGCAGTGCTCCTGGAAAACGTCTTCCTACAGGATATTCACCTGCAATTCATTGGTGTGCCTCCCCAGATCTGGAGGGAAGGTGCTTTGCCAAGCCTCAAGAATGAGACATTTAAAACTGACTCCTGCTTAAGAGTCTAAGCAGAAGTCTGTTTGACAGTGGTTTAAAAGGAAAACTCAATTTGCCTGAACACTCACTGCTGGCTGAAGGATCATTGCTTTGCAGTGTCGTAATCAGGAAAAAATCAATCCCAGAGGTGCTTGTTTTCCACTCTCACAATCAGCAAAGCTGGATTTTCTCCCTCCAGCTGGCAGGAACCCTCAGCTATGACCCACTGTCAGCAGTCACATGCTCTGTATAGCCTTCCAAACAACTGGGCAATTGATTAACATAGCTCAGATAAGGGTGTTTACACACCAGAGAGGCTGAGATTGCAGGTTTTAAACACTCTGAAGCTGCATCTTCCCTATTTCTTCAACTGAGGCTGGAAAAACACAGCGGTGCCTCTGCTGCTCCAGTGCTGCTCTTTACCAGGAGTCACAAAACACCCTCCCACACCACAGGAGGCCAGTGGTGGGCAAAAGTAGAACTTGTGGTTTTAAATAGGTTTTGCTTTCCCCCAGGACATCCCCTCTCCCTGGCTTGGGGCATCATCCTCCAAGTCATTAGGTCAAAGGCAGTGAATTACAGCTGTTTGGGAATGGACTGCTTCGAGGACACCACAGCCCTTCAGGATTTGTCCCAATGTCCCATCTCAGGTGAGCAGACAGCTCACATGGCATGGCATAGGAAGCCCTGCACTCCTCAGGGACAGAGACACGACAGCAGCTCTTGCTGTGCTAGAACCCCCCTGGGTAATGCTTTTGACAGCTGGCTACAGGAGGAGTGAAGTGAATGGAGAACAGCTCCTGGCTTGGAAGAGGGGGCAGACTTCTTAGGACACACTGAAGGCAGTCATCCCCACCCTTTGCTACAGCTTCTTCTCCACCTGGTGCAGCACCTCTGGGGGCTCTGCTCCATCCCCAGCCACTAAGGAGGAGCAGCCGGACACCCGTCCATATCCAACAACACCCATCTTCTTCCTGGTCTGAGGCTGCCCAGCCACTGTCCCACACCCTCCAAAGGGCCATCAGCAGGAGCTTGGCTGCCCCCTGGTCAGGGAAAGTCAGCAGCTCTCTCACCTCAGCTGTTATCATCACTAAATCATGGAATCATAGAATGGTTTGGGTAGGAAGGGCTTCAAGCCTACCATAGGCAGGGACACCTTCCACTATCCCAGGCTGCTCCCAGCTCCGTCCAACCCGGCCTTGGACACTCGCAGGGATGGGGCAGCCACAGCTCCCCCGGGCATGGAAGTCCCATTGCAGTGGAAGCCGGAAAAGCGGCGAGCAAAGCTCCACTTGCAGCACCCACCCAACTTTCCCGACTTCAAGGGGACACACGGGGCTGCACTGGGTCCCGCCCTGCGGAACTGCCACCGAGGGACACGGCCATCCCTCACTGCCCACAGCCCCTGACCAGCTGCTACCGGCCTGCTTGCCGCCCCTGCACCCCACAGACACGGGCTCCAGAGCCACTGCCCGCCCGGGATTTTGGGGCGCTGTGCGAGGATCACCGGCCGCCGCCAGCCCCACGGCGGGGCCGCGGTCACCGCTTACCTCCGGCCGCCTCCTGCGCGGCCACGGCGGCGGGCAGCAGGGCCAGGGCCAGCGCGCAGAGCGGCAGCGCCGGGGCCATGGCGGAGCGGGCCGGCACCGGGGGCGGCCCCGCCGCTATGTAGGGCCGGCCGGGGGCGGGCCGGGGGCGGCCCCGCGGGCCGGCGAGGGCCGGGGGCGGCGGGCGGAGCAGCTGTCACGGGGGAGAGACCTCCGGGGTTGTCGGAGCTTACCGGGATTCTCCGGCCCTTACCCTTACCGGGGACCTGCCGGCCCTTACCCTTACTGGGGACCCGCTGGACCTTACCGGGACCCACCGACTCTTACCGGCGATCCTCCGGCCGTTACCGGGACCCGCTGGCCCTTGCCCTTACTGGGGACTCGCGGGACCCCTACTGGGACCCCGCCGGCCTTTACCCGTACCGGGACCCCGCCTGCCCTTACCCTTACCGGGACCCCGCCTGCCCTTACCCTTACCGGGGACCCGCCTGCCCTTACCCTTACCGGGGACCCGCCTGCCCTTACCCTTACCGGGACCCGTCGGCACTTGCCGTTACCGGGGACCCGCCGGGCCCTTGCCCTTACCGGGACCCACCGGCCCTTGCCCTTACCGGGACCCCGCCGACCCTTACCGGGACCCCGCCGACCCTTGCCATGACCGGGACCCACCGGCCCTTGTCCTTACCGGGGACCCGCCGGGCCCTTGCCCTTACCGGGACCCGCCGACCCTTGCCATGACCAGGACCCCGCCGACCCTTGCCATGACCGGGACCCACCGGCCCTTGTCCTTACCGGGGCCCCGCTGGGCCCTTGCCCTTACCGGGACCTTCCGCATCCGCGGCCGCCCGCAGGAGGGGGCCGGACCCCCGCGGGAGGAGGAGCGGGAGAGACCCGGCCTTTCCACAAGCTCCCCGGTAAATCACTCCGGGAAACCCACCCCAAAGGGTCCCGCATCCCTTCCCGCACCAGTTCATCGATCTTTACAGCACGGAAGTGTGTTAATGGGAAAATAAATATTAGTGCTCATGACACACCGCGGTGTGATGGGGTAGTGGAGTTTTATTGAAGACTTTGGGATTGTTTGTGCTGAAGTGAAACAAACAGGCTGGCCCTGAAGAGAAGGATTTTGCTTTTGGAGGCTTAGAGCAGTCCCTGAGGGCTAAAGAACAGCTTTATCCCTGGAATGACCAAGGTACCACAGCATCCCAGGCTCTGAGACCCTCCCAGGCTGGTCTGGTGTCACAGCTCAGTCACTGCAGCCAGAGGGACTCAAGGACACCTGGATCCATGGACGAGCAGAAACAGAGCAGCTTTGCCAAGTTTTACTGTGACTGGAGATCTGTTAGTGTGGGTGTCAGTGCTCAGTCAATTTGTGTTGTACCCGAGCATGGGATGGACTAAAGAACCTCATAAAAAACCCCACCTGGGTGCCCTGATTTGGCTGGGACATCTCACACCCATGAATAAATACTGACACTTTGTAATTCCAAGCTTTGCATCCCAACCTGGCACCTGGGTCACCACTGGCCAGGCATGAGTTTTGTGCTAGGAGCTCCCTCCTGGGCAAAGCCCTGGCCATACACCCATGTGTTCCAACATTCAAGACATGAGAAGCTGCATCAATATAAATAAGGATTTTCACATGCTGTAGGTCAATAGTGAGCTGGGCCCTGCCCTGGCATCCCCAGATGCCCCCCTCGAGGAGCAGGCAGCCTGGCACAGGCAGTGGGATGCTGAGATGTGAGTTACCCTGGCACTGTGGCCAGAGCCTCCCTTGGGTTTAGGCTGAGGGACTGAGCACTGCAGGGTGTTTCTCTCTGGGAAAGCTGGCTGGGTTTTGCAGGGCAGGTGAGGGGTACTGTGAAGGTACCTGTAGGTGAGGATGGGAGGCAGCTCTGCAGAGCAAAGTGTGGGTGCCAGGGAAAAGCTCTGGCTTGGAGAGTCACTGACCCCTCGGCATGGAGGCAGCTCAGGGAGCAAGAAGAGAATATTTTAGATTGCCCTAAACAAAATGAAGAAGATAACCAATATTTTTCAGCAAAACCCCAAAGAAAGCAATCCTCTATCTTGAACAAACAGTGACACTGGCCACCCCTGCATCGTGGAGCTCTCCATCCATCTGCTCAGAAAGCTTTGTCCTCCCTGCTGTGTTCTTGGTGTCCTTGAGAGCCAGATGGGCTGGCTGCTGGTGACAGAGCTCCTGCAGGCTGGGAGCGTGAGTGGCCAAAGGCGCTGAGGGTTCGCATGTTGGGGAAGATGAAACAGGAAAGCCTTAGAAATATGATTGGCTGGCAAAAGATTTTGAGAATATGGAAACTATAAGCGAGATTGAAATGAAAGCAAACTTTGAGATCCTTTAGTCACTGAACAACTGGAAAACAATGGTGTGGCTGGCTGAAGGTAATCCCCTTTTGATGGAACAACACCCTCTGCTTGCAGGCAGGCCCAAGGGTCAGAGCAGACCCTGCCAGCTTGGCAGAAGGGGCCAAAGAGGAGTTTTTAGGGTTTAAAATGTAACACAGTATGGTAATGTAATGATTCTTATAGGCTGTATGGAAATGCTATAGGATTTGTATCCTGTATTAGATTGGTTAGTGAGAATCAGAATATTCAACACAGAAGAAGATTTATGGTATTTTCATGGGAACCTCACTCTTTTACCCTTTTACGCTCTTACCTTTTTACTCTCTTTCCCTCTCATCCTCTCTCCCCCTCTCTTCTCTGGGGCCTGCTCTGAGCTGTGCCTGGCAGCTCCCAGCAGGGCCCTGCACCCAGGCCCTCTGCAATGAGCCCCCAGTTCCTGCCCTGGCTGCAGAGATCTCTGCTCTCCGTCCATCCCCCCGTCCCAGCCCCCGGCTCCCCCAGGGCTGCACGGGGCTGAGCCGGGCTGTGTGTGTGACACTGAGGTGCGTTCCTTCCTCTTCCTCCCTCCGCCACAGGCGAGCGCTCTGCTGCCAGCAGCCGGCTGTGCCTGTGCCTCACATCTTGGCAGCTCCTCAGGAGAAACACGGGGCTCTTCACGTGTGATGGGCACTTGGGCTGTCAGAGACATGGGAGCTGTGTGTTTGCTGCTCTGAAAGCAGCTGGTGCTTGAAGCTGGGCAGGCACTAATAATCACCCTGGTGTTTGCTGGCACAGGGGAGTCTCCCTGAAGCCCTCTCTGGGGCTGAGCAGTGCCCTGACACCAGAGTCACTGCTGGATGCTTTGGGAAGCAGGAGGAAGCACCAACTGATCCATTTCTGTTTGCAAAGCTCTTCATTCCTTTGTCCTGGGTCTCTCCCTGAGGTGACACCTGGACTACAAATCACCCCAGTGGCGTGGGCAGGGACCCAGGCAGCAGGAGCAGGCAAGGAAAGTCAGGGGAGACCAGAGCACCACTCTGATCCCAGTGGCCTTTCCTCTCCCTCTCCTTATTTGTCTCTGAAGGGGATTTTCAAACCCTTCAAGATGGCCTCAAGTGGTTTCCAAGGCGACGGTGCTAGAGTCATCACTGCCATGGAAACCCTCTCTTTGGCATCATATAAATATTTCCCTTGAAGGAGGCTGGATGAGTGGGCGATGCACTATTTTCTAGCACTCCCTGGCTGCAACAGGACAACCTCCAGGAGATGGGAGGGAGCTTGGGAGGTTAAAATTAGCTTGCCATGCCGGCCAGCAATGGAAAGAGGTGATTGCTGATGTTTCAGCCCAAAACCTGGGGTTATTTGTGTCAGCAGGATCCAAATGAAATAGATTTACTCTGTAGGGAGACAAAAACGAGGAAAAAAAAGGCAGGGAGGAAGTAAAGTTGAAAACTTGTGCTTTTTTTGCTGTTCTTCAGAAAAACTTCTTAAAGTTTTCCCTTTAATGCCAATCCCACATTCTCTTGGGTCAGAGGGGACTGAAAACACCGGCTCCTCCATGCTGGGAGCTCCTGGGTCAGCTCAGAAATCCCTGCTGGCTGCTGAGAGCTGGCATGGGGGGTGACAGCCACGTGCTGGGCTGGTGTCCATGCAGGGCACTGGCAATGCTGCTGGCAGCCCCTCCAGAGCTGTGCCCTGGGGCTGGGCACAGCCAGAGCTGGGCTGCTGTCCATGCAGGGCACTGGCAATGCTGCTGGCAGCCCCTCCAGAGCTGTGCCCTGGGGCTGGGCACAGCCAGAGCTGGGCTGGTGTCCATGCAGGGCACTGGGAATGCTGCTGGCAGCCCCTCCAGAGCCGTGCCCTGGGGCTGAGCATCCTGGCTGGGCAGAGCTGGAGGGGATGCTGGGCTGCAGCCCTTGGCAGAACCAGTGGCCCTTAGGGGACAGCACAGCTCCAGAGAGTGTTTTGGGGTTCCTGTCCCACTGCCTATGCTCAGGGTGCAGGCAGACACCTCTCCCTGTGCTCCTGTAAAGGTGCTGGTGAGTTGATGAGACAGAAGGGAGGCAATTAAAAGCAAAGCAAAACACCTCAGCCTTGAATATGCTGCCAGGAGAGGGTGAAGTACTCCAAGACCCCCATCTGCCTGCACCCTGAGCATAGGCAGTGGGACAGGAACCCCAAAACACTCTCTGGAGCTGTGCTGTCCCCTAAGGGCCACTGGTTCTGCCAAGGGCTGCAGCCCAGCATCCCCTCCAGCCCTGCCCAGCCAGGATGCTCAGCCCCAGGGCACAGCTCTGGAGGGGCTGCCAGCAGCATTGCCAGTGCCCTGCATGGACAGCAGCCCAGCTCTGGCTGTGCCCAGCCCCAGGGCACAGCTCTGGAGGGGCTGCCAGCAGCATTGCCAGTGCCCTGCATGGACACCAGCCCAGCTCTGGCTGTGCCCAGCCCCAGGGCACAGCTCTGGAGGGGCTGCCAGCAGCATTGCCAGTGCCCTGCATGGACACCAGCCCAGCACGTGGCTGTCACCCCCCATGCCAGCTCTCAGCAGCCAGCAGGGATTTCTGAGCTGCCCCGGGAGCTCCCAGCGTGGAGGAGCCGGTGTTCTCATAAACAGAGACGTCTGCCTTCAGCACCGGGGCCAAGCTCCGAGCAGGGACAGGCTCTGCAGAGGGCGTCTGCGCCCGGGCTGCTGCTGTAAACACCTCCTGTCCCCGAGCAGATGGCTCCTCTCACATCCCTGCTGCAGGCAGATACCAAAGGGCTTTCCTGACAAACAAAGCACGGCCGCCTGCAGCCCTGGAGCGCTTCTGGCTTTCCTGGAAGAAGGGGATGCTCCCTCCTTGTCGCACTGCCCAGGCTATTTTTAGACCTGCATAGCAACCAGAGGATGGGGAGACACGGTGTCCCCCTGCCACCCTCTCACCTGCTGGCTGCTGGCCTTTGGCAGGGGCTGGGGATGAGTGTGGGGTGCTGGCTGGGCTGGAGGAGAGGGGTTCCAGCTGATCGCCCCCCAGCACCACCCCAAAAAGTCTCCCAGGAGGCACAGAGCTGCTCCAAGACCCACTTGCTTTCCCCACTCCAGAAGGTGCTGCCAAGGAAATCTGGAGACCAGCAAGGTCAGGCCCCAGCACCTGCTTTCTTCTTTCTCCCTTTAGAAAAAAATAACAACCCACCCTAAATCCAGAGCAAACAATTAAAATGTTCCAGTTGCTGGCTCAGAGCAGCGATCCCAGATAAAACCCCAAGGATCTGCCAGCTAAAAATAGCCTGAGCCCCATAAATTAAACAAAAGCTTTTTGCTGGGCTCTTGGAAAGCCAGTTCCAGTGCAGTTTTCTCTATGTAAGGTATAACTCTAATGGTATTTGTTATTATTAGCCCTACCTCCCCCGTGTCACCGACCTTCCCAGCACCATTGTTTAGGAACAGGAATTTTACAGAGCCAGACTTCTTCCTCCTGGCAGCTCCTCTGCTGGAGTGGGATCCCACCTCAGCCACTTTCCTGCCTTTTTATATTAGTTTAAACCTTTTTTTTTCCCTTTCGGGCAACTGATTATTTGATACTAAGACATTCTATGTTTTGTAGGGCCACCCTCATTTAAGGCCTGTATCAAACATCTGCTTAATTTCTATCCCTATCAGCTGTCCTGGGAGCTGTGGACCCTTAAATAAATTCCTGCTTGGAATGCAAATGTATTGGGCAGCCTTTGGTGGACACTGTGCAAGCCAGCATGCATGTAGGGGCTTGTCTCACCTCCTTTCTGTCATCAAGCCCATTAACAATATTTCCTCCTATTATATTTTATATATATGTGATGTTATACAGCCAACAACTTACAGCTTTCTGGGAGTTTTCTCCTCCAACCCTTTAAAGAGCTTCCAGCATCCCACTGCCTCAAGCACACGTGGCCAGCTCATGAGGATGAGTTCTCTCCAGTCCTTCTCCAATGCTTTTTCCCAGCACTCCATGCTGGCTGTGAGGAGCACATCCAACACCTGCTTTCCCATCCCAGATATTTAGGCTTTGTTGCTTTTTCTATTGGCTTTTACAAAAGTATTTCACTTACTGCACTGGGAGCAGCTGCATCCCAAAACCCAGCTGAGATCCCTTGCTCCATCCTCGTGCTGGACTTCAATTTTTTTGCTTCACTTGCCAGTAGTTCTGTGGCTGAGTAATCCAGCCCACATCTCCAAGAGGTGTGAGCAGGGCTGGCAGCTCAGAAAATCCACACTGCCTTTCCCAAGTGAAAGCACCATCTCCTTGCTGAGTTTTTCTCAGCTTTCCATCCCAGCAGCAGGACTGGCTCTTCTGAAACCACCCAGCAAACTTCTCCTTGCTGAGCTGTGTGTGACTGAGTTTCCACAGGTGCCACCCACTTGGTGTGTCCCAAATTTTTTGGCTCCCTGCAATGTTTTTTAGGCTGTCAGACCTTTCTGGGCAGGGTGTGAGGAGGAGGACATCTCGTCTGGTTCCTGCTCAAGGGCTGGAGACAGCCTGAGTGCTCTGCACCCACATCTGCTCCACCCTCAGGACCATTCAAGGATGTGCAGGAGGAAGGGTGATGTTCCCATCATCCCACCATGGCCTTGGGTTTGTAACTGTGTTTGTAAACATGCCTCTACCTGCCCCCTCAGCAGGGCACAAAAAAAAACCTCAACATGCTATTTTAAGTGAACTCAAACCAAAGGAAAAAAAAAAAAAAAAAAGAAGTCAACTCTGAGGCTGTCATGTCTATATTTAGTTGGAACTTTTCTGTCCAGGATTCAGACTCTATTTGGAAACCCTGTGCCTTGGCATGCAGCCAAGCATCTCAGTTTTATACAGTAATCCCTCAGCATATGGCAAACGTTTCTCTTCTCCTGGTGGCTGCAGCAGCAGCAGCCTGGCATGGAGGGGTTTAAGCTGAACCCAAGATAAGCTGTCTGGCTGAGGATTCACATCACAGACCCAAAAAGTCTTTTAATAGCAACATCTTTTGGAGGAAAAAATCACTCAGAGTGCCCCTACCCCAGGCCCCAGGGCCAGGAGGGCATTTTTGGGGTGCAGGCCTTGGGGCATTTCTACTGGCTGCTGGTCTGGGGTGATGGGGATGGAGATATGGCACATGCCAGGTCACATCCCCAGGTCTCCCTGGCTGCTTCAGCTGTCAAGGTGGGAAACAGCTTCTGGCTTGTTTTGCCTCTCTCCCCACTGAAAATGTAATAAAATTCCCATCCATTATTCTGAGATTTCACATGCCAGGACTTCTGGGATTGACACAAATGTTGCCCAGTGCATGGTGTAGTTCCCAGTATGTGTTTTGTCCCTGACGGTATTTCAGTGTCAACAATTTTGTCCTGACACCTACAGGTGTCTGACTGATGTTTGGGGAAGCAGCATCCTTGTGAATCCTGCTCCTCTCCTCTCCTCTCCTCTCCTCTCCTCTCCTCTCCTCTCCTCTCCTCTCCTCTCCTCTCCTCTCCTCTCCTCTCCTCTCCTCTCCTCTCCTCTCCTCTCCTCTCCTCTCCTCCCTTTCAGATTAAACAAGTCTTGTGACAGCACCTCTCATGAAAACTCAAGAAACCTCTCATGAAGGTAGCTGAGAGTAAACTTGCAGATTCTGAGTGCCATGCACATTTCCCCACTCTGTGGCAGATGTGGAACAGGGAGAGGCAGAAGCCAGATGAGAAAAGGTGATCACACAGTTATTTATACAGCCCTTCCAAATATTTGAGGCTTGTGACACGCGTGATGATGTATAACAAAAATATCTCCTTCAAAAACCTTCCAAGTTAAATCCCACATCCGTATTTGAATTCAGGAGTTGAAGGGATTTAGGGAAGTGTACACTTGCAGTGATTCTTATCACTGGCAGTGAGCAGCTCTCCAGCCAGCCCTCACAGACAGTGCCCAGGGCTGGGGACAGAGCTAAAACCCTGCACCATGACCCTGGGGAAGGGGAGCCTCAGTGGGGACAACAGGCTGGGCCACCTGTGGGAATAACACAGAGGGGAGGTGTTGGGGAAGATGAAACAGGAAAGCCTTAGAAATATGATTGCCTGGCAAAAGATTTTGAGAATATGGAAACTATAAGCGAGATTGAAATGAAAGCAAGCTTTGAGATACTTTAGTCACTGAATAACGGGAAAACAATGATGTGGCTGGCTGAAGGTGATCCCCTTTTGATGGAACAGCACCCTCTGCTTGCAGGCAGCCCCAAGGGGCAGAGCAGACCCTGCCAGCTTGGCAGAAGGGACCCAAAGAGGAGTTTATAGGGTTTAAAATGTAGCACAGTATGGTAATGTAGTGATTCTTATAGACTGTATGTAAATGCTATAGGAATTGTATCTTGTACTAGATTGGTTAGTGAGAATCAGAATATTCAACACAGAATATTTATGGTATTGTAACAGGAACTTTACTCTCTTACTCTTCCTTGCTCTCTCATTTTCTCTTTACCACGCTCTTGCCTTCTCTCTCTGAGCTGTGCCTGGCAGCTCCCAGCAGGGCTCTGCACCCAGGCCCTTTGCAATGAACCCCAAATCCCAGCAGGCCCCTGCACCCAGGCCCTTTGCAATGAGCCCCCAGTTCCTGACCTGGCTGCAGAGATCTCTCATGTCCATCTGTCCTGACCATCTCACCCCTCTGGCTCCTACAGGGAAGGGTCTGTGGGGATGCACAGGATCAGCACCTTTGATTTGGGGACCCCCCTGTCCCCAGCAGAGTGGAGACTCACTGTCCCCTGCAGCCTGGTGCTCCACTGCTCAACATAACAGGATTTCTAGTGAAATTAGTTTAATTTTGCTCACTCAGGAGAGGCCAAATCATCTGAGGGAGCTCAGCAGAGCTCAGGAGCTGGAGGTGGCACCAAACATTCCCTGGGCAGGCCAGTCATGGCAAATCTCAGTTCACACCAACATGCCATGCTGGGACCACATGCTCCATCCCAAGGCACCCATCTACAGGTTCCTTCCTGTTACCCTGAATTTTTAAGATTTTCTAAGCCTTCTGATGTTTACATTCTTGTAATGAACTTTCTCACACACTTTCTGTAAATAACTCATTGTTTTGCATTCTTTTATGGAAGAAGAGAAATTTGATGGACTGCTGGTTTGTCCAGTGTCATTGGAGAGGTGGCACTGTCACCCTCCAATCCACTGTCACTTTTAGAAAACTATAATTGTTAAAGTCAGAAAATAAACTTCCCCTTTTCTTCACCTCAAGAGCAGCGGTGTGTGCACTCTGTTTATAGCAACACTTTCCCTTGCTTTGGGGATCCCCATGGACACTGTGGAGTTTGGTTCCCCTTGATCCCACAAGGTATCCCCAGCCCTGGTAGGAAAATCCTGGGGAAAGGCAGGAGAGCACGTTCCTGCCTGCCCAAATGTCTGCTGCAGCTGAGCCAAGCTTCAGAGAGCTTTGCAACACCCACCCGCGTGTTCCCTGCAGCCCGGTGATTCATCGATAGCCACTTGACTCAGCTCTACCCTTTCAGCGTGCCTGAATGTGGCATTTCCCAAATCACATGGGCTTTTTCTGCTGCTGTTCCACACCTCCAGGCCCAGCTGCTCCTCTGTGTGGTGCCCTCCTGCACTAGGAGTGCTCACTGCCAGCCCAGTGACACGTGCTGCCCCGAGATGACACAGGGGTTTGTCACAGCAGATTTTATCCCCACAGTGTCCCCACAATTCTTCTTCCCCCAGACAGGATTTCCTTCTCACAGTTATTGCTTCATGCAGCTGCCTGTGTCTCTTGGGACAAGGACAAGGCAGGATGGACATTCTGATAAAGGCTGCTGGAAAACCTGTTCATTCTTTTGATTAAGGATGCAGGATCCATGTGCACATTCCCAGGTTAGAGGAGTGTCTGTGGGAACCAGGTACATCCCCAGAAGTGACCCACAGCTGGATCAACACATCCCAAAAGATGCTAGGAGTTTCCCAGGAGCTCTGTGCTGCAGGAAGGATTTGGTTGCGATCCTGATTTCCTCGCTCTCACGCTGGGGTGTTGGAGCTCGTGGTGCCAAATGCTGCCCCAGCCTGTTTATCAGTGCTGATTGTAAAACCCTGGCACTAGCACTCCCAATCAGGCCTGCAGAAATCCTGCTGGATCTGCTGCCTTCCAGACAGATGGGCCTTATTAAGAGGTGTCACAGCACTAACAACATCTGACAGCTCCTGTGCTCCCTCCCCTGCTCTTCTCCTCACAATCTGCAGGCCAGGCAGCAGCCAGAGACGGTGACAGGAGGCAGATCCCTCTGTTCCCACACCTGCCCCGAGGGCACAGAGCTGGGGCTCTCCTTTGCACGAATTCCTGCACTCTGAATTTGCTCCATGCTCTTCCCTTGCCCTCCTCCTCCCACCTCCCTTCTCCACCAGGGAGGCCCCAGCTGCACCCATGCCTGGGCAGTGAGGTGTCACCCCCAGCACTGGTGCTTGGGGTTGCAGATGATACATCAGATCTCTTACAAGAGGGGGTTTTCCATATATCTTGTTACATTTGGGATTTTTGTTTCACTGGGTGCTCTGTGCCAATGGGTTCTGATGTTGTGATGCTGTGACATTATTATGTTCTGAGCTGCTGCATTGTCACTGTGGCCATCTCAAGTCTAGAAGAGGCCACAAAGTTGTTTGGAGGGATGGAATCCCTCTCCTATAAGGAAATTGTGGGGATTGTTCAGTCTGAGGAAGAGAAGGCTCGAGGGGAACCTTATTGTGGCTTTTCAGTACCTGAAGGGTCTCCAAGAGAGCTGGAAAGGCCCTTTGGACAAGGACAAGGATAGGGGATAGGAAAAGGCAGAATGGCTGTACACTGACAGAGGGCAGGGTTAGACTGGAGTTGAGGAAATAATTCTTCCCTGTGAGGATGGTGAGGCCCTGGCACAGAGAAAATATGGATGCCTGGAAGTGTTTCAGGCCAGTTTGGATGGGGCTTGGAGCAACCTGGTCTAGTGGAAGGTTGTGACCGTGTTCACAGGGGTCTTGGGATGAGGGAAGAGACTCTGACTCCATGTTTTAGAAGGCTTGATTTATTACTTTATGATATATATTACATTAAAACTATACTAAAAGAATAGAAGAAATGATTTCATCAGAAGGCTGGCTAAGAATAGAAAAAGAAAGAATGATAACAAAGGTTTGTGGCTCGGACTCTCTGTCCGAGCCAGCTGGGTGTGATTGGCCATTAATCAGAAACAACCAACATGAGACCAATCCCAGCTGCACCTGTTGCATTCCACAGCAGCAGATAACCATTGGTTACATTTTGTTCCTGAGGCCTCTCAGCTTCTCAGGAGAAAAAATCCTGAGGAAAGGGTTTTTCATAAAAGATGTCTGTGACAGAAGGTGTCTCCACCTGTGGGGATGAGATGGTGGAACTGGATGATTTTTTGGGTCTCTTCAAACCCCAACCATTCAGCAATTCTATAATTCTGTGGTCACCTTCTACCAGCTCTGGGTCACTTAAGGGAAAATAGGACAGGGGCAAAATTGAAAGTACCCATGGGTGCTCTGACCACTCTCAGTCTCCCTGCTGGGTTTCTCCAGCCTGTGCTGAGTTCCTGGGCTCAGAGGTAGCCACGGCTCTCAAGGCTCCATGCTCTCAGCTCAGAGTCCTCCTCCAGCCTCAGGAAGATGCTGCTTTGCCAAAATCCCTGACTCACATCATCTTTCCCTGACAGCAGGCAGGTTCTGCAATTGGAGCTGGGCTTGGGCACGAGCCACAGAGCCCTGGAGAGCTGCTGCTGGCACTGCTGTGGATGTTCCTTCTGACTGTGCTGCTGCAACTCTCTCCTGCTTCCTGTCAGCCCCATGGTTTCCCAAATCAGAGTTATTTCACCCTCCAGAAAGCCACCCTGCCTAGAAGTCACCCATGCTGTTCTCCAGGTGCAGAGGCAGGGATGGAGTCAGCTGGCAGCCAAGTTGTTGTTCCCTCCGTGATGCTCAGCACCCCAAGGCTTGGGAAAAGCTGGCTGGGGTGACACCAAGTTCTTCAGGAATATCCACAGTAGTGAAAGAGGAAGTGAGTGCCCTGCCCTGCCTCTGGCTCCTCTCACTGCCTGCAGGATCCCAGCACAGTGCCCAGGACACCCAGATCACCATGGCTGGCAGCTGGGAAGGAGCCAGTTTGGCCACACTGGCATCTCCTGGCTCTTCAGCCAGGCCCCTCTCAGGGGACATCCCATCCCTGCAGTGTTTTCTAATTTCCAACCTAATCTACCTCTCTCCAGGCTCACTGAGACTTAATATAACACTGGCAACCACCCATGAGCTCATCCTTCTCCCAGGGAGCAGATCTGTGCTGAGCAGAACTGTAGAAAAAAAAATCATCCTGGAAATTTCTTCTGGTTTTATGGGGTTTTTATCACCTTTCCTGTGGTCACTGAGAAATAACTGGGCTGTGAAGTGCTTCCCAAGCAGCTGTTAGTCTTTGGAGCAAGAGCTGGGACTGGGGGAGCCTGGGCTCATTTTAATTTTATCTTGACTGCAGTGCTCATTGCTCTGCAGTTCCCATTTGTAATCACACGTTCAGTAAAATAATCAAGTTATAATTGCTTGGGATTCCTTCTCTCCTACGTCACAGAGCCCAGGAGGGGAAGCAGTGCTACAACTGAGTCAGCAGCCAGCCTTGGCATTGCCTTGGGCCAACATTTCAAGAGAAAATTAACCACAGTTAAACCAAAAAGAGAGCTGATAAAAATCTCCCAAATCTGCCCAGGTGACAAAAAGAGATTTTTAACCTCTCCTTTCCTTGTCATACTGAAAAAACAGCATCTTCTTGCCTGTGAGTGCCCCCAAAATAAGGCTGGATCAGTGCCCATCCTTTGCAGGGCAATCCCCTGTGTGTGCCCAGGGTGGTCAGGGAAGGTTCAGCCCCTTCCCTGCTGATCCCTGCTGGGTTTGGGCTCTGCCAGGGGCAACCAGTGAAAGAGAAGAAATCACAGAGCATGATTTCAGAACAAGGAATCATAAGTGACTCAGGTTTAAGAAGAACAATTTTTTGCCAGGCAAAATGTAATGGCTTTTTTGGACAGGGATGGAAAACAGGGCTGCAGCTCTCATTAACTCATCAAATGCCTTAATCTGGGGAGTGAGCCTTGGACAGACCTGCCCTTGAGGAACTGGGCTTGGCAGAGGTCTTGTGCCAAGGGGCACCTGCAGACACACCTGGGGCTGTTTGGTGGGTGGTGGGGCATCCCACCAAGGGGATGAGCAGAGGGAATATGGGGAAACTGGCAGGGACCAGGGAGGCATTACAAATGCCCAGGGTGGCATCTCCATTCTGGCACCTTGTCCTTCCTGCTTCTCCAAACTGGGCTTTTCCTCCTGCATGTGCAGAGGCAGAGCTCAGAGGCTGCACAGCTCCTGCCAGCCCCCCTGGCACATGGGCACTGCCACCCCATCAAAGGGATCCAGCAAAGGGATCCTCCTCATCCTCATCCTCATCCTCATCCTCATCCTCATCCTCATCCTCATCCTCACAGCTCCTGCCATCCCCCCTGGCACATGGGCACTGACAACCCAGCAAAGGGATCCAGCAAAGGGATCCTGCTCCTCCTCCTCCTCATCCTCATCCTCACAGCTCCTGCCAGCCCCCCTGGCACGTGGGCACTGCCACCCCAGCAAAGGGATCCAGCAAAGGGATCCTCCTCATCCTCATCCTCATCCTCATCCTCATCCTCATCCTCATCCTCATCCTCATCCTCATCCTCACAGCTCCTGCCAGCCCCCCTGGCCCGTGGGCACTGCCATCCCAGCAAAGGGATCATCCTCATCCTCATCCTCCTGCTCATCCTCATCCTCACAGCTCCTGCCAGCCACCCTGGCCTGTGGGCACTGCCACCCAGGCAAAGGGATCCTCCTCATCCTCATCCTCATCCTCATCCTCATCCTCATCCTCATCCTCATCCTCATCCTCACAGCTCCTGCCCGCCCCCCTGGCACATGGGCACTGCCACCCCAGCAAAGGGATCCTGCTCCTCCCTCAGGTGTGGAGCATGGTCAGGGCTTTCAGACTCAGAGATCAGTGTTAAGCAGGTCTCCTCCTCCCAAATCTGACCCCAGAGTCCCACTGAGGGAATTAGTCTGGGGGGTGAATCTGCTGCTTCAGCCCTTTTAGGGACTGGGAGTGCGTCAGGACACAGACACATCATCACTGGGGCTTGTGCCTAACCATAATCATTTGGTTATTCTACCCTTTTAATTTACTAATTAATCCCTGGAAGGGATACTTACTGGGATGCAGGGAAAGAATGAAACTCTCTCATCTGGGAGTGCTGAGGATTTCACCAATAGCCCTGGCAGAGCATTAGCAAAGTCAAAGCAGAGTCCAGCATCTCACTGGGCCAGCAGCTTCTCATGACTGAGCTGGCCACACTGCCTGGAAAAAACATTCATTCTCCACTCCTGCAGGGCCATTCCCATGGCTGGAAAACCTGTGAGAGCTCCTGGCTGTCTAGAAAGCCCTGGGAGACTGCTGCTGGCTGGAAATGATGGCAGGAGGTAACACTGCATCCTGAGTGTGTTGCTCCTGTGAGGGCTGGGATCAGCCCTGAGCTGGGAAAGGCATCATCTGGTGTGAGTTGTCTTTTGGGAAAAGCACTCTGTGTCTACCAGCTGAGCCCTTGCAGGAGGAATTTCACCAGCCCTGGCCAGGTCTCTTCCTGCCCAGCCCAGAGACCACAAGCCCTGGCACCCTGGATGCAGACAGACACAGGTGTCTGGCCAGGAGACTTCTTCATCCTCATCCTCCTCCTCCTCTCACCCATGTGTTTGTCAAACTGCTGCCTCCATGCAGTAGTTGCTAATGATAAAACTCATTTATTATTCATTTCCTATCCTGCCTCCCCCACAGTGTCTGGTCTTTCCCTACATCCCAGCCCAGCCCTGCACTGTGCCCTGAGGCCCCACGTCTCCATCTCCATCCCTGGCAGGGAGAGCTAAGCCAGACAGGATGAGCACAGGGCTGGGACACTCAGGGGAGAGGAGATGCCACCTGCCCTGGCTCAGGCTGACACAGGTTACAGCTTCTGAGGGAGATGGCTGGCATGGATGGCAGCAGGGAGCTCAGGGTCCTTTCTCCTGCTCTGGAGCGTGACATTTCTCTGTGCTTTGGCACAGCCCACCATCAGAGACCAGTTAGCTCTTTGAAGGGATGCTGCTCTTTCCCAGGCACAGATGACAAGTGCCACCACCAAAAGTTAAAGGTTGGACTCAGAGGTCTTTCCCCACCTAAATGATTCCATGATCCTGTCTCCCTTAAAACTGGTGTGGCTCTGGGGACTCCATCATTCTCAGCATCCCAGCCAAGAGCCCCAACCCATCTCTCTGGGGTCCCAGCCAGAAGAAAGGGAGGGAAGGTGGGGCTGGGGCTGAAGAGATCCCTCACACAGAGCAGGAACATCACCTGGGACTGGCACACAGTGAACAGCTGTGGCTGCCGAACCTGCTCCTGTTTCTCTCAAGAAAGTTCAGTCCCAGCTGTCAGTTCCCTTCTCCTGTTTTTTTTTTTTTTTTGAAGTTGGAGAGCTACGTGCATGGATCACGTCTCTAATTAATATAAATATAGCGAAACATAAATAATAGACATGCCTGAAATAGTGTCACTCCCAAGCAGGCAGGCAGACGCGTCATGGAAAGAAAATAAAAATGCTTTTTATCTGTTTTGGCATTTTTTGTTTGTTTGTTTTCAGTGGTTTGTTCTGTTCCTGAGGAAAGAGCAACCTTTGCCATGGGTGAAACTGTTTGAAAGTGAGAGACCGAGGTGCAGGGGGAGGGAAGGCCCGAGGAAGAGTGAAATGGGGACTGGGATGGGGACAAGGATGGGATGAAGATATGGATGGGGACAGGGATGGGGACATGAAGATGGGGACGTGTGAGGGGATGGGGACAAGGATGGGCTTAGGGCTGGGGATGGGGACAGGCACGGGGAGCGTCAGGGCTGCGGGGCAGTGTGCGCGATCATGGGGAAGTGGGGAACACCCTGCCGCCGTGGGGAGGTGGGGATTCATCACAAATGAGTTTTATGGTGCGAACCCGTCTGTCTCCCGCCGCCCCCGCACCGGCTGCTCCCGCCCCGCTGCTCCCGGGCGCTGCCCCGGGCCCGCCGGGCTCTTCCCTCCAACTCCTCCTCCTCATCTTCCTCCTCCTCCTCGTCTTCCTCTCCCTCCCGGCCCGGCCGCCCGGTGCCGGCGGAGGCGGGCGGAGCGGAGCGGGGCGGGCCCGGCCCATTCGCATCCCCATCCCCGCCCCGCCGCGGGAGCGCCGGGCTGAGCAGCGCTGCCCGGAACCGCCGGGCTGAGCAGCCCTTGCAGACACCGCCGGTACCGGAACCGCCGGGCTGAGCAGCCCTGCCCGGTACCGCCAACCCCGGAACCGCCGGGCTGAGCAGCCCTTGCAGGCATCTCCAGCCCCGGAACCGCCGGGCTGAGCAGCCCTTGCAGGCATCTCCAGCCCCGGAACCGCCGGGCTGAGCAGCCGTGCCCGGTACCGCCAGCCCCGGAGCCGCCGCGGCCCGTCCCGCCGATGGCACCGCGCTGCCGCCGCCAAGTAAGGGGACAGCGCGGGGGGACGCGGGGCTGGGCGGGGGAGATGGCGGTGTCTTGGGCTCACCCCTTTCAGTCGTGGGGAATCCCCCAGATCCGCTCGGGATCCCCCACCCCAGGCGGGAGAGGCTCGGCAGCGCTCGTCGGTCCCCGTGTGCTGCCCTCGGAGTCCGCGACCCTTCCCCGGGCCAGCCCCGACCCCTTCCCCTGCGGTTTCGGGAGCGGGGCAGCGCTGGAATTGGGGAATCGGGATTCCCTGGCGTGTGGTTCCACTCCTGAGGAAAGCTTCCCGAAGGGTGGAGAGAGGGCAGCGTACCCTTGTCTGCAGGGTGAGGAGGATGGCAACCAGGGGCTACACCACCCTAAAGCACCCTACACCACCCTAAACCCCCCTACACCACCGTCACTGGTGTCTCAGTGTGTGCTGGTTCTCAGCCTGGCTATAAAACCACCCGTGCTTTGGCTGGGCAGAAGAACAGCCCAATCCAGCTACTCCTGTGTGTTGCCAGGCTGGAAAAGCTCGTTAGTGTCTTTCTTGTTAAGTAGAAATTGCTGGGGCCGTTGGCTTTGGAGGACTTTGGGAGGGCTGAGGCGGTGCTGGTGTGGCTGGCCCGTGGAAGGGGGCTGGATGTGACTTGTTCTGCAGGTTGTGTTGGGGGATGAAAGGGGAGAATGCCTTTCCAAGCTACCAGGAAGCAGCTTCATCCTGCACAAGGTGTGGTTATAACCCTCTGGACTCGTGGCCGCGGGATTCCTGCAGGCACAGAGAGCCAGGGCTTCCATCTGGCAGGTTTGGAGGTGTCCTGAAGTGCTGGGCTTACATGTGCAAGGAGATGGAGGTGGGATCCTGGGGTGGATCCCAGTCCTTCCAAATGCTGCAGGCCCAGCATTTGCTGCCCTGTCTGGAGTGAGAAAGGACTTTTCCATGAGACCAGGTCTGCTTTGAGTGGGACCTGCAGGTCCAAGGGGAAGGGTCTTGCTCCAGAGGTATCCCAGCTCAGATCCAGTCTGCTCTGAACTCAGCCAGCAAAATTATTCTCTGAAAATCCAGCAGTACTAAGTCAGGAAGTTGTTGGTGTCTCTGGGGGATGAGCTGAGCTGTCCTGGCCTTGGCGGTGGGTGAGTTCCAAGGAAGGCTGTGCTGCCACAAGGTTGAGCCAAGCTCTCCCAGCACCCAGCTGGGAATTGGTGCAGCCACAACCCAGCCCTGGCTGCAGCCACCCACCTTCCCTGTGTCACTGCTGCCTGGATGCTCCAGGCATCCCTGCCAGCCCCTTTTATCATCCCGGTGCCATGAGGGTCTCCAGAGCAAAGCTGGTGTGAGGCACCTGGACAGCGTGCCTTGCTCTGTGTGGGTGTTGGTCAAAGGGTCAGGGGAATGTGTAGACAGCAACAGGTTTGGAGAATGGAAAAACCCGATCCTGAGTGTCCTCCTGGGCTGGCAAAATGCAGAGAAGTGCCTTCTCCTGTGGCTGCAGAAAATAGTTTGAGCGTGACTTGGTTGGGGTTTGTTTGCTGCAGTGGGACAGGAGGGATTTATACTCCACCCACCGCCTCAGGGGCCTCTCCCCATCCAACACAAAAATAGGCTGATCTTTCCAAAAGATGGTGGGGGAGGCCTGGAAAATGCCATTCCTGCAGGGACCTGCCACGCTTGTGCCCCAGGAGATGTGGCACATGACTGTGGCTTCTGCAAGCCCGGGCAGGGAAGCAGGGACGAGCCCAGCATCGTTCCCTGCTGTATCCCACTGCTGCCAGGGAGCCTCTGCACGTGTGTGTGAGCTCAGCAGCAGTGGTGCCTCCTCCTGCCACCTCCTGCAGCTCAAGGAACCCATGGTTTCCTTGCTAGAGGGCATCTGGAGCAGGAATCTCCTGTGGGGCAGGTGCTGCAGCCCCCTCCGCACATTCCTGTGGAGCTGATGGGAGGCTGGAGGCTCTGCCAGCACCTGGGAGCTGCCAGCCCAGCCCAGCCCAGCCCATTGTCTGTGGTGCTGTGCCCCAGCGTGGGCAGGGCTGGGTCCCCATCAGTAGCTGTGGCAGTGGGACAAGGCTCCCAATGACCCCAGAGCTGTGGGATGAGGAGCTGGGTCCTCCATCCACAGCAGCACCTGGGGCCGGGCAAGAGGCTCCAGGCAGGGATGTCTGGCTGGGAAATCAGCTCCTGTGCCATCCCACTGCTGCTTCTGGGATTCCCCATCCCTGAATACCAGAGGGACAGCCCTTTCTTAGGGACATGGGCTGTGGCTTGGTCCTGCCTGGTGTCCAGGCTCCAGTCCCCACTGTGGGCTGGCCATGGCTCACTCCAGCCTGGCATTTCATTTCCCTGTTGATGCATTTGAGGCCCTACATGGCTGCGCCCTGGCTCCCTCCAACAGAGCTGCACCCATCCCTGCTCCCAGCAGCTCCTCTTCCATCCCTGCAGCTGCCAGGATGTTCCAGCAGCTCCCCAAGAGCTCCAGCCCTGCTCATTCCCTCCCAGGGAGGTTTGGGAGGCCCCGGGGTCCCCCTGTCCTGTCCATCCTCCCCCATTCTGAGTCAGGGCACTCCGGTGAGCGCCTCCAGGCAGGGTAATCCGGTGTTATTTGTAACACTAGTAGGGAGCTATTTTTAGAGAGAGGCAAATTTGATTTAACAGAACATAATTTGCCGCTGACAATTCAGAGGGCGGCCAAACGAGGAGCAGCTGGATTCCTGAGGAGGCTTTTTCCTGCCCTTCCTGAAACCCGAGGCTGACGTGCCACCAGTGGCATTTGTTATTCCAGCAATTGCTGGGGGAAAGCCCCTTGGGATGGCCCAATTAGCTCTGCTTTGCTTTCCTTCTGGAGCTTTGTGCTACCCCATCACCCCCCAGTAAAGGAAGCCAGGGATGGTTTTGCTGCCCTCAGTGCTCCCCAAACTCCTCTGGGGAGCTGGAGCCAGCCAGGTCCCCCCCTTTGCCTTTTCTTCTGCACTCTCAGCCTCTCCTTGGGTAAGTTTAGGATAAAAAAAGAGCTTCTGATCAAATCAAACAGCTTGTGTGCCAGGAAAGTGGAGTCTGTGTGTGTTCCTGGGCATTTCTTACGGGCTGAGCTCTTCTGGACCAGCCTCAGAGGTGCTTTGGGACAAACCCATCATGCAGCATAGGAGCAAACACCATCCTCTTGCTTGTGCTTGCAGCAAGATGAAGATCCCCACAAAAGCAAAGGCACTGGGTTGTTTTTCCCTAGCCATAGCCCTGCTGTGTCCAGCCTGTCCCCAGCTGGTGGCACAGGGCTGGGATAGTCACAGGCTGCAGGCGAGTTGCTGTGGGGCTGCAGGGCCCCAGTGAGCGTGGGAAGGTGAGATTTTCCCCAGGACTGGTGTTATCCCACCAGGAATAACATTCCAGTGAGAGCACTGCTCCCTGTCCTGGGCAGGAACAGCCCCTTGAGGGGTCCCCAGAGCCCTCCAGGCAGCCTCAGGGGCAGCCAGGAAGTGCCAGGCCATGGAGGGGTGCAACAAGAGCCCAGTGGCTTTGTCCTCCTGGGGGGAAAGGACTGGACAGGACTAAGGAGGGTTGTGCCATTGAACTCTGGCAAAGGTGTGGCCAGGCTTTGGTGGGCTCCTCTCTGTGTGCAGCCACTCCCTGCAGCTGGAAAACCCCTTGGCAGCCATGCAGGCAGCCCTCAGGGGTCCCCATCCTCCCCACAGCCCCAAAGAGGGTTTGCTCCTTCCTCTGCCATCACCAGGCTTTGCCCCTGGGACCATCTCTTGCCCTGGAGCATTTTCAGCAGCTGGATGTAGAGCCAGAATAGCATTAGTGAGAATATGAGAATAGCATTAGTGCAGAAATGTGGGCAAAGTCCTGGGGATGGGGGGTGAAGTGACTGCTCCTGGTGCACCCCCAAGTGTGAATGTCCCTGGGGACTCTGTGCGGTGTTGGGACCTGA
This sequence comes from Molothrus aeneus, assembly GCF_037042795.1. Lineage (NCBI taxonomy): Eukaryota > Metazoa > Chordata > Aves > Passeriformes > Icteridae > Molothrus > Molothrus aeneus. The sequence continues at coordinate 4,389,559 of NC_089655.1, read as the reverse complement.
GGGCTCCCCAGAATTGCTTGTTCCTCTTAATCAAAGGTGTTTTTCTGTGAATGGAAAGGTGCAGCCAGCTGGGGGATGTGGGTGCTCCCCAAGCACCATCCCAAGCCCTGGGATCTTGCCCAGCTCATCCTTGCTCTGCTTTCTCCAGTCTGTCAGCTTAGGCTGGTGGAAACTGGGAGCCAATATTTAACAGGGAAGCAGCCCTAAAATGGAGATCAAACTCCTTGGAGAGCAACCACCTCCTCCAAATGCTGCCCTTTGCCTGATGACCAATTTGGTTAAATGAAAAAGACTAAAAAATTGTGAAGCCTGCAAATGGGTGGCCTGGAGAGAGCCCTTTGGTCATGGTTATTCTGTGGCACAGGTCTTTCTGTGGCACTGTAGATTTTCATTTACAATGATTCTCTGGAAGGAAACACCAGCTTCAAAGGTGCAGGAGCACGCTGGAAGTTTGTATTCCCTGCTTCCAGCTTTTGCATCTTCTTTAAATAATCGTGCCCTTCCTCCTGCTCCCCTTGCTGGGTTCCCCTGGGAGGTGCTGGGGGTGACAAGTTCCTTTCCTTGGCCTCTGTCAGCCCTAGCCTCACATGCTCTGGCCATGGGAGTTGTGGCTGTGGGGTGGGACTGGGCTGGCTCTGTGGCAGAGGACACCTGAGAGTGAGGTGCCCTGAGCCCTCCTTGTGCTCAAGCCCCATTTCCCTGCAGCTCACACACTCTGCTCCCCATCCCCTGGGGTTCAGATCCCCCACATCAGCAGTGGGGCAAAGCCCCCCTGGCACCCCATTTCCAAGCTCCCACTACTGAAGGTGACTGTCCCCAGGGACAGCAGGACCCTGTCTCTGCCTCCTGCTGACCCCTCCTCTCTCTGTGTCCCCTCCAGGCTGACCAGGTGCCCTGAAGCTCTGGGCTGGCTTCCCCCAGGCTCAGCAGGATGATGCCAGCAGTGCCAGAGCCACCCCTGCCCCTCGTCCTGCTGATGTGACCGAGCTCTGCTGGGACCTGTGGCACTGAGGCTGGCACAGAGGCAGTGGCTGGTGGCCCCTGCAGTGTCCCTGCTGCCCCAAGATGAGTGATGGCACGTGGATCTCGCTCAGCCCCGCTGAGTTTGCCCAGCTCCAGCAGTACACAGACTGTGAGTACCCTGGCACGAGAGGGTGGGATGAGCTGAAAAGTGCTGCTGATCTGTGCTGGACTCGTGTCCTACCTCTCCTCAGTGTCCTCCTGGACAACTCGGTGATTCCTTAGGTTTTTATGAAGCCCCTGACCCCTCAGCCAGGCTGTGTGGGGTCCCTGTGCCTGCCTGGCTGGGAGGATGGAGCTGAGCTCTGGGGGCTGCACACGTGAGCTGGGCTCAGTCCGTCTGAAGGCGGCGGCTCCCACGTTCTCAGCAGAGTGAAATGCCAAGCAGGAAAAGCAGCCTGGCTTTTCCCAAACACACCAGAGCTGCTCCACAGCGTGCTTTGGGCTGCCAGCCCTCTGCAGTAATTTTCCTTAGTGCTTTTGCAGAGCAATTCTCTGCTGCAGCTCCTGCTGAGGAAAGGAGATGTGCAGCAGCACCAAAGGGGTCCTGGAGCTGGGGGACGCTGCAGACAGAGCCTGGGTGGAGGCCAGAGGTCCAAAACCAGGTCCTTGAGGTCCAAAACCAGGTCCTTGAGGTCCAAAACCAGGTCCTTGAGGTTCTGCCTGCCACAGAGCTGGAGTGTGGGCGTGCTTTTTACAGCAGAGGATGGAGAAGCAGTGCAGCTCGTGAAGGTGCTGAGAGCAGGGCAGGGTAGGGCAGGAAAACCACAGGGTGAAGGGAGAAGGGTGTGAAATCACAAGGGTGCTGCTTTGCATTGTTTGCAATTGTCATCACCCTGGGGTGAGCAGGCTGGCTGGGAGATGACTGAGAGCCAAAGGGGACACAGTGAGCTCTCTGAGGCTGTCCTTGGGGATGCTGTACATCAAAAGGGGCTGGGGACAAGTTCCTCATGGCCATCCCACCCCAGCCCACACTGCTGAGAGCATTTTGGGGCATTGCCTTGCCAGGCAGAGTCTGGGGAGGATTTGTTCTCCCCCTCAAAGCAAATGACTTGGCCAGCATGGGGATGGGACAGCTCTGTGCCCTCTTGCTCTCCTCCAAAGAAGGTTGGGATTATTTTTTCCAAGGGGATTATTTTTTCCAGAGGCCTCAGGCAGGGCTGCAGGCAGAGGTGTGTGTGTGCAGTATCCCTCTCTGCATCTCATTCTGCCTCTCTGGAGGATGATGGGCTTTGCTTTCCTGAATCCCAGACCATGGAACACCTTCTGTAACACTGGCCTCAGAACCCTGATGGCATCTCAGTTCCATGAACCAAAGTGTGGCCAGCAAGGCTGCAGCAGGGGCAGCTGCCTTCTCCCCTGTAGGATGGCTCAGCACTGGGCTGGGGAATGGGATTGGGGGTCTCTAAAGAGGGCCAGGATGCCTCTCCTTGAGAGCCCCAGACATCCCAGACAGCTGTGGGCCAGTGCCAAGTTCTGTCCCCAGCACAGGGCTGGGGGATCAGAGCCAGCACAGCCCTCACATGGAGAGAGGATTTCCCAGTAATTAACAAGGCTGCTGTGTCTGAGAACCTTTTAATTGCACGTGCCCAGGGATGTGTGTGAGGTGAGGGCTGAATGTTCACTCACATTGATCTTTTTTTCTGCTTTTCCCTTTTTTTTTCCTATTTTGAAATGATGAATGTCCCTCCAGACACTCCAGGCTTAAGGACACTCAGCCAGGGTGTGTTTACCACTTGTGTGGAAGTTTGCATGGACAAATCCAGTGGCAGGACAAGAAGGAATGGCCACAAGCTACACTAGGGGAGGTTCAGATTGGATATTCAGGAAAATTCCTTCCCCAAAAGGGAAGTCAAGCACTGAACCAGGCTGTCCAGGGCAGTGGTGAAGTCACCATCCCTGGGGTTATTTCAAAGCCACGGAGATGTGGGACATTTCTATCTTTGTGCTGGTTAATGGTTGGACTTGATGATCTTAGAGGGCTTTTCTGACCTAAATGTTTCTGTGATTCTGTGAATACAGTTCTATTTCTCCCTCCTGGCACCTCCTGGAGACACCAATGGGCATGCCAAGGCAGCCTGTGGGATGAGTGGCCCTGCCAGGGGTGCCAGCAGCCACTGGGGCAGGGACATGCAGGGTGTGCTGAGCACGCCAGAGCGGCTGGCACTGGAGTGTGATCCACACCTTCCTTGCTTTGTTCTGGGCCTGTGCTTATTTTCATACTGGCAAGAGGAAGTCCTCTGTGTATGTAAAGCTCCCAGCTTTCCATATCTGCCCTGCCCTTGAAGGTGGAAGGGGAAGCAGAGCACGGCCGGCCTCTTCCCGGCACGGAAGGATCCAGAAATTGTACATCCAGCACATAAACCCCTCTGCAGCACCCTGCTGGTGGATGAGAGGGGCAGCCCAGCAGGGCCATGCTCAGCAAGGTGCTTTTCTCTCCCCAGACTCCAGCAAGAAGCTGAAGGATGTTCTGGAGGAGTTCCACGGGGACGGTGTCCTCTCGAGGTACAACCCCGAACAGGTACGGCCCCGTGCCCGCCGCTGTCCCCCCGTGCTGCTGGCAGCCCCCAGCCCCCTGCAGCTCCCCCAGCCCAGCTCCCCCAGCTGGGAGCAGCCAGGAGAAGGCAGGGCTGGCTGCTGGCCCCCAGCTCTCCCCGTGGTTTTGCACCCAGGACTTGATTCCCTGCCCAACCCTGGACCGTGCCTGCTGCATGGCCAGCCCACCCTGCTGAGAGCTTTTTGGGGCAGTGCCTTGCCAGGCAGAGTCTGGGGAGGATTTGCTCTCCCCCTGAAAGCAAATGGCTTGGCCAGCATGGGGATGGGACAGCTCTGTGCCCTCTTGCTCTCCTCCAAAGAAGGCTGGGATTATTTTTTCCAAGCGGTGCTTTCAGAGGGGCCTGTAGGTGTGCCAGCAGGACAGAGCCTTCTGTGGGGCTGTAATCACTGGAATCAAGGCAAAATGAGAAAAATCAGTGGGCTGAACATGCAAGGAGGGGCACAAAGGTACCTTGTTGTTCCAGGGCACCACAGGACTCTCACTCCAGCTGGGGCTACAGAAGCCATTGAGAAATCATCATCCTCACACAATAGCACTGCCCAGCAGGGAAGGAGGGGGCACAGAGTCCCCAGGAGGAGGACAGTCCCCATGGGGCTGGAAAGTTCCACTGCTCTGCCCTTTCCTGCCTCTCTGTGACCGTGTTCACAGGGGTGTGAGGATGAGGGAAGAGACAAGGATCTGACTCCATGTTTCAGAAGGCTTGATTTATTATTTCGTGATATATATTACATTAAAACTATACTAAAAGAATAGAAGAAAAGGTTTCCTCAGAAGGCTGGCTAAGCTAAGAATAGAAAAGAAAGATAACAAAGGCTTGTGTATTGGACTCTCTGTCTGAGCCAGCTGACTGTGATTGGCCATTAATTAGAAACAACCACATGAGACCAATCCCAGATGCACCTGTTGCATTCCACAGCAGCAGATAACCATTGGTTACATTTTGTTCCTGAGGCCTCTCAGCTTCTCAGGAGGAAAAATCCTAAGGAAAGGATTTCCCATAAAAGATGTCTGTGACACCACTCCCCCAGCTCCTGCTGTCCCCTGGCTCAGCCACGCTGGCACTGGGCATTGCTGGTTACCCCAGCAGGTTCAGGTTACCCCAGCCACTGGGATTTGGGAAAGCAGCAGTTTTGGGGAGGGCTCTGCAGCTGCTGTGCCCAGTGAGGGGGCCCAGGCCATGCAGCCCCTCATGGTGACCTGGGCCACCTCCATCCTCCTCCTCCTCCTCCTCCTCTGTCTGCTCCCCAGCCCATCGACTACGAGGGCTTCTGCCTCTTCATGAAGACCTACCTGGAGGCTGACGTGCCTGAGGAGCTCTGCCAGCACCTCTTCACTTCCTTCAAGCGCAAGATCTGCCCAGCCTCCCCCGAGAGCCAGCAGCAGAGCCCTGGAGTGTCCCAGCACAGCAGCCTGGGTGAGCCAGCCCTGCCACCCAGGGGGCACTGGGGCACCCTGCCACACTCCCACCCTGCCCACAGGAATGAAGGCTGGGGGTGGCACCTCCAGGGGTGGCACCTGAAGGTGCCAATGTTATGGTGTAATGTCAGTGCTTCTATGAAAATATAGATTTTTTTTTAAGGTTTGCTGTGAGATGTGACTAGAAATAGAGCAAAGTAGGCTTTAGCTTAGGAATAAAGGGAAGAACTTGGTTAATTTACAATATGAACACACAGAACTTAGAATGTAAACTTTCTAAAAACTTTTTTTTTCTTCTTTCTAATTTTTAACAGTACACAGTGAGACAAAACTTTGGATTTTTAATTTAGTTACTACTTTTTAGAGAATCAACTCTCAGTTCATTACTACTTTTTAGATAATCAACTTTTAGTTTATTAAGAAGAGAAGAGGGTTTTTTTTGTATTATAGGCATTTTTAGGAACCACAGTTGAAACTTTTTCTGTTTTTATGTTACACGTGGCACTGTTTGGAGAATATTTGCTATTGTGACTTTTTTTTAATGTTTAGTGTTTTTACTCCTGTGCATGGACTAGGGCTGCTTTTAGGGTTTTTCTTTTAAGGATGTTTTGCTTAGTTTTAAAAAAGTAACAGTTATTTATTTTTGGGACACTAGGGTTTTTTTTAATTTATTTTTTGGGGTTGAGGGGTTTTGAGAACAGAGATTTTTTTTTTTTCCTGTGGCATACAGACACATAGAGACAACCCCATCTGTCAGATGGGCTGCCAAGGCTGCTGCAGGGAGGGATTTCTCCAGGATGCAATGGAGAAAGTGCAGAGGAAAGGACGTTCAGAGCCCAGGTCACTGTGTCAGCATCTCTGTGCAGGCTGGGGTGGCCTGTGCCTGTGTCACAGGTGCCAGCAGCCCCGTGCACCCAGAGCAGGCCGTGAGTGCCAGGCACCCAGCTCAGCCTGGGTGCATTCCTGGCTGCTGGGGACATCTGCTGAAAGGACTATAAACTGCAAAGGGAAAGGGAGCACGTCCCCAGCTCTGGCTGGTGATGGAGGAGCACATCCTCCCTGCCTGCTCTGAGCACTGTGGTGTCCATCACCCGGGGATGGGAGCACTGCTGGGCCAGTCAGGAGGGTCAGGAGGGTGGGGAGCTGCCTGTGCTGCCCCTCAGAGAGCCCTGGGGCTGGGCTGCCAGGGCAGAGAGGCTTGGGCTAGCACAGAGGGCACGGGGTGAGCACCCAGCACCAGTTCCTGAAGGAAGGGACGTGGACACCCTGGTGTCACACTGCCCTTGGGCCTGTCTGCTTGCAGGGATCAATGGGAAAAGCCTTCGCAGTGCTCTGGGACGACACACTCCAGAGCCCAAGGGCAGCTCAGCTGAGCCCCAGCCAGCATCCCTCACCCTGGCATCCATCCCCAATGCCTCCCCCAGCTGGTCCAGATCATCCTCCCAGAAATCCACCACTGGCACCACCTCTGCTCACAACTCCTCAGGCTCTTCCAAGATCTCCTCCGTGTCTCTGCTCAACCCTCAGTCACCAGGTGAGCTTGGCTGGGGCTCCACAGGGGCACTGGGGCAGTGACAAGTGACAAGCCCTGCCCAGCTTCTGGTCAAGTCCCCAGCGTGGTGGCAGTGACCTCCCAAACTCACTGGGTTCCTGGCATCTTGACAGACTTAAGCTACAGATCCCATCCCACAGAGCCCCTATCAGTGATGTCCTAATGAGCTGGCAGCATCTTTAGGGAGGGGGAATGGGGCAGTGAGTCACAGCTGCCCCTTGCCCCAGCCCCTGAGGAAGGGCCCCTCTGCCAGGAGCATCCCTCCTGCTCTTGGCACAGGCATCAGTGAGCGTGGGCTGTCTTGGCACCCTGGCAAGCTGCCTTGCTGCCCACTGAGCTTCTGCCTCCCTCTGGATGGATGCTGGTTCCCATCAGGAGACATTTCTCCAGCTGCCCATCCTGCCCATGGCTGCAGGGATGGAGGTGTGGCAGTCTGCTGTGTTAGCAGGGACCCCTGTGGCGGGGAGGGAGGAATGATGAATCTGACTCCATGTTCTCAGAAGGCTCATTTATATTATTTATTTATTATACTATATTATGTTAAAGAATGCTATACTATAGTAAAGAATACAGAAAGGATACAGACAGAAGGCTAAAAAGATAAAAATAAAAACTTGTGACTCTTTTCAGAGTCCTGACACAGCTTGGCCCTGATTGGCCAAAGAGTGGAAATAACTCACAGCAGAATCCAACAAAACAATCACCTGTGGGTAACCAATCTCCAAACACATTCCAAAGCAGCAAAACACAGGAGAAGCAAATGAGATAAGAATTGTTTTCATTTTTCTCCAAGGCATCTCAGCTTCCCAGGACAAAAAGAGATTTTTTCAGAGAATGTGAATGCCACGGGGGTCTGCACCCTAAGGACTGAGTGGCACTGCCCAGCCCTGAGCCCGTGATGGCACCAGCCCCAAATCTGCTTTGTGCCCCCAGGCCTGCAATGGCACCCAGCCCCAAGTGCCCTTTTTATGCCCATTCCTGTGTCCCCTCTGTGTCCCAGCCCTGTCCCTGTGGTGTCACTCGGTCCCACTCCGAATGGATCTCCCAGAGTTCCCATGTCCCACCTGGTGACAATTCCTGCTCCAGTGTCATCCCTGTGTGTGTCCCTGCCCACAGGCACGAGGAGCGTGGAGAAGAGGTTGCCCTTCAGCCTGAGGAAAGGCTCCAGCTCCCTGAAGGCCACCCCTCCTCCTCCTCCCACCCCCGTGGCCCAGGTGGTGCACCTGAAGGACATTGTCTGCTACCTGTCCCTGCTGGAGAGGGGACGAGCAGAGGACAAGCTGGAGTGTAAGTGTCACCCTGGGCTGGGGAGGGGCTCAGGGGCTCAGGCTGTCACCTGCAGGGGGCTCTGGCTGCTCCTGTCCACTTGGAAAATGCCCTCAGCATCCCCTTCTGCTCCTGCCTGTGTCTGTACTACTTGTGTGGAAGTTTGCATGGACAAATCCAGTGGCAGGACAAGAAGAAATGGCCACAAGCTACACTAGGGGAGGTTCAGATTGGATATTCAGGAAAATTTCTTCTCCAAAAGGGAAGTCAAGCACTGAACCAGGCTGTCCAGGGCAGTGGTGAAGTCACCATCCCTGGAGGTATTTCAAAGCCATGGAGATGTGGGACATTTCTATCTTTGTGCTGGTTAATGGTTGGACTTGATGATCTTAGAGGGCTTTTCCAACCTAAATGTTTCTGTGATTCTATGAATGCAGTTCTATTTCTCCCTCCTGGCACCTTCTGGAGATACCAATGGGCATGCCAAGGCAGCCTGTGGGATGAGTGGCCCTGCCAGGGGTGCCAGCAGCCACTGGGGCAGGGACATGCAGGGTGTGCTGAGCACAGTGTCTGCCCAAGGGGCCTTGATTCTCCACAGCCCTGGGCTCACATCTCAGCCTGGCTGAGCCAGCACAGTGCTGCTCCCACCCTGAAGCTCCAGCAGCCTGGAACAGGGTCCCTGGGGCAGCCCAGGGTCCCTGGGGCTGGGCTCTAATTATCATCCCCTTCTCTCCTCCCCCAGTTATGTTTCGCCTCTATGACACCGATGGAAATGGGCTCCTGGACAGCTCGGTGAGCCTTCCCTTGGGACACAGAGCAGGGGCTGGGAACCTGCAGGACACTGCTGGGGTGTCCCCTGCCCTGCTGAGGGGCTCCACAAAGGGGCAGGGATCTGGGAAGGGAGGAGGAAAGCAGCAGCTGGGCTGCAGAGCTGGGAAAAAATCCACCCACCAAGAGCTGTAGCACTACATCAGGTCATGGTGTTTCAGGGAAGAAAAAATCATGCACAGCTCCTTCCCCTATGATGTTTTCTCCTTGCTCTTTGGGTATTGCCTGTGAAACCTGCTGCAAATAAAATCTGCTTTATCAGAATAGTTCTTCCTAAGGAAAACCTGTTACAGATTTTCTTGCAGGGCAGAAGGCCCTGAAAAAAGAAGGAGCACCCATTGAGGACTGGGGTGTTGCTGCCCCTCCTGTGTGGCTGGGACTAGGGTAGCCATGGGCATTTTGGGATGCAGACCCTGGGGGCTTGGGGCTGGACACTCTGCTGATGCCTGGAGCCCTCCCTAACCCTGGGCACTGTTTTCTGTGTGTGTGTGCTTAGGAGCTGGATCGTATCATCAACCAGATGGTGCACGTGGCTGAGTACCTGGAGTGGGACTCCACCGAGCTGAAGCCTGTGAGTGCTGGGGCTGGAGGCACCAGGGGCAGCTCCAGGGGCTCTCAGCCAGAGCCCTGGCTGGCCTCACTGTCCCACACCACTTTTTGTGCCCCCCTCCAGATCCTGAAGGCCATGATGGAGGAGATAGACTACAACCACGATGGCACTGTGACGCTGGAGGAGTGGATCCGGGGCGGCATGACCACCATCCCCTTGCTGGTCCTGCTGGGCATGGAGACAGTGAGTGTCCCTGAGGACACCTGGTCCAGCCTACCCCCAGCAACCAACCACACTCTCATGGAGCACCACACAGCCCCACACTGGCCCCCAGCCCCTGCTGACACCCCCACCCTGCCCCCTTCACACCCAAATCTTTCCAAGTTAATTTTTGAGCTGCTGTGCCCAAGCAGGCTGGCCTTGCTCCTTGCCATGGCAGTGCACTCCAGTTGGGTGAACACTTAATCAAAGCCTAAAATGAGAAGGTCACAGTCACAGCTGCCCCTTGCCCCAGCCCCTGCCACCCCCTGAGGAAGGGCCCCTCTGCCATGGGGCATCCCTCCTGCATTTTAGATACCTAAAATGGCATTTCCTCTTGTAGAGTGAGGCTTAAAGAGCAAAGGTGGGGTTGTTGGGACCCCCTTTATTTCTCTGTCTTGTTTTTTCATCCTTTTGGCCTTGATTTCTTTCAAGTGCACCCCTGGCCATCAGGTAATAATTTGCAGGGAAAGATGGTTTTGCTCATGGTGCCCATGGTTCCCCTGGAGAGGAGGGGGACAGGCTTTCTGGCAGAAAAAGTCAAGAAAGCAGGGAATTTTGACAGGCTCCTGAAAAGCACTCATGCCTGGCCCCAGATGGAAGGGTTTGTGCTTTTGTCACCCCATGGTGGCAGTGGTGGCTTGGCCCCAAATGTGAAGTCACCTTCCTGTCAGCTGCCAAGATCTTCCCTGTGGCTGGGCTGTGCCAGGGGTCTGTGGGAGCTGGAGCTGGACGTGCCCAGGGGGATGCAGTGGCAGGGATGCCCTGGGGAGCACCAAGAGAGAAGGGAACAGGGGGAGCCCATGATCCTGCCAGGAGCAAACTCCCAGAAGCACCATGGGGGTTTTAGGGGGGAAAAAATTATTAAAACGATGGGCTGAGGGTGCTGGGATTCTTGGCAGCAGGGGAGTGACCTCCACCCTCCACTTTCTTGCCCTGCAGAATGTGAAGGATGATGGGCAGCATGCCTGGAGGCTGAAGCACTTCAAGAAACCTGCCTACTGCAACTTCTGCCGCACCATGCTGCTGGGGGTGCGCAAGCAGGGCCTCTGCTGCTCCTGTGAGTCCTGCCCAGAAGGTTGCACTCCCAGTCTGGTGGCTCCTGCCACAGCCAGTGGTGCCCTGGGGAGGGGGGACTGGTCCCTGTTAGTGCTGAGCCCCGTGGGTGCTGCAGGAGGCTGAGAGGGGAGGGGGCAGCTGCCATGGTGGGGGTGATGCAGCCCACCTTGTTGGTGGCACTTGGGGTAGCGGTGCCCTGGTGGTGTTGGGGTAACAGCTGGACTGAAAGTGAAATGATTTCAAACCCAAATGATTCTGTGGCTTTATGGTTTTTGTCTCTCACCAGTCTGCAAGTACACAGTCCACGAGAGGTGTGTGTCCAAAGACATTGCTTCCTGCATCAGCACCTATGTTAAATCCAAGAAAAACACAAGTGTGAGTAAGCAGCTGGTGCATTTCTGAGCCACTGGGTGTCCCAGTCTCCTGCTCTGCTTCCCCACAGCTTCTTCCCCTGGGTTTTGCTCCTCACATCCTGGGCAGCAGCTCATGGGCATTCCCAGCATCCAGAGCCTTGCAGGATGCACCCCGTCCCCAGTCCCCAGGCACCCACACCACCTCCAGCTCCAAGATTTGCTGTGGCTCTGCAGAGGGGCAGGATTGGATCAGCAGCATCCTGCAGGACAAGCTCCCAAAATCCTGACAGGCACCCTTAGCAGGAGGGAGGTGCCTGTGGGTCAGTGGGTGCTGTGCCACCGTGTCCCTGTGCCTTGCAGGTGATGCAGCACACCTGGATCGAGGGCAACTCACCTGCCAAGTGTGACAGATGTCACAAGAGCATCAAGTGCTACCAGGGCATCACTGGCCTGCACTGTGTCTGGTGCCAGATCACGGTGAGTACCCAGGGCTGGGCACACCCTCAGTGTCTGCATGGCCAGCTCTGGGCTCCTGCTCAGGGCAGGGCAGGTGTCCTCTGCTCCACATCCCTTCCTCCCACCCCTGCAGCTCCACAACAAGTGTGCCTCCCATGTGAAGCCAGAGTGTGATGGGGGCCCGCTGCGGGACCACATCTTGCTCCCATCCTACATCTGCCCAGTCGTCCTGGTAAGTGCCCCCCTTTGTCCTGGTGAGCGCCCTCCTTATCCTGTAAAGTGTCCTGGTAAAGTGTCCTCCTTGTCCTGGTAAAGTGTCCTCCTTGTCCTGGTAAAGTGTCCTCCTTGTTCTGGTAAATTCCCCCCCTTGTCCCGGTGAGTGCCCCCCTGTCCCGGTGAGTGTCCCCCTCCTCACTGCCAGTGACAGGGACCCAGCAGGGCCCTGCTGAGGCTGCTGTGCCTCCCCTGGCTGCTGGCACTGCCTCGTGGGCAGGGTGGGCACCCACTCCTTGGTTCCCAAAGGACAGGCAGTCCCACTGCCGGCGCTCCGAGAGCGACTCCCCTGCCAGCACCAGCCCCGAGGACAGCCAGGCCTTCAAGTTCAACTCCACCACGGTGGATGGGCAAGGGCTGCAGGTAGGTTCCAGGTGCTGCAGGTGAGCTCTGCCACTGAAAACTGCACAGGTTGAGGAATTCACAGGTGCCTTTTCTGCCCCCCAGATCAGCCCTCAGCCCGGGACACACCCGCTGCTCGTGTTTGTGAACCCCAAGAGTGGAGGAAGGCAAGGGGAGCGGTAGGTGGGCTCCTGCCTGGGAACAGCACCCTCCTGGTGTGGGAATCACCTTCGTGCTGTTAGAAATGAACACTCCAATCTAATAATTAAGGAGGTTTATTAAATAATAAAAGTATATGTTTGGAAAAAGCCACAAGCAGTTTCGACTCTGAGCCAGGCAATCAGAGTCAGGGAAACCTAGGATTTGGCCTCTGTTGCACCAAATCCCCGTGGGTGTCCAAATGTCATTTCTAATGTCTATTTCTAAACTAAAAATGTCATTTTTCATTTTATACACTCTTTTGGGCTCTGGAAGGGGCTTCTCTTTAGCATATTTTTGCATATTATCATAGTTTTTCTTTCTTGCTGCCGTGTTTCCCGGTGGATCATTGCTGGAACCCTGTCAGTGAAAACTTTCTAGGATAAACTTCTGATGATGCCTATCAAATGCCTCCTGCTGGGGTCTTGTCAGACAAAAAAAATCCCTTGATATGTACATCCCTGGAGACAATCATCCTCCTGGTGCTTGAATTTCTATCCTTATCACTTAGCTTATTACTGCTTGTTACCCGACACTGGTTTTAGTTCACAAAATGCTGTGGTTTTTCATTTCCTTTGGCACTAATTATTTTGTAACATATGTTAGAAATTATTTTATCACATACGTGACGTCCCTGACGTCTCTCTCCTGCCAGGGTGCTCCGGAAGTTTCACTACCTGCTCAACCCACGCCAAGTGTACAACCTGGACCGTGGCGGGCCCACGCCAGGGTAAGGAGCTGCTGCTGCAGGGGATCCTGTCAGGGAAATTCATCCTCAAACACCAGAGGTTTATGTCCAAAAAGGAGACAGAGGAGTCCTTCTGGCTTTATTCCAATGAAGGCAGAGGCCATGGGGCATTCCCCTGGGATCTCTCACATTTTTGGAGGACGCAGCCTCCCTTTTTATCCCAATTTCCTTGCTCTGCATTTCCCTTCTCTCTTTCCCCATTGGCTGGGGTACTTGAGAGGTACAGACTTCCCAAAACACCTGATACCAAAGATTTCCCTCTAATGTACAACCCTCCCTTTTCATTTTTAATTCTTACGGAATTTAGGGTTTTTTTTTTCTTCCCCATTGTTTCTTTCATCTCTCAATGTCTAATTTCATTTATCAGCAAACCTAAAGTTTATTTGAAAAAGCAAATATCTTTTTCCATTCATCAGTCAGTGGAATCCTTCCCACTGTTCCTTTTATCTTCCAGAGCTAGTTTTACCTACCAGCAGACCCACAGCTTGTTTGTAAAGACAAATCTGCTATTCCTCTCAATGCTCTGCCCCCTGTCCCCCATCACCCCTTGTCTCTCCTGGCTTTCCCCAGGCTGAACTTCTTTCGGGACACCCCGGATTTCCGTGTGCTGGCCTGTGGAGGGGATGGCACCGTGGGATGGATCCTGGACTGCATAGGTGAGCCAGGCACAGCTGTGTTCCTGCTCAGCATCATCCTCCTGCATCCTTGGTGGTGGGCCACAGATTCCCCATATTCCCCCAGGGAAAGTGGAGTGGTGATTGTGAAAAACGCCAATCACTTGTTTTTAAAATATTAAAAGTTTAATAGTAACAAAATGGTTATAAAAATAGTAATATAATTAGAGGAATAATAATTTGGACAATTGGGATTAGGACAATATGAGACAATAGAAACAAAGAGTTACAGACAGTCTGGGTACCTTTTTCTGGGCAAAATAAGCCCAAAAAAGGACCCATGTTAACAGAGGATTAACCCTTAAAAGCAACAGCCTGTTGCATATTCATACACCTCATCCATGATGCATAAATTCCATCCAAACACAGGATTCTGTCTGGTCAGTGTCAGCTTCTTCCTCTGAATCCTGATGGTGTCTTCAGGACTGAGCAAGGCAGGAAGAAGTTCATTTCTCCTGATAATGGAGCAATAAATTCTCTTTCTCTGAAAGATTCAGGTGTCCTGTGGCTGCTATCTCAGTGGGAGTCCTTTCTTTAGGAAAAAAATATCCTACATAGCATAGTTTCTATTTTAACCTTTTGTTACAACCTAAAACTACATTTAACACACTACTTAAGAGAATTAACACAGCATAACTTTCTAACACAACACATATAACATTCATTTTAATACTTGCAAAAAGCCAATCATGAAACACGCATTTTTCACAGTGACCCTTAGCCAGCAGCATCATTCCGGACTGCTGGCTGAGGATGGACACGGGCAGGGGCAGGGAATGAGCCTTGCCAGCCCAAAACCTCTCTTCTCTTCTCCCTTGCCCTGCAGATAAGGCCAACCTGGTGAAGCACCCGCCGGTGGCCGTGCTGCCCCTGGGGACGGGCAATGACCTCGCTCGGTGCCTGCGCTGGGGAGGAGGTGAGGACAGGACAGCCCTTGGGAACCCTTCAGCGGGGCCATCCCCAGGGGAGGGAGGGCTCCCAGGCTCCTGGGATGCGGTTCAGAGCTGCATCTGAGCCTGGTGCCTCTAACTCCTTCCAAAAAGAGCAGCTGCTGCTCTCTGAACCCTCCATAGCTGGGTGTGGGAGTATCGGGGGGTAGCACGGGGGGATGGACGGAGAGCAGAGATCCCTGCAGCCAGGTCAGGAACTTGGGGTTCATTGCAAAGGGCCTGGGTGCAGGGCCCTGCTGGGAGCTGCCAGGCACAGCTGGAGCAGGCCTGAGAGAAGAGAGGGGGAGAGAGGATGAGAGGGTGAGAGAGTAGGAGCATAAGGGAGTAAAAAAGGGTAAGGGAGTAAAAAGGGCAAGAGAGTGAGGTTCCCGTTACAATACCATAAATCTTCTGTGTTGAATATTCCAATTCTCACTAACCAATCTAGCACAATACACAAATCCTATAGCATTTACATACAGCCTATAAGAATCATTACATTACCAAACTGTGTTACATTTTAAACCCTATAAACTCCTCTTTGGGTCCTTCTGCCAAGCTGGCAGGGTCTGCTCTGCCCCTTGGGCCTGTCTGCAAGCAGAGGGTGCTGTTCTATCAAAAGGGGATCACCTTCAGCTGGCCACACCATTGTTTTCCCGTTGTTCAGTAACTGAGGTATCTCAAAGCTTGCTTTCATTTCAATCTCACTTATAGTTTCCATATTCTCAAAATCTTTTGCCAGGCAATCATATTTATAAGGCTTTCCTGTTTCATCTTCCCCAACAGCTGGGTCCTGCCCAAGCTTTTCCATTTGGAGAGCCCTGCCATGAGGCAAAATCTCTGCCACTGCTGGAAGGATGTGCCATTGCAGCACCCCCAGTGCTTGGCACCTGGCTGTGACATGGCTGTGCTCTCCTTCATCCTCCTTCATCCTCTTTCCCTTCCAGGCTATGAAGGAGGCAACCTGATGAAGGTGCTGAAGGACATAGAGCACAGCACGGAGGTGATGCTGGACCGCTGGCACATCGACATCATTCCCACTGACAGGGAGGCCAACGGGGATCCTGTCCCATCCACCATCATCAACAACTACTTCTCCATTGGGGTGGTGAGTTCCATGGGGCAGGAGTTGGTTTCTCCCTCCCTGTTCCTCCTTGCTCACTCTCCCAACCTCCCTCCATCTCCTGGGGTTGAGTTTGCAGGCAATCCTGACAAGGGAAGAGATGAGAATCTCGACTCCATGTTTCAGAAGGATTATTATTATCTATGATATATATTATATTAAAAGAAAATTATATACTAAATCTCTACTAAAAGAATAGAAGAAAGGATTTCATCAGAAGGATAGAAAAGAAAAGAATAGAATGATAATAAAATCCTGTCACTGCTCACAGCCTCAACACAGGTGGCTGTCATTGGTCATCAAGTAAAAACAATTCACATGCTGGGTAAACAATTCTCCAAATCACATTCCAAAGCAGCAAAACATGGGCAAGCTGAAGCTTCTCAGCTTCTCAGGAGAAAAAATCCTAATGAAAGGATTTTTCAGAAAATATGTCCATGACATCCTGGTTTTGTCTTTTTTTTCTGGTTTTATTGTCATTTGTGAAGGCAGCACCAAGACACATGAGCAGGCATGGGATCTCTATCTTCCCAGCAGGAATGTTGCAAGAATGAGTGTGAAGGGAGTTTAAAAAGGGTTCAGGAAAGTTTGGGGTGCCAAAGACAAGGACACCCCACCTGCCAAGACATCAGCAAAGCCCTGCTTTGGTGTTTGGACCCATGTTCCCCCACATTTTCCTGACCTAGGGAGACTGGGGAGCCTGGGGATGGTGACAGCCCTGTGCCATGGGGCCAGTCCTGAGAGCAGCAGTGTTTTGGGGAAAGCCCCTCTCTTCCCAGGGGCTTGCAGCACTTTTGTCCTGTGCCATGGCAGGGGTCACTCACCTGCAGCTCTGCAGGATGCTCCTGGGCTCACAGTGGCTCCTGCTAATGCAGGTGGCATTTGGTGACAGGGCTTCAACACCCCCCCTGTGCACAAGGAGAGGTTGGGATGAGTTTCAGGAGAGCTGCCATCCTGCCAGGGTGCAGGGTCTTGGGGTGTCCCCAGAGCCCCACTGCTCCATTGGTTGCCTTTTCTCCCCTCTCATCATCCCCTCCATGCAGTGATGAGGGAAGGAGGCCAAGTGCACTAATTAAGTCCCACCTAACAAGCTTTGGGAAGAGCCTGGCTGAGGGTTTCTCCATCACCTCGGGCCATCAGTGTCATCCTCTGTGTCACTGTGCCACAGGGACCAGCGTGAAGAGCTGAGCAGCCCTGCCCTGGCTCATGGCCAGGGGGCACAGGGTGTGGGTTCTGTTTGTGTTTCTGTGCCTCTGATGTCTCTGTGCTCCCCACAGGACGCCTCCATCGCCCACCGCTTCCACATCATGAGAGAAAAGCACCCCGAGAAATTCAACAGCAGGTGAGGGCTCCCCAAGGACCCCCTGAGAGCTGGGGGGTGTGGGGAGACCCCCTGCCCCAGCACCCCATGCAGCATGCCAGGAGGGTTTGGTGTTTGTCCAGCCCGAGGGGACAGGCACCAGCCTGGTGGGGCTTTGGGGTGCTCCCTCAAGTCCTGTGCGGTGTAGCAGGCTGCTCAAAGTCAGCCACACCCCCAGTTAGGTTCATTCATGCTTTATAATTAGTGTGGAATGCCAGGACAGGCAGGAGCAGGCCAGGCAGGGAGGGCAGGGCAGGCAGCAGGTCACAGCTCGTTCCTGCTGTGCTCAGGAAATGTGCTCAGCAGGAGCTGTGGCTGGTGATCCCCATCCCAGGTTTAGAAATGCTTCTAGAAAAATCCCAGAGTGGACCAAAATGTCTGGCTGTGCCCTCAAGTTAGCCCCTTTTGGATTACAGCTCTCACAGCTCCCCCCTCCAAGCCTGGCCCAGCAGCTGATGCAGGGAGTGAGCCACGGTCAGGGGGTGCTGAGGGCTGGGACATCCCCTCCAGAGGGTGCCCTGTGCTCTGACAGCACATCCCATGCCCTGGGAGCACCCAGCACCCCCGTCCTCCCCCTCTGATGGGTGCCAGAGCCACCCTGTGGCAGCCCCCAGGCACTCCCTGGGCCCTCCCTAGGGCCAGCATCCCTCTCCACAGTGGCTTGTGTCCTCATCCATGGCTCGTGTCCCCATCACAGCAGCTCCATTCAGTCTCTGGCAGTCTGTCCTGCTGCTGGCTGGGGTAGGATGCTGCTTCCAGGTGGGATCCTGACATGTCTCTGTGCCCCAGGATGAAGAACAAGCTGTGGTACTTCGAATTCGGGACCTCAGAGACCTTTGCAGCCACCTGCAAGAAGCTCCATGACCATGTTGAGGTTGAGGTGGGTTCCCTGGCATGGCCCCTGGCTCTAGCCATGGCACAAAGGCTTTTTGGAGCCATTGCCCATGGATCCCTCAGCTGTTTGAGGAGAGGGTGCCACCACTTTGACCCCTCACTGTGGCAGAAGGACACGGTGGCTGTCAGGACCCCTTATTGCACCACACAGCCCTGGCTACAAAGCCAGCCAGCTGTGGGCAGAAGAATAATCCTGTATTCCCCACTTCCAGCTGTATTTGAGAGCATGCCTGGAACATTCTCCCTGTAAATTCTGCACTGCTCCCAGCCCTCATTGGATGACATGGAAACAGCCTTTAATTAGAGCTGGGAGGAGGGCCCGTGGTTGCTAAGAGTGCTGTCACTTCTCTGTGCTGGGGATTTGGGCTGTAAACTTCCATCTCTCCCTATCTCTGGATAATCCACCCTTTTATAACTTAGGCTGGAGGGTGAGGGGAGGAAATAGCACTTGCCAAGAGCTGGTGGGTGCAGGGTGCTGGTGGTGGGCACAGAGCAGAGCTGGCCCCGCAGAGTGTGCCCATGGGCAGAGGGATTTGGGTGCCTCTTTCTATACAGGGAGTTTCTTCCCTTCCCAAAGCCTGGGCTGGGTAGCTGCACCCTTGGAAACTTGTGGGAAGGGGCAGGAGCAGCATCACAACCATCTCACCCCCTTCCCCATCCATTCTGGCATGTCCCAGGGTGGATAAAAGCCGTGTTTGTGGAGTTGAGTGCTGCTGGAGATGGGCACGAGGTGCCCCCTGTTCCTTCTCAGGGTGCTCCCCAGCAAGTGTGCATGCCCAGCAGCCGAGCTCACAGGCAGGAAAGGGTTAATCCCACAGCATTTGGAGTTGAAAGGAGCCGCCTGTCCTCCCTCCAGCTCCCAGGCAACTGTCAGCCTCACCGAGAAATAGCAGTTTTGTTTTGGAAATTGGCACTCCTTCCCCCTACAACTCCTGGAAATGAATTTGCTTTTTCCCCCAGCTGCAAATTTCTCCTTCCAGCCTCGCTGCCGTCAGCTGCCCCTGCTCAAAGGGCCCATTGTGGCTCCCTGGCAGGAGCAGGAGCAGGGAGGGCTCTGCAGGGAGAATCCAGAATCCAGAATCGCTCCTGCCCGCGGCTCTGGGCGGGCGTGGGCGGCTCTGGGCAGGAACAGGCTCCTGCTGCAGCATCCCAGCATCCTGCACTCCTGGCAGCCAGCTCCCACCCCATCCACCCCCTTCCCCCCCAACCCATCCCATACACCCCAACCCATCCCATCCTATCCACCTCATCCCACCCCATCCCATCCTATCCACCCCATCCATCCCATCCCATACACCCCAACCCATCCCATCCCATCCACTCCAACCCACCCCATCCCATCCCATCCTTCCCACCCCATTCCACCCCATCCATCCCATCCCATACACCCCATCCCATCCCATACACCCCATCCCATCCATCCACCATCCACCCCATCCTATCCATCCCATCCCATCCATCCCACCCCACCCCATCCCACCCACCTCATCCCACTGATCCCATCCCACCCCACCCATCCCATCCATCCTACCCCACCCCATCCATCCCGTCCCATCCCACCCCATCCACCCCATCCCATCCCATCCATCCTACCCCACCCCATCCATCCCGTCCCATCCCACCCCACCCATCCCATCCCATCCATCCTACCCCATCCCATCCCGTCCCATCCCGTCCCATCCCATCCCATCCCATCCCACCCCATCCCACCCCACCCCATCCCATCCCATCCCCCCATCCACCCCACTGGTAGCCACTGCTCAGAGCATTGAGGTCTTTTCTCCCCCTACAAATCACAATATCATTACATTGTATTGAGAACTCAGGGATTAACATCCTTTCCAAGCCTTGGAGAGACAGCTCTTCCCTCCCAAACCAGAAGATTCCTGCTTTTTTTTGCTTTTTTTGCTTTTCTTGCTTGGCTAAAAATAAGATCCTGCAGCACCAGGGGAGGCAGGAAGGATCTGACACATGGAGGTGTGAGCACCCAGCTCCTCACACACGGGGTTGGAGTCCTCAGCAATGGCCAGAGGGGTGGGAAAAATCAGCTCCAGACCTTTGTTCAAGGAAAACCCCCAGAACTGGAGCAGCTCATCAGCCCATTTCGTTCCTCTCAGCACAAGAAGTGAGGGCAGGGGTGTCTTTGCATCACCAAAATGCAAGGAAAAAGCTGTGCTGGGATTTGCTGAGGCACAGGGTGGCAGGTAAAGAGCAGATGCCTCAAGGAAAATAGGAATGTTTTATAGAAATTCAAGCTGGATGGAAAAGTGGCTGCTTTGACCAGAGGTGTTTAGGAAGGGGATCCATGTCTGGGGAGTGTGAGAAGAGCTGAAGTTAAGAAATGCATTTCCATGGCTGGTGCTTTCAGTTCTGTGGGAAAGCTGCAGGCAATGGATATTTTAACTTTCACAGGGAATTTTCAGCCCTGCTGCATGACAGCAAAGCCTGAGATGCCAGTTCTGTGTGCTGTGCTGTGCTTTGCTCTCCAAAACCTGACATTTTCCCTCTGACACCTTCCCCTAATTTCCTTCCAGCTTTATTTCTCTTTTCCAAATGGCTCTTGAAGACAAACTGGTGTGAGCTACATTTTGGGCAGCCAAACTTTCCAGTCCTTTGGAGTAGTTTGGATAAGGAGAGGGGGAAATCAGGTGCTGGAGCTCCTTGGGTGGAAGCTGCTTTAGGGTCAGGGTGGTGTGACCGTGTTCACAGGGGTCTGAGGATGAGGGAAGAGATGAGGACCTGACTCCATGTTTCAGAAGGCTGATTTACTATTTTATGATATATATTATATTAAAACTATACTAAAAGAATAGAAGAAAGGATTTCATCAGAAGGCTGGCTAAGAATAGAAAAAGAAGGAATGATAACAAAGGTTTGTGGCTCGGACTCTCTGTTCAAGCCAGCTCATTTTGATTGGCCATTAATTAGAAACAACCACATGAGCCCAATCCCAGATGCACCTGTTGCATTCCACAGCAGCAGATAACCATTGTTTGCATTTTGTTCCTGAGGCCTCTCAGCTTCTCAGGAGGAAAAATCCTAAGGAAAGGGTTTTCCATAAAATGTGTCTGTGACAGGGTGGTGTTGCCTCCCATTTTGGGTGACAGCACTGAGTCTAGCCAAGGTTTTATGTGCTCCCCCAGGAATTTCCTTTTTGAAGCTGACATTTTGGACCTGTGGTAAAACTCTTGTGGAAGCAGAGGGGAGAGCAGCACAAGGAGTGTCAAGGAGTTGACAGTAAATCTAGGAAAAAGTGAGGGGGGTATTTGCATCTTGCATATTTGGCCTCAGCCACTCTGGAGCTGCCAGTGTCCCCTGGAGCCCACCCAGTGTCCCACAGTGCTCAGGGAGCCACATTTCCATGGCAGGGAGAGGAGGGGGCTCCCTGTGGCGGGCACAGCTCCCCCCTGACACCCCCCCTGTGCCTGGCAGTGTGATGGGACCCTGCTGGACCTGAGCACCACATCCCTGGAGGGCATTGCTGTGCTCAACATCCCCAGCATGTACGGGGGCTCCAACCTCTGGGGAGAGACCAAGAAGCAGCGTGGCTACAACAGGCTGGGCAAGAAGGTGCCAGACAAGGTGCCAGGCACGGTGGTCACCGATGCCAAGGAGCTCAAGTTCTGCGTGCAGGGTGAGTGGAGGGCACCAGGGGAGGGTGGGGGCAGCACAGGGGCACTGGGCAGCACCAGCCACCATCTCTGGAGCAGCAGCAGCAGCACTGGAGGAGTTTGATCAGCTCTGTGTCATTTGGGCTCAGCTCTGTCTTTTGGGGTCACTCCTCTGTATGGCAGAGGGAGAGCTGGAACCCAGCAGCAGAGCTGGCTTTTGTCAGCAGCTTGCCAGGCTCCAGAAGCATTGCCAGCCTGGATGTGGGGTTTGGGAGCAGCAGGACCCACACTGAGCCCAGCTGGCACCTCCCGGCCACTGCTGAGGCCACCAGAGCCACCCCCGTGGGCAGGGACAGCCCAAAGCGCTGGCACTGGGGAGCAGAGGGGTACAAAACAGCAAAATCCACAGAGTGCCTGGGTTTTCTACCCAGCAGCTCCCACAGCCTGGGGCTGGGCTGGGAATCAGCCCCCCAGAGCAGCAGTGTCACATCCCTGGCTGTCACTGTCCCTTGCTGCCTGAGCCAGTGGCAGCAGGGAGTGGGATACAGGGCAAGGCAGCCCCAAAGGGCTGCAGGGGACAGCAGGGGTGCTGCCCTGGGGACATCCCCACTCCCAGGTGGGAAGAGGGTGTGGGAGGCTCAGAGGATCCCTCACAGGGGTGATGTGAAAGGGGACCCTGAGGCAGAGCTGTGCCATGGCCTGGTGTCCTTGCTGGTGGCCCAGAGGAGCAGGATGAGCTGGGAGAAGAGGCCATCCCCTGGGATTTGACCAGATACTCTGCCACATGTGCTGGCTTCTGGGTTTGACCAGATACTCTGCCACATGTGCTGGCTTCTGGGTTTGACCAGATACTCTGCCACATGTGCTGGCTTCTGGGGAGCTGCAGCCCACCGGGGCAGCCAGGCAAGGGGTGCCATCCTTTCATACACTGCAAACAAACAGTGCAAGGGCTGGTGGGGATCTGGGCTGGCACCGTGCAGACCCAGGTGCTGTTTCAGAGTTTTCCTCCGAAGATTTTGGCTAGCAGCGTCGCCCAGTGCTGGAAACACCCAACTTGGTGGTCTCAGGACACAGAGGACATCAGGATAAATCCCCTCAGTGCCACCAGGACAGCTAGCAGCCCTGCTGTGCTGGCCCTGAGGTTTCCAGTCAGGGCAGGAGGAGGGGGATTCCTGCTCAGACCCCTGTGTCCTGCAGATCTCAGCGATCATCTCCTGGAGGTGGTGGGGCTGGAAGGCGCCATGGAAATGGGGCAGATCTACACGGGGCTGAAGAGCGCGGGGAAGAGGCTGGCCCAGTGCTCCTCCGTCATCATCAGGTATTTGTCCCCTTCACAGCGAAACCTGACCCCCGTGTCACCGAAACCTGACACCCGTGTCACCAACTTCCCTTCCTTGTGCCTTGCAGGACGTCCAAGCTGCTGCCCATGCAGGTGGATGGGGAGCCCTGGATGCAGCCCTCCTGCACCGTGAGTGCCCAGCGAGGGGCAGGGGCTGGCAGGGGCTGGGCATGGGGCAGAGGGGGTGGCAGGGGGTTAGGATGGGCAGTAGGGGTGGCAGGGTGTGGGATGAGTGGCAGGGGATGGGTAGCAGGGGTGGCAGGGTGTGGGATGGGCAGGATGGGCTGGCAGGACGTGGGGATGGGCAGGAGGGGTGGCAGAGTGTGGGGATGGGGTAGCAGGAGCTGGCAGGGTGTGGGGATGGGCAGGATGGGCAGCAGGGGTGGCAGCACAGCAGGCTGGGACAGCCTTGGCTCTTGCTGGCAAAGCTGCTGGGTTTGGAGGGAGCCTGTGCTGGGTTTGGAGGGAGCCTGGTGCTGGCTTTGGAGGGAGGATGGTGCTGGCTTTGGAGGGAGCCTGGTGCTGGCTTTGGAGGGAGCCTGGTGCTGGCTTTGGAGGGAGGATGGTGCTGGGTTTGGAGGGAGCCTGGTGCTGCTGCTGGTGGGTGGCCACAGAGCTGAGCTGTGACTCCGTGCCCTGCACTCTTGTCACTCCCATTCTTGCTGGATGGGCACAGCAGCATTCCTCTCTGGGGAGCTGCAGCAGGGTCCCCTTCCATTTCTCCTCTTCCTCTTCCCATCCCAGCAGGACCTGGATGTGATTCCAGAGCTCTTCACTCAGTTCTGAGCTGCTCCCACCTGCATGGGGTCACTCCTGAGGGTCCTGGGGCTGGAGGGTGCCTGGGAGGGCTCAGGCTCCTCTTACTGAGCTGGGTTTTTCTGCTTCTTTTTAGGTGAAAATTACCCACAAAAGCCAGGTGCCCATGCTGCTGGGGCCCCCCCAGAAGAGCAGCTTCTTCTTCCTGAAGAGGAGGAACCGAACTCGGGATTAAAGCATCACCCAAGGATCCACAGCCTGGAGCATCCCAGCCACCTGGGGATTATTTATCCTGGGAAGGTCTTGTAGGCTCCTTCCTGATCACCAGAAGCATCCTCTCAAGCTGGGATGGAAGAAGGGGGAGAAGGCAGGCTGGAGCAGTGAGCACATTTGCTAGAGCAGCACTAGGACTGGGATTTTATTTTTTTTTTCCCTTTTATTTAAATTCCCTCCAGCCAAGCTGCCAGTGAATGTGCTCCTGAGGCAGCACTGAGCTCCATTTATTTATTTATCCTCCTCCTGAAGACCACTTGATGTCTCACTGCAGTGGCTTTGTCCCCCAGTCCTTGCAATGGGAGGAATTATTTATTTCTTTAGCCCAGAGGAGCCATCTCAGGCACTCACCTCTGTGCTCTGGGGTTTGAGAGAGATGCAAGAGCCATTGCTGCCAGCCCAGTGAGCCACAGGCTGGGGACAGACAGTGCACAGGGACAAGCCTGGGGTGGATGGCAGGAGATTGTGTTTTTACAGGGAAATGGCAAAAAAAGGGATTTTGGGGGAAAGCAGCCCCAGCTCTGGGCTTTGTGTTCATATTTATGTATTTATTTAGCAAACTTTGGACAAAAAAGGGACTCTGGGGGTCACCTTTATAGGAGCCCAGACACAGACAGCACCTCCCTTCTCTGCTGGACTTTTCCTCTCTCCTGAATCCTGCCAGCCTGTCCTGGGGGCTGGAGACCCTGGGCACAGACATCCAAACTCTTCTCACTGGAAGGTGTCCCCAGCACCTTTTACACATCTCCCAGTGTGTTCTGCCAGGCTGGTGCTCCCCCTGTGCTGCCCCTGGGCTGCAGGGAGTGGGGCAGGTGCTTGCACCTCCCTTTCTCTAGGGCCAGCTCTCCCCACTGCCCTCTCCAACCCCAGGAGGCCTCATAGGTGATGGCAGCTGGGATACACAGGCAGGTCTTGGTGGCATCACCCATGGATGGACAGAGCAGGGCATGCAGTTTCTCTCCAGGGACCAAAAGGAATGCAAGGAGTTTGTGGTGGTCAGGATGCACTCCCAGGGGCCAGGAGCTGGCAAGGGTGGCCATGGGAAGGGGCCAGCAGTCACCCAGTGCCTCCAGCAGTGGCCTGCATGCAGGATACAGCCACATCCTGAATTAAACCTGCCCCCAGGCTGCTCCCTTGGGCTGGTGGAGGCTCCTGTGCCGCTGGGAGCAGGAAAACTCCTGCTTGTCCCCTGCCACAGGGTTGGGACAAGTCCCCCTGTCCTCCCCAGTGCCCACTCAGTCCCTGCTGGTGCTGCAGGTCCCCCTTCAGCAGCCTTCTCTGGCAGAGGGTGCTGCCAGCACTGCTCCACAGGGGCTGGGAGGGACTTGCTGGTGCCCTGTGTGCACAGGCATCAATCTGTCACCACCGTGCATCAATCCACTGCTGTTCTCCTCCTCCTCCTCCTCCTCCTTGTCCCCTAGGGCAGCTGTTTATGAGTAGCCAGGTGAAAGCAGATGGAGCAAGGCCAGGCAAAGCCCAGCTGCCTCCATCTCCCCAGCCCATTGCCAAGGGCAGCAGTGCCTCACAGCCCCACCCCCGGCGAGGGTGACAAAGCCACCTCAGCCACCTGCAGAGCTCTGCCAGCAGGAGGGTGACAATCTGGGATGGCAGCACACGAGGGCAGCAGGTTTGGTTCCATTTCCCTGCCCACCCAGCCTCAGGGCAGGGTTTTGTCCCGGATGGGGAATCAGCAGTGCATGAGCAGTCAGCTGTGGTTTCCCTGCCCCTTGCCCCTGTCTCAGTTTGCTGGGCTCAGGGCAAAGAGCAGCACTGGGGGCTCTGCTGAGCTGTGCTGTCTGTGCTGGCAGAGCTGGGAGGGCACTGAGCCTGTCCCTGCTCCCTTGGGCTGGAATCCAGGGCTGAGCACTCAGCCACGTCCTGCAGGGCACAGGGAGCCCAGGGCCACCCCTCTGGGCCTTGGAACAGTGACACACCAGCAGCACTCTGCCAGGCTCCAGCCCAGATGTCCCCTCTGGTGGCCAGGGAGGTGATCCCTGCCCCAGGGGCTCCATCTGCTCCCACACTGCCAAAGGCAAGGTCCAACAGGCCTGCCAGCCCCCACCTCCTCAGCCTGATGGTGCAAAGCTCCTGAGCCCAGCAGGGACCCCCAGGGGCTGGGATTGCAGCTCCCACCTCTTACCCTGATGGTCCTGAGCCCAGCAGGGACCCCCAGGGGCTGGACTCCATCCCAGCTGTCCCTGGTGCAGGGAGGATGAAGCCATTGCAGCTGGGCGGCACCCGAGGCCTTCACCCCCCCATTCCCCAGTGCCTCCCAGTTCAGCCCAGCTCCCAAGGGCATGGGGTGGAACCAAACCCCCAGACCAGCCCCTGGGCACTGGGGAGCCCCAGCTGGAGCCCCAGGAGCTCAGCCCAGTCCCTGTGTGTGTGTGTGTGTCCCGTGGTGGTGCATGGAGTGGTGTCCGTAGCGCGTCTTGCCGTGTGCACCCGGGTGCTGTGGCCTTGCCTCCAATAAAGATGGTCATGAACTCCTCAGCTGCTCCTGGCCTGCATGGGGGTCATTCCTGGCCAGGTGTGGCCCTCTGGGGACCCAAAGAGACGGTGCCACTCCAGGCTGCCGGGGCTGAAGGGGTGCAGGCAGCGCAGCAGCCATGGAGTGGTGCTCAGTGCGAGCTGCATCCGGCTAAATTTGGAGCCTGCAAAAAAAAAAGAATTTTTTTTTTTTTTTCATCAGTGGGGGCTAAATTTAGCAGGCACCGGTCACCATCCCCCCCCACCACCAGCAGCCCTGGCTCTCCAGGGGTTTCAGCTCTTCCTGTGAGCTCCCACCCGCCTGTCCCACGGCTGTCACCTCTGCGTGTCCCCGGGGTGCTGAGCAGCCCCAAGCCCCCAGATCTGCAGCTGCCCTGGGCTCCCTGTTGTGCCCCCAGCTCTGCAGGGACCCCCTCATCCCCAGTGCCCCCCGTGCTCCCCAGGCTGGGTTTTGCCACCTGCCCTCCCATGTGTCATCTGCTAATTTTACCTGCAGTGATTTCATCGCTTGCCTCTGTGCAGAGGGGAAGTGAGAGCTTGCAGAGCCCCCAGGAACGGGCTCTGAGCAGCAAGGACACCCCGTGCTCTCTGTGCTTCCTGCCCCCAGCAGCCCCCCCATCATTCCAGCCGGGACACGCTGGCACAGGAGCTACCTGCCATGATCCCTGGGGGTGGAGGTGGCCCTGGGGGACTCTGGGAGCTCATGAGTGACCCAGCATCCACAGAGCAGCTCCCTCCAGCAGCTGGGCAGCTCGCCCAGGACACTGACAAGCCCATGAGCGGAGCATTTCAAGCTGGCCAGGACATCTCTGTACTGACAGGCTTCTGAATCCCTGGGCAGCTTCCCAGGATCCGAGCAGAAGGTTCCTCTCCTTCCCAAGCTGAGATGTGCAGTGTGTAACCAAACACCTTGTTTTTGCCTTCTCCAGCAATTGCTTCCTAGTCTCCCTCCACAGCAATGTGAGGCCTCCCCACAGCCCATTTATCCTGTCCCTGAGCAGCCCCTGCCAGCTCCCCACGGCAGGTCTCACCCCCTTCTTACAGGTAGGGAAACTGAGGCACTTAGCAGGGAAATGCTGCAGTGAGGGGCCTGGCAGGCACCCAGCAGCTCCATTGTGTCCTAAATTCCTTCCCAGACCTCTGGGACGTTTGGTGTCCTTCAAGGGTGTGTGTCCATGGATCTGCTTGGAGGGATCCATGGCTCCAAAGCCCTTGCAGGTGGGAACTATTTTTCCCATGCCCCTTTTTAAAGGCAGCCGTGGCTGCAGGGCAAGGCTGCCGAAATCAGTACTCAGGCTTGGCTTAGCCCTGGGCTCGCACGGACGCTGCCTGGTTTGTGTGAAACCACAACCCAAGAAAGCAGAGGGGACCCCACGGCCTGTGAGGCCCGAGCTCCGTGCCATCTGCGTGCCTTGCTGTGTGCCAGCTTCTTGGGCACGTTGTGCACCGACCCGCTCCTTCTCTCCTCGCCACCCTGAACCCGGAGCCGGGGTATCCCCCTCAGTTCTCCCTCCCCAAGGCCGTCCGTTGAAGCCCCATCCCCGCTCCTGCAAAGGGCCGCGGCCCCTTTAAATCCTGCGCGGCCCCGGCCCCACCCGTCAGTCTTTTCCCCCTTCTATTTTTTTATGAATGAAAAACGTTCGGGGCGGAGCCATGCAAATCCCCGCGCGCCCACTGGTTGTCTCCGCCCCCGCCCACTCAGCCGTTCTCAATGGTGCTCGGCGGAGCGGCGCGCGGGCGGGCGCGGGGCGGCCCCGCAGCCAATCAGGTGGCGCGGGCGGCAGAGCGGCGGCACGCCATTGGCCGGCGCGGAGGGTAAACAAGCGGCGCGGGGCGGGGCGTGGCGGAGGCCGCTGGCTCGGGGGCTGCGGGCCGGCGCAGAGCGGCAGCGCGGTGCCCGGGCTCCGAGAGGCGCCGCTCCATCCCCGGCCCCGCTCCCGCTTCGTCCCGCCGCCGCTGAGGCTGCGGCGCCCCGGCCGGGTAGGTGTGGGCCTGGCGGCGGGGCGCAGCGCGGCCGGGGCCCGGGCCCGGGGCGGGGGCGGTGTTTATGAATGGCGCGGGCCGCGCGGCGTGAATGGCGGGGGGCGCGCGCCAGCGGGCGCTCGAGCGCGCGCTCGGGGGAGAAGCGCGGGGAGGGGAGGGGGGGCGGAGTTTATGAATGGGGCGCGCGGGGTGGCGTGGGAACGAGCCCGGCTGCGGTGAGGGGCGGGGGAAGGGAAGGGAAGGGAAGGGAAGGGAAGGGAAGGGAAGGGAAGGGAAGGGAAGGGAAGGCAAGCGCGGCCCTCCCCGCTGCCTCTTCCCGCTCCTACGGCGCGTGATGTCACGGCCGTTTCTATAGAAATTAGGTGACATCACGAGCCGGGGGGCTGCGACCCGCCACGACAGGAGCGGGCCGGCTCCCCGGGGAGGCGTGGCGGCACCGAGCCAGCCCCGGGGGTGGCAGGGGCCACGGTGTGACCCCTCCCCGTCCCCTCCACCCCCCAGCCGCGCACCTGCCGGAGCCCGGGCGGGACCCCCCTTCCCGGGCCGGCGTCGATGCTGAGCGGGCCGGGGGCACTGCCCGCTTCGCCCGCACCATGGACGGCTTCTACGACCAGCAGGTTCCCTTCATGGGCCCCGGGGTAAGTTTGCCCACCCTGATCCCCCCGTTGACAAGTTCCTCCGCGACCTTGGGGACACCCCTTCCCCATCCTCGGGTCACCCATTCCTCATCCTTGGGAGTGCCCCCCTCGTCCTTGGGGGCTGCCACCCTCACGGGCAGCTGTCGCCCTGTTCCTTGCAGAAGTCCTGCACAGAGGAGGGCCGAGGCCGACCGGGGTCCGATAGGAAAAGGAAATTTTTGGAGACTGACCTGGCCCATGACTCGGAAGGTAGGCAGGGCTGGCCCCGTGAGACCGTTGTTTTAGAAATAATCCTGCAAATAATGGCAGTTTGATTTATTCTTCTGTGGAGCACATAAGTCTTTCACTCTGTTCCAGAGCTCTTCCAGGATCTCAGCCAGCTCCAAGAGGCCTGGCTAGCTGAAGGCAAGTCTTCACCTCCTCCTTTTGTCATGTAAAACCTCTCTGTGAGCATCTTTTTGAGAACTGAAAACGCCATAAACCCACTTTTTTTGTTTGTTTTTTTTAGCTCAGGTCCCCGATGATGAACAGTTTGTCCCAGATTTCCAGTCTGACAACTGTGAGTGATTGTTCCTGGGTTTTCTTCTCTGGGGGTAGACGTTTGGGTGCCTGTGCAAACATTTGAACTGGGTTTGGAGTTGCTTCCTTGGGAAAGCAGTTGTTCCTGGGGCTGAAACGTGAAATCACAGGCTTTTGGGAGAAAGCACGTGTGCTTTGGGTTCCTCCTGCCTTTTGTTAATGGGGAAAACCGTGGCCAGATGCATGGAAATAGCTCTGAACTGCTCTCTGGGCTCCTCTGAGGCGTGATGCTTGTTCCTAGTGAGGTGCATTCCCTCCTAAACCCTCCTTTTCCTTTTCAAGTGGCAGAGATAACCCATGCTGGGCTGCTTGGTTAGCCACAATCTCTGCAGTTTCTAGAGCTTTTCCGAGTCCTGGCCCGGCGCTGTTGGCAGGAGCGAGCGCGAGCGGTGAAACTTGAGCCGCTTTAAGCAGCATTAATCGCTGGCAAGCCAGCCTCTTTAAAAGGAGGCCAGTGAAAATGCAGTCCCTGGTGAATTGCATAAGAGCCAGAGTCGGTTCTGAGCCGGGCTGTGTTGCCAGAGAGGGTTGGTGGCGAGGGCAGGGGCCGGGGATGGCGCGTGGGGCTCGCACAGCTCCGGGGGAGAACGGGGGCGGATTCAGGATGTTTGGAGTTGTTACCTGGCAAGCACAAGTAGTGGCTTGGTGTCGGTGGCTGGGTTTTGCTGCTGAGCCAGGCAGCCAGGGAGCTCGAAGGAAATCAAATTTAGCCTGCAGTCGAACAGATTTTTTCATTCCAGCTCTGTCACAGCATGCAGCGGGGTATCTCCTCTGACAGCAAACCCTGTTAATTATTGCTCTTTGCTTACTCTGGAGTGGGAAGCTTGCCATTGAGCCCGTCCAGACAGCCCAAGTTTCAGATGTGTTTTTTTTCCCCTGTCTCCCCTGAGATAAAAGGCGAGCCCGGAGTCAGAAACACAAGGGTCTGTTGACATCCCCAGCACAGCCCAGCAGCTCTTGCTCGGAGCAGCAGAAACTGCAGTGTGCGTGGGAGGGTGGCTCTTGAAGCTGAAGCTGTTTCCAGTGCCTTTTGGCAGTCTCTTTTTCCTTGTAACCTGAAGAGCTCAGAGAGGAGAGACAAACTTTTCTGGGTGATGCAGGAAAAAAGAGGAGAAGAAGAAGAAAAAGGCATTTCTTTGGTCAGGACTCTTAAAATGTTCTGATCTGCTCAGCCTGTGGAGCTGGTGTTGAAATGATTTTGTCACTTGAAAGATCTGCCTGTGTGACTCCCTGCAGCAATAACCTTCTTTAACTTGCCTGGGGAGAGAAAGCAAAGGTCTCTCTTGCTGCTGCAGTGCTGGCTGTGCAGGGTCTCAGACTGAGGCAGAGGGGAATGGGAAGCCCAGCTCTTGCATCCCTGCACTATTGAGAGTTTACAGAGCAGAGAAACTCCAGTTTTGAACTGTGTGCCATGTAGAAAGGGAGAGAAGGATGGCCCTGGTGCAGCTGAGGTCTGCACCCAGCTTTCACTAGCAGGGACATGCTGCCTTCCTGGGCTGGCAGCCACAGTGGAGTTCAGCATCCTTGGCTTCTGAGGAAAGGTAGATCCCTCCTCAGTCCCTATGGACGTTTGTGGGCTCTGTTTCTGCAGCTGTGTGGCTCCATGCCTTTTCCCTGAGGAAACTGCTGCTCTCTTATCCTGAGCAAACCTCAGCCTTGTGCCCCATCTTGCATTCCCTGGGCCAAGCTTCCCAAAATGGACGAACCAGGCTCCATTTGGACCCCACTGCAATGGGGAACGTGCCACGTGGAGTCTTGGAGATGCTCAGAATCCTTCTTGCCTTGCTGAAACCTCCTCATAGCTGCCTGCAGCTCTGTTAATGCTCACTCTCTGTTCCCAATTCCATAGCCAAGATCCCTGGCAGACAGGGTATTAAAGCTGGGGCTCGGTAGCAAAGTGATATGGAGGGCAGTGGGTCGCTGTGCTGGGGAGGAAATCCCGGTGTAAGGAAAGCAAGGCTGCTCCAGATGAGGGATGCATTGTTCTTAGTGCCCTGGACTGGGTGGCAAGAGGCCAGATTCAGTGCTTTTCAGTTGCCCAGGGAAGTGTTGGATCCTTCCATGGGAGCCAGGAGGCTGTGGTGACCCCACAGAGCTCACCTTGCTGCCCCCCTGGCTGGGCATGGTGTGAGCTCAGCAATGTGGTCCTGTGGCTGAGGGTGTACATCCAGTGTTGTGTCTCCACTGATTGTTTAAGTACCTGGGAGGTGATGGGATCATGCTGAGGAGATCAAGCTCCACAAGAAGTGATTTTTATCCCAGGGCACCTGTGGCCTCCCTGCCCAGGCAGCACGTGGCAACAGCCATGGGCAGGGCACGGAGTTTCTTACACGCCAAAATGAAAGAGGGAGGTTTGTTTGTGAGGAAGAGTTGTTCAAACAAAGGAAGGCAGGATCCTGGCTTCTATTTCTGACTCCTCTCCTGGTGTGACCTTGGGTGCCTCCTGTAGTGCTGGGGGATGGAGGGGCAGGCGCAGAGCTCGGCTCCCAGGTGACAGCTTGAGTGGGTGCCAGTGTCCCTGGGCTGGAAGTGTGCCTTGGTTGCCTTCCCATGGCTCATTCAGAGGAAGCCAGTGCTCTCTGAGCTTAGTCTCATGGAGGTCCAGTCGTGCTGATGGGTGGGAATGACCTGCCCTGTCCTCCATCGAGGGATTCACTGGGAATTCAAGTCCTCAGGCGGCTCTGTGGTGTCACCCTTTTCCATGGGACATGGCTGATGGTTGGCATCAGGGGCATTTCCAGTTCCACTGCTTGCATGGCACTGGGAGGGTTTCCCTGAGCCTCCCCTACGTGCCCTCCTGGCTGGGCACAGCTGTGGCACACGTGGCTGGTGCCTTGCCTGGCCTGCCCAGGGTCCCTCCACCTCCAGAGGGGCTGCCAGGCACCCTCGGGTGCCCTCGCTGCTGCTGTGGCTCAGCCTTGGCGTGGATCTGCTGACACATCTGCTCCAGCCCTCTCTAGAGCTGAGCTGCTCCCTCTGAGTATTTTTCTATATTTTTTTTAGCTTTTAATTACAGTGCCCAGGGCAGGACCGGAAAGGGTAAAAGCGCTTGAGCGCCCGCTGCTCCTTTGAGGTGTTGGGTGCTGCTCCTCCCACCTGGCTGCTCGCTGCTGGGGCCCAAACCCAGCTCCTTGCCCCAGAACTGCCCCTCAGTGCCCCCCAGGCTCCTCCAGAGCCTGCCTGCCCGTGAGCTTGGCACGGGAGCCGTCGTGCTGAGCAGCGCCGGCCGGCCCCGCCGTGTTTGTGTAAGGAATCCAAACGTTGCACAGAGCCCCGGCTTGGACAGCTGGTCTCTGTTAGGATCTTAAGGCTCATTTCCCTTTTTTTTTGAATGGCAGTGCTAAGCTCTGGGGAAATTTTTCCTTTCTTTTTTTTTTCCCCTCCCTCAGCCACATGAATGGAGCGCTTCGAAGTGTTTGTGAATGGAGGGTGGTGCCTGCTCGGGGACTGGAGGCTTTTTTTTTTTTTTTCAATGAATAACCAGACCCCATTGTACGGCTGGCGGAAAAACAACTCGCTCCAACAACACGGAGCCTGTTTGGGAGAGCCGTGCCCGCGATAGGCAGCTGGAGCCCTTCCAAAGCCAGTTCCCCTTTGCTTTCCCATGGCTCAGGGGGTGCCTGTGCTTCGCTGCTGCCTTGCTGGCCCCCTTTTAGGGCTGGAAGTGCTGAGAGTGGCAAAAGCCGGCTGGGGAGGGGGGAAGGAGGAGTGGGATAAATCCGGCTGGGGTGGAAGGCGTGTGGGGGGCTGTGCTGGCTCAGCGCTGGGCTTTGTGTTTCAAATCCTTCCCGGGTAGGGACGGGGGGGTTTATGCTCTTGGTACCAGCTGTATTGAGGCCTTTCGAGGGGGGATGGGTAGAAAGGGGAGTCAGCAGCTCTTTAAAGGTTTTGACAAATTAGGGGAGCAGCTAATTACCTGGCAAGCTGTGAACAGTTGTCCTGGAGCTATTTGCTCCTCTCCAGTGTAGCTGGGCTGTGTTTAGGCTTCACATGAAGCTAATACTCCACTTCCGATTAGTCTTGGCTCTCCTCTGAGGCACTATTTAGGTACAGAGCTCTGAGGCGCTTTCCCTTTCCTAGGGCGCCTGCTTTTAGAAATTAATTAGCTTAAGCGTATATTACTCAGTTTATAATTATATATATAGCAAGTGAGCTTGGGAGTGGGTGGAGAGGATTTGGGTTTAATGGGATGTTTGTCACTTGAGCTCATACAATTGTGGGACCCCAGGACCAGATCCCATTGGACCACCTCGGCTGTGGGAAGGTGGATCCCACTTGAAAGCTCTGCGAGTGGGAACGCCCGTGTGGGGGCAAGTTTATGGTGTGGGTATGTCCCTGTGAGGCCGAGTGGGTTGGTGTTTGTGAGGCCCTGGAGCTCCAGTCTGTCACCCCTTGCTCTGTGTCACAGCCACTGCCTGTGGTGCCTGGGCTCTGCTCTGCTCACTGAGGAGCTGGTGATAGCTCATGTCTGATCTAAGGCTGTTGTGGAGCTGCCTCACAGCCCTTGTAGCCCTTCTGAGAGCAATGTCCTGGGCTGCTGTCACTGTCCCAGCTCTGCCCTCCCCTGCCAATGCTGGGATCTGAACCCTGGTTCAGTTGCTGAGTGCTCCCAGGGCCTAACTCAGCCCCTTACTCCCAAGCACAGAGCTGATGCTTGCAGGGCTGATGCTGCCATGGCCCTGTCCCCTGTGGCTGAGCCTGTGTCCTCCTCGGTGTCCCTGCAGTGGTCCTGCACGCCCCACCTCCGGCCAAGATCAAGCGGGAGCTGCCCAGCCCGTCCTCGGAGCTGTCCTCCTGCAGCCACGAGCAGGCTCTGTGTGCCGGCTATGGGGACAAGTGCCTCTACAACTGCTGGTAGGTACCCGGGCGCTGCGCTGCCTGCGGGGCCCTCGGGTGCTGCTGTCCCTCGGTGTCACCATCGTCCCCTGTCCCTCGGCAGTGCCTACGACAGGAAACCCCCCGCCGGGTTCAAGCCATTAACGCCGCCCGCCACGCCGGTGTCCCCCGCGCAGCCCGGGCCGGCGCTGCCCCCGCCGGGCCCCGCCGGGCCAGGGGCCGCTCACGGGGCCACCCCGGGCCCCCAGGCGCTGCAGGAGCAGCGGCAGCAGCCGCCCTTCGCCGTGCCGAGGCCGCCACACCCGCCCATCCACATGCCAAAGATGATGTCTGAGAACCAATTCCCCGCAGAGCACAGGTAAGGCAGCCCCCAGCGGCCACAGGGCTGCTCCGGGGCTTTGTGGGCACTCTTGGGGTGGGTTGGTGGTCCCAAAGGGTAAGGGAGAAAGAGCCACAAGATCCCGGTAGGAAGTGGCAAGTTTTGCCACGTGGGACCACAGCCGACAGCATTTGTCCCACCAACTGCAACCGCAGCACGGGGACAAAGGCACAATCATTTCTCTTTCTCCTGCTCCTTCCAGTCCCTGAACGCTGCAGAGCCTTTGCTCCCCTCTTGGGAAAGGCAGGGGAGGCAGAGCATCCTGCATCCTCCCCAGTTCCAGCAGGGGCTGGTCCTGAGTCAGGGCTCTGCTCTCCTCCTTCCCACCCACTGCAGCTCTGCCTCCTGAGCCCTGCTGGGCTGTGGAACTGTGCTCAGCTCTGTCCTGCCCGTGTGCACCCCGGGCTGGGGGTGATGCAGAGCTCCCCCTGACATCACCATGATTTTGTGGGCTGTGGTGGGAGACCCCTGTTCCCTCCTTCCTCTCCAGGCTGTGGCTTCAGTCCCCATCACTCCCACATCCCTGGAGGCTTTGCCAGTCCCTTCCCTCACCCTGGGTTTGCTCCTGTGGGTGCTCTGCTTGTGGCCTCTGCACGTCCTTTGCTGTGAAGCCGCCGTGTCACCCCTGTGGGCATGGGACAAGATGTGGCAGCCTGGCAAAGGCCAGGCAGTGGGGCCAGGGAAGCCCTTGGAATGTACCCATCCAAGCAGGCAAGCATCCCTCCCCAGCAAAGCTCCGTGTGACCTTCAGGCAGTGCAGGGGGCTGGCTGCGACCCCTTGGGAAGCACGGTGCCAGCACGGGGCTTGGGTTTCATTCAGGAAGGGCAGAGGGACATGGCTCGGAAATGGAGTAATCCCAGCCCGGCAGCTGGGAGGGCTCGGGTTACAAAGGCAAATGGCGCAGGGCCGGCTGAGAGGAGCCGGCACGGAGATCCAAGATCACCTTTCAAGGTGCCGGAGGAGGACGAGGGGATGTGGCAGCACCCCCTCGGGATGGTCCCTCACCCTTTGCCACCGGCAGAGACCGTGCTCTCAGAGCAGTGGTGGCAGCACCACAGAGCCCAAAATAGTGCTCCCTGCTGTGGAGTTCAAGGTTTAATCCCAGCTGCGCGGGCGGATTAGCGGCCGGCTGGAGCTGCGCCGTGGATTTGGCTTTGCGTAAGCGCCCACCCCTGCTCAGCATCCCTGGCCCCTGCCCCCCTCGCTGGGCACTGATTTTATGGCTTTACAGAGATACCTGCGCTGGGGGGGATGGTATTTTAGTCCTTTTCCAGATATCTGAAGGCCAGAGTGCTTTACTGTGTTATCCTACTTTACTGTGTTATCCTACTGTTCCATTTTGGGGTTCTCAGAGCTTAGAGGGGCACAGGGCTTCTCAGCCCCCCGTGGTGGCTGTGCTTCTGAGGAACCACCCCAGCTGTCAGGTGGCTCTGGTTTGGGCTGGGAGCTGAGCCCCACTCCTCAGTAATGCCACGTCCTTCCCCCCAGGTTTCAGAGGCAGCTGTCGGAGCCCTGCCACCCCTTCCCGCCGCAGGCCGGGGTCCCCGGGGACGGCCGCCCCCTCTACCACCGGCAGCTGTCGGAGCCCCTGGGCCCTGCTGCCCCCCGCCCCCCTCAGGGATTCAAGCAGGAGTACCACGACCCTCTCTACGAGCACGGCGGCCCTGGCCTGCCCGGCCCCCCCGGGCACAGCTTCCAGCCCCCCATGGGCATCAAGCAGGAGCCCCGGGACTACTGCATTGACTCAGGTGGGTGTGGGTCAGGGGACAGCCAGGGGGGGCTTCAGTGACACTCCAGGGAGCAGAGCATCTCTGGCAGGGGCAGGGTTGAGCCTCAGGCTTTGCCATTTTCTTTCCTGCTTTCCCAAAGCCAGGGGATAAGGCAGGAGTTCACCTGATGCCAGTGGTGTGGTCGGGGCTGTAGCCACGGGCTGGGGTGCCCCACAGCTCCTGGTGGGTCCCCCCTTGGCTCTGGCCTAGGGCCAGCTGTGATTGCTGGCTGCTGGACCCTAGCAGCATCACGGAAAAATCCTCTAATCGCCTTAGGACCTAAAAATACCCCAACCTCGGGAGGGAGGGTGGCACAGCCAAGCAGATGGTAGGGGAGGTGCAGCAGTGCCTCCCTTCATGTAGGGCCTGTGAAAACTCGAGCTGCTCCAGTCTAAATTCCAGTGCCACCCCAAATCATACTGGGTTTCTTTTCCCCGATGTTGAGGGTGGTGGTAGTGGACCAGGGAGCATGGAGAGGGGTGGAAAGTTCCCAGACTTCACTGCAGGACATGCTTGGGGTAAAGAACATGCTGCCAAATCCATGGGTTTACAGCCCTGATGTAATTTCATTTCCCCCTCAGAAGTGCCTAACTGCCAGTCCTCGTACCTACGGGGGAATGTCTTCCCCAACAGCCATGACGGTGAGTGACCCCCAGTGTCCCCTGGTGTGACCCCATCCCTCCCTTGTGGCAGGCAGCACTCCCTGGGCACCCAGAAAACCCCCATGAGAGCCCCTGGGGCCTGTGAGGGCACAGCAGTGCTGTGGAATCTGGGATAATGCAGAGCTGCCAATAGGGCTTGGGAGCAGTGAGGGGGGCAGAGCTGCACAGCACTCAGCCACTGAAGGAGCTGGGAGTGGGTCTGCTCCCAGAGCTGTGGATGGGGTTCTGAGCTGGATTCAGCCAAGGCAGGGTTTTTGGGGTCCAGCCAGGGTAGTGGAGGGGCCCTTTACTCACAAAGGGTCTTTTCCCCACAGGATTTTCATATGAAAAGGACACACGATTGTATTTTGATGACACGTGCGTGGTACCCGAGAGGCTGGAGGGTAAGAGCCTGGCCCCAGAGGAGCCTGCAGGGGAGCTGGGGCTCATGGAGGAAGATGTGGGCGCGCTGGGATCTGCAGTGCTTGGCTTATAAAGCCAAGCAGTGTTGGCACGGTGCTCTGAGAGCTGCTGAGCATCATCCCACGTGGCAGCTTGGCATCACTGCCTTGCTCCATCTCTGTCACTGACACCTACCTGCCTGCAGCACCATCCCCAGCACCTCTCCCACCCCATGGCCTGATCCTGCTCAGGTGTCTCAGCACAGGGATTGCCCGTGTTGTTGTACATATCTCCTGCTGGTGACACAGTCTGGGGAGAGGGGCAGAGCCAGGCTGTTTAACCAGGTGTCTCTTTGTGTGAGCAGGTAAAGTGAAGCAGGAGCCCACCCTGTACCGTGAGGGCCCTCCCTACCAGCGGCGTGGCTCCCTGCAGCTCTGGCAGTTCCTGGTCACCCTCCTGGATGACCCTGCCAACGCCCACTTCATCGCCTGGACCGGCCGGGGCATGGAGTTCAAGCTGATTGAGCCTGAGGAGGTATGAGGGGTCCTGCCCTGGAGCTGGGGAGTGCCTGTGGACCCTTCCTTTAGTACCTTCCACTGCCTCTTGGCGTGGCCCGTGCCGGCTCCCGAAGCTGGCAGTGGTCACCAGCCGTGGTGCTGTTGCCTCTCTGCTGTGCCTTGCTGCGTTCTGCTGCTCTGCCACAGCTCCCTCCTTCCCAAGCTGCTCCCATCCTTTGCCCTGGGTTTCCAGGAGCAGCTCTGTGCTGGAACCACACAGCTCCACGGGAGGGTGACACAGAGGAAGGAGCTGTTTGGGCAGTAATTGAGAGCAGCTGTAGACAGCCCTGAGCTGCGCATTGTGGGTAATTACCCATAATATCTCTTGCGCCATGCATGGAAATTGTGGTATTTTGAAGCAGCTTTTTTGGCAGGCTCTGCCTAATGAAATGACTTTTGATTTGGCCCCTGATCTGGCGGTGGCTGTGTGGTCACAGCCCGAGCGTTTATCATGGCAGGCGGGGAACCACTCCCAGACCACGATGACACCTTCGCTCCAGCTGCCCCAGCCCCCTCAAACCAGCCTCCAGCCTGCATTTCCGCTGTGATTCCCTCTGAGGATCCCTGTTCCAGCCCTGGCTGGAGCCCTGATGGCTGCCCCTCTCTCCCTGTAGGTAGCACGGCGCTGGGGCATCCAGAAGAACCGGCCAGCCATGAACTACGACAAGCTCAGCCGCTCCCTGCGCTACTACTATGAGAAGGGCATCATGCAGAAGGTGAGGCCACAGCAGGCTGTGACCATCCCCTGCTGTCCCAGGGTGCAGCAGCACAGGGATTAGGTCCGATGTGAGGTGTGTGGTGCTCCCCCCGGGCAGGGAAATGCTCAGGGCACCCCTCACTCCCGTGTCCTCCCTGCAGGTTGCCGGCGAGCGGTACGTCTATAAATTCGTCTGTGACCCTGACGCCCTCTTTTCCATGGCCTATCCCGACAACCAGCGCCCTTTCCTGAAGACAGAGCCGGACTGCCCAGTGCCAGAGGAGGAGACGGTGCCCCTGACACACTTTGAGGACAGCCCTGCCTTCCTCCTGGAGATGGATCCCTGCGGCAGCCTTCCCTACGCGGAGGGCTTCGCCTACTGACTCGGCCGGCTGGCAGAGCCATTGGCACTAGCGCATGCACCTGGGGCAAACGCGGTTTTCTAAAGAATATTTTTGGCTGTCCATAAGAGGGAAAAAAAAAAAAACAAAACAAACAAAAAAACCAAACCCCAACGACAAAACAGCATGGGTGCACACGCAAATTTGAGGAATTTAAAACGCCCCGTGTGTGTCGCCGCCGAATTCCCACCCTTCCTTTCCAAGGGCTAGTGCACAGGACTGCCCGTGGCTGGCACCTCCTGCCGTGCATCAGTGTGATGTCTTGGGGCGCCGGGAGCCTAAAGTTGCAGTCTCTTCCCCAGGCCCTGGCTCTGGCCGTGCCCCAGGGCTGGGCTGCGTGGCTGCCGAGCCAATTGTCACGACAATCTGCTTTGCATCGAGCACAATCCGCGTAGCTGCCTTGTGTGGTGGAAAGGGCTTTGATTTGCACAGAGAGAGAGGAGGGATGCGGGGGGGCCGCCCGGGCCAGCGCCCCGGGGCTGATGTGCGCAGCATCCTACCCCAACCCCGAGGAGCCTTCTGCCTTCTTCCTGAGCCCCCTCCCCATATAACCTCCTGTTGATCCCATAGAACCTCCTGCATCCTCTCCGTGCCCTCCATCCTCCTCAGCTCTGGCTCTGGGCCATGGGTTGCATTTTGGGGGAGGAGACCCTGACACTAACTTCCTCTTCGTTTTTGGTTTTGGTTTTTTTTTTTTTTTTTGGGATGTTTTAGGAAAATACTAAAGGTTTCTAAACTGATTTTTGTAGATTTTTTGTATTTTAAGGCAAAGCTATTTTTTGCAGCTCGGCTGCTGTCCCTGGAGCCCCTGGGGACACCCCAGTGGCTTTCCTGGTGGCAGGGGGAGCTCTCGATGCCCGTGGCTTCCTGGGATGGCTGCCGAAGGATCTGGTCCACTCCATTTCACTGCTCCAGTCCTGTTTCCCAGGGGAGCCAGGCCTGAATCCCAATACTGGCTCAGCTACGCTCCCCCTGCTCGGCATGGCCTCGGAGCTGGGCTGCAAGGCTGAGGTGGGCCGGGATGGGGATCCCCCCCTTCCTCAATGCCCCACTTCTCTCCAGCTCCCCCCACCCCTCGCTGCACCTCTTAACACTCCTCCACCACTCATATATCCATACCTGCCTCCCCTGCACCAGGCTACATGTTTTGTTGTAAATGCTGTATAGGAATTTTTTCTCTTCTTTAGTTAGCTTTGGTTGGAATTTTTGTTTGGTTTTGGTTTTTTTTTGTTTTTTTTTTTTTTTTGTCTGATTCTTTTTTTTTTTTTTTTTTTGGGAAGTATGAAGATTAACTCTACAATGACTTGGTTGCTCTCCCCATGGTGGCTGCAGTGGCATGTACCCATGGGGAGCACTTGGTTTTGGGAACCCCACCCTTGGGGGACAGGTTTTTAACCATTTGCTCGGTGTGGCAGGTCTGCAGTGCAGAAGGAGTTAATCTGAGGACTGATTTGAAATATCTTTATTCAAGCAGGGCTATGTATCTCCTGCAAAGCTGCATTACATTCTGTACTGTGTACAATAAAGGATCTTGCTTCCTGTTCCTCCCTGACTGCCTGGGCTCCTGCGTTGCCTGTGCTGTAGGATGCTGCTGGGCTGGGAGGAGCCCCTGGATGTGCTTGTGGGGTCTGTAGTGATCCAGGCTACAGCCCAGCACTTGGGGGCTGCAGCATGGTGTGTCTGGAGCTGGGACCAAGGCCCCAGGGCTGCTCTCTTCCCAGCCCCCCTTCCCTCTCCCCAGTTCTGGATTTGTTGCTGCTGGGTGTGGATGGTGCCATGGCTTCCACAAAGCCACATCCCATGAGAGGATCCCTTTGGAATGGGGGTGGCTTCTGCCCAGTAGG
Source organism: Molothrus aeneus (assembly GCF_037042795.1). Taxonomy (NCBI): domain Eukaryota; kingdom Metazoa; phylum Chordata; class Aves; order Passeriformes; family Icteridae; genus Molothrus; species Molothrus aeneus. The sequence continues at coordinate 4,348,507 of NC_089655.1, read as the reverse complement.
TGCAATTTAATATTTCCTCTTGCCAGGGTTTCTCAGTAAGTCCTCCACTCCCCTGGAAACCCGAGTACCTGCCAGCAAGCAGGACTAAAGCTGGTGGGGGCCTCTCAGGACAGCCCTTCCACAAGCCACTGGCAGTGGTCCCCCATTGCCCCCATTGCTAGGCTGGGAAAAATTCAGGGTTTGCAAAAAGTTGAAGGAGGTGGGTGGACGGCAAGGGTTGTTCTGTGAGGACTTGATTCAGCTGAAGTGTTTCTCCTGCCAGGCTGCAGGAAAACTCAAACACCCCAGAGCTCCCACTGCCATTGGCCTCAATTTTAGCTGGGCTGAGCCAGGGTGTCCATGGGCTCCCAGCCCCCCCTGTGCAGGGGGCTGGTGTGATGCTTTTGAGATACTCTGACACGTTTTCTCTTCCAGCTTATTTTCACAGCCCAGCCAAACCCCATCCCTGGATGTGGCAGTGGAGAGATGAAAGGTCCTTGTGTGCCATGATGCTTTTTACACACCCACCCCAGCTCCCCTGCATCCCCTGCTGGCTGCCAGCCACGGTGCTAATGGGTCCTTAAGCTGCTCTTCCATCATGCCTGAAGTATTAAGCTGCATGGGGAAGTGTGGCTGTCTCCCAGCCCAGGCAGGGCAAAGCAAGCTCTAAAACATCCAGCAGAACCAATTCCTCTGGCATGAAGCCTTCAAGGAGCTAAATCAGCTGTTTAGCCTCAGGAGACATCTTACACTCCCAACCCATTCCATCTTTATTTTCCACCAAGTTCTGTCCTCTGCCCAAGAGTGCAAAACCCAGGTGCTCTGAGCTGCAGACAGTGCCTGCTAATCCCACCCCAGTGGGGATTCCAGCAGGCTGAGTGCTGGGGCTCAGGATGGAGCCAGGGGAACTCGGGGCACCGGCAGCGCGGCCGGCGGGCAGATGGCCGAGGGGGCAAAGAGCTGGGGCCAATTATGGAGGCTGAGGATGAGGATGAGCAGATAAAGCAAAGCCTTCCAAAGCCTTCATCAAGCATCTTGGCACACCACAACGCTGACCCCGGCCCTGCAAATCTTGCTGTGGGCAGGGCTGGGGCCCCAAGGGCGTCTCTCATGCTGCTCTTACAGCAGGGAGAGGTTGGGTAGAGGAGTTTTTCTGGTCCAGTTGTCAGTGTGACACAAAAGGGTTCAGGCCACAAAGGGTTTGACACCTCACTGGCTTTTATCCCTTAGGACACCAGGAATTTGCTCCTCATTTGATCCTGCTGTGTGTCCCCCCTCCCTGTCCTCACGCTCCATGCAGAGGGGATGGAGCTGCCCTGGGTGCCTGGTCCCACTTGTCCCCACCCTGAGGCTGAGCAGGACACAGCCAGAGCTGCTCAGTGTCCTGCCTGCAGCCTCCCAGGGATGGGGGCAGGAGCTCCCAGCAGGGCAGGGGCTGGACCAGCATTTGCCAGGAGCTGGGGAGATGGAGGGGGTGCAGGTGGGGAAGCGTGTGTGCTCCCTTCTCACCTCCTGCCCCATCAAATGCTGCTTCCAGGCACAGGGGTGTGCCCTCTCAGGACATGCTCCAACATGCCATGGGATGGAGAGCACTGCTGCAGCTGCCACCACTGCCCCCAGGGCCAGGAATGGCTCAGGCTACCCCTGCTCCATCCCCCGGACTCACCACCTTGGCCCCCTCCTCCCATATTGCCACACCATTTGCCTCCTGCCTTCCTCCCGCTCCTGCCAGCCATAGGGAGGATGAAGAGGAGTGAGCAGAGAGGATGGTGAACAATGAAGAACCATTTTTGTGGAGGATTCACCTATCCAGGCTGGGGAAAACCTTGGTGCTGGTGTCCAATCCTCCAGCCCACAGCTTCCACCTCTTTGTGTGGTTGTGGTACAGAGCAGGGTGAACAACAACCTGTGGCCCTGGGTAAGCAAACAATAAAATGGCAGCTGGTATTGAATGGTTAAACAAAAACAAAACATGGAAAAAGCAAAAAATGGAAACCAAACAAAAAAATGTGGGTTTTTTTCCCTATTTTCTTCTTTTCATGGTTTTTTTAATGTGCCCCAAGTTCTCCCCTCCCTGGAATGAGAGTTTGGTGTTACCAGATGGTCCAAGAGGCACAGGCTAAAAATCATTTGGAAAAGAGGAGCCTGTAAAAGGGAGAGGATCATTACAACCCTTTACACATCCATAATTCATGGAGCACATTTCTGCTCTCCCTGTCTTGGAAGCATATAGCAGGACTGGAAAATGTTCAAAAAGCAACAGAGACAGCCAAGGGTCTGCTCTGGCTCTTCCATGGGAGTGTATAAATAGTCTGGCACTTCCGACTGGGGCAGGATTTGTGGCTCAGGGGCTTCATATTTAATAGCCCATGACAGAGTTTTCCATTGTTGCCTGCAAAAGCATTTTGGGGAAGAATTACTGCCCATGCAGCTCGTTCTTCTGGCAGGGCTGACAGGGCCAGAACTTGAGGTGCTGCAGGGCCACCAGGGGCAGGGAGGCACAGCTGCCCCCTGGCCCATGTCCCAGGGCCCTGGTGGTGGCCTCGTGCCTGTGCTGGGCAGCTGGCTCTGCCAGGGTCACACCACAGCAGCTCCTCTCCTCCCCAGCTCTTCAAACACTCCATGTTTTCAATAAGTGGGTTGATTTGGCTCTTAAACACCTGGAGCAACACGAGTGGCTCCATGTGTGGGGCCAACTTCAATATGAGTCAGCCCCAGAGAGGAAAAAAAACCCAAAAACAACCACACCAAAATAAAACAAAACAAAACAACAACCAAAAAGATCAGGCAAGCAAGATCTGGGCTGGTGAGTGAGGAAAAGTGAGGAACTTCCACCTGGGGATGTGCAGGACACCCAGCTCCCTTCACACTGGTCTGGCACCACCTCGTGGATGTCCAGCTGCTGCTTCTGGCCACCACGGGGTTTTTGGTAGCACATCTGCAGAGGTTTTGGTGTCCAGATGTGGTTCATACCCGTGGGCTGGACGCTCTGTGGCAGGCAGGGCTCAGGCACAGCTTGTTTCCCAGGGCTTCTCTCTGCTTTGTGCTGGCTTTCCTGGGAGATGTGGGTCTGGGTCACTGACTCCAAGCCTCTCACTCCTGGCAGGATGTAGGAAGAACACTGAGCCCACCTCCTCCTGTGCTGCACTGAGAAGGGAGCTGGGGCTCCACCAACGCCCCAGAGCCCTCCAGCACTGAGCTCCCAGCCTCTCACAAGGCACTAACACTGCGATGAGCCTTCAAGTAGCTCCTGAAGCCATGAGCCAATTGCTGAATTAAAGGCTCTCAGAGCTACAGGGGAGGCTCCATCATCCTCTTATCATTAACTATGGCAGTAACTGTCTGTGTTATTCCAGTGTTCTGTAGGTGCCCATGGACTACTCCCAGCCATGGGACACCTACACAGGATTTTCTGTCTGGAGAACCTGAGGAACCTGCAATCCTGAGGCAGGCAACCTACCAGAGGGAGGTGTCCCTGCCCATGGCAGGAGGGTGGAACTAGGTGGTCTTTAAGGTCTCTTCCAACCCAAACCATTACAGCCTTCTATGATTTCTTGGCCCCTTTTTGTAGAGGCTAGCAACTGGACCCCAGAGGCTCAGATTTTGGCAGGAGGTTGCCCCCATTTGTTGCAGAAAGAGGAGATTCCACCCTGCATTGAAGGGCTGGGTGCTCACCTGGCTGGTGCCTCCCTCTGGCCAGGAGGGGTCCTGGGCAGGGGTCAGCCTGGGTAGGACAGAGCAAAAGATGCAAGATGAGGTTTTCTTCCAGCTGGGAGTGGAGCCAAGGTGAGGGGCAGAGCTGGGAACTTGTCTGCAGCACAAGGAATCAACCATAGCCTCTTATTTAGAAGGATTTTTGGTTTAATACAAATAAAACCATCCTGGACAGAAGAGGCAGCAGATGAGGTGAGAAACCCTGAGCTCCCACAGCACTGGGTCACCCAGCTGCACCCCTGCACTCCAAGCTGACCATCCATTGTCCTGCCATAAATTGTGCTGGGATTCCTGGAGGGATCTGACAACAAAGGCACAGCCAGGCCAGCACTGTGCCAGCCTGGGCAGCATCCCTGGGCCTGGCACCCTCCAGTGCTGCTCCCTGCAAGGGTGAGAGAGGATCTGCCAAGGGTGACATGAACCCAGGCTTGCGGGGATCTCTTTTAAAAAAATAATCTCTTGGTTTCTTGGCCACCTTGGACCCAGGAGAGGGCAGCAGCAGCCCAGGCTGCAGCCTCAGCTACCCTTTCCAAAGCTCCTCTTCATCTCCTAGGCTGCTCAGAGACAGCAGAGAAAGAAAAGCTCTGTATGGAGGGAGCAGTGAAGAGCAAAAACCCACTGGGTGGGCTAGTGGTGCTCTCCCGGGCTTTGAATCTTCTGCTTTCAAGATGGAAGTGGAAAGAAAACAATATTTCTTTGAAAACTAATTAGAGTGCCAGGCCTTTCCATGGCAGTGTCTCATTCTTTTGGTGCCAGTGATCCCTGTGGATGCTTGTAATGGCAGCAAAAAGTGAGGTGGTGAAACTGAGGATGTTCCCAAAAGAGGTGGGAGGAAAATATGTGCGGTGTGTGCCCATCATGCCGCTGCAGGGATGCTGAAAGCCCATGAGATCCCCACTGTGGAGCTCTTATGGCTTCACTCAGAGCCCTCCAGGGGGATAAAACAAGATTACCAGTGCTGCACAGGCATGCTGGCTGCCTTGGCCTCGCTGATTTTGTTGTGCCTGAAGGAACAGGAAAGGGAAGGCTGGAAATAGGGACATTTTCTACTCCTCCACCTTGGCACCCCACACAAGGCTCCCCCCCAGCTCGGTGCACTGCTGAGCACTGTGAAACTCAGGCTCCCACTTCCAAGGCAGCATCAGAGGTGTAGGTCAGCATCTCCAGGGGCAGCTGTGGCATTTCCACCCAGCCAGGCTGGCAGCACCTCCTGCCTCCCGGGATGAGCTCACCGGGCTGAGTCACAGAGCAGGTGAGTGGGAGGAGACACCCTCAGCCCCAGTTCCTGCCCTGCATTCCCAGCCACCTGCTCTGACAACAGCCAGCCTGGTGTGGAGCCAGCCTGGGCTTTGCTGAGGCACTTCCATTTCTGCCTGGCTTGGCGTGCCCCGAGGCACAGGGGCAGCAGCGTGCCCCACTCCTGGCTCAGAGCACACAGCTCAGCCCTCTGGCCTCTGTTCCCTCATGGGATTTTTTGTGTTTGGTTTGTTTTTGGGGTTTGTTTTTTTTGTGTGTGTTTTATTGTGGGGCTTTTTTTTTTTTGTTTTGGTTTGTTTTGGTTTTTTTTAGTTTACACCCTCTGAAATCACAGAAGTGCAAAATTATTGCTTACCAAAGCTGTTCTCCTGAAATGAGTCATGAAACAAGGAGTTTTGTCACTCTGCCAGACACAGCCTGGCTGCTTTTCTAAATTGAATGGCACCAGGGAACAGCTTGCTCCTCCCTTTGGGTTTCAACCCACCTGCACCTGGTGTTACCAGCCTCCCTCCAGAGCCTGGAGAGAGAATTATTCCCACCTGCATTATTCTCCTGCATTATTCCCACCTCTTCAGACCACCAACCCTTTGTACCCCATTTTTGGGTGAAGTTCTGCATGGTGTGGTAACATTTTGGTGATGCCGTGCTTTGTACCAAGCTTGTTTGGGGAGCTACCACTGTGTGCACAACTCCTGCAAAATAAATCTCTTGTACAGATCAGCCAGTCAGGGTAGCCTTGTCCATCCATCCTTCCATCCATCCATCCATCCATCCATCCATCCATCCATCCATCCATCCATCCATCCATCCATCCATCCATCCATCCATCCATCCATCCATCCATCCCCACCAAACCCCTGCAGCTTTTGAACAGTGGCTGTTTTGAAAAACCTTTTCTTTCGTGGGGGAGATACAAATCTATCCATATATACAAATCTATCCATATATACAAATCTATCCATATATACAAATATATACATATATACAAATATATACATATATTTTTGAGCTCCAAAACCCAAACATGTACAAGCATCAGGGAAACAGGCAGCTGGGTAGAGGTGGAAAGCCATCTCCTCCCAAAGTCCTGGAGATGCTGCCATCTGACACCTGGCACTGCCACCTTCGAGTAGCCACCTGTGTCTGGTTACGTTGCCTTCGTGAGGAAATATTGCATGGCATCCTTGCTTGTCTTCTCTGTCACAGTCTTCAGAAGATATTTCATGGATTACAGGATGGAAAAGGATCATTTAGAGGGCAGGTTTAGATTTGATATTAGGAGGGTGCTGAGGCTCTGGTGCTGTTATCCAGAGAAGCTGTGGCTGCCCCATCCATGGAAGTGTCCAAGGCCAGGTTGGGTGGGGCTTGGACCAACCTGGGACAGTGGCTGCTACCATTGCAACACCACTGCCAGCATCCCAGCATCCCAATACCTCAATACTTCAACATCCCAGCATCCCAGCATCCCAGCATCCCAACATCTCGATATCCCAGCATCCCAACATCTTGATATCCCAGCATCCCAACATCCCAACATCTTGATATCCCAACATCCCAATATCCCAATATCCCAGCATCCCAGTACCCCAACATCCCAACATCCCAGCATTCCAGTATCCCAACATCCCAGCATCTCAGCATCCCAGCATCCTAATATCCCAATATCCCAACATCCCAACATCCCAATATCCCAACATCCCTACATCCCAGTATCCCAGCATCCCAGCAGGCTGGGCAGAGGGCAGAGCTGGAGGATCAGCAGCTGCTCTTGAGGCTGTGCTGGCTGAGTGGTGGCAGAGAAAAGCAGGAAGCCAAAGCGGGAGTTATCAAAAATGGACACAAGCATGTTCTTGCATCCACTTTGCTTTCTGGTGTTGGCTGGGAAAGCAGTGTGGCTGCCATCCAAAGGGCACAAACACCAGATTTCATTTAGGGTTTGAGTTTGTGTGGATAACTCCATGGCTTCAGCTGCATTCACAAATCCACGTTTGTACCTGCAGAAGCAGCATCCCAGGCCTGGAAAGGCGGTCCAAACTCTGCTTCCTTCTAAAATGCCTTTTTTTTTCTGGTTTGTTTTGTTTTTCAGGAGTTGCAACAGTGTCTCCTTTATTTAATGGCTTTATTTTTAGTACTTTATAGGACACACATCAGCAGGGAGCCAGAGCTCTTAATTACAAACATTTCAGCAAAAAATGGACCATCCCACTGTGTGGTGTGTCTCCTCAGCATCATGCTGCTGCCTTGGAGGCCTTCCTGCCTGTGGGCATTAGAGCTGGCTGGGAGAGGCTGGAGCCACAGGGATTAGGGTAATGTTTAAGTTCCCAGACTGTTTTTGAGTTAAATAATGTATTTTCAGCAGGTTGAACTGTTCCTAAAGGAGGAGATGAAGGTGTCAGGCTTTTTTTCTAAACCTACTCCTTATGTTCTCCCAGGAGTACATTTGCAAATGTTTTTCCCCTTTTAGAGCTGTTTTTCTCAGTCTTCTCTGTGCACTCTTGACACTCCTGCTGCTGGAAAGTAAGGCCAGGAAGCTGGTGCCTGTAAATCTGTAAATCCCATTTGTCTGTGCTGTGTATACACACCTCTGTCTGGGACCCAGGGGCCCCTTGAGATGGTGACGTGCATGAGAGCTCTGCAGGGACACAGCCCTGGGATTTTCCCCACCTCCTGGAGCTCCAGACTGTGGGAATCAGCACTGGAGGCTCCCCAGGAGAGGCCACTGCTCTCCATCACACCAGGCTCTCACAGCTGCCCCCTTAAGCTGCATATTTTAAGGGGCCAGGTTAGCCCTGCTCTGCTCTCTCTGCCTCTCATGACCTGGCAATGGCCACTTCCAGGAGCTGTCAGCCATGCAAAATGGGAGGATTAATCATGGAATCATGGAATGATTAAGGTTGGAAAAGCCCTCCGAGATCATGGAGTCCAAGGGCAGCACTAACCCACTTCTCCAAGGAGCCCCTGCCCCAGTGCCAGCCTGTCCCAAAGGCACCACTGTGGTGACCCAGCCTCTGGGGGAGGAAGAGCCTCCCTCTACAGAGTCAGCCTGACAGTGGCAGACATACCCTGCAAATGCAGAGGCCAACTGTGCTGTCCTAGGCTGGGTCTAGGGTGTCAAATCACCCTGTCCCATCCCTTGGTTGCTCCACTCTTCCTTCTTCCCTTGGTTTCTGGCCGTGGGATGGGAATGTTCAGCTCTACATCCATCCATCCATCCATGGATGGCAATGTTCAGCTCTACATCCATCCACCCATCCATCCATCCATCCATGGATGGCAATGTTCAGCTCTACATCCATCCATCCATCCATCCATCCATCCATCCATGGATGGCAATGCTCAGCTCTACATCCATCCATCCATCCATCCATCCATCCATCCATCCATCCATCCATCCATCCATCCATCCATCCATCCATCCATGGATGGCAATGCTCAGCTCTACATCCATCCATCCATCCATCCATCCATCCATCCATCCATCCATCCATCCATCCATCCATCCATCCATCCATCCATCCATGGATGGCAATGCTCAGCTCTACATCCATCCATCCATCCATCCATCCATCCATCCATCCATCCATCCATCCATCCATCCATCCATCCATCCATCCATCCATCCATCCACAGATGGGAATGTTCAGCTCTACATGGCAACAGGGCAGGGAGGGCCGTGCCCATGTCTGGCTTCCTTCAGACAATCTCCCAGTATTTCACTCCCTCACAGCCTGAGGACATCACTTAGAGAAGTTTCTGGAATAAATTGGAGGCACTTTGTTAAATCTTCCAAGTGAAAGATGGCAGGATTAAATTCCACTTTTGATTTAATCCTTAACCCTCTCTTCAAGGCAAATGCAGCTTTGCCTCCAGCCCTGGCTGGTGCCTCCATGCTGAATCACTCTGATCCCAAAGTAAATAAAGCTCTTTGAAAAAGGGCAAATGTTTTCTCAGCTGCTCTTCTTCCCTTCAAACGCAGGGCTGAGTGAAATTTTTATGTCTGCAGACAGAAATATATGCAGTCAACAAATGCTCCTTGCTAGGAAGCTGTCTCCACAAGATAACTGGGTTTTGGAAAGTACACTGAGAATCCATGGGATACTCCTGGACCACACTGCTCTCCTTACAGCTTTCCTTTCTCCTCTCCTTAAGTGCTTTACATTTTATGAACTCCTAAATGAGCAGATTTAAGGCACTGCGCATTAATCTTGGCATGTAGACAGTTCAGGCTCCTGGTGTCCTCAGGACTTTGTTTCTGCTCACCCTGGAGCTGTGTTTGCTGTGGCAGACAGCAAACAGAACCAGCCCTTTGTCATGAGAAGCAGCAGTGATCTGAAGGGCCAGAGCCCCCTGTGGGGCCAGGCTGCCTCCTGCCAGCTGCTGTCACCCATCCCTGCAGGTCTGAGTGCTCCTTCTCCTCCAGCTCCAGTTCTGAGAAGCCTCAATCTGACAGCAAAACCTTTCTGCCAGCTCTGAGGGCAGAACATCCCACTCAGCTGCCCCACACATCTTCCCTCCAGAAACTCTCTCAAGGCTGTGAATCCAATGTGAACACAAACCATTCCACTAACACTTTATTTTTATTGAACTGCTTACATTTCAGCAAAGCTGCTGTGCAATTTTTCCAGTCTTCCCCCTGATGTGCTGCAGGGTTTGGGAAGGGTGCCTGATCATTTAGCTCAAGCTAGCTCCAACCCCCAGTAGGTTTATTGCTTGTAATAATACACAGCCTGGGCTTGGCTCTGAGAATTCATTGCTCCCCCTCAGAGACAAAACACTGCTTTGAACATGTAAGTATTTTTAGTTGTGCTGTTCTCCTCCTCCAGTTAAGACCCAAGGGCACAGATATTCCAAGCACCTTTCCCCAGCTTCAAGCACTCTACCACTAGGCACAGATTGCAGGCTCACTGAGAGCCAGGGTACCCAAACCTTGCAGAGGCAGCAGGAGGGGCTCTGAACACAATCCTTGGAGTTTGCTCCCTTCCAAAAGCCAGTTGTGCTCTCTCTTTTCCACTCTGTGGAAACACAGTGTACCAGCCCTAAAAAAAGAGAAAACAGGCCAGGAAATGGGGCACACTGCCATGCGGGGAGCACCCAGCTCTGCCTTGTCTGGGGCAGAAAACAACCTGGCTCAGGTGGCCATGGGCATCAGCCACCTCCAGCCAGGAGCAGTGCCAGGGAGCTGAGAGGGAGAGCTGAGAGCAGAAGGCACAGGGACTTGGCTGGCAGAAACTTGCCAGGCTTAAAAAGGGCAGTCTGGCCACTTCTGGCTGAGGAACTGAGAGCAAAGAATGTTCTAGCAGCTTAGCAGTGATTGAATTGTTCTTTTGAAGTGACAAGGAGGTTGAAATAAAAGGCTGTTTTGGTGGGTTTTTTGTTGTTTTTTTATTGTTTTTTTTTTTTTTAATCCCCTTAGATTACCAGAAAATCCTGGCTCAGCCCTGGTGGGAAACAGGTACAAACTGTACCCAGCCACCACTGCACAGCCCCCAACTCCCCTCCACCACAGGAGTAAAATGGCAACACCACAATGTTGAGAGAGCTTCAAAATCAGCTTTCAGGTGGTTTTGTGTCCCTTGGGCAGTGGCACAGAGCACGGGGAGAACGGATCTGCACAGCAGGGACCGGTGCAGGATGTGCAGCTCCTGCCTGATGAGAGCTGGGTGGGACACTGGGAGGGCTGGTCCTGCCAAGCAGCCCCTGCTCTCAGCTCCCATCCCAGCAGTGATGCTGCAGGGCCTTGATGCTGCCCATATCTCAGGTTTTTGTGGTTGAGATGACTCTCCAGGTATTAGAAAGTTTTTTTTCTTTTGCCTCACAACTGGAGAAGAAGTTGAGATTCATTGGTTTTGTTTTCTAAGGTTGTTTATTTTTTATTATCTGTTATATTCCTTCTCTGACCTGCTGAGATTTGTCCAGCAGGTCGGGTTGTGGCACAGTGCCTGCCCTTGGGGTGGTGTTAACTTTTCATATTAAGAACTACATGTATTTTATTTACAGTAATTTTCTAATACTTATTACTTATGTTAGACAGTCTGTCTCTAAACTAATCAAGAAGTGTCACTATTCTAGTAGAAGATGGAGGACAAGAGGAAGAAGGACAGGACACACTTAGATCTTTTCATTTTGCTTCTTGAACTCCCATTCTAAAACCCCAAAATTCTACTTTTTCACCCTGTGACAAATTCACTATCATTCTACTCAAACTCTTGTGGCTTGTAAATCTTTACACAAAGTTGATAATTTTTTCCATGGACTAAAATTGAAGTCACAGGTGTTTTTAACTCTGTGCCAAGGTCTCTGAGCCCCCTGCCAGGGTCTTGAATTGTTGCCATGAATCTTCTGAAAAATCCCTTTGCCAGGATTTTTCTCCTGAGAATCTGAGAAGCCTCAGCGGAAAAGAAAACCAATAATTATATGCTGCTGTGGAATGCAACAGGTGCATCTTTGATTGGTCCATGTTGCTTGTTTCTGATTAATGGCCAACCACAGTCAGCTGGCTCAGACTCTATGAGAGTCAGGAGCTTTTATTATCATCCCTTCTTTTCAAGCCTTCTGATGAAATCCTTTCTTCTATTCTTTTAATATAGTTTTAAAATATATTTTTCTTTTAATATCATATATATAATAAAATAAGAAATCAGCCTTCTGAAATGTGGGGTCAAGATTCTCCTCTCTTCCCTTGTCCTGGGACTCTTGCAAATTCACCACCACATCCAATCACCCAGGGCAGCCAGAGGAATGTCCTGGGTCCCAACACCCAAAGTCCTCCAAAGCCCAAACCAGGTGCCCTTGAGGTGGCTGAAAGGGACTCAAGAGCAAGCCCAGGGCAAGTCACACTCCAGCAGGGAGTGGGGAATAAAAGAAGTTTATCTTGCTTAAACACAGAGCTCAACAAAAGCACGAGAGAAGGTCACGAGATAGGGACAGGAGTGGAAATTTGAAACAACAGGAGGTTGTGTTTGACACCAGTAGAAAGGTACAAGCAAGTTCTCCGCCTGATGGAGAAGACTTAAATGCTGTTTGCTGTCCTCTAAAGGAGGCCATTTCTCCTCAGTTAAAGCTCTGAAATAAATATGCTTTAAGGAAGGAAGCTGGAAATTCCCTTCCCAACTCCTTCCTTCTTATTTTCTTCCTTCTGTGAGAGGGGAAGTTTTTTCCATCTGACCTTGCTGGACATGGTCTGCCTGCCATGTGATTGACCCAGGAGCACTCCCTTTCCCACAGACTGGAACATGCAATGCATTTCCAGGTCCTGGGGACAGTGTAAAGTTCAATTGAGGATTGCTCTGTTTAGCTGTGCTGGGGGCTCATAATCCCAGTGGGTCTAAATGTTTAGAGTTAAAGAGGTTACAGGCTTTTCTGAGGCAGTATTTAAATTCCAGCTGTCAAACCATTTGCATAGAAGAAATTTGTAGCCAGCAGTACATTAAATTGCTGTTTTCTTGTCTTTAATCTAGTAATATGCATTGTTTTCCCATTGCCATAAGAGAGTAATTAATCTGTGGCAATTTTATGCCTATAAAATGATAAAAAGTAGGCCTAAAAATAAATGGCAGTGAAGAAATTCAAGGGGACACACATTGATGACAGCCTCATCAAAAAGGCTCTTGGCAAAGCCCTTGGAATGCCTGCAGGGTCTCATCTTTTTCCCCATCTTTCTCAAGACTTTGATCCAGACTTTTCAGGGTCTGATCTTTTCAGAAACCCAACTAAGGGACTTTCAATCTGCTTCATATTCAGTTTAACTGTGCACCAAAAAAAAAAAAAAACCCACTTGCAGACTTTTCATATTAAAAAGAGAATTAAAAAAAAAAATTAGAGCTTTTTCTTGGGGTCTATAAAATGAGCATGAAAATGAGGAAGTTTGGTGTTGCAATTTCCTGGGAAACCTCAGTCTCACTCCCTGTCATTATTGTACTGTACTTTGTAGCACAGATGCGGGGCTGATAAATGCTGGGTGTCACAGACTGTTTTCTTTCCCTTTGCAGGAGAAAAAGCAGTGCAGGAACAAAGGTGACATCTGCTGCCAGACCGAGCTCACTTTCTTTGTGCTGCTTTGAAGAAGGTGAACCTGCTGCAGGTGTTTGATAGGGGAGAGGCACCAGCCAGGCTGTGGCTGGGCCAAGGCCATGTCTAGGACATGATAAGCACTTCTGAAATGCTTATCACTAAAACTGCCCAGCCAAGAGGGCTTTCCTGCTTCCCCCCTTTGTGAGAAAGGCTTTTCTGTTGACTCAATGTAGGTTCACTGTTGGGAAGGATGAAAGTTTGACAAGAAAGTCTCAGAGCTTTGTGTGCTTGGCAGAAAGATTTTTGAATGGGGAGTCTGATGAAGGAATAGAGATGAAAGCTTGATATAGTTTGATACAGAAGAAAAGAATTGCTGAGCCAGTCTTACTGGATAACCAAGGAAGCAAAGGATCTGTTAGTTAGAAGGGGGATTTCTGACTTAGAATAAACCCACCTCAAACAAGAAGATGTTTTTACCAAGCAGAAAGACAGCACAGGCAAAGAAGTCAGCAGATGTTGCAAGTAGAAAAAAGGTCTCAGAATTTTCCACTGCAAGAGAACTGAAAAACAACTTCCAGCTTAAACTGTAATGTACTGACTGTTAGTGACTGGAGAACAGTAACATGGATATGGTAATTATAGTAGTTATGATAGGCTATAGACAACAATTAAGGTATAGATTGGTTCTGCTGTATTAAGATGCTAAGCAAAGCAAAGTCTATAATGCAATGTAACCAAAACCAAAGGGTCTCCAGGCCTGCCTGCAGCTGGAGCTGACAGCTGTGGGCACAGCTCGGTCACCCACAACCATGGGCTGCTGTAACCTCTTGGATACAATAAACTGCATTTTGGATGGAATAAACTGCATTTTGTATACAATAAACTGCATTTTGAAGAGCTGCCTGGAGTTCCACATCCCTCATTCAGGCTCTTACTGTTCACTAGAAAGAAACAGAGAATGAGGTTGGTGTTGGAGGGGGAGAATCCTTAATGGAGCAAGTTCTGTGAACAAAACCAAGATGAGGCTCAGGTCCCTCCAGGCTCTATTCTGCTGTAACCACAGGCGAAACTCTCCTCTGCAAAACATTCCACAGCCCCAAAAACACTTGTGGTGCCATTTTCCCACCTCCATCCAACCCTTTCTTCCTCCTCCTGCTTCTCCCTAAGCACCTCCCATGCCACCCCCTGACCTTCCCTCACCTTCTCCCTGAGCCCCCAGTTTTTCTGGTGGCACAGAAAGGCAGGGGCAGCTGGAACTTGGCTGGGTTCTGCAAGGGCCCAACAGGGTGAGCAGCGGCCACATCTCCCTGTGCTGAGAGGAGGTTTGTCCCCTGCCACTGTGACTGATGCCCTCAGCAAAAAGGGATGAAATTGGGACTCAAAGGTCACTATGGACAGGGAACAGCCCCCCAAGACAGCTTGTGAGTCTCATTTGGAACATTCAGTGTGTGTGAAACAGCTCAAAAAAAAAAAATGAAGGCAGCCTTTATTGCAAGCAGATTTCTGAAGCAGATAGTTGGGAACATTGGGGGAAAAGAATGAGGTGGTTGGTTTGGGGTTTGATGCTGGAAGAGGAACAACAGACTGGCTTTTGGTATGGGGGAGCACAATAATACTAACCTTGGTAGTTGTTTTTTTTCTTGTTTTTCTCTAACAACTAAATGAATTGGTTCCACTCCTAAGACCTTCACCAATCATTTAAAAGGAAAATGTTTATTAGGCTGATAAACAACCAACCCTGATGTCTCCCATCAGGTAGGACTGGCAAAAAGAGAAGAGGGAATAGAAAAATCACAGAGCCCCAGAAGAGCTGAGATTGCAAAGGACTCCTGGAAGTACTCCAAAGTGACTGAATATTACAGATAGGACAGAACACAACATAAACACTTGTCTGTATTGTGATTAATACTGTTAGTTCCAAAAGCACAGTGGTGTGTGCCATTCTTTCTGCTTTGCTGTTTATTTTGGTGACCAGGCTGGGGGTGATGTGATTATTACAGGAGTGAGAAGGGTTGAAGGACCCTCCTTTAACACCCCGTGCAAGGTGAGCAGCACACTGCTCAGCTCTGGCATGTATTTCACAGGGACTAGCAAGGACAGAGAGAAGCCAGAGAAGTCTGATAGCTGTAGAGGGGAGCCCCACCATCTCTTCATTATCAGCAGTTTCCAGGCTGAGCCTTTGTCTGCCTCTTGTAAGCCCCTTCCCACCCACACACATTCCTTTCCAGCAATGCTGCTTTATTTGGCTTGTCATTATCTTCTTGTTAAATCCACTTAATTGGTGCATTTAACTCTTTGTGTTCCTTAATAGATCCTCTGATATCACTTGTTTACCGAAAAAAAAAAAAAAAGAAAAACCCATAGCCTAAAGTATAACATTTCAGGACAGTATCTGAATTGAGACAGGTCTTGCCAGTCCCAGGAACTCCCATTTACTCCATGAGACTCAAGGCAAGCTGGACTTGATGAGCTGTGAACTCATCCAAGTCAAAGTCTGCACACAGCCAGGGTATTTCCAGAAATCCAAAATCTCCTTTTCCACAAGCTCCTTTAGGACAGTAAATCTGCATCCCCTGCTATGGACTAGAAAGCTTTTAGTGCCTCTGTTGCAGACTGGAAGGGTTCCTCTCTCTGCTGCCCACAGGTGATTGGTGCAGCTCCCCATGTGCTCTGTACCTGCTCGAAATTTCCACAGCCAGATCTACCGAGAGTCTAAGGAAGAAAATCCCGACTGAAAGTGGTGCCAGGAAAATCCCTAATGTCGATTTGTCGACAAATTTTTAAAAATTTAAATGTTCCTCTGGCATTTTTTGTTTTATCTGGGGAATTGCTGCAAGCTTTACACACATAAAAATGCCCCAACTTCATGGCACCATGGCAACTTCATCAGTGTAACCCACCCCAAGTGCCTGCAGCCACTGTCCAAGGCAGCACAGAGCTCTGGTGTGCAGTGGGAGGCTCTCTCCTTCTCAGGGAGTGTTTTTGGTGAAGGACTGGGGATGGAGGTTACCCCTGAAGGGCTTTGATCCACAAGAATTGCTTTGCTACTGCAAATGTGCTTGTGGACCAAGCTGGCACAGCACTCTGCACTGGGGGTGCAGCACTTACAGCTGGGCACCTTCATGCCAAGGCAGCAGCCAAGGTGCAAAGGGCTGGGGCAGAAAAAGCAGGAATGTGCAAGGATCCAGCTCCTACACATCCTCTGCTGGGGCTTCTGCTGGTCAGAGCACAGCACTACTCACTGTGAGTACAGACCTGGCCCACAGGCAGTACCCAAAATAAAGGCTCTGCTTTATTCTCAGACCCCTCTGTACCTCCTGGATGAAGAGTAAAGCCCCTCCAAATGTTCAGGAGGGAAATCAGGGAAAAAAAAAACAGCAAACCCCCCTATAGTGCCACATGCTCTTAATCCACTTTTTTTTTTTTTTTTTTTTTTTCCCGTGGCTGGTGCTACAATTTTGGGAGCAGGGAGTCTCCAGAAGGCTTTGGCAAAGAAGAGTGCTGACTTCAGGGAGGCCCTGCATCTCTTGGTGGAAACAGCATGTTTCTGACATGGCAACAACATGGGTTAAATTCCAGACAAGTCATGGCTTTAACATGTTAACATGCTCTACCAGGGGAAAAGCTGAAGTATTTTTAGCATGGCCAGAGTGTTTGTCTCTGCACTGTTCTGGCCTTTTTTGGAATTGTTAACTCTGCTCTGGAAACAAATACAATAGCCTTTGCAGTAGTGAAATACCACTTATTTTCTTTTATTGTTTGCCACAAAGAAGACTACTGGGTTGTACTTGAAAGAGATTAAAGGAGAAACATACATCAGCTACTTTCAGCACAGCTCACTGCTTTTACAATGCCAGCCACTTCACTTGCTGCTTCCCTATTTCTGCCCACACCCCCAGCCTTTCCTCCTTTCATGCTTAGCTCTGACAGAATCTCAGTGGAGAATGCATTTTTCTTCATGATGAAACATTTTTCTTCATGATGAAGTTCCATCCCGACTTGTTGCTTGAAGGCATTGCCCCTTGCTCTCCTGTTTGACTGGGGTGAGTGCCGTAAGAGGGGTCAGCAAAACACACATTGCTCTGTCATCCTGCCCCTCACACCAACCTCCAAGACATGGCAGGGACAAGCATCTCTTCACAGATTACTTGGTTTTATCTCATTAAAAACCCACCACGCTGTGCTGGGGCAGAGCCCACCAAGTGAATCAGGGACAAAGGAGGAGATGGAGTTTAAGCACAAATGAAACAACAAGAATCAACACAAGGCAAGTCTGAGGACAAAAAGGGAAATCACATGGAGTGAAGGAGGGACTCTCCCCTTCTCCTGTTTTCTTACCCCATTTCAAACAATATTCCCTTCCTCCTCCCCTCTGCCTGGGGCTAGCAGAAGCATGCAACAGCCACGAGGAGCAGCCATCTGACAGCCCCAGCCACACCTGGGCCACACATGCAGGATACCCAGGGAAACAGGATTCTTGGAAGGATTAATGGTGAGAGAGGCTCCTGTGGCTGCAAAGAGGAGACTGTGGTTGATCATCTGCTCCCACTTGATGGGAGAGGAGAACAAGCCTTTTTTATTGTCCCAGTTCTTCTCTTCCTCCTCTTCAGAGATTGCCATTACCAGTCTGGAATTACTTCTCCAGTTACTTCTCGCTGCTTCTGGAGTGGGAGAGAAGATGGGGCAAGGGGGTTGTGTTTGGAATCTCAGACTCATCTCTCAGGCAGCAGGACAAAGAAGATGGCCTTGAGGAAGTGCCCAAAACTGCAAACAGCAGCCACGAGCCAGTGGGAGCGAAGGCTGGGGTCAGTGTTCACCACACACTTTGTGATGTCTGCCTAAAGAGGAGGGAAGAGAGATTGTCAGAGACATCCTGAGACACCACCTGGCATTTGCACCCTAAGGAGCAGCTCAGTGTCACAGCATAAAAGACTAAAGCTTGAATCAGTTATTAAATCAGTTGGGTCTAGTACGTATACAGTAGTTGATAAACACTTGTTATGTGCTACATAGGCCCAAAAAATATTTTGGCAAAACACTGTGGAGGTATTAGAATACTCCCAGCACAACTTTCATAGGTTATTGTTCACCTGCTTCAACACCTCCTATGAGAGGTGGATTAAATCTGTGACTATCCCCAGCCAAAAAAAATGAGCTACTGCACCAAAATCTCTTGTGCTGACTCCTGATAACTTGCATTAACTTTCCTCAGCCTTTACAGCTTCTTTGTTTGACATTTAGTGCCAGGTCAGCCCCTTCTGCAGGCTGTGCCAGCCCCACAGCCCGGGGTATGGCAGCACCCCTGCTGCAGCACCAGGGGCTGGCTCTGACACTTCCACACACTCAAAGTTATTAAATCAGGTTCAAGAGCCCTGCAAAATGCACTTTCCTAATTCCCCACCAGTGAGGCAAAGTGTCCCCCTCTTCAGCCACCCCTGGGGAAAGAAATGCTACAGGAAGATTATCCAGCACTTCCCATTTTGGATAGCTAAATGCAACTTTCTTTCCTGTTCAAAAGGTCTAGGAAGCCTCAGCAGTATCAGCATTCCCATCTTTTTCTGTAAAGCCAGATGCTTCCCAGAGGTTGTCCTGGTTAATATCAGCTCAAGTTGCTTGTACATTTTCTCTTGCCTTAATGCTTTCTTTGGAAGGCATTCAAGCAAGCCACCCCCCAGTTTAAATCTAAAGCAATGCAAGCTTTGTAGCTTTGTTTGTGGAAATCCATATGCCAGCAGAGATGCCTCCCAGATGTGTGGGCCAGATTTAAAGATCACTTGGGCAGCCAGTTTCAAGTCTTAACAAGAAGTTGCCCTGCAATGATTAAAAAAATTTAAAAAAACACACCTAAAAAACCCCCATCAAATTGATAGAAATAGAGTCTCAGCTGGCATGGGAAGGAGAAAATGGAAAATATCGAGAAGGTGAAGTGAACAGAACAGAGGTAGAGAGAAAAATGCATTTTCTAGTGCAGGAATCAGAATTAAAAGCTTTGCCCATGATGTAACTGAGTTCTGGTCAAACTCCAGCCCAGCACAACAAGATGTGGACTGAGGCTGTGCACTGTTAGCACATCAACCCCCTGTGGTTTGCAGAAACAGCTTTTGGGAACAATAATCACATCACAAGGATGGCAAATGCTCACAGCCCCAAAAGACTTTTCTTTACAAGCTTAGCTCAGCAGTCTTCCAAATTTTCCTTCTGACATAAATCTCTCATTGACCAAGCACAGCCAAGTGAGACTCTCAACCCTGAGGTGTTCCCCACCAAAACAGGACATAAGAGATGATGAATGCTCCAATAATCTTCTCTATTCTTTCTGCTTGTGCTCAATACGTGCATGAGCCTTGCCTGACCAACCTTGGTCATCATCAGAAGAAAGGAAAAAGGGGCTGAAGGGACAAATCCCAGAGTCTGGTTGGTGGGTAGAGCCACACTAACCAACCCCATCATCATCTACAGACCACAGCTGTGCTGCCAGCAGCCTCTCACACATTCCAGCAGCTCCTTGCTCACCAGGTCTGGAAGGCTGGCACAGTGCAGCTCACCCCATTGCTGATCTCCTGGGAGCACCAGCAGGAGCTGAGCTCATGAATAAGTGACAAGCAGAGACTGCAGAAGGGAGCAATCCAGAGCATGCAGTGATGGGAAGGAACAGGACAGCAGGAGAGAGCTGGGTCAGCACCAAGGTGTGGAAATACTGCTGAAAACCATGAGCAAACAGAGCAAGCAGAGCCAAGACAATTGGCAGAGGATGCTGCAGTGTGGTACCAGTGGTCACAGGTATTGATCTGTATTGTGGAGGAAAGCAAGGTGGGTCTGCCTGAACACTTCCTGCACACTCACCCTATTTACATTTGAAAATAGTCTGAACTGAGCCTGTCAGATTCCAGCAGCCTGCACGGGTCAGGTTTAACACACACTTGTGTCAAACTGTCCCTTCAGCCGAGGGAAGTCATGCCATGCAGGACCTGTCTGAACACACATTTTAGGGGACCTGATCCTCGAGAAACAAAAGCTCTAATGGGCTTTAGTGCCTCCTGTGAGCCAGGACAACCAGCCCAACACACCGGGCTGATTACAGCCATGAGGGGTTAACAGCCAAGTGAGAAAATGAACTCCTCAAAGCCCTGCTCTGTTCTCCCAAAGGCAATGACCTCACTGCTCTAACCAAGAGGAGCTGCACTCAGAAGCACTTAGAAATTTCTATGGGGCTTGCTCAGATAAGCAAAATTGCTCAGCTGTTTAACAATTGCCTCAGCTGTTGTTATCCAAATCAAGCCTACCTGATAAGGCAATGGAATTGAAAACTTCAAAGCCACTTAGGGCTTTTTGCCTGGCCAGGCACTGATAAACTGTTGCAATGGCAGTTTGATATTCTGTGTTAATTGTTCAAACAAATTCAAGTCACCTACACTGCTTTGTAACAAATGCTGCTAAAAAAAATGTAAACCTTTCTATTCTACTGTAAAGCCACTATTGAGGCTGTAAACTCTTCCCAGGAGGAGATGATGCCTCAAAGGTTCTTTCCTGCTCTTCCTGTGAGGTTTGCATTGGTTCTGCAGTCTTCTCCACCCTGTGGAAGCAGCATGGGAACCTGCTGCTGAATGGAGAACTCCAAATGCCTTTCCAAAATCTCCATGGTGTCTTCCCTGGACCAGCTCTGGCATGGGGGTTATTCTTGGCAGCCTCAGCCTAGGTTGATGAGCAAGAGATGGGGAACAAGGATGGCAAGGCAGGACAAACCAACACAGCTGGGCCTGGCAGTGGTGAGGGGGCTCCACCAAAGAGCTGCTTGGTCTGGCCTGTGAGTGAACAAGGCTGGGAAATTCCTTGCTGCAGTGCCTGGATCAAGAGGAAGAACATTCAGGGAGGCACAGCTCGAGATGGGATTAGCAGCCTTCCCCCAGACTGAAGAGACCCCTCATTTCTAGAGGGAAATTATTTCCCTTTCACAGCCCAGAGCTGCTGATCAGGGTGCTGGCAATGGCTGTATCAGAACAGCCCAGCAGCCTCCACAGGCCTGTGCTTGATGAGGGGCAGTGAAAGTGGCTTCCCTTCCTCAGGGCCAGATCCCAGGAGCAGTCAGCATGGATTCAGCAGCCCCAACAGGAATGTGCTGTCCATCTAAAGAGGGATGGCTGGAAAAAGAGCCAGTGGTGGATTTATCTCCTGAGCTGCACAGAACCAGTGCTCGTAGCCACAGCTCTCTTCACAGAGAGCAGACAGGCACAACTTCCCAAGGGTATTTCCTGGGAATGGCAGCAAGGAACCTCAGAGAAAGAGCAAACAATTCTTGTCACTATTCTCTGCTCCTGTCGTTTTTGCACATGTAAAATGTGTTAAGGAGGTTGTTCACCTGAAGGGATTTAGTAACTAGATTCTAGTAATAGTTCTTTATATTAATTAATCAATTAGGTCAAAACTGTGTCCTAACTGTCTCGAGACAGTCACGAGTTTTTCTTTAGTATTCTTCAGTATCTTTTTAGTATCTCTTAAGTAATTTTTTAGTATCTCTTTAGTATAGTATCTCTTTAATATACTATAGTATTGTAATGTAATATAGTATAGTTTTAATAAAACAATTATTATTATTTATAATAATTTAGATTTATATAAATATAAATAATTTATATTTATATAAATATATAATTTATAATTATATATTTTAATATAATTATTTAATAAAACAATTATTCAACTTTCTGAATCAATAGAGTCAGATACCAATCATTCCCTGGGTCCTAAGACCCTACATACAATAAGTGCTGGTCTGGAGATGGGTTTTGCAGCTTGTTTGCTATGCAACAAATTTTCCAAAAATATCTTTTTGGAGCTATCCAAACATTCTGTTTTGAACTCTAATGAAGCAATACAAAAATTAAAACAAGATGCTAGCTTATCAGAGCATGCAAGTTTTACCCAAACAAAATAAAAATATTTGGAAACTAGAAAGAGATGTGTTCCTACACAACATTTCTGTTTTAATGAAACTAGATCTTAGGGGAAAAAAAGTTTCAGAGAACACATTTCAAGGAGCTCCACAGGTATTCAGTTAAAGAAAGCCTGAAATGATACTGAGGCAGGGACTGGCATTCAAAGGCAGGAACAGTGTCACTTAATTCCAGGATATCCTCTTCACCTGCCTCAGCACAATTAATTTTTGGAACACAAAATGAAACAGATCAGGGCATTCAAATCAAAGGTTACTTTTAGCCCAACCAAACAGTTCCCTGAGACAGCTGGCCTCGAGGTGACATAGTTTTAGAGAGGGCAGGGATGATTTAAGGTAGGATGGGTACTTAGTAAGTGCAAGGGATCCAAAATCAGAACAGTGATACTTTCCCAGTTCTTCTTCACACTCCTGAAGAAATCAGGGAACTGAACCAGCTACTGACACAGCTGGGAAGTCTCAGCACAAAGGAGCAATACTAAGTTTGGAAAAAGATACCCCACTCTCTCCAGATCTGTATGGGTGAGGAGCCTGACCATTTCCTGACAGCTTAGGAATAAATTTCACCTCTCGGAAAAGAGGGAATTTGCTGCTGTGGCTCAGTCTGGAAGGAGTGTATGCCTTGGGAACAAGATGTCCTCTGAACTGAGTGGTGTCTCAGGGCAATATTTTGCCCCAAGCAGCACCTGCCCAGCAGCACAGTGGAGGATCCAAGGACTGTCTGTGTCCCTGCCTGGTACATGCAGACATCCCCCAGCTGCCAGGCTCACACAGCCAGCCAGTCTCTCCAGTCAGCTGGAGAGGTCACTGGGAAGGCATTCAGCTATGCCACAGCACCAAAATAAAGTTCCTGCTCTGAACCATCCTCCACAAGAACCAATGCCCACATTAAGAGAGATCAAAGAAATCCAGTGCTTAGAGGTGAAATGAGAATTAAGCTGGCAGGCCTCATTTGTTGCCAGTTTCTAGAAAACAGCTGGCCAAGAATATCACAGAATCAAAGAATGGTTTGGGTTGGAAAAGACCTCAAAGATCATCCAGTTCTCCCCCCTGCCATGGGCAGGGACACCTTCCTCTAAAATCAGCCTGCTCCAAGCCCCATCCAGCTTGGCCTGAACACTTCCAGGGATGGGGCAACCACAGCTTCTCTGGGCAATCTGTGCCTCACAGGAATGACCCCTACAGTGCCCCACTATGGCTGCTGTTAGCTCTGGAGAAGATCAGGAACACAACAGGTGCTGGTGGGTCAGGACTGAAATAAGAATAATAAGGAGAATGATAAGAAGAATGAGAGGGAGGAGGAGGAGAAGCAGAAAAAGAAGCGGAAGGAAGGAAGGAAGGAAGGAAGGAAGGAAGGAAGGAAGGAAGGAAGGAAGGAAGGAAGGAAGGAAGGAAGGAAGGAAGGAAGGAAGGAAGGAAGGAAGGAAGGAAGGAAGGAAGGAAGGAAGGAAGGAAGGAAGGAAGGAAGGAAGGAAGGAAGGAAGGAAGGAAGGAAGGAAGGAAGGAAGGAAGGAAGGAAGGAAGGAAGGAAGGAAGGAAGGAAGGAAGGAAGGAAGGAAGGAAGGAAGGAAGGAAGGAAGGAAGGAAGGAAGGAAGGAAGGAAAAGAAGAAAGAGGAACTACTGATGGTTTTGAGGATGGGACCATGAGGCAGTAACAGAGTTCTGTAAGTCTAGCACAGGTGTTAGCTGTAAGTAGGACAGAGGTGGCCACAGCATTGTGAAAGAGAAAATCCCACAGCCTTTTTCTGCATAAAGCTGCAGAGAACACACTCTCACTTTGATTAACTGGGATATTTCCTGGTCTGAACACACGGAAACAAGTCCAATGAGACATGCAGCATTTCTTACCCAGCCTCCTCTCCTCTTCAGCCACGTCACCAAGGTCTTGCGGACGAACTCGCCCAGGCAGTCCACGATGGTGTGAACCATGGCTGGCTGCGCGTGCCGCACGCAGTCTACGGCCAGCCCCGCTGCCACGGCGTACAGGGACACCACCTTGCCCCACGTGATGCCTGGGAGGAGGGAAAAGGACACTCACATTGGTGGGAGCCTGAATGAGGGATGTGGGACTCCAGGCTGCTCTTCAAAATGCAGTTTATTGTATACAAAATGCAGTTTATTCCATCCAAAATGCAGTTTATTCCATCCAAGACATTACAGCAGCCCAGGGTTGTGGGTGACAGAGCCTGCACCTACAGCTGCCAGCTCCAGCTGCAGGCAGGCCTGGAGACCCTTTGGTTTAGGTTACAATTATATATACAATTATAGACTTTTCTTTTGGTTACAATGCATTATATAATTCTCTTTTGGTTACAAATTCATTATATAATTTTCTTTTGGCTACAAATTCATTATATACTTTTCTTTGCTGAACATCTTAATACAGTAGAACCAATCTATACCTTAACTATTACCCATAGCCTATCATAACTACTATGATTACCATATTCATGTTACTGTTCTCCAATCACTAAAAGTTAGTACATTACAGTTTAAGCTAGAAGTTGGTTTTCAGTTTTCTTACAGTGGAAAATTCTGAGACCTTTTTTCTACTTGCAACATTTGCTGCCTTGTTTGCCTGTGCTGTCTTTCTGCTTGGTAAAAACATCTTCTTGTTTTATCCTGGGGGTTTATCCTTTGCTCTAAGTCATAAAAACCCCTTCTAACTAACACACTCTTTGTGTCCTTGGTAATCCAGTAAGACTATCTCAGCAATTCTTTTCTTCTATATCAAAACTTGCTTCCATCCCTATTCCTTCATCAGACTTAAGATTTAAAAATCTTTCTGCTAAGCATCCATATCTGTGAGACTTTCTTGTCAAACTTTCATCCTTCCCAACACATATTTAAACACACGAACACTCAGTTCAGTCCTGAATAACCAAAGGAATGACTCTGCTTCATTTCATGTGCCCGTGCTGCCTGCGTGCAGCCACAGTTCCGTGTGCTCTCCACATGGGGGGAAAGAAATAGTAGGGGACCAGAATTAAGGAAAATTCTCCACATGGAGAAGCAGAATGAAATAATCTGTGCTTGGTATGGTTTGATTGCCTCTCAGCAATGGCTGCACAGCTTTGGAAAAAAAGCAGTCCAAAGGCATCATCAGGACAGGGGAGATGTGCACTGCTATGTTTTGAATTGCCACTGGCTCTCAGCCATGCACGTGCTGCATAGAAGGTGACAGAATTCAAATAGTTTGAACAGCCTGGGGGTTTTGTCTCCAATATAAAGCTTAAACACCCTTAAACAAAGCATTCCTGGTTTTTTTCTATGTGACACTCAAAGCATACAAGATAAGCCTCTTCAGTTCTATAATGGCACAAAAGCAATGAGGGGAGGCAAAGATACAGGGCCAAGACAGTCATAGCTGGAATAGAAGATTCACAGAATCCTGAGCTGGGGGGACCCACCAGGATCATTGAGACCAGGTCCTGGCCTGCAAAGGACACCCCAACAATCCCACCCTGTGCCTGACAGTGTTGTCCAAATGTTTGTGGAGCTCTGGCAGCCCTGGGGCTGTAACATTCCCTGCTGTGCCTGTTCTTCCCCACACTCTGGGGAAGAATCTTTTCCTAATACCCAATCTAACCCCCATGACAGTTTCATGCCATTCCTTGGGTTCTGTCACTGCTCACCAGAGAGCAGAGTGCCTACCCCTCCACTTGCACTCAGGAGGGCTGGTGTCCTCCTCAAGGTAAGCACCAGGCTTCAGTCTCCACCTGAAAAACCTGAAGGCAGCTGCAAGGATTTGGCCACTGCCTACTTAACATTGCTGTGCTACCCTATCAGTGCAGGGCATGCCCAGCACAGGGAGTGATGTGCTCTGACTCCATTGATTCAGAAGGCTGAATAAACTGCTATGTTATGTTATGTTATGATTATATATTAAAGAGATACTATATTAAAAAGATACTAAAGAAAAACCCATGACTGTCCCCAACAGTCACAGCACAACTTTGACCCAATTGGCCAATCAATCCAAACAACCATTGCCAGAGACCAATTAACAAATCACTCTGGGTAAACAATCTCCATAACACATTCCACATGTGCCAGACAACAGGAGCAGCAAGTAGAGATAAGAATTGTTTTCTCTTCTCTCTCTGAGCTTCTCACTGCCTTCCCCAGGAAAAATCCCACGAGGGAGAATTTTGTCTCTCTCTGTTCAGAGAATGTGAGTACCACACTACCCCATGAAGGCAGTGCAGGGGTGGAGAGTCAGTCAGTTATCTAATCTCCCAGAACACAGCCTTCCTGCCAGGCTGCCCTGACTGCAGCAAGTGCTCCCCAGAAGCTGTCCCAGCAGCTGGGACCATCCTGGTGGTGTCAGTGATGAGGGTGGGAGCTCAGCTTGAGGTACCAGCCAACCTCCTGGGGCTGCCCTGCGCCTCACCAACACCCCTGGGCATAAATCCTTCATGCTCAGACATTGCAGTCATAAATCCTTGGTGCTCAAACCCTGTAGTCATAAATCCTTCATACTCACACCCTGCAGTCATAAATCCTTCATACTCACAGCCTGCAGTCAGCTGCCCCTCATCAGGCTTTGCTCAGGACCAGTGACCTGGAAACACAACCCTTTCACTCCCATGCAGAACTACTGCTGCACAATTTACTGTATTATCTGTAATAGCCATATTTATCAAGCACACTGGGAAGTATGTTACAGTGTTGAGTCTCTATGGAATCTGTCCAAAGTCTCTCCCAAGCACAGGCAGAACCTGGTGAAGTTCTAATGTTTAAAAAACACACAGAACTGTTCTCAAAGGATTGCAGCAAGGTGAGAGGATGGAAGATGTGTGCGGTAATTAGATGGACCAGGAGGGGTTAAACACACCATTAGAAAACTGGATGTGCTCAGCAAGCAAAAATACAATTTAAATGGGGTAAAGAGTCTCCCTCTTCCCTTCCTTGCTCTCTCAGATCCCGAGGTAGCCTGAACCAGCTCTGGGATGGAGCTCCAGCCTCCTCACAGCAGTTCTCATTGCAGCAGAATGCCCAATATTTCTTTAGAAAACCTGCAGATTTCAGACCATTTCCACAATTCTTGGACTTGGTGCCTCAAAAGGGACAGTCACACTAACAATTTTAGAAATTGCTTGCTTTTCTCTTCCTTAAAAAAAAAAAACAACTAAACTTTAGAGGAACTCTTCAAATGTCAGCCATGGGAATACCTTGTCACACTGAAGAAAATCCATTCAGCATTACAAAAAAACCCATTTTTCATGACTAATGCAAGATAAAAATCTACAGATGAACCATTTGTGAGGCTCTCAAATCCTCTGTGACACACTGTCCTTCCCCAGAACTATCCCTGAGATGAGGGGAAGTTTTTAGTGTAGCTAAAGTGACTGTTCTTCTTCTGGCTTTATTTGCTGAGCAGACCCTGCAGTGTCCCTGACACCAGCGCTGTCACTCAGGAAGTTCACTCCCTGTTTTGCATTCACACTATTTATCTGCCTTTCTCACATTGTGTGTCACCATGACAGCCAGCAGAATGAGCCAGGAAGAGGCTATGAAACCACACAAGAGTAGACAGAAGGGTTCTCCCTGCAAGGAAGAGGCTGTCCAAGTGCAGGTCAATGCAGTTCTACCCAATGAAAGAGGCTTTCAGGGGTTACACTCCTTACTGATGATATATTCAGGACCAGAGCCTCAGCTGGCTTATATTCAGCTTTAGTATAAGTCACTTTTACAGCTCTCCATCCCTGCAGAAATGTGGTTCCCTGCGTCTTGAGTTACATAACAAAAGTTACCCAAAATTCCAGGGAAGAGTTCACTGGCTTACTCCCAAGCTTTTGCTGACAGCACTCCTCAAATATCTGAAGCAAGTCCATTAGCTCTGAGATATTTACGTGGCAGTAACAAAGACTGACAGGACTGAAGTCACTCTGGTACAGAAAAACAGCTCCAGTCTTGGTTAGTGCTGTTTTGAGCCCAAGTTTCACTTTCCAATAGAAGAAAAGTGTGTCCACAACCTGTGAAAGACAGAGACCCCTGGCTTCCCCAGCACAAAGCAGCTTGCTCTAAGGCACATCAGTCCAGAGAGGATGGAGAGGAAGCCCTTCAGCTCCAGTTTCCCTGCTAAGATTGTTCCTGCTGCAGGATTTGCACGAGGTGAGTGCTTCCCTGGCACGTGGAGAGACCCCTCTCCCTTTCACAGCAGAATGGGAACAGATCCTTGGTTAATAATGGTGATGGATGTGGAGGGCTCAGGGGTCACATCCTCCTTCCAGAGCACGCCCTAAGGAGTCAAACCAATCCTTCAGGCTGCCTTTCCTGTTAGAGTCAGTCCATGGGGCAGGAGACGAGGAAATCCCTTCCTGATTTCCACTTGTTTGAAGTCCCCTTGCCACTGCTGGAGGCAGAAGATGGAGACAGCAGGCTGGCTTCTCACTCACAACAGCAGGGCACAGCTTATGCTCCTCCTCTCATATTGTAGGAAGCAAGGGAAGAGCAGGCTCCTCCAACACCTGGGCCATGCTTGTGGCTGGGCCCCTGCCCAGGAGGGCTCCAGCACCCACCAGCCCCAGGCAGGAGAGGCAGCAGCTCCAGCAGTTCCCCTCTGCACCTTCCCAGGACACCAGCCCCATGAATTTTCCCTCTCAAGGACTCCCTTGGCAGGGACAGAGGAGCACAGGTGCCTCTGTAAGTGCCTCTGTCCCCTGTGATGTCCAGGCCAGGCTCAAAGTGGCACTAGTGTGATACATCTCAGTATAATCTAGAGCTGCATCTGCCCAGTGCACATGAGAAGTGAAAACACATTGGCTTGCTCCAAATCCCTCAGAAGGGCTGGCTGTCATCCACGCTGGGTGAAACAGGCACTCATCACCAAGCAAGACAATCCATTCACAGCTTCCCACTGCGTGGATTAACATGCACAGGAGCTAACAACAACAGGGAATGGAAAGCTGGTCCAAAAAGGAACCAAAGAGAGAGAAAGCTCTGCTCACAGACATGGAACAAAAGGATATGGAAAAAGTGAAGGGCTGCTCAGAAGGCATTATTAAAAAATAAGAAACACAAGTTGCACTCTCTAGGCCAGCCATGGAGCTGAAGGTATGTAAACCCTGCTGAGCCCAGGGTAAAATGAATTAGCAGGAGAGGAATGCTCTTGAAAGTGTTCCTGCTCATAGGAGCTTGTCTGCCCCAGGGGAGAGATGAGGAAGCCATGAGACACCAGGGCACCACACAGCCTGAGGTTATTCAAATAAACTCAGCATCAAAGTCCTGCTCACAAATCAGACCTTAAAGAAACACCAGCCACTGCTACACTCCAGCAGCTGGGAGAACACAGCCAGACACAGCAAGCTTTGGAGGAGAGAAAAGCTGAGAGGGGTGTGCACAAGGCAGGAAGCTCAAGCCATAAGGCCTAAGTGATGAGGGAGCAGCAGGATGCATTTCTAACAGAATTTCAGAGAAATGGTTTGGGTTGGAGGGGAATTCAAAGCTCATCTCATTCCAATCCCCTGTCATGGGCAGTGTTACACCCCAGTCACTTAATTCCAGGGTTAAAACCAGGGTTCTTTTGCTCTGGATAGATTCAAAGGAGAAAATCCCAACTAGATGTGATCAAGAGGTAAAAAAACACATGAAAGTTTGCTGGCAAACTACAGAAAATTAAGGAACACTGGCAAAAGAGTAAATGCAACATAACATCACCTACCATTGCATACACTTAGCCCACAGAACATAGAAAACCTTTAAACCCATTCAATGCCTCGTTCCATGAGAAGAGATAAGAAGAAAGGGAGAAAGACTGGAAAGATACAGAAAATTCCAACCAGATATTCTCAAGAGGTAAAAAAAAAACACATGAAAGTTTGCTGGCAAACTACAGAAAATTAAGGAACACTGGCAAAAGAGTAAATGCAACATAGCATCACTTATCATTGCACAGACTTAGCCCACAGAACATAGAAAACCTTTAAACCCATCCAATGTCATATTCCATGAGAAGGGAGAAGAAAGGAGAAAAACAGAAAGACAGGAAAGGTACAGAAAAACAGACTTATAGCTACTAACTCCAGTTCCAGTGATGTAAAACTCCAAAATGAAGGTAGGGTCTGTCACTGTTATATTTTCTGAAAAATCCCTTTGCCGGGATTTCTTCTCCTGGGAAGCTGAGAAGCCTCAGAGAAAAATGCAAATAATAATTATCTGATTTGATTCTCCTGTGTTTTGCTGCTTTGAAATGTGGTCTGGAGATTGTTAACCAACAGGTGATTGTTTGATTGGTTTCATGTGAATTGTTTTTACTTAATGACCAATCACCACCAGCTGTGTCAGACTCTGAGGAGTCAGTCAGAAGTTCATTATCACTCTTGTTATGCCTTCTGTCTGTATCCTTTTCTTTTTTTAGTATAGTTTTAGTATAGCATTATATTATATTATATTATATTATATTATATTATATTATATTATATTATATTATATTATATTATATTATATTATATTATATTATATTAGCCTTCTGAGAACAAGGAGTCACATTCTCATCTCTCACCTCATCTTGAGGCCCTCACAAACACCACAGGGTCAAAGGACAATGTTCTTGCCTCGTGGTCAGGCTTCTTACAGCTTTGGCCCATCCTGGCCCTTCCTCCCAGCTGGGATGTGCAGTTTCTTGGCCACACTGGGGTGCTGCCTTCAGTGTGCCATGGCTGACAGACACTGCAGGGCTGGGGGTGCAGGGCCAGGGCACCACCCCACCACAGCAAGGGCTGACCCACCCCTACCACACATTCCAAGCACCCTAAGATGTCTCAAAAGAGATTCCATTTTCCAGCCTCTGACAGATCTGACTATCCCAGCTTGCTCCAAGCCCCATCCAGCTTGGCCTTGAACATTTCCAGGGATGGGGCAGCCACAGCTTCTCTGGGCACCCTGTGCCAGGGCCCCACCTTCCTGGGGAAAAATCTCTTCCTTATATCTAATCTAAACCTACTACCTGTTAGTTTGAAGCCATTCCCCCTCGTCACTGCAGGCCCTTGGGAATATTCTCTCTCCATGTTTCTTGTTGGCTCCTTCAGGGGCTTGGAGGCCACACTGAGGTCACCCCAAAGCTTCTCTCCTCCAGGCTGAGCAAGCCCAGCTGTGCCAGCCTTTCCTCCCAGCAGAGCTGCTCCATCCCTCTGCTCACCCTGGTGCCTCCTCTGGACTCTCTCCAGCATCTCCAGGCCCTTCCTGTGCTGGGCCCCAGGGCTGGGGACAGATCTGAGCAGGGCACAGGGGCAGAATCCCCCCCTGCCCTGCTGCCCAGCACACAGGGGGGTCTCTGGGTCCCAGTCACAGGGCTGGGGCATGTCCAGCTCTCCCCCAAGTCCTTCTGCCAGGGCTGTTCTTGATCTGCTCATCCCCAGCCTGGACTGGTCCCAGCGGTTGCCCCAGTGCAGATGCAGCATTAGCACTTGGCCTTGTAGAACCTCATGAGATTCCCATGGGTCACTTCTCCAGCTTGTCCAGGTCCCTCTGGATGTCACCCCATCCATCAGGTGTGTCAACAGCACCAGCCAGCTTGGTGTCACCTGCATCCCCTTGCTCCTGCAGGGAAAGTGCTTTGTCCTCAGAAAGCATTTACCCTACATTCCTGCTGCACAGGGCTCACTTCAGCCCAGGCACTCTTGATGAAAAGCCAAACCCAGTAAAAACCAGGCTGAAAGCTTTTAAAAAGCCCTCATGCCTAGCAGCTCTCACCAACAGGCCAGAACTGCTTCCTTTAGGAAAGGAAAATGCCTCTCCCTTTTCTACTTCTGTTTTTCCACCAAGTGACCTCTTCCTTCTGGCATTTGTTTTAAAATGTAAGGAAAAAAAAAAGTCAGCTTAGCCAGGCCCCAAACCAAAACTTGTAGAAGTCAGGGGAATGTCTCCTGCTACCTGCAGAGCAGCTCTGGACCACACATGAGAACAAGTGGTAACATCACAGAGGCGATGGTGCTGCAGATCCTTCACCATCAAGAGCAGATCAGGGCTCTGCAGGGCTTGTCTCCACACAGGTGGGCTCACCTCACCCTGAATTAACTAATGAGATGTTTGGAAACAGGGGGACAAAACACAGCTTGAGCCTAAAGTCTGTTCTCCCAGATGACAAGCCATGGGACGAGAGGAGATGGCCCCAGATGGCACCAGGTGATGCTCAGATTGGGTATTAGTGCAAAATTCTTCCCTGGGAGGAGAGGCATTGAACCAGGCTGCACCAGGTGATGCTCAGATTGGGTATTAGTGCAAAATTCTTCCCTGAGAGGAGAGGCATTGAACCAGGCTGCACCAGGTGATGCTCAGATTGGGTATTAGTGCAAAATTCTTCCCTGGGAGGAGAGGCATCAAACCAGGCTGCTCAGGGCAGGTCTGGGCTCAGTCAGGACTTGCAGACAGTGTGGACAGGAAATGAGCACAGACAGAGCTCCAGTGTGAAGACTCAAAACCAGAACAGAATGTGGAAGATAGACATGTAAAAGATTAAGAAAGAGAAAACCTCTCCAGAAAAAACAAAGGGTCAAAATCCCCTGCTTCCTTGCTGGAAAGGCATTTTAAGTGACTAGTGGGGCTCCCCAAGCTGTCTAAGCACTGTAGTGTCTG
This sequence comes from Molothrus aeneus, assembly GCF_037042795.1. NCBI lineage: Eukaryota > Metazoa > Chordata > Aves > Passeriformes > Icteridae > Molothrus > Molothrus aeneus. The sequence continues at coordinate 4,316,018 of NC_089655.1, read as the reverse complement.
ACTGTAGCTGTTTTCTTAATAAACTTGGTAATTGGCATGAAAACTCACCCTGAACTTGAGTGTCTGGTTTCCTTTGCTCAATAAGAGCCTCTTTCCTCTGAAGTATGAAAAAAAATAAAAAAAGGAATGAATGTCTGGCTGCTACAGCCAACTCCAATTTGCTGGATTTATTGTTAAATGCTGAGTTTTGAGACTGCAGTGGGATCCAGGAATGCTACAAAACAGCAAGCTCCTACCCCTCTGCCACTCACCAACCTTCTACCTAGGAGAAATTACAATACAAGCTGATAAAAGCAATTAAATGCACAACTCCCAGCAGAGATGAGAAAGAATTAAGAGCATACACGGAGAGCTGTGGGAAGGTTTGAATCAGCACACCAGCAGCCATTTCTGCAGCAGGGTGGCTCCAGAGGAGGGGCAGCACTGTCAACACAGTCCAAAGCCTCCAGCATTGTCAGCCCCAGAGGGCTGAGTCCAGATTCTATTCTTAATACCCTCAAAACCCAGGTTTAGAAAGATGAGATATGATTCCTACTTTAATTTGAAACTACCCACACATTTGGCTCCTGAGCTGAGAAGCTGAAGAGCACAAAAAAAAAAAAAAAAGCAGCTCTCCATGAATTTGTCAATACACACTGAGAGCAGAATTCCCAGGAGACAGCAGCTTTCTCCCCAGCATCCTGGCTATGCAGCACCACAGCACACACAGTCTGCCCCCCCTGCAGCATTCCTGGCCTTCTGCCTTAGCTCTCTGTGCCACTCCAGCCCTGGAGGTGGCCCAGCCCCAATGCTGCAGTCACCAAAGATCACCTGCAATGCAAACTGCACCTGAGCCTGCCAACCTGACTGCTGGTTTTCAGTAAAGCTCAGCACTAAGTGACAAGACAGGGCACCTGCACTCTGTACACAGCCACAGTGACACATTCCTGCCATATTTTCCCAGCTCTTGCTCCCTGAGCTCCCAGGCCCTCCCAAGCTGCAGCCCAGGCGTGCTCTGAAAGGCTGGTGAGGGCTGCAGAACCAGGCACTCAGTCCAATTCCATCCATTTCCAGTGCCACAGCATCCATTTCCCTGACCCAGGGAGTAAAATCTGCCCTGCTCAAACTGCCAGGAGCCCTGCTTGGGCAGTGCCTCTCTGAGATCTATTTTGACACCTGTTATGATTCTGGGGAGGATCTGTGCTCTCCACCACAGGGCTTCAGACCTTCTGCATGCCAGGGCTTCTCCAGAGTGTCAGTGGTTCCAGATAAAGCAGTTATTAACAAAGTTGTTTGTGAGGGTTAAAAGGTTTTGAGTGAGGTAGCCTATTTGAAAGTACAACTGAAACCTGGATTTCTATCCTGTAGCAACTACTGCCAAAGTGACAGGAGTTACTGCATCCTGTGACACCTCCATGCTATTGTCACTGCTTTCAGTGGTTTCATGCTGCTAGCAAGTTGCTTTCTTTGGGCTGTTTTTCCCCTTTTTTTGGTTTTGTTTCCAATATTTAACATCTACCAGCCCTTCCACAGACAACACAACAAGACACTGCAGAAAACCTATAACCATGTCAGAACCTGCCTGACATAAATCCCTCTAAAAGGCTCCTCTTCCCTCAATTCCCACAGGCTGCTTTTCCAGTTGTGAGCAGGGATTGTTTCCAGGAAAAGCTGAATGCAGCACAGGGCTTATTTTCGCTTTTGACCATCATCTCTGGAACCAGTCTAACAGCAGCAGCAGAACATTCACCTCTAAGCAGAGAGAAAGCTCGAAGCACCTGCTCATCTGGAACAGCCTTAAGGAGCAAGGCTTCCCCAGCATGAGAAAGGAAAAGGTCTCATTGCAACTCTGGGTGTTGCTGTGGGAAAGGAAGCCAGGAGGAGAGGAGCTCCCTTGTGATGAGTTGATTCTGGCTCCCAGCATCAGCAGCCTGAGCTGGAACAAGGGAGACTCCCATGCAATGAATCTCCTGCATCTGCCAAAGGTGAGCAAAGAAGCTTGGAATGAGTGACCTCCCTCTGCAATGAGGCAACAACCACCTCCTAATGAGGAAGGGCAGGAGGTGCCTTCTAGAATGAGACAGAACCTACTGGGAGGATATTACAACCCAAGACATTTCCCTGCCAGAAGACAGCAGAGAGGAGCCCTCATTAAATCATTAAAGCAGGGCACAGTGCCAGACTGCCCACAGCCCTTTGAGAAAGCAAGCCCCACCTTGCAGGCTCTGCCTTCTCCAAGAGAGGTGTTGGATAATACCCTTTTCTTGACTCAGAGATGGGGCAACTGAGAGGTGCTTTAGAAACTTTTATTCCATTTTCAGTCTCATGAGAAGGGTGAGACAATTCAGATGTTATAATTCATGCTATCACAATCAGACTGTTTCCTAATTACAGTACATTATAAGCATTTTTTGGCTTATCAGCTTTTTACCACATCATGCCTTAAAACCAATCATCTAAAACTACCCCTCGTGGGTCCCACTAGAATGCATCTTTCACAGTTTTATTTAGTCTTATTTGTAAGGGTATTTTTAAAATTTTTTTAAGCTCTATTTCTTTCTCAACAATATCTCCCCTCTTTCACACCATTTCTAAACCAACATTTAGAAGAAAATTCCTTGTCTCAGAGCTCAGACACAAATCCACACTATGTAAGAACTCCCTCCAAACCCATTCCCCACAGGAGGTGGCTCCATCCTGCTCCTTGCAGCCAGCCCTGCTGCTGTGTGTGTGTGTGGGGACCATACCTGCAGTGAAGATCTGCGTGGCCACGGCCAGGAAGGCGTCGGACACCACGGACTCGGAGTGCAGAGAGATGTTCAGCTGCCGCGCCACGTTCCGGTACACGTTGGGACGGATGTACTCCAGCTCATCCCCTGCCAAAAAACAGCCAGATCAGCTGGACACAGCACCCAGCCCTGCTCCTGCCCTGGAAAAGTCCAGGGATGCCATCAGGTGAATGTTCTCCAGCTCATCCCCTGCCAACAAAGAGCACCAAGCCCTACTCCCACCATGGAGGAGTCCAGGAATGACATCAGGTCAATGTTCTCCAGCTCATCCCCTGCCAAGAAACAGCCAGGTCAGCTGGACACAGCACCAGGCCCTGCTCCCACCATGGAGGAGTCCAGGGATGCCATCAGGTCAATGTGCTTCAGCGCATCCCCTGCCAACAAAGAGCATCAAGCCTTGCTCCTGCCCTGGAAAAGTCCAGGGATGCCATCAGGTGAATGTGCTCCAGCTCATCCCCTGCCAAAAATAGCCAGGGGTCAGCTGGACACACACAGCACCAAGCCCTGCTCCTACCATGGAGGAGTCACAGCTGGGGTAACTCATGGAGGAATCACAGCTGGAGTAACTCCAGGGATGTGATCAGGTGGATGTGCTCCAGCTCATCCCCTGCCAAACAGCATCAAGCCCTGCTCCCACCATGGAGGAGTCACAGCTGGGCTCACTCCAGGGATGCCTTCAGGCAAAGAGTCTGAAGCCCTGTGGAAACCCAGGGCACCACAGGGAATATTCCTGTGTCTGCTCTGGGGTGCCCTGACCCCCAGGGGAGCACTGGCTTTGACCCTCATTCATGGAGAAAGTTTCCCAGACTTCAAGATAGACTGGAATCCACAAAAATGTGGAATAGATTATAGAGAGCAGTGTAGGTAAATCACTTAGGTGAGAAATTGAGGTTTTGGGATTTTTAGTGTGTTTTGGATGGAAGCAAGATGGAGGGCACAGGGTGTCATCCTGGGTTTCTTCTTCATGTTCCTCCTTCCTTCTTCTCCATGGGTTTGGTGGCATTTTGTAATTGGGCAGAAAAGTCCACATTGCAGCTCTTTGGGATCAGTTATTGGGTTAAAAGGGAAAATAATCTGGGTGTCAGTTCTTAATCAGATAGTTTAGTCTGAAAGACCTTGGAACAAGAGGTTGTTGGCCACTTTGTGCCTTCTAATGAAAAGCTGCCAAACTCACAGCAGTGAGACTGTTTTACTGACAAGAAATAATAAACACCTGAGTCCCAGCATATAATACTGTCTGGAGTGCCTTCAATCCAGATCCAGAGAAACCCACAACTGAAAGCCCCACAAAGCCCAGCTCCAGCTGAGTTTAGGCAGGCAAAGGAGTGTTTGGGGTTGCTGAGATGCAATTTCATCCCATCTGTGTGGAAATCACAAATCCTCTGAACAGAGAGGGGCACATCTCTCTCCCAGGGTTTTCCTGGGAAGCTGTGAGAGAGCTCAGAGAAAAGAATGAGAAACAATTCTTATCTCCACTTGCTGCACCTGTTGTTGTGCACATGTGGAATGTGTTAAGGAGATTTGTTTACCAAAGGGTGATTTCTTAATTGGGCTCTGGTGATGGTGTTTGGATTCATTGACCAATTGAATCCACATTTGTCTGGCAAGGGTGATGGGTTTTTCTGAATAGTATAGTATTGTGAAAAATGCGTGAATGTATTTTACTTTATTAAATTATTATTTTATTTTCTTGTGAATGTATTTTATGATTGGCTTCTTGCAAATATTAAAATGAATATTACATGTGTTATGTTAGAAAGTTATGCTGTATTTTCTTAAGTAGTGTGTTAAATACAGTTTTAGGTTATAACATAATGTTAAAATAGAAACTATGCTATGTGAGATACTTTTTTAAAAGAGAGGAATGAGGTACTCCCACGGAGATAGCTGCCACAGAACACCTCAATCTTGCAGAGAAAAAATTTATTGCTCTCTTATCAGAAGAAACTAACTTCTTCTTGCCTTGCTCAGCCCTGAAGACATTATCAGGATTAAGAGGAAGAACTTGACTCTGACCAGACAGAATCCTGTGTTTGAATGGCATTTATGCATCATGTATGAGGTGTATGAATATGCAACAGGTTATTGCTTTTAAGGGTTAATCCTCTGTTAATGTAGGTCCTTTTTCAGGCTTATTTTGCCCAGAAAGAGGTACCCAGACTGTCTGTAACTTTTTGTTTCTATTGTCTCATATTGTCCTAAATCCCAATTGTCCAAATTATTATTACTCTAATTGTATTACTATTTTTATAACCATTTTATTACTATTAAACTTTTAAATTTTAAAAACAAGGGATTGGCGTTGTTCACAGTATCATACAATAAAGTACAACAAAGCAATTTATCAGCCTTCTGCAATCATGGAGTCAATGCTAATTACTCCCCAGCAGGGACTGCTGCTCCCATACATCTGCACACTGGGACTCCTAAAGGGAGCATGGGCAGGCAGTGGCCCTGTACCAGTGGTGTGGCTGCAGTAATCCCTGATATAAATGCTGTTCCCAGGCTAGCTGCCTGCCTTTCCTCCAACACAGGAGACAGGCCTCAGATAAGCAAAGCCATGTCATTTTATTTCAGAAGTGAGAAGGAGGCATGAATGTGGTGTTGTGAGGTCCCCAGGATGAGGTGAGAGATGAGAATTTGACTCCATGTTCTCAGAAGGCTGATATATTAATTATATCATATCATATTATATTCTAAAACTATACTAAAGGAAGAGAAAGGATACATCAGAAGGCTAAACAAGAATGATAATGAAAACTTGTGACTGACTCCTCAGAGTCCGACACAGCTGATGGTGATTGGTCATTAATTAAAAACAATTCACATGTTTGGATAAACACTCTCCAGACCACATTCCAGAGCAGCAAAGCATGGAGAAGATGAGGCTTCTCCTCTTCCCAAGAGAAGGAATCCTAGCAAAAGGATTTTTCAGAAAATACCATGGTGACACATGTACGTCCATGGCAGCTTTTGAGAGCTACGCCCTTCCTCAGCACTCCATCAGGCTTGTACAAAAATGCCTCAAGTGCAAGAGAGTGACTCAAGAATGCTGATGAAAGCCAAGGATCCACCCAGAGCTGCACAACATTAATTAAACTAAGAGACTGCCAGCTATTTTATGCTCACACAGGCACTTGAGAGTCAATCTGGAGTTCTTTCTCTCCTCCAAATGGTTAAAGAGATGCTCATCTGCATGGTTGACTGCTCAGCAGCAAGGTACCTGACACACACAGAGAGATGTGTTCTCACCTCCAGAGTGCTTTCTGCTCAGCTGGGAAATGGTAGGAGGTTTTATGCCAGCTTGCAGACCAAAATCCAAAAGACACCAAGGACAAGCAGAGAACCTCCTCCTAAAGGACTCACCTATGGAGCTTGGGAAACAACAGTAAAGCTTTTCCTTTTGTAGCAAAATAAACAATTTTTTGAGTAGTAGAATTAGCAAAGCCCAGTTTCCAAGGGATTTCTCTCTCTGTAGAGGTTCATGGATATTTAATGAAGGTGGCACAGCTGCTGTAGGAGCGTGACACAATGCAGACCCCCCATGGGACCAAGCCCCTTTGTGCACAGAGAGCCCTTTTTGGCCTTGATTTAGGCCACACTGTGCTCCTCTCCTGCACAAGGGTGCTCTGGGAAGAGGAAGAGGTGTCCCAACAGCTTTATATCCCACTGCAAGACCCAGGTGATTTGGCCCAGGCAGGGGGCAACTGATCTTCCTCAAAATTTCATTTATATGAGAGATAAAAAAAGAAGATATCAATGCAATCAGGACCTTTTCATAGAGCCATTAGCTACTGATCCTAAATTCATTTATCTGGCACTCAGCACAAAGGCAAACCCCAGTTCTGCAGAATTCCACAGCTGAGCTCTCCCAGCCCTTTCTGAGTGAGGGATTGTCCCTTGTTTGACAGAAAGAGGAAACCTGCCAACACATGGTCAGCCCTGATAAGAGGAAACCTCACTTGGACTGCTCACCAGCTGTTTTCTCCTCCCAGGCAGCACACAGGCTTCCTGGAAAATGCCAGGAAATGGGGATAGCCCAGCTTAGCTGAGAGGGAGGCCAGGAGCCTGGGATCAGCCCTTGGTGGCCTGCCACTGCTCCAGCTTCCAACAAGCAGCTCCTGGAGGCCCCAGATGAGATCAGGGTTTGGTTGGAGGCACACATGCCCTGTTCTGCAGCGAGGCACATGGCAGGCAGGAGCATCCAGGGAAGGAAAGCACAGGAAAGCATTCCCAGGCTTGGAGAGCCTCCCTGCCCCAGCAGCACCAGGACCTCCACACTGGTGCTGGTCTCCAGTGCCCTTGTTCTGATGCCCAACTTTGCAATATTTAGGGCAATTTGGGGGCTTCCCCTCCTTTCTCCAGTGATTATGGAGGAATTAGCAGGGCAGCAATGGCAGTTTCCATGTGCAGAAGCTCATTGCAGTGGTCAAAGGGCACCTTCCCAAGGCTTTGGCCAGAGGAAATACAAGTTCAGATAAACCAGGCCTATGACAGACACAGCACCTTGGTCTGGGGTGCCTCATTTACCTACACCATTAGGATTTACCATGTCTAACTCATTAATTGCACTAATTAGCAGCTAAGCCTCACTGAGCTGATGGAGTCTCCCTCCCTGTGACCTCCAACAGCACTGCCTGTGCCCAGCACTTCTGCTGGCCCACCAGGCAGCTCACCAGAGCCTCTGTGTGCAAGGGGGCTAGGAAATACCACAACTTCCCATCTCCACAGGCTTCTCTGCACTGTCATGAAGGAAAAAACTGGTGCTGCTTGCTGCACTGCTCAGGAAGAGGCTGAGGATTAGCAGTCCTGGCAGGTGGCTGGATACCAGCTGGCCTTGCACTGGTCAGAGCAGCAGAGGGGAAAAGAAAGGGATGGGCCACGTGACAAGTGGAGTTTCCAAAGGAACAGGATGGAAATTGTTCTTCATCTTAATGAGGAGCACTGCTCACCTTTCTGGTTGCATGGGTACCACGTGGTGCCCTCCAAACAGATTTGCTCAGAGAAGGCACCAAGTTCCTGGGACTATCAGCCAAATCTTTCCATCTGGACAATCCAGGAGACGCCTTCAGTTCCAGAGAGCCACCTGCCTGCCCTTTCACATGTTCCTGGCCACCCACAGAATTTTGGGTTGAAAGCACATAAATCTCAACCCCCAACACAGGCAGAGAAGAAAGGGAGTAGAAATAGACAGTGAGATTGACAGAAGAACAAGAAAATTTCCCCCCAAACCAAATAACCACTGGAAACAAAAGCAGAAGTAAAATCAGCATAGAAGAGAAAAAGTGAAAAAGAAATAATTTTAAAAAAGAAGTCCTTTAAAACAAACCTAGCTGTGCCTTAAAAAGAAACTAAGGATAATATCAAACTGGTAGAAAGGGGAGAAAGTGGGAACACCAGCCCTGGTCCTGACTTTGTTAGGCCCAGCTAATGCTTACTTCACCAGACCTGTTTGAACTCTGATGTAATTAAATCAGATGCAAATGCTGGTGGTAGTTTCAGCCAGATGTGAGCTAATATACCAGCCTGCAGGCAAAGAGGGATGTTGGAAGCAGCTTCCAAGAATAAAGGTGCTGGGTTCCCAAATAACAAACAGGATTTTGAGCCAACTTGAGCACACAGGATGCTACACATCCCAAAAGAAAAGACCAGGCAACCTTTAACATTTAAAGGGTGCTCCTGGTACAAGCTCTAAAGCTCATCTTCATGTCACCAGACATGACCTCCAAATTGCTCTCGCTGAAGCCCCCACAGTTGCTGTGTTGTGAAGGTGGCACCACATGGCAGTGTGTGCTAGACAACATCAGCCAACTCCTTCTTGCTCCAGCAAAAAGCAAGAAAACTCAGGTCTTGCTGAATAACTAAGGTAGACAAAGGAAAATTAAACACAGTCATTAAAAAGCAGCTTTTATAAAATCTCCAATACATTTTCTGAGCATCTACCCCCAAGTTAAAGCTGGGTGAGCTACTGCTGAAGCCCAAGTCCAGCAGTAGCAGTGCCCCAGAAGATGCCAGATGTATTGTGGCAATCAAGTCACTCCTCAGGAGAAAACCCTGCCAGTTCAGTTAAAACACCCAGCTGAGAAAGGCTGCTCTAAGTGCTGTGGGAACAGCTGGTACACAGCTGGAGACCTGTGCTCACACAATCAGTTTGCTGCTGGCCTTTCTTAGACTGCTTTGTTATTTTGAGCTGTTGGAGGTCCTCAGAAAAAGGCAACTTTGCAGAAACCCTGTGCTGAGCAGTGCACCAAGAGACTGAGGAAACTCAGGCAAGGGAGCTGTTTAGGGAAGATCACCAAAACCAAAAGCAGAGAAGAAAAACCTCTTTATTGCAGTGGTCAAAGGGCACCTTCCCAAGGCCTTGGCCAGAGGAAATACAAGTTCAGATAAACCAGGCCTATGACTGACACAGCACCTTGGTCTGGGATGCCTCATTTACCTACACCATTAGGGTTTACCATGTCTGACTCATTAATTGCACTAATTAGCAGCTAAGCCTCACTGAGCTGATGGAGTCTCCTTCCCTGTGACCTCCAACAGCACTGCCTGTGCCCAGCACTTCTGCTGGCCCAAAAAGCCTCTTGCAGAAGCCATAGTCTGGTGCAGATCCCTCCATCCCAGCTAAGTTTCCCCTGCCAGCACTCACCCAGTCGTAGCAGTATGGTGGAGACCTCGGCCAGCTTCCCCCCAGGCACCGGGGCGTTGTACTCGGGTTTGCTCCAGCTGACACCTGCCTGCACCAGCCTGGAGTTTATGTAGTCTCTGCAGAGAGCCTTGGCTTGGGACACAAGCTCTTTGTCAGTGGGAGACCTGTCAAAAACCTCCATCACCTCTGCAGCAAAGACTGAGGAACGACGCAGAACCTCCATCCTGGACTGCTGAACCCCCAGCTCTGGCTGCAAGGCCGAGCCACAGGAGAATCTGCAGGAGAATCTGCTGGAGATGTCCTCAAGGTCTGTCAGAGATCCCAGCAGCTCTTCTCTACAGGCCACTTTTTCGTTTTAGCTGGTAAATAAAAGCATCTGTGAGTCCTCTAGCATTGCAAAGATGTACATCAGAAGCTCAAGAACACAGTTATGCTCAAGTCAGTAGTGTCACGTTTGCAAAACATTTGTCTGGGTCCATCTTACAGACAAGGGGGGAAAAGTCTTGCATCTCTCAGCCACTGACTATCCCTGGCAGGATGGTCCACAGTTTGGAACTCTGGAGGTGTTTCCTCTTTTCCCATCCAGATTTGGCAGTTCTAGAATTACCCATCAGAGAGACTAGACAGTCAGAGCATGGAAACACTTCATACAATCTGCAGAAAATCTCAGCTTGTTTCAATTAAACTGAAAAAAAAAAAAAAAAAAAAGAACCCCAAATACCAGTTACAGTAACCTCAACCAGATGTCAACAGACATTCCAGCTCAGTAGGTCATGGATCTTTCTGAAGAAATGGCATTATTGCAAGAACAAGGCTATGGGAGCATTGGAAATGCCTTCATGGAGACACTTTTCTGAGACATATTCACAGTTTAGGTTTTGGTTGTGCCACGCTTTTTCCCCAAAACAACATGCATACTACTACTTGAAAACATCTAGCAATAGCAGAGAAAGCAAAGCAGAAATGTAGATTTTTGAAAAGGTTTAAGCTGTGAATGCCTCAAGGGAAACATCAAAATTTCTTCAGAGGCACCTGAATTCATCTGCTAAACTGAGTTTTTAACCCAGCGCTGCTTATGAAGTCAGAGTCAGACCAGTCTTTATTCAGAGGTTAATAAATGCATTTTTCAGTCTGCATTTCAGTTTCAGACACATACTTACAACGACAATTTTCAAACAAAACACAGCCAGTTATCCCAATTTGCCCAAGTTAAAATATATTTACCTCTCATGTTGCACTTTTCCCCCTCAACGATTTCTTTTTGGGCTTGGTTTCATGTTTCTCTAGAAGATCTGCATCACTGGCCACCTGGTTCAGGATTCACAGGTGACTGTCACCCTTCTCTGGAGAGCCCCAGCCTGCTCTGCTGTGCTCTCCACGGGGCGCTGTCAGCAGCGCATCCCGGCTGGGCTCCAGCGGGATCCTTGCGCTTGTTCTCCTGCTTTTAAGGGAGCCAGGCGCCGAGGAAAGCTTCTGGCTTTAGCCTTGTAAGGAAGATGAAATAAGCGGGAGGTGGGGTTGCTGTAGCCAGAGGGAGACGCTCTCTCCTCCCCTCTGGTCTCTCTTAAGGAGGCTCTCTGCTGTTCTGCGCTGGGCTTGGCTCCAGCCTCAGCGGGAGCCTGCGAGCATCATTTCTGACCAAACAGAAGGGGATGAATGCGCTGCTGAAACAGGAATGATTCCTGCTGGATTCCCAGAGCAGCTACGGCAGAGCTGATGCTGGCCAGTCCTTTTCGCACAATAGCCAAGGGGGGGAGTTATGCTCTGTCATATTCAGCAGTGGGTTAATCCCACACTTCAATCACTGCCATCATTTTGGACTATGTCCCTGCCCATGCAGGGGGCTTCAACCCCCAACAGATGATCTGTAAGTTCCCTTCCAACTCAAATCATTCTGTAACTCTACAATGATTTTATTATTAACATAGAGATGTTGGGAAGGATGAAAGTTTGACAAGAAAGTCTCACAGATATGGATGCTTAGCAGAAAGATTTTTGAATGTAGGATCTGAAGAAGGAATAGAAATGAAAGCAAGTTTTGATGTAGAAGAAAAGAATTGCTGAGCCAGTCTCACTGGGTAACCAAGGAGGCAAAGGGTGTGTTAGTTGGAAGAGGGTTTTGATAACTTAGAGAAAAGGATAAACCCACCCCAAACAAGAAGATGTTTTTATCAAGCAGAAAGGTAGCACAGGCAAACAAGTCAGCAAATGCTGCAAGTAGAAAAAAGGTCTCAGAATTTTCCTCTGCAAGAAAACTGAAAAATAACTTCTAGCTTAAACTGTAATGTACTAACTTTTAGAGAACAGTAACATGAATATGGTAATTATAGCAGTTATGATAGGCTACAGATAAAAGTTAAGGTATAGATTGGTTCTACTCTATTAAGAAGCTTAGGAAATAAAAGTCTATAATGCATTTGTAACCTAAACTCAGGGTCTCCAGGCCTGCCTGCAGCTGGAGCTGACAGCTGTAGGCACAGCTCTGTCACCCATGACCCTGGGCTGCTGTAACACCTTGGATGTAATACACTGCATTTTGTATGCAATAAACTGCATTTTGAAGAGCTGCCTGGAGTCCCACATCCCTCATTTCAGCTCTTACATAGAGAGCCACAGCTCAGGGCTAAGGCAAGCAGTGCTTGCAACTCCATTGAGCTATGAGTAGTCTGGTTAAAAAAATGAAGTGGCTTTGTTGATAGGAAATATCAACATATTCTTTATCCAGGATGAAGTGTATTGCAGGAACTTGCCCACTTTATCTCAATGTGTTATGAAAAACATGTCAGTGAGTTCCAATATATTTATAAATTAATTTCAACATCAACTTCTTGTTGCAATATTATCATATTGATGCCACAATGTTCAGCCTTCTTCCGTGTGCATGTGTGATACCATTCCATCTCAATAAACCATATTCAAATATTGGCTTTCTGTGTTACAATTTGAAACAAAAGAAGTTTTGATAATAGAAGTTTCCTGCAGCCAAGAAATTCTACCAGACCAAACAGAAATTGTCCCCAGTAACAGTTTGTATATTAGCAGCTGGGCATTGGGCATGTTTTCTGAAAGGAGGTCAGAAGTGAGATGTAACTGTTGTCATCTTGTTGCCCTCAAGAAAAGACAGAAGCAAGTGCACCTCTCCAAGGTGTTGAGCACATAAATCCCTCCAGTACAACGTGCACCAGTGCTGGTCTTTATCCCTCCAAATCAAGGGATAAAAAGGAACAAATGAACTGCATGAAAAAACCCTCATTATGTGACGTGTTGAACATTCTGGCCAGCATCCAGCACAGATTAACACAAAGCATGTTGGCTGCTGTTACCTGGATTGCTGGAGCCTGCTTTGCTGTCTTGGGAAAGGGCTGAGGCACCTCACACCCTTCAGATTTTCTGTCTGAGCTGGCTTTTCCAGGGAAAGGAGCAGGGTAGAGGAGAGGTGCATGCAGTGATGCAGCTGGGACCCCAGCTCAGCTCAGTGGGATCAGGGTGAGATGACAATAGTGACTGTGCAGCTCCAGCACCACATGTGTTTGCTCCAAGGTTCTCTCAGAAATCTGATTTTATCCTCTAGCTTTACTAAAATTTAAATACAAAGGCCTGTCCCACAGAAGCTGAAATCAAGACTCCAGATACTCTGTGCAACTACCTACCCTAAACCCACCTATTCCCTGCAAAGTGGGCCTGATAGTGTCTTGGAAAATTGTATTTTTGCCTTTGCCACCTTGATGGCTGAAAAAACCATTAAAAATTATGCCTTAGCTTCCTGCAGCAGCTGACAGCTTGACACAGGGGCCCTATCTAAACTGTTCCCATTCAGTGGGGCTATGAAATGAGGAGGAATGTTTAAATATCAGTATTGCTTAACTAATGATAATTTTTCCCAGAAATCTGGCAAATATGCAAGTACCACAGTGCTTCCCAGCTCCCTGTGAGTGCCAATCTCATCCCACATGTGTTCCCTGCCCAACTGTCACAGCATGCAGCACCCCCTCAACTTCCACCCTGCAGCAAAGACACAAAACCTAAAAGCATGAGGGGGCTGTGCATAAAAAAAACAGACTTTGCATTACAAAACCCCCACCCAATAGTGCATGGTATTCTACCTATATTATTTACACTTTTTAGTTAAAAATACAGTTTCACACTGGAAGATGCCTCAATAAGTAAAAACAGATGAAACCACAGCATACAGTGCTCAGCTGACCAGAAAAGAAGAGGGTGTGACAATCCAAGGTGCTGTCAGTGTAATCAGAGCCCTTTTTTCTATGGAATGTTTATGCTTAAGGACTTGATCTATAAAGGGAAGACACCTGTGGCAAAGGAATGACAGGCAACAGTGCAAAAGCAGTTTTTATCCCCCCAAAACACTGTTTTCAGTGTAGCTGTTCCTGGCATGACAGTGTTCCAGCCTCCACACCACAGCTCCTGTCTCTGGTGGGGTGACCTAAACAGCTTGGAGCACTCCTTTAGTAAAACCAGGGGAGCACAAAGATGTATTTTATAAATATGTCAAGTGGGAACAAACCCTGGAGAAGCCACATCAGCAAGAACACAGAGTTAGTTTAATTGTGAACAGCTTTCATTCAATATTAAGCAGTTCAGAGAATGAGCAGTACTAGAGAAGGAAGTCTCTGGGAATTAACTTTCAGCAGTTGTAGCTGAAGGAAAATATCCAGTGAATTGTGAGCACACTGCAGAGGGTCTGCATGGCAGACATGCCTGCAAGAGCAAGAGAGCAGCCCCAGAGGCCAAGGAGGTCATTCAGCATCATGTTCCCACAGCCTGGCTCTGACTGGGGCTGTTGTGGTGCCTCACCTTGCAGAGCTGTCCCAGCCACTTCACACAGTCCACAGCTGCAGCAGAAGCTGCACACACAGGTGCCATGCTATGAACACCTGCAGAGCAAGGACTTGGAGGAGCAGATGGTTCCAAAGACATCCAGGTAATCTTCAGAGAGTCTGGGAACCAACCCAGCCCCTACCTGCTCTAAGGAGTGTCCCTTCAGAGACAAGATGCTCAGGGAAAAGTCTGGCACTGTAGCCAAACCAACTCCTACCAAACCAAGCCTGGATCACCTTCTGCATTGTCTCACCTACTTTTAAGGTACAATTTAAAGTGGTTTTTGCAGCAATGCTTCCAGTCTGTGTTTGTGAAGTTATCACTTACCTCTGCAAGCATAGCAGTTTGTGATTTTGAGTGCAGCAAAACATTTTTAAACCCTTGATACACCTCTAGACTTTGTGGAACTCCACACTGGCAAAAGTTTTCTTCAAGGCTGCACTGGTTGGACAAGAGTGACCCCACTTACTCTGTGGAAGAGTACAGGGCTGTTTTGCTCAGCAGCTACAGCAACCTTCATTAGTGTCCAGCTGCTCATAGCAATTCCCAAATCATCCTTCCAATCCAGCCCCTACCTGCTCTCAGTGTCCCATCAGAGACAAGGTACTCTGGCAAAACTCTGGCACTGCAGCCAGACCAAGTCCACATCTGCAGAGGTGTATTAGTACAAGCAAGGTAGTTACAAGAAAAAGGAAACAAATTCAGCTTTTCCATCAAGAAAAATGCCCAGGAAGCAATTGCACTAGTGTTGATTGTCCACATGAAAATGCAGCTGTGGTGATTTGGAGCTTCCTAGTCCACTGCAAAAGACAGAGAAATACTAAGAGAAAGAAATCAACAAATCCTGCTGTGAGCTCAGCATGTCTGGATTTTCCTGCATTTATAAGATGAGAGCTTTTGTGGCTTCTGGTGGAAGAGACCTTAACCAGAAGGAGGAAGAAGGAAAAAGGAAAAAAAGACATGGCAATGTTCTATTACCTGACATTAGGGTATCCAAATCTGGCACTTGCAATAGCCAGGACAAAAGCAATTCCCACCTTCAGGCTGAAACATGAGCTTGATTTTGGTGTCCAAAGCAGGGTTAACTTGCATTTGTCGACCATGAATTTCATCGTCTCCCTTACTTCACTCCACTTTGGGCTGGAGTGTTCCCATGACTCTGAAAGGCAATTGGGTGCAGTAGCTGTGTCACATTCACATTTTCTGAAAAATCCCCTTGCCCAGGATTTTCTCCTGGGAAGCTGAGAAGCCTCAGAGAAAAAGGAAAACAATTCTAACCTCATTTTCTTCTCCTGTGTCGTGCTCACATGTGGAATGTGTTTGGGGATTCTGTATCCAGCTGGTGATTGTTTCATTGGTTTCTGCTGTGAATTATTTTGACTCTTTGGCCAATCAGGGCCAAGCTGTGTTGGGACTGGAAGGAGTCACGAGTTTTCATTATTATCTTTTTAGCATTCTGTCTGTATCCTTTCTGTATTCTTTAGTATAGTTTAGTATAGTATTCTTTAATATAATACAGTATCATAAAATAATAAATGAGCCTTCTGAGAGCATGGAGTCAGATCCATCATTCCTTCCTGTCACGGGGCACCCCACAAATACAAGAGTAGCTGCCATAAGTGTTTGGGATCAGGTGATCCATGTGCCCACCCCTGCTCAGGGAGGAAGAAAAACCTCACCATCATCAGCAACCCCTTTTCAGGCTCCTTAGTGCATTCTGGTTGGAAAAGAAGTGCCACAGGTCTTGAACCATCAGTTCAGCAAGAACCAGGAGGCTCTTGGGGCTCTGCTTCTTGCCCAGCCTGCAGATCTCCAGCGTGTCCCTGAGTGCTGCCATGACAACAGGAAACATCTGGCCAGATGTTAAAAAAAAAGTACTGCCAAAGGTGCTCAGGGTGGGCCCACTTTAGTCAAAGTGATTCAAATCAATCTTAATCACATTTAGGAATCAGCAAGCAGGAAATGTTGTTTTGAAGTCACTGATTTGATCTGTTTCTAAGAGAAGGCGAGTCAGAATCACCTGCTCACTTGTGTCTGAACACAGCTCATGCCAGAGTTTCTCTCTCAGCAGAAAAGAAGATAAGTGATGTGTATTTAGGCAATTTTACAGCTGATAGCAATCAGAAATCTGAATGTGTCCAGGGTGTTCTGTACTTGTGCTATCTTAACTTCCTGTTGCTAGTGTATGCACCCTTTAACATTAGGAAAAAAAATTAAAATGCAAGGAAAATAGAATATAATTATGTCTTTAAGTGCTAAATAAACTATCAAACATGAGTTGAAAAGCGTTTCGGAGTGCAGAAAAGCGCTCAAGACCAGAAAGACCCATAACACAACCATTCTTATACAGGTACTGAACTGAGTCAACTGTTGAAATCATTCAGCAGTTAGAAACCAAAAGCCTTCTCTGGGGACAAATTCAAGACTTCTGAGATGTTGCAAGCTCAGATAAGTCTTTCTTACTGAGCTAATTCAGTTTGTCCTTTGACTATGAGGAGCCAGAGAGGTAGAGGGGGAAAAAAATCTACTACAAATTAGGCAAGATTAATTACTTTTCACAAAAATCCTGAAGAACTACCTCAACATAAGCAATGCTGGTTGCTTGTATTTTAAAAGTCAGTCAAATTTTATGCTTTGCTTTCCATGACTTAAGAATTTCAACAAATGCTCACAGCTTTGATATTTTTTTTTGTTTTACAGCAAAAATGGCTTTAAATTGGACTTGATGATCCTAAGTGTCTTTTCCAACCCAAATGATTCTACGAAATATTTACTTACCTACATGAATAAATGAAAATTTGCACCAAAAGATCCCTTTAGCATTCCACAAATTTCACCTGAGCAATGAACTCATTGCCTGAACTGGCCATGAGTGCAGTGAGCCACAGGTGATTTGGGGGAGAAACCAGCAATACTCTGGCCAGGTTAAATCTGAAGTCTCCCAGCAGCAAGGAGGAGGTTAATAAGTAAAATAAAAATAGGGAAGTGTTTTCAAAGAATGAAGCAGAAACTCATAAAACTACAGTTCTGGGGAAGAGAGGTTATCTCCCAGTGTCTCAGCTGAAGTGTGGAGTTACTTCACTATTTGCAAGTCAGTGGTTTAAGGGGGAGTTCAGTGCTGCTCAGCATCATTGCATGTGGCAAAACCAGTGAGAAATAACACACAGCCAAATCCCACAGAACTGGATAGGAGCAAGCAATGAGAGGAACATTCCCAGGTAGATTTTCACTGCCACCAAGGCCCTGGGAGCAGCCAAACACATCTCCTGCTCCATGAGGAAGCCACTGAGCTGCCTTGTGCACTTCCTGCCATATGTTTGCTGTTTAAGGGACAGCGGTGCCCCTGGCAGAAGGCTCAAAGTAGGGCAGATGAGTAATTTAATAGACAATCTTGATATAAGAGAAGTAGATGCTGGTGATCATGAGTTATCAGAGCAAAGGCAGCTTCACACAGACCTGCACAGGGTCTGTATCTTGTGGTGGTGTTCACAGGGGTCCCAGGACGAGGGAAGAGATGAGAATCTTGACTCCATGTCTCAGAAGGCTGATTTATTATTTTATGATATATATTATATTATATTAAAAGAAAATGATATATTAAAACTATACTAAAGGAATAGAAGAAAGTATTTCATCAGAAGGCTTGAAAAAATAGAAAAGAATAGAATGATAATAAAATCTTGTGACTGACTAGAGAGTCTGAGGTAGCTGGACTGTGATTGACCATTAATTAAAAACAACCACAAGAGACCAATCAAAGATGCACCTATTGCATTCCATAGCAGCAGATAATTATTGTTTACATTTCATTTCTGAGGCCTCTCGGCTTCTCAGGGGAAAAAATCCGAGCAAAAGTATTTTTCATAAAATATGTCTGTGACAGTGTCTCTCACCAACTCCCAAAGCACATCTTCACTTAAGGTTCAATTTCTCATATCCTGGAAAGCACAGACCAGTTTCTCTGGATAGAAGCCAAGGCAGGATACCAATTCTTGCTGGCATTAACATCCACACAATATTTTCTTAGGAGAAATATAATCTTTGTGACTTCAGTTGTAGAAGCAGCTGTGAGTTCATCAGGCCCACACAGCAATTGCTTGGAGTGATTTACATAAATGAGTGATTTATGTAAATGGAGTGATTTACACAAATGATGAGTGAACCTTGCAGGACCTCAGGAGACAGAGGTTAATGTGGCTTTGGCCCAGCCAGCAGAGGCCAAGGAAGTGCTCACTAATGAACAGAAGTTTGATGCTGGCACAAAGCCCCTCAACACAAAGAGGCCTGGAAGAGCAGGTAGCTTTGCTACCTTGCTTGAAAACAGAAAGAAAGCTCTCCAGAATCCTAATTTGAGCAACTATTAACTCAACCAGGTACCTGCATCTTCCTGTTTCAAAATGCTTCTGGACAAATCTGGTTGAAGATGTCCCTGCCTTTGCAGGAAGGTTGAACTAGAGGACCTTTAAAAGGTCTCATCCAACTTGAACTATTCTATGAAATAAAAGAGGAGGCTTTAATTAATTTCTGGTTTTCCCTTCCATAAGGTATGTTGGGAGTTAATGGGAGCATGGACTCAGTTCAGATTAGATTCAGTTCTTTCCTCTGAAGTACACGAATCTGAACAATTGGTTTTATTTCGTGTTATATTCTAGTTTAATGCCTTGAAAAAACATGTTTTGGTAAGAAAAAATGCTGTCAGAAAGGGGAATATCAGCTGTCACATCCCCTCTAGGTTTTTGTCCATGAAACCTTGCATGCTGAACTCAGACCCAGGGATCAGCACTACATTGGTTTTACTTCGCTGTAGTTCTCTACACACAACAGAAACCCTGAGATTCCTTTCCAGGAGTCTCCAAATGGCTCACACATACTGTGCTGGCCTCACAAAGCAGCAGTTAAGGCAGTGCAAGCACAGAAGGCATAATGCAATTTTCACAGGCAAAAGTTGGAACACAGAGGGGTCAGAAGCACCTCAGAATTAATTAGGAGATCATTTTGAATTGCAGAGATCTTTGCAAACACACATGTGGCCACACTGTGTGGTTTTGCCAGAATTACAGCTGAGTATTCCTGCTCCTAACTGGGACAGGAGTGAGAAAATAGGTGTTTGGCCAATCTGCACAGGCAATAGGCAGCCAGAACAAGCTGATTTTCTCCAGCATTTCTGGAGAGTACCATCTTTCTCCTTATTTTTCTGGGTGGAAAAACTCAGTGGGGATTCAACCACATTTAGCAGCTGCAGTTTAAAAGCACAACGCCATGCTATCAGTTCCAGCAGAACATTGTTTCCTCTGTTTCAAGGAGCCTTTAAAACAATTTTCATAGGGATTATGTGGTACCAGACAGGAGCTACCCCTGAAGTGCTCAGTGAGTGCCAGGTCCATCACCCAGATAAACCATGTGCCAGCAGCCATCCCTCACAGCTCTGTTAAACAGGGCTCTCCCCACTCACCTGCATAACAGCTTCCAGGGCAGCCAGAAGAAATAAGCAGCAAAGCAAAAATCCCTCCAGAATTACATTAGCCACATCCATTCCTGCCTCTGCACAGCACAGAGGCCTGCAAGAACCCAGAATTCAGCTCAGCCCTCTTGAACTGCCTGCTACCACTACCCAGAAAAACAAGCATTCCATGCTCTGGGCTTGGAGGAGCCATCATTTAATTTAGGGATGAGTTGCTGTGGGAAGCAAAGGGCTGCTGAGCCAACAGAGTGTCAGCTGCACTCTGAGCTTTACAGCTGCAAGCATCACTCTTGCTTATTCCACTCTGCCAGCAAGATTGAGAGATAAAGGCTCTTTTCTTTGCTCAACACTCAAGACAGCCTTAAGAGCCACACTATCAGCAAAAAATCAGCCCTGTGCAGCCAATATTGCAAGATTTGTAGTGATAGAGTCTGAAAGCAGGAAGGAGACTGATGTAGCTTTAACAGCCTGCTGCAGTCTCCATACAAGCATAGATCTGAAGAGCCATCATCAGAGCCAGTGGATTTGCACAGTACCAGCTCAGACTGAGCTGTCTGGTAAAGGGTATGGATTTCTCTTTGAATTCTCCCTGGCTTTCCTACAGTGAGCACCATGTAAGGCCTGGAGCAGGACATTACTGCCAAAACAAAATAATCACATTATACTTATCAATAGCTGTGATGCACCCAAATAGAGTAGAACTAATGTCCTGTGCCTTACACCAAAGGAAAGAGCAATTTAGATTCAGAGTGCTCTCTGCTCCTAGAATTCAGGTAAGGGACTGCTGCACTTCAAAGTCTTCACCAAAAAGCAAGGTGACTATGGAGAACATCCCCATTTAAAACTGTCAATGCAGCTTGCAAGCTCAGGCAGAGACTCTTTTGGCATGAGCTTGGCTAGCATCTGCTCTACAGAAGCTCAGGGGCCAAGTCCAGACAAAGAGTAAAACTGCCAATGAGTCCAGCTTTTGCTTCTTTCTGTACAAGTGCATTCTTTGCTAGGGTTTGAAGGCTCCACTTTGCACTGGGCAAAGCCATATGCCCTGGGAACATGACAGATTCAAAAGGATCCTCTTGTCAAGAAGATAACTTGCCTTCTGTTCCTATAGCAGTAGTGTTTAACTGCATAATGCAGCAATGGTGCTCCTCCACATCACTGCTCTCCACAATTCCACTCCAGTCACAAACCACTCCAGCCTCTTGGTATCCAAAAGGAGCCAGAAATAGCTCCTCTCCAAACGAGCACCACAGCACCAAGAGAGCTGTTCTTGCAGCACATTTTACAGGGAAGTTTGACCTCCATCTATCCTGCTAAGTAATTCTACCTTTAGGGAGAGCACTTAACACCCAGCTCTCGGGCTAACCACTCTGCTCCACAGCTCTGTTTATGCTAGGAAAGTGCTACCACTTCTCAGGGCTCTCAAGGTGCCCTGAGAGGAGCATTTGCAGCTGCTGCTGCAAATAATCATAGAATTGTTTGAATCATAGAATGGTTTGGGTTTGAAGGGACCTCAAAAGTCATCTCCTGACATGTCCCTTAGTGACTCCAAAGCTAAGGTGCCAGACCTGATATCAGCCAGCCACCATGTCCCCAGTCACCTGGTGACTGTACCCATCTCCCTGCACAGTTATTGTCACCCTCCACGATGCACTCCACTCTCTGCTGGTTTACCCTCACCGTGCTGAATTTTTAATGTGGTACCCAGGGTAGACGGAAGAAATCGAACCAGATTTGACCCCACTCACACAGCAGGAAAGCTCAGAGTCCCAGAACAGAGATCCAGGCACAGGATTTCCAGCACCCAGCCTGCTGTTCTCTCCTTTGGAAGGGAGATGTCAGCCTCAAGGCTGGGTGAGCAGCCTGGAGCTCCTGGCTTTGAGCAGCGCTTTATGCAGCACTGTGGTGATGTTTGCAGGGGTTCCAGGACGAGGGAAGAGATGGGAATCTTGACTCCATGATTCAGAAGGCTGATTTATTATTTGATGATATATATTATATAAAAAGAGAATGATATATTAAAACTACACTAAAAGAATAGAAGAAAGGAATTCATCAGAAGGCTTGAAAAAAATAGAAAAGAATAGAATGATAATAAAATCTTGTGACTAACCAGAGAGTCTGAGACAGCTAGACTGTGACTGGCCATTAATTAAAAACATGAGACCAATCAAAGATCCACCTGTTGCATTCCACAGCAGCAGATAATTATTGTTTACATTTCATTCTGAGGCTTCTCAGCTTCTCAGGAAGAAAAGATCCTAACGAAAGGATTTTTCATTAAATATGTCCGTGACACAGCGGCTCTAATCCCCAGGAAAGGGATGAGCAGTGACAGAGTAGCGAGGATGTGGCAGGAGCAGTGAGAGAGCAGCGGGGATGTGGCAGGGGCAGCGCAGCCTTTGTTGCGGTGACCGAGCGGGTGCTGCAAGGAGCCGGGGCTGCAGGGCGCTGTTGCCATCTGCTGGCACCATCACAGAGCAAACCAGGCTGGCATCCAAAACCTCTTCACACACATCCTCAACTTGTAGTATGATTGTTCTGTAGTCACAATTGCTAATTTCAAAATAATTTAAAAAAAAATAAAAGAAAGAGAACTAGCCTGCTAGGAATAAATACAGCACTGACTGAAAACCAGGGAGCAAGACTTTGACTCCTGTTGATGCATTCTGGAAATCAAATGGAGGTGATGGTGGACACAAGCATGCTATGGACAACCCTGGAGAACTCAGGGACACCTGCTTCTCCAGGGTCAGCATTTGTTTCTGCATTCTTCTGAGCACATTAATAATCTTCTCCCTACAAAACAGGCTCAGAAACAGCTGCCTGACAACAGAGCAATCATCTCCATGCCCTGTACCCCAGCTCGTCCAAAAATACCCAACCAAAGTGTCCAAAGTGACCAGCTGCTGATCCATAAATGGTTTCCTCCATGTGGTGGCCAGACCAAAATCCCACACACAGTCTCTCCTGCCCCATCCATGGAGCAACAGGCTACGAGGCAGATGAGGAAAAACAGCAGCCCACGTTTGAGCCCCTCTGTGTCCTGTGCTCCTGAGGCAGCTTCAGCAATTTCAGAAGGAATTGCCATGCTAACCCCACGTGACAATCACCCTTAGGAAAGACTTATCCTGAACTGACAAAATAAATTAATTGCTGCTCCTGTGTGTATGTTCAGACTTAATAACACATTAATTAACATAAGACTTCTGCCCTTTGGCCTCATGCCAACAGTGGCTGAATTAATGACTGAAATTAATGTGACAAGAGGTGGAGAGCTGAGGCACTGGGGTCAAATTAAGTAACAGACCCAGGGACTCAGACAGAGAACAGTTCACCCCTTGGTCCTTGCTGCAGTAGAATCAGAGCAGAACTTCACTCTTCGTGCTTTCCTCTTCACATGAAGCTTTGGTTTCTGTCTGTTCATAGATCTCCTAAGTAAAGGTGCCATGTTGGAATAGTGAAGATGTCAGGTTGGAATATCATGTCTCACCTGTTTATGAGAAAAGATGGTCAGATTTTGTGGGGCTAGAAGGCTGGACCTGCAGGTATCAACTCACAGCTCCAGAAACCCTAGGATCCAACAGGCAAGAACTTTGTGCAAACCTTCCAGTGAGGCACAGCTGATTTAAGTACAAAGCCAGAATCTCACTGCAGGAGTTTTTGATAGCTGTACTCTCTCCATTTGATGTTTTCACTCAGGTACCTCAAAGTGCTGGTTGATTTGATCAGGGGCAGAGAAAGAGAAGGGAGATGGATGGGGGAGGAAATGCAGGAGGGAATAAGAGGAATGTGGGGGAGCTGCTGGCTGCTGCCAGACCCATCTGTCCATGCAGCAACAGTTCCAGGTGTGAAAAATGTCAATCACAAGTTTTTAGAATTTTAAAAGTTTAATAGTAATAAATGGCTATAAAAATAGTAATATAATTAGAGTAATAAAAATTTGAACAATTTGAATTAGGACAACAGGAGACAATAGAAACAAATAGTTACAGACAGTCCAGGTACCTCTTTCTGGGCAAAATAAGCCCAAAAAAGGACACATATTAACAGAGGATTAACTCTTAAAAGCAATAACCTGTTGCATATTTATACACCTCCTACATGATGCATAAATGCCATTCAAACACAGGATTCTGTCCCATCAGTGTCAGCTTCTTCCTCTGAATCCTGACAGCGCCTTCAGGGCTGAGCAAGGTGGGAAGAAGTTCGTTTCTTCTGATAAGTGAACAATAAATTCTTTTTCTCTGCAAGATTTAGGTGTCCTGTGGCTGCTATCTCAGTGGGAGTACCTCATTCCTCTCTTTTAAAAAAGTATCCCACATAGCATAGTTTCTATTTTAACATTATGTTATAACCTAAAACTATATTTAACACACTACTTAAGAAAATCAATACAGCATAACTTTCTAACATAACACATATAACATTCATTTTAATGTTTGCAAAACGCCAATTATAAAATACACATTTTTCACACCAGGGTTGCTCCTCTTGCTACAGCTCACCTGTGCTTCAGAGCAGCACCAGCTCCCCATTAGAAGCAGCCGGTTGTGATAAAGGCTTTGTGTGTCAGCACCACGGGAAAACCTGTGCCTGGTTTGTTCAGCGCAGGACCAGCGTTAAAGCTGCCTGGTAAAAGGCTAAAAAAAAATGGGTTAGTTTTTTTTTCTTCCTTTGAAAAACGTGAATCAGTCACTGACATTACAGCACGTGAAGGAAAACCCAACCCCGCAGAGAACGAGGCCATGAGGGAGCGCCGGTCCCCTTGGCTCTCCTCCTCCCGCCCTGCCGGGGTCCTGGCATACCGGGGCAGCGGCAGGGGACAGCTCCTCACCCTCACGACGAGCAGCGGGCACAACGGCTGAGGACGGGCCTGCCTGGCATCACCCGGGGAGCCCCCGGGCACAGTCCCATAAAGGCTGGCGAGAGGACAGCCCCGTGAGGCCAGGCTGGGAGCACAAGAGCGGCTATCCCGTTACCTCCTCCCCGCCAGAGCGCGGGGGCTGCGGAGGCGCCGGGCCGGGCAGCGCCCGCCCCCCGCGCCTCAGGACTCCCCGCCCCAGCCGCCCCCGCGCCACCGCCCCGCCCTGCGGCTCCGCCCTGCCGCTGCGCGCGCGGCACTCTGGGTATTGCAGTCCAGAAACTCGGTTTCACTGCCGGGCGGCCCGGCGTGGAAACTACATCTCCCGGCGTGCCGCGCGGCGCGGCCTCCCCCGCCGCCGCGCCGTGTTGTTGCGCCCGGCCCGGCGCTCTCCCCCAGCCGCGCCTGGTGTCGCGGGGCAGCCCGGGGCGGCGGCGGCTCCGTGCGCCAGGGCCCGGCATGGCGCTCCCGACGGTCGCGCCGCGCTGCCCGTAGGTGCGGCGGCGCCCAGGGCCGGGCGGGCCCGCGGCGATGAGCCACAGAGGGACTGTGAGGGTGCCGGGCGGGGCGCGCTGAGTAGCCCATGATGGCGAGGGGAACGCGGGAGGGGGGAGATCTCTGAGGTGTGAGGCGGGACGAGGTGTCCGTGACGGCAGTGGGGGTGGAGGGCAGCTGTGGGGCCGCACCGTGACGGGGGATGCTGGGCTCGGGGGGCCTGCAGAGGGCTGGGCCGAGGGACCGGGCTGGGTTGGGGCTCAGCTGTGGCTGGGGTGCAGGGAGGGAAGGGCCGCTGAGAAGAACTGGGGAGCGGCCGGGGAGGTGCAGGGCTGGGGCTCCATGAAGGGAAAGGTGTGAGATGCAGAGCTGGGGTTCCCTGAAGAGGAAGGTGTGAGATGCAGAGCTGGGGTTCCCTGAAGAGGAAGGTGTGAGATGCAGAGCTGGGGTTCCCTGAAGAGGAAGGTGTGAGGTGCAGGGTTGGGGTTCCCTGGAGAGGAAGGTGTGAGGTGCAAGGTTGGGGTTCCCTAAAGAGGAAGGTGTGAGGTGCAGGGTTAGTGCTCCCTGGAGAGGAAGGTGTGAGGTGCAGGGTTGGGGTTCCCTGGAGAGGAAGGTGTGAGGTGCAGGGTTAGTGCTCCCTGAAGAGGAAGGTGTGAGGTGCAGGGTTGGGGTTCCCTGGAGAGGAAGGTGTGAGGTGCAAGGTTGGGGTTCCCTAAAGAGGAAGGTGTGAGGTGCAGGGTTAGTGCTCCCTGGAGAGGAAGGTGTGAGGTGCAGGGTTGGGGTTCCCTGGAGAGGAAGGTGTGAGGTGCAGGGTTAGTGCTCCCTGGAGAGGAAGGTGTGAGGTGCAGGGTTGGGGTTCCCTGGAGAGGAAGGTGTGAGGTGAAGGGTTAGTGCTCCCTGGAGAGGAAGGTGTGAGGTGCAGGGTTAGTGCTCCCTGGAGAGGAAGGTGTGAGGTGCAGGGTTAGTGCTCCCTGGAGAGGAAGGTGTGTGCTGAGCAGCTGAGCTTTGCCAGTGGCTGTAGCAGGGACAGTGGGAGCAGAGGAGCGCTCCCAGTGAGGGGATTGCTGAGGAGGAGCAGGAGAAAAGGGCTGTGTGAGGATGATGCTGGGAGTGGTGGTGAGGCAATAGAACTGTGGGGTTACCTATAATACTGGGGACCGTGCTGAGGTGATGGCAGGGAAAATGGAGCCCGGGACTTGGTCAGTGTGTAACATTAGAGTGAGGTTCCTTGACACATCTGGAAGGCATTTCTGCAAAGAATTGAGAAATGTGGTGTGCAAGGAGGGCCCGGCATCCTTAGAATGTGCTGGCAGGTTCAAGGAGCACTTCAGATGAAGGAGAGAAAAAAGATGCAGATAACTCTTCAGGGGAATGAGCCAGCTTCCAAGAACCTCACTTCAGAGCTCTGTGTTCTTGCTTGTCACAGTTGACCAGTGGAGAAATCATCACTTTCGCGCTGTGCTGCAACATCCTAATCCTCCCTGATTTTGCAAAAAACCCCATCGTGTAGGCATGGCTCACCTGAGAGAATTTGCTAGCCAGGTAAGTGGTGATTAAAAGTTTGTTTTAAAACCCTCTTCGAGGGTTTACACAATGGTGTTTGCTCTTGATTACAAGGGTTTCAAACAAATAACCAGAAAATCACTTTTTGCCACTCTTTATCTCTGTTGCACAGGTCTCAGCTTACTCCTGTTAGCTGATTGACCTGTGCCTGACTCTGTACCTGGTGTTGGGCTGATAGTGATGTGTTGCCAGCCATACAGAAAGTGAATTCTTCACCCACTGTCGAGCCTTTCTCTGGGATTAAGTGTGTTCTTTTTAGGGAGACAGGAGTCATTGGCTTTCTGAGCATTTTTGGAAGGGGAAGTCTAGAAATGGGAGTAGGAAACTGTGTGTGCTGGCCCTACATACCTTTCTAAAGTGCTCATGGCATTAGTCTCAGAAAAACGGTGCCTGTAACCTTGCTGCATACGAGGCAGTGATATTTGATACTGGGTCATAACTCTTCCAAGAGATCTCAGCCTCCGTGGATGTGGTTAAATGCTGCTGTTGTGATGACATTTTCACAAAATGAGTGTGGAAAGATGATGCCAGGATTTGGGACTAAAAGCTAATCCACATTAATAGTATTGCCTTGCATCTTCTTCCCTCTGAATTTGGTTGTGAGGTGTGTTTGATTATTGGCAGATGTCAATACTGAGCACAGGCCTTCTTATACCATGTTTTGGGGCATTATTCTGTTCTGCTCCTAGGTGTAGAATTACTAAAAGCTTTAGTGGTTTGAGCTAGTGCTTTCTCTGAACCTTTACTTTAAAATTGATTTGCAATGCACCTCAGTTTACCTGCTGTCTTTCACATCAACTGTTTCCCCAAAGTGTGTGTGGAATTAAATGTAAATATAATGCCTGGCTGAGTCACTGTAGAGGGAGAGAAAGGGAAGGATACTGTCTGATTAGGGCTGAAAACAGTTCTGGAGCTGTAGAGGAGGTTGCTCTGAAGCTTTTTTTTTGCACACAGCATTCACTCTTGAAGCTTATCAGCATTCTGGTGGTTTCAGCTCTGAATTTATTATGGAAATGTTAGGCATTCTCAGACCCTGTCATCCCATGACTGTCTGGGCCTGGAATAGAGAACCAATCTGTGTTGTCCATTCCTCCAGTCTTTTCAGGAATCCCTGGTGTAACTGAGGCTTGCTGGGAGGGCAGTGGGAACTGCCCTGAAGTTTTCTTCCCTGGGATTTAGGGAGCAGCGAGAGGTGCTGTGAAACCAAGAGACTAAGACTTGCATTGGGCTGTCAGAGGCTGGGCTTGTCTTTGATTCTCAGCCCTGGTGCTGATGGGCAGAGTCACCTTAGGCCACTGCCCAGGCTGCTCTGCCTCTGTGCTGCCATTTCCCTGCCTCAGCTGGTTCTCCTCTCTTTCCCTGCCTCCCTTGTGCTGTGAACAAACAGCGCTGCAGGCCTCTGGTCTTGCTCTGAAGCTCTACCTGCCAGGGGATGCATTTGTGTTAGTTACTATGTTTAAAGCTCTGATTTGAGCTCTGTTTCTAGATTTGTTGTTCCTTACCTGGCCTTGGAGAAGCCATTTAGGATTTTTTTTTGGCTACATAATGCTTCATCTCCTGAAGCAAAAGAATACTATCTGTGAAGAGAGCTGGGAGTTTCAGACAAACAGTGTTTCAAAGTGTTGAACACAAACTTCCCTCTTTTCTGTACTCCAGAAATTCAAAACTGTCCCAGGTTCTGGCAGTTGCAGAGAGCTATGCACAGATTTCATATAGACAGGGAAGCTTTCAGTGGTTCCAGATACAAAGCTGGTTTCACCAGAGACTGTTGGTAGCTCAGAGGTGAGTGTTCATCATGCTGGGTGGGAAGTTAGGGAGCAGAGGAGGCAATGAGGGAAAAACAAGAGCAGATGAGTTCTGTTAAAACCAACTTCCTTCTTCCACTGTGTTTGGCAGAGCAGAATTATGTTTGTTTGTTTGTTTGGCTGGTTGGAGAGTGCTGCAGTCAGAAATAACTCTAAATGTGGCTGCAGTTCCACACAAACCCTTTGAAGTTGCTACATTCCTGGTCAGCTTCAGCTCATAAACTATTGTGGCCTTGGCAATCTTCTGTTGCAGAGCTCTCCCATACAGAACAGTGATTCCAATTCCAACCTCCACCAGATTAAGGAGTTCTCATTTCCAGAAGAGTTTAAGTACCCCTCAGTGGTTTTTTGCAACAAATGCAGGCATGATCCTTGCTCTTGAATATTTTGAGAGTAAAATCCAGCTGGACACAGCACAGAGAGAAGATCTGCAGCTGCTTCAAATGGTGTTTGCTTCTGTTCCCCATATGCAGCTTATCTTTTCAGGCAGTAGCTTTGAAATGAGGGCAGATAGTTACCCTTCTTCTCTAGTACTTACCCACTTCTTCTCAAAGACTGTGGCTATCATGTCTCAGCAGCTGGAGGTGCCAGAGCTGCCAAAACCATTCTTTCCCCATGAAGCAGCTGGTGTTACTGCCAGGCCTGTCTCATAACACACTGCAATTCCTGATGGCTGCAGCGAGTTGGTCTGTTTTAAAACATGCTATCATCAGTCAGGATGGCAAACACTCCCACACCTGTCAGGACAGAGCATCCTTCTTTCCTGTGCTGTGAGATTGGATCCCAGAGGGCAGAAGTGGAGCACATTACCAGGAAATTGTCATCATCCCTCTCATACTTACTCCCTTCCTGCCCTTGCAACTGAGCTGGTGCATTGTGTGCCCTCCCTCCCAAGCAAAGCCTGCCCAGGCCTGCCTGAGCCATCTCCAGAGCCTGACTGCTCTCAGTGGACAGGAACAGCAGGAGGCTTTTTGCTTCAGAACTGCTGTGTAACAAGCAGTCAGCCAAGGAAAAAGTTACAATGTAGAGATCATCCCTTAACAGCTTTACATGTAGAACAAGGAGCAGCTGCTGCTGACCTGGAGCTCTGTTTTTCAGCTCTGATGGGTTCTGTGAATGTGGAAGAAAAATGGGAAAAACCCAAGCTGGTGAGCAGTTGCAAAGGTGGCAGGTCCTAATAAGCTGCTTTGGGTTATCTGTGCTCATTTAAGCAGGTATAAATCATTTCATCTGGATTCTGTTGCTTCCTACTAATGAAGTTTTCCAGGTGTGTTTGTAGCACTGCAATTCCAGAAGATTTCCAGCCAGGGTGGTTCTGTGACAAGATAACTGGTACTGAGATAAGTTATATTTAGGAGAAGGAGGGCTGGTGCTTGTTACACCTCTCACCATGCTGCAGGTGTGCTGGGGAAGGGGAGAGTCAGGAGGTTCATGGAGTGCATCCCTCTCTCTCCTGACAGAGCAGTGCAGTTCCATAGCTCAGCATTCCTGCTGGAACTGCATTTGTGCTGCTCTCTCATGAGTGCTGAGGCTTTTATGCCCACAGATCTGAGCATTTCTTTTGTCAGCACAGGTCACCATGTGGTGTCTCAAACTGGATTTTTTTTAATGGACAAGGGCTTTTGACCAATGTCCTGCAGACAGCGCATCTTAGTTTGTTGTGGAAGTTCGGAGTTGCTGAAAATGCCACCTGGCAGTTTCTTCTGTGGTGTCCACAGTGGTAATTCACAAGGTGTGCTCTTCAGCAGACATTGACCTGCTTGAATTGGGCATGGTCCTGTTTCCTCCTCCCTCTTACAGAAAGGGAAGAAATTCATCAGCAAACTGTGCTCCTCCAGCAGTGTCTGGTGTGTCACAGGGTACCTGTGGCTGGAATGACTCTGTACCCCTTGGCCCTGTGCTGGCTCTGGGTTCTTTCTGTTGCTGGGTCTGATTTCTGCAGTTTTGGCCAGTGCATCGAGGGATGTTGATCCTCAGGCTCTCTGCAGAGTCAGACCCTTACCCTGTCACCTGTGTGCTCTAAAGCATTTCCAGGTCAGTATTGGGAAGGTAAATCAAATGTCCTAATATTTCCACCCTAATGGGGGTGGGCCTGTCTCACCTGCCCATCAGTTACATTGTTTTCCTGAGTCTCTTGGGCAAAATTTCTGTGTGCTTGTCAGAGGCTTTGTCTCCTTCACCACACATACCTGAACTTCTTTGTTCTACAGAAAACAGGATAAACCAACATCCAAGTCTGGAGGGTTGTTTACAAAGCTGTCCATGATTACAGAGCCCGCCACATAAAGTAGTGGCTGTCCCTAAAGCTGCCTGCCACAGCCAATGTTTGATGTCTTGATCTGGAGAAATCAGTCCTGACTCTCTGATGTGTCCTACCAAGCTGAGGGGGGAGCAGTTACTTCCACTTTGCTGTTTCTTACCTCATGGAAAAGTTACATGGGAGGGGAGGAATGTTTTCATGAAGATTTGCTTCCCTGCAGTATTCACGTGGGTAGTGTTTCTTTTCTGAGCTGAGCAGGTGCTTCTAGGAGATGATTTCTTTCTCTCCCTTCTCCCTGATGTGTGGGAGTGGCTGATGTGTTGTAGGCATTTTTAGGGTGCAGTAGGTCACTGTGCACAATAATGTTTGGGGCACTTTCTTGCCCCATCCTCCAAGTTGGTCAACAGGTGTTCCTGGTCTGTAGTGAGCCTGGACTAGTCAGACTGTTCTCCCTGCCAGTGGTCATCATTCTCATGTTGTCCCCTCACATTTCTCAAGCTCAGATCCTCTTCCCCCCACCTCCCTCTCTCCAGTCTCTGCTATGTATCTCCAGTTCTTATCTCTGAACATCCTTTCTAGTCTGTTTCCAGTGCATTTGTTCAAAGCACAGCCTGTTTGGGTGTTGCTAGGATGCAAAAGGGTATTTAGTTATCCTTCTATATCTTGGGCTGGAGTTTGTGTGGAAATCCTGTTGAGTGAGCTGCCTGTAAAACTCACCTGGGCCTGGCTTCCAGCAATGCACAGAAGGCAAACAGCCTGTGATGACAGACTGGCTTAATCATTAAGCAACACCTTGGGCTGCTCAGTGATGGCTTGCTGCTAGAACGTGGTGTGAGATGGAAAAATGCAGCCTCTGTGTTCTCTGATAAAATCTGCCAACTCAAGGCCCTTGTGAGAGAGCACTCGCACTGGGTGACGTGTTGGAGGTGAGACTGAGAAGTTCTGGGTGTGGAAAATTCCTTCTAATGGCTTGGCTGCTTCCTAAGGTCAGGCCATATTTTCCAGGGTTTTTTTTTTTTCAAACTATTAAAGAAAAAGGCAGAAAAGCTAATCACAAAGAGCATTTTAGTAGCATGAAACTAGTAGTGGCATGAAGAACCTCCTGGTGTGCAGGTGGACTGAATGAAATAGCATGAGGAAGTGACTGTGATTTATTCCCTTTCTTACCCATACCTTAGTGAAGAATTAACTGTGCAGCTGCTGTTAAAAATCAGTATTTCTCTGTTAGTAACTACCTAGTTGATGTGCTTATCTAATGAGGGAGATGCTATTTGCCTTTGCATCTGAGGGTGCCAGCTAGAGAAGAGGCTGGTATAGAAAAGCAGCTCAGGAAGATGGAGTGTCCATTCTGCTCTCCTGCCTCCTCCTTGCTGCTGACCTTCCAAAAGATGTGAGGCTCCATCTGCAAACATCTGAGGAGAGCTGGGCTGGGAGCTGCCTGGAAATCAGGCTGCAGCAGAGGAGACAGTAAATGTGAATTCATATTACTGCAATATTTCACCTTCCAGACAAGTAGGGAAGGGTGCAGATCTTTCTAATCATTTCAGTCTTTGAGTGCAGGAAGTCTAACTAGGGAAACATTTTTATGGCTTCTTGCTTGTGCTCATTTTCTCATCAGATCTCCAGGAGAAATCTGGTTCTGGTAGCCCTTGCTGGTCTGTATTGAAGTGTGAACAGATGCTTGCTCATGGAGCTGCTTAGGCACCAGTTGGTGCCTGCAGTTGAGCAGCCCTGTCCCAATGGAGCTGACACTTTCCATTTGCTGACATTCTCATGCTGGGCTTCCCTCCTTTTCCTCCCCCACTGTGGTCTGCAGGGTTGGAAAGCCTGTGGAAAAGGTTTCTTCACTTGTAATCTTGGAGATATTCTGTGCTAAGTTTCTAAGACTGTTTAAGATAGGTGAGTTTCAGGTGAATTTATCAATTTGCACAGATATGGAGATGAGCTGTATGTGTGTGTGTGGTGCTCTGCAGCCTGGGAACTTGATGGAATTCTCCCATGTCATGGTTTAGCACTCCAGGGTGGATCCTGAGGAGCTGTTCACCAAGCTGGAGAGGATTGGCAAGGGATCCTTTGGGGAAGTGTACAAAGGCATCGACAACCGCACCAAGGAGGTGGTGGCTATCAAGATCATTGATCTGGAGGAGGCTGAGGATGAGATTGAGGACATTCAGCAGGAGATCACCGTGCTCAGCCAGTGTGACAGCCCCTACATCACCCGGTACTATGGCTCCTACTTGAAGGTACAGCAAACCAGGCTGGTTCCTTGCCAGTGCTTTGGGAATGGGGAGGTGGGGTATTTTCTGAGTGCCCCATCATGGGGAGGAAAGATGAATCTGACTCCATGTTCTTAGAAGATTAATTTATTATTTTATGATCTATATTATATTAAAGAATGGTATACTAAACTACACTAATGGATACTTACAGAAGGCTAGAAGATAATAATGAAAGCTCATGTGTCAAGAGTCTGACACAGCTTGATGGTGATTGGTCATTAAGTAAAAACAATTCACATGAAACCAATCAAACAATCACCTGTTGGATAAACAATCTCCAAACCACATTCCAAAGCAGCAAAACACAGGAGAAACAAATGAGATAATATTGTTTTCCTTTTTCTCTGAGGCTTCTCAGCTTCCCAGGAGAAGAATCCTGGGCAAAGAGGATTTTTCAGAAGATGTGATGGTGACAGGGAGGGCTGCTCTGTGGATGCTGCAGTGGGTGGTGGCATGTGGCACTGCAAAGGGATGTGTGAGTGGCAGCATGGCACAGGAACAGTGGTGCCTCTGCTCACTGCATTGATGTGCACTTGAGAGCAGACTGGGCTTGAAGGCACTTGCTAAGCACATGGAAATGAGGTGCTCTGTCCTTTGTGGTACCAAGAGCAGGGCACTTCACTGAAGAGCAAGTTACTTGTTGAAGACTGAACTTTCCCTGGTCTGACAGTTCTGGAAAGGAAGTTGATGGAATACTTTTCCAGAATAGCACAGTGTTAAGGCAGTACCACTGAGGGCTGTATGCCTCTGAAAAAAAGAGGGGGTTGAAACTACGCCATCAGAAATGGTGAAAAGAATAGAAACTGAGTCTATGTAGGAGTACTAATACTGCTTCCACTGAGAGCAGGTTTAGGAATCCGTATGGAAGTGTTGATCAGAAGTGGCCTATGCATGCTGGCTGCTGGAGGTGAATGTAACAGTGCAGCAAACAGTTCCTGAACTCTTTGGGTCCTGAATATTCCTCCTTTATTTTTCAAAGGCCATAATGTATTTTCTCAGCCTTCTGCTGTAGTTTCATGGACCTGCTGCTTATCTTCTGTTGAGACCCTGGAACCTCAGCATGGAATCTGTTCTCTGAGGAATAAGAGTGTCTTGCTGATTGTGCCCTTCATGCTGGCAGCTCTCTTAATGAGATCAAAAGCTGCAATGCTCCCCTGCCACTGCCAAGAAGGATTTATGCTGGCTGAGCTGTTGCAGAGATGTTAAAGGGCTCCAGCCTAGGAATAAGCTTATCTATGGGCTGGGCAGTCTGGTGCCTGTAGGGGCACTTGCCCACGTAAAACTGCAGACTGAGAGTTAGAAATGTGCTGGAGGCAGGTAATGCTGTGTCAGCAGAAAAGAGGGAGCTTGGGGTTCCTTCCTTAAGCCCCTGAGAGCTGCAGTGTGCAGCATCTCTTGGATTGTGTACAGGACTACTCTTGTGTCTTGCTGCCTCATGGATGTCTCACTTTTCTGTCTGCTTTTATTGCTGCCTTTGCTCTTGATTTGTGCTCTTGCTTGCAGGGCACTAAGCTGTGGATAATCATGGAGTACCTGGGAGGAGGCTCAGCCCTGGACTTGGTGAGTAAGTGGCAAGTTCTGGACTATGAAAAATACTGACTGAAGACTTGGTTTGTGAAATGCCCACAAGCCAGACACTCACTTGCCACATTCCATCATTTAGGCAGCCCTGTGCCCAAGGGTAAGCAGTGTAGGACATACATGTTGGTCATGCTTATCCCAGGACTGAGGGAATGTTTTCATGGAGCTCAGCTGTCTCAGCACTGTTGTCCAGCATGCTGTGCTGCTGTATGATGGAAAGAGCCAGTGAAGTGAAAAGTGAGCACAGCCAGTTGGTTTTGAGCAGTGCAAATCTGTACTTCACCTAGTCAGAGTCATGGTATTGCTCAGTGCTTGCATAGCTCAGTAAGGACATGGTCTGTGATTAAGTTACCCCAAATTTTGACAGAATACAAATGCAGAATTTACCCATAGGCAAAGGTCCACTGCACTGTATTCTGTCACAGCACTTTTCTCTTCTCTTTAGGACAATAATGCCCATTTTTCCAGAGAGATAACTAATGATGTAGGGAAAACTGCTGAGCCTACAGTGCCTTGGAGGAAGGTGTAGGGGGGTGTTGTCATCAGCAGAAGTTATCTGAGTGTCAGAACCTCAGTTGTTGCACTGAGAAGGCAGGATTTGGTTAGAGGAGAACTGATGGAAAGGAGAAGAGCTTTGATACAGTACTCCACAGCCTGAGGGCTGATGTCTCAGAGGCTGAAATTCAGTACTTGCATGCTGGCAGAGAGACCTGAACAAGAGAAACTGTTAAAATGTTCTGTTAGCCAGTGTATTTCCAGGCCAAAGTGAGAGATAAACTGCTGTTTGTTTGGGAAACCTTTAGAAGACTGATAGGCTAGCAGAAAATCCCCCAAAGTTTTGCCATTGAATGCTGCCAGGTGCAAACTCCAGCATTCTGCTTGTAGCACCTAAATCAGGTGTGCAAGAAGGTGCTTCCTGCTTGGCCAAGGTTCCCAAGTAACAAACTGAGAGCCTGGAAAACCCAAGGCATCAGTCACCCTCTTTTAAGTCATCTTTCTGCCTTCTGTTAGCTGAAGCCAGGACCACTGGAGGAGACTTACATAGCTACTATCCTGAGAGAAATCCTAAAGGGTTTGGATTATTTACATTCAGAGAGGAAGATCCACAGAGACATCAAAGGTAAGATTGAAGAGCTCAGCTCCCTTTCTTGTAATGGATGTTAGTAACATAATACTCAGAGGTATTTTATTCACCATAATCTGCAAGGTTTCAAAGACTTTCTCAGTGTTGCTTTTCTTGTTGGGTTGCTGTTTTGTGAATCTGATGCTTATCACTGTGTTACAGCTCATGCTTTTCATGTCTTTAGGGTTTAGAGTAACAGTGAGGATCTGTAGCTCTCCTCTGGCACTTGGAGCTTGGACAAGTCAGGGAGTGAAGTGAAGGAGTCAGTGAAAGGCATGCTCACATATTAGCTGACTTGTGTCTGGACGTTTGCTTTTCTGCTGGACCCCAGGGGGTGTGTGCTGGTTATTGTGCTTGTAGCTCACAGCAGCAGTGAGCTGTCCTCACGCAGGGTTCACAGCCCTAGAAAATCAGGGCAGCTTGTGTCAGCTTATCCTGTTGCTGTTTTTTATAGTCCCTGGCCACGTGTGGTGTACAGAGCTGGCATCTGCCTCTCAAAGAGCAGTGTGCCAGCAAGCCCAGGGCATCGAAGCTCTGCAGGAGGATGGAGGGACAGAGCTGTGGAGCTGGGCCAGTGCCAGATGCTCACTGCTCTGACCCACTGCAGGAGGGGGTGTGAGCAGTCAGGGCACAGAAACCTCAGGCAGGGAGATTGGGAGAAAAGATTTTGTTGTGTATGTGAGACTGCATGTTTCTAGCACTGCAAGATGTGTAGGGGTGTTGGCTGCCAGTGGTGGGGAAATGCTGAAAGTTGTCAGGTAGGGTCTCAGGATGAAACCCTCATTCCTAAACTTGCACAATGTTACAGTCTTATGGGTGAGTGGGAACCAGTACAAGAGTGGGCCCTGAGCTCTTTAGAAGGATCTGCTGTTTAACCTGTGCTGAATGCTACTCTGGGAAAAAAATCAAGAGCATTAGAGGCTGTGTTACCCTCCTGTTGCAGTGTGAAGCAATGTCCTGTTTTGGCTATCCCAGTCCTTTCCCAGGTGTGGCAATACCTTCTCCCTTCCCTCCCCTTGCCTCCTGCTAAGTGCTGTTCCTCAAGCTTAACATTCCAGCAAGGGCCAGGCTTAACATTCCAGCAAGGGCCAGGCTTAACATTCCAGCAAGGGCATAGTCTGGTTGGTGAAGTTCAAAAGATGCTTCTCAGCCCTGGGGTCATTGGCCTAGCCAAGTGTCATTGTCCCCTGAGACTGCCCCCTCCCACCTGGTTGGTGGCTCACCTGTCCCTTCCCTCCCCCTGCCCCCGAGCTTGAAAGGACACTGGGACCACGTGGTCACGATTCTGTGGGAGCTGTTACCAAGATTCAGAGATCTGTGACCCTGGAATAAAACTCTGGATCAAACCCTACAGCAGAATCCATCTCATTTTCTCCTTCACCATTGCCTAAAGCCTTTCCACCAGAGGTAAACCTGAGTTCCTGCTTGCCTGGACTTGTTCCAAGTGCCAGCTGCAGCATCCAGCCAGCCAAAGGTGTCTCTGGGGTGAAACACCACAGCTGCCAACCTCTGGTCAAGCAGCAAGGGCCAGACAAGCCCAGGCACATTCCACCTGGTAATATTGGGATCATATTCCAACACCCTCCCTTCTCTGTATGGCCAGCATCTAATTGATGGTGTGGCCCTTCACACCTATTTCCTGCTCCTACCTTACCAATATTCCCCTTCTGATCCAACAAAGTGCCTGAGCTTGTTCCATGTTACCCAGTGGAGTTCAAAGCATGAGAATGGATCTGAGGCTGGAAATCCAGGCTGAGGGTTATCACTGGGGTGAAGGAGGATCCCACAGGAGGGCTCTGCTCAGTATTCAGTTCTGTGTGGGCTGGAGGTGATTCAGAAGCCAGCAGGCTTAATTTCTTATTTGTGCATACAGCTGCCAATGTGCTGCTCTCAGAACAAGGAGATGTGAAACTGGCTGACTTTGGGGTGGCTGGACAGCTGACAGATACCCAGATCAAGAGAAACACCTTTGTGGGGACTCCATTCTGGATGGCACCAGAGGTCATCAAACAGTCTGCTTATGACTTCAAGGTGAGCTGGGAGCAGGATTGCTGCTTGGGGCTGCCATACATGAGGTGGTGCTAGCACAGAAGCAGGGATTGGAAGTGCTGCTTACTGCAGGAATTATTCCTTTCTGCTATGATGCAGAGTCTGCTGGAGAAGTTTGTGTATTAGACATGAAATGCCCCATCTGATTTATGTGATTATCTGTCCTAAAACTGTGCTTTCATGTTGTAGAATTGTTCCTTGCTGTTCTGTGTTCTTCTTCTTCTCTTTTCCAGGCAGACATCTGGTCCCTTGGGATTACAGCCATTGAACTAGCAAAGGGAGAGCCTCCAAATTCTGACTTGCATCCTATGAGGGTTCTCTTCTTGATCCCCAAAAACAACCCTCCAACACTTGAGGGTCACCACAGCAAGCCCTTCAAGGAGTTTGTGGAAGCCTGCCTCAACAAGGATCCTAGATTTGTGAGTATTGCTGCCCACTGTGAATTTGGGTAAAGGCCAGCAGAGGCCAAAAATGCCTTCAACAGGAAGGTTCCAGAATTGCAGAGAGAGAATTGCTGAGCTTACAGGATGGACATGTGAGCCTGGCAGGACTCCTCATGAGGGGACATGGAGGGACAAGCACTGATCAGTTCTCTCTGATGACCTCAGTGGGACCTAAGGGAATGGCATGAGGCTGTGTCAGGGCAGGTTTAGGTTGGATATTAAGAAAAGGCTTTTCCCCCACAGGCTGGTTGGGCACTGGAACAAGCTCCTAAGGGCAGTGGTCATGGCCTCAAGGCTGCCAAGAATTCAAGGAGTATTTGGATAACACTCTCAGGGACTCTGTTGGGGATTGGTAGCATTGTTGAGGCTGTCCTGAGCAGGGCCAGGAGTTGGGTTTGATGATCCTTGTGCATCCCTTCCAGCTCAGGATATTGTGTGACTCCAGTAGGAGTCAGTGAGTGCGTGTTCAGTGTGCAGGGATGGTTAGATGTGACATGCTTTCCTTGTCTGCTCCAGAGGCCAACAGCTAAAGAATTGCTGAAGCACAAATTCATCACACGCTACACCAAGAAAACCTCGTTCCTGATGGAGCTCATCGATCGCTTCAAGCGCTGGAAGTCAGAGGGCCACGGAGAGGATTCCAGTTCTGGTGACTCTGATATGTACGTGCATCTTTTGCATGGAGGGATGCCCTGCTGCCCCTGCTTGCCCCAGGTGGCCTACTGCAAACAGCTCAGCTCCTTTTCCCACCTGAGATCTTAACCTTGAAGCTTTTGTTTGTGGGAGCAAGTGAGTGCTGGTACCTCCTGTTCAGTGGGACTCTGTTCTGGTCTTAACCTGTGGAGTCTCTTTGCTGAGTGTAAGGAATCAGAGTAGTGACACAAAACATTTAGTTTGCCTGTAACCAGTAGAACAGGGCTCTTGTGGCCTGTATTTTATGCACCCTTCATTAACTACAAGAGCTCCAGGCTTTAGGAACTGTGGCAAAGGCTGTGTTGGTGTGTATGTGTACTCAGGGGAAATCTTTGCACTGCCATGCAGGACAGTCAGGTTATGGGCCTTGGGTGGGGAAAGGGCACTTCATTGCCAGAGTGGTGTCACAGAGCTGTTCTTCACCTGTGGCAGCACTCAAGTGACCAAGCACTCAGAGAAATTGGCTTATGACATCTACGTCTGGCCCCCTTACATTGTGAGCTTGGGTTGTCTTGAAATTCTCCTAAATTTAACTAGCACTAGAAACTTCTTCAAGCTGGCTGGATCAGAGAGGTGATGTGGTGATTTGGAAACGTGATGTAGTACTTAGCTCAGATCTCTTTGATGCTGTATAGGTGTAGTAGAGACTGAAGTGGTTTCTCTTCAGAATATTTTCTGAGATAGGGAAAAGCCTGAAGGCCTGCAGCAATATGGCAGTCAGGTGGGGAGAACTTGTGATTCTGGGAAAGTGTGGGCAAACCCCCAGTGTATGGAGCTGAGGCTTTGTCTTGACTTTGCCCTTTTCATTTGCAGTGATGGAGATGCAGAGGATGGAGACCAGGGTCCAATCTGGACATTCCCACCAACCATTCGCCCCAATTCCTTGAGCAAGCTGCACAAAGGAATGGCTCTTCATGGTTCCCAGAAGGTCTGTGTGCTGTCTGGTCTTTCTGAAGTGGACTGGGTGTCTTGGGGAAGCCACCAGGCCCTCATCCTCTGTCTGTAATTGACTTCAGTCTGGCACCAGGGCTGGTGCTGGAGCTGCCTCTTCCACATCATCAGGGTACTGTGACTTGTGGCTTTGCCAAGAGCTGGTGATGGGATTGCTGTGGAGGTGCTGTGAATTCACAAAGGCTGAGTACCTCGTGTGCCCTTGCACAGCTTTTCCCTGTGCTTGTAACTTCTTCTTGTTGCTTTCCAGCCTACTGAGCCCATCAAGAGGCAGCCACGGTCACAGTGTCTCTCCACACTTGTTCACCCAGTTTTTGGGGAGGTGAGTAGAACCTTCTTGGTGTCTCTGCTGATTGGAGATGAAGAGATACCTGACATAGATAAATGGGAAGGATTTGCAGAAGGGAGGTGTGGAGAGGTGTCTAGTAGGGTTAAGGGACTCTGAAGCATTTGAACCAGTTCAGAGGGCTTGACCATATGTGAGGAAAGTGAGTATGTCCCTGGTGTGTCCTCCTGAAAACACTTGTATTGGAAGAAAGGCATTACCCTTCTGGCAATCTGTGTTCTGGTGAGGAGCTGATAGAGGAGTATTTGTCTCTTAAGTGCACCTTAGGCTTGCTGATGCCTGGGCAGCTCCAGACTCTGTGGCTGAAGTCAGCCCTTGTTAGAGCAGACTTGATCTGTTTGTCACTGTGCATGTCCATGGCAGAGTTCCTGAGGGGAAGGTGAGTGGGAAGCAGGAATGGGCTTTGCTGGTTACTAGACCATTTCTTGATCTCTACAGACTGCTGTTGGTAGAATGCCAAGACCAAGGAGTTCCCTGCCACCCAGCTTCTCTAAGACAGGCAGAGAAAATCTGTTTAGAAAACTGACCCAAGTTCCCCTGCCTTGTGCTCTGGATGGGGATGTGGAGTTGGAGTAAGAGCTGCCATTACTGACAGGATGGTGTCTGTATCAGCATCACCTTCCCAGCTGGCTGATGCTGTCAGGGAAGAGGAGGAGAATCATAAGGTGGCTGCTGGCTATGAGCTCTGGTTGCTCTTTCCAGCAGAATGGCAGGAAAGGAGGTTATGCTTTGGAAGAAATCAATTAGATGCTGCATGTCAGGGTTCTGCTCTTGAGCTGCTGCTGACAGACACCCTTTCCTGGTCCTGAGGAGTTCCACTTCTGGATCCTGATGGCATGGCCCAGCAGAGAGCTGTGCTTTTCCCAGGAATAGTTTCTTAACTCTCTTTTCTCAGGTCTGCTGCTCTGTGGAAGGAGGGTTTGCTGCATGGCAGGCACCAGAGGTCATTCTGAACAGCAGACTCTTGAGACTGCTCTGCTTTGGAAATTGGGAGTGTATCCAACCAGCCTCTCTGTGCTCCATGGGCACTGACCTGGCTCTTGCAGGCCCAGAGCTATGAGATGAAGCCACATTCAAACCGTGCTGGTTTGTGATGCAGTTTGTTTGTGCAGCACAGTCACTGATGTCTGGGTCCCTGTTCAGTTCAGGAGCCTCCTGGGGCAGAGTGCTCAGGGCTGTGACTGTAAATGCAGTTTGTGCTTTTCCTAACTCACCTTGCTGCACCAGTTCCAGGCAGGAAGTGGCTTCTCAGACATTTCATTTTTGCTGGTTTGATTCCCTTGCCCCATTTTTTTGATCCCCCTTTCCTTTGATTAGACTTTTGCTGGCTGTGAAAATCTCACTGAGCAAAATGAGGAGCAGGAAGGTTCTGGGCAGTCTCAGAAATAACCTGGCTTTTGTGTGCAGTAGAGGGGGCTTGAAAGAAAACTTTTCCAGGTTGGAAATCTGCTTCTCTGCTGGTTGTATGTTATTCTTTGCTATTGGTAGAGAAAACTTGGTCCTCCTCACTGTTGTATGATTGCATCTTAAACCAGCTAGGCTTGATCCCCTCATTCCCTAAAGGGGCTGAAGCTGGGCTTTGTGAATGGAAATCTGACTGAGATGTTGTTTGTAATCTTTCATCTGCCTTTCCTGCATGTGAGTTATTGGATGTTAACATTGAGAACAGCTCATGAGGAGCCATTAACAGGTGTGGGCAGCTGCAAATCTGGAAGCAGGGAGGTAAAATGACTTTTTAAACCTGGTAAGGTTGAGCTCAGTGCAGTGCTCTTAACTCCTGCAAGCCTCCAGAGAGCTCCTCTGCAATGGGAGGAGACAGCCCAGCACACTCTGCTCCCATCACAGGCTGCTGGGCAAGCTGAAGTTCAGGGGCTTGGCATCCAAGGCTGATGACAAACTGACTCCTTACCTCCAGGACAGACAGACCCTGTGCTTATTGTGAGGCAGGCAGCCTTTGGTAGGTACACATCAAATCCTTCCTCTAGCATCACAGCTATTTTTGGCCTAAGAAATCAGTGTCCTTGATGAGTAACTGAGTTGCCCTCCATGCCCCTGCCACTCTTGACTGAGCAGAGGTGTGTGTGGGTTGTTCTCACAG
The DNA here is from genome assembly GCF_037042795.1 of Molothrus aeneus. Taxonomy (NCBI): domain Eukaryota; kingdom Metazoa; phylum Chordata; class Aves; order Passeriformes; family Icteridae; genus Molothrus; species Molothrus aeneus. Next base: position 4,273,757 of record NC_089655.1, on the reverse strand, counting down.
CTTTGTGGCAGGGAACAGTGCCCCTCTGAGGAGGCAGTGGCTCTTTTTGGCTGGGAACTGTTTGTTCCCAGGAGGGACTTGGTGCACAGGAATGCCTGCAGCTGGGAATTAGCATTCACACTGCTCTGCTTTCTGAGAAAAGGTGAGCTCCAACAACAGGGAAGCTGATCCTAGAATTGAGGGAAAGAACTGCAAGGCTTATGTAAAGCCCTTTAATCAGCAGGGCCTAATGAGAGCTTCATTGAAATGGACCAGATATTGCTTGTTCAGCAGGATTCTTGATTGTTGTTCAGCTCCTTGTGTGCTGGTGCCCTGGGGAAGGGGCTGTCAGATCAGCAGCTTGTGGGAAGAGGGTGGGGAGCTGCTGCTGGGGGTGGAAGTGTAGGATTTCCAACAGCAGCCTCCTTCAGGCTCAGCACCAGAGACCTGTCAGGTTCCCTCTCGACAGAGCTGTGGCTATTTCGAGTTAACAACTGGAAACTTGTGCAAGTAGAGGCCATGAGAGATGTGAACTGCTGTAGGTGCTGTGTGTGGAGGTCTTGGTGTGTGGACTTTGTTCCCCTGCCCCCTGGGTAAAGCTCTCTTAGAGAGGAGTGTTGGAGGCCAAGGGGCTCAGGATCCCTGCTGTGGCAGTTTTCTGCCTTGGCCTCTCAGTCACTAGAAGCAACTCAAGACTTTTTTGTGGTTGTTAAAAGAGGTGGTAACTGACTCCTGGCACTGGGTATATTCTGCCCAACCTGCCTGTGAGCCTGTGTGTGTGTCTGGGTGCTGGGCTGTCATTAGCAGCAGAGGTGATTGTACTGCCTCAGATACACCTGGAGTTCTTTGTGCTGTGATGAGTTTTCAGGGCTGTTGGTCCATTCCTTACAACATTTAGTCAGTTTAAGAATGCATCCTGATAGCTAAGGGCTTTGATTGCCATTAGTACCTGGAGACAAAGTTGAAGCCCAGACATTGGACTTCTACCTTGCTGACCTACAAATGAGCTCTTTTTGATTTAAGTGGAGTTTGGGTGCCCTTCTCCACCCTGGTGGGGTGGGAAAGGTTCTTACTGTGAGTGCTGCACTTCTTGTCCAGTGCTTTCTGCAACAAAATGAGGACCCAATGCTCTGTTTCTGGGTTGCAGCTCAAAGATAAGCACAAGCAGACTGGAGGCAACGTGGGAGCCATGGAGGAGCTGGAGAATGCCTTCAGCTTGGCCGAGGAGTCCTGCCCAGGCATCTCTGACAAACTGATAGCACACATGGTGGAGCGGGTCCAAAGGTGAGCATGCCCTGGGGTGGAGCTGCCACTGACAGCTGGGCAAAGTCCACACAGACAGAAGTGCCTTCCCAGCTCCTGTGGCACTTCTTCTAACTGCTTGCATTTAATGGCAACAGGTCCTTTGCCTCAGAAGCTTTTCCTCATGCTGGACAGGTTTCTGTAGTGTGGGTGGATGTTGTAGGGCACAGAAAGATGCTGCTGCTCATTTCAGTTTGCACATGTATCTGTGTACCCATGGTGTCCTGCTGGTCTCACTACCCGGGCAGCAGGGACTGTGTAAAATCTCACTGGGATTGCTTCTGGGATATAAAGTTTCTGTTAATAAATACCTGTTTCATTGCAGGGAATGTGCTTTAAAGCACTACGTGCAGCTAGTCACTGCTTGCCCACCTTTAGGTGTACACAAAAGTCTACTTTTCCTACAAGAATTACTTATTAAACCAGTGAAGGAATGTAGTCTGGTAGAATTTAATTCTTTGCTGGGTTAAACTTGGCTCCATTGCTGGCACCAAGTCCAGTCACATCCATGTGTTGCAGGTACCAGCACAGCTAACCTGGTCACAGATTTACCAAGCTTTATTTAACATGAATTTGGCTTTTCTCCCTTTCACAGCAGGCTATCCTAAATCTTGCCCTTTCCTTACCATGAGAGAAATTTAACATTTGGCTCCTCCCTGGTTAGCAGGCTGGGAGTGTTTTACCATAGGAAAGGAAGCTGTTCTGTGCTCTGGCTGCCCCTATAAACACAACCCAAACTCTACAGTCTTTACACCCTGGAACCCAGGCTTTCCAAGCATTTCTTTCTGGTGGGTTAATGTTTGTGCTGTAATCCAAGTTCCTATTGAATAGAGGAGAATCATTAAGGTTGGAAAAGGTGTCCAAGGTTGAATCCAGCCTTTCACTGATCCCCACTGTGTCAGGCACAGTGAGCAGGAGGTGCAGGTAGATGTGTGTGGGTGACTGCAGACAGCTTCCAGCATCATTCACTTCTGTCAGCCCAGAAATGACACTGCTGCACAGGGCAGAAACACAAGATAGTTGTTTTTTTGAGGGGCTTGCAAAGCCTCAAGGACCTGCTTGCTTTCTTACCATAAAACATCAGTGCTGAAAACTTCTTATTAGGTTGAAACTGAATCTTAAAAGCCTGAGGAAGCGCCAAACCACCCTGGCTCTTTGCTAAAAGTGCTGGTTTTGTCTGTCAGGACTGCAGAACCTGGCAGTGGCAGTGGGGACAGAGCCAGGCAGCCCTGCCCAGTGTCCCTTGTCCCCTCTTCCTTGCAGGTTTTCACACAGTCGGAACCACCTGAGCTCTGCCCGCTGACACTCACCTTCCCTGCTGCTGCTGCCAGGGGGGAAGGATTTTTTCCAGCTTCATAAGAACTACATCTCTAATCCAGACCACCATCTGTTGGATGTGACATTGTGATGGACCCCAGGACATTTCAGAGCCTTCATGTTAGCCGTGTTTCCATGATAACCCAGGGTGGGTTTGCAATGCAAGTACAATTTAGACCTTTTGCAGAACCCGAGATGGGTGGTCTAATTGTTTTTACAATGTAATCAATGCAGTTTTTAATTGTTTTCCTACAATGGATGTGTCCATTTTGGCTTGGTTTGATTCACAGCTTGTTTCTGGTAAATGCCTGGCTGCTGGAAAAAGGGAGATTCTGTTCCATTGATGGATGTTTCACAGGCAAGTCTGATGGGTTTAGTCTCCTACCCTTCCTAAAGAAGTGTTTGTGAGCAGTCTTGTGTGAGTGCAGGGATGTTGGGAAGCTCTCCAGGCACTTAGGGCCTCTGGGAGAGTCAGAGCAGCTCTCCAGTTGTTCTGGAGGATCACTTGAAGCCCTTCACACAGAAGGAACAACACTGCCCAGTGCTGCAGCAGCTGAGCTGATTGATACACGGTTGCTCTTTCCCAGCCTGTCATTTCATAGGAGGGTTTGCTGATTGTTCTTTTTTTGGCTCTGGGACATCATTTTGTGTTAGGCCTTAGTTCATCTACTTCAGGCAACAGCAGAACTTGCCTTGGGTCTGCAGGGAGCAGGAGGCAAAGCGGGTGTGGAGTCTTTGCTGTGGGAGCTGTGCAGTTCCTGGTGCTCCTGGCAGTGCTGGGCTGAGCTGGGCAGGCCCACAGGGGGCAGAAGGGTAAAAAAGGGGAGTGGGGGAACACAACAGTGCAGGGCTTTGGTTCACAGGGCAGAGGGACCCTAAATAGCAGTTTTTGGTGTAAAAACCTGTGCTCTACAGGAAGACATAAGCTGGATGGCTCACAGCAGTGGGGTAGGGCTGGGAGTTCCCAAAAGCTGCTCTAGGCCTCCCTCTCCTTCTCAGCCTTCCCTTGTGGCTCCTCAGACTCACTGCAGTCAGGGCTCTGCTCCAGCTGACAGGCTGGGCTGGTGTTTGGTAGCAGAGAAATTACAGCATGCACTGCTGTGTTGGCTGCTGAAGGTATCCCAGCAGAGCATCTCCAGGAGCTTTGCTTTCTGTATCATACTGGTTTATAAATCTTTAATTCAGGTAAGCACATGGATCTTAAATCTACATTTTAAAGGTCTAGAAAAATAGACTTAGGAGAATAACCCCTGATAGCTGTGAGATTGCTTAGAGAGCTGCTCTCTAACTGAGAAGAGACTGCCATGAAGTCAGCAGGAACTCAGTTACCCAGCTCTTTCTGTCTGGGTGTTTGTGTGTGGATGGGCTGGCTCACCCCAGAGCCACTGAGAACAAAGGCTGGAGCTGTTCAGCATTTTTTAATGACAGGCACTTGGTTAGAAACAAGGCTTGGTTTTTGGTACTTAGACTCAGACCTGCAGATTTGAAGTGCTGGGCTGCAAGTAGCTCAGGGGGACCACACGTTCCCTGCTCCTGGTCTAGGGTGTTCTTTACCTTATGACTGTCATTTATTTATCCTGATGGATAAAGCCAGGCTCAGCAACACTATGAACTTGTACAGTAGAGAAGAGGTGCTGCTGTTGGCTCTCTGCTGCAGGGCAGTGTTCTGTGCTCAGAGCTTGCAGTTAGGAAGAACAGAACAAACCCACTTTTCCCTCAGGAGGAGAAGGTAATGTACAGACAGGAGGCTTGGAGAGGGGGAAGGCAGAGGCTGCAGGCCAGCACAAGGGCCCCTGCTGCTTTTCAAGTTGCTGTTCACAGCAGTAGCAAAGGTGTTGATAAGGTACCCGTGTTGTTCCTCACATGCTCTGCAGTGTAACGAGGAAACTTTCTAAAGGAAACAATCCCCACCCCTTTGCCCAGTATTCAAAAACAATGAGTTTCGTTTTCAAAAACATTGAAAGGGATCTGCCACTTTCAATAAAGTAACAAAAGCAATGAGGCTGGTGTAACTGTGTTATTGGGGGAAAAGGATTGCTTCCAGCTGCTTTTCTCTGCATTCTTCTTGGTCCTCCCCCGCATCTTCCTCATGCATCTGTAACAGAGACCCCAGAGCCAAGTGCTGAGTGTGCAAGGACAGCAGCTGCAGGCACATCAGTCCTTGCTGCTGGCACTCCACTGTTGGCAGAGGTAGAGCTGTGCACTGAGCACACTGCACTGCAGGGCTGTGCTGGAGTTTGTTCATTACCTGCAGTCTTTAGACTCAGGTGAGACTGGCACCAGGGATCTCTGCCTTCCTCTTGGGCCCAGGTGGGGCAGGGGTGCCCGGGGAGGTGGTGGAGTCTCCATCTTGGGGGATAACCCACTGCACCATTGGTAAAGTTCACTGAGGTGAGGTGCTTGCAGTTTTGCCAGGAACACCAACGTTTTTGGCTTTCCTGGCTTGTGCTCCTGCACGTTAAATGCACAGACATTTGAGCTCAGCATTGTCAAACCAAGAAGGGACTTGAGGTGCCTGCTGTCCTCCCAGAGGCTCCTGGTTTAGAGACCCCACTCAGCCACTGCATCTTCAAGGGAGATGCTGAGCTGTGGGTTCAGCACAGCAGCAACAAAAGGATCAATCACTCACCAGCCCAGAGACCTTAAGGGAAGATTCCTGCTCACTGTGGGAGCCCCAGTTTGGATGGAGAGCACTTGGTACAGGATGAGCTGAGAGCCAGAGATGTGGAAAACTACTGAGTAACTTGAACCTGGATGGTGGGCCCAGGAATGGGGATGGTGAGCACAGGAATAAAAGGCTGAGAGAGTTTTATACCAAGATGCTATTTACTTTGAACAGTCATATTCAGCCACAGTATAACATGTCTAATCAATCCACATGGATACACCTACAACAGGTAATTAAAAAAATAATAAATGAAGACACTAATAAATTAAGTACATTTAACTTAGATGGGACAATGGTCTTTGTAACAGCAGTGGCAAAGGCTGGGTCTGCAGTCACTCCTCTAGGATGCAAATGCCAAGCAAGAAAATCCCTCTGGATTCCCCCTCCCCTCAGTCCTCATCCCACAAATGCTTGAGACCAGACCTGAACACTCCTGCTGGCCTCTGTCCATCCCACTGTCCCATGGCATCTCCGCATTCCTCCATCCCCACAGCATGCAACACTTTCCTCTTGCTTTCACTGCTTCACTGCCTTGTTCCTTCCATTCCTACACAAACACTTTTCTATCTAACACAAACCAGAGTCCTCACAGCCATCAAAGCCACATCCAACAGCACCTTGTGGCACTTAGCAAATGTCAGTCCTTCTGTGGAGGCAGCCAAAGGTGACAGCTGTACAAAAGAGAACAAGCTGCAAGCATTTCAGATTTAATACAGAAATTTAATAGAGTCCACAGACACTAACGCTCCATCTGGAATCCAGTGACTTTTACACCTTCATGAGAAACAGAAGATGGATCCCACCCCGAGCTGAACTAGAAGATTAGGGATTTTCACAAGTCTTTGCATGACAAAAGCACAAGCAACACTGACTTTCAGAGGCTTGTTCTCCTACAGTGCTTAAATGCCTTGAAAACACCCACACCAGAGTGGAGAGTGTTTGCCATCCCATGCCTTACTTAACTCCTACTAAGGGATAAAGGAACTGGAGCTGTGATATGAGAACAGTGATTGAGTTCAGAGGACAAACCATGCACCCCCCTGCACCGATCCACAATCCACCAACACCTCCACAGAGACTCAGCTTGCCTGGAAAGCTGCTGCCTTGACAGCTCCTGAGGAGCAGAGCTGTGCTGGGAGAGCTGCAGTGGCTGCTCAGAATGAGCTGGGAGTGAGGCAGCACGTGGCGTGTCCCTGTTTGTCTGAGGCAGCTGTGCCAGCAGGCTGATGTTACAGCAGCAGCAGCAGGACAGGCTGTGCTGCCAGCCCCACCAGCAGCAGGGCAGGGAGCCCTGGCACCCACTGCTGCCAGCCAGCTGCACCCCTGGAGGCTGCTGGGTTTCCCCCATTGGTGCTGATCATCCAGTCAAGATGTAAAAGGAGGTGGGACCGGCCTTCAGGGCAGGTGAAGGTGTCACTGTACAGGTACCATGGAACAAGAACCCCTCCATGATAGTGCAGCCAGCACTGCTCTTGTTGGGCTCTCTGAGCAGGTCCAGCTGGAACAGACTGACCCTCTCCCACACCTTTGGGAATGGATGTGATCCCTGGCTGCAGCCCCACCTGCCATTCTGGGGGGAAGGAGCCTCCTGGCTCTTTGCTTTGCCAGCTCCAGAGCCTCCTGTTCCTGCCTGTTTGTTGGTGTTGCCAGCAGAGATCCAGCTCTGCCCTGCATCACTCTGTGTGAGTGTCCTTCTCCTTGGGCAGCAGCAGGCTCGACCTGGCTGGAGAGCTGGTGGCTCTTTTGATCACCTCCATCCACCTGCCAAGAAAAGACATGAGAAATGTTTAACCCTCACTCACAGGGAACCTCATGCTTTGTTATGAGCTGTACCCCTTTCCAAAACAGCCATTTTCTTGCTTTTACAAGTCTTCTGGAGAATTAACTCTTCAAAGGGACACCTTGAGATGTGGCAAATACCCTGCAGAATGTGGCTGCCTGTCCAAGTAACGAGTCCTCAGTGCTCTGAGCTCCAGAGAACTCTCATGAGAGCTCACTGTGCTCTCTCCTCAGTGTTATCAAGGGTGACAAGCTGATAATAATTACTGCTTTTCTTAACAATAAATTACTAAATAGGTAACAGCCTTGCTTCTGTGGAAGAAAGCAAAGCAACAGTGAAAAAAGCAAGACAAACCCACTGTGAATTGGACATTTTTGCCCTGAAATCCTTACCATGAGCCCAGTGCATTAAAGAGCACAACTTATGGCTGAGGTAGCTGATACCTCAGCTGTTCACAAGTGTGTGACACCTCAGTAAAACCACATTCCAAAACTACCACTCCAACCCTGCATGGCAGGACCCAGGGCAGGGGTTCTCAACACAGCAGCAAAGTTTTGTGGTGCATTTCACAGAGTTTGGACTCTGTGGAAGCCCCTAAGAGCAATTAATTGTAATTACAGAGGGTAATAATAAAATGTGATTACAGAGAAAGCAGACAAGTGAAAGGGAGCCCTGCACTTGTTGCTCTCAGCCTTGTGTTGTAACTTCTGCTCTCAGAGATGGAAGATAAAAACCAAAAAACTCTTTCCAGAACCTGGAAATCTGACTCCCAAGAGCTGGAGGAGCTGAGAGCCCACAGCCCTTCCCCTCCCACATTGGCTCCAGGGAAGCCCCAGACTCCTGGCACAAAGCAGAGCTCTCAGCTCCAGGTGTATCCCCAGCTCCCCCACACACAGGAAGGTTCTGTCAGAGGAGGGATCTCCAAATATCATTGGTGGGAAAAAGAAGGGAATGCTCTTCCTGAGAATGAGCTGGAAGATCACTCAGACTAGGAGGAAAGAAAGTGTGGCATTCACATTCTATGAACAGAGAGAGAGATAATTCTCTCACAGGATTTTTCCTGGAGAAGCACAGAGAGAAGAGAAAACAATTCTTATCTCTACTTGCTGCTCTTCTTGTTTTTGCACATGTGGAATGTGTTAGGAAGATTGTTTACCTGAAGGGATTTGGTAATTGGATTCTGGTGACGGTTGTTTATATTAATTAACCAATCACTCAAAGCTGTGTCCTGACTGTTGGGAGACAGCCCTGAGTTTTCTTTAGTATTGTAATTACTAGCTATTGTATTGAATTTAGTAATTATTGTCTTAATTTATTTACAATAAAAATAATTGTAATTAATTTAGTATTTTCTTTAGTATGGTAATTTAGTATAGTATCTCTTTAATATAGTATAGTATAATGTAATATAATATAGTTTTGATAAAGCAATTGTTCAGCATTCTGAATCAATGGAGTCACATGCCAGTCATTCCCTGGTTAATATTAATTGGTTAATATTAATTACCCAATCACTCAAAGCTGTGTCCTGACTGTCAGGAGACAGTCAGGAGTTTTCTTTAGTATGTAATTTAGTATAGTATAGCATCTCTTTAATATAGTATAATGTAATATAGTTTTGATAAAGCAATTGTTCAGCATTCTGAATCAATGGAGTCACATGCCAATCACTCCCTACATTCCCTGATTACTATAAAAGAGGATGGAATGATCAACCACTGATTTAAGAGCAGGTTATAAACCAAGACAGAGAAAACAGAAAATTACCTCTCAAAGGTGTATTTGCTCTCAGCCCTGAAGAAATAGACGTGGGACTTGAACTGCAGCTTGAAGACATAATCCTTGTGAATGCCATCTGCCTCCACAGGGCTGCTGACCGTGTAGCCCAGCAGGGGGAGGCTGGCCAGGGGATAATCATCCTGCAAGAGCCCAAGAGCCCAGCCCTGAGTGCCAGGCACCCTGTGTGCCCCAGGGCAGGGCTGTGCACTCTTGCTCAGGAGACAACAGCAGAACTCTTCTGCAAGGCCACCAACAGTTTATAATTAAACCTTCCCCCAACTCTTTTCATTTTTTAATGGTTATTTGTTTCTGCTCCTCTGCCCAATGCCGCCTCCTGGGCTCCCTCTTCCTTCTTCTTCAAGAAGCCAGAATAACCCAATTACTGGGTCATCACAACTTATTTGGTTAATAAGATGAAAAAATTGCCCTGCACCATGGTTCATTATCAAGCAGGCACTGAATGCACCATGGGCAGAAAAATCCCTGGAGCCTGTCAGGCTGAGCTGAAGCCCAGCACAGAGAGAAGTGGGCAAAGAAGGCCCAAAGGCTGCTGTGTCCCTCACATCCCTCAGTCACTGCATGAGGTGACATTTCCCCCTCACCCACACAAGTTCAGCACCATCAGAACTGGAAATTCTGATTAAGTTCCACAGGAAATGTGTTGTCATCTTATCACAGGGGTTCCATACTGTTGTCTCTTTACCTCAAAAGTTTAATACCTTCTGGTGTTTCTCATAGGCAGCTCCTCAAGGCTCTGACTCTCTCTTCTTCACAAAGCAGCCACTGACTCCAGTTCCCTTCCCAACCAGCCACCCCACCCTTTTATAGCACTCTTCTTCTCATTGCTTACAGCTGTGGCCTGTTAAAGTCAGGCCTGTTCCTAATCTTTATAATTGGCCCAGCTGCAACTCCTTAGGGGTAAGATTACTTTCTACACTATCTTTATTTTGTTATATTCTATCCCCCTACAGAAATGCCCACAGCATTTCAGAGACCAGCTTCATTATGAATTGCCTCCTCTTCCCCTTGGGCTCTCCCTCAAACAGCAGAGATTGAAAGCCCAGGATCCCCAGGTGCCCCCAGGACCCTGCCCTTCACCCCCTCACCTGGTGTGTCTTGTAGAAGAACAAGCAGAAGTTGGTGAAGACGACCCACAGTTTCTGCCAGCCATTGCTGTTCTTGAACTTCCTCAGCAAATACCCAGAGAGCTGGTTCTGGCACAGAAGGAAAAGAGAATTCTCTGAAATCACAGGCTGCCATCCTGCTGCAGCCCAACGCTGCTCCTGTCCCTTCACCAGGCATGGTGACAGCCACCAGGGTCCCTCCCTTCCAGCCACCCTTTCTGACATGCAGAAAAGCCACGTGGAACACACTGTGTGAGAAGGGAAATAAAGCAGGAGAGGACACAGAGGATTGCAGAGCTGGGAGATAACAACACCTGGCAGCTACACCAAGCAAAGCTGGCGTGGAAGGGGCTGCAGGGAGGGGAACACCACTGCCTTGGAGTCAGCCAGCAGCACAGGGAAGCCTCTGGCATGGAATGGCAGCATAGGAATTTTGTAATTTGAGAAAAAGACAGGATTTGTGGCAGATTTACAGAGAGAACCATTTTTTTGAGGCATAAACAGGAGAACCTGTCTTAACAAGGCAGTGGTACACGTCTGCCTCTGAGGATGACGATCCTCACGTGAGCAGTTAGGAAGCAGGACATTTTCCTGGACATCCCATGGCTCCTCCCCACCAGCACAACATGTGAGAGGCATCTTTACCTGGATCATGCACAAGTAATCAGACAGGGAAAGGCTCTGGTTCCGGTACCAACAAACATGGGTGATTGTGTTGGGCCGTTGGGCCTGGCCCAGCAAATAGCGAGGAGGAAGCTCTGGAGAAACAGCAAGAGAGCAGAAAACTGAGCAGAGAAAGGAGGAGAGAAAGAGAAAAACAGAATGTTAGGGTGAAAGGAGTGATGCAAGAAAGGTGGCTGTCAAAGGAAAATGGATTGTGAAAAAAGTGACGGTGTTAGAACATGGAACAGATCAGAGTGAGAGCGAGTGCAGGAACCCACACGTTCCATCCCAGAGCCTGCAGCAGGGTGGGCTTGTTATCCATGCACAGAACTGTCAGCTGGTGTCTTTGCCCAGCTGTCAGCAGGGAAAGGCCTGGCCCCTCCAACAGAAACCACAACAGCTCAAGTGCCCAGTGTCTGTACCTTGAGCCCAGGTCACATCTACAGCACTTCCTTACCAAGCTGATGCACACAGTCTCGACCAGAAAAACACAGGAGCTCCAGTGCCCAAAAGTTTAACCCCCCTTAAACAAGTGCCTCAAGAGCAGAGCAGGACAGGCAGGCACAGACACAGCTGCAGTCCCCTGCCCCATTGCTTTTGTCAGGTTAGTGACCTCCTTTTTCTGTCCATGTTATTTAGGGTCCTTCCCATTTCTGGAAGTCTTCCCAGCCTCCAGGCAGGTGTCCTGCCCTGCCAAACTGCTGCCTAAAGTAAAACCAGAGTTGCTGCAAGCAGTGTAAGGAGTGCTGAGCTGATCAGCCTCGAAACCTGCAGGATTCAGTGCCCAAATGTGCCACCAGTGCTGCCTTGCACTGTGGGGAACAGCAAGACTGCAGGAACCAGTGGCTCACAGAACCCAAAAAGGTTTGGGTTGGAAGGGACCTTAGAGCTCATCTGGTTTCAACCCCTGCCATGGGCAGGGACCCCTTCCTCCAGACCAGGTTGCTCAGACTCCCATCCAACCTGGCCTTGAACACCTCCATAATGAACATCTCTGCTCAGCATGAAATGATGCTGCCATGAAAAGACACTTGGCTGCTCAGTCCTGCCAGGAAGGGAAGGGCAGAGAATTCCAACTGAACTCTCCTTAATTCTGGGTGCAGTACAGCAGCTAAGCAGAGCTCAGTACAGCAGTCAGTCTCTAAAGGAAAATATCATGGAGAGGGGACCATTATAATCATAGAACCACTAAGGCTGGAAAAGACCTCCAAAATCATCAAGTCCAACCTTTGACCTAATCCCACATAACAATTTAGCAAAGGGCCACATCCACACATTCTCTGAACATTTCTGGGGATAGTGACCCCACCACTGCCCTGGGCAGCCTGTTCCAATGCTAACCACTCTTTTTGCTAAAAAATTCCTCCTGATTCCCAACTTGAGCCTCCACTGTGCAGCTTGAGGCCATTTCCCTCTTGTCCTGTCCTTGTTCCCTGGGAGCAGAGCCCAACTCCCACCTGGCTGCCCCCTCCTGTCACGGAGTTGTGGAAAGCCAGAAGGTCCCCCCTGGAGATGCCATGGGACAGAGAGAGAGAGAAACAGCAAGCATTTCTCACAGCAGCTTGTGGAAAGTTTTAGGGAGCTAGAAAGATGTGATAACTTGTTGACTATAAACAATTTGCAAGTAGTGTTTTTCTACTTTATTTTTCTGTTCCTCTCAAAGACAGTGGATGAGAAAGATGTTTCTGTTAGTCAGCCAATAGAACAGAATCTATCGTACCACTCTATAAAAACCACGCAGTTCTTTTGAATAAAGCCTTCTTTGCCTTTTCTAAAAAAAACCCCAAAAATAAAACCAAAAAAACCCACAAAAAACACCCCCTGAGCCTCCTTTTCTCCATGTTGAGCCCCTCCAGCTGCTCCTGGTGCTCCAGACCCTCCCCCAGCTCCACTGTCATTCTCTGGACATGCTCCAGCCCATCAAAGTCCTTCTTGTCATGAGGGTCCCAAAACCCCTGGATTTGAGGTGCACCAGCAGTGCCCAGCAGTGCAGCAGCAGTGCCAGTGCCCAGCAGTGCAGCAGCAGTGCCAGTGCCCAGTCCTCCAGCAAAGCAGGGCGACACCCAAAGGAGAATTCAGCCCCAGCATATCCTGGCTTTCCTTTAACCCTTCCCCGCTTTGTTCCTGCTGCCCAAGCAAAGCCCTGCTGCACGGAGAGCAGACACACAGACAGCCAGACAGGGGACAGCATGCAGAGGGGGTGGGTGGCCATGCTCTCTCTGGGCACAGCAGCTGTGCCAGGCTGAGAGGGGGCAGGAGGGGCCAGGGCTGGCCCGGGTACCTCGACGGCCGCGCTGTGGTCGGCCATGGAGACGCTGGTGCTGCGGTACCAGCACACGTGCACCGTGGTGTTGGCACGGGGCTGGCTCTGCCTGTCCAGGGAGCTACGGGAGGAGTGAATGTCATCTTCTGACTCCTGCTCTACTGACACCTCATCAGAGGATCCTGGGGGACGAGAACGGGGTAGTGCTTTAAGTGAACTGTGCAATAGAAAAGGAAGAGAAGCTGGGATGCCTGAGAAAGGAGGTTTTCTCTTGCCATGGCCATGTTTAAGAATGTCACACTGAACTGGTTACACAGCTCCTGCACCACTCTGAGCACGTCAGTCTGGGTTTCATTACTCAGTTCTGCCTGGGCCAGCTGGCTCACAGGATCAAAGGATGGTCTGGGTTGGAAGGGACCTTAAAGCTCATCATTCCAACCCCCTGCCACGGGCAGGGACACCTTCCACTAGAATAAAATCACAGAGTGGTTTGAGTCAGTGCTGTGACAGTTCTGCTCCTTGAGTCAAGGAACAGAACAGAGGTCTCCAAGAAAAAATACTCCATGTTTCAGTACAGCCATAACACCACCAGACAGGCACAGGAATACTGGGCTGTAAATGCTGACCTCCAGAGACTCTACATTTTGGACAAAAAAACTCAGCACTTAGTTAAAGTGAGAAAAATCTATGTGAGGGCTTTTAGGATTCTATAAAATCCCTTTATAAGGGACATTATAAAATTAACAACTCTGCAATGGGAGCATCTCTGCTGCATTTAAAGCTATCTTGAACATCAGTCTAGGAAGACAGGGATATCTCTTTTGATTAAAACCAAAGCCCAATTAATTCTCCATCATCATATGAACTATAAAAATATGTCATTTATGTCATCAGACTCACAGAAGGCAAAGCAGAAAGGACAGGACATCTGCTGCTTTCAGGGGGGCAGGGAACAGCACTCACTGTTGGAGCGGTTGCAGACGGAATTTTCCAGAAGCATCTCAGATTTCTCTGTGGATTTCTTGGCCATCTCAATGGCCACATTCAGATCTTCCATCCACTTGCCCATCTCCAGGCGGGTGCTGCAAGGGAAGCAGGGGCAATGGGCATCTGCCAGCCCAGGGCTGTGCCCAGGGCTGAAGGCACAGGTCACTGCCCAAAACAAGGCACAGAATCATTCCACTAGGTAAATAAAACCAAAATTAGAATTCCTCCAAAGCAGGAGCTTTCCAGAGGGGAAACGGACCTCATACAGCCTCCACCTCTATAGTCAAGCCTTGAAACAAGATTAAATTAACAATTAAACACCTGGACTCTACAGCAAATAAAACGAACAGACAGCTGGCAGGGGTCAGGAGAGGAATTCTGGAACATTCTGGGGGATATGAGCCATGATTTTTTTGAAGGATAAATGGCAGCCTGAAGCACAGCCCATCTTTTAAAGAGCACCTGACATCTCAAGCAAGTAAAACCCAGAGTGCAGGAAGAGGAAACCTCCTTCCCCCTTCCCAGGATCCTACAATGTGAGACCTTCCCAGCCCTTCAAGGTGTATCTGTATCCACAGGGATGCAACAGTGGCAGGTTTGGCTTTAGACACAGCTACAACATTTCTTTTTTTTGGTAACCACCCCTTTTTTCTGAAAGTTTTTAATTTAGACTGAAAATTCCACACGTGGTCTAAGCCTAGCAGCAATTTTTATTTTTGATAGGTAACCTTTGAGCTATTTTAAAGTCATGACAAGGTAAAAATTCTATTTATTTTTCTAAATTTAGGAATCTTTCAAGCACTCACAGCTGCTGAGAAATGGTTGATCTTAAAAAAAATAATAAATTCCATTCTCAGGTGTTAGGTTGGAATTTAAAAAAATATATCTGCATACCAAACATATTGGCTCCTGTGCCACTACACACCTGATTTATAAATATAGTGTAGTGGTTATTTGTCAAGAACAGGTCAGCAAGCAGTAAAACCCCTGTGATTTAAGGTTGAGATTTAGTGCTCCCACCCTGCATTGTTGGCATTCCTGATTCCAGCTGGGTTTTCACAGCAGACTTGCAGAGAGACAAAAACTCCTAAAGCTGATCCTGACACCAGGTGTAGGAGCCACCCTAATTACAAAAAGGCACCAAATTCACTGCACAGGGATAATTGAGGCTGAAAAAGGATTGTTTTCATTTCCAAGTCAGCCTTTAATTTTTCCCCAGCTTCCTCCATGAGATTCTGCAGGAACTGTCCCCTCCTCACAGCAATTCATATGTTCTGAATTGTCATTCTTTGGATCTCTAAAACATTTGTATGTTTAGATTTTTGTTTTCTGAAGTGGTTTGAAGGATGACACTGGCAATTCCCAAATAAACAAACACAATGGCAAACTTATTGCTGCTGTTTGTGTTTTGGGTCAGACAGAAACACAGAATCACAGAATCACAGGATGGTTTGGGTGGGAAGGGACCTTCAAGCCCATCTCATCCCACCCCCTGCCATGGGCAGGGACACCTCCCACTATCCCAGGCTGCTCCAAGCCCCATCCAGCCTGGCCTTGGGCACTCCAAGGGATCCAGGGGCAGCCACAGCTGCTCTGGGCACCCTGTGCCAGGGCCTCAGCACCCTCACAGGGAAGGATTTCTCACCAATATCCCATCTAACCCTTCCCTCTGGCAGTGGGGAGCCATTCCCCCTTGTCCTGTCCCTACAGGCCCCTGTCCAAAGCCTTTTTCCATCTTCCTTGTCAGCTCCTTCAGGCACTGCAAGGCCACAATTTGGTCACCCCAGAGCTTCTCCTCTCCAGGAGAAGGAGAGGAGAACAAGCCCAGCTGTGCCAGCCTTTCCTCCCAGCAGAGCTGCTCCATCCCTCTGCTCACCCTGGTGCCTCCTCTGGACTCTCTCCAGCAGCTCCAGGCCCTTCCTGTGCTGGGCCCCAGGGCTGGGGCAGCTCTGCAGGTGGGGTGTCACCTCAGCAGGGCAGAGGGGCACAATCCCAATCCCTTTCCTGCTGCCCACCCTGGGATCAGCCCAGGATAAACTAACTGCTGCTTCTCAAAATCCAACACTGAAAAAGGTGCTGTGAAGAGTCCTGGGCTTATTTTGAAGTCCAGAGGGTGCATGAAACACCCCTCTGGCTGTGCACCACTTGAGCAGTAACTTTCTGGAGAAGGAATGCATCAAAGCCACAGGAAAAGCAGGATTACCTGGCTGCCACCACTATGGTTTTCTGTGCAGAATAGATTGTGAAGCAGTGTGGGACAGACCATTCATTCTCACTCTCCTCCACCTGCAGGAAAAGAAAAGATTTTTCTCATCAGTGCTCAGTCACCAATAAACACTAAAACTGTCCTGTGCTGGCTGGGACTGGAGTCAAACAGGATTCCAGCCTGGCTGCAGGAGTGCAGAACAGCAACTCTCTGATGAATACCAGCTACTTTCAAGTCTATTTTGGCTCTCTATGGAAATCTATGGTGTGTTTCTACTGCAGGGGCACAGCAGCACTTCCAGCAGGGCAGGGAAAGGAAGGGTTGGAGCAGATTTGGCTCATTACTCACCGGGGGGTCAAGCACTATCAGCTGCAAACCAAAGACAGAAAGAACAATCCTGTTAGAAAAGGTGTGGGGAGGCAGGAGCATTGATTACATGCCCAGGTGTGTGCAGGGGGACAAAACACCAGAGTAAATAAATCCCTATTTCCAGATCAGCCTCTCACAGCAGTGTGAAAATGAATGGGCAAAAGAGTGTGCTCCAGCTGTTTGGCTAATGTGGAAGGAACAGACTGATCACCTGCAGATAAAGAAAGCTCTGTTTGACACATATCAGGGTCCAGTTGCTGCTGAGACCTGCCTTGGAGCAGTTTGTGGCTTTGGTCCTCGTGCCCTGAAGGATTTCCTCAGCCTGCCTTAGGCAAAGCCACTTCCTTAACCCTGTGGTGCAACATGGAACCACTTACCAACATGCCATGCAGAGAGAGGTGTCCGTGGATTTTGAACTGATTTGTCCCTGTGACCCCTTTGCTTGTGTACAGTAACATATCTGAGAACTGGAAAGGCAGGAAGAGAACAATCAGTGCTCTGAAAGCAGCAGGCAGGGTCAAGGACATCTCCTTGAAAATCTTTTTTGACATCTCCTTGAAAATCTGTTGTTTAAAGGCCACTGTAGATGCATGAAAAATGCCATTTCTCTGCCAGTTTGGCCAACTACCCTTCCAACCTCTCTTTTGTTTACTCATAAAAGAGGAAATTAATTTTTTTAATTCAGTTAAAACTCTGTGCCATTAAGGAACCAAGGACCAGAGAGTAGTACCACAACCACACCCTCTAAAAACATTGCTTAGCATGAGTTTTCAGTCTCAGGTGCTGATTTTAAGCACAAGTACATAAAAACACACTTCCCCAACAACTTTATCTTGAAGACTTTGGGTTTATAAAAGTCAGGAGCAACACCCACCAGAAAGAACATCCTCTGCTGTAAACCCTTCTTAGTGAGCTTGTACAAGCAACCTTCCCGGATAAACTCCTGCAGTGGAAAAGGAAAAGTTAAACCATATTCGATCTTTCCTGACTTGAGGGAATTTTATTTTCATCCCAGAGTACACAGCTGTTGATTGATGCCCAGCAATGACCACTAACAGATTTCTTGGAGTCAATGACACCTTCCTTCCTTTTTTGTGACATGAATCAGCTCCTTGCTGCAGGCAGCATTTAAATCAGTGAAGGAAGAGAGGGGAAAGGAGCAGAATTCCTGTTGGACACCAGCAGTTCACCTATCACACTTACATCCCACTGCAGTGACTGCCAGAGCATCCCCAAAGCCCATGCAATGCTCCTGTATTTATATCAAAAACAAAGAAACAAAAAAACCAGGCAGGAACTGCACAAACTCCTGTAATACAGAGGCACCCAGACCAGTTCAGCCCAGTGCTGTGCTCTCACCACCCCTGTGCTCTCTTGAGTTTGCACCAGGCAGACACAAGCAGAGCTGGGAGTGCATTTCCAGTAGGACACACCCCAGCACACCCAATATCTGTACTGGGAACACAAAACTGAGCCAGAGTCTAAGCAGAATCTTTCTGATCTATTCCTCAGAATATCAGCAAGGTGATGATCCCATCATCCATGGCATTCACTAAGGGACAGTTACATGAAGTGACACAGACCAGAGGGGCAGTGATGGCACTCTTCAAAGGCACTTCCTTGGAGATAAAACCAGCAAAGGCTCTAAAAACTAAGCAGAGGCACTTACCCTGCCAGGTGCTGTGAGATTGTCTACCCCAATGAGGTCATGCTGCAACTCTGTAAGCTTCTGGAAGTTTTCCAGGCGGATGAGGCTGTGCTGCAGCTGTGAGGTCATTTCTGTGACTTCCTTCAGGGCATCTGTGTGGAGAACAGCACCAATGGGACCAGAGCAGAGCAACCCAGGCCACCCATCTCACCCCTGGGAAACTGAATCTGAAATTAAGAACTGAAATTTACAGCCAATTCTGGAACAGAATGGTTCATATGGAAGGGACCTACAATGACCACCCAGTCCAAATGCCAATTTAAGTGTATTTTAGAGAAGAGTAAAAAGAGCAAGCAACTTCACGGCATTTCCCATGCTTCTGTAGATCATTGTGTATCTGAGATTTTGCTTAAACAAAAAATATTCACTATGTAGCTGAAAGTAAATGAAAAAATCAAACCAAACTATTTCTGCCAAAGATTACTTTGTCATGAATGGACTTTACTACACACACTTCTGATGCTGCAAAACAAGCATTTTTTGGTCACATTTTTACATCTAAATGACAAAAAGGTTGTAAAAAAACCTTCTCTTTTTTTTCCTGCTAGAAGACAAGTAAAGGACTAATTTTCCAGCTTTGGGATCCATCATGAGAAAACAACTTCCTGGAATGCCAGGAAAAAGAGGCACTTACATTGAATTTGTGGACATAACTGAAAATAAGTGAACCAAGTGTTCAAGGCCAGGCTGGACCGGGCTCTGAGCATCCTGATCTAGCAAAATTATCCCTGTCCATAGTGGAAAGGGAATGAGCTGACTTTTAAGCTCCCTTTCAACCCAAACCATTCTGAGATTCTATGAGTGTGTAATTCTTGTGTTCCCAGGGCACAGGCAGGGTTTAGGGTGTCCATGGGGAGGGTGCTGCCAGCAGGACAGGGCTGGGCTGTAGGAGCCAGGGGGGTGGGATGGTCGGAGAGCAGAGATCTCTGCAGCCAGGGCAGGAACTTGGGGTTCATTGCAAAGGTGCAGGGCCCTGCTGGGAGCTGCCAGGCACAGCTCAGAGCAGGACTGAGAGAAGAGAGGGGGAGAGAGGATGAGAGGGTGAGAGAGTAAAAGGATAAGAGCATAAAAGGGTAAGAGAGTGAGGTTCCCATTAGAATACAATAAATCTTCTGCGCTGAATATTCTGATTCTCACTAACCAATCTAGCACAATATATAAATCCTATAGCATTTCCATACAGCCTATAAGAATCACTACATTACCATACTGTGTTACATTTTAAACCCTAAAAACTCCTCTTTGGGCCCCTTCTGCCAAGCTGGCAGGGTCTGCTCTGACCCTTGGGCCTGTCTGCAAGCAGAGGGTGTTGTTCCATCAAAAGGGGATTACCTTCAGCCAGCCATGCCATTGTTTTCCAGTTGTTCAGTAACTAAGGTATCTCAAAGCTTGCTTTCATTTCAATCTCACTTATAGTTTCCATATTCTCAAAATCTTTTGCCAGCCAATCATATTTGTAAGGCTCTCCTGTTTCATCTTGCCCACACTGGGCGCTCACTCACTGCGGCAGTCGGCGAAGTCCCGGTGCTCTGCTGTGTAGTGCTTGCACAGCCTCCCCAGGATCAGCTTGTAGTGCATCAGTCTCTGGATGGGTTTGAGCAGAAAGGTGTTGAGGGGCAGGTAGCAAACCTTCTGCAGCTCAAACTCCTTATAAACCATCTCCAGCTTCTTGAGGCGTTTGGTTGCTTTCTCCAGTTCCGTCAGGACCTCGTCATGTTTCTGCAGGTAACCGGTGAACTCCTGTGGAAATGGACAAAAAGTGACTTGGATCAAAGGAAAACAGCCTTTCATCATTAAAGGAAGTGGCAGGCAGCTCCCAGTCAAGGTCAAAATAGGTGTTTGTATGGCATTGTACCTGTGCCTGCTGGGAATACCAAATGCTGGTGGAAATAGCAGTCCCACACTCCTGCACTCCCATTCAAGCCACTGGTTTTAATTAAATAATGACTCCATTACTGCAGCACTAATGTAACTGTCCCACATAGGCACTCTGCACCAAATAAAGCTGATTTCATTTCAGAAGAAATTATTCTGCCTTGTGAATCAAGGTCTCAGTAGGGGAGCTAAATAAATAATTTTTCTTTGTTTTCTGCTCAATAACCAACAAACACCTTTTCTCAAGGTAAATGTAGGTGGCTAAATAAGCAACAGTGATACAAAACCTTCCTGCAATTATTTTACCATGCTTTTTTTAAAATTGTTTCTCAACAGTAACTGTTTGCAAGTTATTCAAGATTGACTGAAAAAGAAAAGGTTTAGATGAGATATTGGAAAGAAATTCTTCCCTGTGAGGGTGGTGTCAGATACTAGAATCTGATAGTTCATGGCTAAAACTTTGTTAGGAACATTTTTCCTGGTGTGTAAAGAAGCTACAGTCACAGAAGCCCAGCCCTCCCTGAAGATGCCTGACTGGAACTTTGGACTGAGAGTTAAGATGTCTTGATAAGATAAAGGGAACACTATTATTCAATAATCACGGGCCTAGGGAGAATAAACAAGGCAGAGAGAAAAAAATACATGCTCAAGAAAGCCAAACCCAGCAGAAAATCATTCCAGTCTGGTTTGGGTGGGAGAGGCCATAGCCCAAGAGGCCAGGTTTGCACAGAACCCCCAAAAAAAGGGGAGAGGAGGAGAGTTTTGGGTGCTTAGCAAAACCTCTGGTCAGAGGCAGTGAACACCCATCTTCCCCCAGACCAACTGGATCAGTTGTAAAACCCCCCAACCCCAGGATGGCCACATCCATGGGACATGCACGTGGGAGGCAGCTGAGGGGGGGTCATAATCCATCAAAGACCCCCCCAAAGTGCTCCCCAGACTCACTCCTGTGGCCTTGCACCACAGGACTGCACAGGACTGCACAGGATTCAGTCTGCTGCAACAGACTGTGTAAGACTGGCCCCCCTCCAGGGGAGGTACCTGAGCATTCCACCTGGCCTGAGCACATTTTAATCCCTTGGATTCTATGTTTTGTGGGGGACCCTCACCACCAAGAAGACCAGCTGGACAGGATCATCAGGACACTGGTGGGATGTAGAGTGGTGATATTTCCTTTAATCTGTCTCTGTCCCTGTCTTTCTGTTCCCCCTCCTCTTTTCTATTTCTTTCTCTTCCCTCTCTCTCTGATATTTACTATTAAATAAAGCCCATAGTATTGACTTTGGCATATGGTCTCATTTGCATTTTTTTTTGCAGTTCTAATAATTTTAAGAACCAGACCATAACAGGTGGTGAGGCCCTGGCACAGGGTGCCCAGAGAAGCTGTGCCTGCCCCTGGATCCCTGGAAGTGTCCCAGGCCAGGCTGGACAGGGCTTGGAGCAGCCTGGGATAGGGGAAGGTGTCCCTGCCTTGGGTGGGGGTGGAATGAAATGGGCTTTAAGGCCACTTCTAACCCAAACCCTCCTGGGATTCTGTGATGAATGGAAATATTAACCTTGAGCTCTGATCCTTGACAAAACAAAACAAAACAGAACATCTCAATAATCCCCAAATTCCAGGTCTTGCATCCTGTGTTACCTTGAGAGCGTGCATGTTCCTGAGCATGACATCCCCGATGCGCTGGAAATCCCCCTTCACGTGGGCATTGCTTCTGCCTTCCCTGGAACACACATGAGGAGCAAAGAAAAAGGCAACATGCATGGGGAATCAAGAAATTTCTGTTTTCTCCCTCCATCTTCCCTTGTAATTCACAAAAATCTTTAGGCATTTGATATTCTGATTTCAATGTTCAGATTGAAAACTTAGTACGTTAAATATGGATGCTGCACAAAACAGCAATCACAAAAACATGCTTAAAAAACTGAGAAAGGACTAGAAAGGAACTGGAGTGAAAGTCTATTTGAAAGCTTTATGTTTCATAAATGTCATAACACAACCCCACCTGATTTTGTGAATTTATTTCTGCTCATACTTTGTTTATGTTGATCACCTCCTTTTGAAAGGGAGTTATATTGTAATATATAACATGGCAGGTCAGGAGAAAATAATATAAAGTTTAAAAGACTAAAAACATCATCTATGAAATAAACTGCATTGCAAGAACCAAACTCCCACTTTAATCACAAAAATGTTTCCTAGATTTTCACCTGGAGATTTCATTAAAGGTGGGGAAAAAACACATGCATCATCTTTTTGATCTTGTGCTCCTTCTTTTTTCTAAGGCTTAATAAGCACTATCAGGTTATATCAACAATTGATGATCTTAAACGTGTTTTCCAAGCTAAATGATTCTGTAATTACAAAACCCTCAGTCTGGTGCACAAGTCATACAGCTACAAGATATTATATACAAAGCAAAGATTGGAAAATGGCCTTTGTGCAACAAGGCCCATACTTTTTTCACAGCTTTAATTTCATAAAAGATTTCTCCTTGCTTCTATTGATGCGGAAATACCAACTGCAGTGTGGTTTTGATGTGAGGATGTATAAAAAGGTCCCCCTGGTCACTTACCAGAGGGAGAGCCTCTGTTCAATCTCCTTCAGAAAGCCTCTGTGGAACTCATAGATGGGGTCTATGTTGGAGAAGAGCAGGGTCATCAGGCCCTCGGGCATGGCGTTCTCCTTGATCACAGCACTGCGGAACCACTGCCAGAAAGCCACAAAGTCTCATCAATGTCTCTGCTTCAGAAATTCATGGTTAGCATGAAAGTTCCTGCTCCTACAGTGATGGGGGAGGAGAGGGTATGCACAGGGAAAAAGCAGGAAGGAAGAAGTAATACTTAGGGAAGATGTAATTTGTGAAAAATGAAAAGATGGGATTTTTTTTTTTTCCTTGCCAAATATGAGGAAGATGAGGCCCATGGCTGGCTGTGGGCACAAGCTGGTTTCTGAATGCAATGATGGGATGGTTGGGGACAGCTGAGTGACAGTCAGTTACCCAGGGGCTGCCCCAGCTGCTGCCACTTCCACGCAGATAAAACTGCTCTCATAGGCCTGGAGCCTGTGCCAGTCACTCAGCTGAAGACATCTCGTTGAGGTCACATTCCACAGCTTTAGTGCTTCTGGCAGGGATGGGGACATTACAAAAATCCTCTGAGATTTTTCCCCCTTCTTTTAGGAGAAGTGCTGGGAAGCCTGTAGGAGGAATTGGAGTGAGATGGTGCTCAATGAGCTTGCAGAGAACACCTCCACTGAGGCCACGCAGCATTGAGGGACTCAAGCTTTTCTTAAATGAAATTAAAACAACAGCTTATAGAAAGGCAACAGTCACAGTGCTCAGACATGGAGCTCATGAACAAAAAAAGCTCTTTTAGAAGCACATGAACTAGAAATTCATGCTGCCCTCCAAACTGGGACTCACTTGTCTATTCTGGGTGAAAGGAGGAGGAAGAAACAGAAGCAACAAAACAAGAAGAAACTCTTCAAACCCCCATGGGTTCAATGCCCTTTGCAACTGCCATCTGCTCACAGATCCAAAGGCACAAGGCTAAAAGCTTTTCAAGGCTAAAAGCTTCCCAAGGAAAACCACAGAGAAGACAGCCAGGTTATAAGCAGAGCTGGCAGATATCACTGAAACAGAATGTTGTGCAGTTGCAACACAAAATCAGAGTTAGCCTGAAAACACAGATTACTAAAAATCATGTAATATGAACAAGGTAAGGGACTCCTGCAAAATGTTTTTAGGCTTTCCTTGTTCACAGTTTTCAGAGCAAAAGTTTGCCTAGGTCATCAGGATGGCACAGGATGCAGCTGCTGGAAGTCCAGGGAAGGTATCTGCTCCCCCACAAAAGGAGCTATGCAACAAGGAAGGGGACAGCTACTTGGATCATGGTTTATGCTACATTACAAGAAGAAATTCCAAGTTTTTCCAACCTAACAACCACCAATCTGTCATAAAAAGGGAAAAGAAATAAAGTAGAAGGCACTTACCACTGTAATGACCTCCAGGTCCTTTAAATAGGTGCGTTCTGTGGCGAGGATCTCCTTTGCTATGAAGTATGCCTTGTCAGTGGGGCAGCGCTGGAAGGACACACAGACACCAGTGAGTACTGCAACACAAACCTCCATTTCCTCCTGGGCATCAGCTCCAACCTCACATCCACTTCCCTTTGCTGTGTGCAAATGGAGCAGCTCGTTACTAACAGGACATCTCTTTGTTCAGTATCATACTCCCAAATGCTGACTTTACTATAAAATATTCTTTCTATTGTTAGAGTATTAAAAAATAATGCCAATTATATGTCAATTATCTTAGAATCATAGATGGTTGAGATTAGATGGGACCTTCAAGCTGATATCATTCCAGTCCCTGCCATGGGCAGGGACACCTTCCACTACACCAGGGTGCTCCAAGCCCTGTCCAACCTGGCCTTGGACATTTCCATTACAGGAACTTCCATCTCAAATCAAGGGAGCACTTTACAAAAATATGGAAACACTTAATCTAAGATACCAAGATTTTAAACACTTCTCTAACCACCAAACACAGCCCAACAGATTTGCAAGCAGTCCTTTTCCAAAACTGTTTATTTCCACTTACAGCTTTTACTCAAACTACTCCTTTGAAGACCACATTAATTAGCTAAGAAAAAAAGAAAATCAAACCACAGCAGTTGTTGGCTGCATGATTGCTCTGGGTTGCTCTTTAAAGAGAAGACAGAATGGATATGGAAAAACAAAGGAATGAAATGGTGGCAAGAGATGCTGTGCAGTTACAACACAAAATCAGTTAGCCTGAAAACATGTACTACTAAAAATCATGGAATATTAAGGAATTAGTCACTCTTTAAGGCAAGGGAGTGCTTTGACTCCTTAGCTCACTATGCTGTGCTGTTCTGTGCCAAATGCCACTGAGTTATGTCAAAACTTGGTCTCCTCCATCTCTGCCTCTCCTGAGGGAAAAACTGCTTTGAAAATTCTTTCTTCTGTTTCCTTGTATGTTCTCAGCTAATTAAAAATTCTCTTTATAGAGTCACTTTGAGATGCCTCCAGTGCTGTCAGCACAGCCACTGAGTGTTTCCCAATCCTCCAGCTCAGTGTTACCCATGGAGGAGACATTCTCCTGCTTGCTCAGTAACCTCTGCATTCAGTCCACAGAATCCCTAGAGGAGTGTCTCCTCAAATAATTAATTTTTAGACACTGTCTAGTCTCTTTTCAGGTTATTTTATTCTAGTTATTGTAGTTCCACATGTCTGCCCCCTCCCTGGAGGAAGCAGAGGACATAATCCTACTCACTATACAACCATTCCCATCAATCTACCTGTCTCATGCTGTCAGGCAAAGTCCTACCTAATCCTGGATTTTTTCCCTGGCCTATTTACCTGACTGCAGCCTCATTTGCTGTGGAACCTCAGTGGGCATCCTCCATAAGCAGCCTCTTCCCAAAGGAAACATCATCATTTTCCTGGCCTCAGGTGGCACAGTTTCACCATCTCACTTCTCAGTCTCAGTTCCTTACAGACAGGAGAGTTTCTGCTGTCAGGGATGTTTTCACACAGCTCTGGGTACATCCCCTTCTGGACTATGTACAGGATCTTACTGCACTTCTTACAAATCTTACAGAGCCTGCAGGTGTGTGAAATGGGAGCATGACTTCTACACAGGCAGGTAGTGATGGGGGAACTTCTTTAAAAACTAAAACCACACCATGGTCATAACCTGTCACTTCTCACAGCCTGCATGGATCATGTTTTTCTCCACCTCTGAACACTTCTGCAGGTTTCTGCTTCATTCTCCAGCTGACTCTGTGCTCACCTGGGGCACAAGAGGGCTTTTATTTTTCCCAGGCACCTTCTCTTCCTTTCTCTCCCTGCAGCACATCAGCCCTTTCTGTTTATTCTCAGAAGTTCCTGCTCTTTCCAAATTGCTCCCTGGTGGAATTCAGTGCCCTTAACTTGCTTTCCTTTCAGTTTTGCAGGAGTCCTAAGTGCATCCCTTGTGCTGAGTGCTGGCAGCAGCTGCTGGGCAGACCCTGCACCAGAGGAGTGGAAAGGCAGTCACAGTGCACAGGGGCCCTGCCAAACACCTTCACCACTGCTCAGGCTCTGCAAGGGGAAAGAAAATCAGCTCATGCCTCAAAAGCCAAACACAAGAGCTCTCTGAGGTGGCAGTCTCCTTCTGGAGTCCAAAGAAAATGTTTCTACAACCACAGCAGGCATCCAGGCAAAGATCCTTACTTGGAAAAACTGATGTTTCACCATATAATGTACAAACAATCCCACCTGGAAACCTTCAGCACTCACCAGATACAGCAGCCCCAGCTTGTGGGGAGGGAAGAGCTCTACTCTGAACTTGTAATGGCCAAAAATGTTTAACTTTTCACTTCAAACATCAGGCTTCAGAAATGTTAAAAATAACTCTGAGTGGGGGAACTCCCCCAAAAAGCCCAGTTTCAATGTCCCTTTTTAAGTGAGTTGCTACAACCAACCTCCTTTAGAAAAGGAGCAGGGAGAAATCTACCAGTGAGATGGAAGAAAAGCACAGTGATTTTAAAAGAAAAAAAAACCCCTCATCTTTCTCAAGGTATCAGTACTGGACCAGCAGCACCATGGCAGCAAAGAGCATTCAGCACACATTGTGAGGGCTGGAGAGTTTGCAGAACCTGCCCTGATTAACCAGGTAGAACTACAACAGTATCACCTTCAAATCAGAGCTCTGGTCAGTGAGATATTGCAAGATTACATTTTCTTTGTACAACAAAGCTGTAAAGCTCCTGTGAAAGGTAACCAATTTCACACTGGTTCCTTCTTGTGTCTGTTTCACTTACAACAACGTCTCTGAATAGATATCAAAGCCTTGGAATATTCAGGAGTTGATCAAGCTTAAGATCAATACAATAAAAAGAGGTTCCCTTCTAAGGAGTCTCACTTTCATAAATTAGTTTCAGCCTGAAGGAGAACACAAGCTGCCAAAACACCAGACCTTGCAGAATGTGGCAGAAATGGTTGGACTTCACATTTAAGTCAGCTAACACAGTCTCTGCTCATTATTTCCAAGCTATAAGGATAAATGAGGGGAGTTATTTTTAAAATAACTATGGAAACTAACAGTAGAGTGATCAGCCAAAGCTATAAACTCCACCTCAGAAAGTCTAAATGAGACAGGGAAGCTGCCAGTGGAGTGGGTTGTGTGCAGCTCAGCTCCCACTTAACTGGTTAAACTTTCCTCTTTTTGGCAAGCACTACTCACACCACGTCCACACCATGGGTGTTTCTCAACAGCATCACAAAACTGCCTGGAGGTGCCCAAGAATGTGGTAAAGACACCAAAGAGCAGGGCCTGTGGCCTTCTTGCCTGAGGATCCTGACAGAGGTAAGACAACCAGAACACTGGATGGGGCAAGCAGAAGAGCAGAAGTAAAGACCACACAAGGTGGTTTCTTCTTCTTTGTGGGTGTATGGAAAACTGCAGATGCCAGTGTGGTCACAGACTCCACATGGAGTTTGGACAGTGGAGCCTTCCTTACACTCTAATGGAAGGTCCTGGATCCTTCTCAAGCACCAGAGCCAACAAACCTCTCTGCAAGCAAGGCAAGGAGAGCAGAGAGTCTTCCAGAAAAATGGTCATGGAACTCTACTGTGGACTTCTTTATCCTTCTGGAAGAAATGCAGCAAATCCTGAGCTCTACATGGGGGTGAGGAAAACCCCACATCATGTGGGGGAGTCCCTGGTTAAAGCAACCAGTGCTCAGTGGTAGGCAGAAAGAAATCAGCCCAGGCATGGAGCAGCACCCAGACATAAGCACATGTTTTTAGGTCTTGAAGACCTAAAGCTGTTCCTGGTTTGAGACTCACTCCACCTGCAAAAGTCAGGAGCATTTTTGTCCCCTCTTTCCAGAAAGTGAGCCTCAAGCTTCTGCAAGGCCAGAGCACTGTCTACCCCTCTCCAGACAGAAGGGTGAGCCATGGAGAGGACAACTTCAACAACACAGCCAGCTCTGCTGACCAAGCCCACGATGAAACGGATGTGAGAGAATTCACACTGAGCTCAGGTCCTCCACAGCTCAAAGGGAACACCACAGGACCCCTCTAAAGGTCAGAAAGCATGACCTGGAGGAACAATGTATGGTGAGCTGGAGCAATGAGACTGTGATGAGATTGCATGGCAAGGAAGGAACTCAGGAAACAAACTCCTTATACATTAACAAATAAGGATCTCTGAGGATCACTGAGTCCAGCTCCCTACTCCTTGCAGATCCACCTGAAAATAAACCATATGAATGGAGGCATCATCCAGATATTCCTTGATCTTTGTTAGGCTTGGTGTTGTGATCACTTCCCTGGGGAACCTGCTCCAGGGATCAGCCTTGGGGTGAAGAACCTAAGAACCACCTTCCCCTAATATCCAACCCAAACTCGTTTCCTTGGGTATAAAAGGTGGATCTTGAACACAGCTCCTTGACACACTGCTCCTGCTAAAACAGAGGGAGGTGCTCCCAGAAGACACAAGATGCCAGGAGGGCAGAGGGGACTCCTGCCACAACAGCACAACACATCCAACCAACCTTCAGCACTGCCCCAGCCACCACAGAATAAAACAGCATTCAGCAAGCAAGCACAGCTCCTCACTGGCACCTGCAGTGCCCAGCACAGCTCCCACATGGCACCATCACTGCCCAGCTCTGTGCTCTTACCTTCCTTTTCATTTCATCATCCTCTTCTATCCTGGCCCCACCAGCATCGCTGAGCACAGGGCTGAGCAGAGGGGACGAGCCCTGGGTGGCTGCAGTCACCTGAAAGCCTGGGCTCAAACCCAGGGGACTCTTCAGCACAAGGGAGGACAGCTGGCCATGGTCCACAGGGAGGCCTGGGTGGGAAAACAACAAGAAAATGGAGTGGAAAAGGAGAGAAAATTATATTAAAGATAGTGCAAATAAGGTGATTATCCACTGTTACAGCAAACCAGCATTGCAATCTCATATTATTTTTAGAAAGGTAAAAGAGCAAAAAGGCATATAAATCCAAAGACTTCAGTGTGTATCTTAAAGTAAAGGGAGTGTTCCCTGCATCCCAGAGGTTATAGGGCAGTGCACTAAGGACAGACACAGTGACAAGCACAGTAAAGGGAAGGATAAATTGCTTATTGTCACAGAGTAGCAGCACAGTTCACAACACAGGGTTAAACTGCAGCAACTGGAATACAGCTTTTAATTTTTGCTTTTTAATATAAGAGTTACTGTTCAACACAGGGAAAAGCTAGGATTAATTATTCCATGACTTGCCACTCCAGAACACAAAGTATGTTAGAAATACATTCAGAAATGAGGGCATCTCCAAAATTGATCCAAAGGGAAAGGAAAGCCTATTGCTAAGCAATGAGAGAGCATGGAAAAAAATTAATTCCTGGCTTTTTAAAGTATACAAACAGAATAATCACAAGGAAAACAATTTTGTAGCACTCAGTATTAACTGGATGGACACAATCCACAGCTAAATGTTAGAAGCAACAGGTACCACTTTGCTTAAGGTTATTGAACATTTTTTTAAAATTATTATTACTATTTTGTGGACCCTTTAGAGATTTCTGACACATCACAGCGAATTTAAGCCTCCTCTTTTCAGCATACAGATCTCCCCCCTTGGAGGTGAAAACGACCATTCAAGATCAGCTTTTTTGGACCAAAGGAAGGTGACAGACACACTACACCCAGAGAATTCCTCCTAATCTCACATACTATTTTTCTGATCTTCTCTGTGATACACAAATGAGTTTTCTCAGATCAGGTAACCAAACAGGTATCAGCACTTAAACCAGGAAAACTGAAACAGCCTCCCAAGCCTCCCCAGCAGGATTTGTTGTGTCACGACTGCTGAACCACCCACCCGAAGACAAACGGGGAAATCAACAGCCAACCCCAAACTGCCAAATCATCATTCCCCAAACTGCTTAGAAATCATCACAAAATCTTAAAATGTTTAAAAATCAGCCCTCACAGGTATCCAGTATCCCCTCACACCGTCATGGGTGCTGCAGGAGGAGCTGGGAGCTTTCGATTCCCAGCTGCTCAGGCTTGGAGAGCACACCCAGGGCGAGGCAGCCCCAGCCTGTGACTCCACATGGACAAAGGCAGGAAGCTAAACAGAGCTGCACTCGGTCACCTGGAAGAGATTCAGATCATCCAGGCTGCTGAGTTAACTATTTGTACACTAGTCCAGCACCACTTCTGGAGGAGATTTTTGCTTCTCCCTAAGCGTTTTGTCCATTCACCCCAGGGAAGCAACATTTGTTTCATCTATCCAGGCACAGGATTCAAGTTTGCTTTTACATGCCAGGAATGCTGAAAAAACCAGCTTCCAAACAAATGAGTTTGCAGGGGTAAGGAGCTTCTTTAAGTTCTTGGAATTTAACATGAAGTAGCAACAAATTCCAGAATCTGTAACTTGAACTGCTTCCAGACAGCCTGAAAGCTCAGACACAGAGGGAACAAATGGGATATAACTTGTTATAAACCACCCTGCTTTTTAACTCAGGTTCTTCTACCTTTTATCTCCTCCAACAGAAGATGGCCAGGAAATTAACTGCAAACATTGAATCTGAAAGCAAGAGCTCCCAAAGCCAGAGTGCCTGATGGAAATGAGGCACGTTCACAGAATCTTAGAATGGTTTGAGTGGGAAGGGACCTTAAAGCTCACCCAGTCCCACCCCTGCCATGGGCAGGGACTCCTTCCACTGTCCCAGGGTGCTCCAAGCTCTGTCCAGCCTGGCCTTGGGCACTGCCAGGAATGGGGCAGCCACAGCTGCTCTGGGCAACTGTGCCAGGGCCTCTGCACCCTCACAAGGAAGAATTTACTCCATCTAAAACGTCCCTGCTTCAACTTAAGGCCATTCCCTCCTGTCCTGTCACTTCCCCTTTTTTTATTTTCCCTGGAAGAGGCTGTAAGAAGTCACAGAGCAGCTCAAGTCAGCTTTTTGGCTAACAGTTCTTTAATTAAATATTTGATTTGAGCTCAGTGTGATGGCAGATGATATTACAGGTGAGGACTGAAATTTTCATTCTCATAACCCAAGTCTTCTCCACCAGAGCAGCACAAGAGGACTCCAGGCAAGCAGGTAGGAGGTACAGCAATTCCTCATTCTCACAGAGAAGGATGGTAAAGGGAGAAGCCATTTCAACTGCTGCTCAATGTAGAAAACTCCTAATTAGGTGGAAATATTGATGTGAAGATCAAAACATGTGAATGATTCCCTCTGACATCAAACCTTGGTGCTCTGAGGTCTTCCCTTCCCCACAGGCAGCATCCTCCAGTTTCATTAAAAGGGATTACTCTTTCAGAGTTTCTGTGCTTCAGTGTTGTGCATCAAGTGGAAATTTGTTCTCTACAAGTCACACCAACATCCCAGATTGTTGTCTGTAAATGCTGGGAGCCCAGCCCTCCATGCATTGATGTGGGAATTGAGAGTTGTAGCCCACTCAGTCAGACATGGCTGCATCCTGTACACAACAAATTTCTGCCTCTGCATCACACTTAAGGCAACATCCAAAAATGCATCAGCTCAGTGTAATATTCCATATACTCAAAGATCTTCAAGTATGCTCATACTTCTTAGTTACACTACACAGTTAGAAACGTGCCCTTAAGCAAACAAGCCCACAGTTTCATAAAGCCCAGCATACAGCTAATAGAAATAAAAAATAAAAACTAATCAATAAAACATTATAAAAGCTCTGTAGTATTCAAGAGCACAGCTACAGAATCTGGTGAGAATGCTGAGGATATCCTCCACAGCTACTGTGTAATGTTGGTCATGTAGAAGCAGGCTCCATTTGATTTTCACTGAGATAACAAGCAGAATAATAAGATAACAAACTTTTGGCATCACTTCTCAGTTATTTTTTCAGCAGGTATTTCCATTCTTCAATCTAAATTCAATTCCTACACAGAAAGCCAGATTTGAGTGTACAGGCTGGCCAAAAAATACAGGTTCTCTAAGCTTTATGCATGGATGCTTAAAATAATTCAAAGACAGACCACTAAAATAGTACCCCAATAATACTGAGCATTATGGGATGGACAAAAGCTATGTGAAAGTCAAATGTCAACAACAGCTCCTTATCAAATGGAGTGACAGAGAACCTTTAGAGATGCAACTTTATTATTATATCATTGCTATTACTACTGCTCCAAAAGCAGAGATTGTTTTCAGGCTAAAGCCCTGCAGAGGCTGAGCAGAGGCCAATGGGAGCCTGCTCTGAGCCTCCCTTCCACCCCATGCCCTGCTGAACCCATCACATGCACAGACCAAATGATTATTTCTAGAGTGAAATACACAGTATTACTTCCAGAGGGAAGTCATTAACAAGCTGATGTACTACAAGTAAAATCCTGGATATTTTCCCTATCTTTCTTATTTCAAAACATCACAACTAGCAGATTTGCCCTCTGCAAATCTTCCCTTGAAAAAGATGAGAAATAGTTGGGAGATAAGAGAAACTTGAAAATTATCAGAGCCCAAAGAACTGATGCAAGAGACTTCAAAATCAAATATCTTTGTTTTTATCTTTCAACAGGTACAGGTCATGTAAAACATTAAAGCAAATTTACAGCACTTGGCATGTGCCCAGTGAAGTCACATACCACAATCCTAAGGTTGGCCCTGGTTTTATGGTGATGCCCATAAAACAGCTGAAACAATCCCAAATAATCACCCTCCTTTTGCCACCTTTCCACCTTGTAAAAGCCCTGTTTGCAGGGAAGAGGAATTACCTAAACACTGGCCACAGACACCTGAAGGAGAACCTGCCAGCTAGAAAACATGCAATCACCTTCACATGCTGTGTTTGCAAAAAAAAAGGACAATCTTCCAATAAAAACAGATACAAGAGAGAGTTCAAGGGATATACCCAGTTTAAAAGAAAAGGTCTCCACAATAAATATCATTCCTACAAAGAAATCTGAGCTTCTAGTCTCGTTTGTATTCCAAGCAAAAGATCTGCACAAAGCAGGAATTTGAAACCCACACACCAGTGTTTGCCTACTGTGCTCTATTTCCAACGAAGTGCTACAGGGGGAAGGAAAACTGTGTGGAGAAAGCTGAGAATAAAACTATAAGATGCCTTGGCTAGGAGAATAAATATTTATTCTATTTCAAAGGTAAGGGTAATGAAAATAAAGCTAAAAAGCCCATGTTGTCATTTATATCAAAGTTTTCCTTGTTTTATTGCATAAACAATTAAAATTATGAATTAGTACAAATCCGTAGGTTCATAATTGGCAATCTGAACAGACACAAAGATACTCAAAAACCCCAACATATAATTCAATAAACATTTCCCATATAAAAGATAAAGTTCAAGAGATCAATTAAAAAATTCCAGCTCTCTTTGTTTGAATGCAATCTTTTCCTGGCAAGAGTAGCACCTATGGAACTGGGGAGTCCCTCTAACCAAGGCACACGTGCCCCTGTTCGTACCAATAAACTGGAATGTTGGGATTCCAGCAACTGCAGAACATTATTTGATTTTTGAAAATGGACAGGAAACCTTCCCACAGAGCAGGTTCAATTCATCATGTTCCAAATTTGAACTTCCAAACCTCCAGCTCAGCCACTGGAGTGATCCTATGGGAGCCCATGGGCAGGTAATTAATGAAGAGGATTTGATGATGTGTTTGGAACTGCAAGGTCTCCCCATTCTCAGACAGAGGATGTGTATGTACAGCCATACATATACACACAGCCCTTGTGACAAGTGAGGTGGAAGAGTCCCTAAAAATGACAGCCAATGACAGCTAAAGGACTGCATTGACCCCTGTGATTACACTCATTCAGTACTGAGTCATTATGGCTTAGAACATTTTTCAAAATGACAATAATGGGAATGACTTACCGACAGGTTTGCACCAAAAAAAGCATAAAATTATAACAACTTTTATTAGTATCTTCACAAAATCTTATCCCTACCAAGACTTGCAGCTAGACAAAATCTACCACCACCACCAAAAAAAAAAATCAAATAAAAACACCCAATATCAAACCATAACCAAGCCACCAAAAAAACCAAAATAAAAATCCCTTAAACAAAATCACCTATGACCACAATACAAATAAGCACAGGAAAGAGGAGATCAATACTTGGTATTATCCAGATTATTCAGGAACTCTGAAATTCACTGGAAATTAAAGTGAAAGTTGAGGGTAGATTGATATATCACCCTATTCCACCCTAAGATAACATATGGCAAGTCCTGGGAATATACAGTATGTATTACTTGACTAATGAATACTTGAAAATTACAAAGTCTACACACAATAGGTAACACAGGTTAGTAAACTTAACAAAGCTTAACCAGGTGGTGGATAGGTCAGAGAATATTCCATGACCCATGTTTTGTGCAAATTAAGTTTCATTAACTGCATAGATGATGATCAAAAATGCTCTGATGTAGTGCTTTACATTTAATAAATGTCTTTAAGCATCAGAAGGGTTAGGAGTACACACAGGGAAGTACAGGTGGGGATTAAACTGCTCACTCACAACACCCATTTTGCTTTCTCTCAGGGTTCAGGTGAGAACTGCAGAGTTAAGCCTGGCAGCCTCACTGGGAAAAGCCACCAATATTGGCATGCATCCTACAGGTGCCTGTGTTTGCTAAAACAGAACAGAGAGATGTGGAGGGAAGGAAAAGAGCCCTGGCCCAGTCCCTTTGCTGAGCTGCAAACAACTGCTGGGTGCACTGTGCAGAGCAGGAGAACATACCTGGACACCCCTGTGGTTCTCCTACTGGAAAAACACAGCACCAAAAGCTGTGCCCTGGCTAGAAATGCTCCCACCTGTGTGTGCCCAGCTCCCCACGGGGTGGGAGGCACAGAGCAAATGTGCAAGAACCTGCAGAGGCACAGACTGGGAGGGGTGGGGGCATGACCACAAAGTTTACATCCAGGTTTTATCTGCTCTACCACAGCTCCTCAAATGCTGCCTTTTTGCATGTGATACTTGGCAAAGATCTTCTCCATCTTGTCATTTTTCCTAAGTCAT
This sequence comes from Molothrus aeneus, assembly GCF_037042795.1. NCBI lineage: Eukaryota > Metazoa > Chordata > Aves > Passeriformes > Icteridae > Molothrus > Molothrus aeneus. Next base: position 4,238,701 of record NC_089655.1, on the reverse strand, counting down.
TTCCCCTGTTTTCCATGCTGCATGGTTCCCACAGCAGAGGTCACTGCAAGGCTCCAGACTCTCCCACTGCCAACTCACCACTCACCTTCATGAAAGGAAGGCTTGTGTTCTCAGGAAATAAACAGAAATCAGTACCAGGAACTAAGTTTCAGTATCAATACAGTAAGAAGAAAACAAAACAAACCCCAGGGAACAATGCTGGAAGTTAAGCAGCATCACCAGGACTCAGGACACAGCACACTCCCCTCATGCTACCCACAAGTGAATGAAAGGGACAGAGCAGGGACAGACCTTCCTTGTCCCACCTTCTCCTGCCACCTCAGGAGCCAGCCAGGGGAGGAGAGGACAGCTCCACTGCACTGAAATAACCCACACAGCTCCCTGGGAAGGTCTGAGCTGCTGCATTCCCTCAGGGCAGCTGGTTTTCTCTCCATCTCTACCAGAAAGTGAATCTGATGTCTCTGAAGGAAATGATGAAGAGCCTTTGCTCACAGCTTTCTTGCTATAATAAAAACTCTACTTATGAAGCAAATTTTCTGCTCTTTTGTGTCTGTCTGGGAAATCTTGAACAAAACAACACAGCTCAGCATGCAAAGATATCCTCAGAAGCCATATGGCTTTGGAAACCAAGTGAAGCACAGAAGGAAGCCTCGATGGCTTGCTCTATGCTATCAGTCAGCCAGAGCACAGATAGCACTAACAGGGGCACAGCGGCAGCTCTGAACTCTCATTCTGTACCTAAAACCTTCATCTAAACACATCTGTACCAGGGTCAAAGGTCCCCTCACCTCCTGTGGGTCCACACAACTTGCCCTAAGATAGAAGACTGGAATCCTAGTCACCAGCATTCCTTTGGAAGACAAAAGGGGCAATACACTAAGAATCTTATTGCTTTCTTAAAAAAAAAATAGAAAATCCCTGAGAGTTAGAACTGCCAATAAAAGATCTGCACAGTTTAAAATAAAAGAAGAAAAACATTGAAGATGTCTTTTCAAACTAACTGTGGTGCAAGAAAGCAAATGGGCAAGCCTGTACATTGAAAATACAGGCAGCTTTTTACCAAGGTCTTTTGAAAACTAAGAGAATTTAGTTGGATTTATTCCCTGTTCTGACACATTTAAATGAATGCCTGTGATTGAGGCACAGGACATGAAATAGAGGCAGCACAGTTGTATGTAATAGCTGAATCCTGATCCTCTTTTTAAAAGATCAAAGATATCAACAGCCTTTCTCTACATCTTTATCTATATACTTGTCCCTGCTGCCACCACCTGTTATAGAGTCTGCAGACAGAATTCTGTCTCTTTGCTGATTTTCTTTCTCTTCCTTAGGTTACATAGTGTAGTTCATTCTGGGAAGAAATCAGACAAATCACCTAAAAACTTAGTTAAAGGCACCAGCTCTCTACACCACTGCCCTGTTTCAAAATGTCCCACCACACCCCCATGACATCATCTCCACAGGCCTGAATAAAGTCCCACAAAGAGCCAGAACACACATTCAACAGGAAAGAAACAAAATGGAAGTAACATAGAGCAAAAAAAAGGGCACCTTGTAGTAGGTTACTGGAGATCTGAGCTAATATTTTGTTCTCAATGTGCTTTGTCTTTCTGGGCTGCTGGCAAAGGGGGCAGGTTTCTCATGGGACAACACACATTCCACTCAACACAGGATAAAAGCAAGCACTGTGCAGAATAGTAATACCTTGGTAGAACTAACCTGGAAGAAATGGGTGACTAAAGGAGGTTTTACCTCCTCGAGTTCTGCCTCATGTTCAAAAGTATTCCATGGAAGTTTTGGTTATCAGAATTTTGAGAAATAATAGTATTTTTTAAATGCTTGAGTAAACAATGCAGGTCTTTAATGATATATCAAGACCATATTTAAACTGGTAGCAATAATATGGACCATAAAGTTATGTTTGTAACTAAGCTGCTTATTTTGGAGGCATCAGCTGTAATAGTGCTGCACCCTCTCTGCAAAGGACTGAAAAGTGGGCAGAAGGAACCCCAAAACCAAGTGGCTGAAGGAGATGATGCTTTCCATCACAAGATTTGGGTCAGGTGTTATGGATTTCCCATTCTTGCTTGCATATGGTCTAAAAAATGCCCTCACAAGCTGAAGCTCAGAATTTCACCTCCACAATCCACAACAGTTGGGAAGGACATTTCACAACTTCTGTTGTTTTGCCTCAATAAATGTTGCTAAATTAAATGTGACCAGTTAAGCAACAATTCAATTGTCTTTTCCATTACACTTCCTAACTTACAGCTCATGTCTCATGTAAAAGTCCCCTGTCTAAAAGAATTTACAAAAGCCCTGAAGCTCTAACTGTTGTCTATAATATTTACCTCTCCTAACAACTCAATTTCTCAGAAAAATTACAGTATTTTTCTGAATACAGTCCATATTTTAAAGAAAAAATTAAAGCTAACACCAGGTTTACCATTAGCTGTCCTCCACAGACACAGGACACTTCTCTGAATTTCTCTGTATTTTTATGCAGAGTGATTAATAATAAGAAAGAAGGGAAATGTGATGGGGATTAAGTGCTTTTAAAGTCTCTGTATATCTCCAAACTGCTGCAAAACGTTTGCTGCTGGACTGCTGAAGACACCTGCAGGTCAGCAAATAAGCTTGTCTTCACAAGAAGTTTGGAAACTGCTATTTCCATTTGGTTGGATACACATTCCCTCTTCCAAAGGTAGGTAGAGTCTATTTATTCTTCAAAGCATACCACAGATACGTTGCATAGGTTGGTATTTTAAAACTGCCCTTCAGAGATGATTTGAAGATTCTTCAGGGGTTTTTTTTGATGATGGAAACAAAAACAAACCCAAAATGAGGATCTTGCTACAGTGCAGGAAAACAGGCAATTTTTGGATGCAGCTGCTGGTTAACAAGCAAATGCAGAAGTGACTGTTTTATTTGGATTTTGGAGGAACAGTATACTATATGAGACTCTTACAGATATGTTTACAGCCGAAGAAATCCTTCAGTGTAGTGTAAGTTGTGATGTCTGCATGAGCCAGTTGATACTTAAAATTCTCTGAAATCAGTGTTTTTTCCTAAATGTAGTATTTTCCAACATTGTAGCCTATTATAACCCATTCTTGATGTAGTGTGATGCACAGAAACACAGCACCAAAACTTGGATGCTTTGAGGGACACCGAAGAGGCACACAAATTTAAAAAAAAAATTAAAAATCAACTATGTTAAGTGATTTAAAATCCAGCCATTGGATTGAGTGATATCACACCCTATTGACTTCCAAGCCTGAAAAGCATTGAGGAATCCATTCCAAAAATCAAGACCATTCAATTGATCTGTGACTTCTCTGTCCAGTCTTCTTGAGTGAGATTTTTTAAATTATTCTGAAAGTCAAAGGCATAGTTGTCCCCCGTGCTTTGAGCAAAGGGGTTGCTAAAGAACAGGTTTACATCCAAAGGTGCAGCTGTTTCTGAGTCCCAGGAGTCGGTGTCTGTGCTGCTGGAGTCCTCTGTGGTGGTGGGAGGGCAGCTGAGCTGCTCCAGCTGGTCAATGATGTCCGTGAACTGGAAGGCGGAGCTGGACTCGGAGCGCACGGAGCAGGCGGGGAAGTTGAGCATGGAGCTGGCAGAGGAGTGGTTGGCAGAGCCGTGGGTGTGCAGGGAGCAGCTCCCGTTCAGGGCCAGGTTGTTGAGGGAGCTGCTCTCGGAGCGGTTGTTGATGAGGGAGCTGGTTTCAGAGGGGCTCAGCAGGCTTTGCATTCTGCTGGCTTGGGCCTTCACCTCAAACAGCTCCGAGGTGTCCGATGGCCTCTCGTTGCCGTTGAAATCGCTGCTTTCTTCAAATTCAAACTCCTCTTCCATATTCATATCCACGGCCTCGGTTGAGTACCTGTCAGGGCTCGACTGAGCAGAGACTGAGCTTTGCTGGAGGGCATCTGCAGCTAAACCAGCTGGCTCTGACAGACACTTGGAAAACTCAGAACCCTTTAATTCTAACCCACTGTACACATAGGAAAATGCCTCAGAGCCCCCAGCAAAAAAGGACATTTCTGCCGGGTCATCGTCAATAAACTCCTCTGACAACTGCAACTGGGAATTTGCCAGTGTGAAAAGAGGGGCCCCACGGCTGCCATGCTGCTGCTCTTTTTCAGCAATGAATACACCTGTGGTAAAGTCATCCTCATCATTGTCATTTTTACAACCAGCAACCCTGCTCTCCTTACTACTTCTCACTACATCTACGTCTACACCGCAACCACTCTCAAGGACAGGACAAGACGGGTCACAGTTTCCTGCAACACTACCAAACCCAACACCTTGGAGCACGGGAGATCCAGGCTGCTGCATCAGCTTCCTCCCCACTTCCTCCACTGGTGCTGCAGTGGTTTTGTCTGGAATCCTTGTGTACGATGCTCGGGGCTCCAAGGAGGAAGGGCTGGGCTCAGCAAACATGGGCAGGATGGAAGCGGGACTGGCCAAGGAGTGAACCGAGTGGAAGGGGGCAGCTGTTGAGGCAGGAGACCCTGGAGTTCTCAAGCCCTCAGTGAATGGGGCACTCTAAAAGGGGACAGAAAAGCAGAAACACAACAGATAAAAAGGTTTTTGTAATACATAAAACAAATGTAACATCCAGTTACATCCATATGAAGAAGGAATATATGGTTCACAGGAGCTCACTTTACAGCAGACACTGAACCTGATCCAGCAGCCCATGAAAAAGGCAAGGTTTTTCCTTAATTCTGATAGCTGGATGGAAAGTTAAAAACATAGATTGTATAGCTGAACAAGCATCCACAAATAACAACAAAATGACAGTGAAAGAGCATTCAATGAAATGATTGTTTCTTGCTGTGTCCTGCAGAAGGCATCTTACAACAGCTTTAAGACTGCCAGAGAGCAGTCACAGAGTACCTAGAGATAACTAATCCTCTGAAATAACAACATACTAGAAAGTTCAACACTTCCTTCTCAGTTCAGTGGAACTTTGAGTAAAATATGACTCACTTCACACTCCACTGGCTACAACTATCAAATCAGTAACACCAATAAAAAGAACTGTACAGCAGACAAAGAGCAAACAGTGGCAGCAGTTCTGGTGACTTGACTCCTTCACTATCACCTCAGAGAGCTGTCTGTCCATGCCCCTGCCCACAACCACAGCTCAGAGAGTGCTGCAGAACTGACCTGCTTTGGCACATCTGCGTTCGAGGTGCGAGTGGACGCTCTGACCTTGCTGTGCCTCCTGTGGAACAGAGCAGCCTGTCAGCATCCCAGACATGCTTCAGCCTCATTCCTTCCCCCATCACTCATGGCCATGCCAATAGCCAACAGAAACATCTCAAGCTCTATTTTATCTGTGTTTTGTCAATACCTAGTTCAGGTTTTAAGAGGTCAAAAGAGTTGTAAATTAAATAATGCAAGATAAGAAATGTGCAAAAGTGGAATAAAGGAAGATCCAGATCATTCACAGAATCAGAGAATCATTAAGATTGAAAAAGGCCTCTAAGATCATCAAGTCCCATGGGTTAGTGCTGCTCCCCCAGCACTAACCCATGTCCCCAAGTGCTTTATCTCCACCTTTTCTGAACACCTCCAGGGATAGTGACTCCAACACTTCCCTGGGCAGCCTGTGCCAGTGCCTGATCAATTTTTCCCAGTATCTGACCTAAACTTCTCATGGCACCACTTGAAGCCATTTCCTCTTGTCTGTCACTTGTTACCTGGGAGAAGAGACTGACCCCACCTGGCTGGTGGGGATGTCTTGGTACCACTGAAGGAGACTTTAAGAACAACTTGGGACTGAATACTAACTGAATACTAAACAGCACATTTTAGTTTAACTCCATCCTTTTTCATTATTATAAACATCTACAGAAGAATGGCTCAGAACCAGAATGAGCTAATAATTGTACAAATTTTTGTAAACTCAGTCAACCATATAAAATTTTGTACATTAGACTCCAAAAAGTGATATCCTGCATTACACTTGAGATTCACTCTATGTCAATAATTAAGTAGAAAATCAAATTTTCAAACAGAAAAGGAGTTCAACTGGAGTCTGAGACATTAACAATACCTATTAATAGTAGATGGATGCAAACTTTTTAAAATTCCTATTAAGCCCCTATAATCTTTTGTATTAGGAGTAAGATTTCCCAGACACAGTTTGGATTTGGAGTAGGAGGAGTTTCCCACGTGTAGACTGGATAGCATTAGAGTCAAGTAAGGAAAAAACTGTTTTATAATGAAAGCACATGTTCCTAATTTATATATTTATGTTTAGAAACAATTGAGTATTTTAGGTCACAGTTTCAAACTTGCAGATCCCAAGTTCTGTTATGTGCTCTGCCACTGGCTGATTGCACAGCTACAGTGGCACAGACAGGTCCTCAGTAACATTATGGAATCTTCAGCACGTGCTGAAATTTCACACAGCTAGGCCACATTATCCATAGACATAAAAATGTGGAACCAAAACTTTTCAAAGCCTCTTATATCATCACAAAATAATAAATTTTTTACATTTTAGTTCAGCTACCTTAATGAATGAGAATGAGCCTGCCTCCAAGCAGCATTAAAACACTGGAATTTAGGCAAGAAGGGCACTGTGAAAGTCTCAGCTATGTTTTGCCTTACAAAGCCATTTCATCTTACCTTTCATATGGGGTTCTCTTCATCCCACTGTCCTTAATATAATCCACTAGTTGCTTCTGTGTTCGTCCACTGTGAACCCACAGAAGCACAAAGGTTACCAAACACAGGGGATGAGCATTACAGAGGAATGTCTTTAGAATACTTCTTCCTTCTGCTCTCATTTTCTAAGACACAATGAGTGTGCTGTGCTTCTCCCTACCTGTATCTGAAAGATGAGCCTCTGGTGAAGAACACTGCTTTAGCCTTTGGCTTTGGCTGGTCGAAGAGCCTAAAGAATGTGTGATACTCAACACAGATTTTCCAGAAGTTTTTACACTCATCCCTACTTCCCAAAAGAAACTCCAATGTATCTTGATATGGGCCCTGGGAAAAAAACATACAAGTTCAGTAGCACCTAAAATGACAGTAAGGAGAAAAGGAAGGCACAAATGTGTGTCACCAAAAAAGATGAACTCCAGCAAGATGCAGGATTTTGCTAAGTCACTTCTCATCTGCCTTAAAACAATGGGAGTGATTCTGAATGCAGATAAAATTATTTAATAGCTGTCCAAAATATTTGCTTACCTTGAAACTGTAAAAGTATTTTAAAAGCACTTGACTTTAGAAATATGCTCAATATAGCCCACCTTCAGAAAATTCGGAGGAATTTAAATATTTAAGTGAAATAGAAGCTATTTTAAAATACTATTCCTTTTTTAGGAGTTCTGATGCTTGTCTCCTGGAAATTCAGACAAAACCAGAAAATACTGCATATGTCAGAGTACAGTTATCACATGAAATTTCTGAGGGTCTCTTTGTGAGACACATTGCTACATCAGCAGACAGTGGGTCCTGTTTCAGGTATTCTTGATACATGAAATTATATTATGTCCAAAGTTGGTCTTTTTCCTCTATTTTAATATAAATTAAACACTGAATGCAATCTAGTCATCCAGCATGGAAGGAACAATTTTGATGACATCTGCAATGAAAAACAATCTACTGTAAATCATCTACGTATGCAAAATGACACTTGTGCTATGGAGATGTATAGAAAAGATGAAGCAAGAGTAATCACACCATCCTTAAATTTAAGCTATAACAATACAGTTTCAGTCACCTATTTCTACCTGAGGTGTATCAGATAATTTTTATTTGCATCAAGAAGGTGGATGCAACTTTTCCAAAGGAGAAGTACTGAGAAAGGCTGCACCAAATACTTGGGTCTGGTAATTTTTTTCTGTCTTACATTTATGCATGTGTAAGCTTGTGTCAAGGATAAGCTGAGATTGAAACACAAAACCTAAAGATCCTAAATTGTGGGGTGAGAAAGGAAAGATTGACACTTGAATGATGCAGCCAAACCTGCCCACTGAGGCTGTTTTATAAAATCACAAGCTCCAGAAATGTTCATAATAAAATGAAGCACAGGTATTTTTTTCAACACTGCCCAGTTTATACTACAGTAAAAGTTACACAGACCTCTGGGTGGAGCTTAATAAGGAATCTTTTCCTCTTGAAGCTCAGCTTACGGACCTTGGACCAGTTGAAGGTATTGATTTTTGTGTTGCCCTGAATCAAAATGAGAATGATCAAATGTTAGCAAAAGTTTCAGAAAAGCAGAGTAGCAAACAAAATTCTGTTGTGGGTATATAGGTGTGTATGTGGACACATCCAGCTGGATTTTTAGTTCTGGTGACAATATCCCCTGAAACAAGAGAGGCCACTGAGCAGTCTGAGAGGGACTGCAGGACTGATGCACCTCCAAAAGAAGCTGCCCCACAGTGAGCAAAGAACAGGTACCCAAACAGAAATATTTCAGTAAGTCAGCTGCCTCTGTGTTTTGGGGAGAGGAAAACCCTAGCATTGCATTCATAACAGGACTCTGAGCACTGAGTTGCTTCTTTAATACAACAAACACAGTAACATTATTTGGTCCAATTACTGCAATCAATCAGCATTCCTATACAATAAGAGCAACAATACCCAGCAAAAATCCCCTGGAATATTGAAATAAGAGAAACCAAACCAAAATTCCAGGATGACAGACCTGTCCCAGGGCTGTCCCAAAAATGAATTAATTGATGATTTTCTCTCATCACACACCTAACTTTAAACAAAGCCCCTCTACTTCACTGTCACTTGGCTTTGATGTTCTGCTCTCTGCACAAGAACAAGCTGCGCCAAACAGAATTTTGGGGGCTTAAATGACACTCCTTGACCATAGAACCCATTAAATTTCCAAGGCATCAGAGACACCTGATGTTCAAATGAGAGACTTACTCCAAGACATGCTAAAGGACAGAGTCTGCCATCCCTGCCATACCTGGAACACCAGCACACCCATGTGTGAGACTGCCAGGTTGATTTTGGTGCCCTCACGGTCAGAGGCAAGATGGAATCTGATGCCATACATCTCCAGTTTCCTGGCAATTTCAAGCACTTGAAAGTCAGATTCAGCAGGAGTTTGACCCCTATAATGAGGAAGAAAAAGAAAGTTTTAAGAACAATCTGATCTACAACACTGCCAACACATTTAAGTCTGAACTCTGGCACTAAATGAGAATTTTCTGTCTCATCTAGTTGGGTGGTTTCACTCCATGTCATGTGTCACATTGAAAGGTCTGTAATGACACAGCTGATGGCCAATGTCAAGTGCATCCCAAGACAGAAGCTGAGAGAGATATTAATCAGCTCAGAGCTTTTGCCAGTTGAGAAACCATAAAGTTGAACAAATCCAAATTCAATCCACAGTGCTCCTCCTTTTGCTTGCTTGTGTACACATTAGCATTAACTAAGATAAGAAGTGAGAGTTGGCAGAGTTGCACAGCCAGCAAAACAGAAACAATGCAAATATTGCAACAGAATGACCCTTTGCAGGTCAGGTTTTGGGACCACAAAATTATTACTCTATTACTACCAGGTGCCTTTGGCTGGATAATTCCCTCCCTGCCAAGGAATCCAGAGAAGAATCTTTAAAATAAAACTTCATCTGTTTTCAAAATTACTCTAAAAACAAGAGGAAGCTGTACATAGACAGGAGCAAGTGCTCTGTAAGGGTGCACAAGGTCCAACACAGAGACTGTTCATAACCTGGCACAGTTTCAGCCCTCACTGACTGCTCCCCAGGTTAGCTGACATCAAACCACTAAGATTTTGCTCTCCTACATGAAAACAGTCCTTTCTTTCCTCAATCCCCCTTGTTTTTTTTCCATGAGAGGGAGTGCATTAGATTGTAGTGCATTTTCAGTGGGTACTTGTACTGACAAGAGCATTTCCCTGTAAGTTCATGAGTCCTGACAAAGAGTTAAAGATCCTCCAAGAATGAGCAAATGGTGCTGTGGAAATGAAGGATTTCTTGGAGTCATAGAATCATAAAATCATTAGGGCTGAAAAAGACATTGAAGATGATCAAGTCCAGTTATTGCTACTGATCATGCCCCAGTTACAAAACAAAGACTTTTTCGCCCCCAAAGCAAAAAAGCCTTTATCACAAACATGAGCATGTCACCCAAGTAGGTCTCTGAACTACAAACACCCTGCAAGAAAATGCTACAACCCATTTTTAGGCACAACATGGTTCAGGAGAAGCAGGAGAAGCTTCTCCTGTGCTAACCCCAAGGAAACCCCACTGCAGAGCTGCTGATCTGGGGTCCCCAGCCTCAGTGGCCACTCCATAAGATGAAGCAAGATCAGAGGAGGTCACAGAAATGCTGCAAGGGCTGGAGCTCCTCTGCTCTTGAGACACGCTGGGAGAGCTGGGGGTGTTCCCTTGGAGAAGAGAAGGCTCTGGGGAGACTTCACTGTGGCCCTTCAGTTCTTAACAAGGGCTTTTAAAAACAGAGGGACTTTTTCTATGGACAAAAGGTAATAGGAGATGGGGAATGGTTTTAAACTAGAAGAGATGAGATTAAAATTACATTAGGAGAAATTCTTCCCTGTGAGGGTGGTGGGGCCCTGGCACAGGGTGCCCAGAGCAGCTGTGGCTGCCCCATCTCTGGCAGTGTCCAAGGCCAGCTTGGACAGGGCTTGGAGCAACCTGGGATGGTGGAAGCTGTCCCTGCCCATGGCAGCAGATCAGAATTTAAGTTGCCTTCCATCCCAAACCACTGTGGAATTGTGTGAAACACCAGCAGCACAGGACCTGCAGGGGGATTCAGAGCAGTGAGGCTGCAACAGTCACAGCTGGATAAACTGACCTCCTACATCACTACTGACAATGATTAGAAATAATAAATACCAAATTACTTCCATGTGCAAGTTCACTAGGATAAATGTAATGATACACAGAAGACACAGGTGCTCAAAAATTATTATTCTATTTACAAACAACCAGTGCTGAAACCAGATTAGATTTCTGCACACACAGACTAAGCAAATTTTACAAGCCTTTTTTTCCAAGAAGAAAGTGGCCTTCCTTTCATAAATCTGCAGTTCATTTTATTAAAACAGATGACAAACTATTTTTAGCATTACCTATTTTTGTGTACTATGCTGTGCCAACCACAACATCACTACTAAATAAATTCTCCTGGTCCCTTGACTGGCTTTTCTAGTCATACTCCTAAAAATACCTCCTTCTACCTACCTAGAGTCATGTGTTAGATCAAACAATTGTTTAGCTCCATATAGATTTTTTTTAATACAAATAGAGAATACTGAAGTGAATTATTACATTTGAATTAACAAAACTAGTGATGATGACAATGCACATTAACCCCAAGTAGGGACTGTATCTACAATTCAGAATTCAATTATGAAACTTATTTCATATGCTACAGTTTTAAAAATAGAAGTTGTTAGAAAAAGCATTGATTTTTTTTACACTTAGTAAAATTCTCTTTAGTGTAAAACACACACACACACAAAATGCCCTGAGAAAGTGAACCTGAATTCACACAGCAGCATTTCAGCAGTGTTCTGCTGTCTTGCTCATTCTGGAGGGAAAACAAAGAATCTAAAACACTACAGCAGGAAATCACAAATTTATTTTGCCAGCTGCAGAAGGCAGAGATTCAATGACATTCCTTACTTTACAAGCTCTCTCCATAATCCACCCTTATCCAAATGTCAGTATTATGTGACCATGTAACAGAAAGGGAAGAACCTAAGAGGCACAAAAACCTGATTTCAAATGGAAACAGAAATGCCAAACAACAGAGAGAGTAATTTCCACCATCGTTACTACTACATGGAGTAGTTATGTCTAAGAGCTCAGACTGGTACAGCAGATTTTTCTTCCCCTCACTGAGCTGAGTAACACTGGAGTGAGTGCTTTTAACATTGCCTTTAACTGTTGTTTCATTTCCACCACAGATTCCTCAACTACATCAAAAAACCTGGAGCACCATGGTTCCTATGTATTAAATATACCCAAGACAAAAGAGGTAGATCATAAATCCTGCTTTTGGCCAGGGCTCCCTGAGCTCCACTCTGAGCTCTGTGTGTAACTCCCACCCACGCTAATTCCTGCTATAATTCTTCTGAACACAGCGACATTAAGAATGAAAGCAGGGCTTTGTCTTTTAAAAAGGGTGCTGAGGTTGGGAAGGAGGGTTGGAGGGGAAGGAAGGCAAAAGAACAAAAAAATGGCAACTAGAAAACTGGAGCTCTACAGTACTAAAAGTTCTTCATGAACAGTCTGGTGTAACTGAGGAAGAATCACTGATTATTATTTCATGTACCATTAGATAAGATCTCAAGCACAGCACATCTCAGAAAACAAAATCAAAATAAGATACCAGGCAATTTTAAGAGTGTTCACTTGCACACAGGCTGCCTTGTAGCCAAGAGAGAAGGCTGAGCCTGGTGTGGAGGAGCTGGGAGCAGAGCCAGGCAGCTCTGATTGAACCACAGACAGGTACCAAGAGAGGCAGCTCCAGAAACTGCCCTCACATGCTGCCTGCAGGCTTAGCTGCACAGCCCAGCCCCAAAACAATCTGCTCTAATTTTGTTCAGCCATTAAGCAGATAAATCTACTTAATCTTCCCCAGGTCAATGGATGACACACTAATATCAGTATTTCCAGCAAAAACTGCTGTCAGTGCAATAGGTGTTGCTGTAGAGGTTCCTTACAAGCATCCAGCTAGACAAATGTTGGTTGTGATACAATATTCCCATGGCAAAGGACTCAAAATAAATGCTCTCAAGTGTTAAGTGATTTACAGAGCATTTAAACCCAGTGATTAACATAGAGCTTTAAAGATGAAGTGTCAAGTTAGAGTTTTTCTACTTTACAGGCAATTTAAAGAATTTAAATTCATGGACAACTAAGCTAACAAGTTGTGAAAGGACGTGAGGGATATCAGTAAATGTAAATATAAATCTATTAAATCTTTTTCTTCTTTCCTGATTTAACTATGCACAGACAAAGAAACCACAGACATGTGAACACAGGCCAAATGTGTCATGTTGAATCCTGCACTCACCTTGCAGCAAGTATTCTACTACTCACAGGAAGGCAGAAAACATTGTATTTTGGGTGTCTGGGTGTCAGGAATTAACTGCACCAGCACCAAAACACCATCTACAAAATATACATCTTTTATTTTTCATAAACTATAGAAGATGGTTTTTATTTATTTCCATTTTATAGAAATAAAATAGGTTAATTCAGGCTCTTGCTGAAGCAATAATTAATGTGCTACACCAAAAATATAACTCATCTTGCTTACCATTGCTACATTTGCAAAGTATAGAAACCATATTCCTATTCTTTATGAAAGTAAAAGTATTTCCAAATGTAAAAGAAAAATATTTTTAATAGAAAATAAGCATTCAATTGCCATCTTTCCAATTACAACATTCTCTATTTACAGAATGGATTGGATACACAGGTTCTGTTTTACTCAGGGTGATGATGTTCTCCCACTTCTAATAGCTACAGTGAAGCAATTAAAAAAAAAAGAAGGAAAAGAGGCAAAAAGAAAGAGCCACAGAAACAATCTGGAGGAGGTGAGCCATCCTGCCAGAAATGGGTTTCTCTTCCTGAGCACCTGGTTTGTACAAGAAATCTTCCAGGAGCAATGAGCAGTGGAAGAATCACAGAATCCCAGGATGGTTTTATTACATGAAAGCTTTTTTTGGGACCTTATTAAAGGCACACTGCAAAAATCACTTGAGAAAAACTACTGCCCAACAACTCCATCCTGCCCATGTAACTATTGCTACCAAACTTTCTTGCTCAGGGTAAATGGTGTTTAATTTACACACTCTTAAAGTCATCCTGCCATGCAGCTGCTCACCCTCCCCTAGGCAAGCCCAGCTGCTGCCCAGGGGTTCCCTTAGTGGTTCACATTAATCCTCACTTACACATGCTTCCTGTGGAAGTCCAGGATCTTTCCTTCAAGTTTCTCCTGATTTGGCAAATATTGGTTTGTTTTAAGGTGTTCTCGATCTTCTGATTCATCAAAATCTCCTATTTCAGCTACAACAGAAAACAAAACTATGTTAGAGGAAGAAGAAACAATGGAAGAGGAACAATGACAGAAAATACTTGGTAAGGAATTAGAGAGATGTTTAAGTGCTTCAAATTTGTGCATGATGTTTTGTATCCAGCTTCATTTTACCAAAATCACCTTTATCCCAGGCTGACTTCCTGGGGATTACAGCAGTATTTGAACATTGTCTGGGAAATTTAGACTTCTTAAGGGTGCAAGATGTGAAACTTTTAGAAGTTCAGACCTTTTTAGAAGGTCTGAACATTTCCTCCTTACAGATACCTTATAGCAAATACCATATTTCAATTTATTTTTTGCTATATATATATGCAAAATAGTAATTTTACTATATATATGTAATATAGTAAAAAAGTAGTATTTTTTACTATATATATGTAGTGTCCAGTAATGGACAAGGCTAGTTGGGAAGATGGCAAGTTACATCTGGAATTTTGGTCTCCCCTTCACATATCCATGTCTTTCAGATGCAATGCTGTGAATTTAGGAAGATTTACAGAAGAAAAAAGCATTATTGTAAAGTGCAGAACAGCTTCCACCTGATACAACCCAAAATAATCAGAAGTCTTTGGCTCAGAATACAAAAGCACAAGGCAGGCAGAACATGTGGCAAATGTACATAAAATTACAATTGAATAATAAATTTCTTGAAATAAATTTTAAGAATTTATTTTTTCTGATAAAAAAACATGAAGTTGCAACATTAATTCAAAACCAAAAGGTTTTAAAAGATAAAAGTACATATGTTGTCCTAAAAACTTCCCAAAAACTAAGCTGTAAAGCTCATTTCTGTGGAAGGATGCCAAAAATATAAGGAAATTCAAAAATTAGATAAATACCAGGGCAACCAAACAGATGCAGAGTCAGTCTGTGGTGCTGTGTGTGCAGTGATTATGGGATGGATGCAGCAAAGGAAGAGCTGCTCTGTGTCTGAGGGCATCTGCCATCAGCTATGGCAGAGAAAGGAGCACAGCAAATCCTATTTAAAATCTAGCCAGCACAAGAGGGAATGAGTAAAAAATACTGAATATTTTTGAAAATAATTTCTGTTGAAAATGAAGCTGTTCTTTCTCACATTTTCCAGAAAAGCAGAATCAGGCTAAGCAAGGCCTGATGCTGAGATTCTCTCATCAGCTCCACAGTGCTGGAAAACCACGAGCAGGTTTTAGTGGTGTCACTCACTGATGGCACACACACAAAGACAGATTTGCTCCTCCCATAAAATCACCAGAAGAAATACTATTATAACTGTATTATTATATTGCATTGCAGAGTTAGACAACCAATAACTACTCAGCAGTGCACATGTGAAGAAGAATCATTGAATCATTGATCAGCTTTTGCTTCCAGCCAGCCAAGAGCCACCAAGGCTGGGCTGCAGACCTGTGAACACTTCAGCTGCAGCAATTTGATGTCTGAACTAACTCAGGGTTTCCAACCTCCTCCTCTCAAAGGCCACATTTTAGGTTTTTAAGCATGTACAGACTGAGCCAGCAGCAGCATGGAGTACTTCCAAATAAATTGCTTCCCATTTCCATGTTCAGTCCCAGCAAGGAGGAAAGCTGCTGACAGCCCCACTACAGAACCTGTTCCAGCATGGTTCTCAGCTGCATTTCAGCCCAGTTCCTGTACAGCCATCTCTTCCCAGGACAGGGAAAGTGAGAACTGAAGCCAAGGGAGAACTTAGACAGGTGGGAACAGCTGTCTGGGAGATGTGGAGTGCTGGCAGCAGAGCTTGCAGAGCCAGGGAAACAGCAAGGCTGGTTTTGTAATACCCCTCTGAAGGCAGATTTACCTCATACATAAGCACCAGCTGTTCCTCCCCCTGATGACTGTCACCCTGATTTTTTAAGATTTTCTGAGCCTTCTGATGTTTACATTCTTGTAGTGAACTTTCTCACACACTTTCTGTAAACAACTCATTGTTTTGCATTCTTTTATGGAAGAAGAGAAATTTGATAGAATGTTGGATTGTCCAGTGTCATTGGAGAGGTGGCACTGTCACCCTCCAATCCACTGTCACTTTTGGAAAACTATAAATGTTAAAGTCAGAAAATAAACTTCCTTTTTTTCCTTCACCTTGAGAGCAGCAGTGTGTGCTTGTGTTCTTTCGTGTCCTATAGCGACAGATGACCCTCCCAGGGTTGAAAACCAACATTTTTACAGTGTGTGGGGAAGGAAATACTGTGAGACAGAGACTTCTCCTAGTCACCAAAAGCTTCTGGATGTGATTTAATGTGGGTTAGCAGTGGCACCATCAGCAGTGCAGCCCAGCTGGGATACTCACACTGCAGCAGGTGGGACACCAGCAGAGCAGCTGTGTTGTCACTGCAGGTCAGCCTCTCCTCTGCCAGGTCCCTCTTGATTTGCAAGGCAAACAGGTACCTGCAGGAGAGGCACAAGGGCTGGAGTTACATCCTGACACGAGAAAACACAGCAGAACCACTGAGCAGGAGCTTATAAAAGCAGCATCTCCTGATGCTTCCACTCTCCAAAGAATAACAACAGCCTGGCTACCAAGTAGTGTCAAATCAAACCAAAATATCCTGTGACTGTTCCAGTGCAATTTATCAGCACAGAAAGACTCACAGCAACAAGGAAGCAGGAGGAAAACCATGTTTTAAGCAGGTTTCATCTGTGCAGTAACAGCAGCTGTCATTTTTAGCTGAAAAGAAACTTAAAGAACATTTCAAGTGATCTTATCTATTAGAAAAAAATGTTGAAGAATATCACTGATTCCAGTATTTTGTTAGGAAAACTGATAAGCTTTTCTGTTAGCACTCAACTAATCTACTCAGCAGTTGTATTTTCCAGAACTATATTAGCAGCCTACAAAGACAGTAAGAAGTTCAATTTACTTTTCTTATACTGCTATATTAGTTCAACTAAAATATTTCCCATTCAGTTGTTAAAGAGCAATAATTTCTGTTTAACAGTTTTGTAAGCTGTTCCTTTTACTTGGAAGGAGATACAGTAAGGACTCCAGTAAACAGGCAACAACTCACTGCTATAAACCTTCAAACTGACAGACTGATTCTTTTTCTTTACTGAATTATACCCTAAGAGATGGTAATAAGATTTTTTTAAAAGAAGAATTTATTTTAAAATTTTATTCCTGATGTAAAATATATTAAAAGTTATACATTTTGAATAATAGGTTTTTTTTAAATTTTTAAGTAATGTATTAAAGGCTTCTCAAAAAGTATGCTCTGCTTTCTGTATGTCTGATGAGCTCTCAGTTTCTTCAGTACACTCATAATAAAGAATACAGTATCATTAACAGCATCATTAATTACCCAGATGCTCTAAGTGCAGACCATAAATACTCAATAAATAGGCAAAATACAGTTCCTGCTCTATAAAGCTGTATTCCTAATGAATTCCCTATATGAAGCAGCAGTTAATAGAAGAAAACCTGGTGCAAAGGAAATATTTAAATAGTTTTTCTCCTTACAAGAGACAATCACAACAGTTGTCATGCTGGTTTGTTCTTAAATATATCTGAAGGATAATAAGCAACCTCTGAGAGGAATTCCAATTAAAAGTAGTGAAACTGTGAAAAGCACAAAATGAGCTCTTTAAACACCAACATCTGGGTAATGTCCTTGTGAGAGGCAGACTTCAAACCAGGTCCCCAGGTGCCAGCAGGTGGACAGGGCTGCTTAACTGACCACAGATCCATCAGCAATCCCCAAAAATAACCCATGGTGAGGACAGTTTAAACTGTGAACAGTAAAGTGTGTTTGGAAGTTTAAATCACTTATTAAAACATGTACTGGTTATTTTATATTTATTTTTATAGACACTGTTTATAAACATTAGTATTTTCTGCATACTCTGACTCCCTTGGCACCAGGATGCTGGAAAGCCCTAACCTGTGCTGTTTTCTGTTTTGAAAAGGATTTTTTCTGATAACATTCAACTGCCAACACATGTCTGCTGAAACTCTAACATTCACTGTAAGTACTCTTTTACTCATCTTCCACCTCAGTTTTGCTTGGAAGCAGCTGTGCTGCCTTCCTACTCTATTAATTCAGTATACAAAGCATGTCCAATAGTTCTAAAAACACTTTACCTAGTATATTCCTCTTGCAGCTGACCAGGGTCAGGAGGGAAAAACTTTACAGCCAGACGAAGCATTGTAGTCTTTGGTCCTGGAAGAAAAGTTGGTCATTTCACAAAAACGCCCCCTGCTCTTCAGAAAAACTTGCATATTTTGTTTGCCAACAGGCAGAGAAACAACAGAGAGAAATTCTGGCCAGTTTCAAACCCCAGCTAATCACAGCAGGCTCTGGTGTTGATTGTTCATGTCCAGTGAGATAAAGCAGCTGTTTCCAGAGGAACTTGGATACCACTGACAAGGTGAATGCACAAAAACAGTTTCATGCACTGTGAAATCTGTAATACCCCAAAGCAGCTGCCTGGCTGCATCAAAGACCCTCAGAGGTGACCCAGGGAGAAGGTTCCAGAAGGGAGACACATCCCACAGGCTCCCAACAGCCACCTCACCATCAGGACTGATGCAGATAAAAGGGTGTTTGCAGCCTGCTCCCAGCATGCCTGGTAATACACATTTCCTCCCATTTCCAGAAAATTAATTTCATTTTCAAAATTATAGAGAACCCTTGGTCACTATTGGGAACAGTCCATAATGCTGTAAATTTTCAGTTCCAGCACCACAACTCAGCCTGTGGAGCCACAATCCCAGTTTCACCCGGATTTCTGAAGGAATTACTACAGAGTACAACAATTTCTCACCATGCCAGGACTGGGCACCACCATTTTCCTATTGTTTTTCCTGCCTGAAAGCAAATGAGGCCAAGTATTCCAGAGGCAGGCAAAGCACTGGGCAGGCTGTGCTTCCAGGAGCCTGCTGAGCATCCACCTGATGTGCACAGGCACCCCTGGGCCAGGGCCAGGCAGTGTCCCCAGGGACTCCCTGTGCTGCTGCTGTTTCAAAGTAAACTCAGCCAAATTAAAAATAAATCTAACTTGTTGGAGCACAAGCAGCCTGCTTTTGAATTTATTTTAAGCACCAGGATCTCTCAAAGCTTAACAAAGTCCAGTTTAACCCCATCAGCCCCAAAATACACTGATTTTTTTCTGTCTGGAATATCTGATTCCCACAGGCCAAACATTCCTTCACCCATCCTCTTGTTTGCTAATGAGAGAATATCAAACTTTGCTTTTTGACAAGTAGCTGGGAGAGCTCACAGACTATCACAGCTGTGACAAGAGCAGCTCCCAGCCTCCAATTCCAGAATTACCAAAGCTTTGGTCAACAACAACAACAAAAACCCACAAAAAACCCCTAAAATCCACATCCTAATTACAGTGTAGTATCTAGAAATGAAAGGAGGCTGGAAATAACACCCTATAATGATACAGAAAGCCCACATTTGGCAGAGACTAAAGATTCTACAGTTCTAGACATAGACCAAGTGAGGGAAATAAATAGTTTTAATGATTCCAGTTAAAAGAGCAAAACTTTACATCAAATTTCTGAAAATACTGTGAGCCTCTGGAAGACCTTCACAAGGTTAAGAACAGTCCTGCACATTCCTGATGCCAATCAAGTGGAAGTATTAATGTGGGAGCAATTTTGGAAGTGTTTCAAGCATCAATTACATCAAATGATAATAAATATAAAAAAGTTAAAAACATAATACTGCATATTAGCTTCTGTAGCACAACCCTCCTCTTTTTGTTTAGCCACCCTTGCCTTTCCTTTATGAATCAGTTCCTCTCAAATCAGGAAAAGAAACACTTGCCCAGCCTTAACCAATATTCAGAATTTATTTTAAGAAGCCAAATCTGAGCAAAAGAAAGAAACAAAAAGGATGTGAGGAAAAATTACCCAGGCAGGAATGGTGAATACAACTGTGTATTATATAAAATAGCAGCACCACAGAGAAGGTACCCAAATGTCAACCTGATACTGTGTGTCTGGCAGGAGGCTGAAAATTTGGATCCAAACTCCTTCCCACATGGAGTGATTCACTAGAAAAACTGACTGCATTCATTTGAAATTAATTTAAAAACTCCAAACCTCATCACACAAGACAAAGTTCAATGGGTGTGACAAAGCCAAAACTACCTGGGAGTAAACCAAGAACTTGTGTTTTTAGAGAAGTGTCTATGTGCAGGTACACAGCAATCACCAGCAACATCAACCACAACCTTGAGCAAGATCACCTTAAAGCCCATAGCGTCTGTGTTCCCCTGCAGCTGGACTAAATGTTAGAAGTTTAACTGCAAAATCATTACATTCTACAGAAAAAGGGAAAAAAAATCCAAGCAAACAAAACCCCCAGTATATAGAAAATAGGACATTTCAGTCAATTTAAAATTGATTTCAGAACATGAACATTTGCCAGACAACTGACTGGTATCTCTTACAGAATAATATTAACAAAAAAATTAAATCAATAAAAATTAAATAAATCTTTCTGTTTCACTGGCAACACAACATGGGTGGCAGACTGTAAAGTAGCCATAAATCTCAGTACATCCCCATGATTTTAGACCATTTTAGAACAGTATTTGTATCATCAGGGAACACTGTCTGTGGTCTAAGGTCAAGTTTCCACAATTTATATAGCAGAGGATACAGAAGGAGTAACCAAGCAGCACTGCAGACCTGTGATCCATCAGATCTTGTGACTGGGACAGAATTCCTTCTAGCCACAAGCATGTAAAGAGACAGCACTCCCAACATCTTTTTGGCAGGGAAAATAGAGTGAAAATATTCTGTACTCTCCCAAGGGAGCCCTATTTTATAGATTATTTGGTTCTTCTGCTTAAAAAATAGTGTTGACAAAAGTCAAAAATAATGACCTTAAAGTTAGAAAATGAGCTAGAATTGATGATTTCATATTTTCTGGCAATCAATTTTAGACAGAAGAGTAGCTAAAAGCTACTTCCCAGTACTCATTTTCAACATATTTCAATCAAGATTTGCAAAGGAGTAGGAATCCACCACACCCTCCTGATCTTGTTCCTCCACAAAGCCTCTACAATCAGAACCACAAAACAAACAAATTGCTTAACTGTGTTCTACAGAGAAAAAAACAAAAAGCTGGATCTAATCTTTCAACATCTGAAGAACCAACCAGCAACCTGCATTCTTCAGCTGTTTTGGGCCTTTAAATTGCCTGTCACATTCACACTTTTGAGGTGGTATAAAGACCATATTTCAGGGCCAAGGCAGAGGCTCTGACACTGCAGCCACCACCCAGGTGGGACATCCCCACGTCTGCTCCTCCAGGGCAGCTGCTCCTGAGCATGTGGAAAGAGCTGCCATGGGAATCAGCCAAAATGTTCCTTTTTCTTCCCACGGTATGACAACACAACTTCCAAAAGCTAACACAGCAAGTGTTATATTTCACTTCAGTACAGCAGCAGCTGAGCCAAGCTATCCAGATATTTATCAGAGAAAGAACCCTACCCGCAGGAAGTTTCCATTCCACCCACCACACTGTGCCTATTAAAATGTCAGGTTAGCATGCCCCAGCAGGAACCACTCTCACCCCTGCCATGTGTGTTTTACAGGGAAGCATAACCAGTAAATCAAGTAATAATTGTGAAAGCAACCCACATAAAGAAGATGCAAATTAAGGAAAACTTCCTTTTTTAAAACTACTTACTCCGTACTTGTTTAATAACAGGTTTCATAGGTTCCAGCCAAATCTGAAATTGAAGAGAAAAAAAATACAAACTTACATTCTTATTTAACAGAATATGAAAACATCAAAAGGAAATTCAAATTAAGCAGTAATTTATGAGTAGCATTTCTTCCTCAATGCAGTAATTCCTTTGCTTTACAAAAAGTGTACTTATCTGTTTGAATTGACATTTCTCATGCATCAATACAAAAGCCACTGATCTGTGCTTAAAGCTCATCTGGACAGAAGAGCCAGGTCAGCAAAAGCAGAGCCCCAGTGCCAAGAGGGCAGGAGTCATGCCAAAACCCACAGTCTGACAGGAGCCAGGCTGCAGAATTACAGAAAATCTGCAGAACATGAAAAGCTCCAATGGTTTTTTTCCCTTCTGTGCTATTTCTGTCACTCTTCCCTACCTACTTAAAGCTTTTTACTCAATATTAACTTCCCACCATGTTTTCCCTTTTGACAAGCATGTTTTACAAGAATCACTTTTGTTCTAGTAAAAGGAGAATCCAAAAAAGCAATGCAAAATATTCTGCAAGCTCAACCTTTTATTTTCCCCACTCTTCCAAAGAAAAAATTGTTACAAGACAAATATGTTTGGTCCTTACTAGTTACTGCTCTGTTTGTGAGACAGCTGAGGATTTTAAGAACATTATTAGCTGCATGAACAGTTTGCACACCATGCACAAGCAACAGAAACTAAACAAGCTTTAGTGTATTTCCTCAGCTCAAGAGCAGCATGGATAATGCCTTTAGCACTCCCTATATTCTCAATCACATTCTCTGCATGTGAGACCTAAAACTAAAAAAAAAGTAATTAAAAAAAAAGTTGAAAAAACCAAAACAAATCAAAATGAAAGGAAAGTTTGGGGAACATTTTCTAGTTTAGAAGTCACACTGTCCTCTTTGCAAGGTTCAGGATAAGTGACTAGGAGGCTTAAAGGTGTCAGCATTGATCTAAATCAATGATTTAAAAAGCTTGCAGGCCTTTGTGCCTGCTGAGGTTTTTGTTGATTAGAAAGAGGTTTGTAATGGGTCTTCAGGAAAATTAATTGAAGACTGAATTAACTGAAGATAAATATGAACACTACCAAAATTACACACCACAATTTGATTTGGTAAGTGCTCTGCAGAGTACACTTTGAGTTCATGTTTCTCCTTTCAGAGGAAAGGAGGATTTTATTTCTGTCCCTGCAAGTGGGAACATCAGCAGCTATTTAACTTTATACAATTTCTGAGACTTAACAAGAAGCAGGATCTGATTCCTCCCTTCTTCCTCAATAGCTCTTGTCATTCTGGTGAGTAGAACAGATTTACAAGAATCCAAGAGATAATCCCACAGGAGACTACAGGAAACTGCAGTAGACTGAGAAATTTTTGTCACTCAAGGAACTGCATTCACCCAACCTTTTTATTATACCAGATTTGTCAGGGAACTGAACTCACCCAATATGACTGGATATTCTGGAACTCAATTCCAAAGTAGTCTGATTCAATCAAATTCAGATGCTTGTAAACTTCTGTCAATAATGTCTGGCCGTAACATTTTGACTAAGGAAATAATAAAAAAAAAAGCTACAGTGAGATTAATAAGAAAAAACAAGAATAAGTTTACAGCAAAACCAAATGGCAGCTTTATAAACTGGAGAAAAACATCACAAAGTATAGGAATGTGCCTTTTGTTGATGGAGTGACAAAACTATCCTTTGTCCCCTCAAAAAGGAAAGAAGCCCAGAGGTTTCTCTCCTCGATTAGGTGAAAAAGCTGCCTCATAAGACTTTGAGGACTTCACCTCAAACTTAAGGAAAGCCAATTGGACAGAAGCCAAAAAGGCCTGCCTAAACAATTTACCAGAAAAAGAAGTTAACAAAGAAACTAATCACTTTTGTAAGGTGTTTTACCAGGGGCAGGAGGACCTCCTGCACCTGGCTCGATTTTTCTCTGTTTGTTATTTTACCTTTTATTAAACCTTTTTGTTTCCAACACTGCAACAGAAGCCATCCTGCTGATTTCATGTCTCCAAAGGTAGCTGAGCTATCTTGGGTGAGTACTAGACCTCCAAGCGATAAGGAGACCTGGCTCGAAGACGCTACTATTACTACAAAGATCATTCATGGCGTTCTTGTCACTGTAACACACAAATAGCCGATATACAAGACTCCATACAAAAATCCTTCACAGAAGCAGAGGAACTGAAGTTGACAGGGGCCACTGGAGGTCACCTACCCCCAGCCTCCTGCTGCCAGCAGGGTCAGCAGAGAGCTGAGGACAGCAGCTGCGGGCTATTTGCAGCTCCCTCAAGAAACCCACACGTTTGTTTGTGTAGCTGAGTGCTGTGGCCTGGAGCAGGAGCTGCCAAAGCCCTGCTCCACACAGACCCTCACTCACTCCTTCCCACGGCAGGGACCCCAGGGCCACCCCCAGGCTAGAAATGCCTGCGGACAGCGGGAACCCAACCAAACCTCCTCTCACACCGCGCTGCCTGGGCAATCCCGTCAATGAATCTCTCCCTCAAGAAACTCCCTCACTCACAAACCCTTTCTGAGAGCCAAGTTAGGGGCAAAGCCACAAACATCAGCAGAAATCAGCTACAGGAGAGAGCAGGATAATGGCACAGCACACCCAAAGCAGTGACACTTGGGGCTGCTGGCTCAGTCACCCCGTCTGCTCTCAGCACCTCTCACTGCAGCAGGCACCAGGAGAAAAGCAGCATCTGTGAGCCCACACATCAGCCCATCTGCATCACTCTGCAAAGAATCCAAAGGGCTGTCACAGCCCATCTCAGCAACACACAAAACCTAGCGTGGCCACCAAGCTCCACCTTGGGCCACAAAGCAGTGGCCCAGCTGTGGGGACAGGGTGTGGCACCATTCTGGATGGATGACTGGGTTACCCAGCAGAATGCACTGACAGCCTTGATGCCACTGTGGGTTTGCTCATTTGGAAAAGCCCAGTGATGGAAGACTCTATGACTTTCCCATCAAAGCAGGCACAGAGTTCTGTAATGACTCTACACACCCAGAATAGTACCTGCTTTAAAAGTATTAGGCATTATAATGAATTATCACAGAGTCACAGGATGATTTGGGGAGGAAGGGACCTTTAAACTCATCCAGTTCCACCCCTGCCATGGGCAGGGACACCTTCCACTGTCCCAAGGTGCTCCAAGCCCTGTCCAGCCTGGCCTTGGACACTGCCAGGGATCCAGGGCCTTCTCTGGGCCACATGTGCCAGGACTTCACTACTCTCACATCAGGAAAGAATTTCACAGGGAAGAATTTCTTCTCAACATTTCATCTAAATCTACCCTTCTTCATTTCAAAGCCAAATTAGTGATAGAATTAGAATAATTTAATACAATGCAAATTAAAATATCTGAAAGCAAGAATGTGTTATTTTAGGTTTAAAAGATAAAAAACAAGGGGTGACATTGGGAAAACAGTTTCACATGATTGAGGTGCATAAAAAATTCAAAAGTAATCACCTCTTACAGGAAAAAGATATAAACTGTCAAAGTTTTTAGAGCAGTGCAAATGCCTCTATGACTCTTTAAAAACCCCTAAAATTTCATAGAGAAAAAGTCTGAAAGCCTGCAGTGCTGCAAATCTGAAATAGCTTTGGCATCTGCAGTGGTGTAAGCAAAGCTCATTGAATCCAGCCTCAGAGAAAAACAGAGAAGCAGGACACAAGGTGGGTCTGTAGCTCTCACTCAGGCTTTCAGCAGCCATGGTACCTGTAAGAGCAACCACAGCTTCACTCAGGTGAATTCATCTGGTGCAAACACAAATCATTCAAAAAGTTGCTTGGTATCACACTGGCTCAGGCCACTGATGCTGAAACCCCTAAATAAAACTGCAAGTCAGGAGAAATGATGCAATTCTCAGTGACTGCAGATGGGACAGAGATGCCAGGCTGAGTGCTGACACGGTACATGAATTTGAGTACTCATATCTTTTTCTGAACGGGTTCTGTGATGTCTAAAAAGGCATTTTCTTGGTAAGAATACAGCTGCACTGTTTTAGCCAAAATCTGTGCTTCCAGAGGACTCTGTGGGTATGGGCTTTGGTTTTTAAATGGTGACAATGAAATAAGGAATGATACAGGTAATGGCAAGCCACATCTCCAGTAAATTACATTATTTCTCTGCTGTCTCCTGAACATTTCCCATGCAGGTTACAGACTCTGCAACAAGAGACATTTATGCCTGGAGAAGTGAATTTTGGAAATCAAGGGGGTTTTTTAAATTTTTTAACTGAAACACATTTCTTGCTATTCACAGAATGAGCAGGTTGGAAGAGACCTTAAAGACCATGGAGTCCAAGCCAGCCCCAACAGCTCAACTAAACCCTGGCACCCAGTGCCACATCCAGGCTTTGTTAAACACACCCAGGGATGGGGACTCCACCTCCTCCCTGGGCAGCCATTCCAGAACTTTATCACCCTTTCTGTAAAAAACTCTTTCCTAACATCCAACCTGAATTTCCCTTGGCACAGCTTGAGGCTGTGTGCTCTGGTTGTGTCAGTGCTGCCTGGAGAAAGGCAACACTGACAAACAACCCCAGCCTGAGCACAGGCACCTTTCAGGGAGTTGTAGAGAGTGATGGGGTCACCTCTGAGTCTCCTTTTCTACAGGCTGAGCACCCTCAGCTCCCTCAGTTGTTCCTCAAGTTCCCTCAGTCACTCCTCCATGTACTATGCTATGGACTTGTGCATAAATCCTAAAATAGGAACAGAAGAAAATATCCTCAAATATAGCAGGACCCTTGTTTTTTAAGGTCCATACCCACACATCTGTAATTGTGCACCTCCTTTTCCCAGGCCCCACAGAAGGGAACACTTTTCAGGCAGCAATGTCTGTGGGGAGGCAGCAATACCCTGAGCAACCTCATGTGCAGAAAATGGGACGTGCACCTTGCCTTTGCATGGTACAAACCTTCAGAAGCCTCTGAACAGGACATGTCCTGTGCCCCAGGTCTCTGATTTCTCAGTCATTAAACAAAACCCAGTTCTGGTTCCAACATCACCTTTTGTTAGAGCTGACACAGTTGGATTAACTCCTGAAAGATGCCTGCTGACAATCAGACAAGTTTTACAGCCAAACTGTGCTGCACTGATCAAGGGATCTGTGTGCAGGGCTACTTCCATCCAGGCATTAAAATGATCCCAACTGGATTTTAATACACAGCTTTCTTCCTGTCCCACTCAGCCACAGCTCCTGGCTCCATCCAGGTCTGTGCCTGAAGACAATCCAGCTGCCTTCACCTCTCCCAAAAAAGAGGCTTTATGGCACAGATCCCTGGCACTTCTCCCCTTCCACTGTGTCAAGTCCACACTCCTTCAAGATAAACTGGAGATGAAGAAATTTAGATGGTTGGAGCTGGAAGCACTTGACAACCAATTAAATTATAAAGGTGCCATCCAAATGTTAAAAGTGTAAAATAATTTTGCTTGGGTTACCAACCGTAATTTTGGGTGTCATTTTCAATGAAAAGCTAAGAAAAACCTCAGTTTAAGCTCAGTATTGTTTTGCATCTTTCAAAGGATAAATGTCACATTTTGAAAGAACAGTATTAATTTTATTTTAGAATAAAAATGGAGTTCAAAAGCTTGAGCCAGAACAGTCTTTTATTATTTTGATTCAAATTCTTTGGGAAAACTCCTCCTAGAAGTATTTGATTCCTCAAGTTGTTTATTGCATTTATAGCCATGCTTTCCAAAGAGCTGAACATTTTGAAGTAGACAGAAATGAAAGTAACATAGTGGGCAGCTCCATGTCATTGTTTAATTTGCATAAAAGCAGCACAAAGCAAAATATTTGACGTAATTTCTTAATTACTGTAATTTTGACAGCAAGGCAAGTAGCTGCATGAATGCATTTCATAAAGGTCCTGCTTTCAATACAAATTCACAACACGGCATACTTTCCATTCCAAACCTCTCAATTACTCTTTATTTTCTGCCAAGACAATGACTACTGATATTGCTGAATTATTTCACATTAAAAAAAGAAGAAAAAATTGGGCAAAAAAACCTAAATAGGCAGCTAACAACAGCTTTCCTTGGTGACCCTGCTCTAACTGTACTGTGGATAGTTTTAATGAGTCACCATTAAAAGACCGATAAGTAGAATAGATTTATTTCAAATTGATTTTGATAGTGAAATCAAACTTTAAAAGTTCCCTCAGAGCTGCACAGTGCCAGGAGGTGCCCTGGCAGCCAGTCATGGCACAGAGAGCCCTGTGTGGCAAGAGGAACCCCAAACCAAACCCCAAAACCCTCCCAGTGCCAAGACAGCATCAAACAGGAGCAGCCATTCCCAGCTGAAGGTTCTTGCCTCAAGGAGATATCTTTATTTTTTACTTTATAAGAATAAACATATTTAATGTTAGGAGTGCTTAGGACAGAGGTATAAAATATAAATATTTTTTTAAAGTAGTAACAGCAGTTATTTTTGTTTTATAGAACAATATAATCACAGGATGGTTTGGGTAGGAAGGGACCTTAAAGCCCATCTCATTCCACCCTTGCCATGGGCAGGGACACCTCCCACTGTCCCAGTTTGCTCCAAGCCCTGTCCAGCCTGGCCTTGGACACTGCCAGGGATCCAGAGACAGCCACAGCTGCTCTGGACACCCTGTGCCAGGGCCTCAGCACCCTCACAGGGAAGAATTCCTTCTCAACATTTCATCTAAATCTCCCTTCTTCATTTTAAAACCAAATTAGTGATAGAATTAGAATAATTCAATACAATGCAAATTAAAATATCTGAGAGCAGGAATGTTCTATTTTCCACTCTCCCAGGCTGCTCCAAGCCCTGTCCCCATCCTGGCCTTGGACACTTCCAGGGATCCAGGGGCAGCCACAGCTTCTCTGGGCAGTTGTGCCAGGGCCTCAGCACCCTCCCAGGGAACAATTCCTTCCCAATATCCCATCCATCCCTGCCCTCTGGCAGTGGGAGCCATTCCCTGTGTCCTGTCACTCCAGGCTTTGTCCCCAGTCCCTCTCCAGCTCTCCTGGAGCCCCTTTAGGCACTGGAAAGGGCCCTGAGGTCTCCCTGGAGCCTTCTCCTCTCCAGGTGAGCACCCCCAGCTGTGCCAGCCTGGCTGCAGAGCAGAGGGGCTCCAGCACTTGGAGCATCTCTGTGGCCTCCTCCAGACTGGCTCCATGTCCTCCTGATGGGGTCTCACCAGAGCAGAGCAGAGCAGAGGGGGACAATCAAGCCAAGTGTAATTTGCTATTTTCTCAAATATCACTGCTACATGGCAGATTCCCCCTCTGCCATGAAGTCTGAGCTTAGGAAGAGAGAAAACAAACTCATAGCCTAGGATTTTCAGTAGACCATAGCTCAATATCATAGCTCCAAATCAGGCTTCCTCTCCACCTCCCAAACTTGTCTTCCAGACATCTTAACTTTCTGTTTCCACATATTTTAATTTAAAAACCAAAAACCCCCATATTTTCATAAGGACTAGTACTCTCATCTTCCAAAACTGGCAAGCTGTCCTTGTTCCAACTTTCCAAAAAAGAAATCCACTTTTGGCAGCAGATAAGCTGGAAGGGAAAATCAGTCCAAAAGTCAAGAGTTTGGGAAAAAAAAAGTGTTATAAAGCTGAGGTATAGAATGGAAAGTCTTGTGCAACCAGAGCCACTGGACCCTAGCACCAGCAAACACCTTGGATTTTTGTGTCACAGAAATCAGAAATCAGCATCTGTCAGGACACCAATTCCTCTGGTGTAACAGTGGATGTGCATGAGAGGCACAAGTTCAGGCTTGACATCATCACTCACAAGCAGCCAACACAGAGCACCCTGTGAATGGCCAAGGCAAACTAAACTGATTGAAATAAAGGCCAATTCAACATGGATTTTTATTGTTTTTTCTTCTTTGGGGCATTTTAAAAGTTTTCCTAATGAAAAAGTGATTTTTCACTTTATGGCAAATTAAAAAAAAAAAATAGACAATTTGCAACTAAACATAGATTTGTTATTTCCTTTCTTAATCAGAAATATGCAAACATTTTGGTGAGTTTATAGCTCTGTTTATCTCCAACTCTTCTGTAATCTGTTAGATCTCTGTCCAAATGAAGCGTGAGACAGAAAAACCACCCTCAAAACTCCCTGCTAATAATCACCATTAATGCCACATGTAAACAAAACTGCATTTCTGAATACAGGATGGACATCAGAATCTTTAGTAGAAAGAAGGAAATAATCTCATGTGGCAAGGAGTACCAGCCATCAATTTGTGCTTCCATGGCTGAAACAAGATGACCTTACAGCTCCATGTCTCATATTCAATCTGCAGACTGGAAAAGCAAGAAACAACTGCCTTCCTTTTCAGTACTTTATAAGTTTTCTCAATTCTGATTGGAACTAGTGACTCCAATGAAAATACTCCCTGATTCCCCACAAAAACAAGCACCAGGTAACAAGTCTGTCAAACACTGTTTTCATCTGCTGAGCCAAATTGCTTAAATACCATTTTATTTTCATCATCTGAACATTTAACAATAACTTTAAGCTTCAAGTCTTTCAATTTTTCTTTTAACTCTTTGTGAAGAAAAGGGTATTTTAAATACACTTATTTTATCCACCCTTCTATACTGACAGGTCCCAGCTGCAGGTTACTTTACTAAGACTACATCAAGAATATTCTGGAGGGCTTTTAACAGCTTACAGAGCACAGGATGCAGCTTCATTATCACAAAATGAGACAGAGTGCACTTTCATCTTGAAAGTTCTTCTTTATAAAAGATTATGTTACAGAAAAAGATATTATGTTACAGAAAGAAGAATTATTGTGTTACAGTATTTCTACACAACACTGAAGTATCATTTACTCAAGTATGGAAGCTGAAAAACCAAATAAAAATCTTGGAGCTATTTTAAGTTCCATTATTACACTCCATACTGGGCATTTTTTTGTTTAGGAAAAAAAATAAAATTCTAAGACTCTCTCCCAATTTTTTTTTTCTCCTAGGATGTCAGTGGTTGGTTTTGATGTGGTTTTGTCAGGGTTTTTAAAAGCAGAATCCACAGCCAGACAAATTATTCTAGAAATGGAAGCCTCTGGCTCATTTAATTAAGGCTAGCTTTAAAATTATGATCATTTAAAGGGTAATTTAAGGCAATGTCAAAGCACTGAACCAGCTCTACCCAACAAACAAGCTTTTCCAGAGTGGTTAGACTTGCTGGATGCCTGAAAGTAGGAAAACAACAACTGGTTGACATGGGAAGACATTCCCAAAAGGGAGGGAATTACATGAATGAGACTGGGAAATGTATACTTAGGTAGAGAGCACATAGAGAAAATGGCCCTGAGTTTTAGAAATGGTGCTGTGCTGAAATACCTGGAGTACTTGGAATAAAACTGCTGTAGACTACTTAGGGAAGAAGAAAGTCACATTAATTAACACCAGGGGCCACATCCTTGGACAGAGCTTCACAGATACTGCTGGATGATTTGGCACCAGAGCTCCTGCTTGTTAAAATTAAACATCCAGGTGACAGCAGTGACAGTACCACAGAGAGGAGCAGCTTTGGGGTAGCTGATCCCAAATGCAGGCTCATACCAGAAAGTCTGAGCACCTCCTTTGTTCACACAAGCTCACAAAGAGAAGGAATGAGAAGTCAAGGGATTGATCTCAATTTTCCCCCCTTGAGCTTTGTTCTTTGCACAAACCCTGAACTTTCCTACAGCCATTCCCTCAGGCCTGGCCACCCCACACACTCAGAGTGCTGCTGCTCCTGGGACCTTGCATCATTTTAAACAAAGAAAATACTCTGTTTTCCTCTGTTCATAAAAACAAACAAACAAACAAAGAAAGAAAACACCACCTCACTAAAATTGCAAGTCTTTCTCCATTAATTATGCTTTTGCCTCAAAACCATCATCCATGCCCACATTCACCAGATTTGATCTGGCCTTTCATACAGTTACAGAATAGTTCAGGTTGGAAGGGACCTTAAAGCCCATCTCATTCCAACTCCTGCCATGGGCAGGGTCACCCTCCACCGTCCCAGGCTGCTCCAAGCCCTGTCCAGCCGGGCCTTGGACACTGCCAGGGATGCAGGGGCAGCCACAGCTGCTCTGGGCACCCTGTGCCAGGGCCTCAGCACCCTCACAGGGAACAATTCCTTCCCAATATCCCCTCTTACCCTGCCCTCTGCAGTGGGAAGCCATTCCCTGTGTCCTGCCACTCCAGAACCTTTTCCCAAGCCCCTCTCCAGCTCTCCTGGAGCCCCTACAGGTGCTCAAAGACCTCAGAAAGGTCTCCACAGAGATTTTCCTTCTCCAGGCTGCACAATCCCAATTCTCCCAGCCTTCTCTCCTAGGAGAGGTGTTCCAGCACCCAGGGACTGTACTTCCCCTGCAAGGCTAATCCAGGCTGACACTTCTTTGAGGAAATCTGCCCAAAGGAAATCATTTAAACATCTAGAAGACAGCTATGACAGACTCTTTGGACAAAAGGCAAATACAAATTGGGTATTTTTATAGAAAAGGCCAAAACTCCCTTTTGTTTTGTGCAAAACTGAAATGGTACCAGCTGTCCTAACATCACTCCCCACTGTACTTTGAGCAGAGGTGGTGATGGGTTAATAAATACCTACAAGCCAGATTAGATAAGGCCAAGCTTTTCTAACTTCCCCTTTGCCAGCAGGGGTTTCCTACAGCACTGCCTTCGGGCTGCCTGCCTGACAAGTGGGCTGAGGGCACAGCAACACTTTTCCTTCATGATTTCGGTTGAAGACGTGTCAGACAGCTCTAATAGAGTCTCTACAAAGCTTTGGGGTTTTTTCCCTTCTCTAATTCTTGTTTTTATTAATGAAAGACTGCTCAGTCAGAGAGAGGGGCCCACCCCCCTCCCATATCCAACACTCCAGCCTTGAACAGTAAATCTCTCATGCCAGGCATTGCCACCATAGCACAGCTTTTTAAATATTCTACATATATGGCCTCTCTTTTACCCAAGCAGGCAGCACTGCCCTTTCCAAACAGGAATTTGGTTGCAAGGAGAAAGGGCTGACACACAGGTGTGTTTAGCTAAATGCACATCCCCAAGTCTGTGTGCTCTGAACCTTTAGGGTACCATGACACACAATCCTTGCTCAGCTCCAAATCCCTTTTTCCAGTAATCACAAACTTAAAATTTCTCTGATGTGCCTCTCAGCACAGTGAACTTCTGTAGCTGTGTTTAGCTGCCTGTGGGCTGATTCTTGGTTTGCTCTTGGGTTTTCTTCCCTTTCAGGCTCCCTATATTTTACAGAATTACCCATCTGTGGGCCCCACCTTGAATGCCACCCACACCCAAAAAAGGTTTAAAAGGTTTCCAGTGGACTTCTTATTTTTGGGGTTTTTGTAGAATACAGCATTTCCTATGCCATTTTGGTCGAGTGGCATAGGACTGACTTCAGCTGATTTTCATTATCCTACATCAGTAGATTATGAAAACAGAAACAAACACCTGCCTAGCCACACAAACTGTTAGGAATTCAATTCACTACTATTAAAAATTATTATTTCAAGGACTGTAATAATACTTGATCACCACTTTCCTAAATGGTTTCTGTGTTTTAAGATGCATGCATATAATCAACTTTTTGTACAGGGCTATTCAGACTGGTTTTTCTTTATTGCAGTACAACACAATTTTCTTTACATATAATATATATATATAATATGACACCTAAGGTCAAGAGAATTGTAAAATAATAATTTTGGCTTATACAATTCAAGTTCATATTTTTCAAAAAAAACCCAAAAAACAAAAAATCAAAAAACACTTGAATGAACAAAACACACTCTAAATGTCTGTCAATAAAATGGCTGTGGTTTCACCTTTCCCCACCCCATACCACATTCCTACATAGCATCAAAAAAGTCCAGCTTCCAAACACAAAATAACAGGCCTAAAAAATATATGGAGGAAGCAAACAGCACACAAAATGCAAAGCTTTAGTTACCTTCTTCTTAAACCCTGTAATAATTGCAAATTTAAAAGAGTGAATTACTAACTTTCTCTTCTGAGGTCAGATAAAAATAAGTCCTAAGGCAGCTTATTTGCCATATTTAGGAGACTCAAACTGAAGCAATGACAAACATCTGGCTATGATTCTTTCTGGAATTTTGACTATTTCTTCCTGGCTAGGGAAGAAAAACACTGTGAGCTGACCAACAGCACCTCGATTCCTCCAGCACAGCACTTAATAGGATTCAGCAGCAGACTATTCCTTGACTCCTCACATATTTAAGCTGTTAATACTTTCACAGCACAGAGGGGGAAAGCTTCAGCAAAGGAAGGTCTAAGCAGGCACAGGGAGAGCAAGGCAGAGGCAGGAGGGCACAAGTGCCAGAGCCAGGACTGTGCTGCCTGTGCCACCAGCAGCATGCCCAGGGCTCCCCATGGCACACAGCAAGTGCTTTTCAGGGCCCACAGCATCATCCCAGTGTTTAACATATACATATTTCTTACTTCAAATTACTCAATAACAGCAGTTAAAAGTTGCATCATTTCTGCACCATCCCCATGCAAGTTCTTGGGGACACTACAGCCACCAAAAAGCTGCTACTGAGAGCAGCATTTGCCATGTGCAGAGTGGAAAACACTCCCCAAGTCATGGGAAGGATATTGCAGTCAGATTGCTTCCTCTGCCATCCCAAAAACTTCCTGCAGCCCCAGCCCAGCTCCCGATTTCAGGGCCTCCAATGGTTGCTCAAAAACAATGGGCATCCCAGGGGAAGCCACTTTCATGGCACCTTTTCAATCACAGATAACTGCAGACTGCACAGAAACCAGAATAACCTGAGTTATTCTACTCCATGCTGAACACAAGGATTGAGAGTAGCTTTGCACTTTTATTAATGCAATTTATAAATTCCAATAAGCCAAGGAAGTGCCCAGCAAAGGCATTATCACTGTCAGAGTAATCATCAAGTACACATGTTCAGTTTAGTACAGAATAAGCCACTTTGGTTCTGCAGTAATTAATAGTTTTGCAGGCTATGTCAATGAACACCAAAGCAGACAAGAGCAGTGAGAGGACACTAATTCACAAGAAAATAAAGGGAAATTACAATGTAATCTTATCTAAGCAGCTGTTCCCAAGAAGGGCAGTGGAGTGGAGCATCTCCCTGCTAGGAGTCCACCCCTGTCAGAGGGAAAGGGACATCTCAGACAGCATGGCTGGGATGCAGAACATCATTACTTCATTGCATTAAAAATAATTGAAAAGAACAGACTTCTATTCTCAAAACAACCCCACAAAGATTAGCACAAAAGAAAAAAATTCCAGTTTAAATTCTTCCTTAGAATGGAGCAGGCAGGCAGATCCTATAATAAAATGTACAAATATTTTTGACTCCCAAATTCCATTTGACATCCGAGCAGAAGGAGAAGAGGAAGTACATGCCATTGAAGAAGCACAAAGTTCTCCCCCAACAATTCAGTAAACTTGAAGCACAATAATATAAACTACTTTTTCTGGGGCACTTCCTCATAGCATAGAGAATAGTTCATGTAAAAGAATTTCCTAAATGACACATATCACACAGGCCAAATATTAAACAGCATCTGCTGGCAGCAATTCCATTAAATATCATTTTAGTGAATTCAACCCAGCCCAGACCCTTTTACTTAAAGAGTCTGCCACATTTTTGTGTTGATCAAAAGCCTCCAAGTTTAATCTCTTCAGAAAATCTGGAAAGCTGGCAGAACTTCTACTGTAAAACCCCGATTACTTTGAAGTGTGAACTAAATTGAATTTGCCAATCA
Source organism: Molothrus aeneus (assembly GCF_037042795.1). Lineage (NCBI taxonomy): Eukaryota > Metazoa > Chordata > Aves > Passeriformes > Icteridae > Molothrus > Molothrus aeneus. The sequence continues at coordinate 4,203,181 of NC_089655.1, read as the reverse complement.
TTCAACTCATAGTGTGCAAAACCACCCTTTGGACAGACTTAGTTTGGAGAGAAGAGGCCAGGTAACCCATGAAATGGCACATGCAAGATTTGAGCTGACTAAACAAGCTGGCTGTAAAAAGGGAAAAAAACAACTCATGGAAATAATGAATATTGCAGCCTAGCTCTGAATGGATGTGTTTCATTCTCTCTTCTGTTTTGGAAGGGAAAGGAGAACCCATAAATAGCCCATTTTCAGTTTTTCAAACTCCAGAAAACATTGAGTATTTCTCCATCCCCTAACATTCAAATCAGATTCACTGGAGAAAGTTTCTGCCCAACATACTTTAAAGAATAATTCCCTCTTAGTAATTAATAAAATTCCTACTTAGAAATCAAACCTTATGAAACAGATGGGGAAAATTGACAGAGCCAGTAGACTTCAAAGGTGGTTGGATGTAGCTATGTGGAACTTCCAGCAAACTGTTCCAGATACACCAAAAACACAAAGAAATAAAACTGCTCTTTCCCATTTTGTTCTCTCTCCATCCATTACATCACTCTGGCAGTCTCTCTCCTTGCTCTTTGGCAAGTTAAGAAGTCAAGTGGGTTACCAAACCCACCAGGAGAGAAGCAACTGTTTTAACCACATCCTGGAGAAAGGAAGGGATGGCAAGGTAAAGCTGCATGGATTCCCTTGTTCCTGTGGTTACTCTGTTCATCCCATATGGTTAAAAATGCTGCTACTGTGGCTCATTTTAGGCAGGGAGGCAACAAACAGGGCTACTGCAGCAGGTTCCTCACCACACTGCACAGGGAAGGGTCTCTGCAGGAGCTGATCCTACACTCAGTCTGTCTGTCCTTCCATTGACACACCAGTTTTCCCAATAAAAAGTCACTTGCCATAGCTCTTACAGACAGAAAAATTATTTTCCCCAAAATCATTTGGGAAAAAAAGCCCCAAACCAGCTTTTGGGATGACCCCCATCGCCCCAAGCAGGCAGTGCCAAAACCCCATGGGAAAGGCCTGTGCCACTGCACTGACAAACCACCACTGACCTGAATCAAACACAAACCCCACCTCACCACATCTTGTTTTCACAGCCAGTGAGAAAAATTACAAAAGCAAAGAGAAGTGGGCAAGTGGCAATCTGGACCTGCAATCTCTAGGACAGCTGCTTGGCCACCAGTTTCTCTCATTGCTTTTTGAAAAATGACTGTGCTAGCACACACCACCTATTCAGCAATGTCTTTTCCTAATTCCTGCCCTCAATCCCAAGTGAAAAATTCCCATTTTCCATGACAAACAGCAGTCAGCAGCTCCTGCTATCCCAACAGCTCACCAAAGAAATCAGGCAGATGGTCACAGTTTAATACCTCATGCCTGTTTCCTATCATTTGCTACCTTATTTAGCCAAAACTGAAAGGCCATGGAGGCAGTGTTAGCTGGACTGTAATGCCACAGCTGCTGACTCTGGACCTTTTTGTGCTCAGTGCTCTGAAGCTGACCCAAGGCTGACCCCTCTTCCTCATCACTCACAGCATCAGGCATGAAGTTTCTAAGTTTTTCAGTTCCAACTAATCTCATAAAGAAAAGCAGCACAATATTAATTATGGCCTCAGCATGCTAGTGCCTGAATTTGGGTGTTTCTGTGGGTGCCATAATCAGAGAGAGCTTTCCAGGTAAAGAAAACTAAGATAGCTTCTAATTATGGTTAACACATACAACACAACAGCTGAAAGCCCCATAAACCTGGCCTTGCACTGACTTTCAAAATTACAGAGCTGAGGGTGTTGCTTGGAGTTTTTTTTTTTTTCTTTTTTGAATCAAAACACAAAAGCACCATCTACATCAATGTGGAAGAATAAATAAAATTATCCAGCAAAAGAACCAAAGTCAGCGGATTTTCTAAAAAAATATTCTAACATAATGTAAAGGGGAAAAAGAGGCTTTTGTGTTCTATGTGGTACATGAGGGATGGGTGGGTTTGCAGTACCAGACACTCTGTGCTCAAGTGCAAGGATACAGGCACAGCCTCACTCTTAAAAAAAAACCAAACAAAAACAAAAAAAAAACCAAACAGATTTCACATCTGAGACTTGAACAGCTGGACAGAATCTGTGGAACACATCCCCAGATCCAGTATTTCTTCAGAGTTCCACAGAAATCTTTTTCACTTTATTTGAAAATCCTTTCTGAATCTATGCAACAAACTAAGGCTCCAAGTGGTAATTATAAATTACTCATTACAGTTTGATACTAATGTAGAATATCTGATAGCTGAGTATCTTCACTACAACACTCTTGTTTTCTAACAGCAGATCTCAGGCAAACTAGAAGGTTAATGCTGAAAATGTAACAAGAATTGGAAGAAAAAAAAAATTGTTTCAAAGCAGAATCTCCCTAATCTGTGCATTGCTTCTGTGTCTTATGGCAGATTTCCCCAAGCATACTTTTAAATAAACATTTTCAGAAACACTGAACTGACACTGCTTTGGTGCATCCCTCCTAAAGTGTGCTAGCAATCAAAAACTTTCAAATAGGAGCAAGTTTACTTGGAGAGGATACAAAGCATTAAAATAATTAATATAAAGCAGTAACTAAGACACAGCTCTTCTGCTCTCCCAGCTGCCAAACTGACAAAGCTGCATGTGGCTCAGGAAGCAAGAACATTTTGGCAGGACACAGTTGGTGCTCCCCCAAAGCAAACAACAAATAAAGACTCTCCTTGCAGTATGTGCTTGTATTTAAAGTCTGTTAAAAACACAAAACATCTGTTCTACTTGAAAGATTTTAAAAAACAAGCCATGCAACTGCTATGACTACTTGCAAGCAGGTAAATCCCAACAGGAATCTTAATGGCTCAAAATGTCCCAGCTCTCTATAGAGGCACATCCTTGTGAGCTTTAAATTATCAGAGGTTCAGTGTACTTGAAATCAGGTTTAAATCTCTCTTACCTCAATGTCAAGAACTTCCACTGTGTTGTCCAACATCTTGATTTTGACGGGGAGGTCGCGCTCGTGCGCCTTGGCGGGCGATGATGCCATGGCAGTCAGGAGGTTCTGCCCTGGCTCCAAGGTACTCACTCCTGAGCTCTTCTGGGCACCCAAACGAGAGCCAGGCGTCTGCAGAACTCTGTAGGTTCCTTCTATCTCTCCCATCTTCCAACAGCAAGCAGAGTCTGTAGAAACATGGAAGGAAATAGAGGCTTAGGGTTACAGCCGTAAAGATTTTACACTGACATTGTGGATGAAAATTCCACCCAGTGAAGCACTATCACAAAATCCTTATTTAACACTCTTTATCCCACTAGCAAAATCAGTAATGAGGTTAATGAAGCTCTGGACAGGGCTTGGAGCAACCTGGTCTAGGGGAAGGTGCCCCTGCCCATGGGAGAGGTTGGAACAAGATGAGCTTTAGGGTCCCTTCCAACCCAAACCATGCTATAATGACTAAAATGCAACAGCTGGGAAGAAAAACCATTCTGAAGCATGGTTAAGAAATGGGATAGTCAAACTTGTGCCTTCTGCCCTGTCAACATGAACATTTTTGTTTTTGCCAAGGTTTTTCTGCTGATGAGCCTCCTCCCACCAGCAGCATGAGCACTGGGGACAGAGAAGGGTGAGGCAGGTGCCTCTCATGGGTACCCAACCATCCCACTGCCTGCACACCATGATAACAAGAACTATTAACTTCCTGCAGCCCCAAAATGATGACTCAGGCAAAACCCTAACTGCTGGCAGCTCAGAGCCTTCATCAGGCACTGCTACAAGGTAACAGCTCCTCACCTCACTTGCAAATACCCAGATTAAATCAGTGGGCAAAAATCTCAGTTACAGAGACTGACACTGGTGAGTGTAGGCTGACTCCTACACATGAGTCTTGCTGTCATGGCTTAGTGACAGCTGTGCAGAGCCAATCTTTAATTTGACATGGGGAAAATGCCCCATGAGGCTGTCCCCAGCTCTCCCAAGCCACCAGGGCAGTGGTGATATTTGCATGGGGAACCACAGTGGGGTCTACACGAAGGTGAGGCCTGTGTGCTCAGAATGCAGCACAGCCCCTGCCCCATGCCCACCTCTGGCACTGAACATTTGGCAGCCAGGTGCAAAGCACACAGGGAGGCTCCCTGAGCCTTTTGGGTGAGTTATCCAAACACCACAGTGTGGGCCAACAGCCCAGAGTGAGTGGGTACTGCAGTGGGACAGCCTTCACTCCAAAGGAGTGACAGGTTATTGTTTTGTAAAAAACGTGTTTTGTCAGAAAAGAAGAGAAGCAGCTGATGACAACACTCCTTAGTCTCTCTGTGCTCAGAGTAGGTAGGCAGCCTACCCCAAGGATTTGAATGAAGCCAGCCCTAGATGTCCTCACAAATTACTTGGGGGTGGTTTTTGTTTCCATTCTCACACACATCAAGACTGGTCAAACGACATCCTAGCTTGCAGCCCAGTGCATTTTAACATTTTGGGGGTTTTATTTTTATACTTGTAGATCTCTGTAGAGATAAACTGACTCCAGAAGGGCAGAGAGATGCCTCCCCACCTAATCACACCCACCACAAGACTTGTGTGGCCTCAGAGCCCCTGCAGAGCCCTGTCCAAGCAGCACAGCAGAGACCACCCAGAGAAGCCACCAGCCTCCCATGCAACAAGAAAGTGTGACAATCACAGAATAATTATGACTGGAAAAAGTCTCTGACATCATCAAGTCCAACCCCTAAGCCAGCACTGCCAACACCACCACTAAACCACGTCCCCAGGTGCCCCATCCACACTTGTTTGAACACTTCCAGGGATGGAGACTCCACCACAGCCATAAGAAGCCTGTTCCAATGCCTGACAAACATTTCAGTGAATAAATTGTCCCTGATATTGAATCTAAATGTCCTCTGACACAGCTTGAGGCCATTTCCTCTCGTCCTGCCCCTTGTTCCCTGGGGGCAGAGCCTGACCCCACTTGCTGCACCCTCCTGTCAGGGAGTTACAGAGAGCAAGAAGGCTCCCCCTGAGCCTCCTGCTCTCCAGGCTGAGCTCTCCCAGCTGTGCCTCACCTGATTTGCTCTCCAGACCCCTCCCCAGCTCCACTGCCCTTCTCTGGACATGAACCTAAAACCAAACCCAGCATGAAGGATGAGCTTAACCTTAAAGTGGGCACACACTGCACTGTGCCCAACTTCCCAGCTTTGGGTGACAAATAATCAGAAAGTTTCTTTCTTGGGCTGTTTTGTGTGTATTCTGTGGCTGAACTTCTTGGTTTGTGCGGCCACATAGGCAAGGAGAAAAACTTTTAGGTCATAAATTTTAAAAGCACCCTAACAACAAAATTCAGATGTGTAAACTGGGTATCTCTTTCTGCTAACTGCTAATCTGAAGAGAAACCAGAGCTTGATCTGGTCATCTGTATCCCCTTGATATCGTGGCCCTTATCAGGAAATCCCATGGTAAATTTTTGCTGTTGGCATTCAGGAGCCTGTGATCAACTGGAGCTGCCCAGGATCAGTCACACTCCTCACAGGGCTCTTTATTAGCCAGCCACTCTTAAAATTAGTGCTCCAGGAGCACTCATTCCCTTCTGAATAAACAGCTCCTGGAAGAGACACACTCTGCAGTTACTCAAAAGGAAAAAAATGCAAGCAAGAGCCGAGGCAGCAGAAGGAACAGCCCTGCAGAGCCCTCAGCAGCCTCCCCTCCAGCTGGAGGCAGCTGCTTCCCCAAGGAAGGCAGGCAGGCCACCCAAGGGCAGGCTCAGGAGGAGCTCCTGGGCACTCTCTAGCTTTGGTCACCAGCCAGGAGAGACCAAAGTCGCATCAAACAGGAATTGCACGTGCCAAAGTCCTTCCCACAGGTGGTAACAGGGAAAGTGAACTCAGTGGGGCTTGATCTCATGTCCTACTGATGACACGTTCCTAAAAATATCTCCAATACTCAGATTTTAAAGGCCAAACAAGCACTGGGCAGGAGACACGATGTGCAGAAGCATGATGCCCAGAAGAGCAGTGGCATGGGGGAGCATCCCCCTGTGCCACAGGCTGCTCCCTTCCAAGGCACCCACTGGTGCCACCACAACTGCTGACAATCCCCAGCTAGCCCAGCCTGCTCCCTCTGCCTCCAGCACCCAGTGTGTGAGGAGTGCTAGCCAAGCCAAGCACTAGCTCCAGTTTCACCACCAGAGTTACAGATGGTGTTTTAAGTCCTCTGACTACATATGACATTTCTGGACAAAAACCACAGTGTCATGGCTCAGCAAACACTTCAGTTCAAGGGGCTGACTACATGAAAAGAGGAGGAAAATGAGCTAGAGACAGGCTGCAAGCTCCAAGAACAGAATTTCTACAGGCAGAGCAAAGCAGAACAACCCACCAAGAGCCTCCTGCCACGGGTGAGCCACAACAAGGTCTCAGCACTGCAAAACTAAAATATAACATTATCACAATGCTGATGTTCTGGGATTAAAAACAATCTTCCTTGCATTGCCTCTCCCTGAACTCGCTTGCACCTAGTGTTTATCCTGATCATTTCCTACAAATTGGGACCCAGGCACTCAAGCTAAATCTGCTCCCTGAAGCACAGTGACTGAATGAGTGTTGCTCTCAGCCCTAAATGAAGGAGTAAACAAAACAAAATTTAGGTAGCAGTAGGTACATATATATTTTTTTTTCTTTTTTTTACTTTTTGTACCAGGTACTTTTTGAAATACCTTTTAAGTCACAATGAGTTTCTACTTGGATGGAATAAATTAATTTTTCAGAAGCAAGACAGCGTTTTCAGCTACCAGCAAATCTGGAAAGGCAGCTTATATCTAAGGATATGCAAGGTCACAGAAATATAGAATGGCTTGGGTTGAAAGGGACCTTAAAGTTCACACCCCTTGCCATGGCAGGGACACCTTCCACTAAACCAGCTTGCTTCAAGTCCCATTCAATCTGGCTTTGCACACTTGGGGGACACCAAGGGCTTTCCAAGGAGCTCCTCTGAGCCCGGTGTTTTTTGGTCCGTGGCAGGGTCCATGCTCCATCCCTCATCCATGCAGGAGGCAGACCTGAAGGGAGGCCAGTTTCCCAGAAGTGTGAGCAGGGTGGTCCCTGCCTTCCATGGGAAGGCATCGCTACACACGGAGCAGCAAGGAAGTACAAAAGAGCAAACTTTCCTGTCTTAACTCTTAAAGCCACCGACACCCGTTAGCACTGCTACACTGAGCTGACACAAATGATGCACCAGGAATCCCCCATCTCAGTGAAGATGGATGAAGATTCCGAGTGCTCAATGATGAGAGGAGCGATGTGTCCCCCCCTGAGCCGCACCTCAGGCTCCCCTAGGACCCCGTCCCTGCTCACGGCCCCGAAGGGTTCCATGGCTCTCCGCTCCACACGCCGGCCGGGACGGAGCAGCATGGGCGGGGACAGCGGGGAATGTCCGCGGCCGGTCCCCGCCAGGTGAGCGGCGCTTCAGCAGCGCCTCTGGGACCGAGCAGCCGGGCCAGGCAGGACGCTCCCGGCCCGGGTCCCGCACGGAGGCGGTCAGGGCACGGGCCGTGCCGGGCCGCGGCTGCCCTCACACTCGCAGCCCGGCAGGGCAGGGGCGAAGCCGCCCAGGCCGGACCTGCGGCAGCCCCTGCGAAGCCGCTCCCCAGGCCCCGGCAGCCCCCGAGCCGGAGGCTCGTCCCGGGGCTGGCAGAGCGCGGCCCGCAGACCCCGCGTTCCGTTTCCCGGCCCGGCTCCCACACGAGCGCCGCGGGCCGGGGCCGCACCGCCGGCAGCGGCGGAAGCGCGGCCGCGCAGGCGGGGCCGAGCCACCGGCCTGGGGCGCCGCTCGCCGGCAGCGCCGCTCCGGCCCCCTCAGCCCCGGCCCCCTCAGCTCCCGCCCCGCGCCCGCTCCCCGCGCTCCAGCCCCGGTTCGGGTCGGGTCCGGTCGGTTCGCGGCCCGGAGCCGCCGCCCCGCGCTCACCTCCAGGCCGGGCCCGCTCCGCCGCCGCCCGCGCTCACACCGGCCCCGAGCTGCCCCGCCCCGCCCCGCCCGGCAGTGGGCAGCGGGACCGGGGCGGGACCGGCCCCACCCTGCGGGCGGGTAACGGGGCCCGGGGCAGGGCCCGCGGCTCGCTCCGCGCACGGAGCTGCAGCGAGATACGGAATACAGACTACAGACACACACCGAGCCCTCCCGCCGCCCCACCGGGATCAGAGGATTGTTTTATACCGAAGCGAAACCCAAAGTGGGTTTTGCAGCACGAGGAAGGCTTTAAAACAATATTTCCATGCGAAGCTGAAGGACAGCCAGCTCACAGACTGCTGCCCAAGGTCTGCACCCTAAAAAGAGGCACATGAAATCCCCCAATGCCACCCCAGACATCCATCAGGCGCACCCCACAGGTCTCATTTGCTCAGGGGAACACCACCCTGGGGGACAACACCATGCCAGTAACCAGCCCCAGGCCAAGTAGTGAAAATTTTAGGTCTTGACTAGGTTAAATTTTTTACATATGAATTTTAAGTGGGGATAGAAACAGACTCAGCACTACAGAACAGGAGAAAAGGTGGGTGCTGCACAGGGGCATCAGGCAGTGTTGCTGGCCAAAGAAGATGAAGACCACAAAATCAGCATCCTCCTCCTCCCTCCCCAACCAGCAAGCCCTCACTGACACAAACAAGAACAAAACACTGTAGGAAATTCAGCACAGGACAAACAGATCTTTGCACTGTCTGGATTTCATCAGCTCTAAAGCTGAGGCCAAGGCTGGCAGATAACAGGATAGCCAGGAAAAGAGCTCTTCCTGAAAAGGGCCACCTTTCACAAGCCCTGAGTCACCCATAGCTCACTACAGTCTGCTCTTCAAGACAAGAAGCAACAGGCATGAGAGAAAACCTTGGGTTTCTCTAGATATGGATTGTTTGGCCAATAGCATGAGAAATGCAAGGAGCCATCTTATTTCTGAGAACTTGAACTTTTCACAGCAATATGAAAAACAAAATACTGGCATAGCATATGAGTTTTGGTAATAAAAAGCACATAAATTATGCAGAACAGCACTTTCAAACAGAAGCAGCTTCATTACTCTCACTCACGAAAAGGCAGCTTGCAAATTTAGTGAGTAATTCCTGACTAACAGCATTCTCATCTCTTCAAAAGAACAAAAGACACAAGGTTTTAAGAAATACACCCCATGATTTGTTCTCCTTAAAAAGTGATGTGGAGCTGAAGAATCTCATGGATACAGAAAAAAAAAACCATAAATAGGAAAGTTGTAAAAGTGGACACAACATTTTAGACAACTCCATTTATAAGAGCAATGGTGATTTCAGTCAGGTGAAGTGCTTTCATTACTGATAGGCTGTTTCAGTATCTTATTTGCATGGCTTTTTATTTGCAACTTAACTGCTAATACAGTTTCACATCCTTCAAAGTGCAGACACTTCAGAGTCATCTTCATTTCAATCACTTTCTTTAACATCTAAAAAGAGCACTAAAGTTTTCTTGTCCAAAAAAGCAGCTGCCACTAAGTCAGAGAACAAATCTGATGTGATCACTCTAAAGCCACATACCACCACACTCAGGAGAGGAAGTAAAAATTACAGATGTGGCAGAGCCTTTAGAAACATCAACACCCTCCTGGCTGCTCTTTGTGCTTCACTCAAGAGTCCTGACTTTGTTGCTTACCACAAACACAGGTAAATGGCTGAACTGAAACAATGCAGTTAGGAAAAGGCACAAAGGTTCAGTGTTTAATTGTCCTCATCCTGAACACCTCTGTTTCCACATGCAGCTCATTTCTGACCTGTCTACTCACACAAACAAAACAAAACCAAAATCATTTCCATCATATCAGAGAATTCCAGAATAGTTTGGGATGGAAAGGACCTTAAAAATCATCCAGTTTCAACTCAGCTGCCATGGGCAGGGACACCTTCCACTATCCCAGGTTGCTCCAAGCCCCATCCAACCTGGCCTTGGACACTTCCAGAGATGGAGCAGCCACAGGGTACAATTAAGAAGGGCCATATCAGTTTGAACTTCTGTTCTATACACTCAATCATTTATTAAATCCTCAGCAACTGTAACAAAAAACATGCTTGAGATGTGGTGTTTGGTGAGTTTGAAAACTAAAAGAGGGAGTGGATTGGTTATCCCTACCAGACTCAGCAGTATGTTCTTCACAGCTGCCCACAAAGACTTTTAAGTTTCTGGAACAGCCATGAAATCAAACTTTTCAGCCATCCAAGCAGTGTTTGAAGCCTTTACAGGAGGAGGAAGAAGTTTAGAGACCAAAACCAGAAGAAGAATGTCATTACACATGAAAGCCAGCTGTTGCTGTTGGAAGGATGCAGTGTCAGGACAAAGCACAGCTTTCTCCTTTTGAGATAAAAACTGATAACAAGGTGTAACTCTCTCACTCAAGTAATACAACAGGTAATCTGCACCACATTCTCCTCTTGGCCTGAGCAGGACAATTAGAATTACCCTTTCACTACACTATAATATCATCTTTTTCTTTAATCACCTTCTGGATGAGGTTTGAGGAAGTCCTTCAAAGCAGACTTCTTATCCAACCAAGATAATAGCTGGGAAAGCTTCTTTTTGTTCAGATCCTTCACCATGACAAAGAGAAACTCTGCAGACTGAAAATTATGATTTTGTCAGCAGATATTTTCCAAATTCACACTACAAAGCTCTGTCTCTCAGAGGTCTCCATCTCATAAGAACAAGGCAAGCAGTTTCAAATGCTTACATTGTGTCTTCCCTGCTGTCTACAGCAGCAAGTTGGCACAGCTGAGAGCAAAAATATTTACAACCATTTAAGCTAGCATTTTATACCATGTGCACCAAACTAACTGGGCCACATGTTACCAGTTCACCTCTCCAGTGTGTTGTGTTGGGCACTCTACAATGACAACACACATGGGCACACCAGGATGGAGAGGAAGATGGATTGATATGGGTTTCACTGCAGGTGGGTCACTGAAAGCACCAGAATCCCTTTTGGGGCAGTTCACAGACCTTTGACTGCCACAGTTCACTGCCATGACCTGCTTTAGTTCAAGTCAGAGCCTTGTATGACAATCCTTCCATCTGTTACTACCTGGAGATATTCAACAATTTGCTGTAGGCATCATTAACCTAAGCCTAAGTGTCACTTAGGACTAACTGGAAGGGCTGAGAGCTTTCTCCACAAGAGAATCACTTTTGAGGACATGGTGAACCACCTGTAGAGCACCTCAGAACTCCACCAGGGGAAAAACTCACTTTTCCAGAACTGTGTTTACATGTTAGATGAAAAGTCATGACAATTAGTGACCACCCTGGCCATGGCTCTGGTCTGGAAGTGTTTCAGCCCTGAAGGGTTCAGCCTGTAGTGGCCTGTGCAGCAGAACCTGACAGAGAGCACTTGCCTTGTCTTACTGACCCATCCTCTGGATTGCCTCCCACATCACCTTAGACATCTCAGCAGGGACCAGTCTGCAGGACCAACAAGTCACTCCTCAACCTGCCTCATTGCAGATTAACAAGTTCTCTACCCAACAGTCACAATGAGCATAAATTTGTTTCTTAAATAGCAAAATCAAGCCAATTTCAGCAATTTGAATCAGTGGTGTTCTGTACTAACAGCCTACCAGTACCCCAGATGGTAGAAAAACTGAAAAGAGTGAAATCATAAAATCTGACCAATCCACTAACTCTCATTAGCAGATGACAAAAGACTCAAGTCAAGGTGAACAGGAATTGCTGGATAAGCAGAGATATGATCCACACAATGAGCACAGAGATTGAACAACACAGCCATACCTGTACATGCCACTAACCAGAATTACTCTCTCACTCCAGGCTCACTTACTGTTAAAACTTACTGAAAGCATAGGGGGGGTATTGTTGTTCAGCAGCAATCAATGAAGATGCTTCAAAAATGGTCAGAATGCACCTCCTTCTACTGGCAGGGATGGAATGGCAAAGGCACTCAGCAGCAGCAGTGCCTTGCTAAACCAACTGATTCCCATGCTACAGATACTTGTGGACTCTGTGGTTGGGATTTTACACTTCCAATACTAAATAATTCTGCCCCCTACAATCATGTATCTAGCACTTCTCCCAGAAGGAAATCTTTGAGCTTCTCAGATTGCTCCCTTTGGAGTATTTTTCAAGAGCCCTTCTATACACACTGCAACTTTTAATTACATTGGCCTTTATAAAGCACAAAGTCCACCAGCCTTAGACCATGACCTGGAATTAAACCCTCACTATTCACCAATTCTTTAGAACAGGCCTGGTAGTTATGTACAGGAAAAACTTCTGCTAACAGAAAAACCCCAAGAGGCTGCAATCCCTTTTTGCAATCACCTACTTTGACTTTCATAATTATATCTCTATTTTAACTTGGCTCTCATGGTGAAGGTGGCAATTAGAACAAGTAAATTAAGCACAGCATATGTTCCTACCTGCACACACACAGACACACTCACTCAGCAGCTTCTCTCAGTCTGACTGGTGAACTTGTCCAAGCACGTCCTCCCTGCCCAGAAGGTACAGTCTGTAGCCAGCAGCAGTTCAGAAGCCACAGCATAAAAATAAAGAGCACAGACAACCTGCAAACTGCAATAAAACAGAGCTGCTGAGCCACAACACCGGAATAAAAGTCCAGGGAAAAATCTGACAACTGTGTCTGCTGTGTTCTTATCCACAGGTAACAGCTGAGACACAGACAATCCCCTATTGCCCCCACGTGGTGCACCAATCTTACTGCACAAAAGCACAAATGGGCCCAGAATTCCTCTAAATTTGCTTTAAATTGAGTCCAAAGGTTTTTTGATAGATGTTAGTTCTGTGACTGTAACTGCCTGAACGTTAAGCTGCTATCAAATAGTCTTTTCAGCAATTATATTGATTTATTCCTCTCTCACACTTAAAAATGTCTGCACAGTGAGGGCAACCAAGCATGTATGAAGCAGCAATGCCTGAACACCACCTCCCAAAAAGCTCACCCTGCCTTTTATTTTTTTTTATTATTTTTAAAATCCCATTGAGGTTCATCTCATTTCCCTGCCCATCAAATCAGCCTAGGTTTTGTTACCTCAGAGAAGTTGCACAAGGGTTCAAGTCAGTCATGCCTTGTACAATGCCTCAAAGATCTACATGAAAAATGTCTGTGTGTGTGTTTGGGGAGTGGGGAACAAGACATCCCCAGACAGAAACCACTGCTCCCTCACAATCTGAAATTCTGACAAGAAAGATCACCTCATCTTCACATACCAATCAACTTTAGTCAACAAATCAACAAATGCACAAATGCCCAGTTAAATATAAAAGAGAAAAAGAATAGTTCTATTTCATGCACAGGAAAGTTTGAATAAAAGGATAAATTTAGGCTCTCCAAACACTAGACATGGATAAGCTTGGCAATTATTTTACTGCCAGATAAACCACAGCTGAGGCTGTCAGTAACATCAACTCTGCTGCATTAAGTTCTTTCAGAAACGAGGCAGCCAAACACAGATTGCTGGCAAAACAAACTGGTGGATTGCCCACTCTGCCCTCAACCCAAACTAGTGGATTGCCCACTCTGCCTCAACCCAAACTGGTGGATTGCCCACTCTGCCTCAAGCCAAGGGCTGTTCCAGCTGTTTTTGCCAGGACACAGAGCACAGCAGTCCCACTGCTGCCCTGACACAGCCCCTGAGCTGAGCCCAGCTGTCAGACACATGGACAGCCACCTCTCCACGCTGTTTCCATGTTTCAAAGCTGCCTGAGACTATTTGCTGGCAGGAAAGGAAGATTCAAACCAGTTTTCTTGTGCTGGGCGCAAACTTTCAAAGAGACTGAAATATTCCTGGAGAGCCCAATTGCTTGTTCTCTGCAGGGAAGAAGCTCTGAACTCAGAGCAAGTACCACTACAGGAAGAGCTGAGCCTAGGTTTTGGGCTCTACTTTATGGAAAAGCTTCTTAAAAGTAAAAATAAATCAAAAACTTTAGAACAACAGGGGGATTGGACATTGCAAGGCACAGGAGTGAGCATGTACTGAACAAAGCCTTTTATTGTCAGTGCCTTTTTTTTTCTTTTTTTAATAAATATGCTACTGAGGCAGCACAGGATCTGGTTTAATGAGTGTTTTGCATTAGCTCTCATGGGTGTGTATATTTACCTATTTTATAGAATACACTGAGTTACCTTCACGACACTTGTGAGCTCCTATGCTTCCTACATGGGTTTCTCCCCATGAATTTTTGGCTTCTGCTTTTAAAAATGAGGCAATTCTTCATTGCCCCACCAGCTTCAAATTGCTTGTCAATAAAAACCAGGGGGATAGCCAGGCTGAAGCACTTTGAGCATGATGCCTCAACATGATGAAGCTGCTAATGGAAGGCACATCTTATAACTCAGATCTCCCTGACTTTTTGTCCTATCTTCCTGCATGTGACTTACAGGGCTGAACAGAAATTTCTATCTGGCAACGTGGATCACTCTTGGAACAAAGCCTTAAACCTGACACCATTTCCCTCACCACAGATGAGATGTGCAAAGTTGAGAGCCAGGGAGGGCTGGGACAGAGCAAAACCAACCAGCTCCATCAGTTCTACAGAACTGTTTATTGCAGGTTTCAAAGGGAGCAGGATAAGCCCCAGGCTTGGGAGAGAGCAGAGCTCCTCATTCTTTTCCTGCCTGGGAGTTCAGTGTTTCCTACAGCACCAAGTGCTGCACTGCTTTCTGTGTGGGACTGCTCCATAAAGCCAGGCAGGATGGCTGCAGGGCTGGGGCTGCCCTCACCCTTTTGGGGTAGCTCCCCACAAGTGTGTTGTTCTCTCTCTGAGGTAGCCTTGGAACAAAGCCTTACACCTGACACCATTTCCATCACCACACATGAGATGTGCAAGGCTGAGAGCCAGGGAGGGCTGGGATAGAGCAAAACCAGCCAGCTCCATCAGTTCTACAGAGCTGTTTACAGCAGGTTTCAAAGGCTTGGGAGCCTTCAAAAGCAGGCTTGAGAGAGAGAGAGAGAGAGAGAGAGAGCAGAGCTCCTCATTCTTTTCCTACCTAGGAGATCAGCAGTAAGTGCTGCACTGCTTGCTGTGTGGGACTGCTCCATAAAGCCAGGCAGGATGGCTGCAGGGCTGGGGCTGCCCTCACCAGGGGAGCTCCCCCAAAGTGTGTTGTTCTCTCTCTGAGGTAGCTGGACACCTCCTCTGCCTTGCTGGACTGACAGGCTCTCATTCCTGTGGGTGGGAGTGAAATTCATTTGCCTTCTGCATTTCAAGCACCGAAACTGAACTTGCAAACACACAGCTACATCAGATCTTGCCTTGCTAAATGCTGCAGAAACTCCACAAGGCACCTGAAACTTGGGCACACCCTGCTGTGGCTGTGAGCCAGGCCCAGGTGATCCCATCATGTCTGGGCTGCACTGGCAGGGTGTCTGGCCATCACACCCCTCCTCAGACAAAGCTTTTCCTCCTCATACTCCATTCCCAGTTTCTGGGCTTGACCTGTAATGACATCAAATGTAACTTCACTGCACATGGGCACTGTGACACAGCCTGGGGCCAGCACCTTTCAAGTCTTCATATAAAAGGACACACAAGCAGGTGACAGCACCTCCCATTTTTTGGATTATGAAGGGATTTTTTAGGAAACAACTACACACCAAGGCTTGCTCCAGCACAGGGACAACCCCAGCTTCACAGGTAAACTGACCTGCAGTGCCAGCCACATACCTTTGGGGCTGTCCAAAGGAACAGCAGCCCAGAGCCTTGTTCAGCATCTCTGGTGGCAGACATGGCAGGAACAGGGCTTCAGGACAACAAGCTGCTCATCAAACTGTTATCTCTCCTGAGAAATTGCCCTTGGGAATCGTGGGCTGTGGGAAAATCTCTATGGCAAGCTGAGTTATGAAGTGTTTTAATCACAGCTTTCTTGCACTGCAGGAATCCTTTAAGCATTTCTTTCTGGCTTTCTCTGACAGCAGGTGCCCTGTGTTAAGCTCTTTGAGCTCTATTCCATACACAGCATTGAGAGAAAACAGCAAATAGGGAAGAGCACATAATTCCATGGAGTCCTTTGCACTGAATTCCAGTACAATGTCCTTCCAAGCAATGGTTTCAACTCTTCCCAAAGCCTTTATGGATTATATTCTTGCACATTCTGAGCAATTACCACCTCATTTGTCCTCTCTAGTTCAGACACTTCCCTAAAGCATGCAGCATTTCAGGATCTACTACAAAGTGTCTTGAGAAAGGCAGGAAAAGTTACATTTTTCATTTTTCTTTACTCAGATGACAGGAAACAAATTTATGGATATTTTGTTCACTTTCTTTCTCTGTAACCACTAAATGTGTGTAACAAGCTAGCAAAATGCTGATAGAAATCCTTCTCCAAGGCCCAGAAGCCAGATAAACCAGCAAGAGCAGCGCAGAGAGGTAACAAAACAGACACAGGAGCTGTGCTCAGCCCTGTCCAAATAGTCAGAAAGATCCAGGCAAGTGGAGTATTTGTCAGTGTGGAGCAGGAGAGCTGCCTGGAAAAGGCACTTCTCTGCACCCATGCTGTCCATTGAGACAGAAACAGCAAAGGACTCAACTGACATTGAAGTTACAACCCATGAATCTGAACTTTCATTTTTTTTCAGTCCTGAGTGGATTTCCTACTAAATACCTTCTGAATATAGTTGGGATTGGTAGCACTTGTTAATGAATGCCAAACATTCCCTTCCACTCACATCACAGGAGAGCTTTCTCCTCAGCAGCTTACTCTGAGGTCATTAGAGTGTGTATGAAGACAGGGGTGTGACTGATTCATCCACAGGAGTCACACTAATGGAAAGCCTGGGAGCAAGCAGTGTCAGAATTTGATCTCCAGCCCAGCCATCCTAATATTCCAAACCACCTGAAAAGGGCACATCACAGGCTCTGAATGATCTTTTTCCTCATTCTTTGCTGAAGAGCCATGATGGCTAGGGAGTGAACTTGAACTACTCTCCTCAGAAAAGGGAACATTTGAGCATACAAGCCACCATCACTCTAACCAGGACAAGTGGAACCTACAAAATGCTATCCCAAAAGTATGGATGCAATACAAGGAAAAAGCTGGGAGCTTGCAGGATCCCAAAAGGAAGGAGCAAAGAAAGGGAGAGAGTCTAAAGACAGCCATGGTGGCTGCTGCTCTGCTTTCCTCCCTCTCCCCAGAGGTGCTCTCTAGTGATGAGCAGGCTCCAGGAAATAAAAGCCAGGGCTCAGCACACTGCAAGAGGTTTCTCCTCTCTGGGGTTGCCACAGCATTCTCCTTGCAAATATTCTGTCACTTTAGCAGTGTATTCTGTACTTCTTTAGGGGTGAACTTCCAAGCCACTGGAGCAGAGAATTTCCCCAAATCCTGGCCCATTTTCTCCCATGCTATGCATGTCTATTCATCCTTGGGGGCAGATCTCTGAATGACCTCCCTAGAAATCTCTGTCCTGACTCTCAACATGGTTTGGGGCCCACTGAGTAGACCTGGCAGACCTAGCAACAAGAACATGCTTTCCTTAACATACAAAGGGAATTCAAAACTCTCAAAAGCTCTTGTAACAGGCTGGAGGGAGGAAAAAGGGGTGAAAAGCTGGGGAAAATCATCCTTCCCTGTTCTCCCTGCAGGGCAACACTGATCATCAAGTGACCCTCATTGTCCTCAAAGTTATCATGTCATAAAGGGGCATCCCACAGTACAGCAACAAAGCAAAAATCAAATCCTGATTGCTCTCCCTGCCCTGAAAACCCCCCATGAGGAGCATCTATGGCAAAATACACAGAGTTAGGCATCACACCCACTGAACAGACCAAGCAATATTGTGACTTCTCCAATACAGAAAATGCTTGGATCAAACCTGATTCCAGCCTGTTCTGGGCAGATCTGTGGTTATCTCACTCTGTGCCCCACACTGGGGCTGAATTAAGGCTGTCCTGGCTTAGGAAACTCCAAACTGAAAACTCTCACTGAAACTCCAAACCAGGCTGCCCACCACTTGCTCCCTCTTCCTCTCTCCCTCTTTTCTGCATCAGGATGGGAAGGAGAACTGGAAACACAAAATATTATAAGAAGAATTTACTGGAAAAAGCAATGAGATAAGAAAAGGAACAGTAATAGCAACCATATTAAATCACAAAATGGATACAAACAAGAGAGAGAGCTTCACATGGAAAAATGCCCACCATGGAGCCCAATCCCACACACTGCCACTTCAACCCTGCCCCAAAAATTAACTCTGTCCTGGCTGGAACGGGACAATATTTCAAACATATCACCACAAATTAACATTTTGAGTATAATAAAGAATCATAATAAACACAAAACAGTATTTTAGCATTTTTTATTACAGTTTTAGCTAATTGTAGTACATAGATTATAACAGGTTTTTGTACCAAGAACTAGTAACTTTTGCTATCAACTATAAAGCTCTGCAAATTCAAAAGTATTTTTACTCCTAATATAAAAACCATCACAACACAGTAAAAGAAAAAGAACTGTGGCCAGTTCAGCAAGCCACCAAACAATTTACCTTTTGTCCCCAAGCCTTTCTGCTACTCATATTTTTCTTTTACCAGCAACTTTTCTGAGAAAAGTAGTTTTGCTTTTCATGCCTTAGCACAAAACCATCCATTTCAAGACCATCCCAAGAGAAGTGAAGGCGAACTAGACCTTCAGAGACATCAGGCACACAAAGCACAACTGTCCCAAAGACTTGGGAAGAAGCAGTAATTAATTAATTACCTAAAATGCCTAGTGCCATAAACTTGGTTTTTCCCATTAAATGCCAAAACAACATAGAAAAATATTTCTCCTGTTGAATTTTTAGATCAATTACTTTTTTTTTTTTGCTTAATAATAACATGAAATGCTTTATCCTGAACAAATATTTTAATAGATATGTAAATATTCCAAAGAAATAATTTCACAGATGGTGACCAAACAGCACTAAACAAATGGACAATGTGCTCTTGTTCCCATGTTAAAAATAGAGGAAAAAAACCCAATATACACAGTGAGAGTGACAAGTACAACCAGGCCCCTGTGCAGACATTTCATATTTCACAGTTTTTCTTCAAGTACAGGCTCATGGTAATAGAAATAAATAAGGTGTTGTGGAGTGTTCTCTGACAGTGCTGCTACATTACTTTGGTCCTACACCTTCTTTTGAAAAAGCAATTCAACAATTTAGAAGCACATGTTTTTCCATACAAGTTTTATATGCAGAGATTTGACCAAATGGGATTTGACTCTTCTGTGCATACAAAAAGGTTCTCATTTTCACTTTTGTAAAGGTTAGGGAAGGTCAAATGGGTTGTGTCAAAGTTTGTTTGGAAGAGAGAGCTGGAGATCCCCAGCTACAATGCAGGATTTTACTTCACATTTTTAGAAAGATTCAAACATAAAACAGCAGTTTCAGGCAGGTAAAAATTTCAATTGATATTTATATTTAATCTAGCCACTGAAGCACCACTGGAATTATACATTAGCTGTAAAAATTCTATTATTTTTTTCACAGGAACATTAACAAAATTATAAAAGTCACAGCTGCACCTGAGCTCAAAGAGCCAAAAGAAGTTGCAATTCTATCTATTTGTTTATTAGCTGCTCAGATAAGGATGTTTTGTGATAGAACAGATGAAGAAATCTGATTGCTGGCTTTATCAGGAGCAGCAAACAACCCAGGGTGTGTCACTGCTTGTCCTGTCAGCCACCAGCTGGGCACTTGTGTTGATTATTGATTGTTTGCTGCAAACACAACACAAGGAATGATTTGCAGCACAAGCCCAGCCAAGCTAAAAACAGCCTCCTTTGCTACCAGGATTAAAAAAGTGATAAAAGAAAACAGAGTCTCTCCTGAAGTAATACTGCTGACTCCATCCTGGAGCAAGAACTTAAAATACAGTTTGCATTGATCCTGTCAGGAACAGGTCACTTTTAAAAACACAAGTGTGCTAATATATATTTTTACTACATGTAACAGTTTACAATGCCCTAAAAATAGTATGAAAATACTTACTAGGAATTATAGAATTTCTCATCCTTTGGATATAGGAAACATCCATGCATAGAAAACTACTCTTTGGAGTTTACCTCCTTCAACAACAAAATCAGCCTTACTGAAGTTGATTTGGCTACAATAAAGCCAGAAAATAGAAGCAGTGATTTGTGATGGCCTACAAGAAATGATTCAAAATTAGCTGCAATAGAATAAGAGATTTTAGGAAAACAATAACCCTCAAGGTTAAATCTAAAAGAAATAATGCCTGTCATGTAACATACAGTGTACCTCTCACAGAGGCATCTCCTCTTCTTTCTTTTGCTAAGACACAAGGCATGCTTGAATTTTCATTTGATATTCTGCAGAGGCCAAGGAAATCCTCTGCTGTGAGCAGAGACAGAGAAAGGGCTGCTGGTCTCACACACACATGTAAACACTGCAATATTTATAAAATTAACCTTGCAGGGGTGCAGCCTTAGTGAGGTGACTGTTACCTGGCACTGAACAAGGTATCACTGGCAGCTGTTTATTTCTAAATGGAATACAAAGTTAAAAGCAGGGAGCTAATAGGGTATATTAAAAAATATTATTATCTACTGCATATCAGGCTAGAAAACTTTCAAAGACTATTTTGTATCCCTAATAGGAAATGAAAAATAACCTCAAGAAAAGAAGGACTAAAGAAAATGGAAGTCAAATGTATATAATATATAAAAATACCGACTAACTACATGTTATGAAATACATCTCACAAGATGTTACCACAAAACAGTCCCACATTAAACTCCACAGCAAGCTCCAGATCAAATGGAGGCAAGAGGCATCCTTTTGTCCTCCACCACTGCAATCCAGCTCCAGGAGGTCTCCTGTGAGGCAGGGGGTAAAATCATCTACAAACAAGACAGGAAAATACCATTTCAGATCAGCAGTCTTCTCACATTAAGAAACCTGAAAGAACTGCACACATTTTATAAGTCACAAGTAAACAATGACTTCATCATGAGATTAAGAAACCTGGTTAAACTACTTCAAAGACTTCTTCCATAATTCTTACCAGGATATATTGTATTGACTTTCTGGGAAATTTTTATATGTATACACACACACCACCACACTGTTTAGTTTGACTCCAAGCCATCTAACTTTGCAAACAGCAGTTAACCCTTATAAATTAAAATTCAGACTGAAACCTATGGAAACCCATCTCGTTAACATTTTTCCAGAACTTCTTAATACCAAGCACATTAGAGAGCAGCTAAAGGAGAAGCCCTTTAAGTGGCTGTTTGAGCATCTTACCCAAGACTTTACACATGATGCCCATGAACTGCACTGCTGTCACCTTCTCCACTTTGCATCTGCATCTGCATCTGGGCCTGCATTCTTGCAATCATCTCCTGCATGCGACGGAGCTGGAAAAGCAGCACAGAGGAATTCTGCAGCTCAAAACATAATTCTTCACTGTCACCACTCTAATCCTTATTTTTATTAAAGAGGGATCACATATCTGCATTTTCTTTATCTGACAGGTAATGTATTCAGGTTATGGCATCTTCTTTTACTGCTCTTCATCACTGAAGAGGCTAGCATTTACTGACTGAAATAAATAGGCTTTATTATTGTACTGTGGGATGGGATTTTTAAGCATCCCTAAGTGGAAGTCTCTGACGTTACAGGTATAAAAATTATGGTTCTGAAGTACTGAACAAGCATTTACACTTACTAAAGTTTATCAGAAAAAAAAAAAAGCAGGCTGGTTATGTCCCTCCAAACTACTCCTGTATCTGTCACCCAAAAACAATTGTCAGGATTATTCCCCAACTCCCTTGCTAGGCATGACTAGGTGGAAGAAAGTATTACAGGCAAACCATCCAGTGAGACACAAGAATGACTAAATTTGGTTGAAGCTCAGTTTTAGAGTACTGCACTTTAGACTAACAGACTATGTTAGAAGTAGCTTTTTAATTGAAATCAACCATCTATGAATCCCATCAACCATGACCTCCTGCTTGTGTGGTAGATTCCCATTCATCCTGCCATCTGTGATCATGTCAGACCCTTTCCCTTCTGTCACCCACTTCTCAACAAGGCTATTAATCTCATCTACCCTAGCACAGGACCTGCTTCAGGTCTCCACTTCAGCCTTTCTGCCCACATTTTGCTTTTCATTGCACTTTTTCTAGTCTTGCCTATCTACAACCTTTATAGGTTAGAGGAACAGGAAAAGCAACATTAGATCTGTGCATTATAAATTTGTAACAGTGGCAGAATGAGAATTTCTGTCTCATTTTTTATTTCTGACCGTTTTTACCATCATTCTCTCTTTTGCTGCAGAGCTGAACTGACTTTGTCCCAATCTGCAGCTGTTAACTGCAGAACCCTTATTCCCATGAGGATGTCTCTCCTTGCCCACACAGTGTGTGTTACATCCACTGCTGATCACTAAAATGGAATCATGTTTTACCACATTCCACTTGTCCCAAAAAACCCCTCTCCTCAGCCTCCTCTCGCCTCTTCTCATTCTGCTTTCTTAGTGAACCTTAAATAACCTTATATTGGCATATAACTGCTTTTCCTTTATGAATTACCAAGATCATATAAATGTTTGCTCTAAAGTAGCAACAAAAGAACAAAAATTCTCCCATTACAAAAATATAAAGTTCTGTCATCTTACTTCTGCTTCCTTCTCAAGCAGAATCTGGTCTTTATTCACTTCTTCATCTTCTATTTTCCTAAAATAATATTAATATTGTTAGAAACATAAAATCATTAAGGTTAGAAAAACCTTCTAAGATTGCTGAGTCCAAGCATTAACCCACCACTGTGTTCACCATGTTAAACCATGTCCCCCACTGTTACTGTCATATTTTCTGAAAAATCCCTTTGCCAGGATTCTTCTCTGGGGAAGCTGAAAAGTCTCAAAAAAGAATGAAAACAATAATTATCTGATTGCTTCTCCTGTGTTTGCTGCTTTGGAATGTGGTCTGGAGATTGTTTACCAACAGGTGCGTGTTTGATTGGTTTCCTGTAAATTGTTTTTAGTTAATGACCAATCACCATCAGTTGTGTCAGACTCTGAAGAGTCAATCACAAGGTTTCATTATCACTCTTCTTAAACTTTCTGATATATCTTTTCTCTTTTTTTAGAATAGTTTTAGTATAGCATATAATATAGTATAATAGTATAATACAGTATAATAGTATAATATTATATAGTATAATATAATATAGTATAGTATAATATAATATAGTAGGATATAGTAGGATATAATATATGATATTATATGATATATGACGTAATGTAATATAATGTAATGTAATATAATCTAATATATAATGTAATATGGGACAATATGGGACAATAAATATGGGACAATAAATATGGGACAATATGGTATAATAAATATGGGACAATATGGGACAATATGGGACAATATGGGACAATATGGGACAATATGGGACAATATGGTATAGTGTAATATAGTATAGTATAGTGTGATGTGATGTAATGTAATATAAGATAATAGTAAATCAGTCTTCTGAGAGCATGGAGTCAGATTCCTCATTTCCCACCTCGTCCTCGAGACCTCACAAACTCAACACCCCAGTGCCACATCCACAAGCAGTTTGAACATTCCCAGGGATGGCAGCTCCACCACTGCCCTTGGGCAGCCTGTGCCAGTGCCCAAACACCCTCTCTGTAAAGAAATTTCCCCTAATATCAATCTAAGGCTCCCTGGTGCAACCTGAGGCTGTTTGCTGTTATTGCATCACTTGTTACTTGGGAGAAGTGACTGCCTCCCTCATACCTGGCTTTATTCAAGATTTCCTACCACTTTGCTAATAGCTTTCTCCTTCTCCATGTCACAACAGAGAGGATCTACTAATGGAGCTAATCAAGCAAGTGCCATCAAACATGTAAAGCAAACAAATTGGTGTTTGTTAAAAAGTTAACAGAGAAATACTTTGTAAAAAAATCCTGTGTAAATAAAAAAAAATACTGTAAATAAACCCTGTGCAAATAAATACATTGTAAAAAAATCTGCTGTGCCCCAAAACCTCTGAGATCATCAGTGAGTACAGTCAACAAACCCCTACTGTAAGCACTCCTGGTAGCAGAAGTGCAAGCTTGAAATAAATTCACATGAAATTTACCCTCACTTATAGTAAACCTAACTACATTCTAGTACCATTTCAGAAATGGGAAAGCAAATGGGCCACTTAACTAGAAAATATAAAAACATGTTTTAGTTTCACATACCCAACTTAACAGCAACTTGAAATCCTCTAAAAATTGGATGACCTTAGGTCACATTACCTCTAAGGTCTTGGTACAACACCTGTTGGATAAGAGGTGCCAGAACTTGGGAAGTTTGGGGACTTTTACCTTGAATTTCAGAAAGCAGGATTTAAAATCAGGAGAGAAGAGCATTTTATATTGTTTCTAGGCCAATGCTACAGGCAGAAAACTCTAAAAGGAAAACTCCTTTTGCTGTAAACTGACCAGACATGGTACAAAATGTCTGTTAACAGCTTGATGGGGAAACTTTTGCAAAATGCCCCAAAAAGTGCAATTTGGAGCCCCTCTAGTGGCTGTAAGAAGAGATGCAGCTGAAACACCTAAACCAGGAATCGTGCAGTTGCCCTCAAGACCTCCCCAGCTCATCTTTACAGCCCCTGCTATTGTATTTAAAAATGGGGTGGATTGCCCAGTTCTCTTTCCAGGAAAGCTGTGCCCTATCCAAGGCAGCTCAAAACACGGCCAACAGTCTGTGACTGCTACTATTTATGTATGTCATGTTTAATAAAGCAAAATTGCAAAAAATTTGATCATCTCTTTTGAAAGGCCCCATCCAAATATTCTGGTTGTTAATTCTGAAAAAAGCCCGCACTCTTTTTAAGATATCAGCTCTGATCTAATTAGCAGATTTTTTTTAAGACAACATTTATCATAGACATCTGTCCTACTTAGTACCTTCAACATTCCAATCCAACTGTGTTTAAGCCTGCCTCAGATCAAAGCACAGATCTATTCCCACAATTCCCTAACTCCACCACCATCACTTCAGATTTACCAAATATTTTTTGTTACACTCTTTGTAACCTGCTCCATAGAACTTGATGCTGACTGGAGTTACAGAGCTTGCCCTTGTCTACCAAATCTTAAGCAATGCAATGGTAGGTGAGACACAGAGAGAGCAAAATACAAATTCAGAAAAGGAAAAAACAACATGTAACCATGAGATGACAACCTGCTGCCTCGTTTGAGCCTCTCAGAGCGGAAATTCTCATAGTGAAGATCCTGGGTCACCTCCTGAAGGTCCTGCATGTGGGTGCTGGAGGAAGCACAGGAATTAAAAGATAAAACATCCTTGTGTCCCATCAGTTTGCTTAAGCAACTCTCACATTCAGCACTGTCTTGGATCAACATGCTCAGCATGCACACCCACTCAGCATACTAATTTAAAACTAATTTCAGTTCAATTGGTGCAATAAGGGACACAGAGAGGTCACCTCAGCCCTGAGACTGCCCTGACAGAAGCTGCACTCCTGGGCGAGGCCTTTGACAAACCTGAGCAGGCAAGACAGAGTAGCAAAGACAAAAAAACAACCAGGGGGCTTTTCAGGTCTGCTCCCTTGCAAATGTATCTACTTATAGATATATTGAAATCAGCACAACCTGGTTTATGTTCCAGGGGATCTGAGTAGTAATACAACACTACATTGGACAAAATAATCAGCAAAATCATTATTTTCACAGAATCACTGAGTAATTCAGATCAGAGAGCACCTGTGGATCCTGTGTGGTCCAACCTCTGACTAGGCCTAGCTCAGCTAGGTCAAGGCTGCTCATGGCATTCTCCACACAAATTCTCAATGTGTCCAGGGATTACAGAACTGCTGCAAACCCCCAGTGCAGTGCTTGATTATCTTGGTGATTGTTTTGTAAACTACCACTTAATTGGAATGTTCTAACTTACATTAACATGGTCCTCAGCTTCAGGAAGTCATTATGCTCTGGATTCTCCACTTCAACTACACCCCATGGGTAGAGCCGACCTCTGACTTTTTTACCTTTTGCTTCAATGAGTTGATTGGACCCCACTACACAAAATGGAATGCTGGCCTGAAAGCCAAAAGTGAAAAAGTGACTTATAATGAACCAGGACAAACAACTCCAGGAACAACTCTTGTTCTGCTCAGCATTGCATATGGTAATAAGTTCATAATTATTTGAAATTAAAGGTGTAAAATAAATAAAAGGAACTTCTGCCACCATCTTCCAAGCTGGAAGCCTGGGCAGAGACACAGTGACTCACTCCAGGTTGCACTGCAGGTCCTGTCCTAAAGCCATCTGAGCAGTCTGAAAAAATACAATATATTATCCATGTATATAGCTATTAAACCAGTCACACCTTCAGGAGTCTGGTCTGCTCTTTAAAATCTTCATCCTCATCTGATTCAGCATCAGGCAGGTGATAAATTTTGATGCCATGCTCTTCTATTTCATCCAGAATCTGAGATATGCAATAAAAGAAATTGATATAATGTACATGGAGAATCAGTACTTTTAAATCTTAACATAAAATTACTTAATACACAATTTCTTAAGAAATCTGGATATACCTTATTGATCCAAATTGCTCAGCAAGCATTTGGTTTTAAATACCATATTTCTTCATTATATTCAACAACTACTTCCCATGGACTTTCATACAAACAATAGTGTTCACAAAACCACCATCCTTTGTGGAAACTGTGCTATGTCAAACCTTTGCAATTTTTTTTGCAATAATAAAGGTGTTGACTCAGAAGTTATACTTGCTTTCTAGAGTTTAACCTCCTTGTTCTCACCTCTGAATTACTACTGGGGGGGTAGGGGTGGGTTAGTTTGAAAAACTGAGATATAGACACTACAAATACTTTTTTCCTCATGATTGACAGTAATGCTATCTGCACCAGGAATCCATCTACCATAGACCCCAAATTTTGCTCTTTAAGAAAGAATAATCTTTATTTCTGCAGAATTCTAGCACCCTAGACATACCTACTAGAGTATACCATATAAAAAGTCTTTATTTTTATTCCAGATTGGGTGAGATAGCTATAAGGATTTTCAGAACAACTGACAAGAATCATAAAGTTTTCAATGCAAGAGCTAAGGCTGGAGCATGCCTTTGACAAGTTAATTCTAACACTTCTTTCTAAACTTCAGAGCTGTTGTTAGCTCATGATGTTTTGTTGAATCCCACCTCCTCCCAGCAAATACAGCACCAAGCCCTGCATGACTGGATGTGTTAAAAGGTCTTTCCTCTGGAAGACAGAGCTGGAATACTTTAGAAGGAGTGACATAAGGGAAGAAAAACAACCTCGCAATCAGAAACATCTCTGAAAATCCCACTTTTTAGCCACCAGAATTCTGACTGGTTAAAAACCCCAAATATAATATGTACATTCTATATGCAGATACTATCTCAGCTTTGGGACTGATTAAACAGGTAACAGAGCAATTACCATCAGCAAAGGTATTTAAATATTTTTCCAAAGTTTCAAAATTCACTAAATCTAATTGTAAATGTAGCTAGACTGCCATTTTGCAAACAACATTCTAAGGACAATTTCTCATTTAAATACATGACAAAATATTTTACAGAATATCAAACTCCATATTAAGTGATGCTACACTGTGCATGAGATTATATTTTCCTCAGCTAGGACCAAGAAAGGTTAATGAGAATGCCCCTCTCTTCAGCCACCACACTGCCACAACCACATTTCTGCAAGCCACAAAAACACTCACCCTTTTCTTTAGTCTCTCTCGCTCCTTCAGAGAAAGTGTATCAGCTTTTGCAATGACTGGTACAATATTTACTTTGTTGTGTATGGCCTTCATAAACTCAACATCCAGAGGCTTAAGGCTGAAATTAAAATATGGAAAATTTTTATTTATTTTTACTCTAAATTACCAATTTATTTTCACTCTAACATAAATATCTCTCTTTAAACAGAAAGAAAGAAGACAGACAATTAATGTCAGCAGTTATAGCAGTTGCATAAGTAATGGCAACCTGATTCTGAAAACTTAATTCAACAAGCACAAACCAACTCTCTAAAATAAAATAATGTAAAAAAAATGACAGAGAAACACCTACCCATGACCAAAAGGTGAAATGAAATAGAAACAGCAATGAACTCGATTATCTATGATATGTCTTCTGTTCAATCCACTCTCATCATGCAGGTATCGCTCAAACTGCTCATCAATGTAAGAGATTATGGTCTTAAAGCTGTAAAACAAACACAGATTTGAGGAATCATACAACATAAGGACTCTTTCAAAGGTAATATTAAACCACTAAGATAGCCTGCTCATGAAACAATCTTCTGTTGGACAAAAATTCATTTACTGATTCTATAGAACAGGAAAAATAGAAGAGCACATCTTAAAATTTTATTGGAATTCTAGAATAAAAAAAATAAGCATAGCTACTATGTATATTACATTTGAATATAAAGATAATATATACATAACCCAGCCTCAGTTCTACAACAAATTTCTCTTGGGTTAGTGTTTATATCTTGATTAACATTAACCACACATTTCTCAAGGTATTTTAAGGTTCTTGTTGCAAACTGATTTCAAATCATAAATGGTTTGTGTTGGAAGGGACCTTTAAAGATCACCTATTTCCAAGCTACTGTCATGGACACCTTCCATTAGTGCAGGGTTCTCTTGAACACTTTCAGGGATGGGGCAGCCACAGCTGCTCCGGGCAACTGTGCCAGGGTCTCAACACCATCCCTGGAAAAAAGTCTCTGCTACATCCAACCTAAATCTACTTTCAGTTTCAAACCATTGTCCCTTGCTCTGCTGCTGCAGGCCCTGGTAGTAACTCTCTTTCCATGTTTCCTGTGAGCCCCATTGATATATTTCAAGTCCTCAGTAAGGTCTCCCTGGATCTTCTCTTTTTCAGATGGAACCCCAACTCTCCCAGCCTCTCTTTACTGCTGTTTAAGCCCTTGGATCATTCTTGTGGTCCTCCTGTGCACCTGCCCCAACAGGTCCATGTCTGGCACGTGTTAGAGCCCAGAGCTGAATGCAGATCCCACAGGAGTGGGGCAGAACTCCCTCCCTCAGCCTGCTGGCCACACTGCTTTTGACACAGCCTGGGACACTGATGGCTTGCAGGGACTGTTCATATCCAATTGTTTTTATCCACCACTGTCCTGATTCTGGCCCAGATCTACAGGAGGGGACAACTCCAAAGAGGAGCAACTTATTGCAGTGTGCTGAGCCCTGGCTTTTATTTAGTGGACACTGCTCATGCCTAGAGAGCACTCTCAAGCAAGGAGGAGAAAAGCAGAGCAACAGGCACCATGGCCATTCCAGCTGCAGCTGAACCACTGCCACAACCTGTGCCACAAACAGCTGCCCCTACACTGAAGAAGAAATCCAAGACCACCAAGACCAAATCAGTTTGCTTAGTGAAGGATGAAGAGGAAGCAGCAGGAAGAGGCAGGGCCAGAGATAATCCCCCAATTGCATCCTTGGTGAGCTGCAAGATATGTGAAAAGATTTCAGCTGCCATTTGGGGGAGACCCTGGCAACCTGACTGCTCTGGTACCAAGACATGGTGGCCCACCATGTGGAACCAGATCATAGGGAAGCCAAGCAACTGGGATCCCTGTCCTGGGCTGTGGGCATTGACAGGGGGATTGGGAAGAGGACAGAAACTCTCAGCTCTGGTGGTGACTTGGTGACAAGGGGATTGGGAAGAGGACAGAAACTCTCAGCTCTGGGGGTGACTTGGTGACAAGGGGATTGGGAAGAGGACAGAAACTCTCAGCTCTGGTGGTGACTTGGTGACAAGGGGATTGGGAAGAGGACAGAAACTCTCAACTCTGGTGGTGACTTCTGTCAAATGTGAGGGAAAGGCATTGTCCCAAGGATGATCTAATGGTGTGACCAGGCAGGTGGAAGGCCATGGATGAAGGTATGCAGTACCTGAGAGAATTAGCTGTGCTGGAGGCAATCTAAAGGGGTCCAAATAACCATCAGTCCCCTGTAGATCCATATAAGGTCCACTGTACACAATCCATGTGGCAGAAGTTTGTACAGAGCACAGCACTGCTGTGTGTCAACTCACTGGCTTTGTTGTCAATGCAAGAAGGAGAGCAAACAGTGCTTCAGGTGACCCAACTCTGGCAACATCAACATAACTTTTTTTCTCCCCTAGCACCCTGCACCTCAGCTGTGGAAAGACTGTCCAAGATTAAGAACAGGTATGAAAAACTAGAGAGGAAATGTTCCATACTCCACCAGTATGGGCCAGTCTCTGCTCTGGGAGCAAACACCCCCATCCTCAAGAGACAGGATGTACACTGTGTGGTAACCTGTGGTTTTATCTACATGGCCACAGAAAAGACATCAGGAAGTGGGATGGAAAACCCACCACTGCCTCAGCAGCAGGGGTGCAGGAGTTGAGAGGAAGTACAACCACCACAGGAAGCTCTTCAAGCATAAATGCAGCTCCAGCTTCCAGTGGGCATGTCCTCAGACAGAATAGAAGGGCTGATGTTACTCCTGAAGTGGAAGGCTTCAGAACACTTGCAGTACATTGATGGCATCATCATGTCAAGAAACATGACAGAGGAAGTTTTTGAGCAAGGGGAGAAGATAATCCAGACCTTCCTGAAGGTTGGTTTTGCCATAAAACAAAGTAAGGTCAAGGGACCTGCTGAGGAAATCTGGATTTTAGGAGTAAAATGGCAAAATAGGCATCGTCAGACTCCAGTGGATGTGGTCAATAAAACAGCAGCTCTGTCCCCAGTGAGCAGCAGGAATGAAGCTCAGGCTGTCCCAGGTGCTGTGGGTTTTTGTAAGGTGCATATTCCAGAGTACAGTCAGATTGTAGGGCCTCTCTATCATGTGGCCCAGAAGAATGAATTCAAGTGGGATCCTGAACAACAATAAGCTCTTGAACAAATGAAACAGGAGATTGCTCATGCAGTAGCCTTTGGGCTCACAGGATAGGACATGTGGCCTTGAAGCTGAATTTCACTTCATTGGGAAATTGAATTTCCAAAATTATGGGGAAAGGCAGAGGTTGCCTTGAGGTTCAGGGGTCTGAGAGATGTGGGAAAAGGGATTACCACTGAAAACTGATTTGACCTCAAGATTAGATCTCAATATTTACTATTAAGTAAATTTGTAAAAAGGAAAAAAAATCTAAACAAACAAACATCCAAAAACTAAGTCAATGAAAAGCATTTAAAAATTAGGCACAGAATCTGAGAATGCTCAAGTGAATGTGGACAAGATTTAGGAGTGAGTTTTTGCTTGCACTGAAGCATAGGTGATTTACTTTCTCAGAGTATTCTTGAGAATCAAGGTCACTGCTCACTTAAAGTTCTTTCAAGCAAAATGGAAGTTAACAGAGAAAAAAAAGTGCAACAAAATTAATTTCAAGTTGTGTCAAAGTTATTGGTGCCTCTTCACATGTATTGGAATTAATCCATAACACCAAAACCAAACTTCTACAGAATTAGAAAACCAAAAACCCCACCTCAAATCCAGCATTTCACAGGCACACAGCACACTCCCAGCCTCCAGGAGAGCTAAGCAATCTCAGTGATTCTCCCAGAGGGATGAAGAGATGCTCTGTGGGCACGTACCAGTCGCGGCAGTTGATGGCATCCCCGTACCCCGGGGTATCCACGACCGTCAGCCGCAGCTTCACGCCCCTCTCCTCGATTTCAACCGTGGAGGCCTCGATCTGCACCGTGCGCTCAATCTTGTCTGCAAAACAACAACTGCATCCTGCACACTCCAGTCTGAGAGCATGGCACCCTGAGATAGCTCCAACAGAGAACTGGCAGATTAAACAGCAGAAATATTATTCTATCCATTGCATTCTAAGGCCTGGTAACAAAAAGGCTCAGTACATCAATTCCTTCAGTGTTATTACAGGACTGAGTATGAGATTTCACACTTAAAAATAATCTAGAAATTAAGGCAAAAGGGACTGGGACAAAACCATCAGTAACGGGAGAACAATATAAAATTATATGTAATGGATTTTTTCCTAAGGCTGGAAGTTCTAAGTATCCTCAGCTAACATGATAAAATCATTAAAGCAAGTCATTCAACAGGTAGCAAAAGGAGAAAAATTGCATCTTTTATTTTATTACCATGTCCTCTTTGCTGAGTTATTGCATACCTTGAATAACAACAAAAATAGGATAAGGAAATGAAGAAGAATAGGAAGAAGTGAAGTTCTCATTCACTAAATATCAATCTAAAGTAAATGAAGTAAGGTGCAAACATAGGCATACGTATGCAAAAATATGCAAACATATGCAAAAATAAGGCATAAACAATTCATATGTTTACAATTGCAACAGATTAAAAACGAAATAAATTCTCTGTTTTAGTTGATTGTTTCTCTTACTGTGACACAAAGACTGTTTTTAAGCAAAAGAAGGGATCAAATTTCTAGGTGTTCATATGAATACACCCAAGGACTAAATAACAAAGACCTGACAGACATCCTGGGTGCAGAGGAAAATGGATTTATCACACAGTTCAAGTGTCAAGAAATGCATTAGAAACTACTGGAGCTAGAAATCACAGATAAATGCATTCAACTCCAAAAACCATTGAGCAAAGATGTATTTACCAGCAGCTCCTGGGATTATCCTTTCTGGGTAGAGATCTGTCAGGAAGAGGCTGTTTATTAATGTAGATTTTCCTAATCCAGATTCACCTGTGATTCAATATAAAGATAAATTCAACATATTTACATAAATAATTTCAAGAATATCTGACAGTATTATCTGACTATAGATTTTTTCATATTTCTTTCAAAGTAAGAATTTACATGTTTTTAATTTTGGATTAGCCAAGTTCACACAAAAAGGCTGAAAAGCAATTTTTACATCTTGCCTTTGTAATTCACTTTCCCAGAGCTCACTGATGATCTGTAATTAATGCTGCTAATCAAGTGGAGTTGTGACCCATTTAGATTTAAGATTTTCCATTTCATGTCTCCTGATTTTTTAAGACAAGCTTTTCTGTTATCAGTCCAGAATGTGAAATATCATAACCAGTTTGAAGTTATATCCTGTCAAGGCTTTATCATCAATTTAAGCAATGAAAAATGCATTGCTGAACTTTTGTACAGCCAGGCAACATAAAGTGGATTTATTTCTGTTTTTTAAGCCAATATGGCAAACAAGAACTCAAAGCAAGAGGAACATGGCCACTGAGCAATTTTTTGATACTGATGAACTTGGGGATTACCAAATTGTACCATAAGTATATTTTTGTTCTAGAGATACTGATGGTCATGAGGAAAATTTAGACTCATTAGAGATCAAGATTTTAATCAGAACAAATGTTTATAGCATAAAAAAGAGTAGCAACTTGAAATGTTCCATACTTGAGTTCACTGAAGAGATCTTTTTCTAGAGTTTTAGTTTTATTTCAGGTGTTGATAGCATTAAATTTAAAAAAATGTTAAAAAATGATGGGCCACAGAATCTCTGAGTAACACTGCAATATGAATCTGACAAAAATATCTGAACAACAGAAAAAAAGACAGAAATTGGTTTGAAATTAAAGAAGAGTTGCCAGTTTTTAATGCCTTACAGAATGCAGCTTTGAAGATCAGATTGTGCCAGTCCAGCCTGCACCAGTGAGGGTGACAGGCACCCAGAGTAACTCAACAGTCACATGGAATCATTTCAGCAAAATCAGAAAAGTCTGATTTCATCCAATGCCACGTTCCACTGTCTCAGTAAGGGTAAATATTACACATGAACCAAATCAGTTTTCATAGTCCCTCTCAATGATTATATTGGCTGCAGTGGTTTAGTGACTCTTAAGTGAAAAAAATGTTTAGATGAAGTCATAGCTTAATAATGAGAAGGAACAGAAAAATAAACACAAGTGACTGGGATTTCTTTGGGAGCAACACAGCCAAGCAGCCAAATTCTTATAAACTCCAGCTCATATTTTCAGATACCACAGCAAACAATAGCAGGGAAAAAAAAAAACATAACCAAAAGCTGTGTAAAAAAGCAAAATCATAAATTAGGATTCTCTCAGCTCAGGAAGCTTTTAAAGTATTATCCTGCTCAGAAATGAAGGAGGATGGCAACTTAATGAAAAATAATAGTTCAAAACAGGCACTGTGACACAGCCCACAAGAGAACATCCTTAAACTCCATGTATATTTGAAGAGAAAGCATTCACATTCCAAACTGCTGAAATAATCAGCAATTTAAAGCACAGTTTATTTTATCTTACATCAGCTGCCTCCCTCTGCTAGTGTATCTTAAAATACCACTCCAAATTTTCAATGAAATCTTTTTTTTCCAAGTCCTCTTCCCTTAATTTTCATTTATCCCTTAAAATACTGTCAGGCAACAACAGCAAAGTTCCACTTCACTCCAGCATGGGTGGATTAATTCTCTTTCTGTTACTCTTACACCATATCATTTCCCCTCTATTTCTATTTTACAAGAGACAAGAAACAACTGTTGGTCTATATAATTTTACATTGCTCTCTTCCAGAACTGTTTCATGTGGCAGAATTTGCAATTAGAATTCAAAGAGATCTGGAAGTTTAGTTTAGTTACAGCAGACAAAGCAGATCTTTTCTTTCTCAAAACTGTTCACACTTGTAAGATCACTGAACAGTAACTTCTGAAGAGTTAGAGGAGACAGAATAATTTGAAGCAGCTACTTAGAGTTTGGTTTTACTCTTAGATTTTATGAGCTATTCTTTATGGCATCATGCAAATCACATACAACAAAAAATACAATAAAATTCTAGGAAGGCAAAGATGAGGGCAAACTCTGTACAGCACTGAAGAACAAAATACAGAAGTAGGACAAAAGCAGTGCTAGGGCTGTCATTTGGCAAAACTAATGAAAGGTTTGAGGACAGACTCTCCCTGTAACTACTGAAATCCAAAACCATTAAGAAGTTCAACACCTCCTATCATCATCACTATCTCACCTCTCCTGCTCATTCCCACTGTGATCTCTCTTAGGCAAATCTAGCACATTAATGGGATTTATTTCTTGTGCTGGCAGGTAATGAAGAGCCTAATTCTATTAGGGTACTTTTTGGGAAAGCCTGTTTAAAAGCAAGAATTACAGAGTTCAAACACTAAAACTCACAAGTTGTGGCTCACAAACAGAAAGCCAGAGAAGATACCAGGCCTGATTTGGGAATCTATTTAATCTTCAAGAATAGCAACCAATTTCTCAAAGGCTCAAGGTATTTCTGCAGACAGCAGATTTTTTACCAACACAGAGTCCCAATGAATTATCACATAGAATAACACTTCAGGTCACAACTGCTAACATAAAACCATGATCAAAGTAAAAAGTAACAGCTCACATCAAAACCAAATGGTTCCATTCTCAGTCCTTCTCCCTCTTTTACAAGAGTATTTGGAAGGGTTGAAAAGACTAGAGTTCAGATTGTTTTGAACTCAAGAAGCAGAAACAACATTTGAAATAGAATGAGTCTCTAAATCAAAACACACAAATGAACTAAGACAGTATTCAAATGCAAAACCAGTTTTAAACTACATTTTAAATGGAGTGCTGGAATCCTGTAAGACAGGGGAGAGGGAAGGGAAGGGAAGGGAAGGGAAGGGAAGGGAAGGGAAGGGAAGGGAAGGGAAGGGAAGGGAAGGGAAGGGAAGGGAAGGGAAGGGAAGGGAAGGGAAGGGAAGGGAAGGGAAGGGAAGGGAAGGGGGATTGCTGGAGTGCACAATAAAATTTATTCACTCACAAACCTATTAATGTATTCAAGCATGATTTCAATGTGGTAAACAACTGCTGCAAGAATCAACAAAATACAAAAGAAAGCTAAATGCAACAGGAAAGGAAAGTTTCTGATGCAAGCTGAAGCCTTAGAACAGTGCAAATAACATTTGTTTAAACTTCAAATTCCCTGTGAGCAAGTACTAATTGTGAGAAAAACTATAAAATTGCTCCTTACCAACCACCATCAGAGTAAATTCAAACCCCTTTTTCACAGACTTTCGGTGAACCTGATTGGGAAGGTTTGCAAATCCAACATAGCCAGGAGTTTCTGGATTGGTAAATTGAGCAGGCTGTTGCTAAAAATGAAATAAAATAAGACTAAAATAAGACTTAAAAAATAAAATAAGATTACAATAAGCAAGCACTCAAGACTTAGTAGTTTGTAGAACTGCTTTCCTCACTTAAGTCAAAAGGTTTGAAGCTATGTGACAGAGAGGAAACTACTCAGAGGTTCCTACTACTCAAGAGTTTCACAAAGAAGGGCAGAACAACTACATTGACCTAGGGCTTAAGAAAAAAAGCTTCACTTGTTCAGATATCCAGCTAAGATCACTTTAAGTAAAACAGAAACAAAATCCCAAACAATTCTTTATCTAAGTATGACAAAGTATGAATTGTGGGCATTAATCACTTTTTGAACAGTCTTCACACACAGTTAAAATAAAATCGTTTTCTATGGACTTGAAGAAAAAGATGAGCATTCCTGATCCTTTTTTAGCACATCCAAAGGAAAACCCTGAGCAAGTTGTGCAGTGAAAGCCATCTGCTGGAAGTGCTCTTCAGAGAGCTCTCTTCAAGTGTGGGGAAGGGGAATTTACACAAGAGAATGCTCACTGCTATAGACATGGCAGGGAAATCTTTCCATCTCTTAGTTCCCTCTTCAAACACATCACTCAAGCACCCTTTATCGCTCATTTCTTTCCAATAAACCAACATGGGTGTTTTACCCATCATAGCAAATGCTGGGGGCCAAGAATTAGATGAATCCCAGCATGACAATAATATTTTAGGTTATAATATTTGAAATCAAGGGTTTTATTGGAAAACCAGTTGATTCTATTAGTAAAGAAAGAAATTAAAACTAAACCACCATTTTCTTAAATGATGCCTGCTCAAAACAAAATTGCAGAAAGGCAGTTTCAGTGAAGATGCACCAGGGAGGTTTTATACAACTCTGACCAAAATGAAATCCTTCCAAGAGTATTAGTTAACTGCAGAGATTTATACTTGCATGAAAACTACTTTAATCTATGTCTTACATCACTCATCTTTCAATATTGTGTCTCAGTAGGCAGTAGATTTTGAATACCCTTCATCATCAAACAGATGCAAGTTGCACAATTTGTCATTGAAGATTAATATTTAAAAACCAAAAAATGTATTTCCCATTGTTACATTAGAAGACAGAAATGTTATTCTTACCTTGGACATTTTTAGGCAAGGACAGGAAAAAATCTGAAAAAAATAATAATGTTTTTCAGCTTATTAAAAATTGTATGAGGAAAAAACTCACCTACAAACCAGTGTAATATCTGCTGTTGCACACTAAATTGAAAAAGGAGCATCCCTGACTGGATGCCCAGACTCTGAAACAGTGTCAACTTCTTCACAGAGCACAAGTATTTGACTCTTCTGTACTAACAAGGGGCAGAATTTTCAGCTACCATTGCTCCTATAAATGCAGTCACACGAGAAATTCAAGCAACATCAATCTGGGGTGCTGAAGGCAGCAGATGTGTGACAAACCATTCTGAAGCCCTCAAAGTCCACATCCTTTCTGGAAACTCACCAAACCAAACTTGCTTAAAAACACCTTGCTCTTTAGAGAAAACAGTTTCTTCAAAGCAAAAAAAAACCACCCTAACTCATGTATTATTTTTCTTTTCAAGCCTCTTTCTCCTCGACATTTCCATCCACGCTTGAGTGTTTTGTAAAGAGATCACAGCTTCAAAATGAAACTTTTTCTCTTCCTCTTTTATCTAGATGCTTGCAAACTCAGTCATTCCACCTCCTGTTTACCAATATAAAATTTTCATAGGTAGCTGCATGTGAAAGATGAAACAGGCACAAAAAAATGTTTAAAGATTTCTTATCTAACACTTCTGTACAAAGAGTCTCTTAACCAAGACTCACCAACCACTAACTTGCATGATTTCAGGAGATCATGTGATTTACTGTGGCAACATAAAAATGCCTGCATATGCTGCATCTGCAAGTGATAAAGAGGTCAATTCCCCTTTCCAGTCCCTCCCTTGGCTCACACTCTTACCACAAGGTATCAGTTCCCACTCCCAAAGCCCTCAGCCACCTCTTACCTAGCTCACTCACATTTTATTTCCATGGATTTGAAGTTATCACTACCTGATTCTTTCCATCCTCCAAGGAGATATTGTCAGCAAGCTCACCTTTGTGTGAAATTACACAAAACTGCTTCAGTTTGCAGCAGCCTTCAGTCTGTTCCTCCCAGCAAAGAGACATCTTGGAATCAAAACAAACTGCCCAGCGTTAGACAGCAGAAGCCCAGCTTTTTGTTTCAGGCACAAGGTAAAGTTGTTTCAGTGTGGGGATGATTTCCAGGATTTTCTTCTCAAAGCTACCATATAGGTGTGTATGTTTACACGACTTTAACCTCATTTGGGTTTGATGGGAGTTACAGACTGAAAATGTTAAACACTGAAGCAATTTGGTGTCCTTTCTCATGAAGCCAATTTTGCTGAGAAAAATCCGGCACTCTGATTACTGACACAAAATAAAAACTGGATAGCATGGTTCTCAAGTGAAATTGCAACATAAAAATAAAATCTAGTGTCTGTAACATCTGTATTTCAGTCCACAAACCAGTCTATGAGCTATAATGTATGCAGCTAGTGAAGAACTTATCCATGAGCCTGTTATCATGTAAGATTGCTCTGATAGCAACTCTTCCTTCCAAGAGTGTTTCCTGCCCACTGATGTCATTGATTCCTGCTTAAGCATTCTCCAAGAGAGGTTTTCAATGCCAAACAAAACCAGATCCTGCTGGAACACAGAGGAACATTCTTTTAATTTGTGAGACTTGTCTATCACCCAACTATTTCTCAGAGGCGGGCTAAGAGCAGAGGAAAGTTTCTCACAGCTACTGAGGAAACGAAGCAGCGAGCAGAGTTATGCAGACGGCTACAGCTACATTATATTTTAACATAGAGAACAAGCACAGAAACTTTTCACGAATGTTTCCCACAGCGTTCCCGCCAGGTCTGAGCGCTCCCACACAGGCGGGAGCACACCCGAGCCCGAAGGCCAAGGCCCGCAAACCCGAGCCAAGGGCATCGCACCGGGGGCTTGGGGCTGAGGTCGGGGTTCGGGTGCCTCGAAGCAGCCCAGACTTTCCTCGGGAGCTGGTCGGACATGTTCCTCACCCTCCGGTCTCTACAGCGAAGCTGGAGTTTTCTACGAGAGCACGTTCAGAAGCGAGTGCCTTGCCCGCCGTGGGAGGGGCCCCGGCCCGGGGGTCCCATGGCGGCCACACGAGCACCAGGTCCCGCGCTGGGAGGGCGGTGAGGGCGCCTCACACCTCCTGGGCACCGCATCGCGCATCGTCCCGCTCCCTCCGCACCAGCATCACCCCACCTCAACCAAACCCCTCAGGTTCGGGGGTCCGTCTGGAAAAGGACAGACCCCTTCCCAGCGCTGCTGCTCGCCGTGTCCCCCTCACGCCCGCTGGGACCCCGCGCTCCCGGGGCGGGGCAGGGCCCCTCCCTCACCTCAGCGCCTCCCGCAGCCGCCGGCCCCGAGCTCCGCTCCCGCGCGCGCACGGCCGGCCGAGGGGGCGGGGCCGCCCCGCCTTAGGCCCCGCCCCCCGGGCGGTGCAGGGCCCCGCGCGCACGCGCGCGCCCCGTCCCCATAGCAACCCGCTGGGAGGGGGCGGGGCCGCCCGCATGTTGTAGGTCACGCACATCCCCTCTGCTGTACCAAGATGGCGGTCGGGCCGTCGGCCTCGTACCCAGCATAGGCTTCGCTGCGGGCCGACTAGAGGTAACGCCGGGCCCGGCGCGGGAGGGCGGGGGCGGGAGCGCCTCCGGTGAGCGGGAGGAAGGCGCGGGCCCGGCGCCGCGGCCGGGCTCCTTCCTTTGCCTGCAGCAAGATGGCGGCAGCGGCGAGAAGGGCGGCGGGCGGGATGTGCACGGAGCGCCCGGCCCCGCTCTATGGTCGCGGCCGCTGCCATTGGCGCAGCGCGGGCCACGTGCCGCCCGCGCACCCCGCACCGAGCCGGGGTCCCGCTCCGCCGCCCCGGGGCTCCGCTCCGCCGGCAGCGCCGCCGGGCCGCCCGCGAGCGGACAAAAGCCGTGAGTCACGTCCCGTTTCCTTCCCCTGCGGCGCACCGGCCGGGGCTGCGCCCGCGCCGCGCTGAGGGGATGCGGCTGAGGGAGCGGTCACTGCTCCCCCCCCCCGCCTTCGACCTGCCCTGTGCCCCCGGGCCCGCACGGCTGCGGGCTCCCCAAGGGCAGCGGTCTCCATTCCCAGCGCTCCCCAAGCTGAGGATGCGCCACAGGCCGCGGTGGGGGAGGGTTGTGGCCTCACCTGTGACACTGCAGGTAGCGTCAGCCGCCTCTGGGCATGATAGCAGCAGAAATTCAGCTTCTGCTGACCTGCTCTCTATGCCTGCAGTGTGGTTTTATTTCGGGTTATTTATAGACCGGGATGATCCAGCAGCCCTGAAGAGGGTTAAGCACCGGGGCACTGATGATTCTTGAGCTATAGCTGAAATGGCACATGATAAATAGCATTTCCCATGATGGCTTTCCCCAGCAGTAGGGGAGGTTTCATAACTGGGAGGCATAATTTCTTCCAGTGAGAGACAAGAAGCAGGAGAGGAGGTTGTGCTGGGAGTATTGGTAATCTAGAGATCAGTTAACTTGTAAGATGAGGCAAGAGCTTTGAATTCACTAAATTTAAAATTCAAAACATTCTCAGTTCTGTGCTTGTGAAGTTAAGATTAGTGACATTCAGTCCCAAGGTGTTTGAAAGAGTAATTTCTCGTCTTAGCCTGTTGTGTAATGGCAGAGAAAAAAAACTGCACACTCATATGTGCTGCATTGCTTTATCACATCTCTTCTGTTCAGTAAGGTAGGTGAAGAATCTGTCTGGTGATTTAGTCTCCATTTTTCCTACTGGTTCTATTCTGACAACTGTCTTCAGTTAGATGACAACAAATAGCAGATTTATGTTGGGGTTTTTTTCCCTCAAACCTGAATTGAAAGTGGTGTTTCATGTATTATTTCATATGTGGGCTGGGCATCCCTCTCTGTGCTAAAGGAACATAAATCAGAGGTGAAGCAGGAAAGGAAGCAATAACCTGATGGGTGGCTGTGTATCTGCTAAAGCTCTGTCTCTCTAACCCTTTGCCTGTTTAGATTCAATCTGTTAAAAAAAAAAAAAAAACAGTATTCCTATTTGTACATGGATTTTCATAAAGCATGGCCCACATCATAGGCAGAGCCAAACCACACAACCTTTTTCATAAAGGTCCACAGTATAGTTTTACAAGGATCAGAATGACAGGCACAGGAAGAGCTCTCACTAGATATGAAACAGTAACTGGTGGTATGTGACTGCAGGGTGGCAGAGGCAGTGTCACCAGCCAGCCTGAGCTTTGCCACCACTGCTGCAAAGTGAGTGCAGATCATTCTCAAAGGACAGTTTTCCAAGTAGCTTGTATAAGAAGCAGTTAAAGATTGCTCCAGGTTTGTTCTGTGTAGCTCATTCTGCTGTGTCCACAGCTGGTAGTGTGATACACACTCCTGTCTCCTCCTTTGTTGCAAGTTAAGCTGATTTTTTTCTGTTGGCTTCTTTTTCGTCTCTCCCCCAGTTTTGCCTGATAGGGTGAAAAAATTGACATTTCTTCTTATGATTTTGAAGGTTATTATGGTCCCTACTTTTTCATTAGTCTCACTTACCTAGACTGAGATGAGGAGGGAGGTTTCCCCTTGAACTAGAATTGGATCATAATGTTATTGTTGCTTGTTGCACAGCTTAATGGCAACAATAGTAACTTGATTTTGGTAGGTTGGGGTGGTTATTCTTAGTGGAGTAGCTGGTCTTTTCCCATTTAATATTAGGCTACCTCTGAAGATAATATGGTCTGTTAGAAGAGAGCCTTGTAACCTTGGGCTTTCCATAGCTGTTATCTGGGTGGGAGCCATCCCAGACAAGGCAAACTGTGCAGTTGGCACCTTTTTGATGAAAATTGGGATGTCTCACTGGTTACAGTATTTCAGGTGATACTGCCTTTTCCAAAGCATACTATTCTCTATATATATAGAAGCTTGTTAAGCTGGTACAAATGCACTTAGGATTGTGCTGCTGGGAAAATTTGGGTAATTCCTCCAGTCACTACTCCAATCAGATGGTCAGAGTAGTCAGCAGTGGCACTGGGACCAGTCCAGAGCATTCAAACTGAATGCAGGTGTGTGGTTAGAATCACAGGATCATTTAGGGTGGAAAAGATCTCCAACATCATCAAGTCCAACTCTTCCCCAGCACTGACCCATTCCCACATCCATACATCTCAAACACTTCCAGGGATGGTGGCTGATGATGCTTCCCAATATCCAATCTAAACCCTCCCTTGTGAATGAATGGTTCTCTTGCCATAACTGGGAGGGTTTTGTTAATTACAATGGTGGGTTTGTGGAGAGTATCACATTTATGTGAAAATGTTTCTCTTTGAAAAAAAGTCACTCAACAATGGTTCAATTTTGGTTTGTATTCAAGAATTCTACAGAAGGAAATCCTCAGGCCTGTATTGTGCACAGCTTATAAAATAAACCTCAGAGTGAAATAATGAGACTGGCAAGTGTTCCCATGGGTGTTTGGAACCCTTAGGGGAATGTTGTTACAGTCTTGACAAAGATACTCAGAATAGGGGTGGCTTCCCCATCCCTGGAAATGTTTAAGGCCAGGTTGGACAGGACTTGGAGCAAGCTGGCCTAGTGGAAGGTTCCCTTCCATGACATGGGGTGGAATTGGATGGTGGTCAAGGTTCCTTCCAACCCAAACCAGTCTGGGATTCTGGGCACCACTGAAGAAGTTGCAACAGGGTTTTTAAGGCAGGCTGAGGAAGGT
The DNA here is from genome assembly GCF_037042795.1 of Molothrus aeneus. Lineage (NCBI taxonomy): Eukaryota > Metazoa > Chordata > Aves > Passeriformes > Icteridae > Molothrus > Molothrus aeneus. Next base: position 4,160,278 of record NC_089655.1, on the reverse strand, counting down.
GTGTTCACCCAGGAGGTAACAAGTCTGACTTGTCCAGGAGCATGGTGCTGAGAGGCCCAGGGCCTGCAGAACTCCTGCAGTGTGTGTCTGTGCAGAAATTAAGTAGGTGTTATTGCATTAAAATATGAAAACAGATCAAGAAGAGACAGGAAAATACAACCCAGCTGCAGGATTAAGTCTCTGTTCCTCTTCCTAATTACCCTACCTTTGAAAGCAGAATGCTATTGTGTAGCTTGTTGGGCTTTCTCATGTTTTTTTAATTTTACTTATTGTTTTTTCTAGGCCTTTGGTCTAGAAGCTATTCCTGCAGGGTCTGTGGTGTTTATTGTGGCTGTGAGACTGCATTTGGAGTGGAAGGGAGAGCCTTGGTCAGTAGGGCCTCTTGGGGAAGGGATTGCAGAGGACTCAGGACACTGGAGGTGGGCTCTGGCCTCCAGGTGTTCATGCTAGACTGGTGAGTAAGTCAACAATCTAGGGCTTGTTTCAAGAGCTCTTTCCATTTTAGAAACTCCTAGCTTTAGAAGAAGAATTTTGGGGTACTAGCTTATCCTGGATGTGGAATTAGACCTGAGAAATTTGCATTTATATTTATATTTGTATTTATTTGCCCTTTAGCTTTAAAAGAAAGCAGATTTTTAGGATATAAACAGTCTATTAAAATCTTGTGATTTGCATTCTCGTCTTAAATGATAAGTCCTGAATGCCTAATGACTTAAGTGATCTTTTTCCACATCTTCCTTCTGTGCATCATGGTGTGACTTCAGTGGGAGGAAATCACAAAGTCAGGCTGGAAAAAGATGTATCAATAAATGGGGAGGAAAATTTCCAACCAAAGCAAGGGGAAAAACTGAGTTGCTAAAGGATTTATGTGTTTAAGGTTTTAATTGCAACAAGGAGGAGTAATCAGGCTGTGATTAGTGTTCTGAGTTTGTTTCATAAAAAAGATGTGTTAAAGCTGAAATACTTAATTTGTCCTTCATTTAGGTGATGATCTGTGGTGTTTCTACCTATACAAGCTCTGATATTTTCCCAGCAGTTTTGCAGAAGTACAGGAATCACTTGTGGCAGCTGCCATATAATGCAGATACTTTGATCCTGCTGCTGGACTTCACTTGTCTCTCACAGCTGATTCTGTGCTGTTGAATCTTGCATCTGGTAGATCTCTCAAGCCTCAGTGATACCTACTAATATTTTACAACTTCTTTCTGGATATATTAGCATGTGAGTAGCTAAAGTACACGTAAGCACTCCTTGGGTGCAGAGGGCTGACCTTGGCCACAGCTGCCTGCCCTGGGGGAGCTGGCTGTGTTGCTGAGGCACAAGGGAAGCAGGGCTTGGAGCAAGGAGGCACAAAAAGAGGCACTTGCAAAACAGCAGGCAGAAAAAAAAATCAGGGAGAAACCTGAGAGAAAAGTTAACCACAAAAGGCTCATCTAGAGGAAGTCATAATGAGTTTAACTTCAGTGGAAAAACAGCACTAGAAGAAGGGAAGGGATTGGTTCAGTAGCTGCAAGACACAGAGAAATGGTGACTCACAGGAAAAGTTTTGCCTTTGAGGAGATTGAATAGCACAGGCATATTTATGCGACCTCCCTTAAATGATGTTGTTTAATTTAATTGCAAAATAAAATGGATTTACTTGTTGACACAGAATGGAAGTAGTACCAGATTCTCTTACACCCCACAGCAGTGTCTGGAGCTGTTTTCCAGCAACAGTTTTGCTGTTTTACTGACAATTTTTCAGTGATGAGAGAACCACTTGGGAGAAGTTTGTGGATGGAAAAGATAGATTTATTTAGCATTGATGAAAGAAAAGAGACAAACCCATCCCTCCCCCCTGAATAAAAGACCCCAACAACAAAACAAACTCAAATATGGAAACAAAACAAAACCAAGAAACAGAATTCTATAAGGAACTTGCTTATAAATATGTGTCAGTGTCATTCTGGTAAAAGTATCCACACATATATAACTTATGTGTATGCCACATCTTTCACCTGCAAGAGAAATACCTGTGCAGGAAAGTTTCTGGGAGTCCTCACATCATGGTAATTGATACCTGTGTGCTGGGAATTCAGCAACATCCCAGCAAATAACTGGAATTTAAGGGGAAAGACTTGGAACCCTGTTGTGTTATGACTACTGCAATCCTGTTTGGAAGAGGCAGGACCCAGCCCTCTGTCTGTGTTATTGAATTGATAGCTGCTTGTTGAGATCTCTCTCAAAGGAAGGTTACTGGTATCATATCTCCCAGTAAATACCATGAGGCAGGTATAGCTGACTGTCACAAAGGTAACCTCTGGCATGTTTTTCATCAGGGATTGGATAACAAATAATCTTCTTACATCATTCAGATTGCAGGCTTGGTTCCAGCTATTGGCACACAGCATGGGCATCACTCCCCTGCCTCTTTTCCCCACCCATGCTGGTTTTGGTTGACTGGTATTTCAATGGTTTTACAGCAGGTTGCTGTAAAAATCTGCAGAGGCTTTTTCTCAGAGGAACACTGACAGCTTTGATGGCCAGTGCTGGATTCAGGTGCTACCACCTGCTGTAGCATCACTTGCTTCTTCTCTTCTGCTTTTTTGTAATCCTGTGTTTTTGTCTATCCCTGCATTTGTGGCACTGGGAATTGAACTGGCTATTTCACAAAATAAATGGGATATTTGCCAAAGTTGAGTGACAAACAAAGCTGAGGGCAGGCTGTGTGGCCAGAAAAGGGACCTCAGGCATGGGATGGGTACATGGGTTGAGTTAGGAAAAGGGAAGAGAATAAGAGACACAATTAACATTTCCCCACTGGCAGGGACAAAGGCCAAGCCTGCAAAAGCTGCTTTGGGAGAGGAGGCCAGGAGTGATTGCAGTGGACTTGTTACTTCTTGCCCCAAAAGTTGGGGGGCATTTTTGTGTTTCCAGTGGGCACTGGAGATGGTGTGGGCTGCCTGACTTCTCCTGCATTTCTGAAAGAGGAGAGCAGGGTTCTGCTGTTTGTACAGCAGCTCCAGCAGTTTCCATTGCTCAGGAGAAAGTAAGTTTGCAGTTATCTCTGTGCCAGTGATAAAGTTGAATGTAAACCTGTGCTGGAGCAGTTGAAAGGAAAACTGGAAAAAAAAACTCTCAGAGCAGGCAGGGTGGGAGAGAGAGAGTGGGAATGGGAATGTATTATGGTTGACCTGCTAGTACATATGCCTTTGTTTTCAAAGTGAATACTTCAGCAGCTGGTGCAGTGTGCTGGGATTTAGGTGTTTGGTCTCACAAGGAGCCTTGGAATGTCTGGAGAATAGCAAGTTGTAGGTATATGACTATTGCTTAAAAGTAGAGTTGGTTATGTAGCGTTGAAGAAGCTTAAAAGTGATTTTTAAACTCTTGCTCTTATAAATAGTTTCATTAAATTAAAATCCTGAGTAGATGGCTCTGTTGCTTGCAGCATAGCTGTGGGTAAAATGAGAGCAAGCAGTGAGTATTTACAGAAGGTTAAAAGTTCTTGCAAATTTAGGAAACATTACCTCTCTATTTTATTTGAAAACTCATCTTGCTCAGGACACCATTCCAAGTGGGTGGAGGACTGAGCAGCATGAGGTATCAAAACAAAAAAATTGTACCCAAAATGGTTCATGTCCTGTCCCAGTTCAGCCCAAAGATGACCAGGGTAGAACTGGGAATGATTCAGTTATGAAAAGGGGTTTTAACTGTAAAATAATATTATTTGTAACAATTAGGGGGAATAGTTTTACTCTGACTTCTCCCTATCTGTCTTTCTCTCCTTTCATAGCAGGCTTAGAGTGGCCTTGCAAATTTGGAAGGGAAGACTGTCTGGGTTTTTCACTGTCAGTTTAGATCACTGTGATGTAATTCTGTCTAACACATGAAGAGCCTTTTGCTTGGCCTAGTAGAGATTAGGAATTAGTGCTTGTCTGTGGATATGCTGAGCCCCTGTTGCATGTGCTATGAATAGGACAAAGGGAAGGCAGTGCTTAAATAGTGAGGGTCTGAGCATTGCTTTTCCAAAGTGGAAATCATTGCTTTTCCAGTTGGAATCAGATATTTACTTTAATGCTTTTTCAGAGGAATTGTTGCCAAACTGAAGGTGGGTTTTTTTCATTTTTAAATAGTTCTGTCCTGCTCCAAACAAAGCACTAGCCTCCCTGCAAGTTTCAGGCTTTTATTCTTTCAAGTGTTTTGTTTGTCACAACAACACTGACTTTTCTGGGTTGTAATTTCAAGCTGCTTATTGCAACTGAAAGATAGAAATAAAGAAAAATAAAATGTACAGAATTAAAGAGTCTCGTGAAGCCATGTGACTTGGGAAACTGGAATTCAGAGCAAAACATACCAGAGCACAAAGAAGTTTATAAAAATGGAGCTCTGGCATTCTCTTCTCTTCGTTATCCAATAAACATTATGAACTGAGGAATCTTTAACATCTTTCAAGGAGCCTTGAACAACTTTGCTGAGTTTTTTTTATATAATACATCAAATCAAAGTAGCTAAGCAAGATTAAAAAGAACTGGAACCCAAACAGAGTGGACAAAACCAAATGTCTGTTTACATTTTTGCTTAAGTTGCAATTTTTCTGCTCCTCCCCTGAAAAGTGGCACTGGGGAGGTCTCATTTAGTTTGCCACTGTTCTTTTTTCTTTTCTTTATTTTCTGTATATATTTATCCAATTAGTATGAAAAGTGGCTGTTGTTGTCTTTATAAACTGCTGTAAGCAAGTACTGAAATTCTGCCCTGCAAAACATCAGCTTAAGAGTACCTGGAGGAGGGTCTTGGTGGGTCTTGGTGACAGGTTTGAGCTCAGGGACATAGCTGACTTCACATTTTCTAAGTATAGGACAGTTAATGTGGAAAAAGGTAAGTTTAGGGCTTGCAAATTCCTTGCCTTTTCAAGCTAGGTAATGTAGAGTGGATGAGAGCTGCTGGCAGCATTTCTTTAAAAAAAATTGCCACGTGTTCATTTTATATTGCAGTGGCCAATGGAGAGAGATCAGGAGACACTCAAAGGTAAACAAAAGCACTTCAACCCAATAGCCAAAGGAGAGCAAAGTAAAAGTTTCCATTTGAAGAACAGAAAAAAAAATAGTGCACGCTTTGTTCTGCAGTATCTCCAAAATCCTCATTTCTTGGGTAGCTGGGATATTAGCAGGCTTTGGAAAGCACCTTTCAGCTCACTGATTGTGGCAGATTTTTGTTCTTCTGCAGTGTAGAATGGCAAGCAGTGCTGCAGCACCACTCTGAAAGCACCTGGGAGTGATAAGCACACAGTGTGGTGGTAGTTGAAACTAAAAAGCAAGTTCAGATCAGCATAAGAAGCCAACATTGAAATTCTAACTGCAAGTAAGAAACCTTTTTTCACTGTAAGGATAGTCAGGGATTGGAATAGGTTGCCCAGAAAGTTTGTGCAGCTAAGAAGGCTTTCAAGACCTGAGTGAGGAAAGCCCTGAATGCCCTGGTCTGACCCTGCTTTGAGCAGGCCCCAGAGTCTCTGACCTCCATGTGTTGCCAGATATTCTGAATTTCTGTGATTTCTGTGCTGTTCCCACTTTCCAGGCAATATATTTGGAATCTTTGTTTTCTGAATCACTTTTTCCATTTTGAGTCAAACCAGTGTTTTGCTTTACTGTGAAACTGGAAGATACTGTATTTTACTTTATCCCTCATGTTTATTCCTCATGAAAATGTTTATTGGCTCCCCAAGGCCAGGAACCTGAAATTTGCTTCTACTCCTTAGCAACTTCTTGAAAGCCAAGTTTATGTTAAATCAGATTTCTCTCACAGTGCAAGTGGAAGGGCAGACTCAGATTGGTCCTCTGTGGCTTCTCTCTGCTTTGCTTTTGAATTGATTTTATTAAACTGTCCATTGATTTTTATTTTTTTTCTTCCTCATCTCTGAAAAGAGATGTTGTTTTGTCACAGCACCTGACATCCAAGGATCACAGCATTCTGAACAACTTGAAATGAAATAACGAGTCCACAGAGAAAATCAAGATGTTCTGTGTGTGTGCACAGCCAGGGCAACCAAGAGAATTTTGCTGGTCAATTCACCAAATGTGCAGCAAATCTAAGAGCAGAGCTTGAGTCTCTTTACTGGGGGTTTTTTGGTTTGGTTTTTCCATTAAATATCACTTTTTCACAGTGTCCCTGTGTAAAGCCAGCAGCTTTTCCTCCCTCTGCAGTCAGAGGGCCTGATGCTCCTTGTTGACACTAGAACTCTGTCACACCAGTAAGTTGCTCCTGTTTTTCCTACCTGTTCTGCATGCCCCTTGTTGCAGAGCACCCTGGGATAGCCTAGGAAGGGTAGTGTCTATATATTCTTTGCTTGCTGATGGTTACATGATTTTATTGTCAGAGTGCCCATGAAATAAGTCTTTTAAAGACCCATATTTGCCTGAGAGTCCTGCTGAGGTTTGTCATTTTCCTTCAATATCCAGTCAGCTCTTCTGTTCCTACAAGAGCATTGCCCTCAATAAACAATTTACCTACCTCCTGGTAGGTTACCAGGAGAAAGGCAAGGGGTGTTGCACCCACCTGGGACCCTATATTTTCTACCACAGATCCTGTGTGAGACAAACACACACAGTAACTCATCTTCCTTCCACCGCCCTCTCTTCCTCACAGCATCACTAAGTGGTTGGAGCTGGGATTAGTGTCTAGGCTTGGGTAGACTTTTCTCTTTCTACCTATAATTCTCTAACTGGGTATTTGCAGTGGGCCTCTGAAGATGGTGGAGCTGCATTAAGTACAGCCAAGGGGCAGAATTTAGCCTACAGAATCATTTCTTCCCAGCACTGATGTGTGAATGGGGAAGATAGGTATCTGATTTGCACATCCCTGAAACTTTTCTTCCTCGTGGCAAATAAGTAAAAACTAATCTCAAAGTCAGAGACATAAGCAATGTGGACTCATGTTCAATAATTTCTTAAGATGAAACTTCTTTTATTCTCTTAGCAGAACTATCTATATAGTTTGACTCCAAACTTCAGTTTAACAGAGATTTTCTGTAGAAATGCCAATGTTCTGTTGGAAGATCCCCTGGCTTGCCACAGCGATAGCTGTGGAGCTGAGACACAATCCTGCTTTGGCTGGGAACCTCAGCACTCCCTGCAATACAAGTGCCCTGCATCCTGAATCCTCCTTTGCTTGCTTTTTCTAGTGTGATGCAAAGCATACCCCCAACCCTTTTCTCTTAATGCCTCTGGCAAGGGATGTGCTGAAATGGATGCTTTCAGGGGGTAGCTCCTTTGTGGTGTTCTCTGACTTGAGGGTGTGGGATAAGCACCCAGAGTACAAAAAGGGTGCTTATTTATACAGTTTTAGAAATCTGGAGTTATATTTAACAGGAAATAAAATCACAGCACACACTCTTTGGAACATACTTGGGTTGCTTTCCAAATAAGGCTTTTGGTTTCTGGCAGGAAAAATAGGGCTCTGTTATAACAACAGAAAATAGGAATAGGCCAGAAGAAATGCTTTCAAAATCCCAGCTCAGGCGAGGGTAGATGTGCCAGGAAAGACCAGCCTTTTTGCTCCAGTAGTTTAAGGTGCACTTTGCTTTCCCTTCTCCAGGAGCTCTGGGGTGAAGTGATCATGGAAAGCTTCTTAACTCCTCAACCTTGCCTTCACATGGGTGAACACATGTTCCAAAAAAACAAGCCCCAAACCAGTGCAGTGTTACTTTTATCTCTCTGTGTGTTTGATGTTTTTGCTGGTCCCATTTGTGTCCTCCCTCAGACTGGTGATATGAGCTGCCAGTCTGATAAGCCATGGAAACTACACACTGCCCAATCCTTTACCCTTTCTGCCACCCTTTGGTGCTCTCTTTGGGAGGCTTCTTTTTCCTTTATTCCAGCAAATCATGAAATTGGGGCCTATTGTAATGCTGCCAAAATACAGGTTGCTTGAGGGAGAGTAGTAAGTTAGTGTTTGTCACGGAGTTGGATACCTTCTTCTGTCTCCATTCCCCTCAGCTGCCAAAAATTCCTGCACCTGGCTTGTAGAGGAGCCATTTTATACACATCTCCATGACAAGTGGATTTTTAATTTATTTTTTAATGTGAGATTGCATTTTTGGGCAAGTAAGTAGAACAGACCTGAAGAACAATCCCAGCAAACCCCTCTCTACCCAGACTCCATAGCCTCATTGAAGAAAAGGTATGGGATGGAACATGGATGGTGGATGTGCTGGTGGGAGCAGGAGGTTGAAATGAGCCTCCTGGTACCCTCTAAATGTGTTTTTGTCCATGCACAGTATATTGCACTGAATGTGGGAGGAAAGGTGAGATTTTTTCCCCCATACACACACCTCTTTCCGTGTGGAAGATTTTCCTCTAAGGAGAACGGCCTTAGAAACAGTGACACGTTTCCTTCAGCAGAAATCATTATTTGAGGGTGGCACACAGTGGGGTGCTCCAGGCCTTCCAGTAGCTTCTGGGACTGGCAGACTTCCCTCCCACCACTTGCAACTACAAATAAAGGAAGAGCAACAGGCAGAGGAGGATTGCCTCTTAAGCAGACCTGGAGAGGAAGCTGTGATAAAAGCAAGAAATCCATAATGATCTGGCAACCCATGGCTGCAGTAGCACTGTATAGAGAAAGCAGGAGAGAGCCATGCTGTTGTCCCAGAGGCACAAGGTGGCTTGTCCCCACAGAGGGCCCCTGCTAAACCAGATAATGAGGTGGAGTTGAGGGAGAATGATGTTGGTGCCTTGTTGTGATGCTGTAGGTTGGAGGTTGTGATGCTTCTGTGGTTCCCTGGCACAGGGGATCGTGGTACTTACTCATGTTAGAGTTAATTGGAAGTTAGTGTTGAGAGGAGCTTTGCACTGGGGAGATAAACACGAGGGAGCACCTGAAAAGCATCCTGCACCTTAAGCAAGGTTCTGAGTCCCAAATTACAGCACCCTGCACTGCAGCTGCTGCCCAGAGTCTGGAGGTGCTGAGGTTTACCCAGGTCCCTGGAGCTCTGCTTTTACATGAACCCCCAAATGCCTTGGTAGGCACCAGCCTGCTTGGGGGCCTTAGGGGTGCTGGTGGCATCCCCAGCTCAGGTGCTTTGTGCCAGAGCAGCCAGAGCCAGCTCCTGCAGCAGATATGACATGGCAGCAGTGGTCTCTGCCTGTCTGTGGAGAACCCTCTGCCTGGAGTGGGATTCCTGCATCCTCCCAGAGATAACAGGCTTTGAGGAGAACCTGGGCTGGGGGAGAAGATCACAGAGGGGCCTGGCCATGGTGTCAATCCAGTCCTGATGACTGTTGAGTCTTGATGACTGTTCTCTGTTCACCAGAATTCCTTATTTCACCCACAAGTGTATCTTTATTTATAGTTATAAATTGTTTGTGTCAAAAAATTCAAGTGTTTTGATGATGTCCTCCCAGTCATAAGATAAAAAGAGGAGAAATGGAGAAATCTACTCTTGTTTACTAATAAGTAAAATTTTACTAAAGGCTAAATACCATCCATGTTTCCATAAATACAGTGCATGAAATCTCTAAAATTTACTGCCTGTACTCAAAAGCAGTTAACCCAATGACCTCAGATTTTTGTGGTCAGAGCTCCACAGAGCAGCTTTCGTTTTGTTTGCTAGGATCTGGGAGTGCTCTTTCTCAAGGTGGGAATGAGAAAACCAGTCACTAAGTGTAAGTTAGGAATTATGAGAAAGATTAATCCTGTGTAGGAAAATGAGCTAATGCAAAAATCAGTTCAAATTGGATGCATTTTTACACTGATGGGAATGGGACAGGGTTTTTTCCTTGGTTCCCTGAGGGTGCAGAGCTAATAATTAAAAACATCTATATTGCACAAAGTAATAAACATCCTCCGTGCAGGAAAGGAGGGTATTGTGCTTGCTGGCTTGCCTCTTCCCTCCTTCACTCTTCCCAAATTGCAGATTGGAATAAGAAGAGAGGTGCACTTTTTTTTAAATTTTATTTTTCTGGGGGATTATGTTGTGGTTTGGGGGGTTTTCTGTGGTTTTCTTTCTATTTTTTTTTCCGTACTCATGCTCTTACCTTGCCCCTCCTGCCTGCCTGCAGCCTCACTTCGGGTAGCTGCTGCTCTGACAGTGCGTGCAGGAGGAGGTGGATCAAGGGGCCTCTCGGGGCTGGGGCCTCGCTGTCCCTCTGCACCCGCGGGACCTGGCAGGAGCCCCAGCTGCTCGCTCTCTTCTCTAAGCCGGGGTTTTCAGGCTGATCAGAGCCCTCATGAGCCACTGCTCACAAACCCTGCGCGAAACCGGGCTCGCCCAAAGCGGACAATCCTGAGCTCTGGGGCCGTCGCGGGGCTGGGTAAGGGCCCGCGGGCGGTTCGGTGCTGCCGCTGGGCTGCGGTCGGGAGGCGCGTTCCGCGGTCAGTCCGCACGGAAGGTGCACAGGGCCTGTACCGCGGATATCGGCGCGGTCCCGAGGGCGCAGAGCGGGCGGTAGCCACCCGCGATTCGCTTCCCTGGCCGTGCGGGAGTGGGGCCGCCAGCAGAGCCGCAGGCTCCCGGGCCGCTCGGCCGCAGCGGGGCGTCCCCGGCGGCGCAGGGCACGCGTGGCGGGCCGGCCCCGCCGGGAAGGGGCATGTCCCGCTGACGTGCGGCCCGGGGATTGGCAGCGGCCCGGCCTATATAGGCGGCGGGGCGGGCGCCGCGCCGTTCTCCCAGGAGCGCTCCGTTTCTCCAGAAGGGCGGGCGAGCGGGCACCGGCCGGAGTGAGTCACGGGGGACGGGGGGCGGCCCCTCCGCCGCGGCCGCGGCGCCGACGTGGAGGCTGGCGGGGAGGCCCGGCCCGGCCCGAGGCGGCCTTGCATCCTCCCCAGGGCACCGACGTGTCGGCGCTGCCTGCAAAGTCCGCGCTAACTTCCCGCCGGCCGGGCCGGGCAGGGCAAAGTCCGGCGAGGGAGGGCATCCGGCGGCGGGAGGTGGGGAAAAGTCTGGCCCCGCGGCGCGGCCTCGGCCGGCGGTGGCATGGCTGTGCCGGCCGGCAGCAGCTGCCGCGGATGGCCGGCGAGTGGGGCCGGGCCGATGGGGAGGCCGGGCCCCGCGGCTGCCTGGGGAGGGGGCGGCCGGGCCGAGGCACGGCGTGGATCCCATCGTTGGTGGGAGAGGGTTAGTGGCGCAGACCAAGGCGGCTCCATGCCGTTCCCGGCCGTCTTAGGGTTTGATTCCGATAGGAGCCAAAGCGGCCGGAGGAGAGCGCTCGTCCGGTGTTGGTCAGCCCGCGGAGCGCCGGCGGCGGGCAGCCCAGCCGCCCCGGGCCGCGGGCCGAGCGCTCCCCTCCTGCCGTGGCTATAGAAGGACGAGCGCCCTGGCCACCGTCGGCGGGGGGAGGTGCCAGCGCCGGGCCCGGAGGTGGCCGTGCCCGCCGCGCTGCCCGCCACCGGCACCGTTCCGGCGGCTGCGGAGCCGCGCTCGAGGCTGTCACTGGGCCCCGCAGGAGCTCCTGCCCCCCGCTCGCCTGATGCGGCCGCCCCCGGCCTGAAAGCTGCAGGGCCGCGGCGGGCTGGGGCTGCCGGATCTGGGGCTGCAGCTGCCCCGTGGCACTGGCCGCGCCCCGACCCCGTTCCCGCACGGTCCCGGTGCGCTGGGCGCGCCCCCGCTGCCCCCTCCCGCTCGGCCCCGCGGGGGGCGCGGTGACAGCGGGGCCCGCCGGGCCCTTTAAGGGCGCCGCCCCGCCCCGCCGCCCCGCCCCCGGTGCCGCCAGTGCTGAGGTGGCGCTGGCGGCGCCGCCCGCCCGGCCGGGCCCGCGGGGCCTGGCGGCTCCCCCGCCCCTCGGCCGGGCACGGCGGGGCCGAGCGGACAGGCGGCCCCGTGCCGCTGCCCCTGTCCCAGCCCCGCTGAGAGGCGCCGTCTCCGCCTGCCCCACCGGGCCGGCCAGCAGGACGCGGCCGGGTGCACGTCCTCGGTGGCGGGGCCGCCACAGGGCTCCTCCTGTCCGGGGCCAGCCGCGGTGGCGGGGCCGGCGCTGGTGGAAGAGTAAACATGGGGGATGGGTCAGGGCTGCCCGCGGCCAGGGCTGCGGTCGGGTTGCACTCTGTGGTGCATTAAGTCGGGAATCGCTACGAAGGGAGACTGCGTTCTGCCACACAGCAGCTGTCTGTCAGCGCGATCCCCTCCAAACCAGGGGACCTGGGCCTGCAGTCTCGGAGCGAGCCCGTCGGTTTTCAGAAAGGAAGTATTTTCATCTATGTCCACTCATCAACCAAGAGGGTGCCCTGTCCTGTGTGAACGTTTGACAGAGGACAGTGCCTACCACAACCAGCCCAGCCCTGTTGCTGTGTGTGGTTCTCACTGCATCGCATTAACAAAGTAATAATGTCTTTATTAAATACACTTTTAAATAACATGTAACTGGCATTGCCGTCCACAAGAACTGCCTGTATTGGCGGTGTAACTCATGACTTTGCCTTTGTTTCTCCATACAAATGTTTCCCGTGTGATTAGATCTGGCCCTTGCTGGAGGTTATTTTTAGGATGTTTCTCTTTATTCGAGAATTCGTTCTCTTTATTGAAATGGGCTCTAGACTTCTGTAACTTTATTTGGTGCACAAGGCCAGCACTACAGGCAGTGTATCAACCAGGCAGTTTGAAACCTGTTGACCCAGTCAGCTCCATGCTGGCATGACGTAGCTGTAACCTTAGTTTCAAAACCTAAGTAGGAAGCCAAGGAGGTGTAAGGTCCAAATGTAGTGCTTGAACTGCTGGTTTTGATGTTACATTTAAAATACCATTCTAATGGTTGCCTCTGATTTTGGCCAGAGATGAATCCCTGAGGCCTACAATATACCAGATGCTTGGGATTGCTGGAGATGAGGAGTATTTGTTCTTAGCTTCTTGTATGGGTGACGAAGCAGAAATTCATATGGATAAATGCTGCCCTTTGATTCTGCATTGAATGTCTGGCTGCTCTCTGAGGTGGAGGCTGAAGGAGGATCTGTGCAGCTGCTGTGTACACAGTGAAACCAGCAGCTGTGCCTTGAGGTTGTGTCTTTCAAGTAGGTGCTATATTGGGTGTTGTTCACTGACTTCTTATGCTTACCCTCCTCCTCTAAGGAGGAAAATACGTGCAAGATCAGCCAGGTGGTGTTTTCTGGAGAAATGAGAGTTACAAGCACATCTGTGCCTTTAGCAAGGCTCTGGCCAGATCTTGACAGCTGTTTATGATGTCTAGCATGCCTCTCCCTCCTGCCTCATTTGGAGCTTGCCATGAGGTGGTGGGGAGGTGACCCAAGTGGGCTGGAGGAGCTGCCACAGAGTCTGCAAGCCTTGGTGAGATAGTCTGGAACAGGTGCCATGGCAGTAACTTGCTTTCCTTGGATCTGCAGCAGCTTGAGCAGCACAGGCATGTACCATGGACACGTAACCATGTCTTACACTGGGGTGTAACCCTGGACAGCAAGGAGATTTCTCCAAGATCAGGTTGCTAGCCACCCTTTCTGTACACAGCAATGCCTTGCAGAGATCTGCATTGCTGCAGCAGCTGTACTTCAGCAGCATGACTGGCTGTCCCAGTACCTGCTGCCTCATTCCTGGATTAATTGCAGCATTAGCTCTATTGCTCTGACAGCACAGTTTGTGCTGCCTTCTGCCTCTTAAAGGCATGTTGAAGTAGGGGAAAACAATGGCCTTGGCTGAGATGCAGATCAGGCCTATATGACTCTGTTGCATCCCCGTTTTCTCTGTTCTGCCCTCCTTTCCTTCTGCCACCATCAGCCTCCCTTATTGCATCACAGCTCTAGCATAATGTGAGACACCCCTTTGGCAACACTGTGTTTTTAGGAGTGACCCTGGTTTGGGGAGCATTTTCTAACATATTGGAATGTCAGAGATGGCAGCTGTCACTTTCCTGAAAAGCAATCAAGCTCTACAGAAGATGGTCCAAGCAGCTCTGCAGGGTGTGTGTGGGAGAGGAGCCTCTTGTCCCATGAGCAGGCAGAGGCACTGGGTTTTAGGAGAGTGCAAGCCCTGCAGAAGCACACAGAGCAGCTCTGGGGGACTCTGAGTGTGGATGTTGTACAGCTGACACTCTGTGTACTGTACTGACTTTTACATTTTCACTTGTATTCCTAAGCACTTTTTCAGTAAATCTGCAGATCTAGATTCAGGAGATGGAAATCCTTTCCCAGCAGTGTATTTTTCTTCTTGATTCTGCCTTTTGTACACATTTAAAATAGTCCATGTAAACCAGTACAAATTTTCTTCTTCAAACTTTCAGATTTAGGCCTGGAGACAGAATTTAGTGCCTGGTGCATGATCTTATTGCAATAAAAACTGCAGAGCTGGACTGCCCAGCAGCAGAGAGCCCTGAGTGTTTGCCTTGGTTTGTGAGGATGTCTGTGTTGATTCACCCAGGCTCCACTGAACTACATTCCTAACTTGTGACTGATGGCAGTGTTGTTGGCAGGTTTTCAGGTTGTTAGTCTCTTCTGACTAGAGAAGATCTTGCTTACAACCCTGAAATTTCATTTTGAACATCTGCTATTAATTGACTATTTTTTTGCCTGATATTGGATGGCTACTCTTGTAGCCACTGTGGTGAAAGAGTAACTACTCCAGACTTCCTGCTGTGAAGTTTGAGTAGATGGTGGCACAGCTAGTAAAATATGACAGGTGTCATGTGTGGGGAGATGCAGCTGGGTATGAGAGTGTTTTGGATAAGGTGCAGCTTTGAAAGGTACAGCAGTGCTCTGTTGGAAGTCACAGTAAGAGGAATGTCATGTTTTCTCTTGTCTTGTCTTGTCCCTAATTTATTTATTTTAATTTTTTTTTCTCTACAGCAAAAGCTGGCAGGCTGACAAACAGGCAGCTTACAGGACGGACTCTCTGGCTACTGACCATTTAGCTGGTAAGTTCTTATACCATTTAGCTGATAAGTTCTTATTTTGGGGAGCCAAAGATCTTGCTGCTGCTGAGCTTGCTAGTCAGAGTGGCTTTCTGAGTGTCTCCCTAAGTCAGGCACCTAAATAAGTTTCTAATTAAGAGGAAACAGCTTCTTGGGTCCTTTCTCTTTTATCTCTAGGGGTACACAATAGTCTTGGACTGACTGTCCAGACATTCACACACTCATGTAAAAATTGCATGCCATTAATAATTAATAGATTAATGAGACTGTACTTTAAGCTAACTAGAGTATGCTTTAAAAATTTGTGGTGTCCCCCTTTCTAGTGACCTTCTTAGGTTACACGTCCTCTGCCTTCTTAGGGAGGAGCTCTGGTTTTGGTGACCAGGGAGGATATATTCCCCCAAAATTCCTGTTTCAACAAGGAAATCAGGCAGCCAGTGGGCCCTGGGGGTGCTTTTCAAGAGGAAGACTGGAAGAGTGCTCAGTAACATATACTTTGTCTTCCTGGACTGACTTTGTTCACCCTGGCTACTGTTGGTAATACTGTTGCCACTTGCATCTCTTCCAGTGGCATACCCGGATTGTGTGTGGGTGGGAAGTCGACAATGAGCTCTGTGGCAGTTTTGACCCAGGAGAGCTTTGCTGAACACCGCAGCGGCCTGGCCCAGCAGCAGGTGAAAGGTGAGTTCCTGTGATGTGCTTCTCCATCCAGACTGCACAGACCTCTTAAAAATGTGCATTTTCCTTTCCTAAATTAGTGTTTTACTGGACTAGCTTTCCACTCCCAGCAGCACAGTGGTGGTGCTGCACAATGCAGGGCTGTGAGGAGATGGGCCTGGACACTTCAGAGAGCTCTGGCTAGCAGTGCTCTCAGCCCTGGGATGTGGCACATCAAAAGTGGGGCACTGAGCTACATGAGAGCCTCATGGATCAGTGTGCTGGGCTGTTATTTCCACTCCTTGCTCAGCCAGGTGCTGGGGGTGGTCACTGACCATACAAACTGACTCTGTGGTGGGTTTTGGCATCCATTCCCAGTTGTGAACTGCTCCATTTAGTATGGCCCAGTGCACAAGTGAGTGAAACATAATGTACAACCATACAGGCTTTCCCTAGACTTTGCCCTAACTGTAGTCCTTCTCTGCCCTTTCCCTAGACTTTGCCCTAACTATACTCCTACTCTGCCTTTTCCCTGGGCTGATGTTTGTCTTATCCCCTTCTGACCTGCACCCTTTGGTCCTTTCCCTCCTCTCAGCTCAGCCTGTTTTCCCCTAATTGAACTCCTTTTGACAGAGTTGGCAATAAGGTGCTGTTCATTCCCTGCACCCCCTGTGCCAGCTCAAACAAGGCTGGTGGTTTGTGGCATCCACTGCAGTCTGTGCTGTGCTGATGTCAGTTGTGCTCCAGACTTGGCAGCCCCATAGGCATAGTTGTAATAGGATTAATAGCAGGACACAAGCCATTTGCTAGTCCATTTCTCCCTTGTTAGTGGTGCCTAATTACAATTGCACTGCCTGTGAACAGGGGCATTTCTGCAGGGAAAGTGACTCATTTGCCCTATTTGCTTTATTCCAGTTACAGCTTTAAACTCTGAAGAAGAGAATGATCCTCCAACCTACAAGGAAGCCTTCCCTCCACTCCCTGAGAAAGCACCATGTTTGGAAGCTGCCCAGGAACCTGCTGGTCCCTGGAGCAAAATTCGACCAATAAAGGCTTCTGTCATCACTCAGGTTGGTGGGAGTGGATGTCTTATATCCTGTCTTCTCCCCACTCCCCAAAGTAGATGAAGTGAAGCATTCTCTGGAGTATGAAATCCTTGGGATGTCAGCCTCTTTGTTGTATTTTACCCTGGTACTGCAGCTGAGAGCTAGGACTGCTCTGGAGGGGAGGGATGTGTTGGAAAACTGTCCAGAAGGAGCTCTGCATCCCTGTTCCACAAATAGCTGAAGCAGGCCCAGGGGGAGGATTGCAGAACTCCTGTAGTGAGTGCTAATCCCCCTTTAGGAAGAGTCCTAGCGTGGGGCTCCTGCACTTCCCTGGGCACAGCTGGTTGATGTGCTGCACAAAGCTGGGAGGCCAGCTCACCACCAAAGTCCTGCATAGCCATGAGAGAGAGAGAGGAACTGGCAGGCAAAGCACACTGACAGCTCTCTGTGCTCCTTTTGTGTCTGTGCTGAGCAGGTGTTCCATGTGCCGCTGGAGGAGAGGAAATACAAGGACATGAATCAGTTTGGAGAAGGGGAGCAGGCCAAGATCTGCCTTGACATCATGCAGAAGACAGGAGCTCACCTGGAGCTGTCTCTGGCAAAGGACCAGGGCCTTTCCATCATGGTCTCTGGCAAGCTGGAAGCAGTCATGAAGGCTCGGAAGGAAATTGTTGCTCGGCTGCAGACTCAGGTGAGGGCAGCTAACTGTTTCTCACTTGATCCTTGCTCTTCCCCAAGACTCCTGAATGCTTTGAGACCCTTGGGTGTGTATGCTTATAAGCCAAAGAGGTGTTATTAGATGACTAATTCAGCTTTGCCATATATTTTCAAAGCATACAGTTGGCAATTTGGAATGGAAATGAGGCTTAAAATAGGGTTCAAAGCTAATTACAGGCCATGGTGTTGCATGAAGGGTGGAGTCTTCACCCTGTGACTTTGTGCTGAGGTGCTGGTGCTGGCAGGGTACAGGCCCCTCACACAAAATTCATGGTGTGTGAGAACAGAGTGGTGTTTTCTCTGAAGTCCTTCAGAGAAGAATGTGGAGGGATGGGAGAGAGAAAAGTAGAGAAGAGGGAGTTCTGCCAAATGCTGGAAGTTTCAGATTGGGGTTCTGAGTTGTGTAACTTGAGCCCCATTGGTAAGTAATTACAGACTGCTTGTTTCAGTTGCTTCTCCTTTCAGTCCTCTGCATTTTGATTTCTTACTTTCAGGTTCTTGAGTTCATTATCAAAATGGTACTTCTCGTTAAGATCCAGCATAGCCAGGTGTCATGGTGTGTTTTAAAGTGTAATGTCCAAGGTAGAAAATGCAGTAGTTAATACCATGTCTGCTCAGCATGTGTCATACCCTGCCAGAGGGACGAAAAAGGGACAAACTCTACATAATGTGCATCTGAAAAAATAGTTTAGGTTGTACTACCACAGATCCATGCCCTGCTGTCCACAAATATCCCTCCTACTTGGCCCCAGATCTGAAAGGTGTGTCTGTATTGCAACTTCTCCTAGGCATGGCTGGCATCAGTATGTGGACAGGAAGTTGAAGAGTCACACCAAGTGATCTGGTTTTGATTTGATTTATTTCTTTTTCCATCGTAGCTTGAATTATAAGTGCCTAGTTAGTTAATAGTTACATATTCACTGGGGTCAACAGCATAGTAGCAATCCTAAGCTCTCAGGTCGATAAAAACTCATTGAGAAGGGTAGAAGTCAGGAATCCCTGTTACAAGCCAAAGTTCTGGGGACCCCTCTTTTTCAAGAGAAAAGCAGTCCCTGAAGAAGCATGTGCTGCTTTGAAGACACCTTAGCACTCAGTAATGGTAACCATAGTTGAGCTGTCTGCCTGCTGGAATAAGTTTCTGGTGTTGAATTTCAGTTTCCTAGGAGTCAGGCTATGTCTTCTTCTCTGTAGCCTTGGCAGCAGATATCAGAGTTCAGATAAACTCTACCCCAGAGCTGTCATCCCAGTTGCTCTCTGGTGCTGAGAGACTGTGAGACAGTGGAACATAGACACCTCCTCATCTGTGCCTGAAGGCTTTTGCTTGTTCAGAGTGTTGGTCCTGGGAAAACAGAAGGCTTTTTAGGGAATAGTGGGGTTTAGACTCCTGGAATACAGGCACTTTAGATCAGCTCCTCTGGCATAGTGTCAGTGTTCTGCTAGATGGATGTGCTGGAAGACATTGTTTACTCCTCAGTTGTAGCACTAAGCAGCATCTGAAAAGCTTTCCCTGTACAGGCAGGGGCTCTCACAGATTCTTGGCCTTTGTATTGCAGGCTTCAGCGACAGTTGCCATCCCCAAGGAGCACCACCGCTTTGTCATTGGAAAGAATGGTGAGAAGCTGCAGGACCTGGAGCTCAAAACTGCAACCAAGATCCAGATCCCCCGCCCAGATGACCCCAGCAACCAGATCAAGATCACTGGCACTAAGGAAGGGATTGAAAAGGCCCGACACGAGATCTTACTTATCTCTGCTGAGCAGGTACTTCAGTCCTGTGATCTCTCTCATGTCGTTACCTGAACGGCCATTTTGGTGCTCCATGGTATATGAGATGTTTGTAGCCACTCTGACCACAGCCAGTGGTAACACTGTTAGTCTGAGCAGAGATGTATAGCATTCCACTGCCTGTTTGAGCACTGCTTCTGGTTCTGCACCTTCTGCTTGTCCCTTTTGTCCATCTCTGAAGTCAGATAAGCACTTTTCATATTTTGAAGTGAACCACATTAGATGCCAGCTGAGATAAGACAGGAGATTAGAGGTGAATATCATAAATTGGGAAGAGCAGTGTTTGTAGATGGAAAGGGATGGAGGCTGCAAACTGGAAAGGATGCTTGGGGCTAGAGTGTCAAGCAAGACAGCACTGGGAATTCAGCTGTGTGTGGCAGAGATGGTAATATCACCAGCAGTTTCCCTGAGGGCTGTTGTGGGTTCCTGCAGGATAAGCGTGCCGTGGAGCGGCTGGATGTGGAGAAGGTGTACCATCCCTTCATCGCTGGCCCTTACAACAAGCTGGTGAGTGAGCTCATGCAGGAGACAGGGACACGCATCAACATTCCCCCGCCCAGCGTCAACAAGACAGAGATAGTCTTCACAGGGGAGAAGGAGCAGCTGGCCCAGGCTGTGGCTCGTGTTAAGAAGATCTATGAGGAGAAGGTATGGATGGTCCCTAGAGCTTCCCATCTTCCCCCCACCTGCTCACAGCCCCTCTTCCCTTCTTCTTCTACTTCTGTGCATCCCTCAGTTGCATACTCCTCGTGTCAGCTCTTGCTCAGCAGCCCTTGCAGTACATGGACCTGGGTCTTACCATTTCCTTGCTCAGCAGAGTGGGACTTGGGGTGATTCTGTTGGGGAGGTGACAGATCTCCTGCTTTTTTGTGTGTGGAAATTAGCAGACCACAAAGAGCTCTCTCTAGGTGCATGTTTTCACAGGTGCTGCAAAGGAAGGAGGGAGGTGTGAAGGCTACAGTGTGGCCAACTGACAGTGTCAAAATTGTTACATGAGTAGAAGTTGCTGAAAAGTAAATTTCACCTCAGTTTATTTTCCACTGCTAGCGTCACTGTGAATATCCTTGTTGTGGGTTGTTGGTCTGTTTTCCTCATGGTTACGTCTGCATTTGTACCAGTCTGAATTTCAACACAGATAATCAGCTTATAGCGTGGTGTTGCATTACAGCACTGCCTGGGGACAGCTGGGCATTGTGCAAGGGCAGGGGTGTGTATGTGGTCTCTTCCATGTAGTGTCCCAGGGAGCTTGAACAGAATTTTTGTATTTCACTGTCAATTTTTGAGAATAAGGCTTTCTGTAAGCAGGTCCCAAAGATTCTAGGGTACTGCAGAACTCCTGTGCTCACCTTTGCTTTGATCTTTCCTGGGTGCTGAGCTTCACTGCATCTTGTGTCTCTTCCTTTCACTTTTGTCCTTCCCTGCTCCCTTGTGATTGATGCTCCAGTGCCTCTGCTCCTACAGAAAAAGAAGACTACTACCATTGCTGTGGAGGTGAAGAAGTCCCAGCACAAGTATGTCATCGGCCCCAAGGGTAATTCCCTGCAGGAGATCTTGGAGAAAACTGGAGTCTCTGTCGAGATCCCACCCACTGACAGTAGCTCGGAGACGGTGATACTGCGAGGCGAGCCTGAAAAGCTTGGGCAGGCATTGACTGAAGTCTATGCAAAGGTACTGATGGGATGGGCCAGGCTCCTTTGAAAGTCCCACAAAGAGGGGGCTTTTTTACATCCCTGGACACTGACAGGTGGAGGGGGGTGGTCTCTGTCAGGCTGTCAGAGATGCAGCTTAGAATTGAACACTGAGGGTGCAGCATGGGAATTGGAAGTGAATTTTTGTGAAGGCCTCTTGCAGTCTGTCCATCAACAGCTTCTCTGTCTCTCAGGCCAACAGTTTTACCGTCTCCTCGGTCTCAGCCCCCTCTTGGCTTCATCGTTTCATCATTGGAAAGAAAGGACAAAACCTGGCCAAAATAACTCAGCAGATGCCAAAGGTATGGATGAACTGTTAGCTTAGCACCAGTTGAAATAGAATGTGGTTTAGTCCAGCTCACTCCTTGTAGAGAGAGAAATGTATTGTGGTATGGATAAAACCAGGGAGGAAATGACACAGGTCTTATATTCAGGGGAACTACCAGATTCTGCTGCCTTGAACACTTCCCATCCTATGTAACTTCCAAGTGTTGAGTCCCTAAAGAAAGCTTTATTGGAGAATTGATGTAGTAGGAGACCTGAAAATGCTGAGTTCAATGAGACTTCTCCCTTGTGAGTTAGATGGTATCTGGAGAAAGGCTAGGTGAGGAACTTCCCCAAAGCCTTTGCAGACTCCAGGACAGCACCAAAACCTTGTGCTCTAGACACCAATATGGCCAAAATTGTAGGTTGCCTGCTTCAGAAATCATGGGTACCCTTAGTGGTAGGGATTGATGGTGTAGGCCTGACTGACAGCATTGACCTGGCTCGTGTCTTGGAAAATTCTTACTGGTTTTCCTTGCCGTGTGTCTCAAGGTTCACATCGAATTCACTGAAGGAGAAGACAAAATCACTTTGGAAGGACCTACAGAAGATGTGAATGTGGCTCAGGAACAGATTGAAGTCATGGTTAAGGATCTGGTAAGTTGCTAGTGCTGGTTCTAGTGTACAAGAAGAAAGTGGGGAAAGGTGGGGAAACAGAACAGAGATGAAGTGTAGCTCATGTCTGTGGGTATCTTCACAGGCTTAACAGAACTTGCAGAAGGGAGGTTGTGTGGCAGGTGAACAAAAACCTTGGTTATGCAGCTTCTCTTAAAAAATCACGAGCACATCTTCAGTCTTTTGATGCAGACAAGGAAAGATTCTCTTTCAGTCACAGCTGGAGAGGCATTTAAGTCTCTTTAAATGTTGCACAAGCACAGTGCTCTCAGCTCAAAGCAGAGAAGTGTTCTGCTCTGCTCACTAGCAAGAGGAGTGCTTGTAGCTGGCAGCTGGAGTCAGTGCCTGCACTGGCAGTGGGCACAGGCAGCAGCAGAGGGGGCCTGCCCTGCCTAGCCCTGTACAATTCTTTGTAGATCAACCGGATGGATTATGCAGAAATCAACGTTGACCACAAATTCCACCGACACCTCATTGGCAAGAACGGAGCTAACAGTAAGTGGGGTGCCTTTCTTATCCTTCCTCTACTCAGACTCTCTGTGATAAGCCTGTCATATCGTGGCTCTGCCGCTCAGCCAGGGTGCTGCCTCCATTATATTGCCTCTGCCTTTCTAGAGTGAAGTTGGCGCAAGAATATAAATGGGCACTGAGGCCTTGGGATGGCTTTAATGTCTTGGAAAGTTGAACAGATTACTTTGCTGTGTCCTGGCAGAATTTTTGTGTTTTGGGGAGGTTGGATAGTTGTCTTTTTTCTTTTTTTTTCAAGTTGGTCTATGTGAATTTCATTTTAGAACTCAGTTGGAGGGGTAGAAATCTGCATGGTGAGTTTTTCCCCAAAAAAGAATTTGGGATTAGAAATGAATTAGTATCTTCTAGTCTAAATATGGTGCTGTCTGGGAAAGAAACAGAAGCCTCACTTTGGCAAATGAACTATTGCCTCTAGATGCCATAGTATTTAATTGTACAGATTCCTGTGTAGAATGGATCTGCTCTTGCAGATCCAAAGGGAAAGAGGCACTTTCCCCTCCATCCCTCTGGCCTTTCCTCAGAGGCTGATGTACTTCTTAAAGCCTCTAGTCAAGGTGTCTTTGCTTCCAAATCATGCCCTAGCAGAGTGTGTCACCACAGCCCTTGCCTTGCAGTTAACAGGATTAAGGACCTCTACAAGGTGTCTGTGCGCATTCCCCCGGACAATGAGAAGAGCAACCTGATCAGAATTGAAGGAGACCCACAGGGGGTCCAACAGGCCAAGAAAGAGCTGCTGGAACTCGCTTCCCGTATGGTTAGTGGGATGTGATGCCTGGGAGGCCACAGGGTTTGAGCTCTTGTGTTCCCTAGTAACCTTCTGGTAGAGGTGTGTGCCCCTGGACCGCTTGTACTTGTGACAAGTACAAGTTCCTCTATTCCCTTGGATCCCCTTCTCTGTCAGCCTAGAGTGAATTATATCTGGAGGAAGAACACTGATGACCAGTAAGCTGTTGGGCAGCAAACTGGTAATGACAATTATGTGTGTGGCTCTCCTGCTGAACACTCCTTGTAAACTCTGTTCTCCACAGGAAAATGAACGCACCAAGGACCTAATCATTGAGCAGAAATTCCACCGGACCATCATTGGGCAGAAGGGCGAGCGGATCCGGGAAATCCGGGAGAAATTCCCAGAGGTAAGGCTTTCCAGGAGATGAGGGATTCAGAGGGCATAGTTCCTCCATGGGTAATAGACACATGATCAGTAAAGTCATAAATGTAGTGTCTCTGTGAGCATGAGAAATATCTAACTGATCTGTGTGTGCTCATGCATCTAAAATATATGAGAAGATGGTTCTTCTGGCCAGAGACTGATATGGTTACCTGCTTCCAAATGGGAAAGGAGATGTGCAGGAGCCCCCCAACCTCTGCACATGTCTGACATGACAATCATTGTATTTGTTTGAGCTGACCCTAAGTGACCATTTCCTGCAGGTTATTATCAACTTCCCAGACCCTGCACACAAGAGTGACATTGTCCAACTCAGAGGTCCCAAAAACGAAGTGGAGAAGTGTACCAAGTACATGCAAAAGATGGTGGCTGACCTGGTAAGGGCGACTTCTATCTGCTATTCTCTCTTCCATGCCTGAATAACCCTGGAATAGAAGAGAGCTGTAGTGGCTTGGCTGGGGCTGACACACCTCAAGATGAGGGAACTGTGGACATGGTTCTGTATGTATGGGGGAATGCAAGTAATACCTGTTATTTAAGGGCTATAGGAGAGGGTACATGTCTTTGCTTATTCTTGGAAGTGTCCCATATGAAGAATTCCTTGGGTCTAAGCCTGTTGTCAGAAGCTTGTTTATCAAGTTCCTGGGGTGGGGTCTCACTTGCCAGGATGGTGTAATCTTCAATTCTCCCTTCCTTTCTCTCTTAGGTTGAAAACAGTTTTTCTATTTCTGTTCCTATCTTCAAACAATTCCACAAGAACATCATAGGGAAAGGAGGTGCCAACATCAAGAAGGTGAGATATTTCCTTTCTTCGCTGCTCATTACCATGATTGCCTGCAGTGAAGTCTCATTCACTGGTCTCCCCTGCTCATTGGTAATGCAAAATAAAACCTCCAAGGCCTTTTTTTCTGACATGGGACGCCTCTCAAATGATTTTGCTGGGTTTTTTTTTTTTTTCTTGGTGGCAGATCCGTGAAGAAAGCAACACCAAAATAGATCTCCCAGCTGAGAACAGCAACTCGGAGACAATTGTTATCACGGGCAAAAAAGCAAACTGTGAGGCTGCTCGCCACAGAATTTTGGCTATCCAAAAGGAACTGGTAAGTGAAACAACTGGCCTGTGGCAGATCAGGGACTTGAAAACATAAATATAGGAGTTACAGGAGATATATTAAGTGCTTGTAGTGGGGCGTGGCAGGGGGGAGACAAATATGGATGCCTGTCTGTTCTTGATGCTTCAGCTGAAGTTTGTGGCTGCTCATGTGTTAGGAGTGGCCAGTCCCAATTCCCTCTGGTCAGGCATTTCTGACACTGAGCTCTGCAAAGCTCCTGGCAATGTGGGAGTTTGGGGGCAAGCAGAGTCTGTGCAAACACACAGCTATAGCTTGACTAACATCCCATACTGTTCTCACTTAGGCCAACATCACAGAGGTGGAGGTCTCTATTCCTTCCAAACTCCACAATTCCCTCATTGGCGCCAAAGGCCGCTTCATCCGCTCCATCATGGAGGAATGTGGTGGAGTCCACATCCACTTCCCCACAGAGGGCTCTGGCAGTGATACTGTGACCATCAGGGGCCCAGCCCAGGATGTGGAGAAAGCCAAGAAACAGCTGCTACATCTGGCAGAGGAGAAGGTGAGCCTTGCCTTACAGGGGAAGGTTGGTTTGACCAGCTGTTTGTTTTTGGAGGTTGAAGTGATTCCCTCTGTCTGCATGGAAGCCTTTGGTGTCAACAAATCCTCTTTTGAAGGATTTGAATACAGTTTGGATGATTAAAAGAAAGCTGTTCTTCCATCCTTGTGACAACAAGTTCTTCTCTCATGGGCAGAACTGTCTGTAATGCATCTCTGGGCAGACTGATGATACACTCAGAGTTAAGGCTCCCTGCTTTTGTGGTTTGAATGTTCTTGGGTATCTGCACTTCTCTGAAACACTTTACTCTGCAGATCCCTTTCACTATTTTATTGATCTCTGCATTTCAGCTCCAGTTCTTCCATTTCACTGCATTTATTCAGATTTGAGAGCTTTTGGTTACAAGACCTTGCTCTGAGTTGTGGCTGACTGACTCATTCATTTTAATAGCAAGCTTTCTAGGGTCAGCATGTGAACATGTTCTCTGTGGGAATTGGTTGGTTGCCTCTGGGAGCCTGGCTTGCAGCAGTTAGCAAATGATTGTGTTGCCTTTTGTGCAGGTCAGACCATTCTCCTGGGGAAGTCTGCTCATATTCTATTGGTCATGCTGAGTGTACAGTTAGTTTTTTAGCCCTGAGAACATCTTTGGGGTAGAGTTTTTAATTTAAGACATACTTTCAACAGTGTGCTGCATCTGCCTTGCTTTTGCAGCACTCTGCATGTGGATGCAGGTAACATATCTACATGCTGACTGCTGGTGTTGGTGGTATTTTCTGTATATTAATTAACATGTTCCACGGGTCTCTGGCTCCTTTCAGCAAACAAAGAGTTATACTGTGGACCTCCGTGCAAAGCCAGAGTACCACAAATTCCTTATTGGCAAGGGTGGTGGCAACATCCGTAAGGTGCGCGACAACACGGGGGCCCGCATCATCTTCCCCACCTCTGAGGACAAAGACCAGGAACTGATCACTATCATGGGGACAGAGGAGGCTGTCAAAGAAGCACAGAAGGAGCTGGAAGCCCTCATCAAGAACTTGGTATGAACATTTCCTACTTTCTTGCCTCTCACTATTACAAGGTGTAATGTCAGCATGAAGGACCTGCTTGTCCTAAAACCATTTGCTGCCCTTCGTGGGAGCTCAGGAAGATCCTTCCTTACCTTGGGGTGAGGTTGTAAGCCGATTGGAGTTGAGTGCAGCCAACTCGTGCCTGTCACCAGCACAGGTGGGGTTGACTGGCTGTTGTGTGTTGGCAGGATAACGTGGTTGAAGACTCCATGGTGGTGGACCCCAAGCACCACCGCCACTTTGTCATCCGTCGAGGACAAGTTCTCCGTGAGATTGCAGATGAATATGGTGGTGTGATGGTCAGCTTCCCACGCTCCGGCACCCAGAGCGATAAAGTCACCCTCAAGGGAGCCAAGGACTGTGTGGAGGCAGCCAAGAAACGCATCCAGGAGATCATCGAGGACCTGGTACGTTGTAGAAAAACTGTTTCTTCTGTACTCTGTTCTCTCAGCAGTGTCCTGCTTGAACCTGCTATATGACCAAGCTTTATGTGAACAAGTCCCATGGTAGTTCTTGGATTTGAACCTTTGCTGTCAACATACAGGGTCTGCAGACTTTAGATCCTGGCTTGGGGGTAGCGGCTGGCTCCAAAATGCCAATGCTGCATGAATGAATCTCCTCTGACAATCTTGGTTTTTAGGGGTGGAAGTAGGAGGCCACTCCTTGATGTACATATAGACATTAAAATATTGGAGCCTTCTTGTGCCTCGCCATGTCTGGCCTTGGCCAGTGGTTGCTTTCAAGGGTTTCCTGCACTGCTAGTATTGGCTTTTGGAAGCAATCAAGTGTCAAATCTGTTCTTTTCCCATCTATCTTTATTTTTTTTTCATTTCTTCTAATGTTTCCTCCTCTTCAGAGCACTAAAGAGTTTGAGCTTTGCTCTTGGAAGGCTTTAATGTCCTGAGTTGAAGGCAGCCTTCTTTAAATCCTCTGCTCTTCCAAAAGAGGAATGATTCTTGGCAGTTTTGAGTTCTTCCACTGTCAGCCATTGTTATCTTTTCTGACTCCTCTCTGTGTCCATTTTGGATTTCACCATGCACAAACATCCTGGTTTGTGGTGTGAAAGAGGCTGCATCCCAATAGAGCAACTCTGCTTTCCCACAGGAAGCTCAAGTGACAATCGAGTGCACCATTCCACAGAAGTTCCACCGCTCCATCATGGGCCCCAAAGGGTCCCGGATCCAGCAGATCACCCGGGACTACGGTGTCCAGATCAAATTCCCTGATAGGGAGGAAAACCCAGGTATGTCTGTGGATGCATGCTTGGATGGTAGTTGGGATGGTCAGATAAGTGTAGTGTAGCTTACACTCTGTACCAGTGGGTGTGTTCTACTTTAAATCTATGGAGAGAACTGACCCCTGGTATTCCTGCAGTGTCCTTGAATCTGGGCTTAGCATCAACCTTGTCCTCTTGGGAATGGGACTGTTTCAGGAGGTCAAACTGCTGACCTGGGTATTGTGAACATGTTGTCACTGCAGAGTACAGGGAGAACAAGGACTTACCCTGACAGAAAAGGCTCTGTGAGCTTAATGAGGTCTCTCTGAGCTCTCACTGGTGGCTGAGCCTTGGGATCTGGAGGAGGTAGATGATGAGTGAGGAGGGGACTCTGTGCATTGAACACAAAACTTTCCATGTTTTCAGCCCCTGTTGTGGAGCCAGCTGTGCAGGAGAATGGTGAGGAAGGTGGGGAAGGCAAGGAAGGGAAGGACACAGATCCCAGCTCTCCGAAGAAGTGCGATATCATCATCATCTCTGGCCGCAGGGAGAAGTGTGAGGCAGCAAAGGAGGCGCTGCAGGTGAGTGGCTTTCTCAGCCCCTTACCCCATTAAGGTGGTGATGCTTGAATGTAATTTTTGGTGGTGGTAATAAAAGCTGCTCAGTCCAGGTGCAATGCAAGTGGTCAGTAATGCTGGCTGTAGAGGGGGTCTGCACTGCTCAAGGGAAGCCCCTCTGCCCTGTGACTTAGCCTGGCAGCTTGAGTCATAGTGCCTGACTTCGTAATGACTAGTGCTTGTAGGCAGCCCCAATAGCCATAAAAGCATGACATGATTGTTTTATGGAGCACAGCTGAGAAGAGGAGGAGTCTGGTTGAGGCTGAGTCATTCCAGGTTCAGCAGACCTTGCCATGCTTCTGTAGTGATGTTTTCCAAGTCTCTGCTAGAATGAAGCCAAGGATATGAAAGCAACCTGTCCCACAGGTGGGGTTTCAGATGCTTCTTTTGAAAACATGCAACAGGTCATTTTGGTGTTCCCAGCTGTGCTCTCTTTCTGTCAGATTTGTATCCTGACTACAAGGGAATGTACCTCTGTTCAGCAACATGTTCTTTTGGGCAAGTATATGGCAAGCTAGAAGAGAGAAGTTTTTCCACTGGTAAACTGTGCTCCATCCCCTGCAGGCTCTGGTTCCTGTCACCATTGAGGTGGAAGTTCCCTTTGATCTTCACCGTTACATCATAGGCCAGAAAGGAAGTGGGATCCGCAAAATGATGGATGAGTTTGAAGTAAGTTGTTGCCCTTCCTTCCATCTCCTCTGTCCTGGAGAATCTGTTAGTGACTCTCTTGGGGGTTTGGACAGTTACAACATACCCCCAGGTCTGCCATGAAATCCAAGGCTCCATAGTAGGAAAGTGATCCCTGGGTGTTTTGGACCCTGGATCCCAGGTCTTGCTAGATTTCGTGCTGAGGCAGTACAGTCACTGTTGATGTTGTGAGTGTTGCATGACTTGTTTGGTGTCTGCAGGGATTCCTCATCAGTGTGAGAGTTGTTTTCCTCCCTGGGCCCTGGGAAACAGCTCTGCTGTGCCTACCCATTCAGGAGAATTCTCCAGAGCCTCTAGGGCTGATGCAGGTTGGCTACAGTCAGTGTTGTTGAACATGTATTTGTTTCCTGGCCTCTCTAGGGCAGCACAGGGACTGGAGAAACAGAGTTCTATTCAAAAACCATCTAGAAATGGTCCCAGGCAATTGACTCCAGGTGGCCCAGCTTGATGCACTCCAGAGGTCCTTTACAACCTCAGCCATTCTGTGGTTTTTAGGCTGCCTGGATGGGAGCTGGTCTTGGTGCCAGGGGAGACCAGTGAGATGGCGGCTTGCAGTCAGAGGCATCACAAGTGATACAGAATGAGCAATGATACAAAATGATAATTGCTACTTGTTACTCAGGTGAACATCCAGGTGCCTGCTCCTGAGCTGCAGTCAGATATCATCACAATCACTGGGCTGGCTACCAACTTGGACCGTGCCAAGCTCGGGCTCCTGGAAAGAGTGAAGGAGCTGCAAGCTGAACAAGAGGATCGGGTAAGTCCTGTGCCTGTCCTTCTTCCTTCCAGCCAAATATGGCTTCAGCCTCTGGGCACAGACTCCTGGAGCACCTCATCTTTTAGGGGCACCCTTATCTGCTCTGTGGGTGTGGAATGGTCATAAATGGTTTATTCAAAGGTTTACCATGAACTGACACGAGAGTCTGGGAATGTAACTTTGGACTGTCCAGGTCTCTCTCGCACCTTCACGTACTTTTGATACACTGGTGGGTGGGAACCTCACTGTGCTGCCAGTCTCTCTCTACCTGTCCTCACTGAATCCTTTTCACAGCTCTGAATAAAACGTTAGGGATGAGTTGGGTGGTTGTTTGCTATTTGCAGTTTCCCTCTGAACTTCACAAAAGCACAAGGCTCCAGTGGATGAATGGCTTGGATACTCAAGCATGGCCCTGCAAAATCTGTT
This sequence comes from Molothrus aeneus, assembly GCF_037042795.1. Taxonomy (NCBI): domain Eukaryota; kingdom Metazoa; phylum Chordata; class Aves; order Passeriformes; family Icteridae; genus Molothrus; species Molothrus aeneus. The sequence goes on along the minus strand of NC_089655.1, from coordinate 4,130,506 downwards.
CCATGCATCTCAGAAGGCAGAAGGAGATGCTGTGACTTAATTGCACATCACTGGAACAGCCATGGTGTGTTCCCTGCTCTCACTGTGCTTCTCCTGTTCCAGGCCTTGCGGAGCTTCAAACTGACAGTCACTGTAGATCCCAAGTATCACCCTAAAATCATTGGGCGGAAGGGAGCAGTGATCACCCAGATACGCACAGAGCATGAGGTCAACATCCAGTTCCCTGACAAGGATGATGAAAGCCAGGTGAGAGATCAGACACAGTGCAAGGATGGCAAGTGGTTATCTGTGAGCCTCTTCTCGAGAGCTCTGAACTCTCTCCACTGCCTTTGGATAAGGTGGATGGTGAAGGGGATTAGCAGGGAGAAAGCTTGCTCAGCTGCTTATGAATTTGGTCGTGCATTCACATTCTCTGAAAAAAAATCCCTTTTCCCAGGATTTTCTCCTGGGAAGCTGAGAAGCCTCAGAGAAAAGGAAAACAATTCTGATCTCATTTGCTTCTCCTGTGTTTTGCTCATGTAGAATGAGTTTGGAGATTGTTTACCCACAGGTGATTGTTTCATTGGATTCTGGTGTGAGTTGTTTTGACTCTTTGGCTGATCAGGGCCAAGCTGTGTTGGGACTCTGGAAAGAGTCACGAGTTTTCATTATTGTCTTTTTAGCATTGAGTAAGTATCTTTTCTGTATTCTTTAGTTTAGTATAGTATTCTTTAATATAATATAGTATCAGAAAGTAATAAATTAAACTTCTGAGAACGTGTAGTCACATGCATCATTCACTCCCTGCTACAGGGGTCCCTGCTAATACAATCCTTGGTCTCTCACACATCTCTCCTGGTTCCCCAGGCTCAGGACCAGATCACCATTACTGGCTATGAGAAGAATGCTGAGGCTGCCCGGGATGCCATCATGAAGATTGTGGGCGAGCTGGAGCAGATGGTTTCCGAGGATGTGACTCTGGACCATCGCGTTCACGCACGCATCATCGGTGCACGTGGAAAAGCCATCCGCAAAATCATGGATGAGTTCAAGGTGAGAGCAGTGCCACACAGGCCAGGCTGGGCCTGGCCAGCCACGTTCTCCTGTGGAAAGAGCTTGGTGCTGAATGAGGCTCACATCTCATGGTTCTTGTGCCTTGTGCCTGCTCAGCATCTTCAGCTGGAACAGACATGAAAGAAAAGCCAGTGCTGTCCTGCTCACCTTCAACTCCACCAGCATATGAGCAGCATTCCTGGCCCAGGGCACCCTGATATGCCCAGGGCATCTGGGCTGTCTCCACACCATAGTCAAACACCAGCTGAAGCATCCCCACACCACCTCAGCTCTGTGTCATGTTTTTCTGGGAGCCAGGCCAGGAGCTTTTTCTGTTTTGCTGGAGCCCAGACTAAAGTGGAACCTGGAAATGCTTCCTTGGTGCTCTAGATGAGCTCTGCAAGCAGCACTAAGTTCTGTCTCTCTCTGGAGCCCTTTTGTTTGGTTTCTTGCAGACAGGGTCCCAGATGTTTTTGAGAGCGAGGAGGAAGTGTGTATGTCAGCTACTCTGATTGCTGGAAGTGGGCAGCCAGGCCTCTTGCTAGGAGGCTGTGCGAGGAGGCCGTCCCCAGACCCCCCAGCTACTTTGAGCTTAATTCAGGGAATTCTTCTGGCTTTCCTCTAGGCCACTGTGGATCCCCTTGACTCTGGGAATCATGGTGTATTCTCAGGGCTGTGGATACGGCAAAGTTGGCTGGCTCTGGGAAGGTCAGGAACCTCTGCCCTGACAGCATATGGCATCAGCAGGAGGCTTTACTGCAGGGCCAGCACTCAATGTGAATACTGAGGGATGGGATTTTGGAGACTTGCATTTTGGCTGGGCTCAGTTATTGAAACAAACTGGTTCCCAAATGAGCAGCCTTTGGGTTTGGTCCTGTCTTGTTTAGATTTCTGGCACCCATCTGGAAGGCAGGGTGTGAGAGAGCACAGTGCTTGTGCATGGAGTGCACTAGGCCAGCTCTGTAAAGCCATTGTCAGTCAGGATTATTCTGTGGCAGAACACAGAAAGCTCATTGTGCTTTGTGGTGATGGATCAGTGGTAAAAATGCTTGCAGCAGTGTGAGGACACTGTCTGGAAATGCAGCCCCTCTCCTGCCTGTACTGCCCAGAAAACTGAGGAGTGAGAGCAGCAGGGGCTGCTGGAAATGGGGTCCTTACTACAGACTGCTCTGCTTTCCTTCACAGGAAACTGGGCAAGCTTTGGGGCCAGCTCTATACCTGCTCACCCCTCAGTGTCTGAGCAGTGGAGATCTAAAACAGACTTGTGGCTGTGAACAGACAGTCATTAGGGCATCAGTGACAGTGATCTGTGATTCCAGTGACAAGGGTCAAGGGGAGTCTCTGGCATTTCAGAGGTGCAGTGTAAGTGTTGTGCTGTTCCTTGTGTTCCAGGTGGATATTCGCTTTCCCCAGAGTGGAGCTCCTGACCCCAACTGTGTGACTGTGACAGGACTCCCTGAGAATGTAGAAGAAGCTATTGATCACATCCTGAACTTGGAGGAGGAATATGTAAGTTCAGCAAATCTGTGATGGGGCTTAGCAAGAGCTTCCCCTGCCATAGAGCTAGATGTCTGAAGTATGTGCATGAGGTATTTTCTTCCACTGCATCAGAGAAATTGAGCCCTGTGCAGGTGGCTGTCAGCCTCCACTGCAGCTGTCTCTCAAACCAGCTGGACTGTCCCCTCTGTCCAGGAGAGACAGTGAATGGGAATGCTGGGGCACCCCAGGATGTGCATGGTCTTGCCTTGTAGCAACTTGCACCAGTTAAAAGTTGTGGCCCTCAGACTAGTGCAGACACCGTTTTTGGTCATTGTAGAACAGGCTGGTGAGCTTAAACAGGTTTGCAGTGTGGTGAGATGGAGGGGTGGGCATTGTATTACAGTTTGAGGAGCTATTCAGATCTCCCCTCACTGGTTGTGTTACTGCAGCTTGCAGATGTGGTGGACAACGAGGCAATGCAGGTGTACATGAAGCCCTCCTCACATGAAGAGTCCAAGGCCCCATCCAAGGGCTTTGTGGTGAGAGATGCCCCCTGGGCCACTGTCAACAACGAGAAGGTGAGTGCTGCTTGTGCTGCAGGCTGGGGGCACAGAGCCTGGGGACACTTCTGTCTGTGCTGGGGACACAGCACTCTCTCTCTGGTGACAGAGAAAGCAGCTTTTAGCTGCTCTTTGTGGCCTGAGCACAGGCCTGGGCTCTCCTGTCCAGCTTTCAAAGCACTTCCCAGTGTCTTGTCAGTGTGGAGCAGTTGGGGAATGGGGGATCCTTACCAGAAAGTGTCCTTCCAGGCTGTGTTATTTGTAGGGGTAGGGCCTGGGACTTGAGACTCATGCTGCAGCACAGAACTGGCTCAGTGTTTGCAGCTCTGAGTTGGGACATGTGGCAGCTCACCCTCAGCTGCCCTGGTGCTGCTGCAGGGCTGGCCTGACCCTGCTCCAGTGCCCCAGTTACTGAGCTGGGACCCTTGGAGCCCTTTGCACCTTATCTGCACCCTCCTCAATGTCACCTCTAGATGTCCTGGGGCCACAACGATCCTTTTTGTCCCTTCCACATTGTTTCTCCTCCTGGGATATCAACGATGCTGCTTAGCTCAGGGCCTCACCATATAAGTTCACAGCAGGGCAGGAGCTTAACTTGTTCCCTTTTTGTTTGCTCTAGGCCCCTGATATGAGCAGTTCTGAAGACTTCCCCAGCTTTGGGGCTCAAGTGGCCCCCAAGACTCTTCCCTGGGGACCCAAACGATAATGACCTGGAAGCAGAAACTCCTCCAGCCCGCTGACCTGACACTAACCTGCCACAAATACTTCCTGTCTGAAATCTGACCCAGCGGCTGGAGCACAAATCAATTGTCCCAAGAGGTCTCCTAATGGTGTCTGGAGTGCTAGACCCCATCCTGCTCCCCTCAGCTATCACCGTGTCTAGGACCTACCCTCATCTCTTGATGGATATTCTTTCCTCCTTTGGAACAAGACTTCCACTCAGATTCAAACACTAAATGTGTGTGTTTTTGTTAGAAACTTCATAATTGACTCCAAGTGGCTAAGATTTGCAGCTTCCCAAGCACTAGCAGAGCAATCTGCTCTCTTGAGCATGTCTGACTAGGCATTCTCGCCTTCATTAGGAGACCTCCTTTACTGTGGCTAGGAATCTACTTCCTGTCTCATGACCTCAGGAAATAAATTTCCTTGACTTTCTAAAGCCAAAACGTTTGCCCTCTTTCCTTTGTGTTTATCCCAGGCCTTACCTTACCTTTGTAGAGTGCAATCAACTTTTTTTTCCTTTTAACTGCCAAAAATTCATTTAATGCTGATAGCTGACTGTGGGGAGAGAGCTTCAAATAATCTATAAGGTCAGAAACCTGCTTTTTAAGGAAACAAAACCTTCAATAGGCTGTAGAGACAACAGAGATGGAAGGGGCCAGAACAACGTATGGCTACCCTGGTCAGGAAAGCGCCTGTGAGCGCAGCGAGCGTGCGTCCCTGCGCCGCACCAAGCACAGCCCCAGCCTGCACACTTGACCAGTCTTCCACTGCTTGATGACAGCCCCTGCTCCTTGTTCCCCCTTCCCAGCAGTGTGAGCAGGCAGGAGAGCCAGCACACGGCAGCGTGGCCGGATGGGACAGGTTTGGCTGGGCCGAGGTGGCTGCAGTGGCCTGGCTCAGGCGCAGCTGGTGGGATGCACAGCCTGCAGAAGCTGTAGCTGGCTGTTAGCGCTGCAGCAGCTCGGCCTGAGCGGCAGTCACAGCGCTCCTGTTGCCTTCTTTCTACCTCAAACAGCAGTATGGTGGGGGCACTCGATGGTGGTGGCTTAGCAGCTGCTCCAGCTGTCACCTGGGCAGCTGTAGCAGAAGCGTGGAGGAGAAGCAAGAGGAGCCTTGTGTCTCTGCACAGCTTGAAGAGCTGCTCCAGAGGGAAGCAGAGCTTGGTGGTGCTGAGGCAGGCTGTGAATTGTAGGACTGCATGCTGAGCTAGCACAGGGCTTGGCCCCAGGGCCGTGGCTGCAGCTGTGCCGTAGCCCTGGGCTGCAGAGGTTGTGTGAGCCAGGCTTCTGCTCCGACAGCACTGGGGGTTGATGTGTGTGCTGAGCCCTCCTGAGACCTCCATCATGTGGTAGAGGGTGATCCATAATCTGTACCTGGGGCCTCTTGCACCTAGGCCTTGCCACAGCTTGCTCAAAGGGTGTTGTCTGAGCTCCTCCAGCAAGTAAGAGGGAAGCCATGTCTTCATGGAGGGAGGCATGTAGCATGGGCTTTTTGTGTGCCCCCACTTCCCTGCATTGGTCCTACAGAGCTTGTAGTCTGAGCCATTCCTCTGTCCCAGCTGCTTCAGCTCTTGGACAAGCAGGAGTCCCAGCCTGTCTTGTCTAGTGCTACTGACAGAGCACAAGTGTGGCCGGCTGAGCCCAGCTGCCTTGCCTCTTCCTCCGTGGGACAGGCCGAACACGCCGATGCTTTTCCTTCCAGCTCTACTCGGCAGAGACTGCTATGCAGAAGTCAAACCAAAACCTCACAGTGCTCTCCTTTAGTCTGAGAACCAGGTGAAACAGACCATGGCCCGTTGTGGGGTGCCTGGTTGCCCCTGAAGGACAGGGTGGCCTTGCCTCCAGCACGGGAGAAGGGGAACTAGGGTGGTACCTTGCCATCTGCGTCTGTCAGAAAATGGTTAATACCCTGTAGCTTAGGTCTGCCCTGCATCACCAAGCCTATCGCCCCCTCCTCCTCTTTATTCCCTCGTGCCCTCACCAGTTGCACAGCAAGGCTTGAGTTACATCCAGGGCACCCACTGCCTTGGGCTCATGTCCCACAGCCCAACCTTCCACTCTAAAGAAGGTCATGAAGTGATTGTACCTAGTACTGTCCCCCCAGCACCCTCCTTCCGCAGCAGACTGTGGCATGTGTCCATTTCTTCTCTTTGACGTCTTCCATATTGTACGTTTCCATAGCAATGATCCCTTGGCCTTAACTTTGGAATTTGGAGACTATATGCAAACATGTAAAAAGGCTCATGAGTATGGATGACACTGGAATTTTATAAATTCTAAAATAAAACCTGAAACAGCTTGGAGTGTGGTGGATATTATTTCTGCTGGTGGGGTGAGATCCAAGGCAGCCTGTGCTGGGCTGGGTTTGGCCAGGGATTTAAGGACTTCAAGTTTGCACATCTGAGTCTTTGCTGTGGCCTTGCCCTTCAAGGGGTGGGACTCACATGGCAAGTGGTGGGTCCAAGGAAAGGGGTGGGGGCTGTGCCCTCCCAGTAGGGAAACAAACCTGCTTACCTCCAGGCTGCTGGTGCGAGGGATGCTGCTGGTGTAAGGGAGGAAGGGCAGGCATCAGCCATGGTCCCTCTTGCTCAGCTACTCCACAGCCAGAGCCTCTTTGGCCAGGTTCACACTTCATCTTAACCTCAGGATGTCAGGTACCAGCCATGCAATCACACATCCAGTAAGGAAACCCAAATGCTGGAAGTGAATGGGAGGTGTGGGCTGGCTGCCGTGGTGAGTCCACACCCTGGGCCACCCCGTTGGGCTCAGCAGCTGGTACCTCAAAGGTGATGATGGAACCCGAGCACATGGCCAGCAGCTGCCAGTCAGTGAAGGGCTGGCTGCCATCCTGGTTCCTGAATGCTCTGTAACTCAGGGAGCAAAGTGCAGCAGGTGCTGACTGAACTCCCCAGCACTCCTCCTGCTCCCAAGCTGGCATGCCAGAGCACAGCAGAGCCAGCCCTCAGCCAGCTTCTGCTGGGACCCGAGTCTCACAGGTAACCCAGCCCTGCTGGAGTTTATTTTTCACAAAAGCCCCTCTCTCCCTCCACCACAGTGTCCAGTGACCCTCCCCACGCCCCTGCACGCAGACACGTCCAGCCACGCTCAGCCCTGGCACGAGTGAGGGCCCCCAGCACCTCAAGGAAGTGGGTGGGGGACATGGACCTGGCTAAAAGTCGCTCTGCTAAAGAAAATGTTTGCTGTGGCAGAGGCAGAGAAAGGCAAAATCCCGGCCTAAGAAAGGAGGAGCCAGCCGAGGCAGGAGCTCCCACCTGCATGGGCTTTGCTCTGCAGGACAGAGTCCTGTGGTGTGTGCATCAAGGTGGAGTTCAGGTGCAGGCTGTGGATGTACCTGTAGTATGCACGGGGCAGAAAATCAGAGGTGAAGGCTATGAGGAAGGCCTGGAAGCAGGGAGCTGTGCTGCAGCAGATCCTGCAGCTGGGGGACACCCCATCCCCACCCTCCTTCATGCCCTGTGCTTCTGGGGTGGTTTTCTGTCTCTCCTTGCCCTCAGCCTGACAAACCAGACATGACACTGGACTGGGACAGCAGAGATCTGTTCTCTTCTTCAGTTATTGCCAAGCAAGGCCCAGAGTATGGCAGCTGCCCACTGCCCATGGCTGGAGCTGCACCTTCTGCACAGGCAGACCCACCCCAACCACAGCTGCTCCCCTCATCACGCTGCATCCTGCAACACCCAAACAAGTTCAACACCCAAACCCATTCCCTTACTCCACCTGCAGCCCCCTCACTCCCCGCTGCCCAGGTGAGTGCTGACCTGCAGGGTGGAGAGCCAGGTGCCAGTGCCCCATGCCCTCTCAGACACAGGCTGCTGGTGGTCACAGATGCACTTGTGGGCATCCAGGAGATCTCCACCCTGCTGCTAAGCAGGGTGAAGAGAGTTGCCAGGGGACAGGCTGCCATAAATATGGTGCTGAAGCCAAACTGCAGGACTAGGAGGAAGAGGAGGAAGAGGAGCAGGGAGGGACAGGCAGAGATGACAGCATCAACTGCAGCATCTCAGAGCCCCATCCTGTGGGGAGTGGGGCAGCCCTTCTCCCTCCAGCCCCTGCAGGCTGCTCAGCGTGCAAGCTCCTTCCTCCGGGGGACTCCTGCAGTTTCCTGCCTCTCCACACCAGCTTTCTCTCTCCCAGCACCCCTCAGCACTCCCCAGCCCGAGGCCAGTCCCCATCCATCCCCAGGAATTCACCAAGCAGCCCTTTGAACCCCAGCAGCTGGTGGCCCACAGCCCTGTGCGCCTGCTCCACCAGGGCTGACTCCCCCTCCTCAGCCTCCTTGGTTGAGAGGAGCTTCTGCTTTTGCCACCAGCACTTCAGCTCTCTGGAGGAACCAAGGAAGGGCCACCATGTCCTCTGCTACTGAACATGCCCTTTGCATCCTGTGTGAGCTCAGGGATGTGTGACAGCCCTGAAAGCCAGGGCACACTCACAGGATGGCCACCTCCTGCATGTTGGTGCTCATCTGCTTCCCCACCATGATAGGCAGCAGCTCCTGTGCCAGCTCCGTGGGGCTCCCCCTTGGGCCGCCCTGAGGGGACAGTGGGACATCCCCTTGGGCTGCCCTGAGGGGACAGTGGGGCTCACACTTGGGCTGCCCTGAGGGGACAGTGGGACATCCCCTTGGGCTGCCCTGAGGGGACAGTGGGGCTCACACTTGGGCTGCCCTGAGGGGACAGTGGGACATCCCCTTGGGCTGCCCTGAGGGGACAGTGGGGCTCACACTTGGGCTGCCCTGAGGGGACAGTGGGGCATCCCCTGGGGCTGCCCTGAGGGGACAGCAGGGCCCTCAGCCTGCTGAGAGTTAAACAAAATGTTTGCTGTGGCACCCCGAGCATGGGAAGGCATTCCCACAGCCCACACAGCTGGGAAGGCCGGTGCAGGGGCTGCTCGCTTGTAGCAGTGTGTGGCTACAATGAGATCGCATCCAGGGAGGCCACAACCCTTCAGCGACAGCAGAGGAAACAGACGAGACAAGTCTCGTCGTTATTTAGGCCGGGAGTCCATTTTATTAATTTTATTTCCCCCTCACGCCGTGCCGGGGGCAGGAGGCGGAGGCCCGGGAGCCCGAGCAGAGCCCCCGAGAGCCGAGGGCAGAGAGAAAGGAGAGCAAAGCCGACCCGGGGCCGGGCTTTTATCAGGTGTCCCATGGGAAAAGTCTTAAACTCAGATTAACCTCCTCAGAACACGAATGCTCCGCACTGCTCTGTCCCACCTGGCACTCAACCCCTCACCGGGGATGCCCTGAAGGCTCAGGGAGTCTGTGGGACAGCCGAGAAAGCTGCAGGAGCCAGGGCAAGGTTGTGAGGGGACAGCCCAGGCTCTGAGCCCGGGAGTGCACCCAGAGCAGCCCCAGGGAAAGAAGGGCCCCTCTGGTTTACACAGAGCCTCTTCCAGTTTGCCAAGGAGGGACAAAAGGGCTGATGATGGGTCCCAGAGTGGGGGAAAAAAAAATCTTCTTACCTTGACTATTTCCCACAGGGACCAGTTAGCCCCCAGCCAGCTGGCACTGCCTCAGTCCCAGGCATCCTGTGGCCACCTGGGTGCTCCCACTCTCTGCTGGGACAGTCCCCCCACCACAGTGCCCCTTGCCCATGTGGCAGCAGCACTCCCCTGTCCTTTAGCCCTGCCCAAGGGCCCAGGAACCTGCTCCTCAGGAGCCAGGGAGAGAAGGGATGGGGCTCTGGAGGAGAAGCTCAGAAGCCAAATGAAATCCTGTTGGGGAAGATGAAACAGGAAAGCCTTATAAATATGATTGTCTGGCAGAAGATTTTGAGAATATAGAAACTATAAGCAAGATTGAAATGAAAGCAAGCTTTGAGATCCTTTAGTTACTGATTTTAACAATGAGAAAACAATGGTGTGGCTGGCTGAAGGTAATCCCCTTTTGATGGACCGACACCCTCTGCTTGCAGGCAGCTCCAAGGGTCAGAGCAGACCCTGCCAGCTTGGCAGAAGGGGCCCAAAGAGGAGTTTTTAGGGTTTAAAATGTGAGGTAATGCAGTGATTCTTATAGGCTGTATGGAAATGCTATAGGATTTGTATATTGTGCTAGATTGGTTAGTGAGAATCAGAATATTCAACACAGAAGAAGATTTGTTGTATTATAACAGGAACCTCACTCTCTTGCCCTTTTATGCTCTTACCCTTTTACTCTCTTATGCTTTTACTCTCTTTCCCTCTCATCCTCTCTCCCCCTCTCTTCTCTGGGGCCTGCTCTGAGCTGTGCCTGGCAGCTCCCAGCAGGGCCCTGCACCCAGGCCCTTTGCAATGAACCCCAAGTTCCTGACCTGGCTGCAGGGATCTCTCGTTTCCGTCTGTCCCGACTGTCCTACACCCCTGGCTCCTACAAAGTCCCACAGTTGTCCCTGGGACAAGAGTGCTGGCTGGGGGTCTCTGGGCCCCCTGGAAAGCAAGGAGGCTGCAAACCCCATCAGAGCCCCACAGAAATGCAGCTGCTCATGCAGAGGGGCACACCCAGGAGCTCTGGGGCACTGTCCCCTTCCCCTGCAAGCTTGGGAACCTCAGCCCCTCACCTGCAGAGGCACCCAGAGCTGGAGCTGCTGCTCAGAAGCAGGGCAGGCTGCAGGGTGCATTCAGCACCACCTTCTTCTCCAGATGAGTCATGGGCTGTGGGGACAAGGTGGCTCCAGCAGAGATAAAAGATAAGGCTGCTGGCACCTGTACCTGTCTGTGTGGGCAGCACTGGGGTGACTGTGCTGGTGTGGATCAGCCTGGCAGAGCTGACCCAGGAGATGAGCACAAACACATCACAGCCCTGCTCCACTCCGGCAGGAGGCCCCCATGGCAGGGCACATCCTCCCCTGGATCCAACAATCCACAAATCATTTACCACAAGGGGATGGAATTCTGGAGTCAGATCTCTGGGTGCCTTTTCTATGTGTATCCCAGCAGAGTGAAGCTTGTCCAGAAGTTTCTTCCTCCAGGTCCTGTGGATGGCAGCAGATCTCTCCTGCAAATCCCTGTTCTCAGTGTCCTGCTGCCAGCTCAGCTCCTGGGGGATGGTTTCCCACACCAGGACCAAGCCTGAGGCAAGGAAAGAGATCTCATGATGGAACCCAAAGCCATGTGTTGTCCTGCATGTCTCCCTCCTCCAGGACTTGGTGCTCTTGTGGGACTGGGCACTGTCTTGTGAGTGAAACAAGGAGCTGAGGGAAGGCTGTGCCTGCTCTGGAGAGGGCTCCAGCCACTTCACTTGGGTGTTCCTAGCAAGGGAAGCAAGAAGCTGGGAGAGTTGATTAACAAGACTGAGGACTGCAGCTGTCCCATGGAAGGAAGGGAAGGACTGGAGCACCTGAGTAGGGTGAGTAGAATGAGTAGGATGAGTAGGGAAAGGTGAGTAGGGTGAGTAGGGGGAGTAGGATGGTGCCTGCCAGGGCTTGGGGGTCCCGTGCCCTCTGAACATGATGTATGGACCAGCTGCCAGGTCCAGCCATGGAGCACCGGGGCTTTTCCTGTGCTCCTCAGCCTAGCAGACCCTCTCCTGCCCCAGCCTCCTCTCCAGGATGGAAAGGAGTCAAACTCCAAGCCAAGCCTTTTCCCTCATCTATCCTGGTGCTGCTGTTGCTGAAAACATTGGCCATGCTCCTCTTGTCCAGGACTGCAATTCCAGGTGTGTTATCCAGGCGGGGCAGGGCCTGGGACAGGAGGAGGAGGAGAAGGGTGGATGTGAATGGCGCAGGCACATTCCCCATTTGGAAACGCCTTCCTCCAAGCAGCCGGGAGGAGGCCCTGCCTTTGTTTGAGCTGGAGGAGGGGACCTGGGTGGCCCTGAGCAAAGAGGGCTCGGGGGGACTCAGGGAGAGGCAGCGAGAGGGAGCAGCTCCCCCTCAAACCCTGGAGGGGCTGGGGCCTGGCCAAGGCACCGGGATCTGGGGGCACCAGGGAAGATTTAGGCACTGTGTTCACCTCACACCTACAAGAACACGATTTATGCTGGTTTGCACAACTGTGGGGACAATCCCAGCCGGGTGCTGCCAGCCGTGGAGCAATGTGGGGGTACAGCACCCCCAGAGTAACTGAACAGAGTAACTGAACAGAGTAACTGAGACACTGCTGCTTTTACAGCCCCCTGGGAGAGCTTGTGGCACTCTGAGGGACTCAAAGCAACTCAGCACATTCCCAGTTCAGTGACATGGAGGGGTGCAGGCCCCCCAGCCAAGCCCCACCAGCTCCACAGCATCAGAATCCACAGCAGAGCTGCTGGTGAGCAAAGGCAACATAGCCCACAAAGGGGAACTACAATCTTTTACAGGGCCACACTGTCCTGCCTGATATGCCCAGTGTCCAGCTGAAGAAGGGATTCATCCCACTCTTCCAAAGATACAAATTCATGTCAGATCAGAATGAATCCAGCTACCACCAAGAGCACATTTTCAAGCACTCCTCCAGTGTTTTCCTTGTTCCCCTGGATGATGACATGGCTGCTGGACAAACAGCAGCAGATGGCAAGTGCTTCCCAGGCTTTTTTAACTGCTGCAGAGATGCAGTTCAAGGGCCCAGATCAAACACAGGTGCAGAGGGACAGCAATACTCCACTGTCATTTCAGTAGGAGCAGGATGTGATTCGGGTTTTCTGTCTGCAACAAAGTGCTACCAAACCCTTACCTGGCTCACCATTAATATATTAACACCAGTTTGTCCCCAGTCCTCTCACAAGCTTGTAGCTGTGTTTGAAAACATGAATACAAAAAGACTACTCCCCCTGCAGCCCCAGGCTGTACCACCAGGTATACCTGGTAACTAACCTGGGTCAGATCTTTTTTCACCTTTTTGCAGGCCACGGTTGAGCCTTGATCTGGAGGTGGTGTTTGTGAGGACACTCCTGACCTGAACTTGTGTCACAGAGTCACCAGTGGTCAGCAAGTGCCTCCCGTGGATTCAGCCTGCTGCAAACACCTTCTGGTAAAGGTGTTTGCAGCAGGCAAACCACCCCCCTCCACGAAATAAAAACCACAGGCACACTGAAGGCTCTTGTGTTAAGATTTAATAATAATAATAACAACATTTCAAAAACAATGAGTGCATTGTACACGAGACCTGGTTTCAGTGCTTTCTGTTGACTTTTTGCCCTGTGTGTGTTAGTGTACTGAAGACCTGGGCAGTGGTGAGTGGATAAAAAACCCTGCTGGGACATTTCTCAGAGGAGGGCAGGGGAGGGAGGGCACAGGAGGCTCAGAACCGCACGAAGGTGGCGTCGATCTGCCGCACGGTCGGGAGGGCCAGCATGATTTTGCGCCGGTACTGAGGGTCCTTCTGCAGGGGGTTCCTCTCCAGGTACACAGTCTCCAAATTCTTGGCTCCTTTCAGCTCATCCAGGTCGCTCCAGCTCTCCACGAGGTTGTCATTCATCTGCAGAGCACACACAGAGCCATGTTCACACCCACAGGGAGCCCCAAGGAAAGGAGAGCAGTGGTGGTGCTGTGTCACTGCTACCGGGGCAGCACCGCCCACAAACACCTTCCCTACCAGATCCTTCTTGTCCTGGGAGCCCTGAGATGAGCTCTCCTGTCTCACAGGCCAGGCTCAGCACTAAACCCAACTCCCCCACGCTGTCCTGGCTGCTGGGCAGATGTCCCACCCTTCAGACAGCAGATCCAGCCCAAGCAGGGTGCTAGGAGAAACCCTGCAAGGCACCAGGCCAGTCTCCACACCATCTCCCACTCCACTGTGCATTTATGGGCTGGAAATCTTTATATCATAATTTATTTCCACTGTGACACCCACCTTTACTTTTATGACTTCTCAGGAAACATTAAAAAAGGTCCCAAACTGACAAAAAAAGCAACATTTTCCTCTCTCCTCTACATAAATTTCCCTGCAAAACCTGATTCTGCACTCTAGAGGAAATGCCAAGCTCTCTGATTTGAGTTCTTCTCCTGCCTCATTGTTGGCTCAGCAATTGCACACAAAGGAATGAGTGCTTCAGGTGTCCAACAAGGAAGCAAAGCTGCAAGGTGGCCCCAAGCTGTCCAACCCTGAGACAACAGAGCCCTTTGCTTTTGGATACAGAATCACTGCAGCAATGCCACCTTCACATAAAATACAAAAAACCTCACTGGATTGTCTCATTCTGCTACAGCACAACACAATGTTACTTCAGCCAAGTCACTCAACCTTCAGACATCTCAGTCCCTCCACTGGGGATGTGCTACTGGGAAACTGCTAGAGGACCATCACAGTGGATAGGATTTTGAATTTGGTTTACTTAAGGTGTTAAAGGACACTTTTATGTGGCTTCAACTGTGCAGTCAGTGAAAAAAAATATAAATTGGGAGATACAACACTGGTTTCCATTGAAAATTCTGCCCTGCTCCTTTTCAAACAAATCAGTTTTTTTAAACATAGTGTTGGAAGGCTGGAACAAAGCCAGGAGGGCATTTTCTGTGCTCAGCTGACAGATCTTGGCCAGTTCTCTGCTCTGACAAAGGACTCTAAACACACTGGTGCTTTTGCAAAGGAATCCAGCCAAGCTCAGCTCTGGTCTCTCCTTTCAGTACAAGTGCAACCAGTGCAGACACCTTCTATCAGCAACAGCAAAGAGGAAAACAGGAAGAAAATTGCACAGGATCAGGGCAGGCCCCACACCAGCCACACTGCACTGCCTCACCTCTACTGCCCAAAAGACTAATGAGCAGTTAAATGGGCTTCTCAAAAAGAGAAATGCTCCTTGAAGAGCTCCCTACAGACAGGCATGGCCAGGTAACACTGCTGGCTGGCTCCTCAGCCACACTGCAAGATGAGGAACACCATCTAAGGACCCTGGGCTGCAGACTCCAGCTGGGTTTCATTTGAAGCTGCTTTCCACTCCTTTGGTCTCAGCATCTGCCCAAGAGTTTAAATCACCCCAAATGTCAGACATTACACAGCACAGCTCTTATTCCCAGCCTTGAATGCAGAGACTCTACAAGACCTAAAGCACCTGCCAGCTCATCAACATCTGCTGCTGCTTCTCCATTTTCTCACATCAGCACGTTTGTGCACAGTGCTGATGCTTCAGGACAGGGCATCTCTGAATTTCCTGACCCGACCTAGGAAAGCCAAGGAGCTCAGCAATTCAGGGTGCCAGAAAGAAACAGAAGCAATCCTAAGCTGTTATCAGCCTCACAGGAATGGAACCAGAAGTTGGTTTAGTTTTCTTCATAACACCATAAATATAAATATAGGAACGCTGCTCTGAACAAGCTTGTGGTTATTAATTTGGTTGTGGTATTGTGAGGGTCCCAGGAAGAGGTGAGAGATCAGAATTTTCTCCAAGTTCTTAGAAGGCTGATTTATTATATTATGATATTATATTAAAATAATAAATGATATACTAAAACTATACTAAAGAAAGAGAAAGGATACATCAGAAGGCAAGACAAGAATGCTAATAAAAACCTGTGACTGACCAGAGTCCTGACACAGCTGGACTGGGATTGGTCATGAAGTTAAAACAATTCACATGGAACCAATCAAAGATGCACCTGTTGGTGAGCAACCTCCAGACCACATCCCAAGCAATCAGATAATTATTGTTTACATTTATTTTCTGAGGCTTCTCAGCTTCTCAGGAGAAAAATCCTGGCCAAGTGATTTTTCAGAAAATACCCCAGTGACACAAGCTCTGTGCTTCCCCTGGTACTCTGCCATGCTCACTTACAGAAAGAAGAGCTGCAGAAATAGGACGTGTGGGGCTGTTTCATAACCAACCTGGGCATGAAGGCAGGGCCTATTTCCTAGGCACAGACAGGCTCCTCACCACTCAGCAAGACATTTTTAAGCTCTTCCCTTTCCCTAGGGAGAACCACCACACACTCTATGCAGACTGTCAAGACCTTAAAGCTCATCACCAGAACCAGAAGAGCTCCCTCCAGGGCACACATGTCCATGTGCTGCCCATCTGAAGGGTTTCCCCCACTGTGGCACAGACATTTTGGGAAACAGCTCTGGCCTGTGCTTACCCAGAACTCCTGCAGCTCTGTTAGGTGACTGATATTCTCGATCTTCTTAATTCTGTTGGCTGCAATGTCCAGCATTGTGAGTTTGTTCTAGACAAAGCAAACACAAAAATATTAGATCTGATTTCTTTTCATCTTCTCTGTGCCACTTTTTCCAGGCCCAGAGTTGGAAACTGTCAGGAGCAGACATTATTGCCAGCTGCTCACATTCAGCCCAACTCTTGCTGCCTATATGGAAAGAGAAAGATTGTTTTCCATTAAGCTGGGCTACTGACCCTCCCAAATGTGACAAAAATGAAGGCAGTTACTGGCTGGATGGCAACTGCCAGCCAAAGGCTCCTAAAAAGTGAGCTTTCCTCAAAGTACATTAAGAGGAGGATTAAAAATAGGATCCAAAGTGTCCCCTTGAGCAGCAGAGTTAAACAAACTCTTAGCAGCAGGAAACTCAACAATTTTAGAAAAGCTTTTGCTAGGTGAGAGTGCAAATGATACAGGCTTCTACAAAATCCATCCCATCCAAAAAGACAGACATGTACACTGACAGGAAGGCAAGCTGCATGCCATGGCTGGCCTCTCTTCCTCCCAGCTCCAGTTCTGTCCTGTTGAAAAGCACTCATGGTTATTTACAAGCTGCTGTCTGAAAGGCTGCAGCAGCTGTGTCCAGGAGCCTTCCCATGGCTGAGGATCAGCCAGGCTACTGCTTCAACCACATCTCCCTTCCCCATGTCACAAAAACAATTCAACTCCAGAATATCTGGGGGATCTTTACCCACACAAGTAACTTTAACATACAACAAACACTTGGACATTTATGGTCTCTCAAGAGACTCAGGAACCCACACCTAACTGGGGAAACTGGGGCACAAAAACTTCCAGAAAAGCCACTAACACAAGCAGCTCAGGGCAGCACTTGTGCTGCAGAGTCAGGCAGAGCCTCACATTGTTCTCCAGTCCCTCGATGACCTCGATGCCGTTGTGGCTCAGGTACAGCTCCCGCAAGTTCACCAGGCTCTGCAGCCCCTCAATCTTGGTCAGACGGTTATTCTGCAAGTGCAGCAGCTCTTTAGTACCCTCCAAACAAACCCAAACCCATGGCACTCACTGGGGGAAAACCATTCCCCTCAAGTATGGCTGGGAAGGGAAAATAGTCTGCTTTGGCCCACACAGATCTTGGGAGCTCAGCTGGTGGATCTCTGCACCCCTGACAGATCTTGGGAGCTCAGCTGGTGGATCTCTGCACCCCTGACAGATCTTGGGAGCTCAGCTGGTGGATCTCTGCACCCCTGACAGATCTTGGGAGCTCAGATCTCTGCACCCCTGATGCATGAGGAAGTTCCATGGGAGTCTCCAGCAGGAATCAGACTCTGACCTTCCTATCAGAAGTTGCAGCTGGAAAGTTTTTGGCTTGGTGTCTTAACAAACAGCAGGCCTGTGCATGAATTTTGTAGGTCTTAGTGTTCATTTTGCAGGTCTTAGTGTTCATTTTGTAGGTCTTTAAAAATGGGAAGGCCAGAGAGGAAGTTACACCACCTCAATCACACTGCACTCTTGGTCTAGTCTGCACTCTTGCAGGATATAATGCTAATTCTTTATGTCCTACAGAATAATGGCACCCACAGCTGGTGGTCAGTGTGTCTTGCCAGCAGCTTTAGGAGATATTAGAATGCACAAGCATTGTCACATGGATAAGAAGGAGATTCAGTGAAAGAAATTAGCTGAGTGTATTTTATTCCACCTTTTAAAAAAAGGAAGAAACTGTTTGAAAGCTCACTGAGGACAGATTGCATTCAGCACAGGCTTGTTCACATTTCTGGCCTCCTCAGTGAGAAGGCAGTGACACTGAGCCACTGTGACTGTAAGGACTACCTGGCATCACACTTTCAGTGTTATTGTATTGTACATTAGGAAACAGTGTTTCAGGAAGGAAGAAGGGAATAACTCTCATTTCCTGGTCTTTCTTCCATAAAAATCACACAGCTGTTTTATAATTTTATCAGTGTCTGTCAATCTCAAGTAGCATGAAAGGATGAAAAAAGGCAACACAAAGAATATCTCACTTCCTTCCAGCACAGAAGTTTGACTCTAACATTGCAGATCTGCTAATGGGGGGCTTACAAGAGGCTGGAGAGGGATTTTCCACAAGGACATGCAGTGACAGGAAAAGGAGGAAGGAAGGTTTAAATTAGATGTTAGGAAGAATTCTTCTCTGTGAGGGAGGGGAGGCCCTGGCACAGAGAAGCTGTGGCTGCCCCTGGATCCCTGGGACACAGCCTGGGATGGTGGAAGGTGTCCTGCCCATTTCAGGGGGTGGAGAAAGATGGTCTTAAAGGATCCTTCCAGCCCAAACCATGCTGGGATTCTGGGACTCAGAAGAGCTGATCCCATCTCACAGGGTGGTTCAAGGCTTTTCTAACACAGTACCTGTATACTGAGCACAGTCAGGTTTGTCAGGGCATCCAGGTTCTGGAGCTTGGTGATTTTATTCTTTCCAAGGAACAGACTGTCAAGATTAGCCAAGGTGTCAATGTTTTCAATTACCTGTGAAATGACCAGAGGAGACAGTGTTACTGCAAAACCCCACCTGGGAGATGCGGCTGTCACCTTGTAGCCACATTATAAACATGTGGTGTATCCTGGGTAGAAGATACTCATTTGTGGATTAAAAAAAAAAGCTGTTACTAGTGAATGG
Organism: Molothrus aeneus; assembly: GCF_037042795.1. Taxonomy (NCBI): domain Eukaryota; kingdom Metazoa; phylum Chordata; class Aves; order Passeriformes; family Icteridae; genus Molothrus; species Molothrus aeneus. The sequence goes on along the minus strand of NC_089655.1, from coordinate 4,112,046 downwards.
AAAGAGAATCTGGGAAGAAAAGAAACAATTTGCAAATTTAGTCTCTGCACATCAGTGACTGTACAACAGAGAGGTGACTTGTTCAGCTTCTCTGCCATAAGCAAAGTTAGCTGTCTCACAGGGGTGTGTGTTATTGGATTTCACTAGTGGCTATACAGCCTTGCTTCTGGCAGAACACAGCAGCCTGAGTGATGTGCACTTTTTAAATACACACAGTACTGGGAGAACACAGACACTGCTCCAGTTTAGCTCAAGCTCAGCCATCGGGAAGAGAAAATCAGGATTTCTGTGAAGCATCAAGGATGTTACAAAGGAAGGGAGAAAGATGAACAGAAGAGTGAAAGCAGCAAAAAAAGGGTAAGATTACAGAAGGCTTCTGCAAACAAAAGGAGACACTTTTATTTCACAGGGAAAAGCCTCTGAATTAAAAAACCAAGATGCTGTTAAAAGCAACAAGGACTTCACAACCAGACTTGAGGTCACAGTAAAAACAATAATATGGACACAGACACACCCAGAGCTGTGTGCCTGCTGTGCTCAGGCAGGCTGTGACACCTCAGCTTTTCCACATCTTCCTGCCTGCCAAAATCTCAGTTCAGTAGTGCTGGGGAGCCAGGCCACTGAGTCCAGCAGCACCTGGCTCACTCTGGGTGCTCACCTGTGCATGCAACAACATGGGGAAGGAGAAGATGGACACTCAGCAAAGGACCTCTATCCCACAGCTGCCAGAAGACTGAACATACAGTGGTAATCAGCTCAAATTTGTATTCACCCCTCTTCTAGATTATGGACTTAGCCCTGCTGTGACCTTGCAAGAAAAATTATAGATTTGTTGCTCATTGGCAGCTTCTCCAGCCCTGAGGAGGAAATACTGATGACTCAGTACAGGGAGTGGAATGGAATATATGGACATGAGGGGACAAAAACCTAAAAACAAGTGAAGAAGTGCTTACATTACAGCTGCCTCAGTCCAACTTTAAGGAAAAAAAGCATTAAGTATGTCAGCTCAAGCATAAAGTTCTGCTCCCCAAAAGAAACAGAGCAAGAAGCGCTAAGTCATGAGGGATTCCCAGCTAAGAGCACTCTGGGAGCTTTGAGTAGGCAAGAACAGCTTGAATACAAGGGAAGAAGTCAATCAGGCACTCAGAGCCAAGAACACTGCCTGAAGAGTCCACAGGCTTGTACCCTGAAGAGTTAAGGGTATGTCCAGCTTTAAACACACACTCTACACCATGAGAAATCCAGCCCGGGAGTTCTGGGTACCCCCAGACAGCACCAGATTTCTCTGTGCCAAGCCAAGTCACAGGTTACTCACTCCAATAAAGCAATTAGAGGCACAGAACACTGCTGTTTGAAGAAGTCAAAATAGAATTAACAGACAAACAGAAAAAACCCCACTAAAAATAAAGTAATTTAAGGAGCTTGTGTTACAGTGACAATTTAGGGTTTTTTTTGTTTGTTTTTTCTTAATATTCTCAGGCTCAACACTGAGAAAACACATAAAATAAAACTAATTTTATTGTTAAAAAGATATTCCTTGGCTTGACAACATAATTGACAATGTACTGCCTAAGTATCAATTCAGAAATCCAGCTGGATTTCTTTTTTTTCCAGATGACAATGATGCTTAGATACAGAATACAGTTTTTGTTTAACCCAACTTCTGCAATGTAAGGATCAGTGTGCTGAGCTTGCTCAGCTTCTGAAAAAAGCCAAGTACTTCTCTCCAAAACTCCTGTCCCCCATCCTATGCAAACTCTAAGGTTCCTAATCCCTCATCTGACCTGGCTGATGTTCTTACACTCTAGATTTATCCCCCTAAATAATTTCATTTCCAAAGCAGAAATTCCTGGAAAACAATTCAGTCCAGTTTGGCTTTAGGAGCAAACCAAAATTTTTCCTCTTCAAAAAGGCAGCACACATTTCAGCCTTAGAAGGCTGCTTTTAATAGCTGCAGTTTCCTTCTCTTCTACAAAGACAAGTGATCTTCCACAAGTCCTGAAACAAAGAGGACAAACAGATCTTTTCCTAATCTTTTAGCATAACAAGTAATTTCTCAGAGACTACAAATGGGCAGCACCAACTTACACCACACTGGTTGAAATGCACTCATCTTCTATGAGTATTTTCTAAAGAGCATGTAATTAAAAAAAGCTTTTTAAAAAAGAGCTTATTTTCCATGTTGCAAGTCTTTTGTGTCATCTCTCTGACCAGTTCTCTTATGAACTGAGCAAATACAGTGAATCATACCTTAGGGACAGGAGAGACTGCTCATAACTGCTCTCCTGTAAGCAGCACAGATTTAAAATTGAAAAAGTCACAATCTGCACAATAAAACCCCAAAGCAATCAGCAGTACAGTACCAAGTTTTAGGTTTTAAAGGCATTCCAGAGCAAAGCCTCAAGAAAATTTTCTTCCTAAACAAGACTGACTGCCATAGCAGGCTGTCAATGGCACCTGCACATCAAACTCATTTTGCTCTCAATAGGTTTCATGGACTCAGCACCAGCCTGTAGAAAGGTAAGAGAACACAACTGCTGGTTTTGATAGGCTTGGCTTCCTAGCAGGGAGAAACCATCCCCTGCAAAAGGAAACACATGGGGGATATAGGAGTTCATTAAAGACACAAATTCACAAATGGTGATTTAGCAGCCAGGCACTAATGCATAATGAAAGGCTCCAGCATGCACAGCAATAAGCACAGGGAGTGACTGGAACAAGAAAAACCAACAAAATTGCAAATCCAAGTCAATGCAGTGCACTTTCAGAAAATGCCAATATCACAGCAGAGCTGAGAACTCTGCAGCCAACATCTCAGAGCAAACCTACCCGAATTCGATTAGACCCCAACTCCAACATCTGCAGCATCTGCAGGCTGCTCAAGTTCTCAATTTTAGTGATTTTGTTGTTGACAAGGAAGAGCTTTTTTAGCTGGGTGAGCCGATCCAGTCCTTCAATGTGTCGAAGAACATTAAAGGAGATGTCCAGGACCCTGGGGCAAAACAAACCAAAGGTCTCATCAGCCCATCAGGCAGGGATGATTCTGAAAGAGGCACTTGTAAATTGGTGGAGTGTGGTGTTTGTGAGGTGAGAAATGAGGAATCTGACTCCATGTTCTCAGAAGGCTGATTTATTATTATATAATATGATATATTAAAAATGTTATACTAAAACTATACTAAAGAAAGAGAAGGATACAGACAGAAGGCTTAACAAGAATCGTCATGAAAAACTTGTGACTGACTCCTCAGAGTCCAACACAGCTGATGGTGATTGGTCATTAAGTAAAAACAATTCACATGTTTGGATAAACAACCTCCAGACCACATTCCAGAGCAGCAAACACGGGAGGAAATCCTGGGCAAAGAGGATTTTTCAGAAAATATCATGGTGACAGTGGGGAATCTCCCTGACTGCAGAGATCAAGCCTTTGCTAGGCCTTAAACCTAAAGTCATGAATGCAATTTCTTTTTATTAGAAAACACAACAAATAAAACTTTCAGGATACTTCTGCAGTGTGTTAGGGAAAAAAAATCACCTGCCACATGCAGAAGTCAGCCATTATTTTGCCCAGCCATGGAGCTGCCACGGTGGGAGGAAGTCAATCTGCATTTTCCTTGGGAAAGGTGCCTGCCTGCAAGATCTGCCTGTGACAGGACCATGTCAAGGGCTCCCCTGGGCAGGAAAAGGTTGTGATGGTGAGAAGTGAGCCAGTCCTGCCCCATGGGGAACAGTTTTGTAATGTACCTCCAGAGTGATCCAGGCAAGTGTCAGAAACTCAGAAACTTGGAAGGGTTCTTACTCCTTCCCTAAACCTCCTAAAAAATAATAACCTTACCTGAAATCTCTTGTCATTTTTGCAGGAATAAACACCTGTTACCCAGAGCTCTGACTGCAAGAGCAAAGGGGACCTTTGTGGAAGCTACAACCAGCAGCCATCCTCACTGCCTCACACAGCACAGGGCTCATTTCCAGCTGCTTTTTGCAGCTTCAGGATAATGAAACTTGTGTACTGCACAGGTTAAATACCAATAGAGAATAGATATTATCCTTCACAGAGCACCAAAATTAATCCTGAGAGAGGCTTGGGTGACAAACATTGGTCTAAGTACAGCATGAGTAACACAGTGAGTAGCAAACCACCCCAACCTAACCCTGGTGATCACCCTGGACTCACTCAAGGTCCACCAGAGCCTCCAAGTTCTCAATCTTGCGGATTTGATTGTCATAGAGATCCAGCTCCCGCAAGGTCTGCAGCTGCTCCAGGTTCTCAATGTGCTTAATCAAGTTCTGACGCAGACACAGAGTCTAATGGTGGAGGAAAAGTTGAAAAAGAATCAAAAAAATGGCCATGAAGGATTGTATGTAATGCCTTACAGACTAAAGGTGTGGGTGAGGGTTCCCCCATTAAGTTTTGCAGGGAATTTGTTGGGTTTTGTTTGATTTTTTAATACAATCTTTTTTTGGTATACTCCAATTCTACAGAGGGAAATCTTTCAGCCACAAGGGTCAGATACAGTAACAGCAGCACAGAGAGGATACAAAATCTCCATCCTTTGAAATATTCAAAAGCTTAACTGGAGATGGCCTTGAGCAACCTGTTCTAACTGGGCCTGCTTCGAGGGCTTTACCATCCACATTATTCTATGTTCAGTCTGCTCTACCAGTCCAGGATGTGCCCTGATGCACTGCCTCTCATCCACTTCCAAAACACACCGGCAAAATCCCAAGATTTTTATTACTTCTCGACAAATAGGTAAAATTACATTTTTCAGCTAAAAATTAAGCAAACCCACTAAATCTCAGCCAAAAAGAGACTGTCTATCTGTCCTCTTATAGGTTAGATCTACAAAATCCCCAGTTCCAAGAGGCATTCTCTGCTCCCCAGGACTGTTACCTTCACTTTCTTGAGCACCTCAAATCCTTCAATCTTCCCAATCCGGAAATGATTCAAGTCAACATCCTTAAAGAGAAATGGAGGGATTTAGCAGTTGTTCCAAAACAAATCTGGTCTTTAAAAATCAACCTGGTACTTTGTTCTAGGGAAATCATAGTATTACAAAATGTGCAGCTCATTGAGACTTCCCTTCCAAGAGCATTTGTAAAATGGGTTTGGCACATGATTTTACCACCACAACTGAGACACATGGCCTGAACTTGTCAACTGCAAATGCAAAATGTCAACTGCATACAATGCAACAGCCCTTTCCTGAGGCTGAGCACCACCAAAATTAGAAATCTTCAGAAATTTATTGAAATGGGAAAATTCTTGCATAAATAAAGCTTTGCATAAAGTTCTCTTACCTACTTTGCTAGGGCTTAATCAGAACACAAGTTGCCATTTCCAGTTCCAGGCCTCAGATGAGCAGGAGTCACTGCCAGTTTGAATAACCAGTGGTTTTGTGAATGTTAATTCTGCACTGGCAATCAGCTGAGGCACTTTCCATCTGTGCTGCTCAGCCCCAGATGCTCCAGATTTGAAAGTCAAAGAGAAAGAGAGCACTTCCCCAGCCTCAAAAGCAGCTCAAACCCTCTGCTGCTAATGGGCTCAGGAGGTTGCTGATGCCAAGGCACTGGGCTGGGTAAGTGCCTGTTCCAAAGCACAGGGCTCACAGCAGCTAACAGCTCACTGAACAGACTCCCTGAAGCTCACAGCCCAGCAGTGCCTCTTGCAGCACAGACACACTTTCAGTGCATCCATGCCTAATTTAAAATTCTGAAGTACTGACAAAATGTTTCAGCTAGTGATGAAAAATAGAACACCTCTACTTCTACTCTGAAGGCTCTGAATCAGCTCTGGGGAGGATCACAGCAGCCAGCACCTTCAGAAGAATTAGATCTTTGAATCAGGTTTCAATACTTGCCTTTGCCTACCTTTGCTTCCTGCCGAATAAAGGACAAAAATCTGCCTTTACCTCAGCCTCTGGGTCCAGGCTAATGGTCTCCATGTCCACTGGGGTCTCTGCTTCTCCTGCACGAGAGGCAAACACATTACCAGCTCCTGCACCACACAGCCAAAGGCAGGACAACAGTCCCACCCTGAGAGCAAATGCTCCTCAGGAGGACAAGCACATGAGAGGCACAGTTCACACATTCTGCTTCATTAAAGCCACGAGAGTAACAGGAAAATCTTTCTTTACAGCAGGATTTCATGCTCAGATGTAAAACACACAGAGATCAGCCCAACCTGCTGGAAACTGCAGGCTCAAGGATGGGCAGGATGCCTTTCCTTCACACCTACCCCATCCTAAGTGTCTGTGCTCCTCTGACAACACAATAAAACCTTGCCAAGAAGGAATCCTAACTGCCTGGGGAGATGGGCAGGAATGACCTGGCATCTCAGCAATCCCACTCTTCAGGGTTTGGGATGTTTTTATTAGCACTGCCACTTTATGTCACTGTTGTGAACACTTTTGCCTGGATCTCCCTTCCTTTGTTTGGCTGAACTCCCTACTATGCCAGACAACACTGTTTATGCCACTGCATGAATTTCCTTGGGAAATGCTTTTACAGCTCTGGAAAACACCCCAGCATTTGCTGTGCTTCTACCACAGCACATGAGGGAGGGAAATTTACTGGAGAATTCATGCTGAATAATTCATGCCCATTCCCATTTGCTGGAGGTGGTTTGCTGGTTGCATCAATTGCTGAAGAAAAACAAAGTCTGATTCAGCTTTGCAAAACTGACATACAACACGATTTGCAAGCTTTTTCTACTTCCTGTGCAAAGCTTCTCTGAGTGCTACCAAAAACTCAAGCAACTTTAATTACAGTGACATCCCAAAGGCTTTGCACTAACTCCTGCATGTATGCAAGTTCAATCCCTTAACCCAGCAGCAGTGACTATTTTCACAGCCCAGAATGGTTAAATCCCTGTAAATGTCAAGTGCTCCTATTTAATGAGTGTTCTTCCTGCTAATGCTTGGCTTTGTAAGCAGCAGTGCAGGCACAAACAGTACCAGCATCACCATTTTTAATGCCACCATCCAACTCCAAGGGTTTGGTGGTGCACAGATCATCACTGTCCTTCCTGTATTTGGGCTGTTGCTCTTGCCTGGACATTTAAACAGGAAAGAGACTCACTGAGCTGATTCACAGAAGTTAAGACTGAAAAAGCAATCCTCTTTTTTTCTTTTTTAAATAGCACAGAATAGCAGGAAACATAAATTATATTTTGGGAATGCAAAATGAGCTGGTAGTCTTGGGGATGTTGAACAGCAAGATAGAAATGCCACCAAAAATTGACAGACACACATGTGCCAGTCAGCAATGGGCAGTGAGCAATGCCTGCTTTTTCTTATTTTAGTTCCATATCAGGAGCTCTGCCCTTCAGCAGGGGAGTGGGGTACCCCACCCTGCTGCTATCAGGGCTGGAGCTCTTTGATCTGTTTCCTGGGTGCAAAGACTCTCAGGGAGAAGTGCTCCAAGCCAAACAAGCAGCCTTGCTGAATTTACAGCCCACAGGAGCAGTGCCCAGCTTTGGAACAACAGTTATTTGAGATATCACATGAAAAAATCCAAATTATGCCCCCGGTATTGAGTGATACTGGCAGTAACTTAGTGCTCATGGTGAAGGAACCTTTTGAGTTTCAAGTCCTTTGAGATTTTAAAGTTGTCCAGCAGTAAAGCCAACCACACACATGGTAAAGAAAAAAATCTTCAGGAAAAACCCCCATTCAAGAAAAAAAAAATATTTTCTTTAGCTAGGAAGATTGAATATTTAAATTTATAAACACTAGATTTAGGTAATGTGTTAAATACTCTGTTCTGAGGCTCCTCTTAATTTTGACATATGGCTTTGAGAGACCTCTCACGATAGCCAGTGTGGAAAACAGCACTCAAATCCAAAGCTGCAAAACCAAATCACATAGCTAAAATAAAAGAATAAAATAAATAAAAAATAAAATAAAATAAATTTAAAACTGAACACACAGGCAGGGCTGTTGTGTACTGAAGTCAATTGCCATGAAGTCTCTGCACTGTGTATAAAACATTCAGCAGCTTGAGGGAGATGTGTGTCTGGTATCAGCTGTAAATCAGTATTGGTAGGGAAGTGTTAAAATACATTTTCTCTCAAGAGCAGAAAAACAAAAACAAAAAAAAAAAACAGAAAGAAAGATGAGAAAAATGGTTCTAGCAAATTTACAGTCATTTATATGTCATTTTATTTATGAAGTGACTGGATATAAAAAACCTCTAAACTGACCCTCCTACAAGCACTTTACAGCCAGGACTGCCATTTCCCTTGCAAATTGCTTTCCTCCACACTTCTGAATGGAAAAAATTCCCATCACTCTGGCTGTGAAGTTTCCTAAGTGAATTTCTGTGTAACCCATGCCTGCAAGCCACATGCCTTTGCAGAGGTGGAAAAAAAAAAATCCACCATTGAGAAAACTCAAATTCCACAGTGGGAACAGTCATTACTGAGTTATGTAAGTTCCCAGTACCACAAGCATTTCAATCAACAAAAAGCCTAACTACACTCTTAAAGTGCATATGCATGAAGAATATTATAAATAGCTCAGTTATATGATTTCTAACCAGAGGCTCTATTCCTCAGAGAATTAGCTAAATGATGAATTTGAAATTTCAGCTGTTCTGAAGCCACTTAAGATCTTCTGTGAAAAAATGTGGAAAACTCATCATTTTCCTTTCAGCTGAGAAATTCAAAGCTGGCTGTGGAAAGTATCTTGAATGTTCAAAAATGATTCCTCTGCTTGGTTCCTGCCCTAGATTTCTGAATGCTTGCAGTTTGGAAAATGTAACAATACAGTCATTATATTAAACAGTACACAAATGTAACTCAGCAAACAAATCTGAATGTGCTTTTCTTGCTTTCACTAGAGTGAGAGTACATCACTTCTGTAATTCCTTTCAGAGAATTCCCAGGGGAACAAAGTGCAAAATACAACCTCCAACACACAGCTAAATGATGGCAGCTGAGCAAACACTCAGGATTCAGGCATGCAAAGGAAAGCTCTGTCTGATCTGCATGGTTCCATCAACTGCACAGTTTGCAGAGCCATGAAAAATGGAAGAGCATTTCTTTAGTAATATTTAGGGGGCTAAAATTATCAGCAACAAGTTAGATCTAGATAGAGTGCATTAGAAGAGATTTAAAATTCTAGTAACAGTTTATCAGTTTGAGAGATACTTTGGTAAATCTCAATGTGCAAGGTTAAGACGAGCAGGGATCCACTGTAAGAACTAAAATTTCTTTCATTATTTCGCTTCCAGAATCCCAATAACAATAATAATAACATGGACATCACTGTCAAAAGAATGATGTTACACTTCAGACTGCACCAAAAGCTCAGCTGAGATCACCACACAGGGTGTGCAGAGATGGATCTGCTCTGACAAGTTCCATGCAAGCCACTGAAAACCCTTCCATCAAACATCCACAGGCTCTAGAGTTTGTCAGTATTTCTACCCCATGTTCTAGTGCAAACAGTGGGAGCAGCAGGAAAAGTTTACACCCAATTATATAATTTTGAGGTATCTCAGAACTTTTAAATTAAAACAACAGAAGGTACAAGCTCGTTCAATCCATCTAGAAATGGTCTTTGTTGCCTTCCAAAGGAATCTGGCAATTCTTTAGGCAAAAAAACGACATAAACTAAGGCAGAATTAGGAAAAGCTCCTCATGATAACTTCTAATAAAAATCTTTCAACATAAGGTTTCTAAATTTCCATAAAAGAAAAGAATAAAGATGCTTTGCATTTTGATATCAAAGAGAAACATGGATGGGTAAATAAGCAAGGCAAAAAAAAAAAAAAAAATCAAAGCTCTAATACTAGCAGTTCCATAATAAGCAGGCAACTTTATTCTAGCAACAAATTTATTGAGCTTTCAGGAGGCTGGCTCTAGGGCAGGTTCCCATGGATACCCGGCCAGGAGGAGCACAGGGGGTGCTGCAGGCTGTGCACACGCGGCCGGCCGGGACTCCTGGAGGCAGTGCTGAGGCTGACACGGTACCTGCGGAGTTCTCGCCGTTCTGCTCATCCCGCAGGCTCTGCTGGCTCAGCTCTGTCACCAAGCGAACCGCCTGCTTCCTCCCCTCCTCGTCCCCCGACTCCTCGGACTCGATCCTCTTATCCACTGCACAAGACACAGAAAGGCACGATCAGGCTTTTCCCAGCAGCGGGGCACAGGGCAGGAGCAGCAGGCAGAGAAAATAACCAGGATTCACATAAACGACTAGGCAGTTAGTAGAAATCCTAAGTTAACTAAATGAAAGGTTTAGTCTTAAATAAAAGGCCTCTTACCCCTTGTTTCTACTTTGATTTTGGATGCACTTTTTCCTCCCATCACATCTTCCTAAAACCAACAATCTGGGAAGAAGACTGGAGGAAAAAGGAAATTTCTTAGATCAATGAAGTGCAATTCCAAAGATTACGGAGATGGAATTAGAACGATTACATTTTAAGAGCTTTTAGACTTAAAAAAAATAAAAAAATCAGTATCATGTACTATAGTACCAATGACACGAAGAAGTGAAGGCATGGATAAAAAAATCCTCGCAGATAAGAGCAACCTCCCCAGAACAACCTGCCAGATCCCTTCACGTTCACCGAGCCACAGCTCCGGTGGCGACCCTGAGCCTGGACCACGCTCCTCGCTGGCCCCCTCAGCCTTTCCTCTCGTCTCACCAGGGCACTAAGGAAAACCAGCGCCATCCAGAAGGTTTCTTTCTCGTTATCTTTACTTTTTACGTCACGGCCATCTCCACAACCCCACTCGTTCATCGCTGTGGGCACGGAGCCGGCGGGAATCCCGCCCTGCGGTGACACCCCGGCCCCGGCCGGGCCCGGCCCCCGGTCGCTGGACACTCGGGGGCTGCACGACCCCGGAGGGCCCGCAGACCCCCCCCCCCCCCCCAGCGCGCAGCTGGCAGCCGCACCGCCCGAAGGCAGCGCTGGAGCAGCCGGCCGCGCCTCCCCGATCCCCGCAGCCCCAGCAGCAGCCCCGGCGGGCTCTCACCCTCCATCATCTCCTGCGGCCCCGCTCCGCTCTCCGCCGCCATATCGCTCCTCCTCCCACCGCCCCTTCCGGAAACCGCCTCCGCCGCCGCCGCGGCCAATCAGAGCCCGCCGCCACTGCGGCGCCACAGCCAATCGCGCGCAGCTGGCGCGCCCAGGAGGCGGGGCAGAGACCCCCCCCCGGCTGTGCCCCGCGGGCTCCTGGGAGTTGTAGTTCTCGGCAGGAGGGGTGGGAGCCTGCTCTCCCTCCGCCGGGACCTGCTCCCCCTCTACCGGCGCCTGGAGCGGGACGCCTTACGCGCTGCCTTCGGCCTCGTCCTCCCGCCTATAAACCCCTGGGAGGAGCAGCTACCGTCCTGCGGAAGGGTTTTCACCCGCAGCCTCCCTACCCGGAGCAGGTCAGCCGTGCTGCCTCACGGAGCGCGGGCACCGCGTGTGGCGGCGGCAGCGGCGGGGAAAGGGAAGGGGTGACCGGCGGGACCAACGAACCGCCGGGCTCTCGAGCTGTTTTTCCTCCTCCCGCGCTGGTGTCCCATTTGCTCCGCTCCGTGCCGCTCTCACAGCGCCCGTGCCCATTGGGTGGCGTGGCTGCTCAGTCCCGCCTGCCTCCCCTTCGCGCCCTCCGCCTGTGGCGGGCCGCCCTCAGAAGCCGCGGCCGTTGCTGCGACCGGAGCGGTTCGTCTCGACCGGTCCTGTCCTCTCCTGTCTTGTCTTGTCCTGTCCTCTCCTCTCCTCTCCTCTCCTGTCCTGTCCCGTCCCGGACCGCCCATCCTTTCCTATCCCCTCCTGTTCTGTCCTGTCCTTTCCCGTCCCCTCCTGTCCTGTCCCGGTGGGCGCCGCTGGCCGCGGGCCCCCGGCCGGCTCCCTGTATGGGAGAGAGGGAGGGAGGGAAGGAGGCTGCGCTACACTTGTTGAGTCAAAACTGCGAGTGACTTTCCAAATTACCCAAAAGTTTTGATTTCAAAGCCAGCAAAAAGGGGGGAGGGTGCTGGCTGGGCGCTCAGCAGCTCTGAGCGAAAGAAATGCGTTAGCGGAGTCCTGTCGGTCACACAGGGTTGGAAGGGACCCAGAAGGATCACGGAATGCAACTTTTCAGTGAATGAAAGGTCCACAGAGGGATGGAGCCCTCCCCTGCACAGGATGCCAAGTCAGCAGTCAGCTCTGTAACAAGCCCACAGACGTAGCAGGATGCTCAGGAATGAGCGTTTTGCTATCACCACAGGCTTGTGCCAGCGTCGGTCCCTGCTGCCAGCCTGACTCTGTGTCCTTTGATTCTCTTGCAGATGGTGGCTCCAGAGGTGTGGCTGGTAACCAGAGTGTGATCATGGCTTATAGCCCCTCTGAAGGGGCCCTTCTGTCTTCGTCAGCAGGCTTAGTCCTTACTCACTTGAATGACTCTGATACTCTGAGCAGATCCTTTCCCTCGGGCAGCAAAAGCAGGAGAAGTCGCCTCTCTGGGCTCTGTCAGCTTGGAACATCACTGCCTGGTGAGCACTCTGTGGTGAGACTGAGTTCCCATGGAGCTTTTGGGCACTTTCAGATCTTCCCGTTCCTCAAACTTAGAGATAACAGCAGTATGTATCTGCCAGGATGCACTTGTTCAGTGAGACATGGAATTGCTGCAGGCTGGGAGAGCTTATAGAGAAAACATCATTGGATAGGTGCTCACAGAGCCTTTCAAATTTGTGGTGCAATCACTTGGCACTTTGTAGCCTAGAACATTGGTGTGGACACAGGTATTTCAATGTCACATACTGTGAACAGTTAATTAAGTGGCTTTCTACTAACATGGTTTTTAATAAGGGCTTGAGCACTTACTGCAATTATTTAATGACTGTTTCATTTATAATTAGAGAGATTTCAAAACATTTTAAGAACTGCTAAGTAAAAAATAAAAGTTAACTAGTCTGGTTAAAACTTATGAATGTTGGCAAGTTGTATGGACTAAGTTTATATGTTCCAGATTCAAAAAGATAAATTTATTAGAATACTTTCTGCTTTCTTTAGTTTCACTGATTTTATTTTCTTTAAAAACCTAGGAGCATGTATTTTGGGATTACTTGACAGTTGCTTCAGCTGACAGCTTTTTTATTCTTTAATCCATTCCTCTGATACTCCTGTTACAGCAACATTGCTGACCTTTATGTTTTCACAGGGGAGAAGTGGAGCTCTTACTGTTTGTCCTCTCTGACAGCTCGTAACATTTGTACCAGCAAAACTGGGAACTCATGGGCTCAGTGGGACTCTGCCTCCCTCTCTGCTTCCCCTGGCAGTTCCTGCTCCTTTTTGCACACCCCAGCTGGGGAGGAAGCCAGCCAGCACCTCCCAGCTGCTGCACGCAGCCCCAACCAAGCCATTTTCACCGTGGATGCCAGCACCACAGAGGTACCTGCAGCCCTGAGCTGCCCATAAATGGTAGAGATTATGTGAAACAAGGCTAAAATGTCTGTTTTTCTCTTGTGTGTCTGCAGGTAATCAGTGTCATGAAGGCATTTTGTAGTCTGCTCCAGCTTAGTGGTCTTCTAAAGGCTGATGAGTTTATTTCCATTGCAGGTTGTAGTTAGCAGAATACACAGAATGATAGCAGAATACACAGAATAATAGCAGAATACACAGAATAATAGCAGAAGCAAGGGTGTGTTGAGTCTTTTCTCAAACAGTCCAGGGAGGTTGTGGAATCCCCATTCCCGGAAATGTTCTAAGCCAGGTTGGATAAGGCTTGGAGCAAGCTGGGCTGGTGGGAGGTGTTCCTGCCCATGGCAGGGGGGTGGAAATGGATGAGCTTTGAGGTCCTGTCCTACCCAAACCATTCTGTGATTCAACGTTTCTATAAGAATGCGGCTGTGGAGTGACATGAGGGAAGAAAGGAAGAGCAGAATGTGCTTCAAGCCTTCTCTCTGTAAAGTACCAGCCCTGAAATGTGTTTGTGGTGGCACAAGATTTCTTTATCTGCCCCAGCAAACATTTCATTTGCATTGGGAGGAAAGAGCTTTTCTGTTCCTGTCCTGAGAGGAATCTAAAATTGGGTCCTGATGCCTTTAGAGAGCTGTGCCATGTTTTAGTTTGAACTGACAGTTTGGGTTTGCCCCCTTTGGAGACACTGAGTCCCAAACTGCTCCATTGCACAGGCTCCAGTGTGCCAGTGACTGGTGTGATCACTGCATACCTCTGAGCTCGGATGCAAGTTTGTGGTTTGCCTGAGGTTTGTTTGCAAATACAACTTTGTAGTTTTGCCTCCATGGATGTTGTTGTTTACAGTTAAAAGAAAGCAGGAAACCTAAAAGGAAAGCAATGTCTCAAAACCTCTTAACTAAAAAGATGTGAGGACAAGGGATGTCCCAGAATAAGAATCTATCATGAACTTAGAATTGCAAAGAGCCATTTTATTTCCACCAAGAAAAAGGGATATTATAAGACATTAAAGCAACAACCTGAGGAGATGATGAGCTCTTAAAAAAATTTATTCTTTGTTGAGGTTTGGGTTTTTCTGTTCTTTTCTAGATCCTAGTGGCCAATGACCAAGCTTGCAAGCTGCTTGGGTGCAGTAGTCAGGAACTCATTGGTCAGAAGCTGTCCCACTTGATATCCAAATCTGGCCAAGAGGCATGGGAAGCAGTGGGTGAGGAGTACCTAGAGACTTCTGAATGTTCTTCAGTGGTTTCAGGAGCTGTGGTATGTCAAATGTTCAAGGAAATGTTCTCCACCACATAAAGTGGTTTTGTAGGCTTTGGTTGGGGTTTGGTTTGTTTTTTTTACATTTTCTATATAATTTCCTGCTGTATTTAACTCCATGGGCATTTGGTAATAGTGTCATTTGCAGGAGTGTTTGGTTTAAAAGTTTGCAGGTGTGGGAATTCAAAGAGCAAAAGATGATTTAAGGGGACACACATGAGAACCTTGCAGCTGTCAACAAATGGAGCCACTGTGAGATGATCAAATCAGAACTTATAGGACATTAGATTTTTACAAAATTGCTTAACAAGGAAAAAGTCTATTGTGGAAAAGCTCCCAATTGTCTGGCCCTTAAAAATGTATTTAAATTTTTTTAATGTTTTCTTTTAAAATGTATTTTAAATCTCAATTGGATTGCGCATATTATAAAGGTTGAAGCCATTGAAATACTGTGAAATGTCTGTGTCAAAACACCATAGTTTGTGCAAAAGAGTGGAATTGATATTTTGCCTGGAATGGGGTTATTTATAAGAGAACTGCATGAGAAAATCTCCATATTATTTTCTTTTGCTGCTGTTGTGAGTTGCCACTAGAGATTTCTTGGAAAATGAGCTCATATTCTTTCTGGTGTGTTATTTTTGAACTGAAATTGTTGGTATCTCAGAGCCTTATCTTCCTGAATCCTCAGCTGGATATAGGGTGGGGGAAAAGATCTAAGTTTGATTCAGTGAGAATTAAAATTAAATGTCTGACAGAGGCACTTAATCCAAGCTGTTCTAAATACTTTATAGGAGTCAG
This sequence comes from Molothrus aeneus, assembly GCF_037042795.1. Lineage (NCBI taxonomy): Eukaryota > Metazoa > Chordata > Aves > Passeriformes > Icteridae > Molothrus > Molothrus aeneus. The sequence goes on along the minus strand of NC_089655.1, from coordinate 4,096,593 downwards.
TGTGTAAATCATAAACCCATTCTGTCAAGATAATATAAAAACCATAAAAGGCTTGGGATGAGCCTTGCAGGCTATAAGATAGATAAACATTTTCTGATCTGAGAAGAATCTCTTCCCATAAGAAATTAAACTGCTGTTTTGCAGCTGAAAGTAAGGACTGTGTTACTAATGGGGAATGTTCATTAACACCATGGGACATCCCTTAAATAGGGCATCTCTGAGAGGCACTTCACACTGAGTGCAAGGTGTTAGAGTGGGACATTTATTATTCTGAAGTCTTTATGCCTTTAGACTTCCTGAGGTGAGGGGAGACAACACAAAAGTAACAACATTTTGTGTATTATTTTCAGATATTTTAATCTCTGTACTAAAACTGTACAAAAATCTCTGTATTAAAATGTTTGTTCCCATAAAATACTAGTAAGTAGTCAAGAAATGGTGTTTTTCTAATAATGATAGGGAAGTATCTTGGCTCAGTATCTTAGTCCTGTTTGAAATTCCCTCTAAGTAACCACAATCTTAGTAAGTCATGTCTCCATTTCTGAATCTGGTGGGCAGGTGGATGTTATTGGCCACCTCAATGAGAACATCCCTGTCTCAGTGTGGCTGAGGCAAATAAGAAGCAAAGACACCCAACTTTGTGTGGTTGTGCTGGAACCAGTGGAGAGACTTTCAGCTCGTGTCTCCTTCACAGCTGAGGTGAGTGTTTTCCTAACAATCAAACAGGATTGCAGTTTGTGTGGGAGGGGAAGGTGTCTGCAGTTTGGGAGGCTTTGTGTGGGAGGGGAAGGTGTCTGAAAGGCAGCAGGCACAGCAGGTGGCTGTTTGTGAACATGGAGTGTGTCCATGCAGGGCTGTGCCTGCAGGAGCTGTGCTGGATCTCTGGTGAGGCTCACCCTGATGTGTTTGATAACTCACACAGAAATAAACTCTCTCTCCTCAGGGGATGTCTTATCCTTGAGCAGTGTTGGTTTGGCAGGGGGTTGATGCTTTGGGTATGGATGTCCTTGTGTCCCTGGATGTCCAGGGATCCTCTGGCTGAGGAGCAGTTCTGTGAGGAGCACTGGACACCTCTGCCTGTCTCCTGGGCAAAGGGCAGGCTCCCTGCACAGTGATTTGGGAATATTGGTTTATGCTGGGTCTGCTTTTGCTGAGTGAGTTGTGTCCACCAAAGGACAGCAGAATGAAATTTCCTGCCACTGCTTAGGTAACTGCAGAAACCATTGTCAAAGCATTGAGTGGACTGTGGCTAAAGTGTTAAAATTTTAACAATCCTGTAAATTTTCCTCCCCAGGGAAACATTACATCCTGTGATCTCCTTTATGCTCATCTCCATGGCTACCCAACATTGGAAGCAGTAGTTGGGCTCCACATAAAGGACCTGATTCCTTCTGTGCAGATCCCTCCTCTAGGCAAAAAAATCCCAAAGGTAGAGTACAACCAACCTCATTCTTCCATAGCCTTCCCATTTGGGGTGCAGGCTGCTTTCCCTCCTTACACAACAGAACAAAGCATTTTCAGAGAGAAGCCTGGTTCCCCTGGGAAAGGGTGAGCTGCTTTTTTTGTGGAGCTGCTGTCTGAAGAGTTCCTAACCTGGATGAGACCATGCCCTGACCTCTCACTCCTAGCTTTGTAAGACACTGTGCTCTCTCTGTAAGCTCTTTAAGATTCCTTCTAATTCTTTAGCCCATTTCAATCATGTCTGTCTGAGGAGTGAAAGAATACCCAGGTCTTGCAAATGCCATGAAAGTGGGCAGATAGGGAGGGGAAGGAGGCCTTCTTATGAATGCCTAATTTGTTGAAAAGTTGCAGCATACACCAGTCTTCACCTTCAGGATATTTATTTAGTAGTTCAACACTGGATTCCAGATCCTTAAAAATCCAGATGTTGTTCATTTTGATACTCACAAGATTTGTTCCTTTTCTTTTCCTGCTCCTTTTTCCTGAGAATTCCTGTGTCATTTTATATGAACAATGCAATAAACCCCAAACATTTGTTCAGTTAGAGGTTTTATTTGAGTTTTATTTAGTTGGGTTTTTTTGCTTTGATTCAGAACCTCAGGATCCAGCGAGCTGCAGGCCAATGCAGAGAGGGCACCATGTTTCCTCTCAGTTTAAAGCTGGAAGTCACCCATCTGGAGGAGCAGCAAGCAGTGCAGAAAGATGAGACTCCACAGGCAGAAGGCTCTCTCCCAGGCTATCAGTACTCTGCTACAGTTGTGGTTTTCTCCACCATCAGTGGTCTGATCACTGTCCAGTCAGATGGAACCATCTGTGGCATCACAGATAATTTTGCTTTAATGCTTTTTGGCTATGAGAAGAAAGATCTCTTGGGAAAGGTAAGATAAGTTCATATCCTCCCAGAAGACTGCTATATGTGGCAGCATACCCACTGAAATTGTGAAGCTGTTCAACACTCCTTGCCATCCCAAAACCCCAGTGTTCCCCAGGTTTGGTGTGGGATGACATGAGAATTGCCATGCTGGAATTGCTGAGACTTAGAGCTGAGGAGCTGCTGTGGATTTCAAGTAGCCCAAAGCAAGCTGCACAGTTCTGTGCTCTCCCCTGGTCATGTGGATCCCTTTTGCCTGGCTGTCCATGAGGATCAGGCTCACAAACAGGGATTGTCAGCATTTACCCCCATCCTGGGAGAGTTGGCTTAGCTTTCTAAGGTCTTGTTTTTGTTTTAGAACATTACATTCCTGATCCCTGGTTTCTATAACAACATGGGAAGAAGCGGTGGCTGTTCTTTGCCTTTCCCTCCTCTGGATGATCCCACAGGGACAGAAGGTGAGTGCCTTTTTGAAGGTGTCACTGCCTGCCACAGCTGGCTCTGGCTGCTGTAACCAAGGGGAAATGAGCAGACACAAGAGGTTCACCCACAAAAAAAGAACATTCTTCACAAAAGCAGTGCCCCTCCATGCAGTTTTAAAATCAGGTTTCCACCATAACCTCAGGTAAAGAGAATTTTTCACCTAAGATTGAGCTTCTCTCTTTGTTGCCAAGAAGATAAAACTGAATATCTAATTTGGAAATCACAGTGAGACTAGAGAACGCTTTGTACTTAACAAGCACTTCCTTTCCCTCCCTTCCCTGCTAGGACCCTGTGGTATTTTAAAATGTGTAAAATATAGCTTTTATGACTGTATTGCAGCAGAGCTGTAGCTACTTAGGATTAATATTTTAAGGGAAAAATCAAATATACTGAATTGGCTTCTGCTGCTGGCTAATAGTCAATGTTATGGTTGCTATATTTCAATCAAGGAGGCATCACTTATTCCTCTGATGAAGTTTGCATCAGAATTTACCAAAATTTTACTTCACTGAACACAGCATGAATAAACAGAAGCAAAGAAGCCTCATATTTACATATCTGTCTTTTGCAGCCAGCTCTGCCCAACACAGAGAACACCAGCAAGTTCATGCTTTCACCCATATCACATTTTAGGCTGGTTTTATCTCCTTTTTCCCCCCTATTTTTTTTTCTCTTTGCTTAGAAATGCAGGTCTGTGCTGAAACCAATGCATCCCACTGGAACAAAGAAGAGTTGGTAGACAATGTACAATTTCTTAGGTAATTCTTTGATGAAATGATGCCCCTAATCTAGGAGTAGTTCAGTTCTTCAGTGAGGAAGCATTGTTGGCACTCAGCTGTTACTAATTAAAGGATTGTTCTAAATTCAAATCTAGAGTTGTTCACTCATTACCTTCTTCTGCAGCAATAATACTTGGTTTACTTCATCTTCCAAACTCATGTTTTTCTTCTGATCTGTTGTCACTGGGGAAGGAAAGACCTTAACTTCCTCTTCTTTCAAACATGTTTATATTCTTTTTTTTATCTTAGAGCTTCAGTGAGTTACATAAATCCAGTCCAAATCTTTCCATTAGATGGGTTAGGAATGGGCTGTATATGCGTGCTTTGAGCTTTTTTTTTAATGCTGCTGCTGTATGATGATTTTAATTTCAGTCTCTTTCCATTATTGGCATTTTTTAGGCCTCTGAACTTCAGTTCAAGTAGCTAACATGTGATACCAATATCTGCCCAAGAGCTTTGCTAGAAAAGCAAATTTTGGCAACCCTAAAACATGCAGATTCCTGCATGTAGTGACTTCAAAGTAGAATGGAATGCTTGTATTTTGACTGTTTTACCTCAATCAAGCCTTTTATACTCAATTCCTTAGGAAAAAGACAGACCAAGGCAGTTCCAAGTTTATTTTTAATCACTGTAGCCTCTGAAGCCTAAATATAAGAGTTTAAATTGGTGTGGTTTTGTTTCCTGTTTGGTACAGAGAGCAGCTTCTTGGCTGCATCTTTAGCACACCTTCTGTCAAGAGATGAAGAGCAGAAATTGGAGCAACAACACCAAGATGACAAATTAATACACGATGAGGATAAACAAAAGAATGGAACCAGTTTCTTTTCTCCTCCCTCACCTCCTGAAGCAGCATCCACCCCCAACAATAGGTAGGCATTTCACAGAGTGCATATTCACTTGGCAAAATGAAGAGCTGTGATGGCAATCACCAGCAAAAGCTGATTTTTTCACCTGTTTGATGTCTGTGGGGAGGTGTAGCCAGAGCCTTCCATGCTTTGCTGTCTTTAGAATCTGGGTGCTGTTTGCAAGACAGGCTGAGCTGTCCCTGCCTTCAATTTTTATTTATATCTGCACAAGCTACCATTGTAAAGGTACAGAAATTCCAGCTCTAAAGGGGACCAAATGTTTCATCCAGACTAGAAATTAAGCTGGAGATGGAAATTATCCATAGGGAAAGAGTGTCTTGTGAGTGTACCTGATCTTCTTTGGTAAATCTGTCAGGATTTTGGGTGCCTGTGCAAACAGCTTTCTGCCTTTTGCTTTTAAACTTGAAATAAATCTATTGGTCCAGGTTTTAAATAGTGACCATATTTAAAGGGGTATTACACAGTAGGACAGTTTTCTCATTTTGTAATCATGATATTGTTGATAACTTTGAGTCCTTGCACTGAGGACAGCCTTGCTACAGATGGGCTCTCAGCCCACCAGAGCCTTATCCCAAAAGCTGGCTTGACACAACCAGAGCAGTGGCACAGTGTAGAACAGTGGAAACTTCAGGATAAATAATTCTCAGAAGATGCTCTCTGCAAGGCTCTCTCTCACATCACCTGACTCACAACAGTGGGATTTAGGTCAGAACTTGGAGACTGCAGAGAGAAGCAGTCACAGTGCAGGATCTCCTGCAGTAACTGTTGCCTGTTTGTTCCAGACTAGAAGAAAATCGAAATGCCCCACCCTGTAAAGACCCAGTGCAGCTGCCTCCTGCAGCCACCTGGAACTCACCTGGAACACCAACATTGGATGAGCCATGGCCTGGGACAGCTCTGAACTGCAGACAAGTCTTGAAAAGCCACATGGTTCCAAGGCAGGTGTCAAAAACAAACTCGATGTGTGATGCAAGACATTCCAGCCTGGAGCACGTTGCTGTTGACAACTGCCTGCTAAATGATCCTTCCACCTTCTTTGCATGTGAAAGAAAAACTGGCTGTGATGTTTGCTCAGGAGATAAACCAGGCTGCAGTGCTTGTGCATCAGGAGCTGCCACAGCCTCTGAAGATGTGAAAGAATCTGAACTGAACTGTATTTGCTCTGGTCTTGAAGTGCTGGGGCTGAATGCTGGTGTCAAGGGGAGCTCAGACAGTTCTGTCGATGTTACTGCAGCTCTTGCAGGAGGATGCTGCTCCAATGTGCTAATTGACACCAATGGTGCCTTTTCCACCCATCAAGGAAAGCAGCTGCTGAGTGCTGCTGCCACAGAAGCTGATTCTGGATGGCTGGCCTCCAGAAGGCATTTACAGAACTCTGAGGAATCCTCCAAAGCATTTCCTGAGCAAGCTGAAACCCTTGCAGAAACTGTGGGGGACAATTCCACCAGAAATCCCCTGAAAAGCAAAGGCAGGCCTGAAGAACACTGTCAGTTCCTCAGGCAGCAAAATATGGAGATCAAAGTAACATCCACCCCAGTGAAAGAAGAAGGCAGGCTAAATCCAGCAGCTCCTTTGACCTGGGAGATTCTGGAAGGCAGCTACACTGGGAATTGCTGTCACAGAGATGGTTCACAGTTCAGTAAGTGAAGCCTTGTCCCCTTCCCAAACTCTTATTGGGTGCTCCTTTCCACCCACAGTTTTGGAGAATGCAGACAGTTCTGGTTAGAAGCTCACAGTGGAGAGGAAGGAAGAAGCATCTAGAAGAAAAAATGGTATTTAAGTCTACCCAGAGGGTATCAGAAAATGAGGTGGTATAAAATACAAAGTTGGTAAGAAATTAATCCTTACTGAAAAGTCAGAAATACTCTCAAAACAAAATTTAAAAGCCTGAACCTGATAACTTTTTCTGAAAATACAAACTCCACTGTAAAACTGTAAATTAAAATTGTATAATGGAGTTTGCTTCATTCACTCCTTCAGCTGCATTCAGTGGCTTGTTGAATAAAATCCCTGTTTTCATGTAATCTAGAATAACAGTTGAAATGAATAATCACAATTGGACACTGACAAGTGTCTGCTGGAGTGGGAGCTCTGGAGGTAGCTGATAGAAGAGCTGTGCTGGTGGCAGCCCCTCTGATGATTCTTTACTGAGAAGCTGCTCCCCAAACTCTGAACTTTTTGTCAAGAGCTTTGAATTTAGTCCTAAATCATCTGTGATCTTATTCAACACTAAAGTTACATTCTACCATTTTCATTTCCTCACCTCTTTCTGCAGGCATACGCTTTGAGGTGAAATGTGCAGAGCTGCAGGATCCCACTGTGCTTTTCTGTGTCTGGGTGGTGAAAGACATTTCACAGAGCCAAAAAGAAGCTCTAGCAAAGACTCAGCATCTCCTTGCCAGCCTGGCAAACTCTTCCCAGTCTGTGGCTGATCTTTCTACTAAAATTCTTGGAGAAGTAAGAAATCCTGTCTTTGAATATTGAGCATTTCTCTCTTTGTTTGACTGCTAAGCTGAAGCTAAAGTCAAGAAGATTTTCATATTAATGACATGAGTTGGTGGGGTGGATGTTGCTGTTTCTTTTTTTCCCTACTTTTTTTTAACATACTAAAACAAAATCTCAATTGCTATTTTGTAACACTTCTGGTGTTACCTTTGCAACCTGAACAGTGCAGTTCCAAACTACAGGATACTCACTATCATATATCTATATATATCTATATCCAAATATATATTTATACACACACATATATAACACACACACATATATATATATATATATGCACATATTATAAATATAGTGCAGTTCTACCAAGGATTCCTCATTTTATCTATTCTTGCAGATGTGCATGTTCTTTTCAGTATTTATTAATTTTATAAATGTGATTCTGTGCTTGTTCATTTTTTGCTGCTATTATAACCTATGTATCTGTACTTAGGCCATCAGATCAGCTTCACTTTTCAACAATTCCCAAAGAGCTGAAGATCTTGAAGGATTAAGAGCATGTGAGGGAGAATATGCAAAAAATTACAGCACTCTCAATCTTATTGGCAAAGGCTCTTTTGGCTTTGTCTGGAGTGCCAGGAGCAAGAAAGATCAGCAGGAGGTGAAGTATTTCTTGTTGCTCAATAATAATTTAGGATGAAAACTGAAAGGTTAGAGCATTCGTATTCTGTTAACATTATACTGTCAAAAGCTTCTCTTTGGTAGTTTGGGGTTTTGTTTTGTTGAAACAGAAATCTGTAATGGAAACAGGACAGCAGAACATTTGCATTGATGTTGTGTATAAATGTTACCTGAGACAACAGGTGCAGAATGAGTTAATGAACTAATTAATGCAGCTAATTGAACCTCCTGAAAGAAGTGGACATTAATCTTAACAGAATTATAGATTTTAGTCTTCTGTTACTAAAGAGAATGGCAAACCTCAAAATCTTTATTGTGCCATGACTCAAGAATGGGGAGTAGATGTGTTGAGATAATGGCACCTCCTCTTTTTCAGGAGAAGGATTTTGGGTGCTCAGAGGGCAAGTTCTGGTGTTTCTCCTGCATGGATGTTTAATGCTCTTTCCCTCCACTGCACCCATGTGCTGTAACTGCTTGATAAGACAGCTGGCTTGCCAAAACCTTTGGAATTCAGAGCAGCAATAAATAGATTCCATTTATGTGCATCATTTAGCTTCCAGGACTAAATTAATTTAAGCACATTCAAATATACTCTGAGCTAATCACATGGGGTTACTTCCATGCCTCTGGTAATAGGAGGCACTAAGAGATTTCCTGCAAATTAATTTACCTGACACTCCAAGGCATGCTTTGGCAGATGATGCTGAATGCTGTTGTCTGTGTAGGTTATTGTAAAGTTCATCTGGAAGGAGAGGGTGCTGGAGGACTGCTGGGTGGATGATCCTGACCTGGGCAGGGTCACTCAAGAAATTGCAATCCTGCAGAAGCTGCAGCACCCCAGTATCATTAAGGTACAGTGGCTGGGAACTGATGCAGTTTGCACTGCACCAGGTGCTTGGTTTGCATCCTGGGTGTCTGGTGTTCCTCTTCAGCAGTCAAGTGTCCTCTACTGAATCTGTCTTTTCAGGAGAGAAAGGAACCTGTTTATTCTGCTTTGCTTTGGAGGGTGGGTCCCAGCAGATTGTCCACACTTTTACCCCAAAGTGATCTGAAAATGGGATTCTTAACAGAAAAAAAAGCTATTTCAAGATAAGATGCATATCTTGGAGGTGTGATGTCACATCTGAACATGTACCAACCAGTTCAGTAAATAATCTGGAAACATCTTGTTTCAGACTCTTTGTTTTGAGGCTGTTGGTTTTGGTTTTGGAGTTGTTGGTGTTTTTTTGGTTGGTTGGTATTTTGCTTCAGAAAGAGAATTCCTCTCAGATTTAATTCTGCTCCAGTTTTAATCCTGTACTCTTTTCAAGAAACATTTGTGCTCAGTGAAATGAGCACACTTTAAAGATTATAATATACACCAATTAAATCTCCAAGAGGAGAACAGTGTTTGTTAAGAAAAAAAAAGGCAATTTTTTGAGGATGAAGCACATGATTAACAGGCCTTTTATTTATAGGTTCTGGATGTATTTGAAAATGAAGGCTTCTTCCAGCTGGTGATGGAGAAGCATGGATCTGGTCTGGACCTCTTTACATTTATTGATAATCAGCCCAACTTGGATGAGCCATTAGCAAGTTACATATTCAGACAGGTGAGAGCAGAATTGCTACATGCAGGTGAGAATTGGTTAATGTAAGAGCCAGGACTCTGTTCTGGTTAATTCTGGCTGATAACTGGCACTGGAGTTGTGCTCAATACTTACAGAACCTTTCCCCACCATTCTGTGGGGCTGATTGAAATGCTGCCTGCAGAAACCTTGTTAAGGTTCACTTAGGAATAATAAAAAAGCCTTTCCAGGACCTTCCTGCCTGTGAGGGTTTCCTGTGGAGCCATGGCCCCTCAGCTGTTCCCAGGACAGCTCACAGCTCCTGTCACCCAGACAATTCATGTAGCACTCACATTTCCTCTGAGAGAGGAGGAAAACTCACAGAAGCTGCCCCAAGCCTACAAAAAGCCACGTTTTCACTTACTTCAGTGCTTAGTTTAGATTGGTTAAAGGAGTAAAGAGTGCTGCTCTTTAAATCAAGAAATTATATTGGATTTTAAGGTGGCAAAATGCAAAGTAACTCAGGGTAGTTTCTCATGAGCCAAGAGCTTGCCTGAGGGCTGAACTGTCCTTTGTTTAGTGAGTTAACCACAGCAGCAGTCCCCAGGTAATTTCCCCTCAGAGTTTTGGAATAAATTCTTGCTCTAGGGTATGCAGGAATTGCTGTGCATGTGGTAACCCCCCCACACCCTTGCTGTGCCCACCCTGCCCTCAGCTGGGGTGCTGATGGAAGATGGAAGCCAAAGGTGCCCCTTTAGCCTTGTGATGGATCAGCCCTTTCCTTAACCCAGCCTGGCGTTTGCAAGGCTGAATTGTTCCCTCAGATCTGCACTGCATTTCTCTGCAGAGGCAGATTTGTATTATAAATAGAAACTTTTCTCCCTCAGCCATCTGCTTTTCTTGTTAAAAACATTGTAGGAGTTTCAGGATCATCTCCAAGGTGATATCATTCTCATATTATCCTTAATTATGGCATTAAAGCATAAATCGTGCAGGAAAAAGAATGGAGTTTAGGAGTGACTGTGTTATTTATACCAAACTTGGCTCTCAAATGCTTTGTCATCCTGCAGCATGGAAGGCACACAGTCAAATATCCTTCTGGAGAAACCAAAGGACCCTCCAAATGAAGCTGGGATAAAAATAGAGTAACTTGCAGGATTGTAGCTCCAATGCTCTCAATCACATCCTGACTGCAGCATCCCCTCCTCCTGCACATCTGTGAGATGAAAGCAGCAAAATCCCTTTAAAGTGTCTCTTCCAAGAGCACTGCAGCAGTGATGACAGGCAGGCCTGAGGCCATTTCAGTTTCCATAATTAGGATGTAAATCTTGTTTAGGCAGTGTCAAAACAAGCCAAAATGTGGCTCTGGGAAAGCTGTGATGCTACATCAATTATTCAGGGACTCTGTGTAGTAACACCCAGTTCCTTCTGTCTCTTCCAGCTTGTATCAGCTGTTGGGTATCTCCACTGTAGGAACATCCTTCACAGAGATATCAAGGATGAAAATATTGTCATTGCTGAAGATTTCACAATTAAATTAGTGGATTTTGGTTCAGCTGCCTACCTGGAACCTGGGAAATTATTTTATACCTTCTGTGGGACAATTGAATACTGCTCACCAGAAGTGCTGTCTGGCAAACCGTATGTTACCCTCTGAAAAGTCATTTTTGTGCCATCACACCAAAAATAACCCACGTGGGCAGGGCTGGAACAGAGAAGCCAAGCTGCTGTGCCATTGGAATGCTGCTAGAGTATCCCACCAGAGGAAATGCAGCGAGATTTAAGGCACTGCAGTGGCAGAAATCACTGTGAAGGTCTGAGTGCATACAAAGTAGGGCACTCTAGTGACAGAAATCAAGTTGCAAAAGCTTGAATATGTACAAAGTAATTTCTAAATCTGTTGCCAGGCTCTCTCTAGCAAAAGCTGCTCTTTCAGAGACATGGAGTAAGCAGGTATTGCTTTGATAGCACCTTCTCCTTGCATGTCTGTGCTTTGTGTCCTCCCACTCTCATCCTCTCTGTTCTCTTTTCCACGTGCTTTCCTCTATTTGAATTTTTGCAGTTTTGCAGATCCCTGTTCATCTCCCCACTGATTTTTGTACTCCTTGAGACTTAAGGATTCTTCCCTTGCAGCTTCTTTTGCTGCTGTTTTGGATGTGCTGCCTAAATCTTGGCTCTCTTCCCTCTTGTGTCCCTCTCCAAGTGCTCTGTACCTGGCAGGTGGTGCTCTCCTAGCTGCTCCACAAGGAAGCCTCCCCATCAGAGGGGATTTTACAATTTCACAGTCATTTTTTACAATTACTGCTGCAATGGATGGATCTTGCTTGTGCTTCACAGCTGTTTCCATGGGTCCTCCTCCTAAAGCAAGGGGGGGAGAAGCAATGCAAGGAGGAGAGGAAATTCCTGCTGGGAATGGGATGAAAGGTGAAGCAAGCAGCTCTGCCCCAGGAGTTCCGCCTCTTACTGTGTGAAGGAACTGGCATGTTTTCTCAGATGGAATTGAGATAGTTAAGAGTTTTTTCCAAGTAACTTTTGTTTTGAAAGGGCTGGGAGGATGTGTTTGCTCTTGCAGTTAAATATTTACTTAACAGTTTTGACTGATGATGAAGAAGGTGGAGGGGTAAGTTCTTGTCACCAGTTTATGTATGTGGAAGTCTGGGTGCATGTTACACCTCATACTCATCAACAGAAACTGGTTAGCTGTTCTATGGTAGGTTTTATTTCCTGGAGAAAGAGAATGCAGACTCTTCAAACACATGAGAACCTTCTTAGAATTCCCACAAACTTCCTATGTTAAAATAAACATTGGAAGCAAGGGCTTTCAAGGCCCTTTTTTTTTCTTTTCACTTTCTTTAGCATATAGCTCTGTAGTTGCAATCTGAGTTGAAGCAAGCTTATCTCTGCACAGGTACCATGGCCCTGAGCTGGAGATGTGGTCACTTGGCATCACCCTTTACACCCTGGTGCTTGGGGAGAATCCCTTCTGTGAGCTGGAGGAGGCCTTGGCAGCTGTCCTGAGTCCTCCTCGCCGCGTGTCTGAAGGTGAGCTTGGCTTGGTTTGAGCAGACAGGAGTCTGCTAAGGAGGGCAGGAGCCTCCCCTGAAATGGAAAATAAAAATCCCCTCCCTCTGAATTGTTATAAATTTGAAACTAAGGGAGGCTTTTAGGCAAAATATGGGAGCAGGAATAACAGTTCTTTATTGGGGAAGAAAATAAAAAGATAAAATAAACAATGCAGTAAACCAAAACAACACTGACAGAGTCAGAACACAACCTGACACCCTGTGGGTCAGGGTGTTGGCAGCAGTCCCATTGGAATTGTGGCTCAGCCCTCCTGCAGCGTCAGGGCTGGTTCTGCTGGAGCAGGGATCCTGGAGAAAGGTGCAGTCTCTGCCTCTGAAGATCCAGGGGAAGAGGCAGCTGCTGTTCCTCTGGGAAATCCAGTGCAGAAGCCGTGCTGGTGTTCCAGAATCTCCAGATTATATCCAGGTAGGAATGCTTGGCTCCTCCCTCTGGGCTCACCATTCCCAATGGGATGCTGTAGTTCTTATCAGCCATGCAGGGACATTCAATAGCTGTTATCAGCAGATGTCCCCCCCGAGACAGGATTGGGTGTGGAAGAGATAAGGAAAACTGCCCCCTGAACAGAAGACAACTGCCATACAGATGGAAAATAGAATACAATCTGCTTGGCAATCCAGGACAGAGCTCTTCCCATTTGCTTTTCAAAAGGAGCAGATCTCCTGGGAAAGTATAAGCAGTGTTTTTCCACCCAAAATAAAGGGGAAGACTGAAAAAATGCTCCCTAATGTGTTCTGTGATGATTTGGAAAGCTGCTCAGTGCAGCAGAGTTTGGGAGATTTGTCATTCTTTGAGCACAGACTGTCTCTCTCATTCCCAACCTGCCTAAACTCCAGCCTAAGCCATCCTGTGCTGTCTCTGCCCAGGGCTCATGGATCTGCTGGCCGGGCTCCTGCACCTGGATCCGGAGCAGCGCATGACCCTTGCCAGGCTGGCAGAGGCTCCGTGGCTGCGCCAGCCTGTGAACCTGGCACATTACACCTGGCAGGAGGTGTTTGCCTCTGCTGCGCCAGCTGACACCTCAGTCTAAAGGCTTCTTCAGCCAGGAACGACTCAGATAGGTCTGAGCTCTGTTAGCAGGATAGGTCCCATTGGAAGGTTACCTGCTGATACCCACATATACTCAGTTTATTGCTGTTCTTACCCAGCACGTGTTTCAAAAATGTGAGGCAAAGAGTTAATATTGTTTAAATTCTTCATAAATATTTTTATTGCCTGGTTTTACTTTTTATATGTAGTTTATATATTTTTCTGAAAAGTGAGTGAATAAATGAATGATAACATGTCTGTTGGTTTTCTGGAGGAGACTAAAACCAGACATGAAATTGCATGATTTGGGTGGGAGGGGGGGGTTAGTAGTGTCCTTTTTTTAAATATCAGTGTCCTGTCTCTATTCAGGAAAACAGTCCTCAATTTTGATGAGACAGAGGTATTGGGAAGAAAAAATAGATTCAATAAAGAGAACTTGGTCGGGACATGGGTAACAGGAGCAGTTTGGGGTACAGGTCAGCCAGGGTCAGGCCGCTTGGGAGGAAGGCAACAACTTGCCCTCACCTGCGTTCTGTGGCACCGCGCCCCGGCTCTGCCCGGGCGGGGATCGGCTCTGCAGGGATCGGAGAGGGCAAAGCGCTCTGCCCGCGCTCTGCCCGGGGCACCGGGCTGTTCCTACCCCCTCTCTGCCCCGGGCACCGGGCTGTAGCTGCCCCCCGTGTTCCACCCCTGCCGGCCCGGAGGGGCCGTGCCGGGTCCGGCTCCCACCCCGCCCCTTCTCCCGATCCCGCGGCGCTGCCCAGGGCGGGATCGCGGCCGTTCCGGGCCGGGGCGGAGCGGGGCAGGCCCGGCCCCTCCGCGGCCGCGGCCATGGCGGGGCGGCTGCTGCTGCTGCGCGGCGTCGGGCGGGCTCTGGGGCCGGGCCGGGCGCTCCCCGCCGCCCCCGGGCCGTGCTCTCGGCGCGGCTGCGGGGAGCTGGCGGCGCTGCGGGCCATGGGCTTCAGCCAGGAGCAGGCCCGGCGGCTCCAGGCGCTGCAGCCCCGGCTCGGCCCCGAGCACCGGGAGGCGGCGGTGGCGCAGCTGCTGCTGCTCGGGCTGAGCGCCGAGGCCGCCCTGGCGCTGCTGGAGCGGAGCCCGGCGCTGCTGCGGCTGCCCACGGAGCGGCTCCGGGAGCGCGCCGAGGAGCTGCGGCGCCTGGGGCTGGACGGAGGTAGGGCAGGGAGCGGGGCCGCGGGGGGACAGCGGGGCTCTGCCGCTGAGCCGTGCCCGCTGAGCTGGTGCTGCCCGCAGGGCGGCTGCAGCGGGCCCTGAGCCGCTGTCCCCAGCTGTTCCACGTGCCCCGGAGGAGGCTGGAGGCGGCGGTGCGGCTGCTACGGGAGCGATGCCTTTTCACGGCGGAGCAGCTGCGGGAGGTGCTGGGGACCTGCCCCGCCGTCCTGCTGGAGGAGCCGCGCACCCTCCATCACCAGTTCCAGGTGAGGAGCGGGAGCCGCGTTCCTGCAGAGCTGGCTGCGGGAATAGGGCTGTGCCTGACCCCCCCCGTTCCCCCCGCAGTACGCCTACTTCAGAATGGGGGTCCAGCAGAAGGAGATGGTGAAGGCTCGGCTCTTCCAAATGCCCTTTGCCGAGCTCCGGAATCGCCACATCTTCCTGGAGCGCCGGGGGCTCTACGAGACCCCACACAAAGGACAGACCCAAATTAGTAACCCAAAACTGAAGGACATCCTGCAGCTCCCGGAGAAAGACTTCCTGGCCAGCCTGGCCTACTCTACCCCAGAGGAGTTTGAGGTCTTCAAGAAGCTGCTGGCTCGAGAGGAGGAGGAGAAGGAGGAAGAGAAGGATGTGGATGCAGTGTACACAGAGGATGATGATGATGATGATTTGGACAGTGATGAAAGTAAAACAGCCCAGGAGTGAGGAGGTGAGGCTGTGAGGTGCCAGCCCTCCCCGCTGCTGCACTCACACTGGGGGCTTTGGGCTCCCACCCCACTCCAGCACAAGCTGGGGTGGGTGCAGGGCCCCATGGGTGGGGTACCAATAAATCCCATCTGTCAAATACAACACTCATTCCTCCTCCTTGACCAACTACTTAGAAAAACCCAAACCAAAACAGTTTCCATAAAGTGTTTTTATTAAAAAAAAAATCAAACAAAACCCCCTAATTTATTTCCAAGACTAGGTTAAAACCTTCTGGCTGCATTACATACTGAGCCAGCTGTGGGACAGGAGCTGTGGGCGGCTCTGCTGGCTGGCAGTGGGACCAGGCTGCCTGGTGCTGTAGGGACAACTCCTGTGGATACAGAACTGTCCCATGGCAGGGCCACCTCCACCTCCACAGCCCATGTCAGTGCTGATCTTGTGGCTGACAGAGCAGGGGTGCAAATACTTTCAGACTACAGCTCCAAACTCTGCTGTTTGGGTTTCCCCTTGCCCTGCTCTTCCCGCTGGGGAGGGCTGGCTGCTTCTCCTGCCCTGGGAAGGCAGGGCTGCTGTGCTTGCCAGGCAGCTGGAGCAGGACCAGGCAGCCTTGGAGGAAAACAAGGCCTGTCTGTCCTGTGGGAGCAGAGCTGGAGGTGGTGCAGGAGGGGAGCAGCACACTGGCCAGCTGGTCTTGGCTTCACACTGTCCCTGCCCCCAGGCTGAGCACTGTTACACTGCTCCAGGAGGAAGAGGGTGGTGGCAGGAGCATTGGAACTCCTGGGCCTGCCCTGCTCTGAGAGCATCTTCCAAGCTGCTGTTTGAGACACGTGGCTGAGCAACAGAGCCCTGCTTGGCAGGGGGGGAGGCCCTCCCCACCAGAACAATCCCACTCTGCTGGGGCCATGACACTCTATACCATAACTGTGATATATCTCTGGTATGTGTTAATTTATAATATACACCGTGTACGTTAATACACAAATCTATGTTTAACTAGTGTTGTCATACAAACTCACAAAAACTAGGAACGTTTCTAAGCTACACTTTTTCTTTCCTTGCCTGCCCTGCTGCAGTGCTGGGTGCTTGGTCCTCTCCTCCACATAACCCTGCAGCACAGGTGCCACAGGGAAGTGCAGTGCAAGGGGATGGAGTGTGGGGCTGGCTTCCTCACCAAGCCTCTGCTGTGCCCTGCACTGGTGTGGAGGTGACCACTGGCATGCCTCAGCTGACAGATTTCACCCTACAGATCACATTTTAAATTCTTTTTAGGTGCTCTATTGGTTTCTGAGCTGCAAATTTGGTTAAAAGCAGGGCTTGTGTACAAAGCAAAGAAAAAAGGCAGGCAGTAGAAGCTGCCTCAGTTTCCCCTGCTAGAGCAGAGGGAACAGGAATGCTCCTCTACTGCCCGTGCTCGCCTCACCACTCGGAGCTGCTCACCATTTCTAACTCATCTACAGAGGCTGCTCCTCAGAGCATGTTTCTGGGGGCCAGATTTCAGGTGATGGCTAAAGCTTTTTGGTCTGCATTAAACTGTTTTATTTGAGGGTTATAGGTAATTTATAACCTTGGATTATGAAAACAGATTGGTGCAGATGCTGTTGGCAAGGGGCTGGGCTGATCCCTGAGTGAAGTGGGGAGCCCGTGGCTTGTGCAGAGTGGCTGGGGGTGCTGAGCAGGGCTGGCCCCCTCAAGGGGGGTGCTCAGCTCCTCAGGGGCAGAGAGGGGGCCAGCAAAGGCAGTGCTGGGCCAGCAGGGGGAAAGGGAGCACTACTCAGTGTGCTGATCCAGCTGCGTGTCCCTAATGGGCTGGAGGAGAGGGAGAGGTTGACACCAGGCAGGAAGGCTCCCCTGCTGTGTTCAACCCAGTGAGCAGATCTGATCTTCCTGGTGTTCAAAAAGCCCTTAGATGTGGAAAGACGAAGCTTCTACTGCTTTAAACCCTGTGGAGGAGCAGGAGTAAAATGAGCTGGTGTGCAGAGTCTGGCAGATGCCCTGCCTCTTCCCACCCTGTGCACCACCTTGTGCTGAGAGAGGGGACCTGCTGCCTCCAGGACTCCAGCCTTTGCCTGGCACTTTTTATGCAGGAATCTCTTGCTCATATGGAGCTACAGAGCCAGGGGGAAGCAGAGCATTGCCTCCTGCTTCTCTACCCCAGCCACCAGGGAGCCCTCAGCCATAAGCCCTCACACCCCCTGGACATGGTGGCATGAGCCAGGGTTGTGCCCTGGCCTGCTCCCATCTCCCTGACTCCCTGCACGAGAACTGCCCCTGCCTGCATCTGGGGAGGGCTGGAGCTGGTACTTACTTCTATGGCTTCTTCAGTGTGTGACTGTTGCTTGGCTTTCTGCAAGAGAAGGGAGGACAGCAGCGTCAGCCCCATGCCCCTTGGCCAATGCCCACAGGCAAACACACAGCACTGGCATCCATGCCTTGGTCATGTCTGCACCCCTCAGCAGTCCACCCCCAGCCTGGGGGTCCCCCTGCATGCTGGGGCACAGCAGCCAGCCAATGCCCCTGCCCAGGATCACAGGAAGGCTGGCACATCCAGTGGGCTGCTGTGGGCTGTACCTGCTGCTTGTCCTCTTGGAAGTGGTGCTCTCACAGCTCTCCTTGTAGCAGATATCCTGGTGTACCTTGTAGACTCTCCTGGACCTGCACACACAGTGGAGATGGGGGAACAAAAGGGGGAGATGTGTTTTCATGAGAGTGAAGGGGAAGTCTGGGTATTTCCCCTATTTCCTTCCAGGCTGCAGTAGCCAACCTTGGCAGGAATGGGACCAGATTTCCCCCAGATTTTTTCTGCTGTGCTGGAGGACTGATCCCAGCCAGGCCTTTGTACCTCCATCATAGGGGGGCCAGGGACAGAGCAGAACCCCCCCTGCCCTGGCACTGCATCAGGGCTCCCCCAGCCCTCTGCTCACAGATAGAGAGGCAGCCAGGAGCTGGATGGGATCTGCTGCTGTCTGGGGGTCACACACACCAAATCCAACCTTGCTGCCACGTGGGTGGGTAACACCAGGATGGGGCTGTCACTTCAGCCCCACCCTGCCCTGATGCACAGCTGGGGGAGGGCACAGGGGCACGCCAGGCTGCTCAGCCTGCTGGGGAGGGGGCAACTGCCAGCTGGGGTTGGAGACGGCCTTGAGCTCGCTGTCCCTTCCCCAGAGCCGAGCTGCAGGGAGACATCCCCAGCTCAGAGCACAAGGGGAAGGGGGCAGCATCACCTGCAGGCAGTACTCACAGATAGTGGCAGGTGCCTCCTTCCCACACTGGGAATGCCCTGGTTTCCGAGTACAGCCGTGTGCACGAGTGTGGCACCTTCTTGCAGGCTGCTTGGGGAATAGGAGAGGGGAGCTATCACTGAGCCCATCCCTGGCCCTGCCTGCCTGTGCCTTGGGGCAAGGGGCTGCTGAGGCCCCCCTGGCCTCAACACAGCTGACCCAGCAGCAGAAGCAGAGCCCCCAGCCTCACACTGCCTACACAACTCTCTGGGTAAGGCAGGGGCTTGGCAGAGAGCTCAGCCAGGAGCAGAGCCCAGCCCCTCTCTCGGCTGCCAGCACGACACAGATCTCTAGCAAAGCCTGGGCACTGTGGGAGCTGGCAGGGTGTGCTGGGTGACCTGCATGCTAGGGGACATGCTGTGTCAGGGACAGCCAGCAGCCTGGCCCTCGGGCACGGCGTGGCACTCACCCAGCTGGCAGAGCCGGCCCTTGAAGCCCGGGCGGCAGGCACAGTGGAAGGACTCCTCATCTCGGGTGCAGGTGCCTCCATTCCTGCAGGGATTCTTGGAGCAGTTCTGCCCCTCTCCTGCAAAACACGCTCGACCATCAGAGCCTGGGGCCACAGCTCAGCCCTGCCAAGGCCCTGGCATTGCCAGGGTGCTCCCAGGAAGAGCAGGTGGGCAGGGGTGCCCTCCAAGGAGGGCAGGCTGGTGCTGAGCAGGTTGCCTGTGGGGCCAGGGCTGGTTCCTGCTGCTGTGGGTCTCCCCCTGGGACTTACTCTTGCTCTTTGCCTCACGCAGCTGCAGTGCCAGACTGTCCCAGCTGGACACCTCTGTGTTCTCCAGCTTCACTGGAGCCTCTGGCTCTGGACAATGAGAGGATTAAATGTCACCTTCCAGGCCAGAGCCAGACCCAAAAGCAGCCCCTCCAAAGGGATCCAGCCTGCCTGCAGCCTTGGGGCACTGCTGAGGCCTGAGGCAGTGCTTTAGCCCTCCCCAGCTGGCATCCCTAGAAGTGGGGTGATGCTCTCACACCTCCTGGAAGGGGCTGGGACAGAGAGTCTTTGGCAGAACCAGGATGTGCAGTGAGGCCAAGGGCTGTCCTCAGGTGTGCCAGGCCCCTTCCCCATCCCATGGTGTGGGGTTTGCTCTAGGGTCTCTTGGGTTGGCACTTGGGTTGGTTCCCAGTCTTCTGGGGATGGAAAATGGGGGCTAGGTCTGACTAGTGAGGGGTTTCTCACCCAGGACCCTCCTCAGGTGTGAGGCTGCTCTTGACAGTGGGGGCTGAGGCTGCTGGGCAGGCAGGGGCTGCACTGGAGGGCTATGGAGCCACGGCTCAGGCCCCTGCTGCTGCTGGCAGGAAAAAAGGGCAGGCACAGTCAGCACTGCCTCCCATCAGCAAGGGGCCTTCTCTGGGCTCTCCCAGCCAGTCACCCCTCTCCTCGGGCAGGGGTCTAACAAGCAGAGCAGATGTTTGCCTGCCCAGGGCCAGGTGAGAGGGCTCCACTCTCCTCTACAGCTCCCCCAGCCCTCCTGCAGCCTGCCTGGCTGCCACCTCAGCTCTCAGGGAGCTGCAGGAGATGGTACTGGCTGACAGGAGCAGGACACAAAGGCACAAGAGCACTTACGTGTTTTCACAGTGATGGATCTTCCCAGTGCAGGGCCAAACCTGGCACTGATCCTCCCTCTGCCATCCACCAGCTCCGTGAACCTGGGACAGGAGAGCCATGAGGGTACAGGGCACTGCAGGCTCTGGGTGCTGGGGCTCATGGCAGCTGTATAAAGCATTCACTGGTGGCATCAGGCTCTGTGCAAGTCCCATGGGGGAACTGCTCTCAGGGTAAGGGGCCTGGCTGAGAACCCCAGTGGGTGGGCAAGAGGCTGCACCTCAGCAGGAGCATGGCTCGACCCTGCATACACCTGGGCATGGAAGCTGGGAAAAGGGACTGGCTCAGCCTAGTGCTTGGGCCCAGTGGAAGAGCTGAGGCAGTGCCTACCTGGGGGCAGGCGAGGGCTCCTCAGCCGTGTCGTGATCTGCCAGCAGGCGGAGCTCCGGCAGGAAGGCTGGGGGCAGCCTGTTCCGCAGGACCCGGGGGTGCCCAGCTTGGCTCCACCGCCTCTCTGGAGCCCCATCCCTCTGCACTGCAGACCAAAGGATGAGGCTTAACAGAGGCAGTGTGAGCCAGCAACCGACCTCCCAGCCAGTCCCATCACCCCCGGGCTGCCAAGTGGGGATGCAGGTGCCACAAACACTCTCCACACACCGGGGATGCAGGTGCCCATCACCAAGCTGGAGCTCTGTGTCTGCCCTTTGCTAACCCTACAACCCCCACCTCCCATTCCAGTGGAGCTGTGTCCTGTCCCCACAGCCTGCTGCAGACACCCAGTGCTGGGGCAGCAGGGCTTGTCACAGTGCAGGGCTCGTCACCCTCTCAGCCAACTGCTTTCCACCCCCTACCCCCTTCCCTGCCATGCCACTGCCCCCCTCGTGCTGCAGCAGCCCAGCAGAGCCCGGGAGCACTTACAGGTGCTGACGTGGAGGTGGATGGGCTCGCTGTGCAGCTGGCCCTGCTCCGTGCTCTGCACAGCTGTCAGGGACAGGTGGTAGCGCTGCCCTGGCAGCAGGTCCCGCACCGTGTAGGACACCAGCTTCCCGTTGGGCACGTAGCGGCTCTTGACGCTCTGAGCCGTGGTGACATTGATGATGTACCCCTCCATGGTGCCAGCAGGCGGCTGCTCCCACGCCATGGACACCGAGGTGGCGGTGACGTGGGAGGCGGTGAGGTTTTGTGGAGGGAGAGGCCCTGCAGCAGGCAGGGGATGGGGAGGAAAGTGGTCAGAGCTGGGGTGCCTGGATGGTCACTGCCCTCCTTGCTCACATCACCTTATACCAGCGTGTCAGGGCCCAGCCTGCCTGGCACTGCCCAGGCCAGCCCCGAGCCTGCTCCAGCCAGGGGATGCACAGTGAGGGGATGCTCAACACTTGGTCCTTGCCAAGACAGACAGAGCCTCACTGCACCCTTGCACCCAGGTCAGCCCTTGCCTTCTGACTGCCAGACAGCAAGGGATGAATCCATGCATGGGGCTGGGCTCATGCTGGTCTCAGAGACTGAACAACATTTGGCAGGGGAGGACATGCCAGAGTCTTTCCTGGCCTCCCCAGCCCTGGCCTGCACACCTCCTGTTTGCTGTGCTGGCCAGACAGTCTGGCAGCTCCCACACCTCTCCCTCCCCACAGCTTTCCTGCCAAGTCAGGATGGCAAAGACAACCTCACTCACTTGTCCACACATGAAAAGGGGCTGTGGCCAGGCTCTCTGAGGGGTGGTCTTCCACTCCCAGGCCGCTCAGCGTTGTGACATGGATGATATATCTCTCTCCTGGCTGCAGGTCCCTGTGCAGGAAAAAGGGTGGGAAGGGGTAAGCAGGGCAAGCTGAGGGAGGCAGAGCCCTGGCACCCAGCAGCAGGCACTCACAGGAAGGTGTACTTGGCCACGCTGCTGTTCAGCTCCACGGTGCGGGCTGCCAGGTCCCCCGTGTGGCGGATGGAGACCCTGACCCTACTGACAGTGGAGTGCTGGAGGCGGTGCAGAGCCCACTGCACCGTGATGGCGCTGGCAGTCACATTGCTGATCTCAAAGCCTTCCACCGGGCGCGGCCCTGGCCGGAGCAAGCACAGAGCACTGCGGTCACCGTGGGTCACCCCCTCCCTTCCCTGTGTGCCCCCAAGGGGCGTCCTGCTGGCACCTCTGCATCACCTTCCCCAGTGGAACAGCTCAGTGCCACCTCTCCCACTGAACTCATGCTCTCCTCACAGTCTCCAGGCAGCTGGGAGGCACATCTGTCTGCCCACCCACAGGGCCTTGGGCTACTCAAAGCAGCGCTGAGGCTGTCCCCTCTGCCCCAGCTCCAAAGGGCCTGCAGTGCCCAGGCCCAGCCCTAACCATAGGATCAGCAAGGCTGGAAGAGACCTAGGATCATCCAGTTAAACCATCCTGCCAGCACTGTCACTATAACCCCTAAACCACATCACTCAGCACCAGATCCAGATGCCTCCCAAATACCTCCAGGGATGGTGACTCTACCACCTCCCTGGATATCTGATTCCAATGTTTGAACTCCCAAAGAGAGAAACATTCTTTACGACTATCTAATGTGGATTTCCTGTCTTGGCTTTAGGCCATTAGTTCTTGTTCTCTCTCTGCATTCATGACAGAAGAAACCAGCCTCCACCACACTACAACCTCCTGTCAGGGAGTTTTGGAGAGTTATGAGGTCCCCCTGAGCCTCCTCCTCTCAAGGCTAAACAAACCCAGCTCTCTCAGCTGTTCCTCACAAGGTATGTTTCCTACACCCTTGACAAGCCTTGTTGCCCTCTCTGGCCATGCTCCAGTGCCTCAATGTCCTTTTTAAAGAGAGGGGCTCAGAAATGAATGCACTGCAGCCTCAACAATGCCAAGTGCAGAGGGATGACCAGTTCCCTAGTGCTGCTGGCCATGCTGCTGCTCTTGATACTGGTCAAGATGCCATTGGCCTTCTTAGCCATTTGGGCCCACTGTTGGTCATGTTCAGCCAGCTGTCAACCAGCACCCCCAAGACCCTTTCTGCTGAAGAGCTCTTCACTCCTCCCCCAGCCTGGAGCTGAGGGGGCTGCTGTGACCCAAGTGCAGGACTCAACACTTGTCCTTATTGAACATCATGCTGTTGTCCTCAGCCCTTTGAGTGTGCCAAGGTCTCTCTGCAGAGCCCTCCTAGCCTCAAGCAGATCAACACTCCCATCCAACTTGGTGTTGGCTACAAATTTACTGAGGGGTACACAAAATCCCTAGGTCCAGACCATCAGCAAATATGTTAAACAGGACTGGCCCCAAACCAAGCCCTGGGGAACCCCACTAGTGACTGCTAAGTCCATGGCACACTTCAGGTGGCTATCCTGACCTCAGCATCCAGCTGTGGCTTGAGGCCCCATGAGCTGCTGTGCCCAGCATTATGCTGCCATCTCCTCCCCTGGGCTTCACTTGGTCTCAGCCTGCTGTGAGAGATGGGGCTTTACCACCACCATTCTCCTCTCCTCAGAGGCCATCTGCTTTCCTAATCCCCTCCATCCTGGTTGCATTTGATTTCCACACCTGCCTGCCTTAGGAAGTGGGATCAAAACTCTGCCTGTCCATGGCCTGGAGGCATCACTGTGCCCCTTCCTCTGCCCATGGAGCAGAGGTCCCTGACAGCCCCTGCCCTTGCTGGCATGTTCCCACACCAAGCCCAGCAGTATGGCAGGATTGGTTCACAGGATTGCAGAAGCCCCACTGCCTGCCTTGCACAGGGGCTCCTCAAGCTCTCCTGGGCACAGAGATAAGGAGCAGGACAGCCTGGCCCCAATGAACAGGGCTCAGGAGCAATCCCCACTGCAAGCTCCCTTACAGCCCCTGGACAGGGTGAGCCACAGGGCATCAGGCCTTTTACTCACAGCAAAGAAAACAGCAATTCTCTGTGTCAAGCACTTTCCAGAGGCCCCCAGCTGGATTTTAGGATCTGCACCAGCAAACCTGCCAGGTTTGATACCATGCTGGAGCTGGTGGCAGGCTGGAGGTGGCAGCACAAACCCTGGCACCTGCAGGGGCCACGCACGCTCGCGACCATGATTGTCACAGACATCTATTATGAAAATCCTTTCCTTAGGAGTTTTCCTCCTGAGAAGCTGAGAGGCCTCAGGAACAAAATGTAACCAATGGTTATCTGCTGCTGTGGAATGCAACAGGTGGACCTGTGATTGGTCTCATGCGGTTGTTTCTAATTAATGGCCAATCACAGTCAGCTGGCTCAGACAGAGTCCGAGCCACAAGCTTTTGTTATTCATTCCTTCTTTTTCTATTCTTAGCCAGCCTTCTGATGAAATCCTTTCTTCTATTCTTTGAGTATAGTTTTAATATAAAATATATCATAAAATAATAAATCAAGCCTTCTGAAACATGGAGTCAGATCCTCGTCTCTTCCCTCATCCTTGGACCCCTGTGAACACGGTCACATGACGTGTTCCCCCTGGGGACGCTACTCACTAGTGCGCGTGGTGAGCATGACGGGCCTGCTGATATCATTCTTGTTGTTCACGTTGCGTTTGACTGAAAAGACAGAAATATTGTAGGCTCTGCCGGAGGTTAGTGCCCGCAATTGGTGGGCAGAACGACTTCGGTCCACAAAATCTGTCCTGCGGTAAGAGCCGTCGAGGGATACGTACGTCACGGCGTAGCCGTCAATGAGTTGCCTGGCAGCTGCGTCCTCAGGTGGGTGCCAAGAAATCAACACACCAGTGTCCTCCACCCTTTCCACCTTTAATGAGGTTGGTGGCAGCAATTCTTCAGGGTGTGTGCAAAAGCAAAGGGGAGAGGTAATGCCATGAATCTTTAGAGAACAGACCCTGTCAGCAAGCGGCAGAACAGCGGCGATAAGAGGACGAGGTCCTCGCTCGTCTCGCTTGGCACACCTGGCAGGGGCTCTCTGGGTGTAAGCCAGCCCTGGCTCAGTGGGCAGAGGAGGAGCCAGGGTGCCAGGAGCATTCCCTGGTATCACTGGTGGCCAAGCACTTGTGGTCACTGCGGGATGGGGCGAGGGGTTCGGGGGAGGCCAGTGCCAAGAGGCTCAGACGCCTCCGCCTCCCCTCCTGAGGGCATCCGAGGGATTGCCATTGCTGCAGGGGAAATCTGTCCCCCGTGTCCCGGTGCCAAGCTCAGCACCTGTGGCAGCGACTCAGCATGCCAGCACCCACCCATGGCACTGGTGGGGCACAGGCTGCCCCCCCCACCCAGGGCGAGCCCCCAGCCCTGCCCAACTCAAGGAGTGCTGCTGGTCCCGGATGGTGCTGAGCCCCTCGTGGGTGGGTGGTGGGCACTGCCAGGCTGGTGTCAAGCCCCACATCATGTCCTGGTGCTGCTGCTGAGGGCCTTTACCTTTTTCGCAGTTCTTGCCTGTGTAGCTGACTTTGCAGGTGCAGCTGTGGGTGCCATTGCTGGGCAGGCAGTAGCCTCTGCTCCCACAGGGGCTGGAGAAGCACGGGTCACTGGCTGTGGGAGAGGTGCCAGGTTTGGCAGTGTCAGCAGTGCCCCTGATGCCGGGGCCACCCTGTGCTGCCCTGCCTGCCTCACCTGTCTCACAGTGGTAGCCGAAGAAACCCTCTGGGCACACACAGAGGTAGGAGCCCCCGTAGCTCTCACACTCCCCTCCATTTTGGCAAGGGTCTGACTCACAGGCATCCACTTCTGGAGGGGGAAGAAGGCCAATAGTGAGCATGCCAGTAGCCACCTCCCAGCCTCCATGAAAGAGCAACAGTGACAGACCCCCGAGGGGGCAGTAGGGCAGATGCATTGCCCAGAGTTTGGCACAGCTGGGCTGGACACTGAAACCCTCACTGTACACCATGGTCCCCACACCCCCAGGAAGGGGTGGACACCTTGGAAAGGGAGTCCATCACTGGTGGACACTTCATTCCTTGCTCCTTCCCCCTCAGAGCAGTTTCAGCTCTGCCCCCAAAACTACAGGCAAGGAGGTGCAACAATGAGCAACAAGGTGTTGGCTTGGGCTCAAGGTGTCCAAGACAGCAACCAGCCACCCAGCATGGTGCCAGCCCTGGCAGTGTCCTGGTGCCACAGTCCAGCCTCCCACTGACCCCAAGGAAGGGAGAGCCCCTACCTGTCTCACACTGGGTGCCCAGGAAGCCCTCAGGACAGGAGCAAGCAAAGGACCCGGGGAGGTCTTGGCAGGTCCCACTGTTCTTGCAGGGCTCCGACTGGCACTCGTCAACATCTGGGGTCCGGTGGGAAGAAAGGCACCAGCTCAGCACAGAGATGGCTGGTGCTAGGGACAGGGGCTTGGAGAGCAGCACTTCTCCCACTGGGCATAGACCCCTCCCATGTCATTTGCTTCCCCAAGCCCAGTGGCCAGGAACATCCCTGCTCCTGGGTGCCCATTGCCTCAGCCCTGCTCCTGAAGAATATGGCATGGAGACATTCCTTCAGGGACACCTGGGGACAACTGGCAGTGTGGGGCTGTGCCAAGAGCGTCCATCCCATAGGGTGCCTGTGTCATGCCCCCTCACCTAGCTTCCAACAGCCCACCTTCTCCTACCACTGTCCTCTGCCAGATCTCAGGGAGGCTGGGCTGGATCCACCTGCCAGAATCCCACCACCTCCCACATTGCTCATTGTCCCCAAATAGGAGCAGTGTCTCCCTGGTGGAAAACCCTACAGTTGGCTGGGAGCCCTGGGAAAGTAGCCTTTGCCTCAGGCTGATCCAAGCACACACAGCTCCTGGTAACCTAGCTCCTTTGCAATCCACTGGGGCTTTCCCAAGGGTGGAGGGTGAGGGAGGGATTGTGACAGTCCTGGAGCATGGTCTCTTACCCAGCTCGCAGTGGTGGCCGGTGTAACCTGGCTCACACAAGCACAGGAAGGCAGAGACACGATCCTTGCACTGGCCACCGTTCTGGCACGGCTGAGACTGGCACTCGTCGATCTCTAAAGAAATTTGAGCAAAGGAGAGACATGAGCCCAGGACAGGGATCCCAGGGGAAAGGCAGCAGACAAGTGGAGTACAGATCCTGGGGTCACCAAACCATGGTGCTGACCTCAGGCCACTGGGATGGTGTCCCAGGGCTTGCCCACTCCCCAGCACTCCTCACCATCACACTCGGGGGGGTCGCTCCAGACACCTGGCACACGGCACACACGGGGATGGTTGTGCTGGCTCAGGATGTAGCCCAGCTCACACTGGTACTCAGCCAGTGAGCCCACTTTGGTGGAGTTGAAAGAAGCCTGGGCATGCTTCACCTCACTGGGGATGCCACAGTCAACCTCTGTGGAGAGACAGGGGATGAATGGGGCCCACAGAGGCACCCTAGGTTCCCAGCCAGCTGGGGAAGTGTGAGACCCTTACCAAACTGGCAGTGCTTCCCTACATAGCCCAGGGAGCAGGTGCAAGCATAGCCCCCGCCGAGGTCCTCGCAGGTAGCCCCATTCTCACAGGGGCTAAGAAAGCAAGGGGAGGGCACTGGAAGAAGAGCAGAGCAAGGAATGAGACCAGAGCCAGCCCACTTCCCCTGCCAGCAGGGCACAAGGAAGAGTTGCAAGGAAGGGGGCTCCAAGCAAGCAGCGAGCTCCTGACAGTCACGCCCACCATGCCCCCAGGCAGTGGCACACCCTCCTCAAACCTACCAATCTCGCAGTGCCGGCCGGTGTAGCCTGGGGGACAGTCACACTTGTACTTGCCGATGTAGTGGAAACAGGTGCCTCCGTTCTGGCAGGGCCCCGAGGCACAGGGGTCCGGCTTACCTGGGGGCACAAGGCGGGCGTGAGCCGGTGGGCGGGGCAGCTGCCACCTCTCCTCCCATGCGGGGCCGGGGGGCTGTACCGATCTCGCAGTGCTTGCCGGTGAAGCGGTAGGGGCAGGAGCAGTGGTACTCGCCGTCCGCCTCCCTGCAGGTGCCGCCGTTGCGGCAGGGCCCCGTGCTGCAGAGCCGAGGCTTGGCTGCAGAGAGAGCCCAGAGCGGGGTCACCCCGAGCTGCTGCCCCACACCAGCACCCACCAGCCCTCGCTGAGGGAAGCCTGGCTGCATCCTGGGTCCTGCAACACCACAAACACTACACCCGTGCAGATGTGTGCTGGGGCCTTGGGGGCCAACAGGTGCACGATGCTGGGAGACAGCTGGCTGCTCCCAAGGGCAGAAGTTGGGGCATGTAAATAAAAAACATCAACACTGATGGTGTTGTACAGGAAACAACTGGATCTGCTGCTGCAACTGTTGGGTGTCATGAAGGGAGTCATTCAATCCCTCCCTCTACCCTGCAGGATGGGATGGGAAAACCTGCACCAACTTCCAGCTCTGCAAGCAACTGTTCATCTCCCAAGAAGGTCCAAGCCCTTCTCCCAACCTGTGCCAGGTGCTGGGGCCACAGAGGGCACTGTGGAGGTACCTTTCTCGCAGTGCATGCCAAGGAAGCCTTGAGGACATTCGCAGCTGTACGAGTCATCGTGAACCTTGCAGGACCCCCCATTCAGGCAGGGCTCTGAGTCGCAGGGGGATGGCATCGCTGCAGAGCCAAACACAGGGATCACTGAGGACATGTGGCCAGGGGTACAAGGGCAGCTTCCCTTGAGGTGAGGTGAGGGTATCCCCTGCTCACCCCCACCCCAGGGCTGTTCCCACATCCCTGTGGAGTCTTACTGTGGTTGGTGCCGTAGTTGGTGTGGCAGACACAGAGGTAGCTCCCGCCATACTCCATGCAGTACCCACCGTCCGGGCACTGCGTGTTCATGTTGCACGGTGTCGTCGTGACTTCTGCAAACACACGGCCAGTGCCAGCCTCTTTCAGTTAGTGGCAGGAGGACACCCACATGGAAACAGGAGTCTCCTAACTTTACAGGGTCCAATGAGGCAGGACAGACCCTCTGGCACAGACAGTGCAAATGGCAATGCCCAGCCTGGATGCTTAGTGAGCTTCAGCAAGGGAGTGCACAAAGTTCACGACTTCCTCCCCACCCATGGGATCTGAGCTGAGGCAGAGGCTGGGAAAGGCACAGCTCCAAGGGAAGGAGCTGATGGAAGTGGAAGCACTGCCATCTCACCAGGTGACAATATTTCCAGGCTCAAATTCAGTGTGTGTCCCTGGCACTGTGCTAGGCCCAGGCACGGGCAGTGCCTCCTTGCTGACCCACAGGCTGCCTGACTCAAGCATCCTGGAGGGAATGAACACAGCAGGCAAGAAGCGTTCACCTACCAAATTCACAGAGGAGACCAAAAAACCCAGGAAGGCACTGGCAGACGGTGACGTTCCCCTCCAGACAACTGCCCCCATTACGACACTCACAGCCCTCAGAGAGCTCTGCAAGACAGGAAACAGGAGCTTCCTAGGACCTCTCCTGCTTGTGGGTTAGGACAGATGCCACTCACATGGGAAGCTCAGGTGGGCAGCAGCCCTGAGGCCCTCAGACACACAGGCACAGCCTCCTCCAGGAGGACAGACCTACTCAATCCCAGAGCCCTGAACAGGCTCTATGGGGCTGCTACTTCTCCCTCTCATGAGCACAAAGGCTCCCCTTGACATGCTGCACCCCACTAGCAAGTCCTCTGGGCTGTACTCACGGTCTCGGCAGTCCTGTCCAGTGTAGCCCTCCTGGCACTCACAGACATAGCCCCTCTCAGTCTCCACACAGCTGCCTGCGTTCTGGCACGGCTGGGAGAGGCAGGCGCCGGGCACGCGGGGCCCACCTGTGGGCAATGGGGAGCCTGAGCTGGAGAGCTCCAGTCCGGGGCTGGAATATCCTCTGTCCTGGTCATCATGCTGGAGGACCCAGCACAGTCAAGCAGCCCTGCAGGAAGGTGTTCCCTCCTGGCAGCACCACGGCCGCTCTGCACATGCCAACCACCAGTGCCTATGACTGACACAGCCCCTTTTCAGCCATTTGCCCATTCCTGCCCAGTGCCCCTGACTGCAGTTCCCATGCCAGGCTGGTCGAGGCACAGCCTCACGCACCGTACTGGCAGTTGTTGCCGTAATAACCCGGGGAGCAGGTGCAGATATAGCGGCCAGGGCGGATGTAGTTGCACGTCTGCCGGTTCTGGCAACTCCGGTCCTCGCAGGAAGATGAATCTGGTAAGAGGAAAGCAAGGAAGTGAGCAGGAGGAGAGCCTGGGATTGGGAGAGGGCCATGATGGCCAGCAGAACACGTGGGACACAGTCCCTGCCATGGGTCATCCTGGGGCACAGGCACCTGTCTCGCAGCGCTGTCCCACAAAGGGCTCCAGGCACACACAGGTGTAGTTATCGACCAGGTCCATGCAGTGCCCGCCGTTCAGGCATGGGCTGGACTCACATTCATTCACCTCTGCAAGGGGAGGCCAGGAAAGGTTATCAGGTCATGTGTGGGCACAGCCAGCTCACATGGTGCCTCCTTCCCAGCCTGGATGATGCTCAGGAGGGTGAAGGTGATGGACAGAAAAAACAGGGGCCATTGGCAGTTCCAAACATTCCCCTCCCAAAACTACATCCAGGAATGAAGCTGACTGGGAAGGAAGCTTGCCAAGGTATGAAACATCACCATCTCCATCCCATTCCCGTTTCTGTCACCCACCTGTTTGGCAGTCCTCCCCTGTGTACCCTGATTGGCACAAGCATTCTGCTGTCCTGTTCACCACCTGGCAACTCCCACCATTCTGGCACACCCTGTTCTCACATGGTGATTCTGCTGCAGAAGAACATCAAAAAAGAGGGACAGGGGTGTCAGCCTAGGTGCAGAATTAGCACATGGCACCCTCTACGTGTGGTGATACCAGGCCTAGGCAGAGCACAGACTGGAGCCACCCATGCATCTTCTGTCAGGAGACAGTGGCCATGTCCCCAGTCATGACTGTCCCCAAAACCTGTCCTTAGGCAGCTCAGCTCTTTCATCCCACCACACCTCCTGGAAGTCAGTGTGTTCTGCTGGGCATTTCTCCCTCCCTTCCTTCCTCCCCCACAAGTCAACTCCCTTCTCGCCTTTTCCACTGGCGCAGCAGCTTGCTGGGAGCCAAATGCTTTGGCGGCACTTCCACTGGCAGGCAGAGGCCAGCAGTGGGGGAAACCTGTAACCACAGCCCCTGCCAGGCACTGGGAGGGTCTCCCCTGGCTTTGAAGAGCTTGGGACCAGAGCATCACCTGCAAAAGCAGGGCCTGCAAGGCTTGTTTGAGCACTGGCTGCCAGCTTTTCTGGCTAAGGGAGTGGTGGTGGAAGAGTGCTGGCAGCAGTGCAGAGCAAAGCCCTCAGAAGAGTCAGCAGAAGGAAAGGCTCATGGCCAGAGAAAAGTTTCTTTTGCCTGAAGCAAGCTGAAATCCAAATTGGCTGTCACAAACTGCTAGAGCCCAGCAGCTACTGCAGGAGCCCTGGTCTGAAGAGCCCTCCCAAGAGCAGAAGTGCCCCCCAAGCCTGGGGTCTCTGCTTTCCAAGTGCCACACTGCTCACCAGTCTCACAGTTGTTGCCTCTGAAGCCTGGTGGGCACCTGCAGGTGAACCTGCCAGCACCGTTGAGGCAGGTGGCTCCGTTCTGACATGGGTGGGAGAGGCACTCATCCACATCTGAAACAGAGCCCCGGGTGGGGACAGGAGCTCAGGGTGGGGACAGACAGACTGTCAGCACGCAGCAGTGACACTGAGAGCGAGACCTGCTCCCTGCAGCAAAGTGCTCACCAACATGGCACCTCTTCCCAGTAAAACCGGCCAGGCAGGAGCAGGTGTAGGAGGGGTTCCCCGTGATGCAGTCCTCGATACACTTCCCCCCATTCAGGCAGGGCCGCAGTGTCAGGCACACAGAGGCTGTGGGAACAGGCAGTGACCCCTGTCACCCCACCCTGGCAGGGCTCACCTGCCACCTTCCAGCCACACCAGTGCCAGAGTCTCTCCCTGCACCCGCCCAGCTCCCTCGGGTGCTTGGGGAGCCCGTGGGGCTGCCTGCCTGATGGTGGGGCAGGGGCTGCTCCTTGCGGGCTCCCCTGGGACAGGGGGCAGTTTCACTCCTCCTGTGCAAGGGGGAGAGGCTGCACAGGACTGCAGCCTGGCTGGGGGGAGGTCTGCTCCACTGGCTGAGGGGACATGAACACGCCCTCACTTATCATTCAGGGCAGAGGGAAAGGGGACGGGGAGAGCCCATGTACAGAAAATCCACCGATAACGCAAGACACACAGAGCACAAGTGGGAAAACATGGCCGGGGGAAGTGGGGATGAGGAACCGGAGACCAACAGCTCTGTGGGGGACATGCCAGGACCCCCAGAGTGGGGAGCATGGACCAGGCCCTGGCAGCCTAACCCCACATGGCAGGCTGGCATTCAGCAGCCCTCCATTTGGCTCAGCCCAACGTACGAGGACTGATGGACATATGCACCCCCCAAGGGTGCTGGTGCCTCATGCCCTGCCTGGCAGTGGGCTGGCAGGGGCCCAGCTGTGCACATCACCTCCTCCCCAGCCTCCCTCAGCACTCCCCATAGGCTTCTTTAAACTAAGAACTCTTCCTCCCCTTCCCGTTTGCTCTCCCAGCCGTTCCCAGCCCCAGGGCAACCACAGGTACCATCCCCAACCACAGCTGGTGCTGAAAACAGTCCCCACATAGCTGCCTCCCCTCCCTCCCCAAAGCCCTTCCAGACATCTCTTCCACCCCGCGGAGGTGGGGGTTGAGGCAGGGAAAGATGGGGCTGGAGAACAGTGTGGGGTTGGGTTGGGAGTTAAGTAAACCTAACTGCTGTCCTCTTACTTGTATTGCTGCAGCCCCCCACTTGCACCTGGGCATCATCGATTCTGAACACCCAGCGCCCGGGGATACCCACATTTGTCGTCATCTCCACGTCAGCGATGTCATCGGTGCGGGATCCGGGGATGTTGAAGTAGCGCTTTCCATCACCAGCGTTAAAACCTGCCTGGAAGGACAAAGGCACAGAGTAAAGAGACATCACTAATGCATGGGAAAAGGCAGCTGGAGCACCTCTTGTCATGTGGCACCACTGGTGGCACCACTCAGACCAACTTTCCCTCTCCACATGCCACAGGCCAGCGCTCAGTCCTGTTCACATGACAGGACTACAGGGCGAAGTGGATGCTTGGCCTGCTCAGTCCCTTCCTGGGAATTCAAATCCCATTTGCTTCCTCTCCACCTGCAGCATCCTGCCTGCCGCAGGCTGGCAAGCAGGGAGCCAAGCACGGATCAACTGTCGGTAAATTCACACATCCAAGTGGGCACTGGGGTTTTTGCGGGTGTGGGTGTTGGCTTTTTTCCCCTTTAACACAACAACACACACAGGGATGAAATAAAACTACAAGCAAAAGCTGTGCTAGCCATGGCAGCTGCTCTTAAAGGCTGAGGTTAGGAAGGAAAAGGGACTGTGAAGCAGCAGCCAAGGCAAAGATCTGTGGTTTCAGGATAACAAAGCCCCCTGTATGGTCTCAGCTTTGGGAGCCAGAGCACACACAGATATTTAAGAACTCTGAAGAAGAAGAAAAAAAAAACAAGCAGGGGGAGATTTTCCACCTTCAAGAAACCCAAACAGGAGCCACGAGCTCTCAAGGTGGATGTGCTACCCAGGCACCCCAGGGGCTACATTTGCCACTTACCTGTGCTGCGATGCCACCGAGCCCAGCAAAGTCCCCCCCACTGCTGGCGTGCATACCCGTGGTCCAGGTGATGGACTCATAGTTAAAGATGGTGAAGGAAAGCTTGCCATCCGTGATGAGCACAATCTGGAAAGTGTTTACCTGCAGCAGGGAGGGGAGGAAAGCAGTGAGGGACGATGAACCAGTCCTAAAATAAAGTGACAGAAACTACATTCAGCAAAGGGATGTTTCCTTCAACCCTAGTCCTCCTCTATGAGCAAGGGCATTAGAGTTTAATTATTTTTAATCCTAATTTGTTGTGATCCTGAGCTAGAACAGCTCGCTTCTCATCCCAGAGGAATGGGGAAAATGTGGTAAAATATGGATATTGAACAGCTGGAAGGCAAAAGGTGCCTCACTTTTGCCCAAGAAGGCTGATGATGTAAAGCCTCCACATGGCACAAAGAGGAGGGTTTGGTATTGCTAGCCCACCACTGCTCTGTCACAGCAAGGTATGGTGACAGAGCCATCATGGTCAACGTGGCCAACATCCTGGGCAGCTGAGCTCTGCTAACAGCTCCGTGCCAAGTGGAAGGTCTGGCACCACACTGAAGGCACACAGGTGGGGTGGCTGCTTTGCCTCAGCTACTCACTGGTGAAAATGAGTTGCCCCCGAAGAAGGTGACTCGGTACCAGGTTGCAATGAAGACCCACTGTGCAGAAAACTCTGGGAACTCAGGGAAATACTGGGCAATGTCCCTGCTGGCTCTGTCCAAGATGGGCTGCTCGGTGCTCTCTCGGTAATATATTTCACCTGCCCGCCGATTATCCACATCTGCCCAGAAAGCAGCAACCACACGCCGGTCCTTGGAGATGGGGAAGGCCACTGGTGTGAACTGGGAGACCTCCTTCAGGAACGAGATGATCCCATTGTTGTTTACCTGCAGAGAGCAAGGGAAAGAAACGGGTGGCCACAGCTGACTCCTGCTGCCAGCAGGAATCCATGTTTCAGAGGTGTTTTCCATTTCATCTTTCTCTCCCCCTTCCCTTTCCACAAATATTGGAGCGCTTCCCCTTCCTGTCCTTAGAAGCAGAGACGTGCCTGAGCACCCACAACAGCCCCAGCCCCCCGGCCCAGCCTCCTGCTCGCTGGAGCGCGGCTGCGGGCCACTGCCCGAACAAACCCAGCCCTGTTCTCCGGGCCAGGGGAGGGGAACAGCTGCAAAAACTGCAGGAGCCCTGCGCATAAAACAAACAGTGCCCGGTGCGTGGGGCCAGCTCACGGCACCGCTCTTGGCAGGGGACAGCCCTGAGCTCGCTCCGCAGCCCCACGGCTCCCAGGCAGCCCAAGGGGCTGGACCCTGCTGGCAGGGGGGCTGTGGGCACTGGCCCAGGGTGGGAGGAGCCCTGCTCCATCCTCTCACCCACCCACCGGCATGCACAGCACTCCGGGTGAGCCAAGGGGCTCTTGGTCCCCAGGTGAGCAAGCGCCACCGCCCCGTGCAAAGCTGCTCTCGTTAAAGTGGGGGATGCCAGACCCCCAGGGTGACATATTTCAAGCTGTTCCTCAGTACTTAGTAACTGGGGCAATTAGGGTTCTGGGATGCCTGGCAGAGGCAGCCTGAGCCCAGGGAAGGAAACTGGAACTAGTGGATGTTGCTGCCTGGAGTGCTACCTCCCAACTTGGGGATGCAGTGGGAATGAGGAAGGTGAAGAAAGCCCCTGCCTGCCTGAACAGGGATCAAAGGGAAATGCTCTCACCCTGAGCTCCCAAATTCCCTGGAGGTGACCCTGCCAGCACTCTGCCACAGCGCCACGATTGGCAGTCCAGTCAGCTCCAAGCCACTCTGTTCCCCAGCCCACAAGTGACTGTGGGACAGGCAGGAACACACAGACTCCAGCCAAGCTCTCCAGGCAGGATGGAAAAGGGGGCCTGGTACAGGCAAGAGGCTCTCAACTGGAGAGAGCAGCTCTGGCATGCAGGCAGGCAGCGGTGTCACACACGTGTGCCAAAAAGGAGCTGGGAGCCAGCATCCCCAGGAGCCATGTGGAAGCCAGAATGCTTTCACCCCAGCTGCCAGCACACCGAGGCACGGGGGGGCTGAGCTGTGATGGCCTTGTGCAGTCCCTGGGGGAGGTCCGCAGTCCCTGAGGAGGGTTCATAGCCCCTCCATTTGAACACAGGGCAGTCCTTACTGTGACTAAGGGAAAGAGGATTCTGTTTTCCCAAAGCCTCCGTAACCCCACTGTGTCCGCAGAGGAACATTCTTCCCTTGATTAAAGCAAGATGGGAGAGAACCAGAGCCAAGAAGGGCTTTTTTTGTTGTTGCTGGTTTTTGTGAAGGAGGAGGGGGGTGGTTGGAGGCAGCCCTTGAGAACAGAGGTTTCCAGGTGAACTCAGCCCTGTGCCAGTCCCCCTGGACAGCAGCAGCTCCCTGGAGAGGAGGGCCCCTGCCACATGGACTTCTGAGCTGGGGGCAGGCAAGCTGGCCCTGCAGAGCCATGGGGTTTTAGCTCAGGGAAAGGGGATGCACTGTCCTCTGATCCCAGCAGCCCCTCCAAGACCTAGAGCAACACTATGGATCCTCTATGGGACAACCATCATGTCACCTGGCTTCTCCCAGCCCCTTCTATCCTCCCACAGTGGCTCAAGCCCCAAGCCTGGATCATTCCCACCCGATGGCAGGGCTGGTGCTTTGATCAGGGGAAAAACACAACCACGTAGGACCAAGGAGCCCCTGAGCTGAGCCAAGGCAGTGGAATGGTACATGAGCCCAGCTCTGGGATGGCATTAAGGCAATGCTCAGCCCTCTCCTCTGCCACCTGGGTCTGGCCATCATTAAGCCCAGAATAAACTGGGGAGATGTGATCAGGACACTGAAGGATTCACTGTGCCAGGTGGAAACAGGCATGGGGAGCCCAAATCTCACTTCTGGATGCAAGACAGCACCACCCAAAAGACTCCATGGACAGCCAGGCCCTTGGGCTTGCCCCTCTGGCCACAGCCACAGGGGACACGATGGGCCAGGCATGATTCAAGTTCTTTGGCCACAGTCCCCCCCCCGCTGGCTTAGGAGTTGCAAGGGAGCGTGTCACCAACAGTCCCAGCAGCCCAGTGGGTGCAGGGAAAGGCAAGGGAATCAGATGTGCCGAGTGGGCAGCCCAAAGTGCAGCTGTCTTTATTCTACATCACACCCAGAGCCCCACTAACACCCCTTTGCTGCAGCAAGGGCCACCAGCCAGGGACTGCAGCACACCAGCCCTGGGCTCTTGCCCACCAGATGTACCCAGCTCCCTGCTGCCAGGATCCCCCAGCATGTCACCAAGCCAGTCCCACACGGTGTGGGCACGCAGGGAATGCAGGCTCCAGGCAGGGCTCAGTCCAGGCTCCCCACCGTGGGTGAGCATTTCCAAGGCGCTGGGGCCAGGATCCTGCCTGGGGACCCCCACACTGACCCAGGGGTCCTGCCTGCTCCCCAAAGCCAGGGCCCCCGCACCATCCTCGGCACACCGCTGCTCCTCTGATGCTCCCAGTGAAGGGGAGACCACCTGATGGCCCCCAAGGAGACCGGGATTCATCCAAGCAGGACAGGAAAGAGGGAAGAAGAGGAAAGGAAGAGGAAGAATGAAGTAGAGAAGAGGGAATAAGAGGGAGGGAAAAAGAAGGAATAGGAAGAAATAAGTGGCAATTACTCACATAGAGGCCGGTGTGCCCCGCACCGAAGAAGGGGAAGGGGATGGAGAGGGGCCGGAGCTCGGAGCCACCATCGTCCTGCTTCCGCGTGGCGGCGTCGCCCTGGGCCGGCCCGAAGGGGTAGAAGTCCCCGAGCGGCACCTCCGCAGCGCCCCACAAGCACCAGCCCAGTGCCACCAGCACGGCCCAGCCTGCCAGGACCTGCATGGCCGCCGGCACCGCCGCTCGCCTCTCACGGGGGCACCAGCCACGGAAGCATGGCGGGGGCGGGGCAGGGCGGGGCGGGGCGGGGCAGGACGCCCGCGGAGGGGCACGGGGAGGGCGGCGGCTGCTGCGGCTGCTGTTGCTGCCCGGAGCCGGGCGCTGGGAGCCGGGAGCCCGGAGCGATCCCCTCAGCGCCGCTCGGAGCAGAGGCCCCTCAACCCCACAGCGCTCCGAGCGCCCTCACCCAGCCGGCCGCGCCCCCGCGCCTCATTTGCATAGTCGGGGTGTGGCCGGCCAATGGGAGCGCGGCGCGCGGGGGGCGGGGCTCGGGGGCGGGGACATGGGGGCTCCCCGAGGAGCGCGAGCGGCCGGGGGTCCCCCCCTGTCCCACCCCAAAACACGCGTGGGGACAGAGACCCCCCCCCCCCCGCCCGTGGCCAGCCGCTCCCCCCAGCCTCCCCGACCCCTTAAAACACAGGGCTGCATGAGGAAAAAAAAAGAATAAAAACCTGGGTCATTTCCCTTTTTTCCCTGTTTTTTGGCTTTTTTTTTACTCCTCCTTCTCCCCCCCCCCGCCTTATTTTTTTTTTTTTCAGGTGCTAAAAATATTATCAGGAAATTCTTTTCAGGAATGCCGTGTTTTAGGTTACGCTCCAGGCTCAAGGGCTTCTTTGTCTTTACTGGAGGAAAAAAAAAAAAAACCAGCAAAGCAAAACAAACACACCCACCCTACATTTATTATCGGGAAATGGTTTGACTGGGAGAGGCTGAGCTCCCAGGAAAGGAGAGGGCTACTCCCAGGGAAGCCCCACGAAAAGCACCAATGGTTCTGAATAATTATCAACTCATGATGGGTTGATAATTGTGCCACAACTCAGAGCTGGACCCCAAGATCAGCCTGACTCCTGGGATGCCAGTGCATCCACCAGTGGTCTAGGACCATAGGCAAGCCTATCTGAGCCCTACTGCTGATCCCAGAGAGCTGACCCTATCACTTTAAAAATCTCTTGGAAGAAAATGTTAAAAGAAAGGAGAAAAAAAAAAAAAAGAGAGAGAGAAATCCAAAATAAATAAGCAGCCACATCCGGATTTCTCCCCTAGGACGCTAATAAAGGTTTTATGGGTTTGATATGAATTACCCTCCCTGGCCATTCATTGCTGATTTTCTGGAAGGCATTAGGCTGCACAGCCCAGTCCCAGTGGGATGCAGGGGGGCACTGCCATCCTCCCTGCCCAGGCTGGGATGCAATGGGGGCACTGCCATCCTCCCTGCCCGGGCTGGGATGCAGGGGTCACTGTCCTCCTCCCTGCCCGGGCTGGGATGCAATGGGGGCACTGCCATCCTCCCTGCCCAGGCTGGGATGCAATGGGGGCACTGCCATCCTCCCTGCCCAGGCTGGGATGCAGGGGGGCACTGCCATCCTCCCTGGCCAGGGTGGGATGCAATGGGGGCACTGTCCTCCTCCCTGCCCAGGCTGGGATGCAATGGGGGCACTGTCCTCCTCCCTGCCCAGGCTGGGAGGATGCAGCAGGGTGGCACTGCCATCCTCCGCCATGCCAGTCTGTGGCTCTGCCATGCCCTTCTCTTCAGGGGAGTGACTGCAGGGCCATCTTCTGGCCGTCACCATCTACCACCTTACCCCCACCAGAGTGAGCCCTGTGCTCCCAAATCCCATCTCCTGGCCCTGCCTACCACAAGCTCAGCTCCCAAGGAACACAGGGATGTTGTGGCCAGACCTGCCCCTCCTCCAGGACCAACCCCACCGGGCCATCCTGGGCTTCTCCTGGTGGGTTTTCCCTCGAGAGAGGGGAAGGGCGGCCAGCCCAAGCGTGAGGGGAGGATTTTCTTCCAGGCAGGCTTTGCACAGGAAAGCATCCCCACGTTCCCCCCGTGTTGTCCAGCCCAGCTCCCCGGGATGTTAAATTGGAAGCAGTAAATGGAGCAGGGAGAACAGCTGTGGGCCCCAGCTGCAGACATTTCCTCTGGGCCTGGAGCTGGAGCCAGTGCAAAGCTGGGCTCTGTGCTGAGAATCCTGGGGGGAGTGTGGGGGAAAGCAGCCCTTTCTGCACAGCATCTGGCCAAGCTCTGTCCTCCACCACCCACTCCATCTCCAGCAGCAGATGCCCCTTTCTGCCACCTCCTTTATGGTGTCCAGCCCTTTGATGGCCACCAAAAGGGGGCCAGGATCTGCCCCACCCATCCCAGTGGGGGCTCTGGTGAGGCTCTGGAGGGGACCCTGGAGGTTCCAGGGTGTCCTGGACTCTCACCCCAGCTGCAGCTGGAGATGCTCCCCAGTGAAGAACCGTCCCCAGGAGGGAGAGTGGAGGCAGAGATCCTTCTGCTGCCCCCAAGCCTGTCTCCACCTGGCATCCCAGTTTCAGGGCTGCCCCAAATCCACAGGGAGTCACCCCCTGCTTTCTCCCAGCCACCACTCCCAGCCCCACGACCTCCCACAAAAGGCAGCCCTGGAAAACCACAGGGGAAGAGCAGAAACCCTGCCCACCCCCAGCCCGTGCTGGGGGGACAGGACATGTGGAAGGGGCCTGGGGAGCTGTTAATGATCCAGAGCGCATTCAGCACGGAGAATTCAGGCAGAGGGGACTGCAGGTCAGCACATGGTTTGGATTTGGCTCTCCCCTCCCTTCCAGCTAATTGGGCCAAGCCCAGAGAGCGTTCCGTGCGGATGCCAAACACGTGTGTGGCACAAGCATCACCTCCTGTGGGGGGAGAACTACTCCTGGAAGCTCCTTCCCCAGGGTGGGACAGGCAGCCAGGTAGAGCAGGGAGGTGTGTGGGTGTTGGAGGGGAGCTGGGCTTTGGTGAAAGGGTTTGAACTCGTTGTCTGGCCCAGGCTCAAAGAATGCAGCAACACAGATCACGTGCACGGCTGTGGGTGGTGGGAAGGGGCTGGAGGGCAGCCAGGAGGATGGAGGTTACTGCAACACCCAGCTCCCACTCCCCCAAACCCCCAGCAACGCCTGCTCCACCCCACAGGGCCAGGAACAGGGGGGGGGCTCTTCCCCTGTCCCCTTTGTCACCTCCTCCTGCCACCCTGGGACCCCTCTGGGCCCCAGGCAGCTGGTGGCCATGTGACATCTGAGCTCTGGTGGCAGGGATGCTGCTGGGTGCTGGGTCCCCTCCCTGCTCCTAGGGCAGTCCCAGATGAGCAGAAGGACATAGGGGATTCCAGAGCTGCTCCCCCTGGAAGCTCAGGGCTGTTCCCTGGGGGAACATGGTGCCACTGGGACACAGCAAAGGAGCTGTGGCTCTGGCAGCCACTGCTGACACCAGCACAGATGGGGACGTGCAGCCCTGAGATGGACACAAGTCCTCTCCCTTGGGGCAAGCCCTGGCCCAAGGCTCTTGCCCCATCACTGCAAAGCCAAGGGTTTGAACTGCTGAGGGTGCTGCAGGCTCTGGAGGGATGGGGATGCCAATCCCAGGTTTGGGAATGCTGAGGGTGCTGCTGGCTCTGGAGGGATGGGGATGCCAATCCCAGGTTTGGGAATGCTGAGGGTGCTGCTGGCTCTGGAGGGATGGGGATGCCAATCCCAGGTTTGGGAATGCTGAGGGTGCTGCTGGCTCTGGAGGGATGGGGATGCTCTCAGGGAGTGCCCCAGCACCCCGGGAGCACCAGGGTCACCCTGTCAGCTCAGCTGCCCCCCTGCCACTCCCCACAGCAGCCCCAGGCCTCAGGGAGGGACAGGGCCTCCCTGTCTCAGGGGAGGACAGGGACTCAGCACTTCACCCAGGGATACCCCAGCTCCTGGGGCAGTCCCGGTGCAGGGCACGGTGCCAAAACCAGGACACGAGGCTGAAACCAGAGCCTGATGAAATCCTACCCTGGCTGAGGCTCCTGCAGCTGGGTTAATGGAAGTGAAAGCCAACCCAGCAGCAGTTCTAATGAAGACTTCAAGCCCTTTGTGAAGCCACATTGGCAAGAGTGGCACCACACAGGGCTGGGGCTGGCCACGGGCACCTCCAGCACTGCAGCGCAGCACTGGGAAGCAATGTCAGCTTTCCCAACCCAGCTGAAAGCTCCTCGGATTGTTCTGCTGCTTTGATTATTTGACAGGCCATGTTTTTTAAATTATTCTTGTATAAATATTTACACATTTTTACAAGAACCATGCTTTGAGCAGCGGGCCACGGCAGATGAAGGGCCAGAGGGGAGGGGGCTGGATGCTGGCTTGCTCCATCCCTTCCTGCAGGTCGGCTGGGGGTTGAGCAGAGCAGCAGGGATGCAGGGCAGCCCTCCTGCCTGGGGCCCTGGGCAGTGCTGGGTGCTGACAGCACACACACCCCCCACCACCCCCCTGGGATCCTGCCTTTCCCCCTCCCTCCCCAGGGAACAAACCCAGCCAAACACGGAACGCAGGGCTGGCTGCTGCTGGGAGCCCCAAACTGCCCCAAAACACTTCCCACAAACACCCTGAGCCACAAAACTGCCCCAAAACACTTCCCACAAACACCCTGAGCCACAAAACTGCCCCAAAACACTTCCCACAAACACCCTGAGCCACAAAACTGCCCCAAAACACTTCCCACGGACACCCTGAGCCACAAAACTGCCCCAAAACACTTCCCACAGACACCCTGAGCCACAAAAACCCCACTGGGCAGCAAGGGCTCAGGTTGGCAGGGGGGAGATCACTTCTCCATTGCCCACTCCCACCTTGGCGCTGCACCCCAGCCCACCCCAACCTCAGAGCAGATCAAACAAATACCAAAAATCCCTGTTTTTTCTGGGGGCCCTATATCTGCCCCCAAAGCCCTTGGTCTGCAGGGATAGTGCCTGCAGCAAAATCTGCTTCTGT
The DNA here is from genome assembly GCF_037042795.1 of Molothrus aeneus. Lineage (NCBI taxonomy): Eukaryota > Metazoa > Chordata > Aves > Passeriformes > Icteridae > Molothrus > Molothrus aeneus. The sequence goes on along the minus strand of NC_089655.1, from coordinate 4,054,431 downwards.
GCTTCCTGGTGGGAGCACTCCCTGCCAGCCCTGTCCTGCTCCCCAGGATTGTTGCTGTGGATTTTGGGAAGGATAAGGGTGAGCTCCCCCCCTCCCCCATCCACAGATGGGATCCACAACCCAGCCTCGAGTTTTCCACCGAGCTCAGCAGAAATTCACCCAGAAGGTCAGTGACCAGAGAAAGGGATGATCCATCATTAAATAAATTGTTTTCATTTCCCAGGATAAAGGGGAGGAAAAGGGGAGGAGGGGAGGTGTTGTTGGATCAGGACTGGAAAATAAAAGAGCACAAGGCAGGAAAACCGCCCCCTGTACTCCCTGCAGAGAGCAGCCCCAGCTCCTTCCCTGAGCCCTCACAAGAGTTTTACAGCCAAAGCTCTTAATGTGATTATAATAATTATTTCTTTCCTAGCAATTCCCCCCCCCGCAGTTGGTTTTTTTGTTGGGTTGGTTTTTTTTTAATTTTAATAAACAGCCTATTTTGAAATGTCACTGGGGCAAGCCAAGACTCCAGCTGAGCCCTGGCCTGGAGGAAGGAGCAGGGCCAGGGGGAGCGTGTGAATGTGTGTGAATGTGTGTGGATGTGTGTGAATGTGTGTGAATGCGTGTGGATGTGTGTGAATGCGTGTGAATGTGTGTGAATGTGTGTGAATGCGTGTGGATGCGTGTGAATGCGTGTGGATGTGTGTGGATGTGTGTGGATGTGTGTGAATGTGTGTGGATGTGTGTGGATGTGTGTGGATGTGTGTGGATGTGTGTGAATGTGTGTGAATGCGTGTGGATGCGTGTGAATGTGTGTGGATGTGTGTGGATGTGTGTGGATGCATGTGGATGTGTGTGAATGCGTGTGGATGCGTGTGGATGTGTGTGAATGTGTGTGAATGTGTGTGAATGTGTGTGAATGTGTGTGAATGTGTGTGAATGCGTGTGAATGCATGTGACTGAGTGTGAATGCGTGTGAATGCATGTGGATGCGTGTGGATGCGTGTGCAAGCATGCAGCAAGCGTGTGCATGTGGGAACGTGGGCACCACGGGGACCCCCCCTGCAGCCTGCAAGCACAGTCAGACCCTGAGAACCTGCCCATGGCCCAGCCAGGAGCAGCCAGGGGACCCCCTCTGACCCCCTCTCCCTCCCCCTCAGTCTGGGTGCCCCACTGAACCCCCCCCATCTCTCACCCCTCATCTCCCACCCCTCTGTGTGGTCCCCCCCAAGCCCCAGGGCCGAGCTTTGAAATCTGTTGAAAAGAGACCCTTTTTGCCAAAATAAACAGCCTGTCATGTTAAATTACTCTCTCTTCCTCTCTACCTTCCCTGCCTTTGTCCCCCCTCCCCATCCCAGCTGTTTTGCTGGGGGCTGTGCCCCTCTGGGGGCCTGTGGGGTGCAAAGTGCTGGGGCAGAGCAGAACCCACCCCCCTCATCCCAGTGCCCCTGTGCCTGCCAGCTCCTCAACACAGCTCAGCACCCCAAAATCTTCCTGCTGGGGGGTGATGGCATCTTGGAGCAGTCACACTGCACAGCCCTGCAGAGGGACAAGGCTGGGGGACACTGGGGGCTCCTTGCAGCTCCTGCCCACCTCTGCTGTGCCAGGTGCCCCCGGGTTTTTTCCTCTCTCTTGCTTGTACTTGCCCTTTAGCTTGGGGTTGTTTTCTCCCTCCTGTTTCTAACAGATCAAAAATTCTCGGAGCTATAACATGCCAAGATGGAAACAGTGATTAGCTCATTCAGGCCAGACTCTCTGCCAGTACCAGGGCACTTGCCACCAGCCTCTGGTGACTTGCCCAGACACTCTGCACTCCAGCCATGGCTTCCATAGCCTGACCTTCCCAATAGGAATTTTTTCCTGCTGTTTTTGGGCCAATGGAACTCAGCTTGGGCTCATTGTGGGGTTGAGTGTCCAGGTGCTGCCCCAAATGCCCAGCAGTGCCTGCAGCAGGGTCACTCCCTGTGCTGCCTGTGCCTGGAAAATGCTCCTCCAGGGCCCCTTGCCTATCCTATGGGGCAGAGGAGGGAATGAGAAGGGGAGAGGAAGTGATAGAGGAAGGGGAAAGGGGAATAGGAAAGGAGAAAAACAGGGTGAAAAACAGGAAGGAGGGAAAGAGGAAGAAAGGAGGAAGGGAAAGGCAGAAGGGGAAAGGGGAAAAGGTAGAAGGGGAAAAAGGGAAAAAGGGAAACGGGAGAAAGGGGGAAAGGGGAGGTCCCAGCCTGCAGGAAGGCAGCATTTGCAGCACCAGCCTCTTGATTGTGGCACCCAGAGGTCTGAAAAGTGCAGAGATGAGCCCAAGGAATCACATCCCGCTGGCTCTTGCTGGTGCCAGAGCTCCGGCTGCAGGATGCCAGGGTCACACTGTGGCAAGAGGGCAGGGTTACCCCACTAGCACCAAGACATCTGGGGCCACAGCTGTGTTTCCCTGCCCAGCCCAGCCTTGCCTTCCCATAGAACCACTCCTGGCTCTCAGTTCAGCTTGTGCATGGTGCCCACAGCCTCCTCCAGCATTCCTGCCAGGCACTGACAGAAGGAATGTCCTGGCTGCTGCTGAGGCAGGGACTCCCTCCATGACAGGATAATGCTCCATGGACACACAGCAACCCTGCCAGGAGTGAGCCATGCCCCACCACCCCCAGAAAAGTGGTGGCCTGCATCTCTCTGCTCTCTTTTTCCCACACCAGGGCATGAAGCAGTAATCTCTTTTGTCTGGCTTGGGTTCAGCATTCTTCAGGATGAGCCCAAGCCACTCTGCTGGGGTCTGCTGCTTTTGGTCCCTCTCTGAGATGCCAGCCAGCTTGTCTTCCCCACATGATGGAGGAGGGCAAGACCTGCCCCCTCAGCCCTGGCTGTGAAGCCATTGGTGTGGGGCCCTGAGCATCCCCTGCTCAGATGGCTGAAACCTGGAGTGCAGGGCTCAGCTAAGGAAATGCAGAGCCCATCACCCACTGTGGGGGTTTAAAATCTGGCTGAGACCCCCCAGCCCAGAGCACCCACAGCCTCCTGGTAGTGAGAGGCCCAGTGCAGACCTAATGACCCGGGCTGCAGGTGCTCAGGGATGCTGTGCAGGTGGAAGCTCTGACCCTTGGAAGGCAGAAGGGTCAATGAACATGAGAGAGACAGACTCCTACCTTCACGGGGAACTGAAGGAGGCACAAGGACGAACTGGAAATAACCCCCGGGGAGATCCAGAGCCCTCATCTGGGCTGTTTAAAAGGGTAAGCGTGCCTGCAGGAGATGGGAGGAGCAGCCATGAGCTCCACGGCACTCTCCCTCCTTCCTCACAAGCGGTCCCCACGCTCGTCTCGAGCCTCCCCCGCTTCCCCGTTGCTTTCCCTGCTCCGACCAAGGCAGAATGGGTTTGCAGGAGAGCCCGGGAGCTGCACACACAGCCCCGCTGCCAGAGCCCAGCCCGCAGCCATAACCACCGAGTGCCGCTCCAGCCTGCAGAGCTCGGGAACGAACCTCTGGAAGGTGACAGCACCCACAAAGATAACACGCCCGGAAATCCCCATTCTGGGATTTGTGCGAGATGGGGAGAAGCGAGGGCAGGAATGAGGGTACGAGCGCAGGCAGCTCGGGATGCGCGAACCGCGGAGCGGGGCCGGCAGCGCCTGCGCCCCCTGCCCGCGGCGGGGCTGAGGCTCCGCACGGAGCGGCCCCGTGACCCAGGGGTCTGGGGATGAGGGAAGAGACGAGGATCTGACTCCATGTTTCAGAAGGCTGATTTATTATTTTATGATATATATTACGTTAAAACTATACTCAAAGAATAGAAGAAAGGATTTCATCAGAAGGCTGGCTAAGAATAGAATAAGAAGGAATGATAACAAAGGCTTGTGACTGAGACAGTCTGAACAGCTGGACTGTGATTGGCCATTAATTAGAAACAACCACATGAGACCAATCCCAGATGCACCTGTTGCATTCCACAGCAGCAGATAATCATTGTTTACATTTTGTTCCTGAGGCCTCTCAGCTTCTCAGGAGGAAAAATCCTAAGGAAAGGAATTTTCATAAAAGATGTCTATGACAGGCCCCGCCGCTCCCGACCTCCCCACGGCGGCTTTGGGCTCCGAATCCCGCTTTGTGCCTCCTCCCGGCTCGGTCCTCCCGCAGCCCGGTGTGCGCAGCGAGGCGGGGCCGCTGCTGGAGAGGGGCGCACCTGGGACAGCCTGATGGAGCCGGATGGAGCCCGATGGAGCCTGAGGGAGCCGAGCCCGGTGTTGACAGAGTCGCACTGGGCCTGCAGGGCTGCTCTGGGCACCGGCAAGGCAGGCTCAGGGTCCTGCAGCCTTTCCACAGCCCGGCTCCCGTGGTGCCGCACAGGGTGGGAGCAGCCGGGCGGGAAGGGCTGAGCTGGGCCAGGACAGGAGGACAGCGGCTCCTTCAGCTGGCACTGCCTGGGAGAGGGTGCTGCCGGCACCCAGGCGGTGCCAAGGGCGGTGTGGGAAAGCACAGCGTTCCCCTGGCATGACCCACCCGCTGAGCACTCGCTGTCACCCCTGTGGAGTGCCGGGAGAGGGGACACGGTGTGACTCAAGCCCCCGCCCTGGGTTTGCCCTGTACCTGTCCCTGGGAGTCACCCAGCACTTGGTGCTTGTCACCGCCCGGCCCTGCTTCCCTCCGCCCGCCCCAGCCGGCAGCAGCCCTGCCCTCCCCACCCACACACCGCTCCTGCTGCTGGAGCAGCGTAAATCGGTAGCAGAGCTGCCATGGAAGCCAACACTTCCCTCTGGCGCAGCTACCTCGGCGTGATCCTGTCCCGCGAGAGGCAGCGGATGGAGCATTTCCAGCGGGCCGAGGACATCCTGCTCACCCTGCTGGAGAGTGTCCATGCCAGGGATCCTCGCTTCCTCGTGGACTACGCCAGGAACCTGGAAGCCTTCGAGTTCTCTCTCTGTGCCTCTGAGGACGCTGTGACTCTCGAGGTGCCCCTGCGCATTGACGGTGACACCGTGCGAGTGCTGGCACGGGGGAGCAGCCCGGAGCAGGGCAGGCATCCTGCAGAGCTCCGCACCTGCTGCCTGGAACTGTGCTCTCCAGGGGCTGATTTGGAGGACTGGACTGGTGCTGTGGATGGGATGGAACACTGCCTGCTTCCAGGCAAAATCCTGCAGCACCTGAAAGAGCTCCTTGTTTCAGCCATCGTGCGCTGCCAACGCCTCTTCCTGCTGCAGCCAGGTGCGTACACTGGCACGGTGCTTCCCAGCCAGGGGCTGCCTCCAGGGCCTGCCCAGCTTCCCAGCTTGGCAGTGATCCCTCTGCAAACGTGCTGGGGCCTATGTTCCTGGGCATGTGGCCCACCCAAATCTGCAGGGGCAGGTTAGCGAGCACCTTGCTGTGTGCTGGGATGGGCTCTGCCCCCAGCTGAGGAAGGGGAGATGCAAACTGTTCCCTGCCATCCCAGGGCATCAGAGTCCTCCTCAGGCATCCTCACCTGGGGCTGATGGCACCCTTCTTGGTGGGTGCAGGGTCCACCCAGCCCTGCTGTTAGTCCCCAGGTAGGGTTTGGTGGGCTTGGCTTACCCTCAGCACATTCTCCCCTCCGCCTCTTGGCCTCCAAGTGCCCCCTGCTCCCTGTTTGGAGAGTTGGGAGTGCATCAGAGCTGGACCAGGACCCTGGGGCATGGGTCTGACCCTGTGGCAGCAGTGACCTCAGAAAGGACATGGTGGGAGGGGACCCTGGGAATTGCCCATAGCTGCTCCATAAGCTTGTTCATGCATTTCCATCTCCCAGTGTGCTTCTTGAAGGAAAGCTCAGCCAGGGTGAAAGGGTAAAGTGAGAGGACCAGTGGGTCTGAAAGTCTCTTAACCCAGTCCCAGCAAGTCCAGCATCCTCTCCTTCCTCCATGGCTAAGCCAGTGACCTTCACCTTCCTCCACCCCCACAAAGCAATGAACCTTTCCTGATCCATTTTTCTTGGACTGCTTTGCTTTTCTTGGCGCTGTTCAGCCACCCAGAAGCACAGCTCTGTTTGACTGCTTGAGACTTCCTCCTGTGCCTGGCCCTGACCCCTGCCATGCCTCTTCCTGTAAAACCACCCCAGCATGGCTGGGAGAGGGATTTTACCGGGAACTGCACCCAGACTGCAGCCCTGGGAAGGGCTGACTCGAGTGGGGTGGGACACGGCCACGGGTGCTCAGCACAGACCTGGTTCAGCCTGCGGGACCGGCTGTGCTAACCTGCTCACTGCTGCCAAACCCTCTGCATCCAGGTGACATCAGCGCTGAAAACCTGCGGGAAGATGCCCTGGAGCTCTCCCTGCTGATCCGCGGCAGCTGGAAGCCCATTCGCTTTGACATCGTTCCTGTGGTGAGGAGGCAGCAGGAGCCGCGGCAGCTCCGGAGGCGGCAGAGCGACAGGGGCTTCCCCGCAGGCAGCCTCAGGAGGGCCACGGACGAGGCTCACTTTGTCCCGGCCTCTCCCCTCTGCTGGAGGTGAGAGGCTCGGCTGCACCCACAGCAGGGTGATCCTGCTCCAGGGATGCCCCCTGGCTGGCAGCACTGCTGGATGTAGGCAAAAAGAGGTTGGGAAATGGTGGGGATGTGTCAGCAGGGGTTGAAGTCAGCCCTTCATGATGCCCAAACCCTCTTCCCTGTGTTGGAGAAAAAAAACCTCAGCCAAGTTTCAGACAGCTCAGGGAAAGAGGGGGAATGCAACTGAAGGAGGCCCTGAAATGATCCACTGGAGCTGCACCCCAGCTGTGCAGAGGGGGCAGCTCTCAGGTCCCTGCTCGGGCTGCAGACACCAGCCGTGGCACCTGGCAGCAGCAGGGTGATGAGCTGCCTCCCAAGGCGGGCTGCAGGACTAAACAGGCCTGGACTGACGTGTCTTGCCTGCCCCATGGAGGGGCTGAGCAGCCAGCTGGACCAGTCCATGTCTATTTTGGGAACAAGGTGTTCCAGCTGGATACCCAGCCTCTCATTGGGGACCAACCCAGCCTCCCCTGCCCACCACACATAGGGGAGAACAACCCCACTTCACCCCACTCTTGGTCCTCCTGGGAAGGCAGGAGCTGCTCAGCAGTGTTCCCATCTCTCTCCACACCTCTCAGGCTCTGCTCTGCCAGAGGCAAGCACAGGAGGTGGATCCAGGAGGATCTTGCAGATCCAAGGTGCTGCATTGGCTGGGACCCCATGTGTGCCATGGAGGGATCCCCTGCATGCCAAATCACTGCAGGCATGCTCTCCCCATCCTGGCAGCATGCAGGTCTTCACCTCCCCTGCCAGCAGACCCCACTCTCTTCCTCCAGGTCCTCCACTCACCTTCCCCTCCTGAAGCTGCTCCGGGGAGTGGATTCCCTGCAGGGGCCCCGTGTGGACAGCCTCCGCCTGCTGGACCAGCTCCGTGAGCAGGACTGGGGGGGCCAGGCTGGGACGGGCCCTCTCACCTTCCACCACCTCAAGGTGGGTTGGTTCTGCTGGTTGGGACCGTGGCTCTCTGGGCAGGCAGAGCCAAGGCTGCTCCCCTGCACAAACAGCCACACAAAGGGGTCTGCAGGGTTTGGGGTGTAGCAGCCCGTGGCTGTGTTTGGAAAGGGTTTGTGCTGCTGCCAGCCATGGTCAGAGGGCTTTGATCCTTCTTCCTTGGACTCCAGCAACCTCCAGCTGGAGACACTTGGTGCATTCAGAGCTGGGGCTCTGCAGGGCATCACCCCCTGGGCCAGGCTGCCAGTGCCTGCAGGATGGCATCCCTGTGCACACTGCCCATGCCTGCAGGATGGCATCCCTGTGCACACTGCCTGTGCCTGCAGGATGGCATCCCTGTGCACACTGCCTGTGCCTGCAGGATGGCATCCCTGTGCCACACTGCCAGTGCCTGCAGGATGGCATCCCTGTGCACACTGCCTGTGCCTGCAGGATGGCATCCCTGTGCCACACTGCCAGTGCCTGCAGGATGGCATCCCTGTGCACACTGCCTGTGCCTGCAGGATGGCATCCCTGTGCACACTGCCCGTGCCTGCAGGATGGCATCCCTGTGCACACTGCCAGTGCCTGCAGGATGGCATCCCTGTGCACACTGCCTGTGCCTGCAGGATGGCATCCATGGGCCACACTGCCAGGCTGCCCATGCCCTGTGCTGGGACGTGCCTGTACAGGGCTGAGGGTGATGTTTCTGCTGAGAAAAAGCCTCCTCTCCCCACCCAAGCTGTTTTCAGCACTCTGGAGCCAACTGGCCATGCTGGGGACAGCACCTGGTGGCACAATCCAGGTGTGCCCTGCCTTTTGATGGCTCTCCAAGCCGAGGGTCAGGAAGAAAGCAAGGATGTTTTCTGCTTATAGAGTGGCTCCAGCTCCAAGGAACCCAAATCCTGTGTACTTTGCTTTGTGCTGTATTCTTTGATGTTTTGGGGGTGGTGGTTGTGGGAGTTTTTTTAAAGAAAAAGGGCACATGTAGGTATCTGGCCTTCAGAAAAGTATCATCTGCTCCAGCCCCCTTGGATTCAGCCCCACAGGTGGCTGCAGGGTGTGAAGGGACATCCTTCCCAGCATCAGGCCTTGTGCCTGACCCTGTGCTCTTCTCTCCCTCCTCACAGATGGTGTTGCTGTGGAGCACAGAGCTTTTCCCCTCCCCGGAGGACTGGCAGGACCTGGAAGGCTCTGTCTACAGGCTCCTGGTGATCCTCCTCCGCTGCCTGGCCACCCAGCACCTGCCCCACTTCCTGAACCCAGAGGAAAACCTCTTCCAAGGAATGGCCCCAGACCTTGCCTCCCTCTACCATAAGGTGGAGAGCTTTGCCTGGGACCCCCAGCGCTTCCTCCGCTTCCATTTTGGCCTCCACGGGTTCAGTGGCAGCTGCCAGGCAGACACAGAGACCAGAGCCCTCCTGCAGCTCCCCAGCAAGGATGGCTCCTGCTGGGACACAGCCTACTTTGACATCCTGCTCAGCCAGGTAAGCCCAGCCCTTCAGCTGGGCCAGCACCAGGAGCCACCTGGGCTAGGAAGCTTGGGATGAGCTGCAATCAGCCCCACGAGCCCTCTGGTGTGCTGTGGGAGGCTGGCAGTGCTGGGCATGGGGCTCAGGCAGAGTGGGGAGCCCTCTGCCCTCACTCCTCACCCTCCTTCAGTTCCAGGTGTTCCGGATCCAGGACAGCACACGCCGCTCTGCAGCATCCCAGCTCCTCGCCAGGATCCGCCAGGAAATCCCTCAGCAGAGCTGACTGGGGCTCTGCTGCTGCCCCATTGGGGTGTCTCAGAACTCTGGGGGGGTGCAAGGAGAGCTACAGGGCCAGGGAACAGCGTGCTGCTGTGTCCTTTTATTGAGGAAAGGTGGTACAGGGGAGAGAGCACACCTGCTGCAGCTGGGAGGGCACACACAGCCCCTGGTGGAGCTGGGGAGGGCACACACAGCCCCTGGTGGAGCTGGGGAGGGGCACACACACATACACAGCCTCTGGTGGAGCTGGGGACGGCACACACAGCCCCTGGTGGAGCTGGGGATGGCACACACAGCCCCTGGTGGAGCTGGGGAGGGCACACACACATACACAGCCCCTGGTGGAGCTGGGGATGGCACACACAGCCCCTGGTGGAGCTGGTGAGGGCACACACAGCCTCTGGTGGAGCTGGGGAGGGCACACACAGCCCCTGGTGGAGCTGGGGAGGGCACACACACATACACAGCCCCTGGTGGAGCTGGGGAGGGCACACACACATACACAGCCCCTGGTGGAGCTGGGGAGGGCACACACACATACACAGCCCCTGGTGGAGCTGGGCACTGGGAGCTGCATGGCACAGAAGCAGGAGGGGATGGAGGCATTCTGCACTGCAGGGTGGGGAAGGCTGGGGTGTTGGTGATGGGAAGGGTAGGGCCCTGTGGTCAGAGCCTGCATCCAGCCCCTGCCAGCTTGCTGAGGATTCCCATGCCCTGGGGCCAGGGGAAGGGAAAGAACTGAGGGGCCAGAACACTGGGGGGTGATGAGAGGAGCGATTTTGAGCCATGCCTCACATCTGCTGAGCACAGCCCTCTCCTCCATGCCCCCTGCTATCCCAGCTCCTTTCCAAGTGCCTTGGCTTGCTGGATGTGGCTCCTGCCAGCATCCCAGGGCGGCGGTGGAGTCCCTCTGGTGCCAGGCATGCCAGGCAGTGCCAGCCACCTCCCCGGGCAGGGAGCTCACAGCCGGCTGCGGGGGCAGCGCTGGAGGGCGTCCCGCAGGGCTCCCAGCACTCGCTCCACGCTGGCCCTGGATGAGTTGCAGCCCATGAGGCCGATGCGCAGGACCTGGAGGAGAAGGGCGAGTGTGTGTGCCTCAGCAGGGAGGACTGGGGGGCACACGGCCAGGTGCGAGGGGTTGTGCGCAGCTCCCTCGCTCGTATTTAACTAACACCCCATTCCCTATAAAGAGGTGTCACCGCGCTAATTACGCTAATTACGTGCGTGGTTATTCAATTAGGGGTGATTGTGTGTGGTTAGGATGCTCTGCGTTGCTCCGGGCAATGGCACAGCCAGGGAGGGGCAGGGAGGGCGGGGAGCTGTGCCCAGCCGTGGGCAGCAGCAGCAGCAGCAGCAGGGCAGGGCTGTGCCCACCTTGCCCACCGTGGGGCCCAGGCCCCCGGCGATCTCCACGCCGTGCTTGTCCATCAGGAAAGCCGTGATGTCCTTCCAGCTGTAGCCCTCGGGCACCCTGACGGTGGTGATGGTGGGCAGTCTGGCCTTCTGAGGAACAGAGGAACTGGTTCCAGTCCCACGGCCCCTGCTGACCCCAGCACAGCGCCAGGAGAGAGCATCACAGAGCAGGGAGACTTTTCTCTGGCACCAACAGCTGCCCAGGCACATCCCCAGCTGCTCAGGGCTGTGTCCTCTCGCTGTGGTGGTGGTGATGGTGATGGTGGTGGTGGGCTTGCCCTGCACCCACCTCCTCCTCCACAAAGAGCTCCAGCCCCATGTCGAGCAGCCCCTGGCACAGCAGGCTGCAGTTGGCCCGGTGTCGCTCCCAGGAGCTCTCCAGACCCTGAGGGCAGAGAGGACAGAGGAGGTCTCTGCTGCTGACAGGCACCTCCAGGGCTCCTCCGAGCCCCGCGGGCGCTGCTGGAGCTGCCCTGCCCGCCCGGTGCCACTCACCAGTTCTGCCAGCAGGGCCAGGCCCTCCCGCAGGCTGAAGAAGCTGTTGATGGGCGCTGTGTGGTGGTACCTGCAAGGGGCACCGGGAGGGGTTCGGCTCGCCTGCAGCACGGCAGTCCCGTGCTCATGGGGAAACTGAGGCACAGCATCCTCCCGCCTCATCACCCAGTGCAGGGGGGTTGAGGAGCAGCCAGCCAGGGTGGTGGGGAGGCAGGGCTGAGCCCTGAAGGGCAGGCAGCCCCCGAGCCAGCGCAGGGGCTGGTGGGGAGTGTTTGCAGCCGTGTGTAAGGGGAGAGCCCGCCCTCACCTCCGCGGCTCCCCGTCACAGCCCCAGTAGTTTGCCAAGCAGCCCATGTCCAGATAGAAGGATGGGGGCTTCGTCTTCCTCCTCAGCAGCTTGTCCCTGGTGAAACAGAGTGCTGGGGAGGGGTGGGACCTTCACCCCACCAGCTCCAGGGTGGGAGGGAGCGCAGAGAGCTCCCACCCTACAGTGAGAGCAGAGATTGGCTCCAGCTCCCAGTCACTGCCCAGGGATGGGATGGGATGGGATGGGATGGGCTCCATCCCCACAGCACTGCAGAGCAGGACAGAAGCAGCAGAGAGGTGACAGGCCCCCCCCAGCCCCATCAGCTCCCACCCAGGCTGCTCTTACCTGGCTCTCTCACTGAATGAGATGGGGGCACTGCCAGGGGGTGCATTCAGGACCTTCTGGGACCCCGAATACAGGACATCAATCTCTGCCCAGGAGGGAAGACAGCTCCTCAGGAATCAGAGGCTCCCAGCAGGAAAATGCTGAGCTCTCCGACCTGGCTGCAAGTGCTGGGTGGGAAGCACAAGGGTGGCACACAGGGCAGGTCCTGCTCGTGTTCAGGCTGCTTTGGGAGGGCTCCTGGCACTGCTGATGGTCCCCCAAGGGGAACAGGCTGGACCAGTCCTAGTGCTACTAGCCAAAATGGAGGCTGAGGGGCTGCTGATGCCACTGCTCTCTCTCCCTGCCCATGAGCCCCTTTGTCCCCTGGCTGCCCATGATGGCACTGTGGCTCTTACCCTGCTGGTCCATGAAGATGGGGGCTCCCCCAAGCGATGCCACTGCGTCCACCAGCAGCAGGCAGCCATGCCTGTGGGAGGACAGAGCTCAGCCTGCTGCTCCTGCCACCTCCTCTGCCACACCTCTGCTTGCAGCCCTGCCATGCTGGTCCCCACAGGGGCTGTGTGTCTCACTGGCACCAACTGCTTCCAGCACAACATAAAGCCCAGCACAGATAAATCCCCAGGCCCAAATCCCCAGTGGTGGCCTTGGGGTGCCCACCATGCACTGACCGGTGGCAGAGCTGGCCCAGCCCCTCCAGTGGCTGCAGCACCCCTGTGGAGGACTCGCCGTGGGTGATGAAGAGCACCAAAGGTTTGTGCTGCACCAGGCCCTGCACGACACAGGGGGAAGGTGACCACGCTGGAGGTCACCTGTGCCCTCTGCATAGTGGCCAGCACTCACCTGCTCAATGTCTTGTGGAGTGAAGTACTTGCCCGGGGGCTTCAGCAGCTCACAGACATTGGCTCCTGGGAGGAATTTGGGCAGAGGAGAGTGAGGTCTGGGCATGCTCCCACTGGGCAGTCCCTGCTCCATGGGGGAACTGGTCAGGCATGAAGCAGGAGCAGAGCCACCTGCCAGAGTCTGGCCTCATGCAGATTTGCCCAGTGGAAAAGCCATAAAGCACCATAAATAGAGTGGCATCATTCTTGGGAAAACCTCTAGCAGAGTGCTCTCTGGTTTTATGAGCTGTGTCACCGAGCACTGCCAGGGCTGGGACAGCAAACCAGGGCACCCTGCCCTCAAGCCCAGTCCCCTGAGCCCTGCCCCAGCTGCCTGTCCCAGCATACCCAGCCTCCTGGCAATCTCGGCAGCACGCTGTCCCCAGATGCCATTGATGGCCACCAGCACGGTGTCACCTGGCTCCAGCAGGTTGAAGAGGGCGGCCTCCATGGCACAGTGGCCGCTGCCGCTGACGGCCAGGCTCAGCCTGTTGCGTGTCTGGAAGGCGTACTGGATGCCTGCCTTGATCTCATCCATCACCTGCGGCGGCAGCACGCTGGCCAGCACTGCTCCTGCTCCTCTCGCCCCAGCAGAGCTGCTCCAGCCCCTCCTGGGGGCGAGGAGGAGGAGGAGGGGAGGGAAGGAAGGCTGGGCTCACCTGCAGCACCTCGGGGTGCATGTGGCCCAGGAGCTGGAGCGCTCCCGCAGCCCGGATGCGGCGGGGGACGTTGCTGGGGCCCGGCCCGAGCAGCAGCCGCTCCGGCACGGCCAGGGGCCGCAGCAGCTCCCCCGGAGGGCACACGCGGAGCAGGCTGGTGGCCATGGCACGGCGTGCTGAGCCCAGGAGCTGAGCCCAGAGAAGAGGAGTGTTGGAGGCTGCCTGAGCAGCTGCCAGCATTGCAGCGCGGTGGATCCCGTGCCAGCAGTGTCCAGTGTCCCCATGGACCTTGACCCAGAAATCGGTGCTCCCCCCTGCCAGTCTGGACTCTACCCCTGGCTGCCTCCCCTGCCTGGTTAATGTGTCACCAGTGCTATCCCTGCTGTCTTGGGCCCCTCGTTTTGGGGGATGCCCCCTTGCTGGTGCTCAGGGCAGCACTCTGCAGGCACCCCAGCCTCTGGGACTCCAAGCACTGAGGCAGTCCCTGTCCCCACAGCCCCCACAGCACCAGGGCTGGTGTCTCCCAACAGCATCCCAGCAGGTGGGATCCCTGCTCTGGGCACCCAGAGCCTGTGCCACAGGGTGGCTGTGCTGAGACTGGTCTGGCACAGCTGCCATGGTTGTAGCTCCTCCTGCAGCAGAAAGTTCCTGTTGACCAGAGCTCCCTGCCCAGGGCCCTGCCCTGCAGAGGCACATCTGGCTGGGTGACAGCCTGAGGGAGGCTGCCAGTGGACTGATGTGCACCAGGGCTGTGGTCTGGGACACAGACACAGTCCCTGCCACAGCGAGCTGTGCTCTGCAGGCTCAGCCTGGACCATGAGCATCCCAGTGTGTCCTGGGGATGCCACAGGCCCCACGTGGGGTCGATTTTCTGTTACCTGCTGTGTGTACCCACAGCACATTGCCCTGTGCCCAACCTCTGCCACATCCTGAAATGCAGAAACCTGACCTCTGCCAGCTTTAGAAGAGCCATGAGTGGATCCCTGCCCCGAGGAGCCCCTCAGTGAGCAAAGCTTTGGCTCGGGAGGGCAGCACAGGGGTGGGAATTGCCAACTGGCAGAACTGGCACCAGTGGCTGCTGCTGAAGAGAGGGACAGGGGCACGGGGCCAGCAACAGTGCCAGGTGAGAGCACACCTGCCCAGCAGCTGGATGGAGACCACTGAGAGGAGCTGAGGGCAGATGAGTTTGCTCCGACATGGCTGATGGAAGCCACCGCCAGCCCGGGGACGGCTGCCCAGCCATCATCCACTAAAGCGATGACGACATTTCAGATGGAGATGTCCCTGTTTTCTGGGGAGATTTGGGGCATGGGTGGGCCGGGGAGGGCACGCGTGGCCTCGGGGCTGCCGTGGGGCGAGGCTGGCCGCGCTGCTGGAAACAGCTGGCAGCCAAGGAATAAAGGAATAATCCGCTTTCTGCGCTGGCTCCCAATTCCGGGCGCAGATGGGCAGGAGCGGCCGTGCCCCGGGCGGCGGCTCGGCGGACGGAGGAGCGAACTGACGGCACCGGGGGCACAGGAAGCCCCGGCCGGGGCCGCTCCTCGGAATCCTGCACCGGAGAGCAGCGGTAGCGGTGTCCGGCCGGGGGTACCGGGGTACGGGGGTACCGGGGTACGGGGGTACCGGGCCGGTGCCGGTTGCCAGGCGACAGCCGCCGAGCCCCGCCCCGCCCCGCCCCGCCCCGCCCCTGCGGCGGTTCCGCAGCTCCCGGGGCCGGGGGATGCGCTGACGTCACCGCTCCATCCCCGCGCGCGCCCTCCCGGTCCCCGCGTCCCCCTCCGGGCGGCGGCGGCCGCCAACCAGCGCGTGGGGCGGGGACCGCAGGGGCGGGGCCGCTGCCACCCGCACCGGCACCGACACCGGCACCGGCACCGGCACCGGCACCGGCACCGCATCGCTCCGCGCGGCTCGGCCCCATGCCGGCGCCCCCCGCCCACGGCTGAGCGCCGCGCCCCTCCGAACCGGCCACGGCCCCGGCCGCGGGCATCACAGGTAGAGAGGGGCGGGCGGCACCGCGCAGCACCGGGCAGCACCGGGGCGATGGCCGCGACGGGAACCGGGGCTGCTCCGCGGGTGGCGGTGCCGCCCCTCGTGGGCCCGGCGGGTGGGAGCGGGATGCGCATCCCCGAGGGTCCGGCGGGGCGGGGGGACTGCGGCCGGTGGCCATTTTGCGGAGCCCCCCCCCGATGCTCGATGTTGGGGTGTGGGGGAGCTGCCCTCGGGTGCCCAGCGCGGTGCCCACCGGGTGCCGCCCCATCATCTTCCAGAAGGATCCAGCCGGGGTGCGGCGGGGGGGCTGCCCGCGGACGAGACGCCTCTGCCGCCCCGGCCCCGGGCAGGGTGCGGAGGGGGAGGATGCCATCCCCGCAGCCCGTGGCGGGGGGCACAGGACCCAGGTCACCCAGAGGCACCGCTGCTGTTCCGCGCGGGGCAGATGGCAGTGGTCGTGCAGCTGAGCCATCTTGCGTCATCACCATCAGGATGCTCCAGAGTCAAAGAGCAGCGATGCAGGGAGCCGTGGGTGCCCCGCCTGGGGCTCTCCCCGCGGGTGCCTGGCAAAGATGCTACGATGCTGAGCCTGTTCTTGGCCCCCAAGGACGAGCAGCTGTCGGTGACCTTGCGCTGTGGGGTGGCTGGACCAGGGCCGCCATGTCACTGCGGGCCAGTGCGGTGGCTGCTGGCTGAGGAAGGGGCCGGTCCCGGGGCGCGGGGCGAGTGCGGAGCTCCGCGCTTGGTCATCCAGGCTCGCAGGGAGCAGCCCTGCACCTGCCCCATTGTCTCACTCCTCTGCTTCCTTCTCCCTCTCCCCCTCCTCCTCCTCCCCCTCGCGGGGCAGTGACCCCTCCCCTGTAGACCCCCTGTGATCCGGGCTCCTGCCTGCTCGGGTCCCATGCGACAGCACCAGCGCTCGGGGAGGACCAGGGACCAGCCGAGCATCTCCCGTCCCACCCCAGAGGCAGGCACAGCCCCCGGAGCAGCCCCGTGCGGGTGGCCTCTGTGGCTCTGGGGACAGGGAGGCAGCAGACCGTCCCCCTCCGCCGGCTGTGGCCAGGGGTGTGGTGGCTCTGCCATCTCGGCATGCTGCTGCTGCTGACCTCCATTTTGTTTGGGAGGTGGCAGCTGGCGCTGGCAAAGATGCTGCCACCACCACCCTGCACCTCCCTGCATGTGGCAAGAGCTGCAGCCCCTCAAGCCCTGGCTCCTGTGGGAATCTGTTGTGCACCCCCTCCCTGGCTGCCCTTCCCCGTGCCCAGCAATGCCCCCAGAGCTCACTGCCCTTTCTGTGCAGCTGTTCCCTGCTTTGGGCTGGCGTGGCTGCAAGAGACGATGGAGAGAGAAGGGATGGGGGTGGGGTTACTTTGCAGCAGAGATGGGGAGCAGAACCCCTCATCCGTGTCCTTACATTTGCTACCTGTAAACTGAATCTGCGTGGGAATTCTCAGGGAGCTGCAAATTCTGCCCTGGGGCTGTGTCCCCGATTGGGAGGGGCAGGAGGTGAGGAGGCAGGGGGCAGGGTGCTGGAGAAGCTGGACTGGCTTTCATCTGGGTGTGGGGGGGCTTTGTCCTTGTCCTGGGCTGTCCTCTGAGCTGCTTCCCTGCCTGCAGGTGCTGCTCTGGAGAAAACTGCACCGTCATGGCCCCTTGTGCTGTGTGGGGCGGGAGGTGGGTGAGGACCATGGATGGTGCCATGTCATCCAGCAGCGTGTTCCCTGCTGCCCTAGAGGCAGCACAGAGTCCCGTGGTCCCAGTCAGACCCCAACAAAGGGTGCAGGGGAAGGGCTCACCACAGCAAAGCCTGGCAGCTGCTGAGAACACTCTGGTGCAGCCCAACGGGGCGTCCACCCTCACCCTGGCTGAGGTGACGTGGGGCTGGATGTGAGCAGACAAAGGGAAACTCTCCTTGGATTCCCCTGGCTGAGGCAGCTCCTCATCTGCTGGAGCTGGGGGACTGGCAGCACAGCACCTTCCTGAGCATCCTTTGGGGAAGAGCTTGCTGGTTGGTGGCACTTGGGGACAATGCTCCCTGTCCTGTTGGTCACCTCTCAGCAGGAGAGGCTGCCAGTTGTAGCCCCTGGACTAAAGAGTGGTTTCATTAGCTAATCTCTGCCCAATTAATCTGGGCTGATCCAGTTATTCATGGCTCTCCAGGCCTTTTGCTCCTCGCTGGGGGTGCCTGGTGTGTCACAGGGATGGGCAGAGCCAGCAGGGTGCACGGGAAGGGGGGGAAGAGGTGGGAACTGGGGACAGGTCCAGATGTTCCCCCTGGCCCCAGGACATGGCCATTGCTCT
Source organism: Molothrus aeneus (assembly GCF_037042795.1). NCBI lineage: Eukaryota > Metazoa > Chordata > Aves > Passeriformes > Icteridae > Molothrus > Molothrus aeneus. Next base: position 4,036,899 of record NC_089655.1, on the reverse strand, counting down.
CTGCAGCCTCCCCTGTGATCAGGGCAGCCCTGGGAGGTGGCAGGGAGGGAGCAGGGAGCAGGGCTTTGGTGCTGGCAGGCTCCCAGCAAAGGGCTGGTCCTGGCTTATCGAATTTCTCTCGATGGCAGCAGATTAAGCTGCTCTGGCTGCCCCCAGGCAGAGCGAGCTGGCCGGGCTGGAGCTGCCCACAGGCTGGGGGGGCTGCCTGGCCCTGCCCTGCCCTGCCCTGCCCTGCCCTGCCCTGCCTGGCTCTGCCCTGCCCACTGCAGCCTGGCCCTCTCTCCCCAGGATGCCCAGTGATGCCAGGGGTGCCTCCCTGCAGCTGAGCCAGGGATGTGAGTCAGGGGAAGGAAAGGAGGGTGAGAAGCAGCTGGGCAGTGTCTGCTGGTGGTCCCCTAGGGCACAGGATGTCACCTGGGCTCCTTGTGCTGCTGTGGCAGGGATGGAACTGGAGAGCTGCAGAGGAGCAGAGGGAAGCAGTGCACTGCCCACCAAGGATGCTGAGGGAAATGGATGGAGCAGAAAATGGAACTGGGACTCTGCAGCAGGGAATACTGGCCGGGAGAGGAGCTCACATCACAGCCAGATTGGAATACACTGGGATGTAGCCTGTGATGGCAGGGAGAGAGAAAAGGTCCTGCACAGCCAGCAGTGGTGGGGGTATGGGGTGTGGGGCTGAGCAGGCAGAAAAAGGCAAAGAAAGGAAAGCAGCACCAATGGAGGGCACACAGCAGGATGGGGAGCACGGGAAGTGGTTCAGAGGAGAAACCAGAGTGTCTTTGTGGGAAGTGATGGGGCTGGAGGGGCTGGGAGCGGCACAGGGTGGGAGGGGATAAGAGCAGGGGCTGAGGTGGCCCGTGGCAGGCAGCCGGGGGTCCTGGTGGCCTCACTGGTGGGTGTTGCTGTTCTGGGGCTGTGCAGGGACCTGACCCACCTCTTCAGAGCCCTGGTGGCTGGAGAGGCTGCAGAGCTGGGGGAAGGGAGCTGCCTTGGCTTGGGGGGAGAGGGAAATGTGTGACATGGGCAGGTGTCAGGTGCAGCCTTGGCCCGGGGGTGAATCCATTGTCCTTGAGTGGTGCCACAGGGTGGAGCAGCTCGAGCTCTTGGCCTCGTGAAGATGCAGCCCTTCCACATGGGAATACATCCAATCGTTTTCATGGGAAAAACAACTCCTTCATTCCCCTTTGGCAAGCACTGCTGTTTAATTTTTCCTTTCCCCCAGCTGAGCGAGGAGGCGGAGGCCACTGGGAGGCAGAGCCCTCTTGCTTGCTTAGGGACTCAAGGGTAGTGTTAAACACCTGCTTAAAATAATCCAGGCTCAAGAAAGCCTGAGACCAAATGCTTGAACTCTGGGATTTATGGGTGTGATCCCTGGCTGAGCACAGTGGGAGCTCCGGAGCCATCCCAGCAGGAAGATAAGAGGGGGGCTTGGGAACTCCAACAGAAGCAGCTTTGTCCTCTGCATGCTGTTGGACATGCCAGCTCACTTATAAAATAGGCAAAGGGTTTCTGAAAGGCAGTGCCAAGCTTGTAACACTTTCTTGATGCAAATTTTTCCACTGTGTCTATGGTTTCCTCTCACCCCCTTGGAAATCAAACCTCAGCTGTCACACCTCAGGTAGTTTTAAAGCCATCACCTTCCCTTGGGATACTTTCTATTCTGTGGATTTGTTTTTTTTCCTTCCCTCTCTCCCCCCTTTTTTCACAAATTCTCCTGAATTTTTCATTTGCACTATGGGAAAACACATCTCATGTTCAAGGTCCCTCCTTCTGGTCATGGCCCATGTAACCAGAGCTGGTGCTCACTCACGATCTCATTTCTCCCTGATCTCCTTCCTCCTGGAGCAAATATCCTGCTGGCAGAGCCCAGGCTTGGAAAGCATTAGGGAATTCACACACACCCTTGCAGGTGGAATGCCAGAGGATTGGGCAGCTCCTGCCCATTTTCTGAGGGGTCCTGTGCTCCATTTTCTGAGGGGTCCTGTGCTCCATTTTCTGAGGGGTCCTGTGCTCCATTTTCGCCAGCAGGCTCAGCATGGGGAGCCAGGGAGCAGGGAAAGGCAGGAAAAGGGATGGATGTTAGAAGGCAGAATTTGTGTCAGGTCCAAAAGAATCCCAAAGCAATCAGAGGAAGGATCCCAGTAGAATTTTCTGGGCAGTGGTCTTGAGGCTGAACTGCAGCTGAGGGAAGCTGGGAATGGCCTGCAGAGCACCAGTGCTGGGATGGACAACTGCTCTGGGAGTGTTGGGGAGGGGTTTGTTTTGTCTTGGTGAGATTTGCAGTTAATATTTTAGCAAAAGGACTGGAAATAGGATGGTAAACTGGGAGCTTCAGCTGAGTGCAATGGCCACTGGCTCCCCAGGAAGGGCTGCTGGTGCTGATGCTGCAGGTCTGCTCTGTGGGAGCTGAATGGGAGGCGCATGCTCAGCCACCGCCTCCGTTCCCAGTGGAATGCCATCGCTCCCTGCCTCCCTCCCTGCCCTGTCCTCTGCCCAGCCCCTGCTTTGCTGGGCTTGGAGGGGAGGCAGCAGGCTCTGGTAACAGGCAGGGACTTTTCTTGCAGACTGGGGGGTACCTGCTCGGTGCCATTGGCATCCTGGGGTGAAAAAGCTGCTCCTTGGGGTTGTCAGTGGCTCTGCCCGCTGCCGTGGGTGCCCAGGGTGATGGAGGCTCCAGTGCTGCCCTGGGCTATCCCAGGGATGGCCCCTGGGACTGAGCTGGGGGTCCTGACCTGAGGTATGACAGGGAGAAGAGGTAAAATGAGGGCAGATAGAGGCATGAAAGAAAATGTCGTATTTTGGGCAGAGACAAAGCAGCGCTCCCAGCAGTTTCCTTGCGCCGGCCTTCCATTCATGCAGCTCAGGTGCAAGATGTGGGTCGTGCTGCGGCTGTTCCTAACCCCCCTTCCCTCCGCAGGCCAGGCAGCGCTCCCCGGCAGCAGGAGGCGGGCGAGGCCGGAGCCATGGCGGGAGCCTCGGTGAAGGTGGCGGTGCGGGTCCGGCCCTTCAACTCCCGGGAGATGAGCCGCGAGTCCAAGTGCATCATCCAGATGTCAGGAAGCACCACCAGTGAGTGCCCCAGCGGCAGAAAGGGGGGCTTTGGGTGCTGCCTGGGAAAGGAGCAGGGTGGTGTGGCCACCGCAGCAAGCGCTGGCCTGGGGGGATCTGTGTGAGGATGCCCGAAGCATCTCCAGTGGTTTGGAGGAGGGGATGGGAGGAGTTCAGCTTTCCATGGGGAAACGCTGTTGGAATAGCAGCGGTGACAGTGAAAAGGGCGGTATTCCCCAGCAGGCAAGGAGGGAGGAATCACAGGATGGTTATTTTGGAAGGGATGTTAAAGATTATCTCGTTCCAGCCTTCCACTATAGGTCAGGCTCTTCCACCTCCAACCTGGCCTTGGAGCTGTGCGTGTGTGTGGGCCAGCAAGTGGTTTTTGTGTGCCTGGCCAGGTACCACTCACTGCAGCCTGCCAGGACCCATCCCTGCTTCTCTGGGGCTCCTGGAGGTGCAGCACAGCAGGATGAGGGGTGGGAAGGGGCTTTGTCCAGGGAATGGTGTGCTCAGGGCAGGGGGTGCAGCCTGGAGCCCTGGGGCTGTGTGTCCTGTCAGGCTGTGTGTCCTGCCTGGCCTTTGCCTCTCTTTAAACGCCAGCTGCTGGCAGTGGGACGTGGGACTGGCACTGAAACCCCTCCTCTCTGGCTCTGGAAGCCTCCAGATGGGGCAGTGTCTAAAATAACTCCTGCCTGCGTCACCGGCGGTGGGTGACACACTGGTGGAGCCACCCCCGCCCTGCAGGCTGCCATGACAACCCTGCTGCTGGCAGGGGACAGCACCCAAGGGTGCAGGGGGACGCTGGGACCCCGCTGGCCACCCCAGGCCCAGGGGAAAGGTCTGTGGGGCAGCCCCTGCTGTCTCTGGCATCCTGTGGGGTTCTCCCTTCATGGCTGGACAGGGATTCTCCACCTGCCTGGGGGGCAGAGCTTCTGTCCTCATGGTGAGGAAGACCCCTGTCCATGCAGGGGCTTCCCAGCTGCCCAGGGCCAGGAATGGGAGGGCAGATGTTCCCCATTCTGGTTCTGGGGGGGAACTGTCGTGCCTGAGTCCCAGTCAGGAGCATCAGGCATCCCCCAGCTCCACCATGGCTGTGTTTGCTCAGAGCTCACCCTGCTCACCCTGGCTGTGCCCCCACCCCTCTGCACCAGGGAGGGCAGCAGGGCTGCAGGCAGGAGCCCTTTGCTGACATGGAGGATTTTCTCCATGAATGCACAAACCACTGGCTAATCCTCTTGGCCAGGGGGCTGGGGAGCAAGCGTGGGGGGCTCTGCTGCTGCTGTGGCTGGTGGAGGCAGGAGGATGCCAGCAGAGCAGGGCTGTCCCAATCCCCCAGCTCCTGGCAGAGAAGCCAAAGATAAACATATCTGAGGGGAGTGAGAACAAGTTTCCCTCTTCCCAGGATTATCAGCAGAGACCTTTGCCTGTGCTGGGGTGGGGAGGCAGCTTCTTCTCCTCCACTGAGCCCCCTGGGAGGCAGAGGGGCCCAGGGAGGGAAGGGATCTCAGCCTTTCTCTGCTGTCCTTTCACCTGCAAACTTCCAGCTGCCCACCAGCCCTGCTGCTCTGTTCCTGTGGTGTCCTGCACCCTGTGGGCACCATCCCTGGCACCAGCACTCCTGGCCCCTCTCCTGATGGCTCCCACCCCTGGCTTTGATCCCAGTCGTGTTCTCTGGCTGGAGCTGTGCCTCTGCTGCCTTTAAACCCTGGTGATTATTTTCTCTGAGGTGGGTTCTGGGCTTTCTCCTGCTTTGTGCCTGCCCACTCCTGCTGTGGCTCTTCAGGGCAAGGTGAGGGACAGCTCCAGAAGTTTTCCTCCCTCCTGCCCCCTTGTTTCTATGTTTGTCTTCACCTCCACACCCCTCCTTGCCTTTTCAATCCCAATGGCCCAGAGCATGAATTTTTTGGAGCAGCTTTGCACAAGTCCTATAGGAAAGGAAAAACTCCACCAGCAGCATCCATCTGCCTGCAGGCAAAAAAATGGGAATGGCAGGGGCATGGCAAGAGTGTTTCAGCTCAGGACAGGAGATGCCTGCCCTTGGGATGCTCCCCTGTGTCCCAGTCTCTGGTGTCCCATGCCAGCTGGGAGCTGCAGCTGGGGTGCCTGGAGCCACGTGGTGCCATCCCCGGCTGCTCCCCTGCCCTGTGCCCAGCATGGGCTGGCACTGGGATGCAGAACAGGCTCCTTGTGCAGCCCCATCCCTGCTCCACAACTCATCTTTGCTCCTGTTTGCTCGGTCAGTGCCACCTCTGCAGGGCAGAGCCAGGCCTGGTGACCAGGTGGAGCTGCCAGGCTGAGCACCAGGAGCCACCAGAGATGCTCCATCCCACTTCTTGCACAACCTCTCCTCCTGCTTCTCTTCACAACGCCCTCAGCACCACATCCAGGCATGGGCAGGGGTCAGGAACATGCTGCCCACAAAGCCCTGCTCTTCCAGGGGCCTCCACATCCTCCCTGCCTGCTGCTGCACGATTCCCAGTTGTTCCCTCCCAGCCCTTTCTCCTGGTATTCAGCCTGCCTGGGATGCAGCAGGTGCCCAGAGCAGAGGGGCCAGGCTGCCTGCAACAGGTGGGCAGGCAGGGAGCCCGTGCCAGCCCCTCTTTGGTGCCAGAGCTGGGCTTCTGTCCATGCCAAGGAGCATCTCAGCAGCACCACGCTGTGGTTTTGTGGCTGGGGCTGGATGCTGACCCCCCTTCCCCAGTCTGCTGCTGCTGTGCTGGGCTGTTCTCAGGTCACAAGGGGGGGACCCTTCCCACGGGAGTGGAAGGTGTATCCGTTGTGGTGTTGGAGGAGGGATTCAGAGCAGAAAGCATGTCTGTGCGTGACACTGCACATCTGGAAGCACATCTGGCCACCAGAGATCCCAGCAGTGAGCTGCCCCATGCCTGGGGCTGCCCAGGAATGCCCAGCTGGAATCAGGAGTGGTTTGAGCCCTGGCTGCCTGAAGGGCAGAGCAGGCTGGGCTGGAGAAAGTTCAGGGTTTGTGGTTTCTCCATCCTTGGTGGTGGCAGGGAGCAGCTGGGGCAGGGGGCACAGGAGCTGTGCTGTGCAGGCCTCAATGTCACTTCAGTGTCACCTAACATGGCTGGTGGCTGAACCTCATGATTGCCCGCTGGTCTGGGCTCCTTCTGATGCATCTGTTGTTTCAGAAATAAAACCACATGGTAAATGCTCTACAGGAGGGAAAAAAAAAACCACCCATGGCATGAGGAAGAGCAGTGATGCAGTCTCCAATTTCCATAGCAACGTCCTTTTCATCAGAGGATGACAAAAGCAGACTCTTGTTTCCGCTGCTGGTGTGACACGAGGCATTAATCACTGCTGGGGCTGGGCACCTGCAGGGGAAGGAGCCAGAGGGGCTCTGGGGGAGCCCTGGCAGGGCTGCAGCTGCTCCCACCCCACAGGTGCCACCATGGGGGCTCTGGGGAGAGGAAGGCTGTGACCCTCCTGTGTGACCATGAGTTCACAGGGGTTTTCGAATGAGGGAAGAGATGAGAATGGTGACTCCATGTTTCAGAAGGCTTGATTTATTATTTTATGCTATATATTATATTAAAACTATACTAAAAGAATAGAAGAAAAAGTTCTCATCAGAAGGCTGGCTAAGAATAGAAAGGAAAGAATGATAACAAAGGCTTGTGGCTCGGACTCTCTGTCCAAGCCAGTTGAGCTGTGATTGGCCATTAATTCCAAACATCCCCATGAGACCAATCCCAGCTGCACCTGTTGCATTCCACAGCAGCAGATAACCATTGGTTACATTTTGTCCCTGAGGCCTCTCAGCTTCTCAGGAGGAAAAAAACCCCAAGGAAAGGATTTTCATAAAAAGATGTCAGCAACACTCCTGTGCCGTGCTGGGCTCCCATGGGCAGGTGCCACAGCAGGAGGGACCCTGGGGGAAGGAGTCATGTCCCCCTCTCTGTGTCCAGCAGGAGGGTTGGGCCAGGCTCTGCCCTGTTCCCTGGGCTCTGCTGGCCATGGCATCCACCTCCTCTGCTTTCACAGGTGGGGTCTGGGGGTTCTGGACCCACCTGCAGAGCTGGAAGATTCCCAGTCCGCCTTCTGTGACCGTGTTCACAGGGGTTTTCAGATGAGGGAAGAGATGAAGATTTGACTCCATATTTCAGAAGGCTTGATTTATTATTTTATTATATATATTACATTAAAACTATACTAAAAGAATAGAAGAAAAGGTTTCATCTCAGAAAGCTAGCTAAGCTAAGAATAGAAAAGAATGAATAACAAAAGTTTGTGGCTCGAACACTTTGTCCAAGCCAGCTGGGCTGTGATTGGCCATTAATTAGAAACAACCACATGAAACCAATCACAGACCTGCCTGTTGCATTCCACAGCAGCAGATAACCATTGGTTACATTTTGTCCCTGAGGCCTCTCAGCTTCTCAAGAAGAAAAAGTCCTAAGAGAAGGATTTTACATGAAAAGATGTCTGAGACAGCCTTCCAGGACTGTTTTGGACCGGAACCCATCACCCTTCATCCCTCCCACATGGTGGGGGGCAGAGGGGCATGGGGCAGGGCTACCAGGGGTGGCTGGTGGCCTCATGTTCCATCTGTTTGTCCCTAGCTATCCTGAACCCAAAACAGCCCAAAGAGACACCAAAAAGCTTCAGCTTTGACTATTCCTACTGGTCCCACACCACGGTAAGCACTGGGAGGGCTGAGCCCGCCTGGAAGGCTGGGCTGGGGAGAGGCAGGAGGGCCTCCTTGCCCAATTCCTCCATGTCCCCCTCCTCTGTGCAGCCTGCAGACATCAACTATGCCTCCCAGAAGCAAGTGTACCGGGACATTGGCGAGGAGATGCTGCAGCATGCCTTTGAAGGCTACAACGTCTGCATCTTCGCCTATGGGCAGACAGGAGCTGGGAAATCCTACACCATGATGGGCAAGCAGGAGAAGGACCAGCAAGGCATCATCCCACAGGTATGCCTGGGGAAAACTGCCTATCCTCCCCATTCCCAAAGGGGTGCCCAAAGGAAAAGCAGAGCTGGGAGGAAAGAGGGCAGCAGGGCAGGGGTGAGGCTTTGCCAAGGTCTAATGTAGCACTGCTGTGACAGTGAGCTGGCATGGCTCCACCAGGAGGGGGTCAAGGAGGCTCATCCAGGCTCTCCAGGGCTGGAAGGACTATGGTCTGGCCACACAAGGCCAGTGGATGTGAGCAACAGTGGCCCAAGAGCTGCCATGTGCTGGCCTGGGGGGACATGGTGGGGCTCAGGGGATGCTGATTGTCCATGTCAGCTTTGGGGGGGGCTCTGCCACCTCCCCAGGAGCTGTTCCAGCACTCACTGGCTGTTTTTTGGGGTGAAAAGGTAGAAACCCCTGTGTCTGGGCACTCTTGTGTCCACAGCTGTGCGAGGACCTCTTCTCCTCCATCAATGACACCACATTGGGGCTCTGGGGATGCTGATTGTCCATGTCAGCATGGGGGGACTCTGCTAGCTCCCCAGGAGCTATCCCAGCACTCACTGGCTGGTTTTTGGGGTGAAAAGGTAGAAACCCCTGTGTGTGGGCCCCCCAGGCAGGCGCACTGGGGCTGAGCCTGGCTCTTGTGTCCACAGCTGTGTGAGGATCTCTTCTCCCGCATCAATGACACCACCAATGACAACATGTCCTACTCTGTGGAGGTAGGCACCCCTCCCTCTGCCTGCCCAGCCCCTTCTGGCCTCCCAGCTGGCTCCACAGGTTGTGCCAGTGTGCAGAGCCCTCTTTGGGGCCATCCTGCTAGCTCTGCCCCTGCCCTCTGCTCTAGGTGAGCTACATGGAGATCTACTGTGAACGTGTGAGGGACCTGCTGAACCCCAAGAACAAGGGCAACCTGCGGGTGAGGGAGCATCCCCTGATGGGTCCATATGTTGAGGACCTTTCCAAGCTGGCTGTGACCTCCTACAATGATATCCAGGACCTCATGGACTCTGGGAACAAGGCCCGGTGAGTTGGAGAAGGGCAGGAGACGGGCAGGGTTTGGGAAGTTGCAGTCACTTCTAGAAGGTCCTGCTTCACTCCCTGACTTTGCCAGTCCAGCTGCCCTGGAAGTGGCAACCCCTTCCTCGCTGAAGGAACCCCCACTTGCTTTCACCTCACTTTCCTCCTGCTTTCCAAGGGCACTGGAGACAGCAGGGAAAATCTTGAACTTGTGCACATCTTCTCTCAGAGCCCTCTCTTGTCCTCTATTCTTGCCTTGCCACCATGTACCCTGTCCTGGCCCTGGCCCCATCACTCCAGTGTCCCTCACAGAGTGTCACACCTCCCTGTCCTGCTCTCCCTGCAGCACAGTGGCTGCCACCAACATGAATGAGACCAGCAGCCGCTCCCACGCCGTGTTCAACATCATCTTCACGCAGAAGCGGCACGACGCCGAGACAGACATCACCACTGAGAAGGCAAGAGCAGGGCTGGGGGACTCAGGGGAGCCCTCATGGGTCCAGGAAGGACTTTTGTGCTCTTTCATCAGCACTTGGGGCATGGTGGTGCAGCCTGGTGGAGGGTTGGAGCAGGAGGGAGATGAGTGCCAGGCACATTTTAGGCTCGTGGTCCCTTCAGGGACTGGCCCCTGCACAGGATATTTGGCAGCTGGTGCCCTTCAGCCCTGCCTGCAAGGGTATTAGCCCTGCTCCTGAGCAGTTCCTGCAAGGATGACCCTGCAGAGCCACTGCTGCCCTCAGAGCAGTGCCATCCTGCAAGGGGTTTTGGCTTCGTGCTGGGTTTGCTGTGCCCACAGGGCTGACAGCCTCCCCTCTGCCTGCAGGTCAGCAAAATCAGCTTGGTGGACCTGGCTGGGAGTGAGAGAGCTGATTCTACAGGTGCCAAGGGCACAAGGCTAAAGGTGAGAGCTGACCTGAGGTCCCCTTCTGCTGGTGGGACACCATGGCCTCCTCCCTCATTCCCAAAACATCTCCTTGCCTGGTTCTTTGCACACTGCACTGCCAAAATCCTTGATGGGATTGTGTTTGAAAGCTGCCCAGTGCCAGTTTCACCATGAGTCCCAGCTGGGGGGTGCTGGTTACCCATCAGGACCAGCTGCTCTTTGTCCACACCATGCTGGATATTCCTCATTTTCTCCTGGGCTTTAATGTGGCTCTGAAATAGGGCCTTGAGCATTTTCCTCTTCTAACCAGGAAGGAGCAAACATCAACAAGTCCTTGACCACTCTGGGGAAAGTCATCTCTGCCCTGGCAGAAATGGTAGGTAGCTGGAGAGAAGACAAACATTGGCACTGGGGGGAATTGGGCTTGGGCCAGCAGGGCTGGGCTCAGCTTTGAGGGATGGAGCATCCCAGCTCCATGGGATGGAGCATCCCAGCTCCATGGGATGGAGCATCCCAGCTCCATGGGATGGGCTCAGCTTTGAGGGATGGAGCATCCCAGCTCCATGGGATGGAGCATCCCAGCTCCAAGGGGTGGGCAGACACATTCCAAGCTGTCCCTGCAGCTGGGACAAGCTGGGCTGCTGGAGATGCCATCTGCATGGGGACCTGTGGCACTCTCTGTTTGAGGGCCAGGGATCTGTGGTGGGTGCCAAGGAAAAAAGCAGCTCCCCTAAACAGTGTCTCCATTTCCTTTGCAGGATTCAGGGCCCAACAAGGTGGGTGCCCAGGCTGGATGGGGAGGGGGGCGTTGGTTTTGAGCACAGTGGGAGTGGGTGGGAGTGGGTGGGAGTGGGTTGCAGGGTGGTTTGGGAGTGAGACCAGCTCGAGTTCAGGCACACTCTTCTCCTCATTCCTCCTCCTCCCTCTGGGGCTCTCAGTAGCCAGCCTTAAGCTACCCTCCCAGCTCAGGGCATTTCACAGGCAGGACCTGTGGACCTGGGCAAAGATGCCCAAGGTTTCCATCCTGCTCCAAGTCCCCATGGCTGGGGACCAGCTGTCACCTTCCCTTTGAGGAGAGCAGGCATCTTGACAGCCCTTCCCTTTGCTCTCCCAGAACAAAAAGAAGAAGAAGACAGATTTCATCCCCTACCGAGACTCGGTGCTGACCTGGCTGCTGCGGGAGAACCTGGGTGAGCACAGCTGGGGGGTGTTCTCTGCCAAAGGCTGCCAGGCAGGGCGTGGCAGGGGGCACAGGGACCAGCATCTCCCTCATGCCTCTGTCTTACTGGGCAGGAGGCAACTCCAGAACTGCCATGGTGGCTGCTCTCAGTCCTGCTGACATCAACTACGATGAGACCCTCAGCACCCTCAGGTAGGAAGAAGTGCCCTTGTTCTCCCTGCAGTGAGCAGGAACAGGGGAGGCTGAGGCACAGGCACTGCCACATGCTCTCCCCACCTCTGTGGTGTCCCTCCCTGGGGTGTGCTCTGGAGGGAGCCTGCAACCCCAGACAAAAGCCCAAAGGATTGTCCTGGCACTGGGATCCTCCTTGCTGGAGGGGCTCTGCAGCACTCTTGCTTGTCCAGCAGCTGGGGTTTTGCCTCTGTTCTTGTGTTGTTCAAGACCCTGCCCCTGTTTTTGTGTTGTTCAAGACCCTGCCCCTGTTCTCAGTGCTGTTCAAGACCCTGCTCCTGTTCTTGCATTGTTCAAGACCCTGGCCCTGTTCTCAGTGCTGTTCAAGACCCTGCCCCTGTTCTCAGTGTTGCTCAGGACCCTGCCCCTGTTCCCTAGGTACGCTGACCGTGCCAAGCAGATCCGCTGCAATGCTGTCATCAATGAGGACCCCAACAACAAGCTCATCAGGGAGCTGAAGGATGAGGTGGCTCGTCTGCGTGACCTGCTCTATGCCCAGGGCCTCGGGGACATCATTGACAGTAGGTACCAGGGGTGCTCCCTGCCACTGGCTCCAGGCAGAGATGGGCTGATGTCCCCACAGCCTCCCTGCACCCTGCTGCCCTGCCCCACAGCAGCACCACTGCTGCCCCTGGTGAGCCCCTGCACGCATGGGCACAGCCCCCAGCCCCTCCTGTGGCAGGGGAGCTGCTTTCTGCCCAGCAAACCTTCCCTTCTTCCCTTCCACCCACCATCTTCAGCATCCAGCACCCAGCAGAGGTGCCAGGAAGGTGTTACTGGGGCTGCACGTGCCCATGGGCTCCCCTCCCTGTGCTGTCTGATACCCTACTGAGATGAGCCCCCCCTTGTTCTGTTCTCTCTTCTGTTCTCTCTGTCTTACCCCCCTCCCTGCCCTCTCTTTCTCTCTTAGCCCACCCTGCTGCGGGAGGATCCAAATGTGTGTATTCCCCATCACTGGTACTCTCTGTTGCTTCACAGCTTTTTGGAGATCTGGGCTGTGCCCAGGGGCACCCGTGCAGCATGGGGAGGGCTCCTGCAGCCAGCCCCTGCTGCTGGGGTGCTGTGTGCCTGCAGGCTGCCCATCCTCAGGGAGCTGGCACAGGGCATGGTGCCAGAGTGGCGGCTAGCACCTGGGCTTGGGCTAGTGCTGAAGGGACCAGTGTCCTCCCACCTGGCCATGCCAAGGGCCCAGGCCACACGGGGACTCCTCCTTCATGCTGTTGTGATGTTTCCTGTCGCTGCTGCTGCTGCTCTGCTGCTGCTGGTGTCTCACTGGGGCTGGAGCCTGGCACGGCCTCGGGTGGGATGGAATGGTGCTCTACTGATGGATTGGTGGGTGGTGGTGGCCAGGAGGCTTTGGCCCCTGGATAAGCACTGGGCCCTGTCCCACCCCAGGTCAGGCAGTGCAGCCAGGCTATGGTGAGCCTGCTGAGGAGCCAGGGGCCTGCTTGTGCCCTCCTGGCTCAGCTTCCCTGGGTGTGGGCTAATGGAGATGGGTGAGTAATCCTGCACCTGCTGACCTGTGCCCTGCCTGCCTCTTGCACACTGCTCTGAGAACCAGTAACTCCTCAGGGCTGGAGGAGCATCTCCCACACCTGGTCCTAAGCCACCACAGCTTGCAAGCTGGCAAGCCCCCCTGCCTGTAGTCCTGGCTTCATTCTCTGGCTGCCTGGCCAAGGTGCTGCTCCAGCAGGCCATGGGCTTCCTTTGAGCAGACCCTGTGAGGGAATCCTGATGCTTCTCCTGCCCTGTCTACCTGACCCTTTGTAGGGCAGAAGGCCACCCCCTCTCATCCCCTTCCCTTCTCATTCTCTGCTCCCAGATCTGGCTAATCTGGGGCATCTGGGCAGGGAAAACCACACAGGCTGTGAGAGATGGAGAGAATGCCAGAGGCAGTGGCACATACTTGGGGAGGACATTCGATCCCAGACCTGATGGATGCAGGACCTGAGGTTGCACAAAAGTGTCCCTGGGAGCCCAGGATGGCTGCTTGCAGCATCTGCCTCAGCCAACAGCCCTGTTCCCTGAGGGGAAGAGAGTGCCTGCCCTGCCCTGTTGCTGTCTGTGCTGCTCTGCTCTTGCCTGTGCCTTTTCCTGTAATTCCCGGCTTTTTTCTCGACGCACCGGCCACTCTTTTTTTTTTCCCAACAGCTTTTCTTGTCTCTGTCTCTCTCTGTCACCCTGTCTGTGTGTCTTTCCCCGGCCCACCCCTCCTTCCGCGCCCGTAGATGTGTCCGACCTTGAGAACAATAATGATGCTGGAGGGGCAGAGCTGAGCCAGCGCCATGACAATCTCTCCACAGTGACCAACGCCATCGCTGGCATCAGCCCCTCTTCCTCCCTCTCTGCCCTGTCCAGCCGCGCTGCCTCGGTCGCCAGCCTCCACGAGCGCATCATGTTTGCTCCGGGCAGCGAAGAGGCAATTGAGAGGCTCAAGGTAAGAGGCTGCTGCCTTGCCTTTCCTTTCCTTTTGTCTTGGTTTGGAAAGACAGGAGGCTGCTAAGGAAGGCAGGAGCCTCCCCTGAAATGGAGAATGTAAATCCTCCCCACCCCTCTGAACTGCTATAAATTTTAAATTAAGGGACTCTCAGGCAAAAATATGGGAGCAGGAAATAACAGTTCTTTAATAGGGAAAGGAAAAAAAGGATCAAATAAACAATGCAGTAACTGGAACAACACTGACAGAGTCAGAACCCAGCCTGACACCCTGTGGGTCAGGGTGCTGGCAGCAGTCCAATTGGAAATGTGGCTGCAGCCCTCCTGCAGTGTCAGGGCTGGTTTTGCTGGAGTAAGGGGGTCCTGTAGAGAAGGATGGATTCTGCCTCTGAAGATCCCGTGGAAGAAGAAGACAGCTGCTGTTCCTCATGGGAATTCCGTGGAGAAGCCGTGCTGGTGTCTCAAAAACTCCTGGACTATATATATCTGGGTAGCAATGCTTGGCTCCTCCCTCTGGGCTCACATCTCCCAATGGGATGCTGTAGTTCTTATCAGCCATGCAGTGACATTCAATAGCTGTTATCAGCAATGTCCCCTCCCGAGGGAGGTGTGACTGTGGTCACTCAAAGAGAGAGATAAGGCAAACTGCCCACTTGACAAAGGTAATCTGCCATACAGATGGTAATGGAAAACAACTTGCATTGCAATCTTCAACACCTTTCCTTTCCCTTTCCCTTTCCCTTTCCCTTTCCCTTTCCCTTTCCCTTTCCCTTTCCCTTTCCCTTTCCCTTTCCCTTTCCCTTTCCCTTTCCCTTTCCCTTTCCCTTTCCCTTTCCCTTTCCCTTTCTGGAACTTCCCTTCCCTTTTCTTCCCCCTTTCCTTCCCCCTGCCCTCCAGCTTGCAGAGGGGGCTCAGTGTTTTCTGGAGCCCCATGAAGGGTGGTCCTCATGGAAGTGATACTCAGATGTGCTCTTGCAGAGTGGACAGACCTAGAGCTCGCCCACCCTGAGGGTTTGGGTGTTGTAGGGTCCTCCTGGTGCTGCCTTGGACCTGTGGGACAGGTGCTTTGGGCTTGGGATGGGCACAGTGCACCTGGTCCTGCATGGTGCAGCAGTGGGCTGGCAGCAAGGCAATGGAGAGAGTGGTGTCTGTGCCTCACTCTTTGAAGGTGGGACTGATGGAAAGATGGGGGTGAAATGCTGCTGAAACTGGGACTGGTGTCCTACTGGAGCACACTGTGCAGAGTGGCCAGGAGTGCTGCCCCAGGATGGTGTCACCAAGCCCTGTTTAACCCCCCTGGCAGGAGACAGAGAAGATCATTGCAGAGCTGAACGAGACGTGGGAGGAGAAGCTGCGCAGGACAGAAGCGATACGGATGGAGAGGTGGGTGGGCCGGGGGACTGGGGCAGGATGGCAGGGCACAAGTGGCATTCCTTGGGCACTTTGTTAGAGCAGTTGGGTTCCTGGGACAGCCAAACAGTTTGGATGTCCAGCTGGACCCTGGGTTGCCCCTGGGGACCCCAGTACCCACCATGTCAGCCTGCACAGAGGTGGGCTGCTCTGAAAAACCCACCTGGACTGTGATGAGAGCTGTGGCAAGCCCTGCATTGCAATCCATGGGACAAACCAAGGGCTTCCATCCTAGAGGTGCATGGAGTTCTGACAGGCACTTCTTTCTCTTGCTCCTTCAGGGAAGCGTTGCTGGCCGAAATGGGGGTGGCCATGAGGGAGGATGGAGGCACCTTGGGTGTATTTTCTCCTAAAAAGGTAGGATCATCCTATTCTCTTCTTCCTGGGGACTGGTTTGTACCCCTGCAGCTCCCTCCTGATCCACTCTGTCACAGCTGGCCAGTCCCATATCCTTCACTAGCCTTTTCTTGGCTCTGAAACTTGTGGGGGAAATCCCAGCATTGAGCCTGCTGGGCACAAACATGGGTACAAATACGTGGATAAATGTCCACCCCCACTGCTGGCATGGTGGCCCCCTGCATGAGGGGATTTGCTGATGATCACTCTCTTGAACTCCAGTGTTAACTCATAAAAATTCATACTTTCAGATATTTCAAATTGCTGCCCCTGAAGCCAGCGAGTCATTGCTAAGAAATGTGGGTGGGCAAATATTCCATCTCTTTATTGCTTGTAGCATTTGATTTGGCCAAACCTCTTAAGTGTGTGTGTCCCCAGCTCAGGTGGTGATAAAGACTTCACAGCCTTCCTCTTACGTGGCCAATCTGACTTTTAGGATAAACTTGTGCACTGTTGTCTTTGTTTCTTGTCCCAGCTGCTGCCTGTTAGGAGTCCAGACCTTTGGGTAGGAAGCGTGGGGGTTTATTCCCCAAAGCAGGTTGGTCTCGGAGGTGGGGCATTGCTGTGGTGGTCTTGGTGCCTCCCTGCTCTTCAGCTATCTGGCAGGTGGAAACTCTTCTGACTTCTCCAGTGGCTGGTGAGGAAAGTTAGTGTTGATAGTGTGCAAATCCATTTTGTTATGGGCACTGCACTTTGCTGTCCTGCTGTGTGCCATGGCTGGGGTGGTTACAGCTCCAGGAGCTCAGTGGAAGGTCACCACCAGCTTTACAAATCTGGACAAAAACTGCAAGTGAAGGAGGTCTCAAGCCCCCCAGGGCTTTATGTCTATCCAGTGGGGCCAGAGGTTAAATGTTGCAGCCAACTTCTTCCAGCCACCATGGAGAAGAGCCCACCTTTCCCTTGACTTCCAGCTCTGCTGCCCTGTTTGCAGTGAGTTTCTGCTGCCAGCCAAGGCTTGTGGCACCATGGTGAGGGTTCCCTCTGCATGCTGGGTCTCAGCAGGCTGGTAAGGTGCTCCTTACAGCCACTATTCTGTCTGGTACACTCAGAACTTCTCCCACTGGTACTCCTGGGGCTGCCCCTGTTCCCTGAAGGTGTAATCCCAGCAGCTAAGCTGGCTCTGGCCTGAGAGGCCTTTGGATGGGGGAGAAATTTTCCTCCTATCAAGAACAAGGGGTTGGTGACCCAGAGCAGGAAAGGGCTGTGAGGGACCTGTTAGGAAGAAAACCAGAAAGTGAAATTCAGCCTGCAGGTCAGGCTTCAGGTCTGCCCTGCTTTTGGATGAACCTCTGGGACCTGCTCTTTTTGGATGCACCATCTGGTGCACAATCAGTGGAGGAAAATGGGCACTTTTACTTCCTTTTTGACCTGGCAGAGGGCAGGGTTTACATTAGGTATTGGGAAGAAATTCTTCCCTGAGAGTTGTGATTAAGCCCTGGCACAGGTTACCCAGAGAAGCTGTGGGTGCCCCTGTCCTGGAATTGTTCAAGGCCAGGTTGGATGGCGTTTGGAACAACCTGATCTACTGGACAATGTCCCTATCCATGGAAAGGGGGTGAAATAAGATGTGGTTTTATGTCCCTTCCAACCCACAGCATTCCATGATTCTATAATATGGAATTATATTCTCACAGTGAGAATATAGTGAGAATATTGCACAAGTGAGAAGGGTTCTGCCCCAGGGGATTCTGAGTCATATCAGGGATTCCCCATGGGAAGGTTTTGGCTTTGTGTTGGGCCTGTTTGGAACATGAATTTTCAAAGGAGGCCAGAGGAAGGGTAGCTAGGACTCAGCCCTGTGAGGAAGAGAGCAAGGAATCTTGTGGAAGCAGGGATCCACATGGCAGCCTCTCTGTGCAGTCCCCTGGAAAAGTCTGGATGTGTCACCCTGAAGATGCAGAGGGCAGGAGAGGCTGTGCAGGGGCAGCCTGCAGTGCTGCTGAGCGCCCTCCTTCCTGCAGAGCACCCTCAGTGCCCGGGCAGGCAGGGCACTCAGGGATGGCTCCTTGTTTGTCCCTCCCAGACACCACACTTGGTCAACCTGAATGAGGATCCACTCATGTCCGAGTGTCTGCTCTACTACATCAAGGATGGGATAACAAGGTGAGGGCCAGGTCCCACGGAGAGGTGGCAGCACTGTCCCTGTCTCAGTGTCTGACTTCCCCAGGTGGGCAGGGGGGTGACAGCTGTCCCCAGGCTGGGCACTGTTCCCAGGGCATCCCCGAAGCGCAAATCCCCAAGATTTTGGTCCTGCAGTGCACCAAGGGTTGGTTGCTCCTGTCAGCTCCAAGGATGGGGCTGGGGGGAGACTCAGGAGGAGCTGCTTTGAGGGAGGACTGAGCTGGATTTCCCCCGCAGGGTTGGCCGGGAAGATGCTGAGAAGAGGCAGGACATCGTTCTCAGCGGGCACTTCATTAAAGAGGAGCACTGCCTGTTCCGCAGTGACACCAAATCTGGTGGTGAAGGTACTGCTTGTCTGGAGGGGCTTCACTGCCCTGGGGACCCATCCCTCTGCATCTCCTCAGCCCCTGCCCCCAGATGAATGTCCTGCCCTCCTCAAACTAGCTGGGCTTTACTGCATGGCTACTCCATGCTTCCAGACGAGCTATATCCCTCCTGGCTGGGAGGGGAGCTCACACAAGGCATGTGGGAAGGAAGGAAGGAAGGTGAGGAGATCAGGGCAGGATGGCTGAGCAGACTGTAGATCATTCCCCCTCTTAAGATGTGGAGCAGAATCCACCCCCCAAAATGGGAGGAACCTGGGTGTGAAGGAGCTGTGGGAGATGAGCCTGGGGAAGCTCTGGTCTCCTCTCACATGCAGTCTCCAGCTGCCCTTATTCCTTGGGACTGCTCTGATTAACACCAGGTTGGCTGAATCCTGTTACCTGCCCATGGGGTGGGTGCTGCTGGTGGGTACCAAATGTGGCTGGGGTGACTCTCCCTTCCTGAGGCTGCTGGAGCAGGGGAGCAGCACGTGCAGGATTCATCCTTCTGCTTCCACTCTGTGTCCACAGTGATAGTGACCCTGGAGCCCTGTGAAGGTGCTGACACCTACGTGAATGGCAAAAAGGTGACAGAGCCCAGCATCCTGCGCTCAGGTGGGTCCCGGGCCTGGCAGGCCAGAGCTGCTCCAACCCCCCTTCCTCCCTGCCATGGGGGCCCTGCACTTGTCCCACATTAACCCCACACCTTTCCCCGCGCCCACGGCTGCAGGAAACCGCATCATCATGGGCAAGAGCCACGTGTTCCGCTTCAACCACCCCGAGCAGGCTCGGCAGGAGCGCGAGCGGACCCCGTGCGCCGAGACCCCCGCGGAGCCCGTGGACTGGGCCTTTGCCCAGAGAGAGCTGCTGGAGAAGCAAGGCATCGACATGAAACAGGAGATGGAGCAGCGGTGAGAGCACGGCCTGAGGTGCTGGGGAGTTGGGGGTTCACTTCCAGCTTGGTCATCCTCTGCTTCCCCACTTCCATGTAGGCTCCAGGAACTGGAGGACCAGTACCGGAGGGAGAGGGAAGAGGCAAATTACCTTCTGGAGCAGCAGAGGCTGGTAGGTGGCTGGGACATGGCTCCTTCTCAGGCATGACTGAAATCCTGGCAGATGTTTGTGTGGGGTGGGTCTGTGTTCTAAAAACAAGGGCAAATGTGTTGTTCCTGGAGTTGTCACCACGAGCACTGATCCAGAGGAGGGAGGAGGCTGTGTTCCTGCAGGGAAGAGGAGTGTGATGTGGCAGCGTGGAGGAAGGGTCACACCAGTGGGTTGCATCACCTCTCTTCCTGTTTCCCCCAGGACTATGAGAGCAAACTGGAGGCATTGCAGAAGCAGATGGATTCTAGGTATTACCCTGAGGCAAATGAAGAGGAGGAAGAACCTGAGGATGAAGGTGAGGGCTGGGAGCCGCCAGGAGGTTTTGATGCTTTGTGGGAGCATGAGGAGTGAACTGTGGGTCGATGTCCTGGTAGTGGGGTGACTGTCCCTCCATGTCCCCACAGTGCAGTGGACAGAGCGGGAATTCGAGCTCGCCCTCTGGGCCTTTAGGAAGTGGAAGTGGTACCAGTTCACCTCCCTCCGTGACCTGCTCTGGGGCAACGCTATCTTCCTCAAGGAAGCCAATGCCATCAGCGTGGAGCTGAAAAAGAAGGTGGGTGCCTGGACTCCTTCCTGCCTGGCTGTAGCACCCACAGGTGCTGAGGAGAGGTCGCCAGAGGCAGCACACGAAGCCTCCTGCCCTCCAGGTGTCTCACCAGCCCCTCTGCCCCTCCCCAGGTCCAGTTCCAGTTTGTGCTCCTCACGGACACGCTGTACTCCCCTCTCCCTCCCGACCTGCTGCCTCCGGATGCTGCCAAGGACCGGGAGAAGCGGCCGTTCCCCCGCACCATCGTGGCCGTGGAGGTGCAGGACCAGAAGAACGGGGCAACACATTACTGGACCCTGGAGAAGCTGAGGTGGGTGACAGATGGCGGTGCCAGGAGGGTTTGGCTGCCCACAGCCCTGTGTCTCACCACCACCATGGGTGTCCCTTGTGCCTGCAGGCAGCGCCTGGACCTGATGCGTGAGATGTATGACCGAGCAGCAGAAGTGCCTTCCAGCGTCATCGAGGACTGTGACAATGTGGTGACTGGAGGAGACCCTTTCTACGACCGCTTTCCCTGGTTCAGGCTGGTCGGCAGGTGAGCGCTTTGGCTCCTTCCAAGCGTGGCTGGCACCCACAGAAGGTCCTGCAGGAGGACACGCTGCCAGTGCCACCCACCGCGCGCGGAGCGCTCACCCCCCGTGTGACAGCTCCGGTGTCACGGCTCTCCTGCCAGCGCCCCGAGGGGCACACGAGCTGCTGGCAACGCTGCTGCTGCCTGCCTCACCCAGTGCTGAGAGCCACGGGCTCCAGCTCGGGGGGTGTGGGGGCTGTGGCTGTCCAGCAGGCAGGGAGCCGGTGCCGTGGTGGGCTCCACACGGTGGGCATGTGGTGTCCCTGTGCACGCGCCGGTGTCTGAGCGTCCGTCTGTCTGTGCAGTGTGTGCCGCGTGTCCCCTGTGCTTCCTGCACTGGATGGAAGGGTGCAGTGCCAGCAAGGAGGATGGGCCACCCTGGAGAAGGCTGGGGCAGGGCAGGGGGAGCAGGGGGCTGAGCTGTGTGGCCTGGAGGCATTCCCCTGTGCTGTAGCACAAGGAGGGATTCTCTCCAGCAGCAGGGATAGTGGCGAGCCTTTGTGCCACCTGCTCTGTCCCTGCGTTCCCTGCAAACCCAGCAAAGGGTGTCCCCAGCATTCACACTGGTTCCGTGGGTTGCTCTTTTGTCTGGCTGTTGGTGGCTTTAGAGATGCGCCAGATGGGCAGGTCTTTGTTCCCAATGTCCCTCGATTGAAGCAGACAAAAAATCCCACCCCAAAACCTAACCAAGAAAAACCAAAAAAAAAAGCAAAATTCCTATTCTTTCTGTTTGGAACAGCTGGTGTTAACATGTCTTCTATCTTGTTGTACTAACCTTAGTTCAGATATCTCTGGCTGCAACAGCTCTCCTCTTTTCAACACATGCATGAGCGAGCGCATGGCTGATCTCACCCCCTCCCCTACCTTCTCGAACCCCGACTCCGACATCACCGAGCCTGCTGACGAGCAGCACCAGGGGCAGGAGGAGGAGGAGGAGGAGGAGGAGGAGGACCTGGAGGAAGACATCTTTCCGGAGTGCCCGCTGTGTGATGGCCGGGATCCATTTTACGACCGCTTCCCCCTGTTCAGTTTAGTAGGAAGGTTGGTGAGGTTTTAGGAGAGCATGCCGGGAAGGACCTAGCTCTTTCGCATGAGGGAGCTGCTTTTGGACACGACTCCCACCTCCGGGGCATCCCGGAGGTGCAGGCTGGGCTGGGACTGCCACCAAGCCCGGGTGCCTGGCAGGGTGGTGAGGTCCCCACTGAGGTAGAGCTGTGAGAAGCAGAGTGGGGGAAAGGGATGGTAGGGGAAGGTGGATGGTGCCTTCCTTATGTGGGCACCTTTTTGGGCACATTGTCTTTTTCCCCTGAAAAAGGGAGCTCTGTTGTGTCTGCAGCACCAAAGGAATCAGGGGAGCCACCTGGGGGCACCTCCCACCCGGCTTGGGATGACCCTATGGTGCCACTAACTGGGGCCCACAGGTGCTTCAAAACCCTGAGTGCCTCTGGCACTGCATTGGTCAGGGTGAGCCCCCCTGAATCTGGAGGCTTGGATGTCCCCAAGTGGTTGTGGGGGATGAAGCTGAGGGGAGTGAGTAGAGAGCTGGGTGCAGAACAGAGTGCCAAAAGCAGTGTTTGCTCTTCCAGCTCCAGCCAGTGCTTGGCTTGGGGCCATACCTGCCAACTTGGCATAGGAGATGTCCAGGGAAGTTGTGGGGACCTGGGTGTAGGCTCCAGCTCCTCTTTAGCTGGAGCCAAGGACAAGAAACTTTAATTTCTCATACCTGTTGGCTGGAGACCCCTTGGGCTCCACCAGTCTTGGTGGAGAAGCCCACCAGCTGCCCCAAACCTGGCTGTGCCACCAAACCTGGAGCCATCTGCCCATCCCTACAATGCACTGAGGAGCTGCCAGCTTTCTCTGGGGTTTTCCCAAGGGGGTGTGCACCAGGAGCTGTTCTGAGAGCCTTTGCCCCATGCAGGGGCTCCCTGACCGGGGTGAGCTGGGGCTCCGCTTCCTCGGCGTGCGAGAGCCAGGCAGCGTGGTGGGAAGGAGGGAGCAAGGCAGGCAGAGAGGGTGGAGGTGGGCTAAGAGTCCTGCAGCCTCAGACCGAAAGAGCTGGGTTCTTCCCCTTTTATTTTCTTTTTTCATTTTTCCTTATTTAAAAGAAAAAAACCAAACATATCAAAACAACCCCAAAACTCTCAAGGGCACCTCAAAAAACCAACTGAGGCCCTGTGGCAGCGACCCCACTCCACGCCGGGGGCGTGTTCCCCAGAGCTTGGTGCCTCCTGACTTCTTTTGAGTCTGCCCTGGGTTTGGCTCCCCGCGCAGCAGCTCCGCCGGCCACATTTCTTGTGAAGTGTGCTTGGATTGGTTTATGATTGGATCCTTGTCTTTGATTTTCTTTTTCTTTCTTTCTTTCTTTCTTTCTTTCTTTCTTTCTTTCTTTCTTTCTTTCTTTCTTTCTTTCTTTCTTTCTTTCTTTCTTTCTTTCTTTCTTTCTTTCTTTCTTTCTTTCTTTCTTTCTTTCTTTCTTTCTCTCTCTCTCTCTCTCTCTCTCTCTTTCTCTCTTTCTCTCTTTCTTTCTCTCTCTCTCTCTTTCTCTCTTTCTCTCTCTCTTTCTCTCTTCCTCTCTTTCTTTCTCTCCCTTCTCCCTCTCTCCCTCTCTCTCCTTCTTCCTCTCTTTCTTTCTTTCTTTTTCTTTCTTTCTCTTTCTCTCTCTCTCTTTCTCTCTCTCTTTCTCTCTTTCTCTCTCTCTCTCTTTCTCCAATTTTTTTTAATTTTGGTTATTTTAAGGGTTTTTTATTCTTTTTTTTTTTAGCTGCTGGCTCTATCTCTTCAAAGCTTTAGCAAAAATTGGGGTCCTTTCACTTTTATCTTCCTTTGGAAAGGCTTTTCTTTGATCTGAGCATGCCATCTTTGCACCTCACCAATCTTGTGGTTAGTGTCCCTGCCCTCCTTCCTCTAGTGACACACTTGTCCCCCTCCTCCCTGCCTGCCCCACCTCTTTCCCACTCTTCCCTGCCCTTTCCAGTCCTTGCTTGCACTCCAGCTGCCCTGTGATTTTGGGTGGGTGGGTGCACACAGATCCCTGCGCTTTCGAGAGTTCCCTGTGGGCTCTGCCCCAGCCATGAGTCCTGCTGGGAACCCTGCCATGGTCTGACCACCTGTTCCCAGTGGCATCTGAGAAGAGATGGGTTGAGATGGACCCATCAGGAGATAATGATTTGGCATCAGCTGCTTCCACAACTTGAGTCCTTTGAGATGTTTGGGTGGAAAAAGCCTCAAGGAGCATTGAAGGTCAATGGGAGTCACCAGTGCAGGGGAAATCTCCGGACTTGGGAGTTGGGGTGCAAAGGCAGGGCTGCAAGAGCCCCCTGGGCACTTTGGGATGCCACTGAATCTGAAGATTCCTGTGAGGCTGGGATGCCCTGAGCAGCACAGCAGCCGCCTGGAGATGCAACCCTCATGGGAGCCTCCTGAAGGAGAGATGTCCTGGCCAGCCCCCAGCACCATCCCACCCCACCACACCTCAAGATGCTGGTGGGTGCCACAGGGAGAGGTGGCAGGCACCCCATGCCCCATCTTGCTGGAAGTGGTGCAGCTAGCTCACACCTTCTGGCAGGGAGCTCAGTGCCAAAGGTAGTCACCATGGAGGGTCCAGCATGCCACCATGGCCAGAGCTGGATGACCATTGCAAGCTGACAGTGAGGCAGAGGGAGGCAGCAAGAGGACCCAAAATGCTTGAGAAGCAGAGAGCAGTGGCCTGACAGGAGGTGCTGACAGAGTCATGGTGCAGCCATTGTGTTGGACTCCAGCGTGGCACCTCGCCGTGGTGGCATCGGTGACCTGGATGCTGCAGAGGAGAGCAAGGAGGCTCAGACCTGCCAGGCATGCTGTCCACCCCTGTGACCTGCTGGCAGGTGGCCCAGGACCCTGAAGCCACGTGTGTGAAGGGATGGGGAGGGGGGGGGATGTACAACCTGATGCTGCCAGCCACACCATGCAGCCTCCCTCCCAGTGGTCTCCAACACGGCGGGCAGAGCCAGGGCCATGAACCCCCAGCAGGTTCACCTCTGGAGGTCCAGGACCTTGTCCTCCAGCCTCCTTTGCTCCTGACAGCCTCCATCTCCCTTGTCACCCTTCCTCCCCCCTGTCTTGCCCCTGTCCTCCCCGTGGTGACTCTGCAGCTGCCCCCCCAGTCATGTTGCAGCACCTCCTGCCCAAGTTCTCCAGCTCTCTACCACACAGAAGGTCCTCCCGCCCTACGGCTTCACGGTGGCACCAGCGCAGCCCTCTCCCCTCCTGCCTGCCACGGAGGTGACGGTCGGAGAGGTCTGCAGCTCTGGTGTGTTCTGTGGTGTTGTCCATGGCGTGTGGCACCCTCCTGCCCACCCTCCTGCCCGCGGCACGCTGCCTGCCCGCTGCCCCAGCCCCTCCGCCTGGCCCTGGCTGCCTTCTCTTTAGTTTTGCTTTGCAGCGCTGCGGTCGCGCCCTGAGCAGTGACCTGGGATCCCGGCCACTGCCGGCCACGCCAGCCGTGCCTGGGCACCCACGGGTGGGAGCAGTGACCGCTCTCCCCCCTGTTGTGTGTCCCCCCCTTCTCTGGCAGGGCCTTTGTCTACCTGAGCAACCTCCTCTACCCCGTGCCCCTGGTGCACCGCGTGGCCATCGTCAGTGAGAAGGGCGAGGTGAAGGGCTTCCTGCGCGTGGCTGTCCAGGCCATCTCAGGTACGAGGGAACCCCCCCTCAGCAACGTGCCCCTGGCATCCCCTGCACCCTCTGTGCCCCTGGCATCCCCTGCACCCTCTGTGCTGGCTCACCCCGATCTCTCCTCCAGCGGATGAAGAAGCCCCTGACTATGGCTCTGGTGTGCGGCAATCGGGGACAGCAAAGATCTCCTTTGATGACCAGCACTTTGAGAAGGTAAGGTGGGGCTGGCTCTTGGTGGATGCCCATGGAGCCCAGATCTCTGCCAGCCACCTCAGTGCATCCCCATGGGGACCCCCAGACTGCTAGGGGTGGAGGGAAGGGAATGTGTTCTTGGTCCACCAAGCCTTGGGTACCCACCAGTGCATCCTGCTCTCGCCCATGTCCCAGGGGGGCTGCAGTGGGGTGGGAGAAGAGAGCTGGAGGTGCCTGGGTGCTTGGGATGCTGGTGGTGGTGCAAGCAGGACCACCAGAATCCCTGAAGTCCCCTCCTGGCTCAGTTCCAGTCAGAGTCGTGCCCAGCTGTGGGGATGTCTCGCTCGGGGACCTCTCAGGAGGAGCTGCGCATCGTGGAGGGGCAGGGGCAGGTCAGCGACGTGGGCCCATCTGCTGATGAAGTCAACAACAACACCTGTGCAGGTGAGCAGGGGTGACAGGCACTTTGGGAGGGCTCCCTGCACCCTCCCTGGCATTGACAGCCCACTGCTCCCATGGGGGGCTGCTGGCAGACAGAGTCACAGAGGGAAAAGCCTTGGAGATCTTTGTGTTCAACCTATGACCTGACACCATCTTGTCAACCCCCATGGCACTGAGTGCCACATCCAGGCTCTTCTTAAACCCCTCCAGGGACAGTGACTGCGCCACCTCCCTGGGCAGCCCCTTCCAATGCTCAGTCACCCTTTCTGTGAACAGCTTATTCCTAATGTCGAACCTAAGCCTCCCTGGTGCAGCTCAAGCCTGTGTCCTCTTGTTCTGTCAGTGGTTGCCTGGGAGAGGAGAGCAACCCTTACCTGGCTACACCCTCCTTTCAGGGAGTTGTAGAAGTGATAAGGTCTCCCCTCAGCCTCCTCTTCTCCAGGCTAAACACCCCCAGCTCCCCCAGCTGTGTTGGACAAGGGTGTTCACACCCTTCATCAGCCTTGTTGCCCTTCTCTGGACATGCTCCAGCATCTCAACATTGTTCCTAAATGTTCCTAACACTGAGGGGAAGACACCCTGCCTTGCTAAGGGCCTTCTCCTCCCTGCAGTGACCCCAGAGGATCTTCTGGACAGCCCAGAGAAGCCTGCACAGGACGGGCCACTGGAGGTGGCTTTGGACCACCTGAAGCTGGGCAGCATCTTCACTTTCCGTGTGACAGTCCTGCAGGCCTCCAGCATCTCTGCAGAATACGCTGACATCTTCTGCCAGTTCAAGTGAGCCCCTAGTGCCCCCCAGCCCTGCTTCTTCCACCAAGCTCCAGACATCACCTGGGGGCTCCTGGTGAATTTGGGAAGTTTCCTCCACCCCTGAGCCCTTTGTGGATGGGCTTTGTGGAAATCTGCCTTTGTGGAAATCTGCCCAAGCACTTGTTTAGTCACTGGCAAAAGGCAAGAGGAGATTCCCGTCAGCTTCAGGGGGTTCTGTGACAGCCAAAGGGGCAGGCAGCAGCCCCAGGGGGAATAGGTTCTTGTTGTGGTCCTTTGCTTTCTCTCCCCTCCCTGCTCCAGCATGTCCCCACCCCTGAACAGCCCCTGAACAACCTTCCTTCCCTCCACAGCTTCATCCATCGCCATGATGAGGCCTTTTCAACAGAACCCTTGAAGAACACAGGACGGGGGCCACCCCTGGGCTTCTATCATGTCCAAAATGTGCGTACTCCTCTCCCACCACCCCTCTGCTCCTGCTCCTGCTCCTGCTGGGGTCTCTGCAGGGCCATTGGCTGGATCCTCTCCTAGGGAAGCAGCTTCCTCCTGGCTTTCCCAGCCCTTCACAGACACCCAGCTAAGCCAGGCTTAGATGTGGTGGACATGCAGGAAAAACACCAGAAGCCACTCCCAGCCCCACCTGAAAAGGCTGGGATTTCACTGCAGTGGTCTTGGTGGAAAGAGGGAGGAGTGGGTGAGGGATTCAGGGGACTGACAGTCTTACACCCTTCCACATCCCATGGGCTGTTGCTGGCTCTATCCCCCTTCCCAGATAAACTGCCCTGTCAGTGGCTCAGCAGCTCTTTCTCTTCTAGATCGCTGTGGAGGTGACAAAATCTTTCATTGAATACATCAAGAGCCAGCCAATTGTGTTCGAGGTGTTTGGCCACTACCAGCAGCACCCCTTCCCACCTCTCTGCAAGGATGTCCTGAGGTGGGCACATCTGGACCACCCCCAGCCCCTGCCTGTGGGCTGCCTGGGGACCCAGCATGGCCCCAAGGCATAGAGGAGGCTGGCTGGGTTTGGGGGTGCCTGGTTTTGGGGGTGCTATAACCAAGCTGGTTCTGCCTGCAGCCCACTGAGGCCATCCCGACGCCACTTCCCCCGTGTGATGCCACTCTCCAAACCAGGTAGGGAACCCAGCCCCCTACTCCTGTGCCCACCCATGGTCCCCAGGTTGGGTGGGTGTCCCCTTCCCCAGAGGCACCACAAAATGTACTATTTAATTTATTTTTTATGGGCCATGGCACTCGAAAGCCCTAGACACCCATTTCCACAGTATTCACCAGATGGAAAGCCCCCATCTCACCTCCTGAAGAGCAGCAGGGGGGAGGTTCCTTGCTCAGATGCCCCCCAGCCCCAGTGTCCCACAGGGTGGCATGGCTGCTGAGAGACACAGCTGTGGGGGTTTGGCTGTCCAGTCAAAACAGCAGCTCAGGGGGAGCAGCCTCCCTGTGGTGGTTCCTGAGCAGTGCCTGGAGCAGCACGGTGTGATTTGGGATGTGCAGGCACACTGTGTGCACCTGGGGATGGCTGAGGCCAGTCTGTTGCTGACACTCCATGCTGGGCAAGGGAGAAAGCACTGCCAGTGATCAGCAAGCTCCCTGGGATGAGGCTCTTGCTGCTGCCTCTATGCATGCCCTGAGGTCCTTGCCTGCTCTGCCCTTCCTCTGCCATCATATTCCTCATTCTGAGTGCCAGCAGCAGGCTCAGCCTCTCACTTTGTCTTTTCTGCCCCACTGCAGTGCCTGCCACAAAGCTGAGCACCATGACTCGGCCCAGTGCTGGCCCCTGCCAGTGCAAGTACGACCTGATGGTTTTCTTTGAGATCTGTGAGCTGGAGGCCAATGGAGAGTAAGTCCTGCTGGGAGAGGGAGGCAATGAGGGATTTGCCCAGTGCTCAGCACCTCTGGGCAGGCTGGCAGGATTCTGTTTCATGCTGCAATCCTCTCTTCCAGCTACATCCCTGCTGTTGTGGACCACCGTGGAGGCATGCCATGCCATGGGACCTTCCTCCTTCACCAGGTACTCTCTGCCCAAGGTGCTGTCCTAGCTGACCCCTGCTGGGACCTGTGTTAACTACTGTCCCTTCTCTCTGGCCTCGTGGGTCTCAGGGCATCCAGAGGAGAATCAGTGTCACCTTGGTGCATGAAACAGGCAGCCTCATCCGCTGGAAGGAAGTGCGGGAGCTGGTTGTGGGTAAGCCAAACCAGCCCCAGCCCACTGAGCTCCCAGGCATCCTCTCAGACTCACCCTCTTCTTTCTTGCCCACGTTCCCACGTCCCCACATGGAGCTTTATGCCTTGTCTCCCCTCCTGCCCTGCAATAGTAAAGCAGTAGTTGCCTGGCAGGTGACCCTGGGACACTGCATGGGCAGGACACCTCAGCCCCTGTCCCCGTGTCCAGGAGCTGGACCAGGATCTCTGGTGCTGAATGGCCGGGGGGAGCTGCAGGCAGGCAGTCTGCCCCTGCCTCCACGGGAGCCCTCTGCTGTCAGCTCAGAGGTAACTCTGTGTGTGTTTGCAGGTCGGATCAGGAACACCCCAGAGGCAGACGAGTCTCTCATCGACCCCAACATTCTGTCCCTGAACATCCTCTCCTCCGGCTACATCCACCCCTCCCAGGACGACCGGTGCGTGATGCTTTTTTTCTTGCTCTTCCCCTGCTGTGGTGAGGGATGGAGTGGTTGAGTAGCAGCCTCCCTTTCCCCTGGAAGGCTCTTGGCCCTTCTGCTGAGGCAGGGTGTTTCTGAAGCTGCATGGGGTCTTGGGGTACAGGGCTGCCAACCCCCTTCCTCCTCCTCCCCAGGGCCTTGCTGTGCTGGGGAGGGCACTAAAGGGAATTTGTGTGTGGATTCTGCTCTCTGGTGCTGGCTGTGATGGGCTGGCACAGGGAAGCAGTTGGTGCTGGTGCCAGGAGGATGTCCCAGCTCCATGGCTAGAGGGGAACACTATTTATCCTGTGTCCCAGCAAAATTGCTGGGAAGGCCACTTGGCACCCATGGCAGATCTCTATCTGTGTGTAAGTAATGCAGAAAAGCCATTCCCACCCACTGTGGGTGACTCCAGGGATGCCCATGGTGCAAGCAGGACCAGCCTGGGGACGACCTGTTGTTCCCTATCCCAAGGGGCTGTCACAGAACCCCAGAGTGGTTTGGGCTGAAAGGGACTTTAAAGATAATCACATTCCAAAGCCCCTGCTATGGGCAGGGACACCTTCCACTAGACCAGGTTGCTTAAAGGTGTCCCCACTGTAGTTTGGCAGGGTGTGAAAGAAGCAGGACCAGAAGATTTGTTTTCTCCAAGATCTCCCTGTGTGAGTCCTGCAGTGGCAGGGGGAGTCGTGGGTATGGAGGGCACAGCTCTCCTCTGCACCAGGGCTACTGGTGGGACTCGGGGGACTGGTGGGGGTCTCTGGCCAGGATGTGTGCATGCAGGCAGCTGTGACAAGACAGGGATGGTTGCTGCCAGCACTGGGAGCAGCAGGACTGGTCCTTGGCTGTGTGCGTTGTGGTCACTGGTGTAGGAACAACCTGGAGAGAAATGGGGACCACTTTTTCCTTCATCTGCTTTGTGATCACCACTGTCCCAAGGAGGCCTGTCTCAAGGCAGGGTGGTTTTGGGGGAATGGTGGGGGTCTGGATAGGATTTGGTACCCTAAGCACTCTCAGGGCAGCTCCTGGACCTGGCAGAGCAACTGGCACAGAGTGTCTGAGCAGCAGAGGCGAGTCCTGGGCTCAGCACGCGTGCAAGTGTCAGACCTGGAGACTTTGTCACAGCCTTGGGGATACAGAAGGAGGCCAGATGGGGATGGTCAGATGAGGAGAGCCCAGACCAGTGGAGCAGTGGTGGTTTTTTTGCTGGGAGCTGGGTGCTGTGGCACCTGTGGGCCCTTGGGGCTGCGCAGTTTTTTGTCAGCTCCTCATCTGTTGGATTGTCTGGTCCCAGATGCAGCCATATGGGATCTTCAGCGTGCCTAAGGTAGCCTGGCAGGAGGGATGTGCCTCCTGCTCTGCCTTCCACCCTGTGAGTCCTGCAGGACAAGGGGACACAGCTTGGGCTGGGGGGATACTTGGGGTGTGGAGAGAAGCGTGGAGACTGGGGGCCCATTTGGGGGCACAGACCGGTGCTCATGTCATATCTGTCCCATATCTATTCCACGGAGCCTGCCCGTGGCGAGGCAGGGGGAGGAGGGGGTGGCCAGCTGCCTGCAGGGCGCTAGCTGCAGTGCCCCCCACTTCCACTCCACATGCAGACATGCGTGCTTCACCCTGCAGCTGTGAGGACAGGCAGAAGGAAGGCAGAGAGCAGAGCCAGCGCCCACTTCACCCTCCTCCCAGCCGCTTGCGCTCCCCGCTTTGCTGCCTTGTGCCACGCAGCCTCCATTGCCTGGAGCAGCCCTGGCTTCCCCTCTGCAGCCTCCCCAGCGCCCTGGAGCCCCTCAGGAAGAGGCTGGGAGAGTGGTTCAGCTCTCTCCTCAGCACCATCCATCCCCGCATCGAGCGCCCAGGGCGGAGGCGCGGGGGGCAGCACCTGGTGTCCCCCCTCGCTTCCCTCAGCTGCTACTGCCCATCCGAGCCCACACTAACCATGTGATTGTTTTGTGTTTTCGCAGGCAGTTTCTTGATTCGGATATGCCTAGGTATTATTTGTTTCCATTGGTTTTTTTTCCACCCCTCCTTCTTCTCTCCTTTCTTTCTTTCTACCCCCTTGCCTCGGCACGCTCACTCCCGCCAGAGGCAGCACTTGGACATCCGGCCCCTCATCCCTTCACATGCCCCATCCCTCCTCCCCACTGCGCTGGCACCTCTTGCTCACTCGACCCCTTTTGCTGTTGGTGTGGGCCACGCTCTGGCTGGCTGCCGCTCCCCCTCGCACGCCTGCGTCTCCATTGCCTGATTTGGGTTTTATTCTTGCTTTTGGACTTTGCTATTCTCCCATCTTTTCTGGCACCTGGCACCGAGTGTGCCAGACCCTCCATTGTCTCCCACCCCAGCCCCAGCTCAGCCCCTGGTACTGCTTGGAGTAGCTGCAGGGCTGGTGAGGACAGTGGAAGTTTTGGGGCTTGTCCTGCCCTGTCCTGGGCACCTGGTGACGCTGGCAGCAGTGCAGTTGGCAGCAGTGCAGTTGGTGTGGCAGCAGCTGCCCACCCTGTGCACAGTGTCCTGTGTGTGTAGGCGCGGCATACTGGAGCGTGTGTCTGTGTGCAGGTGTGACAGTGGGTGCACACGTGGCACAGACTGTTGTACCCCTGTGTAAAGGGGCTGTTTGGGGACTGCAGGCTGCAGCTGGGACCACTGGGTGAGCCTGGCATATGCGTGAGAGGTGCCAGATTTGTGGGTGTGCCACCAGCCTCTGGATGGGAGCGTTGGTGAGCCCTCAGGGCAGGGGGCCACCACTGTGGCCCGTGGCAGAAAAAGAGGGGCACGTTCCTAGGAGACAAGGGATGGAGTGTCCCGAGTCCTGGCACATACCTCTGTGCCTGAAGGTTGTCCTCCCTACAGCAACTCAAATCTGGTCGTGTTCAGAGATGTCTGAGGGCAGAGCTGTCCCTGCAGCAGCATTCTGTCCCCTCCCAGGATGCAGGAAAGTGGGTACAGCATTGATCCAGCCCCCCACCACAAGAGAGGTGGGTTCACACTGGCACTGCCTGTGGTCTCTCATCACAGTGATGCTTTCCTTGTGGACCAGGGGATGGGCCAAGGAGTCACCTGCTGTGTGAGTGGCAGTGGGAAATCTCCTCCCCTCAGCTGGCACTGTCCTGGGGGACTGCGCTGGGTGGGAGCTCCTTGCCCTGGGATGGCACAAGGGCAGAGTTAAGGGCATAGGGAGCACATGTGCTTCCTCCCCAGCTGCTGGACCATGAGGAAAGTGGGAGGCAGAGGGTTTTCACCCAGGCTGGCAAGCCTCTGTCTGCCCTCACTGAGCTCCTTTTGGTTCCCACTTTGGGTTCAGCTAGGCTGGAGCTCCTGTGGCCAGCAGTGCTATTATGTGTGAGTCCCTTCAAGAGGGGCTCTTCTGACCTGTCGTTTTTCTGTGTGTGTACATGTGTGTGTTTGTCCTTGGGTCACCTTCCACTTATAGCATTTCGCTGGGAAATGACACTAGGTATTTCACGCGCACCTGCTCGGTCTGGTCCCTCCTGCTTTTCTCTTCTTCCCCTTTGCCTCCTCCCTTTGCTTTTTGCTCTTTCTCCCCTCCCCTGAGGCTCCTCTTCTCCTCCTCCTCCTCCTCCTCCTCGGGGAGCACTCTTTTCTTAAGCAACCTGTGTCTGCAAAGCAATCCTTCGCCTTGGCTGTGTCTCACACCTGTGGGGTTATGTGTTTTATACACCTTCTGAAAGCGTCACTCTCCCTCTTCTTCCAACATGGGGGAAATTGCAGTTGAGAACCTCTCCCTACTCCCGCTGGCTGCCCTGGCTCTTGTTAAAATTGCTCCTCAGCCATCTGGATGCTGCTTCAGGGACATGCTGAAGTGTTCTCATTGAGATATGGCTGAACCACAGCTTCCTGAGGATGCTCAGGCGGGAGCCAGGGCCGCAGCAGCTCTGGGCGGTTTTGGGGAGTGGGTGTACCATAAAGGCAAGGCTGATCCGGGAGGGAGCCCAGGAGTGGTGCAGGGGGTGAAATGGGGATCCCCCATGCTCTCTCACCAGAGCCACCTCCTGCTTCCTCACCATTAGTTGCTCAACCCAAGGAGGGCAGATGCCACTCTTGATCTGGGTGAGCTGTGTCATCCTCTCCGGGATCCTGTAGGCATGGGTGAGTGGGACCAGGTGTCCCCTGCTCCTTCTCCCAGCCTAGGAGCCATGGAAAACACAGCAAAGGGGCCTGAGGCAGCAGAGTGGGAATGGGGCTGGCACTGAGGGTAGAGCAAGAGCCAGGGGAGACAGCCTGACAGGGGCCAGCCACCAAATCATAATCCTCAGCTTCTCACTGGGGCCCAGGGCTGGCAGACAGGGGCAGCCCTGGGGAAGGGGACCTGGCTGCTGGGGGGGCTGTGCTCCCAGAGGTGGGCTGGCAGCACACCCCCAGTGCTGAGCATCCTTCCTCCTTTCCCTTCGGGCCATCATCACCCAAACGGCAACAGCCACTCCTGGCAGGGACTGGGAGGTGCTGTGTCCCAGGCTGGATGCTGGGGACTGCCCCGGGTGCACTGGGGGTGGCAGCCCCTGCTCTGAACACAGGGGTGGGGCATGAACCCTCCTTCGCCCTCCTTTGCCTTCCTAGCCTGCTCTGCCTTGCCTGCTCCCCATCTGAGCCCCCACTCCCCCGCGGTCCCGCCTCCCCAGAACCCCGGTCCATTGGCCATTTCAAGGGTGCCGTGTCCCCTTCCCACCATGCCTTGTGCCCTTTGCCTTGAGCCTGTGTCCTCTGGAGTGGCTGTCCCCATCTGTCCCCACTGCGCATGCATGTCTGTGTGTCCTTGCAGGCTTGCTGCAGCGCTGTGGGGGGGACAATGACATCTCTTTGCTCACCTGCCAGGGGTTCCAGGGAGGTTGTTTTACTGGACCTGCTGGGTTTTTTTGGCAGGACTTTCTACCAGTTTGAGGCGGCGTGGGATAGCTCCATGCACAACTCGCTGCTGCTCAACCGTGTCACCCCTTACCGGGAGAAGATCTACATCACCCTGTCAGCTTACATCGAGGCAAGGACCTTGCTTGGGGTCACTATACATCAACAAAGTCTGGTGTTTCCCCTGCTGTTGGGGTGCAGCCAGCGTGAGCCCTTCCTTAGCTACTGCTTATGGGGTGCAGGGTTTGAAGCTACTGCTTATGGGGTGTAGGGTTTGACTTGGTGTGTGGGGGCCATCTGGGACCCTGGGACTGGAACCTGCTGGGCACAGGGGAGGGAGAGACATTCTGGGCTGCCACCCTGCAGCACCTCTGATGCCTCCTTCTGCCCTACTGCAGATGGAGAACTGCACTCAGCCCGCCGTCATCACCAAAGACTTCTGCATGGTTTTCTACTCCCGGGATGCCAAACTTCCCGCCTCACGCTCCATCCGCAATCTTTTTGGCAGCGGCAGCCTGCGGGCTTCTGAGAGGTACCAGGATGCTCCTGTTGGGGACAGGAGAGCCATCACTTAGGAACTGGAGCTCTTCTAGGGCATCCCAGCAGCCTGGTTAAAAAAACTGGGCTGTGGGGATGGGACAAAGCCAGTAATGCCTCACCTCTCTTTGCTCTCAGCAACCGTGTGACAGGAGTCTACGAGCTCAGCCTGTGCTGCGTGGCTGATGCCGGCAGCCCAGGTGGGTGCCACGCCTCTGCCCAGGTGTTCAGCTGGGACTGGGAGGCACAGCCAGGCCTTCGGGTTAGGGGCTGTGTGTCTGTCCCCCCAGCTGTGTATCTGTGCCCACAGGCATGCAGAGAAGGCGCCGGCGTGTGCTGGACACCTCTGTAGCCTACGTCCGGGGAGAGGAGAACCTGGCTGGCTGGCGGCCCCGCAGTGACAGCCTCATCCTTGACCATCAGTGGGAGCTGGAGAAACTCAGCCTGCTGCAAGAAGTGAGAGTCTGGGCTAGAAATGGGCTGGAATAGTGCAATTCACAGTTCACTGGCGCTGGGGGGATTCTCCACCCCGGATGGCACGGCCGCCTTGGTTGTGGGAGGAGGCAGGAATGGGGCTGTGCTGCCAGTACTCCTGTGCATTGCTGCTAGCCAGGTGCCAGCAGATCCAAAGCTAATGAGTAAATGGGGTTAAGGGGGCCTGGGTGTGGGGGAAAGGGCCACCCCTGAGCCTGGGTGTCTGTGCCCAGGTGGAGAAGACAAGACACTACCTGTTACTGCGTGAGAAGCTGGAGACGACCCAGCGCCTGGGCATGGAGACGCTGTCCCCCTGCTCCAGCGAGGATTCTGAGTCCCGAAGCACCTCCTGCATCTCCTCCCCACTCTCTGCTGATGGAGCACCTGAAAGCCGCACCTCTCCCCCTGAGACCCCCAGCGAGAGGCAGAAGGAGCTGGCTGTGAAGGTACCATCCTACAGCAAACCCAGCTTGCTGGAATGAAGCCAGGAAGTGGCTTCCACAGGGTGGCTGAGGGTTGTGGTGGGAGGAAGCCAAAGAAGACTGAGAGGTGGAATGTTCCTCCTGCCCCACTCTCCTCCTCCTCTCTGCAGTGCTTGCGCCTGCTCACGCACACCTTCAACAGGGAGTACAGCCACAGCCACGTCTGCATCAGCGCCAGTGAGAGCAAGGTACTGCTCTGCCCCCGGCCTGGTGGGGCCAGGGAGGGATGTGTGCCTGGGTGGGGGCCAGATGGGCACTATGGCACAAGTCATGCCTCCCCTGGGGTGTCTGCTCCCCCTGCTTGCTCTGGTTTTTCCCAGAACTGGTGGCTCTCAGGACTATGCCAGGAGGGGATCCTGCCAGCCAGGATTCTTGCTTCTCCCTGTATGAGCAGGAGCCTGGTCCTTTGCACGTGCCTGGCTTTGCACAGAAACTCTAGTTCACACCTCCATTACTTCACAGCTGTCTGAAATGTCTGTGACCTTGATGAGAGACCCTTCCATGCCAGCTCTTGGGGTCACCACTCTTACCCCTTCCTCGACCTGCCCATCACTGGTGGAAGGATGTTACAATGCCATGGAGGTCAGGTGAGAAGCTGGCTGGGAGGTTCTGGTGACATATCCCAAGCTGTATCACTGGGATCACATGGTCCTTGTGTGTGGATGTTCCCTAGCCATCACTCTTCCTACATTCCATCCTCTCCTCCTTCCCCAGACCCCCCCAGGTTTCCTCCAGGGCAGAGAGCCCCGATCTGGAGCCTGTGATAGAAGGAGAGCAGAAGAAGTCCCCAGCCCGCCGGCCTGAGGAGGAGAAGGAGCCGCAGCGGTTGCTGGTGCCCGACATCCAGGAGATTCGAGTCAGGTAGGAGCAAGCAGCCAGCAAGGGGAACACCTATGGCTAGGGGGGCCATGCCCTACCACTGCCACCTCCTCATGGTCTGTATCCCACCCCTTCTGCAGTCCCATCGTCTCCAAAAAGGGCTACCTGCACTTCCTGGAGCCTCACACCAATGGGTGGGTGAAACGCTTCGTGGTGGTCCGGCGTCCGTACGTCTACATCTACAACTCGGACAAGGACGCGGTGGAGAGGGCCATACTGAACCTCTCCAAGGCCCAGGTGGAGTACAGTGAGGACCAGCAGGCCATGCTCAAGGTAGGGCACTGGGAGCCAGCCCCACTCTGCACACCCCACTGAGGGAAGCACTAAGCTCTGGCTCTCCCCCCGCAGACCCCGAACACGTTTGCGGTGTGCACCGAGCACCGGGGCATCCTGCTGCAGGCAAGCAGTGACAAGGACATGCACGACTGGCTCTACGCTTTCAACCCTCTCCTGGCTGGATCCATAAGGTACCAGGGGCACCTGGGGGAAGGGGGACGCACAGAAGCCATTGCTGGGGGGGCTGCAGGCTCCCAGTGCTTTCCTGCTACAGCCCCAGCCAGGTGTGGGGAGCGTCTCCTGTGCAGACTTGTGCCAGGACAGGCTTTCAGCTGGCAGCACTTGGACCAGATTAATTTTGAATTCAGCTCATCCACATTTAAATGCTTCAGTCTAGAGCCAGATTCCAGGTGGTACAGAGGCGTTGTTGTGCTGAGCTCAAAGCAGCATCCATGCCTGGTGGCAGAGCCTCTGGCCTGTCACTCTTTTTGAGACCATCCCACAGAGTTTTTGAGTCTGTTAAGGAAACTTTCCAGTCTCACCATCCCGGAGCCACTCTGGAAGTCACACAGGAACCACCTGAGCTGGGACTGAGGCTCCTTCACAGCAGGTGGTTCCTTGCTTGACTTCTACACTCACCACACACACACTCAGATAAGGTTTGCTAACTGTCTCAGTCACAGCTTTCCCACTGCAGAGTCTCAGACATGTCGATCCTTAAAATAATTTAATCATGGTGCAATAACAAAATAACAGCTGGAGCTGGGTGCCTCTGAGAAAGGACCCTGAACAAAGGAAACCCTGGGCTTTGACCCTCTCAGTCTAAGGGCGCTGTCCCTGTGTCCTTCACCCGTGCCGCAGGTCCCTGTGCCCTTTGTTATGCAAACGATGGGCAGTTCCCAGGCTCTGGCCTCAGGCTGCCCCCCCTGCAGCTCAAATCGCAGCTGCACACCAAACTACCTGCACTAAATATTTTCATTCCTCAACAAGACCATCCCATGGACTTCTTGAGATCACCTCAAGCAGCAGGACTAGATGAATAGGAATACATGCACACAAATCTGTGTGCTCTGGCTAAAGAGACTTTAATTCTATGTCTCTCCAGCTGTCCGGATTCAAGTGTCAGCCTGGATGCAGGACACTGAACCTGGGAGTCCACACCTCTCCTTGTCCACATTTTTTAACGTCTTTTGTCCCTTGTTTTCCAAATCAGATCCAAGCTGTCCAGAAGGAGAACAGCCCAGATGAGAATCTAACCTGAAAAATACCCTCCACCTCATCCGTCTGCCAACAGGATCAAGATAGCTGATTCTGTCTGAAGACTCCCCATGTTAATATCTGATCTTTCACACCATCTGCTGCCCCAGCTCTCTGCTCCATGGAAGGATCTGTCTTGATTCACAGCTTCACAGGGGAAACTCACTTCTGTTTGTAGCTGCAAAAGCCTGGACCCGCCTGGGCAGGATTCCTTGTGCACGTGCCATCTTCTGCCTGTCCCTCCATGGGTGACCTTCATATCACACCATCTAATGCTCCAAAAAAAGGTCCCTATCAGAGGGGAGGGAGTGAGAAAGGTGGTTTTGGCTAAAAGCTGGTCTTTGATCTAGAGAGATGGGAATGCAGCAAAGCTCAGAGCTGGGAGAGCAGGAGGAATTGCCCTCAGGCAAAGGGAAAGTGGTAATTTAGATGTGGGGTTTCCCTAATTTACCGGTGTTTCTGCAAGAGACAGCAGAGTAAGATCAGGTGTCAGTACTTTAAGATTATATTTATAAAGTATTTATTTCTATTTACATCACAAAAATCCCCAAACTTGAGTCCTGGCCCCCAGCCAATGCCTCCCCCAGGCAGGGGAGAGCCTTGGTGCTGGGCCTGGGTTCCAGAGATGCCTTCCCAGGACACCCCTGGCTTGTGCCTGGCAGCAGTGCAGCTCTCACCCTCACTCGATGCCCTTCCCCAAATATTTGCTTTGCCTTCCCCTACAGCTTAAACTACTTTTCCCCTGAGCAGTGGCCAGACAGCCCACCATGTCTTCCCAAAGAAGGCAATTCCTACCTGTCCCATCTACCTCTGGAAGGGAGGAGCCCAGAGTCTCAGCTGGCCAGGGCACCCTGTCCCTGCAGGTGGGTCACTGCACTTTGGAGCTTGGTCCTACTGGAGGGAAAAGGAGAGCTCTGGGTATGGCTCTGTCACCCCATGCCGGGCTACCCTTTCCAACACAAAGCACTTGGGCCACCTCCCCTATCCCAGCCTGGGACCCCCAGATGTCTCATCCAAAGGGATTTCCCACTCTTAGGGCAGGATGCCAAGGATCCCAACCCTGCAGGGAGTGTGGAGGTCCAGGTGGAATAGGAAAATTCCCCAGGAGCCACGACTAGGAATGACTATCCCACCCTACAGGATTCTTCTTGCCCTTTCCCAAAAGGGTTTGCACATCCCTTCTTCTCCCAGCAGGATGACAAACTCAAAGCAGATCAAAGGGTGTCAGGGTGGGGATGGGGCTTCTTTTTTTCTGTTGTAGCTGGTGTTTTCTCACTCTTCCTCTGCTGCAGAAGCGAGCACCCACCTCCCCCCACCCTGCCTCCATCAGCATGTTAATCTGGAGGCTTCCTGCACAGAAGGTGTTTTTGCTGAAAAGACCTTCTTCCTCCAGCCATCACTGCTTCCCACCTCCTCCAGCAGCAGCTCTCTTTCTTCTCCCATCTCTCACCCATGACTAGATGTTTTTGTTCAGGGCTTCCCAAGTGGCCAGCAGCATCTGGCACAGCTCTGTGCTGGAAGCTGAGCATCTTCCTCTGTGCATCTCCTCAGCATCCCCCCGGCTCTGCTGTCTCTTGTCCAGCACAGCTGCGCCTTGGCTCTGCCACACCTCCCTGCACTGTCTGTGGGGTGTGTGTGTGTGTGTGTGTGTGTGTGTGTGTGTGGGACGTGGTGCTGTCTTCTCGTTACACTCGTGTTGTGGGGGCACGGATAGGCAGGGACGTGGCAGAGGAGTAGAGGCTTGCACTGGCCCCCTTGCTGCATATCAGGCACCCTTTAGCTTGGGTTTCAGGTGACAGAAAGAGTTTGGGGATTCTTCTTCAGCACATGCTGGTTCTGCCTGGCCTCGCCACAGCTCCTTAGGCATCTCACCCCATTACTACAGCCCAAATCTGCAGTGGGGCTGCTCCTCTCAGCCCAGCTCCCCTGCCCAGGACAACCTCCCCAGCAAACTGGGCTATTTTCCCCTCTGTGATCCTTTTAGACCTGAAGGCCGACTCGTGCCCTTTCTGTATGAAGAGGTGCCAGCCTGGAGGCACAGAGAGGCTGAGCTGGGGCAATGCAGGGGCCCAGGCTGCAACATCCTGGTTCCCGTGCTCTGAGCAAGGACTAGTTAGTACCATCCCAAATGTCACTGTAAGAGGCTCAGGGTAGAGAAACAGGGAGTTCCTGAGGGGAGGCTCCTCCAGAATGGAGGCAGCTTCTGGCAGAGACGGGACCAGTGTCTGTCAGGGACCAGACACAGGTTCACTGGCCAGGGCCGTGTGGTGCTGCCTGTGCCACAGACAAGACGCAGCCAGCTGAAGGGCACCCTCCAGCCAGAGCCGAGCCATGCCTGAGGCCAGCAAACCTGCAGAGCAGACGGCTCGGCTGGAGGTGGGAGCCGAGGGACTCAGAGCTGCCCGCTGGATGCGGCACACGGGCCGCCTGCCATCTCACAGAAGCGCTCTGACCGCTCCTCGGCACGGCCCTGGCCCCATCCCCTCGGCAAGGAATGCACACCGGAGCTTCAAGCACGACGAAAGCCCAACGGGAAGGGAAACTGCACAGGGCAGCGGGTGGCACGGAAGGCAGGCGGGCATCGGCGGGCGGGCCGGGGCCAGGGAAGGAGGGAGGCCGCGCTCCCCGCCCTCCGGTTCCCGCCGGCGCTCCCTGCCGTGTACCAGGGGGGCGGTACTGCGGGTCCTGGCCGTCCGTGCGCACGTGAGGCTTGTTCGGTTCTGAAATAAATGTCGCATTTAACGCAATTCCCTGCGCTGAGCGTGCTCTCCTGGGGCTGGCGGGGCAGCGGCAGG
This sequence comes from Molothrus aeneus, assembly GCF_037042795.1. NCBI lineage: Eukaryota > Metazoa > Chordata > Aves > Passeriformes > Icteridae > Molothrus > Molothrus aeneus. Next base: position 3,996,401 of record NC_089655.1, on the reverse strand, counting down.
GACGGGGCGGCAGCGGCGCTGAGAGCAGCGGCAGCGGCGCTGAGAGCAGCGGCAGCGGAGCTGAGGGGAGCGGAGCTGAGGGCGGGAGCGGCGCTGGGGGCAGCGGCGATGAGGCGAGCGGCGCTGATGGCAGCAGCGGGACTGAGGGGAGCGGAGCTGAGGGCAGGAGCGGAGCTGGGGGCAGCGGCGCTGGGGGCAGCGGCGATGAGGCGAGCGGCGCTGATGGCAGCAGCGGGACTGAGGGGAGCGGAGCTGAGGGCGGGCAGCGCCACTGAGGGGGCGCCCCCTCGCGGGCGTGCTCGACACGGCGGGACAAGGGGCGGGGCGACGGCGCTGACGGACAGCGCGATCCCGCTTGCGATTGGTGCAGACGGCGGGCACGTGCCGCTGTGGGCGGGGCGGCGCGGTGTTTCCGCTGCCGGCGGGGCGCGGGCCCGTTTCCGGCCCGCCGCGGGTGCGGGTTGGGCCGGCGGCGGGCGGGCGGCAGCGAGCGGCGGCCATGGACCTGTTCGGGGACCTGCCCGAGCCCGGGGCCGCCGCGGGTGAGGCCGCGACCCGCTCGGGCCCGCGCGGTCCGTCGGGCCTGCCCGGCCGCGGCCCGTGGGCTCGCCTGAGGGGCCGCGGGCCTGCTGCAGCTCGGCCGTGGGCAGCGTGGCTCCGCGCGCTGCCAGGCCGCCGCCACGGGGAGCTTGAGGGGCGAGGGGGAGCGTGAGGGGACGGGTTAAAAATCGCTGGAGAAAATGCCGGGTTTGGTGGGTTTTGTGGTTTTGTTTTCCCTGGGACTCGCCCCGCTGCAGTTTATACCGTGTTTTTGCATGTTCTGTATGAACTGCAGCTCCCCGCGGTTTAGACCATGTTGGAGCCTTGCCTCTCACTGTGCTGCTGTGCTTAGGGGATTGCTAGCAAAAAACAAACCCCAAAAACCTGTTCTCAAGACAAAAGTTCACCTCAGCCCCAGGCAGGTGGTTATTTTGCTTGTGTAGCAGCTGCTAAAATTACAGATGGAAATAAGGCTCTCCTGGTTTACCACACGTGTGCTGGCCTGGGGACAGTCCTTTCAGAGCAGCTCCCCCAGCAGTGCCTGCACTGGTTCCTTACTCTGCCCTGGTGCCTTGCAGGGAAAGATGCCCAAAAAGGGCCTCTGCTGTTTGATGATCTCCCACCATCCAGCAGTGCTGACTCAGGTATGGGTGTTCTGTTCCTACCATTAGTTTGGTTTTCCGTGTTTCCTGCATCAGCATCTCTTTCAGATGAAATGTGTGTGAATCCTGTTCTTTGTTAGGCAGAATAAAGACAGTAGAGTTATCAGTGCTGGCATGCAGACCAGCTGCATCCTGTTTGGTTTTTTTGTAACCAGGGTGTTATAGATGTTCCACATATATTCTATGAAACATTCCTTAAAAAATGTTCCCTGGAGCAAATGCAAAGTCTGGATTTACCCAACTCATAATGGAAGTAGAAATTTGGCTCTCTTTGGTAAACTGACATAATTTCTTCACCTCAGGAGAGACATAGGCAAAGCATTATTCCATGAAAGGAACAAAGGTATTTAATTGTTTTTGTCTTCTTCTTGTGCTCCAGGAAAAGAAGGCTCTTTGCTCTTCGATGGTCTCCCACCAGCCAGCAGTGGTGACCCAGGTAAGGAGCTGTGTCCCTCATCAGCCTCTCTGGGAAAAGCCCAGAGTGCAGCCTGGTGTGTTGGACACATAGCAAGTTACCCTGGTGCTTATTTCTCCAGTCCAGTTGGCAATTTGTGGCCCAATTGTTTAAATCAGGATTCTGAATCTTAAAAATAGGCCTGTTCCCAGAAGTACGTTCCTGTCTTTTGGGAACCATGGTTGTCTGTCTGAAAGCTCCCTGCTTTGGGGGGGAAGTGCCCTGGTGCAGCCACTGCCCTGGCTGCTGCTCTGGAAGGCTTTGTGCATGCAGCCATGTGCTTGCTGTCACCTGGGAGGAGCTGAGATAATTCACTATGCCCATAGGAGCCTCAATCTCCAGAAGGACAAAGCCACAGTTCTGACATCAGGTTTTTGCTTGCTAGCTTTAATTTGTAGCCTTCTTCTGAACCTTCTAAAAAATATGCATGTTCAGAGTAATAAAATAAGTTCCTCTGCATTGTTGTGGGCAGAGATCAGAGAGGAAAATAATAATAATAAAGAAATGTTCCAGCCTGTAGCATTAACTTCCTGAGCAATTAACTGCAAAAAGAAAGAAAAAAAACAAACCTGGTAGCTAAGGAATAAAACCTGTGTGTTGTTCATAGTAACTGTGGTCACTTAATACTGTGTGTGTGAGCCTGCACTCCTGAGTGTGCTTTGGTATAAAAGGACTTGCTGCTGAATTTGTGCAAGTAAAACAGTCCTGGAACACTTGAGCCACCTGCATTTTTGCTTTCTTTCAGCCTCCAGTGCTACTAAGCAAGTCTCATCAGCAGAGAGCCAAGAGAAAGGACAGAAGAGAAAGTCCTTGGAGGAGGAGGAAGAGAAGAATGGCAGGGAAGAACTTGTGGAAAAGAAAGTTTGTAAAGGTTTTCAGACAGTTTGAAAACAAATGTACTCAATTTGTACTTTTGGCGTTGGGCTGAGTAAGTCCAGAACAAAGCTAAGCTTTGGTTCTTCAGTCTGCTTGCCTTTTCAGTCTCTTGTAGGAAACAAACTGCTGCAGGGGTCTGTGGCAGCTCCTTGAGCTTCCTGGCTTTGTCTGTCTCCTTCACCTGGGCCTTGTTTCTGTCCCTGCTGGGGAGCAGGCCCTCAGCAAGATGAGTGCCTGTGCTGCCAAGAGGGAGATTGGTGTGGAACCTCTGTAACGCTGGATCCACACCATTTTCTTTTGCCACATCCCCAAATCTCTGCTGGCTGCTAAGGATGCCAGAGAGGGAGACAGACAGGCTTGTTACAGACAGGGCCTTTGGCTCCAGTGCCTGTGTGTGCTGTGTTGCAGCTTTGGGAGTAAGATGTGTTCAGGGCTACAAAGGAAAGGACGTGTCCTGGGAGCATCAGACCTGGATTTCCTGTCCTTAGTGCACTCTCTAAAGCTGGGCTTTATTAAGCTGCAGGTTCAGCCCCGTGCTTCCCCTGCCCACCCTGTCCCCTGCTCCTGTTTTAGACTCCTGTCCAATGCCCAGCAGTCCTGCTTGGCTACAGCTGCCTGCCAAAATGAGGGCAGGCTGCTTTTAGAGCTGCTGACCTTGGGGGCACATAAAAGCCCATGTTACAAAGGGAGCATGGCCTGCTCAGCAGCAGAGGTTTTGTTGCAGGATGAGGGCTGCATCTGCACTGCCCTTTGTGGTTTTTAGCCTGAGCTGAGGAGACAGAGGAGTTTGATTTGCATGTGTGTGTCTGCTTTGTTCCCCTTTAGGATCAGTGGGCATTCTTGGCCTGAAGGGTTATGTGGCAGAGAGAAAAGGTGAGAGGGAAGACATGCAGGACGCACACGTCATCTTAAACGACATCACCGAGGAGTGCCGGCCTCTGCCCTCCCAAATGTGAGTGGGCCCAGCTGCCAGAACAGCCATCCTGGGGCTGAGGGAGCCCCAGCTTGCTTCAGCTAAGCCCAGGGGATGATCCTTTTTGTTTTCAACAGCTGATGCTCTTGTCTGCCTCTCTTGTGGTGCATGGTTTGGGCTTGTTATGGGAGACCTGGGGTGTTCCCAGGCAGTTCACAGGGCTGCTGTGTACAAACACCTTCCTTTGAGGGGTGCTTAGTGGATTCAGTCATTGACTTTATGAGCACCATGAGGGCCTGATAACTCTGGATGTTTATCCTCTATTACCCAAATGTAGGTGGGTATGTAAAATGAGGTGGGTATGTAAAATGAAAAGAATGTTCTTGAACATCACCTTGATACTGGATTTAGCTTCTGAACTAGTACTGTCCCAAGAGGATTGTGTTTTGAGAGATCCAAGTTTTTTGTCTGTAGCATAGTTGGAACAAGCTTAGGCATGGAAGGTGCTGTAGGATTGGCTAAACTGATGTCTGTAATGCTGGAGAGCTGCAATGTCCTTGAGGTAAAATGTTTATTTGCTTTTATGCCAAGTTGAGGTCTGTAAACCCTTTAGCCCTTCATTTTCTTGAGAAGTGGAAAATTACAAGAAAGTTCTCAGCTCAGTGCTAGAACACATAAACCATGTAAATGCTGAATATACGAGCTCAGAGACCTGCTGCCTTTTGTGCCTTGGAGCGCAGGATTTCTTCAGTGGCTAACACAGGGCAGGGTGGTTTGGAGAGGGATGTTCTTGTTGCCATTGCCTGGCTTGTGGCCTTTCTCAGCCTCCTCCTGCTGCCTTTTGTTCCCCCACAGCACACGTGTCTCGTACTTCGCTGTTTTTGATGGCCATGGTGGAGTGCGAGCCTCCAAATTTGCAGCACAGAATCTGCACCAAAACCTGATAAAGAAATTTCCTAAAGGTGAGAGGAGTGGAATAATGGCTGTATGACAACCATCACCTTTTCTGTCTTGGCAGTGGGTAGGGAAGCTGATCTGTTTGGGTGTAGTCCTACAGTACCCATCCCTTATTACCAGAGGGATGCAAGACTGCTGTGTCTGCTGGGGAAGAGGGCTGGAAGCCTTTTTGGCACAAGGGTGCAGGTAGCCAGCTGTGACTCACTAAACAAGTGTGGAATGTGCTGTTGCCAGTTTTGGCGGTGCCACATCAAGTATGAAAATCCTCCTGTGGTGGAGAGATTTATGTCATAAACTCCACATACCCTACTGCATGGATTTCTGGTAGGGTAAGCCCAGGATGTGGCCCAGCTGCTCTGCAGAGTCCAAGAGATGCACTGCCTGACTGAATGTTGGGTGAGCAAAGGGACAGACTAGGATAGATCAGATATGTTTTACTTGGAGCTTAGATGCTGTTTTGTCTGACAGGTGAGGTAGCCAGCGTGGAAAAAACTGTGAAGAGATGCCTTTTGGACACCTTCAAACACACAGATGAGGAGTTTCTAAAGCAGGCATCCAGCCAGTAAGTGCAAATGCTTTCTGCTAATTGTATTTCTTAGTGTGCATCTCTGAGGTCTGAGCTGTGAGCAGGGCAGAGGAAACCTTCCTTGTGTCATTCCTGTGCTTTGGCAAAACTCCACACAGCTCCACTGTGCCAGGCTGTGCCTCTGCCAGCTGAGTGCTGGCTTGAACTAGATCATGGCATGTTCCACTCTTACTCTATGGTCAGTGGTCTATAGGATCCCTTAGAATAAAATGTTTCTGCAAAGGAAGGAAGCAAAACAGGTCCAAGGACCACCTCTGTCCTTAACAGGGACAATCCTTATCAGGATTGCTTGGTTTCTTTTTAAAGACTTGCCATGTTGCTGAAGGGATTTGTCCTGTGCTGCCTGAGTGGGGTCTCTCTGTTGATGGCATCAGTGTGTGGCAGGAGGGGCTCTGTAGAGGCCACTCAGCTTTCTTTAGAGCTCTGCTTGTCAGGCTGGAAACATCCCTGAGGTAGCTTTTCATGCCCTGTGTTGAAAGACCTACATCTCTCAATGTAAATTTAAATCTTGCTTTCTTCTTTAGAAAACAGAGATGTTATGAAGAATGTCCCTGTGTGGGGTAAATGCCAGCCTGCCTTGCAGCTGGGTGTGGAGTGCCAAGCACCCTTCTCTCAGTCTCTGCTGAACTGACACACCGAATGTGTGTCCCTAGTGTGGACTAGGGAAGATACAAATTGCATTTCAAACACAGTGACTTTGTTACCAGTCCTTCACAAACATTTGGTTTGGGATTTTTATTGTTACTATTTCACAATGACCACTCTCTCACAGTTGGAGACACTGTTGATGCATTTGATTTACCTGAAAACTTCCAATTTCAAGTAAATTGCAAATTGGCTCAGTCTCTTAAGCTGAATCAAAACAACAGGTTTGACCAGGCAAAAGGAGGATGCTTTCTTGAGTCTGTCAAGAACTATCAGTAGTGTCCTTCTCAAACCAACCCCTGGTCAGAAGCATGACTTATGACTAAGGATTGCTAGCAATAGCTGTATTGGTGGTGAAATGAATCATGTTCATGCAGCCACACCTTCAAAGTAAGGAAAACTGCGTGAAATATGTCTACAAATTAGTCTCTCAGTGAAGAATGGCATCATAGCCAAGCTTTTTTGTGGACAGGACTAGTATGGCAGCTGTAATCTAAGAAATGCTTCTCATTTTACCTCGAGCTCTAGAGATAAAGCTTAACTACAGGAAGTGAAACAGGAGGAGAGCAACTGAAGGAGTGGTGGTGCTGCTGCTGAGGTGGGGTGGTGAGGGCTGAGTTGGAGCAGGGATACTGTGAGAAAAGGAGGAGAATGTAAGCAAAAAAGAAGGAATTTCTGCTTCAGAGTTTTGGTGCAAAGAAGCTTCCCAAGGAGGAGCATGGGGGTTTTGTTTGCTTGTGATGCTGTAGCTTTTGGGCAGCCATCAGGGCTGAGCCTGCTCTGCTCACACATGAGGTTTCCTGGGAGCTGAGTGTGAGGAAGAGTTGTTATGGGAGCTGTGGTTGGCAGTATTTGCACCAGCTGGGCATGGGCTGTGCATTCAGAAATCTGCAGTCTGTGTAGTTCCTCTGTCCCTGTCCCTGATGTTTGTCACCATCCTGAGCTGCTGGCAGGCAGCTGCTGTGGGCTTGTGTCACCTGATTGCTGTGTTGGCACAGGACACTGCTTTGAGTCCCCAGGAACACTCTGTAACTTCTTAAGTGTTGTTTTTCCCCTTTAGTAATCCCATTTTTGTTCCCTTCAGGAAGCCAGCGTGGAAGGATGGCTCCACAGCTACTTGTGTCCTAGCTGTTGACAATATTCTCTACATAGCCAACCTCGGGGACAGCCGGGTAAGCAGAATGGAGACCACTGGTGGCATCTTTATTCTGCCCAGAGCTTGTGGGTTTTTTGTTAGTTTGTTTGGGATGTCTGAGTTGTCATGAGCTACTCAACTGTTCCTACAAAGCATCTTGCTTTGGGTGGGTACAGAGTACTTCTGTGTTGTCTCCCATAGTGTAATGCAGTGATGTGTGAAGGTTCTCTCTTGGTGGTGCTAAATATCTCACAGTATCAAGAAGAGAATCTTTGAATATTTCAGTTGGAAGGGCCCTATGACAACCATCTGGTCCAACTGCTTCACCAGTTCAGGGCTGCCCTAAAGTTACACCACTGCTCAAATGCCTCTTGAGCACAGACAGTCTGGGGCATCAACCATCTCTCCAGGTAGCCTGGTGCAGTGTTTGATTATCTGCTCTATAGAGAAACACTTCCTAATGTCCAGCCTGAACCTCCCTGGCCCTGCTTTGAGAGCAGCATTCCCATGAGATCAGCCCTTCCCTCTCCGTGCCCCCTCCTCAGGAAGCTGCAGAGGGGATGGGGCTGTGCCTCAGCCTCCTTCTGTCCAAAGCAGACAAAGCCAGAGCCCTCAGCCTCCTCCCAGGTCACACCTCCCAGCCCCAGCCTGGTTCTCCTCTTCTGGGCACACTCGAGCCCCTTCCCCCATTCCTGACCCTGGAGCTCTCTGGGTGAGGCTGCCCAGAGCTGAGCACAGCCAGGCCATGCCCTCTCCTGTGTCAGTGTCCCCAGGATGCCACCTGCCCTCCTGGCCATGGCTCCTGCTGAGCTGCTGCCCCAGCACCCCCAGACCCTTCCAGGGGCTGCTCCCCAGCCTCTCCCCTCCCAGCTCAGCCTCGTGCCCAGCCTTGCTCCCCCTGAGTGCAGAGCCCAGCACTTGGACTCAGCAGTTCTGTGCCACTGGCATTGCCCCGTGGTGCATCTGTGCAGAGCCCTCTGCAAGGCCTCTCCTCCCTCCAGAGAGCCCACAGCACTCCCAGTGTGGTATCACCAGCAAACTTGGTAATGCTGCATTCAACATTTGCATCCAGATCACTGATAAAAGCACAGAGCAGCACCTCCTGCCTAGGAATGAGCCCTGAGAATCACCCCTGGCCACCAGTCCCTGGCCTGGTGTGGCACCATTCAGTGCAGTTTGGGGCTGTCTCCAGAAGCTGTGCTGCAGCTGGGCTGTTGTTTGATGGTGTTTTTTTGTCAGCACAGGCGATTCTGTGTCGCTACAATGAGGAGAGCCAGAAGCACACAGCCCTGAGCCTCAGCAAGGAGCACAACCCCACCCAGTACGAGGAGAGGATGCGAATACAGAAAGCTGGGGGAAATGTCAGGTGAGTGCCTGAGGTGTGAGTGAGCTGATCCAAACCCCAGCCTGATTTGAGGCCTGAGCACTGAGGTTTTGAAGCTTCCTGAGCCCAGTATGCAGGATGAGAGAATGTGTTGCTGCTTGAGGCCTGTAAGGATTCAGTTACTGGGGCTGGTTGGTGGTTCCCAGAGCCTTAGGATGGCCAGGGCAGGTCCCATGTGAGGGCCTGGCAGTGGGATACCAGCATAGGCAGGCTTAAGCTTGACCTACAGGTTTGGGCCTACAGAGCTGGATTGGATTGTTGAGGAAGTGCTTTCTGCACTCTGTGGTGCTGAACAGAATTAATTTCCTTGCAGCGTGACTCCTCTGTCCTTGTCCTGTGATAGGGGGCATGGTTTGAGAGAGCACAAAAAGCCCTCAATGTCCATTGGTGTTACTCCCCTGGGGTTACTGTATGCACTGAGGCTCTGTGCATTAGGAGGGAGTTTTCTGGAGCCAAAATGTGATTATCTTAATGTTCCTGTGCAAAAAGGAGTTCATGGCTGTTTGGGGAGCGGGTGCCAAACACAGCAGCTGAGCCTTATTTCCGTAGCTAGGTTCTCTCTCTTCTTTGAGGGCTGTTTCTTGATTTAGTGGCATCTTCACAAAGAAAGGATTCAGTGGAGGTGAAGTATCTTCATGCCTGTGGAAGCAAAATGCACCCAGGCTGGAGAGGGGTGGGCTCAGTTCTGTTGTGCTGCCGTGTCTGGAGCGCTTTGTTCCCCTTATCTCTGGGGGAGCACATGCTGCCACTTACACTCAGCACTGATCTCTCTTTGCACATGGCAAAGAGATGGCCCAGTGTCTGTTAGCTCCTTTCAGAACTGATCCCTGACTGCCTGGGAGCCTCTCCCACTGCTTGCACTTCAGTATTTTGGGCCCAGGAGATAAGCCACAAAGTGTGTGAGTGTCAGATCTCTTCTCTGTGACATGCCTTGCTTCTTGCTTTTATCTCAAGCGGGGCTGCTTGGACTATGAGATGAATGAGCTTTGTGTATTCTCAGAGGGCACAGAAGAGCCTTTTTGGGGAGAGGATGCTTTATGGTTAGAAAGGTGAAGTGTGGGAAGCTGTTTCCTAGGGAGCTTTGTTAGTTAGAAGAGCTTGAGGTGTTTCCTGAGGGGTGTTGTAATGTGGGTTTCACAGAAACTGCTGGCTGCAATCAGTGGTTACTAAAGGCCAAGTGATCAGGAGCATGTTGTGTTTCTCACTCCTGGGAACTGCCTGCAGCTGGGCCAGTCTGTAGGGGTTGGTGTCCTCAGACAGGACACAGGAGGGGCTGCTGACTCAGACCTCTTGTCTCTGCCACTCTGCTTCTAGTGAAGAGCAGTTTGCTGGATATCTTGCCAAAAAATAATCTCTATTCAAACTATGTCACTGGGAGTTCAGCTCACATATAATTTTACTGCCCCAGTTTGCTAGGCTAAGCAGGATTTGAGTTAGGGCAGGGTGACAGAAAACAGCCTTGAAGTCTCCTGACTTCATTTCCTCCTCACTTGTTTCCCAGAGCTTCACACAAACATACAGAAAGGGAAGGGGACTTTAAAGGGAAGATTTGAGCTTGCTGGGGAAGTGGGTCATTATCTGTACAAGCAGATGGGTGCTCGATGTGCCCAGCAGGCAGTGCGGTGAAATGCACACGTGGGGAGGCTCTGAGTGCTTTCTTTCCTCGTGCAGGGACGGGAGAGTGCTGGGAGTGCTGGAGGTGTCCCGCTCCATTGGGGATGGCCAGTACAAGCGCTGTGGTGTCATCTCTGTGCCAGACATCAAACGCTGCCAGCTCACACACAATGACAGGTAACGTGTGCCCTTGCACAGGGGGAGTCTGTCCCAGCCCTGTTTGCTCTGCTGTGAGAGCCAAGGCACTTCAGACTGATCCCCCCAGAATTAGAGGATGCTCTTACTGCTGCTGTCTCTCTGCTTCTGTTCCTTATTACAACAGTGGGATAATCTGCTGCTCTGCCAAGATGCTGGGCAGGCTCCTCTTGGAGGAACCAGCCTCACAGCAATAGCATACACAGGCCTTAGATGTCCTCTGTGCTCTGATTAAGTTCACAAATCAGTGTTCAAGCAGGTAGTTGAGGCTCGAGTTCTGGGGTCTCCATTCTGTCCAGGAGTTGTTTTTAGCAGCTGTGGTGCCAATAAAGACTTTTGCATTCAGCTGTGATATTTGAAGATTTGAGATACTTTTCCATGATATGATTGGCAACAACAAATTGCAGTGAGCTTTTGTGTCAGTATGGCCCTGCAGACTCTCAGAGGTGAGTGTAACCCAGTACTGCTGCTTTTTCTGGGATTAGAGTTCCATATCAAGTGATCCACTAAAATATTTCTAAAGATACTCTTGAGTATCATGCACTGAAATGATGTCTTCAGAGGCATGTGCAGACTGACCACTTCTGTGGGTTTGTTGTAGTTTTCCTTGTCCTGGGGACTCTGGTTAGGGCTCCTGGTTAATACAATTCCCTGTGCAGGCAGGGAGTGCACAGCAAGCTGCCTCCCCATCCTAAGGGGGGTGCTGCCCTTGCCTTGGGCTTTGTATCTCCTCAACCTTCTGCAGCCTGTGGCAGTATTTTGTGTCAGAGTTTTCTGATCACAGTTGTGTCATGTGCTTTTCTTTTGAATTTTCATATTTAAATTACCACATACCTCAGGAGTGTGGAAATGTAAAGTGATGTACATGAGGGATTCAGCTTTTTCTCTATTTCCTTGCATTAGCTGCTTCACAGGGAAAATACATGAATGAAAAGGACTCAAAGGAAAGAAGCAGTTCTTAGAGAAACAATGGAGCATTTGACCAGGATCATACATGATCTTGCCAGTGTTATAGCACAGCCAGGATGTCCTGATCAAGGTCTTACATTAGTTGCCTGGCTCTTTGCCCTGTATTTTGAATTGCCATGAATAGTAGATCCCAAGGGATTTTCAGATGAGCTTTTACAGCATCTTCCCTTTGGATCCAAGCGTGGATGTTCATAAAATAGATTGGAGTGATTTTGTTGTGGTTGAGAAGCCAAAAATTCAGCCTTGGAATCTGTCTCCACTTGATTTCCAGGTTCATTCTGATAGCGTGTGATGGCCTCTTTAAAGTCTTTACACCAGAAGAAGCTGTGAACTTCATTGTGTCCTGCCTGGAGGTGAGGAGAAGTGGCATGGGGGTGCTGGGTTTGTCACTGCAGAGGGCACAAAATGGGCTTCTGCCAGAATGTCCTCTAGGTATCCCCTAGGCTGTCTGCATTTGTTTTGCTTCCCAATGTTTGGAAAACACAACCCCACTGTCGCAGGTGGCAGCAGGGGCAGAACCATTATAACAGGGGGGAAACTGGGATAAACCAAAGTACAACTTAATGCAATTAAAACATATAAGAACACAATACAACACCCCACCTTTGCTGGGAGCAGTGAGATTGCTCTGTCCCAACAGGATAAGAATATCCAGATGAGAGAAGGGAGGCTGGAGGCCGACGCTCGCTACGAGGCCGCGTGTAACAGGCTGGCCAGCAAGGCCGTGCAGCGCGGCTCGGCCGACAACGTCACCGTCATGCTGGTGCGCATCGAGCACTGAGGCACCTGCTCAGCCAGGGGAGAGCTCTGTGGGCATGCATGTGTGCCTGCAGGAGCCTGGCTCCTGCTGGGTGCTCTCCAGTGTAAATAAAGATGGGGTTTTTTCTAATAGCTTGGTTGTGACGGTGTTCGCAGGGGTCTTAGATCCTCGTCTCTTTCCTTATCCTGACCCCATGTTTCAGAAGGCTTGATTTATTATTTTATGATATATTAAAACTATACTAAAAGAATAGAAGAAAAGGTTCTCCTCAGAAGGCTGGCTAAGCTAAGAATAGAAAGGGCAGAATGAAAACAAAGGCAGCTGTCCCAGACTCTCTGTCCAAGCCAGCTGACTGTGATTGGCCATTAATTACAAACATCCCCATGAGCCCAATCCCAGATGCACCTGTTGCATTCCACAGCAGCAGATAACCATTGGTTACATTTTGTTCCTGAGGCCTCTCAGCTTCTCAGGAGAAAAAATCCTAAGGAAAGGATTTTTCAGAAAATGTGTCTGACAGCTGCTGTCACTCTAGAGCACAGCACAAAGCACCAAGGCTCCATCAGAAGGGTGTGCAAGAGAGATTTATTAGAGCAACATGTTGCTTTTATAGTTTTTCAAAGATATTCACATTTCACTTAACAGGCACATTCACTGCCCATTGGTCATAAGAAAGAAACAAAGTTCTCAGAAGCTGAACAAGGAGCCACATCATTCTGTGAGCTAGCTAGAGTCTGTATCTTTTGACTTTCTCTCCTCCATCACATTGCCTTGGTGTCTTCCTTGAGAGAGATATGGGGCTTTCCTTATCTTTAGGAAGCCTTTGCTTGCTCACAAGAACAGCACAAAATGCCTTTCCTACAGGTTTAGCTCACTTAGTGCTAGGGTTGAATGTCTCTGCAAACACAGTGAAGTCACTTGGCAGGGGTCCTACCAGGAGGCATCTGGGGGCATCAGCCGTGCCAGCTTTTAATGGGACAGTTCTGCTGTCCACATCCTTGAGCTTTGTGCAAGACCCTGGGAGAGTCAGGAGTTCCAGGACTCAGACAGGCTGTACCATACAGAGTGTGAGATCCTCCAGGCCACCGGTTTGGGATCTGGTATGAGCTGTCCTTCACACTGTGTAGGAAATCTGGCTCTGAAGCTGGGCTGCGAGGTTGCCTGCAGCTGAGGGACACAAACACCCCTTGCAGAGCAGCAGCATACCTGCCCTGTGCTTGCAGAACACGTTGGAGTTTTACCACAAAGTTTGTATAGAAAAAATGGCTGGAGTTTGCTCCTGATGTTTTTTGGGAAAAAAATTTTCACCAAATGGACTTGGTGAAAAGGCAGCTGAGCTGCAGGCAGACTCTGTGTCTGTCTGTGCTATCTGAGGAGAAGGCATCTCAGGTTTTAGGTACTAATTAGTGTCTGGTGTCTCAGCCTGTCTCAGTGCCTCTGCCAGCTGTTGCTGCAGTCAGTGTGCTGTTTTCCAGAGAAAATTTGGCCTAAGACCAAATGAGAGAATGAAAGCTAAATGGATTGGGCTACCTAAGCCCTGAAGTTTCCAATTTCCCACCGTGTGTGTGAGGGGGCTCCCAGGGAGGGAGGTGGGCTGAGGGATGTGCATTGTGGTTGCCTCCTTGCTCTGATGAGGCACAGCTGTAGTCCCAGGGGATGGGGGCAAGGGCAGGGTGGTGCCTGCTTTTTGTGCAGGGCTGTGAGGCTTCCCTGGCTCCTTTCTGTTTTCTGTATCCCTGGAACTCTGGGATTTGGTCCCAGCTCCTGGGCTGTTTGCTGGAGCACACGATGGCTGTCCTGTTTGGGACAGGTGGCTTGACCATCTTAATTCTATTTCTGCTCCAGCAGTAGTGAGTTACACTTCATGGGCTTAGTCTGAGGGTGCACACTGACTTTCTGCATCTCCTGCAGAGCACTGAGGAAGGAAGTGGCCCTCTGGCACAGATTTTGGGTAGTGCTTGTCCTCTGCCAGCTTGTTATGCTCCCAGCCATTCCTGTGTGTTTTGGTGTAAGGTTGCAGTGCAGGATGAGCTGGGAGGGAATGCCTTTGTTAGCAGCACACTCTCCTGTTTCTACTCTTGAAAGGCAAATTTGGAGAGCCCAGAGCAGCATGGAGTTGCTTCTGTTTGTGGCAAAATAAACCCTGATGGCAAATTTCAGAAAGGCAACTTGCTTTCCCTTCTCAGCTCCCCCTTTTTCCAGACCCAAACACCCCTACCCATGAACTGCTGCATTAACAGCTCCTTCACCAGGCTCCTCAAGGAGATGCAGCCCGTGGAGAAGGGCAGGGACATCCCTGGGAGAAGGTGGGGCTGTTAGCTCAGGCTATCTTGCAGTGCTGCTGGCACCACTTGCCCAGCTCTGAGTGCTACTGGGAAATCAAACGCTCACCCTGCCTGGTGCAGCCCTGGCTGTGTCACGTAGCCTGTGCCCTGCTGAGCCCAGGGGCAGCTATCACTGCCAGAGCAAAGAGCTGGGCTCTATCTGGGCTGTCACAGCCAGGCCCTGTGCCACAGGCAGGGAGTGCCTGCTCTGCAAAGCCACGGGGCAGGAATTTGCTTTAATCCAACATGCAGCATTGTTGGGACTTTGCTTTGGTGATTGGTGTGAAGGATGTTGGCTCCTGCCAGAAGCCCCTGCTCACACACTGCAGGGAGCTAAAGCAATGCAGAATCTGGCTGCTGAGACTAAGTCTGGGCAGGGAAGGGAAGTCCACCAAGGGCAAAAATGGACCTGTGGGGCTTTGTACCAGGCACGGTGGGAGCTGAGCCCCAGGCAGCCATCTGCTGCCACTGTCAGCAGTGTTTTCCAAGATAAACTTCTAGGCCTAGCCTTCAGATAAAAGTGAATGCCTTTAGGTCCTGCTCAGGCTGCTTTATTACTATCATCATCATCATCATCATCATCTTCTTCTTCTTCATGATCTTTTGTCCATCTTCAGCTGGTTCTGCAGCACGAGCAGTATCAGACCAGACTGCAGCTCCCTGCATGAGCAAATGGTCTTCCTTAGGCTGGGTGCTGAGCAGGGGAGACAATGGTGGCTGGCAGAGGGGAGGGTCTGGCTGCTCCTGGCACAGGTTCAGCACAGTTCAGCCTCTTCACACTCCCAGCAGCACAGCACTGAAATCGGAGCCACTTTGAATGGTGAGGGGAGAGCCTGCAGTGTTGTCCACAAAAACAGAGGCATACTGGCCAGCCTGGGGGGAGAGAGGGGTTAGCAGGGCAGGACACCTCCCCTGGGCACCAGGCATGGCCTGGCAGGGCCAAGGAGAGAGCTCTGCCTGCACACAGCAACCAAGAGCTGGAGGAGCTGTCCCTACCCTTCCTTCTGGAAAAAGAGCAGCACAAGACCTTTAGGGCAGCCCAGCCACAGGCTGTGCCCTAGCAGAGCTCTGACCTGACTGTCTCTGGGACCTGATGCCCAGCCCTGGCCTGGGGCCATGGAAGGCACCTTCCTGCCCAGCACTGTCCCAGGGGAACTGGCCCCACTCACCTGCAGGTAAAGGGTGCCCGTGACAGAGATGGTGAAAAGGTCCCCGCTGCTCTCCAGCTGGGACACACTCTCCAGATGGCTGCAGAAGAGCAAGGGCAGTGGTGGGGGGAGCAGCCCCTCCTTTCCCAGCGATGCTGGGCTCCTTCCCCCCTCCCTGGCCCTGGCCCTGGCCCGTACCTGTTGTGCTGGCAGCAGGACTGCACACAGATCAGCACCCGCAGGCGGCTCCCTCGGCATCCCTGCCTCTTCCTCCGCGGCTCCCTGCGCGCTGGGACAGAGCGGGGGGTGAGGCCATCCCAGCCTGCCCCGGCAGCGCCGCGGGGCTGTCGGAGGCCTCACCGATGTGCAGCGTGCTGCTGAAGGTGTAGAATCCTGCAAGCGGGGCTGTGTACTGCCCGCTGGTCAGGTTCAGCCCCGGGCCACGGTGGAACATCTCCTCCCTCTCAGGCTGGCATAGGGAATGGCTCGAGTTAGAGGAGGAGTCCCTGTGCCGGGACAGGTGCCCCTGCAGACAGGGAAAAGGGGCAGGCTGGGCACTCACAATGTAGAACAGTCCCAGCTCCTGCCACGCCTTCTGCTCCACAGCGATGTCTGCACGCGTTTGGCAATGGAAAGCTGCTTCCACACGACGCTGGGCCCCGGCCTGGCCGCTGCCTTTGCTGCTTTGCTCCTCCTTAGACCCTTCCCCAGCTGTCCTGCACATCTTTGCCGTGCCTGACCCCGAACCCCACCGAGTCTGACGTTAGGAAGGGAACCTTCACTTTTCCTGGCTCTGCTGCCCAGCCCTGCTTCGCCTTGTCCCGCTGTCCCCACAGCTCCCACCCTGTGTCCCCAGCCCGGTACCTCTGAGCAGGAGCTGCAGCTCCCTCAGCAGCTCCTCGGGCACGGCGGGGGCGGCCGGGCCGGCCCCGGGTCCCGCGGTTGTTTTTCCCGGGGAGCCGGGGCCCGCTGCTGCCGTGAGAGCCCCGGAGCCGCCGCGGCCCCGCTCGCCGCTGCCCCTCCCGGGGCTCCCGGCCAGCAGCATCCACGCCTGCCGGGGATCCACGCGGGGCTCCCCGCCTCCCGGGGCCAGCGGCCGCTCCCGGGCTGCCCGCGGCGCTTCGGTGCCGCTGCCGGCGGCGTAGAGGAGCGCCAGGCACAGCTCCGGCAGCCGCATCCCGCCGCCGCTACCGGAGGGCGGCCCGGCCCCGCCTCGGGCCCGCCTCGCCACCGGGCTCTGCCCTCGGGGCCGCCCCGCCGGGAAAAGCTCCCGCGGGCCCAGCGGGGCAGCGCCGGGAGAAGGACGTGCCAGCCCCGGCCCGGGGCTCCTCAGCGCCCCGTGCTTGTAACGCCTCGAAAGCACCGAACAAGCGGAGCGGGAACAGCTGAGCCGTCCTGCGGGGCTGGCTGTGGGCCCAGCCGGCGGGGAAGCCTCAACTTGTGCTCGCCCATCCCTCTGCCACCGGCTGGGGCAGGAGCCACCGCACCAGCGGGGCTCACCCAGGTGCCAGCTGCTTCACCATGGCCATGGATCACTTCCCTGGGGTGCGTGCTGTGTATCCCAGCAGAGAAACCAGGATTATGCACAAGCAGCAATGTCAGGTTTTGATGCGATGAACCACACTTAAAATACCCTAAAATCTTTAGGGTTTGGGGGGGGGCGGGAAATGCAATTCTAAAAAAAAAACACAAACCCACAAATGAAAAGAAGAGAGCATTAACCAAAGCGTGTTTATAAGGAAAAGCCTTTTCCCTGCAGTGGTGGGGGAGAACATGCTCCTGGTGCCCCAGCCAGCCTGGCACAGGGCTTTCCACCTCCCACTCACCAGTCTGAACAGGCAGCAGAGAAAAGGGGAGCATGGCTGCATAGGGTGACAAGCATTACTGAGGCTCTCCTACCACCCATGGTCACCCTGGAAAGGTTCTGTCCATTTGGAGGTGTCCATGAAAATGGAGGAGGAGCTGTGGAAGAGCCAGAGGCAGGGCAGGGAGCCCTCGCGTGTCCAGAGGTCCTTGGAGCAGTCGTATACCTCCATTTCTACCCGGTAGTCCCCGTCCATGCCCTTCCAGTGGCCACCGGTGACAAAGAGCCGGTCACCCAGTGCCACCATCCCACCGTTCTCATGCAGGGTGTGTAGGAGCTGCACCTGTGTGAGGGACAGGGTGAGACGTGCAAGGACTCCTTGGTGACCTCCTACTCCCACCACAGAGGACAGTGACCCCCCCCAGATGTGTCTCCCTACCCCATCTTTTCTTTCTGTGGGGTTTGGGGGCCTCTGGTGCCTCATGCCTGTGTGATGGGGAGCAGGGGAGGAAGGAATGGGGCACCCTCAGCTCTGCAGGTGTTAATAGAACCAAGGGATGAGTGGGTAGGAGGGAGAGGGGGTGCTGGCACTGAGGGGAGGCAGCTGGGAACACCATCCCCATATCCCTGGGAGGCTGATCGTGCCTGATCCCACATCCCACCTTCTGCCAGATGTTGGCCTCTGGGTTGTACACATGGACCTTCTTGGTGTTATCCCCGATGAGGTAGATGAGCCCACGCAGAGTGGCACAGCGTGGGGCTGAGAGGTACTTGGGGATGAAGGGAGATGTGATCACACTCCACAGATCTGCAAGGAGCAGTCATTAGCAGCGCACCCCACCCTTGGCTCTCCATGCAGCTGCCATTGCTGAAAAAAGCATTGCTATTTCAGGGGGAATTTGAAAGGGAGGGGGCAGACCAGCCAGGCAGACAGGCACCACAGTCCCCATCCCAGTCGAGGGTCTTGCACAGGGGGGTAGGGATGTGGCTTGTACTGGTGCTGTGGGATGGGAAGGAGTCCACTTGAGGAGGTGGCATAGTCACAGGGTGTTAGTTTCTCCCTAAGGCAGGCAGCCTGCCCCATCCCAATGCCCCAGAGATTGCACTCCACTGAAGCTCAGCTCTGGGGTGTGTCAGACACCCGTGACTCAGGTTTGTGCTGCTAACAGCCCCACCACAGCCACCACCACAGCCTGTCAGCACCTGCTCACATCCCACAGGACCGTGCCTGGCAGTCCAGGGCTGTCACCTGCCTGGGGGTCCCCCTCAGTCCCTGTCCCACTGGCGGGGGTGGCAGCAGGGCCAGCTCTCACCTTGAACGGGGTTGTAGCACTGCAGAGTGAGCGCGTTGTACTTGACGGCGCAGGAGCCCACCAGGTAGAGCTTGCCCAAGCAGCTGGCAGCTGCAAAATTGCTCACGTACTTGAGGGCTGGGCTGATGGCACACCAGCTCTTGTTGTATGGGTCGTAGCGCTCCACCTCCACCACATCCACCGTTGTCCCTGCAGGGTGACAGGACACTGCAGCCACCCTGGGGCACCCGTGGAGCCCCACCCCAGCAGCACCCCCAGGGTCTTTGCAGCCTCACCCCCGATCACGTAGATCTCGCCGTTGAGGACGGCGCTGGTGTGGTTTGTC
This sequence comes from Molothrus aeneus, assembly GCF_037042795.1. Lineage (NCBI taxonomy): Eukaryota > Metazoa > Chordata > Aves > Passeriformes > Icteridae > Molothrus > Molothrus aeneus. Next base: position 3,977,797 of record NC_089655.1, on the reverse strand, counting down.
CGGGCTCTCAGCATGGATGCGATGGGCTGCCAGACCCCATCCCTGAGGCAGAAACACCAGGCCTGTGTTGTTGACCATGTGTCATTCTGGGAGCCCCGGGAGCCACCTAGAGAGAGACAGGTCAGGTGGGCCACCCTCTCCAAGTGCAGCTGTCCCTGGGTATTCCTTGCCCGTGGCCAGATTTGCCCAAGCAGAGAGTAAGGAGAGGATTTTGCTCAGAGAGGAGCCTCTGAGCTCATATCACTGTTCCCTGTCCCCCATCCCTGCTCCTTGAAGCCCCCACCCTGCACCAGCAGCTCTGGCACTGACCTGTGACATACACATCATTGTTCAGAGCCACCAGGGAAAAGCCCCACTTGTTGTAATCAGGGAAGTCGGGCAGAGCCATCCATCGCCCTGAAACACAGCAGAGCCAAGCAATCACCCCACAGCCAGTGATGGCACTGTGTAAGCCACCCCTGTGTTTCAAGCCCATCCCAACGCAACCAGTGTCTCTCTAAACTGACACTAGTTTGGCAAGAGGTGGCCTTGGGGTAGGCAGATGGTTAATTAACATGGAGGGAGCTGGAGGAAGTGGGGGGCACTTACTGCTCTTGGGGTTGTAGAAGGCAAAGTTCCTGGTGGCAGCCGGCATTTCCAGCCCCCTCTCCTCATCCTCACCATCCTCCAGCACACGGCCACCAACCACCACCAGCACCTCCTCCAGCTTCTGTGGTGGGGTTGGGGGGTTCTTCAGGGCACCGGTGCCGCTCTGTCCCTGATGAAGAGGCCAGGACAGGACCATGAGGCTCCTCCTTCCCAGCTCAGGGAGTGGCATTGAGGGAAGGGGGTACCCACCATGGTGCGGGAGCGGGCGACGAGGGCCTTGCTGGCATCTGAGTCACGAACAAGAGGCTCAGTGGCGAGGAGGTTCTGCAGGTACTGGTCAGGCAGCGAGACAAGGTGGGTCAGCTCCAGCAGCTCCGGCAGGAACTGGGCTCGGGATCCTGGGTCGTGGCGCACCCAGCGCAGCACAGCCTCAACCAGGCTCCGCTCCTCCTGCACCTGCAGCTGGTCATTGGAGAGGTAGACAGCCAGCCTCTCCTTGGAGAGCTGGAGGAACTCCTCCTGAAGAGAGACGGCTTCAAAGTTCTCCTGCAAGAAAGACCAGGCCTTGGAGGAGACCTCAGGGCAGCCGTGGCTCTCACCAAACTCACAGATACCTAGGCAGTTGGTGGCATCCATCTGCTGCCGGAGGTAGCGGCTGCAGACCTTCTGGATGGCAGGGAAGTGGAGCTGGCTGGAGGTCCTCATCAGCCCCTCCACGTTGCCCTGGTTGATGGTGACCTTTCCCGTGTAGGCAAAATCAAGCAGCATCTCCAGCGCACTGGGGTCTACTTCCTTGAGCTCCACCCGTGCTGCGATGCTCTCAGCAAAGTCACCGGAGAACATGGCATAGAAGTAGTGGCTGCAGAGGGCCAGGATGCCTCGGTGGCAGGGAAACTCCCGCCCGCCCGCCACCAGCGTCACGTCGGCCAGTTTGGGGTTGGTGCGGAACTGCTGCAGCCCCTCCAGCACGCCCTGGGCGTGCGAAGGCAGGCAGAAATCAAAGTCGTCCATGTTCCTCACCATGGTGCCGGGGACGGCCGCGGGGGCTGGCAGGCGGGCGGTGCCCGAGCAGCGGGAGGCGAGGGGGTCCCTGCTAGGAAAAGGCGACGGCGTCTCCCTCTCGCCCTGCCGCGACATCCTCCCGCCTTCCCAGCGCCCGAGTCGGGGACAGCAGCGGCTGCACAAGCGCCTCCCGCACCCCCCTCCCACGGGGGCCGCGTTTTCTCCTCACCACGCCGCAGCTGCCCCGCCGGGCCCCGGCCTTTTGGGGATGATTCTCGGGGTGATTTGAGCCCTCTCGGCGCGGTCGCTCCCGCTCTCAGCAGCGCTCCCCAGCCCGGCCGACCCGCGGGAGGGAAGGGACCGCGGTCCCGGCGCTGGGCAGGGACACGCCGCATGACACGGGATCAGCCGGGACGGGGGGCACTCGCTATTTTTAGGCGGCACCTGGACACTGCTCCCTGCTCTTAAAGGCACCGCACGGGCAGAGCTCTCGCCGCCGCTCATCCTCGGTCGCTGCCTTTAGGAACGCCTCCCCCTCGCGAAGGGGTCGGCTGGGCACCGAGCCTGGAGGGGCAAGCTCCCACAGCACCCTCCCTGCACCCCATCGGCAGCAGGGGTCCCCGCGATGCCCCTCCTCGCTCCTCGGGCTCGCACTGCCGGGGCCGCTATAAATATAGGTCTTTATCTCACCCCGCGGCAGCCGTAAACACGCGGCGGCAGCCGAGGCCTGAAACACCCGCCCGGGGAGAGGGGGAGCTGGGCTGCTGCAGCGGCCCGCCCAGCTTAGCAGCTTTCTTCACCGCCCCGGAAAGCCTCGCTCAGCTGGGACAGAACCGAGAAGGTTTTTATTGCAGCCCGCGGCCTCCGGAGCCCCTCGGCATCACTCCTCCAGGCTGAAGATCTCGGCCTCCTTCTCCTTCCAAAAGGCGAAGCTGCGATCGATGTAGCGACAAATCTCGTCCCCCTCCTCGCCGAGCTGCCCGGGCCGCTGGGCCGGGCTGTGCGAAGTCCCGAAGTACCGAGCCTTGATGTCGTCGAAGCCGTCGCGCCAGCCGCGCCGCCCGGCCGCGATCTCGTCGATGACGGCGCGGTGGAAGGCCCGCACCGCCCGCCAGCCGTGCCGGCCCAGCTGCTCAAACACCTCGAAACAGAGCAGGTGGCGGCCTCGGCGCTCCTCGGGGGACAGGTCCTGCTCCAAGATGCGGAAATAGCCCAGCATGAACAGCTCCAGAGACAGGCTCTCGTACTCGGCCGGGCCGCCCCCCGCCGCCGACACGAACTGCTCCGGGGAGAGCAGGGTGCGGGCGGGGGGCGGCGGCGGGGGGCGGCGGGAGGCGGCGTCCCGCCAGCCGCTCAGCAGCTTCTGGATGGCCGCTCTCTGCCGGGCCAGGCGCGCCGCAGCCCGGGCCCCGCTCCCCGCTGTCTCCCGAGGGTCCCCGGCCCCGGTGGGTCGTAAGGGCGCGTACGCGGAGCGTCTCCAGTGGCTCAGGAAGAGCATCACGATCCGTTCCTTCCTCAAGCTGCCCCACTCCGGCCCCGGCCGCTTCCCCTGCCGCGGGGAGCCGCCGTCGGAAAACGCCTCCTCGCAGCTGATGCCCGAGTCGCTGGCGGCCTCCGCCTCGCCGCCCCCGGCGGGAGCGCTCCCCGCGGCCCCCCAGGCGGGCTCGAAGGCGCCGCGCAGGCTGCGGACACAAACTCCGCACTGCCGGATCTCCCGCTGTGCCAGGCTGCCCCCTGGCTCCCGGGGCTGCCCGCCGGCCGCGGGGAGAGCGGAGGGTGCGGCGGGCGCGGCGACGGCAGCGCGGGGAGCCGGCAGCCCCTCCATGTTGCCCAGCAGCGCGGCCAGGCTGTTGACGGCGCCGGCCAGGCGGCCGCACCAGAGGGGCAGGGGCTGCCCCGGAGCAGGCGGGGGGCTGCGGACGGAGATGCTGAGCAGCGGCGCGGGCAAGAGGGCGCGTAGCTCCCGCACCAGGCGCCGCAGCTCGCTCTGGTACACCTCGCCACGCCGCCGCAGCCGCAGGCTCTCCACTGCCCTCTCCAACTGATGCAGGTCTGCCTCGGTCAGCAGCTCCCCGAACGGGCCCAGCACGGCTTGGTGGGCGGGCGAGAAGCTCCAGGAGCCTGCATCCTGCGGAGAGAGGCGGTCAGCACTTCCGACAGCCCGCGCCCCCTCTGCTCCCCGTGCCCCTCGTACCTGACCTCCCGCCGGGTCCTCGTCCGCCAGTCGGGCCCGCAGCCGCCGCACCATCACCTGCCGCTTCCACTCGGGGATGAGCCGGCCCCGCTCATCGTGCGTGGGCACCAGGGATTCCGCGTCTACCTCCGCGGGGTCCGGCCTGGGGGGCCCCGCCGGCCCAGGCGCCCCGTCCTGTGCGGACAGAGTCATGGGGGGCTCGAAGGGGCACGGCCGCCGAGGGGACGAGCCGGGGGCCGCGGGCCGAGCCAGCGACCTACCGAGTGCGCGAGGAAGGGCGCCGGGATCCTGGCCCGCTGCGAGGGCTTGCGGAGCTTCAGCTCCGCCGGCACCGACCTGCCGGGCTCCATCCCCTGCCGGGCCGGCGGCTGCTGGGGGCAGAGGCGCGGACCTCCTCCTGAGGGGAGGGCAGCAACGGGAGGTGGGCCCCGACACCTCCAGGGCCCCCCCAGCTGACGGGTGACCCGACACATCACCCCGGACCTTAGGGAGAACCCTCCTCGGGGGACAGCCACGGGTGGATCTGATTCCTTCAGAGGACAGGACGGAGCTGGGGAATCCCTGCTGCCCGCTATCCCCCTGCAGCCAAGGACCGAGCCCGGGGCCGCCTCATGGCTGCCATCCCTTCTCCGGGCATCTCGTGCCCCCAGCCCGTCCTCCCGCTCCCTGGGGTGACAGGCTGGCACTCCTCGGGGATGGGGGTGCCCATTCCCCCAGCCCCAGTGGGGTCTTACCTCCTGCGGAGGGCTGAGCTGGCTGCTGAAGGGGGTCGGGTCCTGTCGTGCCCTGCTCAGGGAACACCCAGAGGTGGTGTGGCTGCACCCCCAACGTCCCTGTGTGGGGAGCAATGAGCAATATAGGGCAGGAGGGGAGGTCGGAGTGCTCGGGCAGCCCTGCAGTGCTGGGGCGGGGCACAGAGGCATTGAGCATTGTATTAATATTTGATGGGGCATCGAGTGGCAGCACCAGGGCTCAGTGGGTGGAACTGGCGCCGTTCCTGGAGATAGTGGCTTGATGACTTGGCTCCAAGCCTTGTCCTCCTCTTGGGGCCGATGGAGAATGGCCGAGGCTGGTCATGGCCCCAGGCCAGGTCCTGGGGACAAAGGAAACATCTTGCCCAGGGGCACTGAGGGCTGGCTCTGGCAGTGGGGGATGCTCAGCAGAGGGTTCTGCTGCACTGCTGCCTGGGCATCGGTTACTGGCATTCAGCCACATTTGTGTTCTTTCCCTCCACCACCATCCATTATATATGGCTAGGATGGACTCGTGGGGCTCACTTACATGTGAGAAATTCAATCGAGGGGCTGGAATAAAATTAAGAAGCAGCAGATCTAAGCCTATAAACACCGATTAGCTGGCGAGGATCCATTACAGAGTCAGCCTCCCAAGCTTCCCTGGCTCCAGTGCAGGCTGACACCCAGCTCTCACAGGGAGGATAAGCTTATGCTGCCCAGCAGTAGAGCCACAGCATGAGCAGGTTATGCTTTGCTGTAGGAGGGGGGAATTTGCTGAAAGCCCTTTGGCAGAAGATTGTGCCAGGGCTGTCTCCCCCAGCCTGGAGAGCACCTCCCGGGATTTCAGCTTTCCACAGTGCAAGGGTGTGCAGGAGCATGAGAGGGGAGAGGAGGTTCTACCCTAAACCTCCATCTCTGCTTCTTTTCTCACCCTGTTTCTCAGGAAAGCAGGCACTGGCCCCTTTGGGATCTGCTCAGAGAGTCTTGGGGGACTCCCCTTTCCCTTCTTTCCCTTTCCCTTTCCCTTTCCCTTTCCCTTTCCCTTTCCCTTCTCCATTTCCTGGCTGCATACCCAGAAGGATGAGCAAAGCAGCACAGAAACAACCAATCACGGACAGCCTCTCTCCAGTTGCAACATCCACATTATTCCCTCTCCACTAGTTCTTCAGCCTTATCCCACCCTCTGTCCAAGTTCCCACAGCCATATCCTTCCCTCTCCCACAGCTCCCACTCCCCCAGTCCTGCACTAATGAGAAAGGAACAGAAGAAACCAGGCGAGGCCCTTCTCAGCATCCTGGTTTTCATTTCAGAGGGGCCATGGAGGATCCACATCAAATGGGATCAAGGGGAGGAAGGTGCACGTGGTCCCGAGGCCAGGCCTGCCCTGGCCCGTTTCTGCCCAGCTCCCCTGACACTCTCTGGGAATGCTGCTGGGGCCAGGGGGGCTCGGCACCCTGTCCCCATCGGAGAATGTCCAGGGCTGGCCACCTCCAGGAGCTGCCTACTCCTGCTGCCGCCGCTGCCGCCGCTGCCGCCGCCGCCGCCGCCGCCGCCGCCGCTGCCGCCGCCGCCGCCGCCGCCGCCGCCGCTGCCGCCGCTGCTGCCGCTGGCGCCAGCGCACCACGAAGGGATGGAGGCGGCGGCGGGGGCGGCGCGGGACCGGCCCGGGGCGGCTCTCCTGATCCTGCAGGACGCGGATGCTCCCGATGGGCCCTTGGCAGGTCGGGCAGGTGGCGGCGGCATCAGGGGCAGCCTGGGGCTGGATGCAGGCGTGGCAGAACACGTGTCCGCAGGGCTCCACGGCAGCAGCGGGGCTGTGCAGGAAATCCACGCAGATGCGGCACACCCGGACGGCTCGGGGCGCCGCTGGCTCCTCCCTGGCCTCCGACATTGCTGCTCCCGGAATTGACTGCTCCCAGCCGCGGGCAGGACTCGAAGGCTTGGCTTCCACTTGGGGCACTCGGAGGTTCCTCAGCCTCTCGTGGGACTCAGAGGTTCCTCAGTCTCTGGCAGGACTCAGAGGTTCCTCAGTCACTGCTGTCACTCAGAGGTTCCTCAGTCACTGCTGTCATTCAGAGGTTCCTCAGTCACTGCTGTCACTCAGAGGTTCCTCAGTCACTGGGAGCACTCAGAGGTTCCTCAGTCACTGCTGTCACTCAGAGGTTCCTCAGTCACTGCTGTCACTCTGAAGCTCCTCGGCTGCCGTGGGTCACAGCCTGGGTGCTCTGGCACTGCCCAGCGCTGCTGGTCACAGTTTGTTTATGGTTACCCACTGCAGGTGAGTGATCCTGGCTCTGGTGGCATCACGGGGTTCTGAGGGGCACAGCCAGGAGCTCCCCCATCCACAGGCAGATCCTGTGGCACAAAGCCCACCTGGCAGTGGGCTGCACACCTCAGTGTTTGCCCAGATCCCTTCCAGGCAGTCCCTGCTGTGCCAGTCACACCCACCAGGACCTGCAGAGGACCTGCTCTGCAGAGCTGCTCTCCATGCCGTGTGCTGGGGCTGCACCTCCCCGGGGGGGGGGACTCTGCTCAGCCCTTGGTTGAACTTCAGGATGTTCCTATCAGCCCATTTCTCCAGCCTGTTGAGGTCCCTGAGGCTGCAGCATCATCTTCTGGTGTCTCAGCCATTCTATAGAGAACTAGGACTAATTTTCTTGGTTTGGTTTCTAAACTTTATATGTCATATCTTTGATATCTCAAAAGCAGTGGAAATCAAGGGAATGAGGGATTGAGGACCTCCTGTTTCTATACTTTGCAAAACTTAGTGCTTCATGTCTAACTGATCCTGTGAGGCAGCCAGTGGGAGACTGATGAAATCTGGGAGTCTCCCCAAGGACTGTGTCCTTGCAGAACTGCTGCTGAGAGAATGAAGTAAGAGGGACTGGGAAAAGCTTTCTGTTTTGTTACTAAGGGTGCTCAGGGAGCAGATTTCTCTCACAGCTGGAGAGCCCACGGAGCAGTAAAAGAGGCCAGGAGGAATCAGTCAGTGAACATCCCAGGAAGAGAAGGCATGACCCCACACACTGGGGCAGGGCACTGGCTGCAGACCCAGCCCTGCTGGGTGGGCCCCATTCTTTGCCAAAGGCTGTATGTGAAGCAGGAGCTCAAAAGTCCCATGAAGATCAGGGAGCAGAAGGGCGTTGCTGCTACATTTCTGCTGCAGTGCCCAGCAAAAAGCTGCAGAAATGGGGCTGTTGAGTGTTTAATGCTGCCACCTCCCTGCTTCTCCCTGGAGAACAAAACACAACAATCATTCTGCTATTGAAAATGTGAGTATAAAACATTCGAAGGGTAGAAAATCTGGCAGAGCTGTAAATCCTGTAAATCCTGATCCTGAGTTCTAAGGAAATATACACTATATAACTATTAGTGTATATATAACTAGTTATACAGACTATATAACTTAGACCAAAGTTACAAAATTCTTATATAACTTAAGTTATAAGATATCAATATAACCTGATATAGCTATATAACCTGGTATCAATCTAGCCTAAATAATAACTTTTTATATATCTAAATAACCTCATATCTACATAACCTGAATCATAGCTTTTTATACCTATATAACCTGAATCATAACTTTTTTACCTAATAACCTGACATAAATAACTTTTTATACAATGTAATGGCTGGTATATGGTTAACTAGTAGCTTAATGCTGAATAGAAAAAAAAAAGAAAAAACCCTCGACAGGTGGATAGCTTTAGAAATAAATAAGTAATAAGTATAGTCTAATGAAAAATAGTAATAATATATATAATAATAATGAAAAATAGTACTATTACTGAAAATAAATAAACAAGCACCTGCTTTATAGACATCAGTCTGTATTTATTATAGACATCAGTCTGGGATTTATTTCCAGCCTATCTTTTGGGCATCATATGCTGCCAGTCTTCGAAGAACCTTAAAGCTTGTTTTGGTAATCTATTTTTCTTTTGAAGGATTCAGTAAAAATCACTTATGTCAATAAATCTGTTAAAACAGAGAGTGAAAATTGGTGCCAAGCTTTAGAGAAAGAATGGAGAAAAGAACAGCCCATGGTAAGCACCAGTCCATGTAATTAGTACTGGAGACTGTTGAGGCCATAGATACACAAGAACATGTCACGACACTCTCTATGCTTGCCTTAAATCTGGAAAAGAATAAAAAAATTTGTGATTTTTTCCCTGCTGCCCAGCCCTGCTGTTTTCTGCTGCTGCTTTGGGTTTTTCACTACACTTCAACCCCACACCTCATGTCTGCCCAGACCCCCGAGGCTCCTGCCAGTAGTTTTTGCTACACTTTGTTTGCCCCCTGGTTGTGCCCGCCTCTGCCTCTTGGGACTTTAGCTGGTCAGAGTGACCCCAAGATGCGTTAGAAGGTCTCTTTCTCTAGCCTGGCAGTTGAAGAAGGAGTCAGAACTCTTCTGTTCTCGGTCTCAAGGTTGTTTATTGTTTCTATAAAATTCTTTCTCTGACCCGCCAAGGTCTGTCTAGCAGGTCAGGCTGAAGCACACTGCCCGCCTCAGAGGCAGTGTTATCTTTTTATACTAAAATCTACGTGTACAGTATTTACAATTACTTCCCAATACCTATCACCTATGTTAGACAATGAGCTTCTACTCTAAACCAATCTAAAAGTGCAAACATCACAGCAGAAGATGGAGGCCAAGAAGGAGAAAGGCTGGACACACCCAGATCCCTCCATCTTGCCCCCTGAACCCCCATTCTAAAAACCCCAAAAAATCTATTTTTTCACCCTGTGATAAATTCAGTATCATTCTACTGAAACTTTCGTGGCTTGTAATTCTTCATATAAGGTTGGTAATTGTTTTTTCCAAGGGATAAATCAAAGGCACAGGGGTCTTGGGCTCTCTGCCAAGGCCTCTGAGCCCCCTGGGCAGGGGCTCGAAGCCTCCAGGGCAGCCAGAGGAATTTCCTGGGTTCTGAAATCTGCCGTTTCAGGCTTCACTGCGGGGTTGCTGCTACATCCTGTTTTGCCATCCGGAGGGCACCGGGACCGGCTGTGCTCCGTGGTTTTGCCAAGCAAAGCCGCTGTTCTCTCTCTGCGCCCTCAGCGGAGCCGCCGTCACCGTGTGAGGGAGGCGGCCGGGCCGCGGCACAGCGCCCCCTGCAGGCGCGGGGGAACCGCCGCGTCCCTGCCCGGCCGGCAGCGCCCCTGGCGGCCGTGACCGGAACTGCCCGGCACTACAGCGAGGGGAAAGCGCCCGCAGCCGGGAGCGGCCCGGGGTTTGTGCTCGGTTTGCTGGTGCTGCCTTTGGTGTTGGTTTGCCTTGTTTTATATATATTTATATTAGTGAAGAACTGTTATTCCTTTTCCTATGTCTTTGCCTGAAAGCCGTGGGGATTTGTGCTCGGTCACAGAAGATCAGAGAAACCTGCCACCAAATGGAGCAAAACAACTTCTGAACATCAGGACAAGGAGATCTCTGCTCAGAGACCATTAGTTGTGGGCAAAAAGCACTGGGTGTGGGCTACAAAAGAGAGACAAGTGTGTGTCTGGGGTCGCTGGGGCAAGGAGGTTGGCATCAGTATGAAGTGCACTTGTGAAGGCCATGGAGTGTCAGAATAAAGAGAAAATACAACAGTGTGTGTCCACAGGGGTGAGAGGGAGAGGAAAGAAAACAAGCAGACAACTCCAAAGTACTGTCTGGTGAAATGTATCGTGTTCAAGAGGACAATGAAGCTCGCAGAGGTAAGGACAGAATATTTTACCTGCTCAAGCATCCTCTTAAGGTCAGTGTTGAATTTATTACTTTGTATTCTCTTCTTTCGGGGTTGCAATTACACACTGCAGATATTCCAGGCTCTTCTCTGAGACTCAGGACAGCTGTTCCCGTCCTGTAATGATCTGCTGGGCATTCAGAGAGGAAATTATGTGAGCTGGTGCCATGTGAACATTAGAAGGGTGTTAGAAACAACACGTCAGGGAGAGTGACTGGGCCAGGAGTGGTCAGTGCTAAGCCACTTCTCCTCCGAGAGACACCAAGGGGGGCAGTGCCAGGAAAAAAGAGGCACCGGAGGTGGGGTGGTGGGGGGCGACAGGACAAGAGGCACGGAGAAGCGGGGACAAGAGGCACCCAGCACGTGACACGGGAACAAGAGGCACCGTGGGACGGGCAAGACTGGACGAGACACCGGGGCTCAAGGCGGAGGAGCGAGAAGGCACCGGGAGGGGCTGTCGGTAAGAAAGGGGGTTAAACAGGGAGGTCCCGAGCCCAGCGGGGCTGCCGGGGCCTACCGGTACCTCCGAGGCCGCGCCCTGGCCGTGCCGCCGGGCCGGGCCGGGGCTGGGTGAGGGGTTTGTTGTAGTAACGGCCGCGATGGCGGCGCGGCCGGCTCTGCCCGACTCGGTGCTGGTGCAGGTCCTGGCGCTGCTGCCGCTGCGGGACCGGCTGCGAGCGGCCAGGTAGGGTCTGCCCGGGCGGGAGCGGCCGGCTGCCGCCTCCCCGCCGCGGCGCTGACGGCCGATCGCCTTTCCGCAGAGTGTGCCGGCGGTGGCAGCAGCTGGCGCAGGACCGAGCGGTCTGGACACATGTGGATCTGAGCCCTCACCGGGTACGGGTCGCCCGTCCGCACCGGGACCGCGGCGGGGAGAGTTCCGCTGTGGGCGGGAGGGATGGGGGGAAGCGGCATCACCCCACTGTGCACAGACACTGACTGGGGGGGGTCGGGTCAGATCACCCCGCTGCGGGCAGAAGCTGAGGGGACAGGGGTGCCCTTCCCCAGCCGTGCCTGGATCCGGGCCCTGTCTCCCGCAGATCAGCCGCCGCATGCTGTGGCACCTGGTGCGGCACCGCCTCCCCGACAGCCTGTGCACGCTGCGGATGCGGGGCGTGCCTCGCTCCGGCGGCAAGCAGCGGCTCCTCTCCCCGGCACTGCTGGCTGCCCTTCGGAAGCGCTGCCCCCAGCTCCATCGGCTGTGCCTGACCGAGACTGACCTCCGCCATGTGCCGTACGAGAGCATGCCCGCCTCTGTCACCACGCTGGAGCTGAGCCTCTGCGACATCCCCGATGCCTGGTTCTCCGTGTCCCCTTCGGTGCCGCCGCCACAGGTACAACACCTCGCTATCCATAGCGTTCCCACCTTTTCTGACCATCATCTTCTTGACATTTCCTCACAGAACCACTTGAAGACGCTGAGCCTTTGCGGCACCTACCGCGTCACTGATACGGGGATCCAAGCGGCAGCTCCACACCTGGAAGAGCTCGAACGCCTGACTCTCCGGCACTGCATCATTGGCGATGCTGCCATGGTGTTCATCGGGCGGCACATGAAGCAGCTCCGCTACCTGGAAATCAGCAACGCCTACTTCCTGACAAACAGGGGGCTGGTGGCTATTGTGACCCTGGAGCACCTGGAGACCCTGTGCCTTGACCTCTATGATTTGGTCTCCCTTGGTACTGTTATCGCTTTGTTGCAAGTGCTGCCTCGCCTGAACCACCTCAAATTAGGTGGAACTTGCTTTGAAGATGAACTCCTCGGTAAAATTCAGGAGAATTTTCCACATTGCACCATATCTCACACTCTGTGACAGCCTGAAGTTCTATAGTTCTATCCTTCCCTAGTACACCTGAAGTGCTTTTTTTTTCTTCTTCTTTTTTTTCTTTTTTTTGGAAAAGCCTCTTTCCCTGTAGCTTTGGGACAGAATTCCCACTGGCCTTAAAATATTACAGTTTTTTCACATAAATATGTTAAAGAGCTTGTCATGTAAACTCCTCTTTGTTTTCCATGGATCAGAGGAATAGGAAAGCTGAGAAGCACACTCAGCCTTTGGGAACCCCACTGACCAAAACCTGGCTGGGGTGATGACAAGTTTAAGCTCTGTCTGCTCCTCTTTCTCCACTGCTGAGGATTAGGCAGCAGCTTAATGAGTGCAGAATTCAAGGAGTGAAGTGAAGCACCTTCCTGTCATGGAAAAAACAGACCTGGCAGCCAAAACCTCACAATTACAAATTCCTTCTCCTTTCCTTTAAATTCAGGTCTTCAAGTCACTTGTCAGACTGGTCATGAGGATTCCTGAACACCTGGTCCCAAGGGCCAGACATCCCCTTTGCCCCCAGGCATTGCTGGGGCTGCTGTTACCTCTGGGTTTTGCTGGTAACATCCACGTTTTCTCATCACCTTTTATTGCCTGCGTTCACACCCTCTTCCTCCTTCATTCCCCAATATCCTAACACCAGATAGCCACCTCAATGTTATGTTGTTATTCTTACAACATAAGAATATTTTTAGTCAATATTTTTAGGCAAATATTGTATTTATTTTAAAAAACTTGCAAGCTTTTAACTTTCATTTGAATCCTTGTTTTTAGGACTTGTTTTTTTTTTTTTTTTTTAATCTGCTTCAGCATCTCTCCTGCCCCTTAGGCCAGCCTTCCTTGTGACAAGAGCATCCCACAGGAAAAAGAGCAGGACAACTAATGCCTCAGTCAAGCCTTTTCTGCCCTGTTTTCATCCCAAACACCCCCTGCCCTCCATTCAGCTGCAGCACATGCAATAAACCTTTGGGTTTCAGATGGTCCTGGATGGCAGTGACCCTCCCTGCAGTGAAATCCTCATTGCTGTCAGGTGGCCTTTGTGCCCTTGCCTCTTTTTTCTTCCTAAGCCCAGTCTCAGGGTAGCTTCAGGGCAAATATCCAAAGGTAAAACGTTCCAGCTCTGCTTTGGAAAGCATCCCAAGGCTGCTGACTCAGTAACTACCACTCTGTGTTTATCCCAGACAAGGAGATTAACACTGGTGGAATCAGCCTCATTAAAACCTCCAGCATTCCCTGTTCCAGCTCTCTGAGGTGGGGAGGGACAGTACAACAGGAAAAGGGAAGATCAAGAACAGCAAAAATCCATCAGTCAGTCAAGCCACAGTGAGAGGCAGCAAGAACCTCAATGTTCTCCTGATCTTTGCAGCAGGATCTTTGCAATCCTGATGACACAACAACAGTCACAACATGCCAGTTTTCCATTCACTGACTGCTAAATAGGGAACAGCATTTACAGACTGATAGGGTGCAAAGTGGAGTGGTTTAGGTGTGGAAGCAGGAGGAGAGCTGTAAATATTGGATTACCATGGGCAAATTAGGGGAATAAACAACTGAAAGGTCTTTAATCAGCAGTTCTGGCTCTGCTCACCCTCCCCACATACCTGCCTGAAGCTCTTTGGAGGGCCATTCTTGACCTTTATTTCTTCTGATTTCCAAACTCAAGGGGTTTCTACTCAGTTCATCTCCATTCCATCTTTTGCTGACTTGAGCATTTCTTCCCCCAGCCCCACCTTCTCAGTGTCCATATACACATCATTACATCAAAGCCCAAATGTTTTTAAAAACACATAATAAATGAGTTTAGCTCAGAGACAGCTAAACCTTCAGCAAAACCAGGACACAAACACGGTCTTAGCATCCTGAGAGCAGCAGCAGTTCACAGCCCTCAAAGTGAATAGAAAACTCAGAGAAACCATAAAATTTGGGGTTATCAATCATTGCAGCAAGTGACCAAGCTGCTCCTCTGCCTCTTCACACACCAGCTTACACACATGTACCATGATTTCATACATGTATATATTTAATATTCATACCCAGGTGTCTTATCAGATCCAAATCAATTTTGTTTTCTCAGCCAAGTGCATCTGCTTGTGCCTTCTGTTTGGCTCCTGACTCTGAGAGCCTGGAGGATGCTGATGGTACACAGAGCTGAGGAGGAAAGTGCTGAATGACAGCAGGATGTGTGGGGACAGCTCCATGGGTGCACTGGCAGTTCTGGCACTTTTGTGAGCTACACTTTTGCTCGTGGTTTTCAAGTTTGTTGCTGGACTCCATGAGAGAGAAAAAAATTCATTAGCACAGAGGAGTTGGTTTTGAGTGTGGTGCAAATAGGAGTTTGTTCTTGGAAGGGGAAGGTCAGTGAAATCTTTCTGTCCTGACTCAGTTTATTTGAGAGCAGCGACGTTTTTAACCTGCATCTGCATTTTGGGTGGTTTAGAGCTAGAAAAGGTGAATTTCCTTCTTTTGCAAGTACACACCGCCATCGTGTGGTGTGCTTTGTGAGCGCTGACAGCGCCCAGGTAAGAGTCACACCCTCTCTGTCCCGGCACTATTAGTGTGGGAGCAGCTGGTGTAGGGGCACCGCTGGGGATCCTGAATCTTCGAGACTGAAAGAATGTCATCCTGCATGTCACTGGGAAGGAATCGTCTCACTGTTGACTGGGCACTTTATAGGCTGCAAAAGAAAAGCCAATTCCAGCACGGCCTCTTTCTCCTCTAGAACCTTTTCTGGGGTATGAACTGCTGAACATTCTTAGTTTTGTAACTGGACTCTGTGAGGCTGCAAGGGGAAAGGGAAGGCCAGTGCTTACTTTTTGTTTTAGGACTGACAGTAGAAGAAGCATTGCTGGACATGTTAAGTTTTGAAGCTGGGTTTTGGAGAGTGAAAAAATGTGATAGTACATGAGGCTGAGCAGGAAAATTCATGACTCCAGGGTGTGGTTGCTTTTCACAGGATGTTAGTTAAATGTTGAGACAGCACCAGCTTGCTGAGCCTGTGCTGATCTGCAGCTTCCTCTTGCCTCATGTAAGCCATGCAAACACACTGGTGCAATATTGCAGTTTTCTTCTCAGCTTTCTACCACAACATTTGCTGAATCTCGGAGTCTAAAGCTAAACAGAATTGTTTCAACATAAGTCTTGGGAACCTGTGCCAGCACAGTGTTCACTGACCTTCCCCCTCATGGCTGATAACCAGAATTTGGAAGGCAATTGTGGCAGTCACTCTCCTCTTGCAGCCTTTAAACCATGGTGCTCTGCAGGTTAATTCTCAGCCTTATGTAGCATTACACACTTGCAGTCTGTCAGTTTACTGTGGTGCAGAACACTGTATCTGCACAGAAGCACTCCAGCACATTGCACTTGTGGAGGTGCAAATCAAATTTCCATCATGGGCTCCTGGATGGGAATTACAGCTAATTTCCACAGGAAGGAAAGCATAGAGGCCCAGTACTTTAGGTGCAGGTCAGAAGTGACCCAGGGGAGGAAAGGTCCAGGCAGACCCATCTGTCCCAGCAGCTTTGTCTGGGAGAAATCCTTGGAGGTACAGGGGCATTCAGAATTTCTGCCACGGACTCCTAGATGAGAATGACAGTGCATTTCCAAGGTAAGGAAACAGCACCAGTGTTTCAGGTGCACTTGAAAGGTGGCCTTGGATATACTGAATTTTAGAGGTGCAATCCAAATTTTGGCCATGGGCTCCTGGGGAAAAAGAAAAAGGAATATTCTTCTCCATAGGAAGGAAAGCTCACAGCCCCAGTGTTTCAGGTACAGATGAGAGGCAGCCCAGGGGCATCAAGGCCAGTGGGACCACTGTGTCCTGGCAACTTCTGTCTGGGAGCAAGTCTTGGTACTAAAAAGTACTACAAGTAGATTACAGCATAACACAAAACAGTACAGGATATCAAGGTACCATATTAAAGCTAGCAAAAGAAATAGTATTGATTAGGAGTCAAATGTAACTGACCACTGAAATGATGATAATGTATACAGATTCACTTAACCTTCAGGGGAATAACTGCAAAGCAGGCAGCCCTGCTCGTGGGAGAAACTCTACACATTTCCAGGAAAAGTACAGAAAATGTCTGCTTTGTCAAAGTTTGGTGTAGCTTTTATAAAGTGAGGTGTCTGTCAGTCAGAAATCCAGCTTTATCTTCCAGATGCCAGACCAGTCTTAACCCCATGGCACCAAAATAACTCAATGCAAGACAGCTTGTCCTGTTTGAGTTATCTGACCACTTAACAAGCAACAGCTAAGCTCTTGTGTGGGGCGAGAGATGTGGAATCTCACGTTCAGCCCTGGGTGCCCGGCTGTGAGGGATGGCCCTTTTCCACGGGAAGGAAAGCCTCAGTGTCTGTGGGGCAGCTGAGAGGCCATCCCCAGCAAGCCAAGGCCAGCGAGACCTGTCAGTCTGGCAGCTTTGTCTGGGAGTAATCCTCGGATGTTCAGTTTTGGGAGATGGAATCCCAATTTCAGCCACAGAAGCCTGGCTACAGAGGAGCTCTCCAGTGCCCCAGTGTCTCCGGGCAGCTGAGAGCACTCCCATGGCCCTGCCTGTACTCACCCTGGGAGGCTGAGCCTGCCCCTCATCACCCCTGGCCCTGCCCATCAATCACTCTGAGCGGATGCCTCCACATTTCAATTACTCTTAGCACCGCCTGGCAATCCATCTCCTGGGCTGATCCCACCTGTCAATCACTTTTAGTCCTGCCTGTCAATCACTGACAGGCTAATCCCAGGCTTATAGCCCTTCACGGCCGACACAGACCCCGTAGCCCTAGACAGTCCCCGTAGCCCTCACAGCGCAGAGCCCTCGCAGTCTCCACAGCCCTCACAGAACCCCTCGCCCCCATCGCCCGCTCAGCTCTGCCAGCCCTCAGAGCCCCCACAGCCCTCACGACCGCCGCGCACGCGCCCTGCGCCTCACGCTCCCCGGCGCATGCGCGCCGCTCTCCCCGGCCTGCGGCCGCGTGTTCTGCCGTGCCCCGGATGTGGCCCCTGCCCGGGAAAATGGCGGCGCCGGGGTGGGCGGAGGGAGCGTTGTAGCGCCCGGTGCCGTCCCCGCCATGGCGGACCTGGGCCGGCAGCTGCACGAGTACCTCGCGCAGTCCAAGGCCGCTGCTGCCGCCACCGGTCCCAGCGCGGTCCCCGCAGTGCCGGCGGCCGGCGGCTCGCAGGAGGCGGGGAACGGCGGCGGGCTGCGGGCCTGGCTGGGGGCGCTGAACCCGTTCCCGCCGGGCAGTGCCCCGGGCGCCACGGTGTGGCCTTGGACGGGAGAGGAGGACCCGTGGCTGCCGGGGCTGTCGCGCTGGCAGCGGCTGGCGGGCAGCGGGCTGTGCGTGCTTCTGGCGGCGCTGTGCTTCGGGCTGGCCGGGCTGTGCGTGCCGCTGCTGCTGCTGCGCGCCCGCAAGTTCGCGCTGCTCTGGTCGCTCGGCTCGCTGTGCGCGCTGGGCGCCGCCGCGCTGCTGCGCGGGCCCGCTCGGCTGCTGCGGGAGCCCGGCCGCGGGGCGCTGCTGTACCTCGGGGCGCTCTTCGGGACGCTGTACGCCGCGCTGGCGCTGCGCAGCACCGCGCTAACTGCGCTGGGCGCCGCCGCGCAGCTCGGCATCGCCGCCACGGCGCTCCTGGCCGCGCTGCCCGGAGGTGCCGCCGGCCTGCGCCGCCTCGCCGGGCTGCTCCGCGCCGCCGTGTGCGGCCGAGGCAAGGCAGCACTGCCTCTGTGAGCCCGGCGCGCCGGGGAGGAGCGGCCGCGGCCCCGCGGGAGTCCCTCACACACGGAGCCGGAGCCTCGCGCTGTCGCCAGCCGACTCCCAGACCGGGGACGCCGCTTCTCTTCGCCTCCTCCGCGTCCCGGCACGTTTTACTCGCCAGCGCTCGAGGAGCAGCAGCAGCGGGGCTGGCAGCCCGGAGCGGCCCCGGTGACTCGGAGCTGCAGGTGCTGTGTGCGGTGTCAGCCTGCCGAGCCGCCCCCGGGCTCGTTGTCTGCCTTACCGCGCTGCCAGCTCCATAGCCGCGGCTTGGCATCGCTCCACCTCTGGGTGGGGAGCTGGCAGCATCCCGCTCATTCTCCAGCCCGGGACCGTGCGGCTGCTGCTGCGGCTGCTGCGGACCGCGCGGTCGGAGCCCATGCGGCGGCACTGAGGACTGAGGAGCGGCTGAGGTGCGCAAGGCTGACGGATGCTGAAACACGAAGATGATTTAGCAAAATGCCATCGAGGCTAGGGGAGGACATTGAAAAATTAACTGGTATTACCTCATTTTGTGCTGACCCCTACACTATGAACACATACTGGTTTTGCTGTCACCTCAGACCAGTGGTGAATACGAAGACTGTGGCCACTGAACTGCATTTCTCTCTATAAAGCAGCTTTAAAATAACCTTCCAGTAAGTGAAACAAACTTTCCTGGGGCTGTGGGTCACAAACACTGCCCATAATTGTAAGGGGAGGGGGTGTTCCTGCATGATGATGAGAGGATGCTAAGTGCTGATATTGGTCAAGACCATTGGCGTTTGCAGGTACTGCTGTTAGGGACCAAATTGGGCTTTAAAACGGGAGCTTCAGCTCTTAGAACTTCATTTTTGTGTATAGATATTGCTCTCTGAACTTGGGCAGGAGTTGCTTACTTGTCCCAGCCTGACCTTCAGAAACAGATTTGCCAGTAACTGGAGCTCTGCTCCAGTGCAGAAGCTGAGCTGCCTTAGGAGGGTGCTGAATTCAGGCTGGCAGGGCTGGCTGCTCCTCTTTGGGCCGGGCACTGGACCCGTGCAAGGAAATGGGACACCGGGGCCTCACTGCACAGAGCCCCCAGGGAGTTCTCACTGAGCAGCTGTGCCTCGTGGAGAAAATAAAGTCACTGCAATACTTACCTGCTATCACTATTTAGTTTTAATAGATTTACCAAATACTTTTCTGAATTAAACTGAAATTGTTAAAGGGGGTGCTTAAGTGTACATAGATTGCTTTAATAAAAATATTTGTGTCCAATTGTCAGTATAGACATTTCACTAATGGTAATTTTTTTCCATTAAGAATGTAGATCAGAGCTATCAGAATAGCATTAAATTAGCTCTCTTGTTTTTACAATTTCTAAATTACAGTATATAAAATTAATTTTATTCCTAACAGCAGTGTAAAATTAAATTTGAGACAACCTCTGAACTAACAGGGAGAGCATAAGAGTCTGTGTGCAGCACTGGTAAAATAACATGACCTGAGGAGTACAGAGGTATAATCCCATTAAATAACTGTGCCCATTTCCCAGTAATAGTGGGTCATGGTATCACAGAATGGGAAGCTGCTTCTGTCTTTGCTATGCTGTTACCTTCTAAGGTTTTGTAGAAATTATATCAAATTTTCTTAGGACTTTTTGAGCATATGATTGTGAAATACTTCAAAACTCCATTTAAAAAGCTGCCTCTTGAAGAGTATTACTTAAGTACCTCAATTGTTTAAGGAATTAAACAATCATCAGAGGAAATAAAAGCTGTCTAGATAAAGCTGGGTTTTCTCTTGTTAGATACACTTTACCTTATTTTGGTAGAGGACTGTGGTTTAATTAAAGCCTAAAGCTCACCCTCTGACTCACAGGGTCTAAGAATTAGACCTCTTTTAGTCCCTTTAACATATATTTAGCTTACTAAATAAAAAAAAAAAAAGAGGGCAAGCTTTCCTCTTTGCCAGTGATTAAATCATTAGTATTTCTTATGAAAACTTCAGGACAAATCCCAACTCCCAGACCAACACCCAAAGTGCCCAAAGTCCTTCAGATAGAGCTAAAAAGCATTTTTTCTCAAGGGACAAACTGTCATATCAGATGCATCTCAGCTGTTTCTAGTTAATTCCTTTTAGATCTTTCTGTCTCTCCTGAGCTCCATGGAAAAGATTTTATAGGATTTTCAGTTACAATTTTCAAATGTGATTTGATACACCACAAATTAAAAACTAAGTAAAAAGTGACTGACTGAACCAAGAGAACAGCAGTTAAAGCATCTGTGCTTTGGTGCCTTTGAGGAATATGGGACATCAGGACTTGAGCCAGTCTTTGGTAAACCTGCTTATGAGAAGATGCAGCAGCTGCCATGTGTTACTGGGTTGCAGGAGCCTCTAGAACTAAGTCTCATCCTGATTATAGCCTGAACTTCAAGGCAGGAGAGAGGGAAGCCTGGTAGTGGTTTTTCATTATATGTTCTACTTTCAATACAGGACCTTCCTGAGGGGTACCTGTACAATAAGTACTCATGTGATAACATTTTCACTGAGGCTTTAGGTGTTAAAGGAGCCTTCTGATAACATGGTGGCTGGAGATGATTAATAGGAATGATTTATGGGGAAAACAAACTCGTGGTTGGTAAGCAGCTTTATTATGAAATGTGGGAAATGGGAATAACCCCTCCTCCTCATTTCCCTCCTTTAGTAAAACCAGGTAACAATATCCTAAAGAAAAAGACACTTAAAAAAACTTATTCTGGAAATGATGAATTGCACTTCAGCAATTAATGCACCAGACTCTGCTGAACACCCACAGCTTTAAACAGTGTGTCACACAGCTGCTGTAAAACATACCAATCAAGCTGCTAAACTTTCTGTCTCAGTTTCTGAAAACAGATGCTGTTCTCAACAAAAATCTGTGGCTTGCCTAGGTGAAGTGCAGAATGCCAAACTTTGCTGTGATGTTTGTCTTAGGATCCAGGTTATGTAACTCACTCTATGTCTTTGACAACTTGTTCTAAACACTATTCCACTCTTTTCTGTTTCAGGATGGCAGACTAGCAAGCAGTGGTGATTGCCTGCATTTTGGAATTTTGACCTCAGCACCATTGTAGACAGCTGTGACTAAAGGTGAAAATGAAACTTCTCTGTACATGATAAACCAAAGCCCTAGGAATCACCTCTCAGTATTTTAACTGGCTGAGATTTCAGGAGGTAGTTCTGTTGCTCCATCTGAAACACAAGTTTGCCTAAATACAACCCTCTGTAGTAGTAGGTGAGTAAAGAATCACACACTGTTGATTTTTTTTTTGTTAATTTTTGCTCAAATTACATTCTGTATTCATACAAAACCAACGTAACTCTTTGACAAACTGTACATATAGAAACAAGTTTCTGTCTGGAGGTGAACTGAAATCTGTGGAGATGCTCCATGTTCCACAACACTTAAAAGAAATTCCAGCTCTTGACAAAACAAGAAAGTGAGGGGAATGGGAGTGGAAAGAACAAAACAAAGGTAGCCACAATATTGCAGCTAGAGGCAAATGACTGGTTCAGGAAAAGAAAGACCCTTGTTAGGAAACTAATGCACATTCAGTTATCCCAGTTAAGAATCCAGGTTCGTGGCATTGCAGGTGAGTCCAGAGTAGCAGTCTATTTAAATATTGTCCCACAAGGACTGGGCATGACCCAGTCAAAGCCTCTTCTATCGGCCTCGTCCACCCCGAGATCCTCCTCTCCGGGACTGGCCAGAGTTCATGTTATTTCCTCTTCCCCAGTTGCTGCTGCTCCTTCCTCCTCGAGAAGGGTTATTGCCTGCCCCAGGGCCTCCACCAAAGGCTTCCTCCCTGTGGAATCCATCGTGGTGGTCTCCATCTAGAGAACTGGACCTCCCAGATTTCTGCGCTCTCTGTGAAGGTCCCGAATTTCCTCGTCCTGCAAAGGAAGCACAGAACCAGTTACTGGTGTAAGTTTGAGCTGAGTCTCTTCTCAGACATGCCAGATATTGAGCTGCTTCTACTGTAGTGTCATCATTCATAAAGCAGCTGTAGCTGAGACCTGCAATTTTATGCCTCTTCCCTCACTACAAGTTTCTTATACAGATTTAGTGTCTCCATTACAGTTCAGAAAACGGACAACAATCAAGCAATTCCTTGGGAATTAAAGGAGCTTGTATTTGATACTGTCAGCAGGCACTGAAATGAAGTCAGAATAATGACAGCTTTTCCTCCAAACTGCCAGTTCTTGTGCTAACACTGTGGTTCTCTCCGTGTTTTTATTGCAAAATACTTTTTTTTAATCCTAAACAGACATTGCACTGTTGACAAATTGAGACAGTTGAGGCTGATGGTGAAGACCATGAGTAACATTACTGTTCTTTTCAATTTTTTGCTAAAAATAATAGAAAAATGCTTTATTTTACTACACTAACCTGGAACAAAAAGAACTCAAGCTCTTACTGCCAGGAACAGAATGTTCTAATTCTCACAGAATAGAATTTTCTAATTCTCACATACCTTTTTGGTTTTGATATGTTTGCTATGAACAACAAAAAACCTCAACCCAATTCATTAGCCTAAAATAAGAAGCAGTATTCTGAGAAAACAAAATCAGTGGTAACCTTGTTTTAAGGACACATACTACAGCTAAATTCAGGTATTTTTGCTGCACTTTAGCAAGAGTGATTTTTGTTGACTGTGGTTGGTTCCATGTAAAACAGTCACCAAATTCTTTCACAGAAACATTCATGGAGTTTTAATCTTCAAAGGACTTTCCCAATACAACTGAAGATGACACAGCCCACATATGAAGTATTGTTCATGGTTTGTTTATCAGGCTTTCTGCCATCATTCTAAACTTTCTTTAGCATGTTATATTACCACATTTGTGCCTGGACAACAATTGTTTTGACTTTAACAAAGAATCTGACAGAGTTACCACAATCATTACTGAAGCTGGAAAGGAATCCTTACAGATTTGATAGATGCTGGCTAAGTTGAGAACTACAGCATGTGATATGGAAGGAAAAATACTGGTAGAGAAGTTTATCAGCAGATAAACATCTGTGAAGGAATGATAAAATGTAAAACATCTGTGATAACATTTAAAACATCTGTGAAGGAATGATAAAACCTGGGAACAGAGTCCATGCAGAGGAGGAGTGGCAAGCAGTTAAAACTGAATGAGCTTTGGGACAGTGCTGAGAGAAGTGGGCTGGGATTCAGTGTTCAGTGGCAACAGACAGAGCTGTGCAGCCTAACAGCAACAAATTCAGCTGCAGGCTGCCAGCTCAGCATCTAGGAGCAAATGAGAAGGATGTTTGTCACTGATCAGTACCTGACGGTGGGTAGTCATTGTGAGGACATTAAAGAAAGACAGTATTTACACAAGAAAACAGAAGCCCTGAGATCTGTAAGAAATAGGATTAAGAACTGGCCTGATGCTAACAGCACTGACTCCAGAAGAATGTGTTCTGTGGGTTACAGAAACATGGGACCACTTAGAGGGAACTACAACACCAGGGACTGTGAGGAAAGAATGGAGAAAGTGGAACAAGTACAAGACAAGTGTAGAAATGCATGGCTACACCACATCTTAAACAGTGTGTGCAATTCCTAATTACCTCATTTAATTTAGAAAAGGAACATTTAAAACTTAAAATAGCACATACAGAGTAACATGGATAGTGAAAGAGACAGAACAATTTCTAGAAAGAATAAAGAAATCAGAGCTCTGACTTGGAGAAGAGCTGGTTCAGGCTGGAAGTGGTGGAGTTCAGTGCAATCAGAGGTGGCATTCAGTAATAACAGGGACCAACATTCAACTTAATTACAACACAAGACATCAAATTAAATTAGTGAATGATAAGCATAGATCAAGGGAAAAACATTTTCCCTCTTTTTTTTTTTTTAAAGCACAGTCTACTTCAATTAAGTTTTAGAGGTCTGTCCATGGATGTTGTGTATATCAAAAGTTTACATGATTCTTCAAGCAATTAGAGGAGTACACAAAAGGTAACTAGAAAGCCATTAAATATAAAAATAATGTTTTAGTAAGTGAGATCTTCAGAGGTTTAGAGAGCACTTCAGGGACATATCACTCCAGGCTCAATGTTCTTATATTTGAGTTAAAGAATAACATCACAAGCATTAATATTTATAAACAACTATTCTGAAAATGAGGGAAAAATGTTCTTAATGAGTTTTCCAGCTGGAGTAACAGGGAACCAAAAACCAACTACTTTTCAACAGGGCAATAAAGAAGAGGATTCTGTGATGCTGGAGACAAGATTTGGATTTGATGTTTGAAAATCCCTCTGTTCTTATGTTCCTGTAAGACTGGTCTGTAACTTCCCAGCTGGTAAAATCAGATATTTACCAGTTCAGCTTTATCCCCTCTGAACAGAGAACTTCTGGATACACTTACTACTGAAAATACATGCCAGTGTTACTTAAGGGTTGTAATCAAAGGGGCTTTTTACCTTTGCCCCTCTCCTCTGGAGGTCCACCTGGAGCATCCATGTCCCTGTGCTCAGAGGTTCCTGGTCCATCGTGCCAGGGACGTTTCCGTGGTGGCAGTGAGGCCATGTCCATGCCCTGGAGTGAAGAGGAACGTTCTCTGTTGGCTGGAGAGTGCCCATCATGAGGAGGGTGATCTGGACGAGGACCTGTGCATGAAAACACAAGATAAGTAATGTTTATTGGATTGTTATTCTTCATTTTTGAAGGCAGCCACATAAATTTACAAACTGCCCACACTGTTTGGCACACAGTTTGGAGTTAAAATTATGTAAAGCTTCTCCTCTGTCCCATTTTTTAGTAAAAAAGCTAAAGGTAAAACAGATTTTAAAGATGATGGGAAAGAAAAGTGTGGCAGATGTAAAGTGTTCTTTCCAGTATAAAATACCTCCATGTATTTTAGAGACAATCACATCTTCATTTATTCATGTGCCATTTGTGCTTTGTTTTCCATTACATTCTACAGCTCTGTCTTGCCCCATATGGGGCTGCCTTTAGTAACACAACTGCAAATATAAGTTGTCAGACATTGCTGAAGAGATAGCAACACAGAGAAAGATTCCTGTTGGCATTAATAAAGATATTTAAAAAACCCCATGACATGTGATTCAGTCATCCAGAGGTGACAACTGCCTGGGCAGTTCTGGACTGTACAAGAACACAACTGAAAATCAAGGCTTTGAGGCCACAATCACTTCTATTCACTGTATTTAGAGACAGTTAAATTCTGTATAGTTCTTTCTTCCTAAAATTAAAAGACCAAAGAACTGCATTTGGCTTTTCTCATGGTAAAATACTGGTAACAAACGTGAGGTACAGGAAAAATACATGATTTTTAAAATAATTTTTAAAGTTATTATATTGTAGAAGTCTACAAAGCTCATGAAATTTTTTACCTGGTTCTCTGTTTCCATCCCAGGAGTCTGGTTTCCTCCCTCCTTCAAAGCGTGGGAATTCATCTGGAGTAGGAAGCAAACCCTTCCGAGCTCCTGAGCAGTAAGAGAAGCAGGGGACAGGAGTGAGAAGAGACATTGTATTCATGAAAATAATGTCACCTGCCCAAGAAACGCCTTTCCTTCCTCATCCTTGTGTTTCTGTGTGGAAGAACATTCCCCTTACCTCTCGGAGCACCTCGACCTCGCCCCCGAGCACCATGGTCCCTTCCTCTGGAGTTTTCATCTGGAGAGTCAAAAGCATCATCTGGCCCAAAATCTTCAGGGCCAGGAAAGCCATCTCTGCCCCTGGGTCCCCGGCCCTCGTGCCTCGAGGGTCCTCCTCTTCGGAAGCTACAACAAAGAACATGATACAAATGTGGCTTTTAGGCACAATTGAAGCAGCTTAGTGATCGACTCATTTCTAAACTGTTTCACTTTATGCTACAGAACATACAGTTAGTAGAACAGGATTTGTAGGTGGAAAAGTGCCCATTTCTGCCTTTGAGCACTTTGATAGTAAGCTTTGTAATCTTCCTTTCATATTTCCTTCCGCTGATTATGTTGGCTTTTCATACAAGAAAAATATTATTAAACATAGTGCATTCATTTAATGAAAAGGTGGGAAAAACAGTCAATGAGTGATGATAGATACAAGGTGAGGTAAGGCAAGGCAAAGTGTGAGTTCCCCTTAACTCTGATGCTCTTACATTCCCCTTCCCTTTTTTTCTTTCCATTTCCATCATAAACTGAAAACATAGAAGCAATGAGAGTTGTGGCTGTAACAAAACATTACAGGATCTCATTCCTATTAGCTCTATGATTCTTTTGCCAGACAATTCTCCTTTTCATTCCATTCTTCCAAGTTTACAATTCTAGCAAATGCATCTAGACTGCCCTTGGATCTGCAGGCACAGCGATGGCTGAACAGTGCACAGTGGCATTCTGCAACCTGAAGAGCAGTTTATCCAACTGCACTAATGAATTTTGTGTTGCAAAATATAATTACGAGCCTGATATTGATAACTGCTGTCTAGAGTAAGTACCAAGGGCATCTTTCAGGAATTTGATTGGGTTCTGCACAGCACCTTTGCTGAGTACAGCTCCTCCAGCACTGCACTGAGGCCTTGGACAGCCCTTCAGAGAGGAGAATGGCTCTTGCTGAGCTGTCAGTGCCATGCCAGGTAAGCCTGCAGCTGGCTGTGTGAGTAACTAGCAGTTCTGTTCCTGACACAAGCAGTTCAAACGCCTGGAGGGTTTGCAAAGCTCACCCTGCCCTGTGAGGACGCCTGTCTGTCACAGCCCGGCTGAGTGTTCCGGTGGTGCAGGCACACTGGTGTCCCCACCGTGCCACCCACGCTACTCTGCCCCCCCTCAGTGACAGCACACGGTGTGGAGCTCTCCTTGCCCCGTCACAGATGCCTCCCACCTCCCCAGTGTTCCCAGTTCCACACTGGCTGAACTGGAAGCACACAGCATTCCCGTGGTGTTGGCTGTGTGCAGCGTCCCCTTCCCCAGCTCATTAACGACACAGTGCATCCTATTACAAGCAAAACTTTAGATACTTTTATTTAGAATTTTAACAACATTAACCTTTTAATTACAAATTTAAATATTTTAACAGTAGTCATAACACAATACAATATTCTTAAACTTTTACATTGTTTTTAATAAAAAACAATAGGTCTGTCTCCACCTCCCAGAAAACAAACACAATACAGAGAGGAGGCTGCTGTGCCTGTACAGGTACAACAGTGGATGGAGGAGTGCTTTGTATGGACCATGAACCATTTACATTAACCTGCATGGTTTGGGAAAACAAACTCAACAGTTTCAGGTACAAATGGTTCAAATAATCACAGAGCAATATTGTTTAGCCTTGAAAGAGCACAGTCCTCTAGAGGTTTCTTAGAGGGCCTCCTGCTTTAATACTGATATGGTGTGATTCAACTTAGCTTGGAAATTACCAAGATTTTCAACATGAGGCCCCAGGGCTGCAGGAACAGGGCCTTTCCTATTTCAGGCAATTTATGGACATAGCTTGAGTTTTGAAATCTACGAAACCTACGCCTGACACAGCCACAGCTCCTAATATTGTGTTATGGATATCCTTATTTGCCTTTTCGTATCAGTCACACATAAAGCCCTGCCTTGCATCGGGTTCAGTTCCTGTTTGACTGCTCTCACATCTTCTTCCCCGAGGCCTAGGACCTTACTGTACACAACTACACACTGTGCAGATTAGCAGGCAGGAAGAGGCAGGTCTCTGCAGTAGAAGCATCATGTTGATAAAGAGTAAGAACAGGACAGGGATGAAAAGGATGGGAAATTAGAGAGAAACACACATACACACATTTGCCTCTCATGCTTGATCAAACCAGTTACAATCTCAATTTCAAACCAAGTCAGCTAAACGAGTGGTTGGGATTAAGTCCACCACAGCATCTGCAGTAAATGGCACCTAGTTCACCTTCATTCTAAGAAAATCATCAAATTTACAAGCACAGTGAGCCTTTTAGAGCCCTGTGCCATTTCACTTCAAACTTTCTGGGCAAACACTTGTACTCTGATAAATAGAATACTCTTAGTTCAAAAGTCAGATTTGCAGGTCACAAGGTTCTTGTTTCCCTTCCTGAAACTTTTTAAAAATCAGGACCATAATAAAATATTTGCCAGTCCCTAAACATTTTCAATATAAGATCTGAAAAATCTCTACTGAGCTTCTAAAAGTCTTGTCTGCTGTGTCTTTTAGAGTTCTATGATGCAGACCATTGGACCACTGGACCATCCAACTGGATTTTCTCTGGCTTTACTTTTTAAAAATGGCTTTAATTGTTACCTTCTTTAAGTTACTGTTCATTTCTTTTCATACTCTTCACACAAAAGGAAGTTACATCTTACAGAGCTAGGTAGAAAATAGCTAAAAGAAGAGCTGTATAGATGCAAAGTAAAAGGAATGTAAGAAAATGATTAAAAAGGCAACTAAAACACACAAAATTCACATTATGTGGAGACCACAGCATATTTGTAACAAGCACATGTTCTTATACATAGAGAGTTGGTGGTCAGTGAGAGGCTTAGACCTTGGAGGCCAAATTTCATTTAATTAAACTAACATAAATCTGGAGCAATTTTGCTGATAATTCATTTCAGTGACAGCATTAATTCCTCCATATTTACATTGGTAACTAAAAGCAAATTTATCCCTTTGTGATTTATTCGGAGATTGTGAGCAATGACAAGGGCATTGCTGTAAATCAGATTATTTTTGAGTTCTTCGCTTGGCATTAAGAAATAAGTCAGAAAGAGAAATAAAATTTCTACAAGCAAATGCATGAAAAAATAAGTCTCGACAGTCCAACAGATGCTGTAAGTCTGGCCCTTCTATGTGGCAGTCACATCACTGCTCCTGCTCCTCACAAGGGCATTGCATCTCATCCTACAGTCTCTACAGTCATACTGTAGTTTGTGACTGGAGACAGAATCTCAAAATCCACTTCTAGTGTTCAAAAGTTTGTCACTTTAACCTTTAAGTCTCCTCTCAATTTTCATCAAAATGGTCTCAGATCTTCATCCTGTGTCACTGGATCTTCTCTACAAACTTTCCCCCTTCTCTTTACTTACTGTTTAAAGACACGGAAGCTGCTGTGTACAATGACCACTTTTCAAGTTTTCTTCTATTACTGAATGATTTTTATGGACTCTACACTCAGGTATATTAGAGTTTTCATTTCCTTATTGGTTTCCAGTTTATAAATCTGAAACAGATAGACTCCTTAATGAAAAGGAAACCAGGAATGAAAGAGTTCCCTCCATTTACCCTTTAACCCAAGAAAGAGAAAGGGATTCATTCTTACCTCTCGTCTCGCCTTCCTCGGAAGCGCGCATCCTCAGGATCCCGTGGGTATCTGTCATCCGAAGGTCTCCGTCCTTCCCAAGCACCAGGAGGCCCCCGGTTGGAACCACCTCCTTCAAATTCCCTGTGATCAGGAGGAAAGGGAGGCCCAGGTCCACCTCGTCTCCATTTCTCATCTTGCAATGGCGGGCCTCCCCTCCCCTCGAACTCTCGTAAGCGATGGCCGAATCTCTTGTCAGGGTGGAAATCATCCCGGAAGTCGTCGGGCCGATCGAAGTCGTCGTGGAAGTCGGGGTGAGGTCCCCGCCTGTCGGGCATGCCCCTGCTGTCCCTGCCATCGCCCCAGTCCTGGCCCCCTCGGAACAGGCCCCTCTCGGGCCCGTGCTCGGGGCCGCCGCTGTTCTGCTCGTGCCGCCGGTCCGACAGCGGGCCCAGGTGATGGTTGGGTGGCCCACGGGCATCGCCTGGAGGGACAAGAAAAATCACAGCACGTTTCTGTAACCATTTCTAAATCACTTCAGGATGCTCTAGTTCAAACAGTTCTAGAAAGCATGTGGGATAGCTTTCACATGAAACAATATCTCTGAGAAAATTTTTCCTGTATATCCCACCCCACATGTCTGGAAGCTTTTCTCTCAGCCAAGGGCCTGCACTGTGCTGCAGCCATTTCTCCCTGGGTGCACTGCACTGGGACAGCCCCTCTTTGAGGAGACTGACTCCCAGGAGAACAGACAATATGTTAAATTACCTTTATTAAGACCAGGTCCTTGGTTGTGAGGGCCCAGACGACCTTGTCCTCCTTGCTGGCCCAGGCCTGGTATCAGTGGAGGAGGACCTGGGTTCTGTCCATCCTGTGAGCATGGAAGAACAAAAGCCACGTGAATTCCATGTGTGAGTAATGAAAAATGTTTGTAGGAGTGCAAAACAATTTTCTTTCCAGAAGGTCTGCAGCTGCACAGGTTGTACACAGAAACAGCTCATGTTCCAATGGTTTCAGCCTCAGTTTGCAGACATTCCCATCAGTTATGCTTCAGTCACTGAGAAACACAGCATTCATAGGAATAGCTTTGCAGCTATTCACATTTTATCTGTCACAGCCAAAGATGATAAAGCTCATATTCTTCCTAAGTATGAATATTCTATAAGAATGTATTGAATTTATTGAGTATTTGATACAAATATTCTGTTCCTCTGGAAGAACAGAGGAATTTTCCTGAGGAAAATATGTAAATTTGGTTGAAAAATATCAGGTACTGATTTACAGGCAGTTAAAGAGCTTCACAGACCAAAGAATTCATTTGGAAATGAACAAAAAAGAGAAACTATATATACAAAAATAAGTATCAAGAATGTTGGGATGAGGGGACAACAACAAGGCCATAAGGAAACCTCTTCTCTAAAACTCTCTAAGTTTTTAACATGGAAATACATGAGTTTAATTTTTAACATGATGGCAAAGTTCATTTTTCTTCATTTTAGGATTAAAAAAAAAGCAGAGGCAGTAGAGTGGGCAGAATTTTGTGTGCCTTATGTGATCCCAAAGAAAAAAATAAAGTATATAAGTGGTTTTTGGTATAATTTTCTCATTTTTTGGTGAATTTTAAAGGATAAAATTATAAGTGGGTTTTGGTATAATTTTCTCATTTTTTGGTGAATTTTAAAGGATAAAATTATGATGTTTAAATTCAGCTGCTGTCACTGACTCATGCAGGACCTGCTGTGGTGACATTGGCAAGAAAACTGTGTCTGGATGATGTTCTGATTCTGCCTTTCAACAGCACAGGGCTGACAAAAAGTTATCACTTGGGGTTTGTGCTTGACTGGAACTGAAAAGGGACATGTACAGAATTTACACCACAGATAAAGAATCCAATCCAAATAAAAATATGAACCAGACAGAGCTGAATCCTGCAGGGCTGCAATAGAAAACCTTCCTCTGCTGACATGACCAAAAAGCCAATCCCCCCCCAAACCCTTACCAGAAACCCCTAAAAATGTCATTTTTTTTCCTAGACATGTTTAGTATGCAACATTTAGGCTTGGCCTTCACACTAACTTGTTAAAATCCTTCCAGACTGCAGTCTGGAAATACTTAAAGACCTGTACTCCAGCACACAAATGGGTCATAATTACACTGCTTAACTTCTCCATGAATCAAAGTGAAATCATTTTAATGCTCTAAATTTATTTTTGAGAAACACTACCTTTTGTTTCTGGTTGTAGGGAAGCAGAAAGTTTATTTGTGCATTTAACCCCATCATATCTTGAAATATTGTTTTAAATTAAAAATTTATATTCAGCTGCAGTGTAGGTGATAAACACAAGAAAGCACACAAATATGTACTACAAACTTCATATTTGCATTGATTAATTTTGTAAGAATGTTGGAAAAATAAGCAAAATAAAAGATCTTGCTTAATGTCCATTAAAAAAACCCCCAAAATCCCCAAAAATACTTTCCTAGTGATGGAATGTTGACTGGAGTCCAGAACAAATCCATCCTCTGACTAGGTAAGAGCCAGCTATCACAGTGACTCTGCTGTTCCTCAGCAAAACCTTGCTGGAGTTCCAGCATTTCCCATATATTTAGAAGATGCTTACTTAAAATAAATTTTATGGAACTTCTTCCATGTATGGAAGTGTTTCACCAAAGCAGCAGTTTTTAGCACTCAGTAAATAACTCCCCTTAGCAGAAACCTTGATTACAAACAAGCCCTGCTTTGCCAGGCTGGGAACACAGAGCCCTAACTCTGCCTTTTCATGGGCTTTCTGTTTCAAAAATCATTCCAGGCCTCAAACTGGGAATTATGCAGAGTTTAGAAAGAGGTACTTTACTAAAAGCGGAAAATGGACTTGTGCATCCCAGCAAATCCAGTGTACAGCCAGGGCAGGTAACAATGCTATCTTATATGGAGATTAATCCTTGCAATTATCTGTAATTATTCTGTGTTCATGTCACAAACCCTTGATAAAGCAGATATTCACATACTTCTGCTACTGAAAAGGAAGACAAGTGATTTGTACAGGTTTACAGAAGAAAAAAGCCACATCCAGAACACAAAACAAACTAAAGTCTATTGTTTTAAAAAACCCCTCACATATGGGGCCATTTTAAACAGGAACTAGGCTGTATTCACATTACAAAGAAGCAAAATGGAGCAAAACCTGACATTGTGAATTTTAAAATATGTTAATTTTTAAAAGCCATTACCATACTAAAGATGCACAAGGAAGGAAGAATGGGTTAAAATACCTCACTGTGTCATTTTTTAGTATCTATAAAAGCCTTTAAGACAGGCTTGTTATTCAAAGAAAATAACCAGCCACCCATCAAAAGCACT
The DNA here is from genome assembly GCF_037042795.1 of Molothrus aeneus. Classification (NCBI taxonomy): domain Eukaryota; kingdom Metazoa; phylum Chordata; class Aves; order Passeriformes; family Icteridae; genus Molothrus; species Molothrus aeneus. The sequence goes on along the minus strand of NC_089655.1, from coordinate 3,945,377 downwards.
CTAATGAATTCCAAAGTGTCAGTGGCAAGGGCAGGGCAATTATTCTCAAAGAAAAATGAGTCTCCCTGGGACAGCAATGAGAAACAACTCTGCTGGTTAAAGTTATATTGCTGGGGAACCAACATTCCTTTGGTAACTTGGGTGCTTTTGAAATCTTGCCAGCAGTGGCACATGAACAGCCTTCTGGAGGGAATTATTGATTTGTAAGGAAAAAATATTCAAATAAAGCCACAACTTGTGGGCTACTCTGCTTCAATCTGAAAAGGAATCCCTGAGCTAAAGCTCATTTGAATATTCAATTTCCCATTGTGTTTGCTACTGGAGTACACACTATGTCCTCTGCATGTCTAAAGCCTTGACTGAAACTATTGAGTGCAGGTCTAAAAGAGACAATTCTGGTTAAAAAACACCACACATTTTCTTTTTTCAATTAGGTATGTTTTTTTCCCCCAAACTTCCCTTTCAAAACTCACCTAGAACTGAAGACACTTGAGACAAAGTAAGAACTGGTGCTATGCAGCTAGGAACTTATGGGAGGCAATAACCACTGAGAGAGAGCTCTGTGTGATATGCAGTAGAGCAGAAAATGGAAAGTGCTGTGTCCCTCTGTATCCCTCTGCACTTAGAGTCAACTGTTAAGAGCTAAGCTGGTTCCAGGTATGTCAGCATCTATGGTAAATCCATCCCATAGTTTGGATTAACTACTCTGGACAACTGAGAGTTGGCAATACCTTGCTTTAATTAATACATTAATTATGTTTAATACTTTTCTTATGTTCAGTTTCTTTAAATTTGACTTTTATTAGTGCTTCTCTGCTCCCAGTGAAATACCCCCTTAAGACAGTTCAGACTGAACTGACAGTTCAGTTCAGTTCATTAATTTAAAAAAAAAGAAAAAAAAGGAGTTTCTCTTAAGGTTACATATTTTCATAGCAGACTGGTTTCTGTACTACTATTCCCAATAATCCCTTTTCCACAGTTTCCTGTCATAGAATCATGAATACTTTGGGTTGGAAGTGACCTTAAAGATCACCTATTTCCAGTTCTGCTGTTTCCATGCTACAGAACCCTTTTTATCATCACTTCAATTTCCCTGAGGCCTCAGTCCTGCCAGGGATACCCAACCTCCCTTGTCTCAGCTCCTGCTGTGCATTTCTCCTGCACACCCAGCTACCATTCCCACCTTCTGAGAGTTCCCCTTGTTCCAGAGACCCCCACGTACCTGACTGAAGGGGGGGCGAGGCCCATCCCCCAACAGAGGCGTTTTCTGCTGCTGGAAGGGCAGAGGGCCCTGGGAAGGGTGCGGCCCCCTCGAAGGGTTTGGCTGTCCCTGAGGTCCTTGCATGTTTCCTTGAGGCCCCACCATGGAGCCTTGTGGAGGTCCCTGCTGGCCCTGGGGACCTGGCGGCCCACGCATTTCTTGTGGCGGTCCCAGCATTGAACCTTGAGGCGGGGGTCCCTGAAGGCCCCGCATCTCCTGGGGACCATGTCCTAGTAAACCACTTTGCATATGAGGACCTCTCATTTCTTGTGGATGACCCATCATCATCCCTTGTGGATTAGGTCCCTGGTTATCTCTGGGTCCTGGTGGACCCTGCATCCCTCTTGGATTAAGTCCCATCAAAGGCCCTTGAGATATAGGGCCCTGCATGCCTTGGGATCCCGGAGCTCCTTGCATGCCGTGAGGAAGAGGTCCTTGCATTCCTCGTGGACCAGGTGGCCCCTGCATTCCTTGACCTCCAGGGGGACCCTGAGGACCCAGGTGACCTTGTGGGCCAGGTGGGCCCTGTGGTCCTAAATGAGTCTGGGAGCCGGGCAGGCCCTGCGGTCCCAAGTGTCCCTGAGGGCCAGCACTGCCCTGTGGGCCTGGGGGCCCCATCGGCCCGTGAGGGCCTGGATGTCTCTGCATTCCTTGATGTCCGTGTAAATCCTGAGGCCGTGGCATTCCTTGTGGAGGCCCCTGGGGGCCTGGAGGTCCTTGTGGTCCCATGAACCCTTGTGGACCTCCAGCTCCTTGGTGTAATGGACCTTGAGGTCCCATTTGTCCTTGGGGTCCTGGAGGTCTGAACTGTCCTTGTGGGCCAGGAGGTCCCATCTGAGGCATATTCATTGGCATCTGCTGAGGTGGAAGGGGCTGCTGAAAGCCTTGAGGCATCTGTGACATTGGGCCTTGCCCTGGGAAAGGCTGAGGTCCATGGAGAGATCCTCCTGGGGGTGGTGGCTGCACTTGCTCAGCTTGCTTTTGTGCAAGTCTCTCAATCTTCAGTTGCTGTCCAAAAAAGAGAGACAGAAAATCAGTTAAGCGCAGAAGTATGTTACAACTAAAAATCGAAGCAGTCATCCCATTTCACAGGAATTTAAGAATGCTTTCCTTGTAACTAACAGAAATCACCAACTGAAGAGAACCACTGGTAAAGTGAGATGTGGGGGCCTCACTGAGAGATTCACATCATCACACATTAAGTGCAATATCCTGTTCAATTAGATGTCTTTTTGGAAAAAGTGAAAACAGCCAAACAGGTGAAACTGCTGCAGGAAGCTAATCACTTTAGTGCTGAAGTCCAAATCTGTCACAGAAAGGACTGAGGCAAACTTATTAATCCCTGTGTTTCCACACACACATACCTCCAGGAGTTGTGGGTTTGTGTACTGAAGTGCTGCCATTTCCTGCTCAATCTCTGCCTGTGATTTCTTCTTTTCCTCCAGCTTAATATCCTCCTTTCTATCATTCAATGGCTCAGGTGGGGGAGGCAAAGGAACTTTATTTTGCATCCATGCCTACAAAGATCAGAAAACACAAGATTAATTCTGTAGAACATGTGTGCAACACATTGCTGCAATGAGAAAGGATAAAAGGATATGCTGAAACATTTTGTAGTATGGATACTTGAAAGTAAAAACAACACTGAATAAAAAACTCCTGTATCTTTAAGTTCTTTCTAGGTACAGATACAAGATAGAAGGTATTTAATCCAATATTTTATGTTTAAATAGTTATTAAACTAGCTACTGTGGTACATTGCATGGGGTGTTGATACAGGAGAGCTGTAAAATCCAAAACATTTCAAAAGACACACTTTTTGAAGCTGGGAAAAGAACAGGTTGTTCTGTTCACTCTGTGTCAGGTACTTACCTGCTGAAACTGTGCTGGTATTGGTTTTGCATAGGGAACTTTTTTCTGTGGCACTTTCTTTTGGTCCTTTTGCATTACTTCCTCCATTCCCCAATCCAGTCCTGGGATTGTCATCTCAATGTCATTGGACTCATCTTTCCCTTTGGCACCAGGGAAACAAACAGTCAGAGCAATGCAGGCTCACACAAAGATCCTTTATTTTTTTCACAGAGGTTTTCAGCTCATCATTCTTTACACAGGAAATATGAACAATACAGAACTTAAGAAAAGAGCTCCCAAAGAATATGAAAAAGAAGTGCCACAGTATCTGGATTGCTCAGGAGAATGCTTCTCCATAGCTATTACTTACCCATCTGCTCCTGCTCCATAGCTATTTTCAACTGTTCAGGTATTCCCATCCCAGGAATGACTGCCAGGCTGTTGGGCTCCAGATCATCTAGAGAAAAAAAAACCCAATAAATATTTATAATTGGAAAATATTTCTTTACATTACTACTTTATCCCTTTGGATTCTCACATGCTTTTGCCATTAGTATCATATTCCAATAGTAAATAGATATTTACAACTGGTAGGTCACAATTTAGTTTCATGTATGAATTACAGGATATTTAAAGAACTGCAAGTTCAGGTTCATAAATACACCCCAAAAGGTAAAAAACTACGTCCTTTCAGGAAGATTATTTAGGGTAGAAGCTCAGAAAAAGAAGTAGTAACTCATAACCAGTCCCATTTTTGTTATAACAAATCTTATATTTTAAAATTTAACTTGTATAAAGTGCTGCATTTTAATCCCCCCTCCTCCAAAAAGAAAAAAAAAAAACAACACATATAATCAAAAATCTGAAGAAACAGATGCAACTACAGGTGGCTGAGTTGAACTGGTCACCATTGAACTGGTCAGTCCTGAGCAGCCTAAAATTATTGGGATAAATCCTTAAGAGTAAAGTTTAAAGGTTTTAGTAGAATTATTTTTGCTTTTCCTGTTGCAGTTCAGGACTGTGGGAAGCCTTGAAGACAGATGAAGTTTTCAGAAAGAAAAGGAAAATGGAGATATTGCCAGAGGAAGAGCCAAACCTCCTTCCTGTGATTGACAGAGCAGGTCTTACCTCCTGGAGCTGTGGAAACAGAAGAAAAGCCATTGTTGGAATGATGATCACTGATAACACAGGCAGTAAAATCATCCTTAGAAAAAGGTATTTTTGCCCAGTGGTCCCCAATGCTATAATTCTGCTTCCTCATCTTACCCAAAAGTGTTACCTAATGACCTAGGCCTGTTCCTGACCCCAATCCTCTTCCTTCCCTACTGAGGAAAAATGCCTCACCATATTCCACCCCATCCTCTGACATCCCAGGCAGCAGGTTCAAGTTGTAACGATCTCGCATTTTATCTCCAGGCCGATTTCTAGTCCAAAACTTGCTGTCAAAAGGAAGTTACATGATCTCATTAAAGGGTCAAGAGCATTAACAACTTTTAATCTAATTAGTTCTTTGATTTTTAATATAGTATCTTGATTATGTAAGGATTCAACTCTTACTAAATCAAGTTTAGCTCTAGATCTGAACACAGGGTACGAGCTTCAAACAAAAAATAAAAAACTCAACATTACAACCTAGAAGATACTTCAGAGTATAATGGGTGTAAGTACAAGGCATCAACATCAGATAATGAAAAAAATATTTCTAGTCCATTCCAAAACCTTCTTGCTCAAGTATATTCTTCATATACACTAAATATACACATGCCCTCACAAAAATTTACTGCATTTATAAAATGCACTGTGTTTATAGCATGTCCAAACTGAAAATACAAACTACAGCCTCTGAAGGTGTCTGCAATGTGAAAAGACATGACCAGCAGATGAAATTGCTGTGGAGATAGTACTTCTTCATCAAGAAACGACAAGAATTCTTTTTAAAAAATTTTCTTCAGTGGATTTAAAAGCTCCCACCAACCAAAATCATAATATTTGTTACAAGAGGTCAGACTCTACCTTGAAATATGAAATGTCAATGCTGCCTAGTGCTTCCTAACTTATGTTAATAAGTTATGTCTCTGCTTTGGCCACTGGTTGTGTAACAGAACCATTCCAATCTATTTATTCACTGATGTCAAACACTGTTCTAGTTTCTAAAAGTAAATATGTTCCCTTAGACCTTCTCTTTAAATACTTGAAATTACCTGGTGTGATCATTTGAGCCTGAACACAGAATGTGTCCAAGGGGATGCCATGCCAGACTCCAGATCATTCCTTCATGGGCCATTTCCATTCCACCAACCTCCTTCTCAACCCTGATGCATTAAAAAAAATAAAAATTAACCATACACAGCTGAATATCTCCTAGAGTTACAACAGAAAACTTCTGCTATCCAGCTGTTCTTCATCCTCTATCCCATATTTTGTCAAATTTAAGCCTCTGTCAATTTTCTACTGGGTGAACTGATTGTTCCCTGTGGTTTTAACAGGCAGCTCAGTAATGGAGGGATTTTTAGTTGTACATTTAAAACCAAAATAACTACAGCACCTCAGAACAAGCTTTAAGAAACTAGGAGTTTCAACCATTCATCACAAAACACATGGCTGGTTTTGTGCAAGCAATTGTATCCTTTAAAGCACATTTCTACAGGAAAACTTATTCCTAAATGAAGCATATTAACAAATTCCTCAGGTACAGAGAAGAAGCATTATCATAAATACTCAGGTTAAATATGGACCCAAAGGGGAAAAGTGGTATTTTATGTTTTGTCTAACAGCTTGCACAGCTGACCAACACCTTTCCAACGTGAAAATGCCACATACCCAACATGCCAGAACAGCAAGGACCCATCAGAGCCTCCACTGGCAAACAGCCCCTCATGAACAGGATGCCAGGCCACAGCTGAAACACACAGCAAGCCACAATCACAAGGTATAATACTAGGATTTCAAATAAATGGAAATCATTTTCATTTTAAATCTAAGCTTAATAATAACAATCTACATGATAAAAAGAATTCTGACCTGTGGCCTCTTTCTTATGCCCCCTGAAGACCTGAAGTTCTTCCTTCAGGTTGCGGATGTCGAAGAGCTTGCAGAGGTGGTCACGAGAAGCTGTCAGCAGCCAGTTGCCATTGAGATTCAGTTTCACCTCCATCACTGTGTTTTTGTGAGCATGTCTGCAAGCAGAGGGAAACAAAAAGATTGTCCTGAAGCTGGTTTCTCAGACACAGATCTAAATGTGTTGTTTGCTAGTCACAAATATTCAGGTTAATAACAGGGCAGTTCAGGCTACTAAAGCAGAACACTGGGGCTTCCTGTGCAAAGGCCCCGTGCTTTGATCCTGGTCTTTTGTACTGCAAAGCAACTGGTAGCACTCACTGAGACAGTATCCACTTACTGTGCATGTTTCTACTGCAGCATAACAAAGTTTTCATCAGCCAGATGAAAAACCTTCTTTGTTTTTCCCTATCTCAGTCTGTATGAGAACTGTGTGGTTAGATTGTCTGTGCAGAAGAACAAAGTAAATTTAAATAACAAATGCTAAAGACTCCATTTTCCAGGTAGAGAGTTGTCCTCATATAACCTCTGGATTTTCTGGCACAGCTAAAGCACCAGCTTCATGTGTATAGCAACTGTGTATGGCTGAAAAGTTGTGAGGAAAAGAGCTAAGGAGGGAACTAAGAAAAAATTATTTTATAAAGTTAGCTTATATTTGAGCAAATCAAAAATCTGTGGGTAAGAACTTACAGTGTGGCAAGGCTCTGGCCAGTCTTTGGATCCCAGAACTTGATGGGCTGTTGGCTATCTTTACTTCCTGAAACAACTAATCCCTTGGTTGGATGCCAGTCAACACATTTCACATCTGCTCCATGGCCTGTTAAGACAAAAATTGTCCATTCTGAGATTTCACAGACACTGAAAAATTACAGGGTGCTCACCTTATAACTAATTTAAAACTGAATGAAAAACATCACAGAGCACAGGTTACAAAACATAAAGTGAATAAAATCCCTGCCAAGTTTTTTAGCTTGCCTTTCTTCCCACTAATCATTGGGAGCACTTTCTCCTCAGATTACACCCTCAAATCAAGCTCACTGGAAAAATCATCTAAGAAGTTTCTGTTTAAATTTGTTCTTTTCTTTAGGCTTTGGCCTTAGACAACTTCACAGTATTTTAAATGTAGCACTGATGAAGCATTTATATGGAGGTGGTGAGGTAAAATGATTGTGTGACACTTCTTTCAGTGAAAAACTGAGGAAATATAAAACAAATACCTATTTGTTCCTATCCTATCAGTACTATCCTTTTGCTGTCCTGTCAGAAAATAAGTAAAGAAATTAAATAATGGATCTGAAAACTAAATTAGTATATGATGAAAAGAAACCTTAAGAGATGTGATCTCTTACCAGTTTACAGGAATTCAGGTTTTTCCAGTGCTTAAGAGTTAGCAAAGAAAAACCCTTGTGATATAATTTCCTTTTGAATTGACTGAACTTGAGAGAGAATCAGTGCTGTTCAGATGAGCTAAAATCCATTAAAAAAAAAACCAAAAAGCCTGTTCCTGCTGCATGACAAAATGAGGTTTCTGAGGTTATCTATAGGAATGAAATAAATAAGAAGCAATAATTTCTTTCTCCAATCTCTCTCCACACCAGCCCACTTCAAGGCAGGGCCAACAGTAATAGTCCATCCCAGAAAATGAGGCAGCATGCAGTAAATGAAGAAAAAAGCAATTTGAGAAAGGAGGGTCTGCCTGCAACATGAAGGCACTGAAGTGATAAATGGCATGGAAGAATGGGAGCACACTCCAGGAAAAACTAAGGATTGCCATCAAGTCAGACAGCTCCCACACAGACTGCTCTGCTACACAGTGGAACACGTAAGTTAAAGCAGCACAAGCTGTCTTAACACACATCTCACTTTGACAAGACATTAAAAATAAGCATCAGCTGAAATTTTCCTGAGGCCACAGAAAAATCAAATTAGAATTGATGCCCTTCTGAGCCCTGAAATCACAAGCCAAAGATTAAAAGGATAAAGGTGGTTACTGTTTATTGAAGGATGCACTTATGGCAAAATGCACATGTGATATAGGGCTATGACACTTTTATAAGCTTAGCAAATTAGCATAATTGACAAGAATCCCCAGTCAAAAGTACAGTTAATGAAGTAATTCCCCCCTTGGTTCAGCCTCCTACTGAAGCCTCCTCTCTTTCTCCTAGCCCCACATTGTTCATGTCTACACACATGGGGAAGCAGAAGAATGGCCTTGGTTCACTGAAGAAGTAAGATTAGAATGGGATTCCAGGAATGTGTCTGTCTAACAAGTGCTGGAAAAGTACTGAATGCTAGCTAAGAAACCATGTAACTATACAATAAGAGTCTGCAGAGCTAGGAATATATGAAAAATATTTTAAAAAGCAAAAATCTTTTGGCATCAGAATAAAGAATATACTTGCATCTTAAAATAGAAGCAAACTCATAACATATAGAGCACACTCTCAAGTGAGTGCAACTTTCCTCCTCTCTGGAAGAAAGGACAGACAGGGAAGAGGTTCCTGACCAAAGAAGAAATGAATCCAGCCTTGGCAAGTATATGGGAACAACTATAAGAGCTGACTGACAATGTAGATGAATGAACATAACTCTTCCCCAGGCACAGCAGGCAGAATTATCTCTGGAATATTTGGGGTTTCAGGGAAGAGCAAGTGCCTCAAGTTGCCAAGACCATCAATGTACTCTGGTGGTCTGGGCTACCAAGAGAGGCCCTCTGAGATGTAGGGTTTCCTTCCTCTCTGGCTTTTCTAATGCAGAAAGAAGTGACAGGCACTGAGTGCATTTGCTATAACTAAATCTCTCAACTAAAACATGAAGCTGAACAAATCTTGCTTCCCAGTGTTTATTTGGAAGAAACAATTCAGCCAGGAGTAAGGGAGAAAGTGCTCCTCCTGCACAGGGGAGGGGAATCCATGCTTGCAGATTTCCAGCTAAGGATGTTCTGTAGGTAGCTGTCATCATGCAGTCCCCCCAGGGAAAGATTTTAATTCAAGTCCCTCATAGAAAAACACCCCATTAAAGTTAATACTTTACTGAACCATATGAAAATGTGTTCAGACTAGAATGCTTGAGTACTATCATAGATATGAAATATACCAAGCCTATCAAAACCATAAAAATCTGCTGCCTGCATGGAGTGACATTGGCACCGTTGCTGTTCCTGACACAAAGACAACTAGCAATGGAAAAGCACAGGAAAACATAGGGCTAATTATGCTTGATGGGAAAGATTGCACCCAGAAAACAAGTGATGCTGGTGAAAGGCCATCTCTGGCTGACAGCTCAGCCTGAGCAAGGCCCTGCCTTAGGCTCTTCTTGAGTTAAGCCAGCCCAAAGACAAATATGTACCCTGAGAAAAAGAAGGTTTAGAATGGGCAATGTTGAACAGAGCAATTGAAGCACCCACCCTTTCCAAGCCTTCAGAAGGGAGAGGCAGTGACAGACAGCACAGGCTGACAGAGCTGAGAGGCAGGAGAAGACCCCGGGACACTCAGAACTTGTAACCAGAGCAGAAAAACCATTGGTTTATCAAAACATATCAAAAGGCTTTTGGCTATCAGCACATGAATACTGTCCATGGGGATCAGAACTTATAATATTTAAAACCATAACTGTTATAATCTTTGTATGATTAAACAGGTAATTTCTGTTTAAAACTGGCATTTCCTGCAGAGAGCATTCTTTCAACCAGTGCACTCTGGATTATGGCAGCAGAGGAGAAAGCTGGGAGCCTCCTGTGTAATCAAACCAGTGATGGATCCTGCCCTCAACAGAGCCTGTCAGCCCCAGCTCTGCAGAAATGGGACCATCACACTTTTAGCTTCAGCTTCCCAATGCAATGAAGCTTTCTCAAGAGAAAATAAAATCTTTCCCGACAACAATTATGCTTTAAATACACTATTCTCAAGGGATGAACTAACTCAGAACATTTACATAAACAAAATAACTGAATAGCATCATCTAATCAGACCTTTCTTAATTTCTTTTTATATTGAAGCAACTGACGTTGTATATTGCTTTTCCTTCTTTCTGCTGAGAGATGGGCACACTATTATCTGTAATGAGACACACGATGCAGAAAATACATTTAAAATAACATTCCAGAGAAAAAGCCACCTCACAGATTTTATTTCACAGTTGTTTTCAGTTCTTAGTGTTGGGAATCAGCCTCTCCTCCTCTGGTACAAAACCTCCTTGTCCCCAGACACCAGGCTCAGAAAACCTTAATTCATGCAAATCTCTGCAGTTTACATTCCCTGTTTGCTGGCAAAGCTTTTGCTCAACAGTCACACACAAATATCTGCCTCTCTGCTCAGAGCTGCAGGGTGAGAATTCTTCTCTGAACAATTCCTTCTCCTTTGCATGGACCTTATTATCAACTCCCTGTCTTGTAGGGACACTTTAAGGATAAATGAATTGAAATGTGTGAATTGTGTAGGAGTTGTGGCCATAGAAATCCCACAAACCAACCAACATGAAAGACTGAAGGCAAAGATTTTTGAGAAACTCAAGTAATTTAAAATCATGAGTGAAAGTCTGAGCATAAACCTATATACAAACACTTGTTGGTTTTACTTACTACAACTTTTTCCAACCATTTAAAAAATTTGCAGAAAAACAAAGGCAGGCAAATGTAGCACCTTTGAAAAGCTTAAAACCAAAAGTAGTTCCCCAGTATTACCTTTCACATGCATAATAAATGCTTTGAGTGCCCTTAGTCACAATCTTCTTAATTAAAATACTGATTGTTAGTACTTCCAGCCAATTTCTTTGAAGGGTTGTTCTTTAAAAGACACTGAACAGGAATCCTGGCTAGTGAATAATAAGATTATATATAAAGGTATTTGATAAATCAAGTATGTCAGAAGTCTGAAAAGTACACATATTATAAGGATATGATTCTTTTCCCTCCTCACACTAATTTTTGCATTTATGACTTTCTGAACATAGCTTACCATGTAAAAAAGCTGGTTTGAATCACTGTCTTTATATTACAGTCTATAAAATATCCACATATTTTATAATGCAACTGTGTATAGCAGTTATAGATAGATCAGGTTTATTGCTGTAGCTTAACTTTATTGTTTTATATTCCTTCCCCATGGGACGTGCCCAATTCTGAAAGCACATCAATTCAAAGAGAATTTTATAGATGATATTGGAAAACTTCTAGATCCTTCTCAGCAATTATGTGAATGTAGACACACACACTAAGATGCCAGTCTTAAGGCATCTTCATATTTTAACACTCACATTCCAAAGAAAATGGGTATTTATAACTTTTTATATTTTAAAGAATTAACCATCATTTAATTGCAATGATACTGTTTGTCACTTAGAATTCAATTTGTTTGGATATTTTTTTAATTCTGTTCTAAATGGAGAGTAAACAGAGTTGTGTATCCCCCACCCAGCCTGGTTAGATCAGTTTTTTGTCACCACACACTGACATTGACCTTCCTGTTCTCTGTGTCCCCAGAACAACATCACACCTCTCTGAGGGCAGGGCCTTGGCACAGGATTATCTCCAAGGGATCTGCAAAGAAGTCCTCCAAAAAATGAACCAAACAAATGTTTTGGAGTCTGCCTATAGCCTCTAACATTAACTTAAAAAAAGCCAAACCAGAAAAAATTAATTTGATTAGAATATCAAATAATTTGATGCCTCACAGTGACATTTTATGTCAAAGTAACTATTGGACAGCATTAGGTCTTAAAAAAACCAAGCTAAGGTTCTCCACCCTTAAAAAAAAAAAAAAGAGGGCAAGGAAGAAGGGACAGAAAAAGAGACCTGCAAGTCCAAGATAATGGGAACAATGTTAGCAGAAAGGAATTCTACGTTTTCTACATAATTCTATTAGAATTTACTATTTGCTTCCAGCCTATTATGCAAATTAGATTATTCTGCCATTATTCTGTTCCATTTTTATGAAAGGCTTTTTTGAAATGTCATGGGGCAGTCATCCACTCCCCAGAAATCCCCTGTTCCATGCACAGCTCACTGAGGAACTCAATTCCCCACACCTAAAATAACTGGGCACTGTTCTGGTCCCACTGACCAGCTCAGCAGTAAGGACAGTTTTATATTTAATTTCAGTAATTTAGTGCTCTTTGTCCTATCAAGTTAAGTGAACTGTCCTCACCCAAGAGGTGTGCTGGGAGCTCCTGCGCTTCCTCTTCTGCACTCCAAGAATGAATACCACAGAAATCCTCCCCTACAGATACACAGCCAGCTTGTGCTTTTTAGCATCATGTGGGAGGTTGTGCATAAAAAATTAAAGAAAAAGTTCCTTTCAGTCTTCACTGGATTAAGAATAATGCCTTCCATCCTACTTTCAGACTTCTGTACCACAAACACAAGTTTTGCTGTCCTTTGTTTGCTCAGTCTAGCTCTCTTCTAGTTTATTAATCTTGTTATCTAGAGCAACAGCAGAGAGATTGCTGAGAAGTTTTAATCAACCTACAGGGGATCTCTTCCAGATCCTTAGTATTCCACTAATTCAGCAACAGAAAGGGACATAATTCATATTTGTTTAAAAATTTATGAATAATTTTCTTTTTTTACACTTCTATAATCGTAATTTCTTCCCAGACAGAAGCTCTTGTAACAGGACAGTTTATCATCTGTGAAATCAGGAGGTTAAGAAACAATACTAATCACAAAACACTAATGAAACAGGTGTGGGTAAACATTACTTTCCCCAAGATCAGCCAGAATAGGTAATCAGTGTTTCCATAAATGAGTTTAGAGTTTGTATGTGCTCATCCCAAACTTAAACCAATCAGTGAACAGTTTGAATTCTACAAAACCCTCATGAACTGGCAAAACAATTTAAATTTAATGCTGATTGTGTGTTTGCACAGCTTGGTAATGGTAAATGCACTGCAAGAATAACGAATTAAAGTTGTTACATATGTAATTAGCAGTAAAGTGAATTCTTTACACCTGTGGAAATTCAATGACAGTATCTTCTGCAAGGGCTTGCTTATAGCAAGGGGAAGAAAGGCAGCTGAGTTCCAGTGGATCTGGGAACTGGTCACGAAGGGTTAAGCTTTTAGGTACCCACATGTTCAACTTAGAGGGATTGTTTGAATTCTTCAATTCACTGAGGCTGAGCAACTCCCAAAGCTGAAAGGATTTCTTTTGACCAGAACCAACAATCACAGAGCTGAAGATGCTTGCTAGTTTAGGTCTGTGGTGGCAGGTCCATGTTTTTTAATCATTGACTATGTTCATGCTAGAGTTTACAAAAACCCTAAAGATACCTCTCCTTTTAGACATATTTTCTTTTTCCTAATTCCTGAAGTTATTTTTGGGCTTTATCACTACCTACACCTACTCAGGTTATTTGTGCTGTAAAACATATCAGGACAAAACAAGTCTGACTGAGACCAGTATCTGTACAACATTAAAAGCTGTTTAACATTCTCTTTGTGAGAACAACAATAACAAAAAAAAAAAATCAATTAAATATGCATGGTTCACAATTTCTAATCATAAGACACAGTTAAGTCATATCTAGACTGACCACAGATAATTATCAACACTAAGTTATTTTAGTATGTAAAAATATTACTAAAATGTCACTAGTTTTGCTTAATTAGCATCCAGATATTTTAACTTAGCACCAATTTTATGCACTTAATCCCCTATTTATATCATCAAGAGCATCTCTGTGGTGGAGATCACCTATGTGATAATGCTTTAGATGCAGGACAATGTTTTAGTGCAATACAGCAGTCATTATTTCTACTTAAAAAGTCACTACTGATCTTAAAAATAAAATTAGAAAGCTCAGAGCTAGCTCAGAAGAAATGACAGGGGAAAAAAAGGGCAGAAAGTGTCCAAAGAGAAGATATACCACATTAAAACTTCCAACACCTACTTATTCCAAATAGAAATGAGAGTGCTTAGCAGTAATGCAGCTGAATTCAAGGACCAAGACAGGTTTTCCTCACAGTTAAATTATTTATGAAATGCAGACTGGATTCTACTTTGCACTCAGGCACAGTTATCTACTAAAATTCTTATTGTTATCTACTAAAATTCTCATTGCTATTTAGGATTTCTTTGCATGTACTTATCAGAGAATTAAAAGGAAGTTTTTTTAATTGCAAAAGGTGGAACCAAATTTTTTTTTGCTGTTTACATTACCTGTAAAGTAGCTGGGACTAGATGTTCTTTTCTGTTAAAAAATTAGCCAGCCTACTTTGAAAGCAGCAACACACTTGCTTTTCATTGACAGAAAATATTTATTTACAAGGGCATTTACATTTAATGATAAGAAAAATATCGTACAAGAAACATTAAAAAATGAACAGCAATTTTAAGAAAATCTCTCATGCTTCACAACATCAACATCTGGCAGGAGCCAAACCCCCACTCCCTCAGAAGAGTGTCCCAGAGTTTTCTACTGCTTGTTTTCTGGCCCCTTCCTTAGAGTCCCTGCACTGGATCTGACAAAGGCTGCACTGCCCCTAAGGAGTGCTGAGAGTCTGGAGCCCCAGGCAGGACTGAGCTCATCCACACAGCAAGGGGAGAACAGGAGAGAACAGAACAGGGCGGGTTCAGCTGTGCCCAAGAGTGGAACAACACTGGTCCTTCAAGGGCAGAAACGGCATCAACTTAACAGATGAGAAATTCCATTGTTTTGTCAGTCATGAGTCTGCAGTTTTGATTGCTTTGTGGCCCCATAATTGGGTACAGAATCAAATTGCTGAGCAGTATTGTTTTGTAAAAATAGACCAAAATATTTTCTGCATGAAAATGTTCCCAGTCAAGTCCTCCAAAAATGAACCAAACAAGTGTTTTGGAGTCTGGCCAGAGCCTGTACCATCAACTAAAAAAAGCCAAATCAGAAAAAAATTGATAAGAATATCAAATAATTTGAAGCCTCACAGTGACAGCTTATTTCAAAGTAACTACTGAACAATCAGAACACACACTTGTATTTCATGAATCAAGAACGAAGTGAGGCAGGAGTTAAAAACTGGTGCCTGAAGCTTTCAGGAACTGATGGGATTTTAAGATGAACAGAACCTAGAGTAGCTTCAGTGGGGTTTTCCAAACACATAAGAAACTAGTTCTGGGCACTAATTCTTGAAAATGATAACTTGGTGTGGTTACCTCCTGCCAACAGGGAGTCACAATCCCCACCTTTCCACCAGCACTCTTCTGCCCAGCCCTTGCCTGTTACACCCGTGTCACAAAAAGTTTGTGACACTTTGTGACACCTAAAGTTTGACAGATTTACTGAAACTACAGTAAGTAATGCAAAGAAGGAATGCCAAAACCACAGTATGAATTTAGATGTATTTTGAAATTAACTTGGAGCTAATAAAGGAACTTTGGTGCATCCCAAAATTCAGACTGGCAATTTAGGTAACAGAGGGGGAAAGGAAGGAAATCAGGGCAGACACTGCAGAATTTAGTACCTCCTTGCCTCTAGCTCTCTGCTTTGACCAAAATTTTGGTCAAGGTTCTAAGTGGTAAAATCAGAATAAGCTCCCAGCTCTGGGAAGAGAACAAAGACTTCCAGAAAATCGAAGAGTAACCATTAGAATTAATTTCCAGTAATTATTTCCTTTAACATCCTGCTGGATACTCATTTGAGTTCTGCTGGTGATTATGGCTGTTGCAAGAGAAAAGAACAGCCCAAATACCTAATTTAGAGGTTAATTCAAGTTTCAAAGAAACCCCTGTGTGGGTTTCTTTATGACCAGAGAATTCTCTCAGCAAGATGTAAAAAACTAAAAAAAGTATTTGTAGATCTCAATAAAAGAAGTTACAAGAAATCTTCTGCTTTGATGTAACTCAATATACCCTTACTGCCAAATGAACCCAGAATATTTTAATAAAAACACCCAATACAGAAGGACTACCAAGATCTTTCAGTTAACTTGATATTCTTTAACTGGAAGAATTTTTTCATGGTTAAGATGACAGGGCAGCCTCCTACCTTTTTAACATCCCTTTGAGAGAAGAACTATCACCTGTCAGTCAAGTCAATGACTTTTAAAGCAGCCATGATCACCAGATGAGCACTTGTCCAGACAGGTGCTCACTTTAAGGGCCAGCACTTCTACAGAAATGCTGTTTTTCTTCTTGCTGGCCAAAAAAATACATGTAAGCTATTTCTGACAGTCAGCTTACCATTACAAAATATTTCATAATTATGAGCCCACTATAATGGCAAGCTGGGAAGCTGGGAAAACTATTTTCTTTGGTTGGAGAGCAAAAAGTGCATGACTGCCAATACTCCCAGTATTAATAAACAGCAGCAGGCCTGGGGTGAGGTGAGAGGGCAGACAGAAAGGTTATTATATAGACTGCAGGAAAAGAATTGTGTCAGTCAATAATCCAATTAGCAAGTGTAAAAGAGCCAGGAAGGGATACGAAGACAGAGCCATTCAATTTGCTCTGTGCATTTTGCAATGCCACCAAGGCTGAGCAAAGGGGGAACAGCAGGTGCACTGCAATAAACTGCTGGCAGAAAGCAGAGCACTGAGTTACAAAGCACTGCTCTTCCTGAGCAGACAGAATTCTCAGCTCAAGCAAAAAGGGCCAATCTTCAAGCAACTGAAATACAAAAGGGCTGAAAAATGACAGGGACACAACCCCACCTAATGAACAGAGTACCATGAACAGAAACAGAAAAAATTCTGGCATGTAATTATCATATGTAATATCCCACTACTATATGGGTATGTTTAATTTAGTTGTGATTTGGGGCTAATGAGAAAAAACACAGCAAAATTTAAAAGAAATAACCATCTCAGTGAAAAAGTGTAATTGAAATGCAGGAGACAAACAATGATTTGAATAATGTTGCAGACACCTAAGAGAGAGAAACCCTTCATTTGAAATTTTAAGCAGCAGAGATGAGGTCAGGCAAGAGACAGAAGAAGGAATGTTTTCTGTCTTACTTTAAATTTCTGCACCATCAGTGATCTCATTTCCTCTTATTTTCCTGACTTTCCTGTATCACCACTGCACTCCCAGTCCTCTCTTTCTTGCCACCTACTAATTCTGAAATTTAAGAAAATCTTTCCCTCTTTTACATTTAAAAATAACACTGCAGTTCCTAAGTAGAGAAATACAAATATCTTTTAATTCTAAATAGAGGTCCCTTATTAAACAACTGTTTTGCAGTGTTGCTGTACAAGTATTTATGAAGCTAAAATTCTGTGCATCCCTATGTATAATTTTAAATTTTACAAGCACATGAATGGATCTGAAACAAAGTTCTTCACATGTGACTGAACAGAGAGACAGGGAAAAAGGTGATGTTCAAAACTTACCAGGGATTTTGTGCAATAAAACCTAACAAAGAAAGGGAGAGATGTCAACAGGAAGAAATGGGATAAAACAACCAAATAATACTTAAGTAACTCAGATATATCAAAACCAGGGGGGAAAGATATGGAGAACATGTAAAGATAACATATATGGGCATGAGAAGAAAGGCAAAGGGGTTATCACCAGTTTAAGTGGGTTTCCAAACAATTTGTGGAAAATCCTGTCCTCAGATTCCTTTACTAACATCACACAGAGATGTGAACAAAACAAGAGAGATGCAATTTTTAAAGTTAAAGCAGGGGAAAATATTGCTGCTATTACTTCTTAGTGTAAAAAAAATATATATATATAGGTGTGACACAGTTTCCTATGACAACGTATCAGAGAATGTTCTTCCAAGAGCAGAACAGAGGAGACGGGAATCAAACACATCCCACCACACCAGGCTATGGAGAGACTAAATACTTCCAACCCTTCTGGGCTTCTGCAAGTCATTAGCAGTTAGAGGTTTTCACTGATTTTTTCACTGCTGGCCTCAAAGGAGTGAAAACATCAGCCAAGACAAGAATATTGTTCCCCTCTGTGATGCAGGTTGTAACTGAATTTGTATTTGAGTCAACAGGGACATGTACTCAGCAGCATGTTACAAATTCCCAAAGTAAGAAAAAGAAATTATGCAGAATTTGACAGGAAATAATCCTAAAAGCCTACTGAAACTGTAACTGCAGTGTTATGTTCTCATGAAGTAATCAGAGCTTCCACAGGAAAAAATGTTGATTAGGACAGGAAAATTACTCCTCAGAAGCAGAAAAATCTTCAATTTCAGTGCTACACCAACAGCTCCTGGCTGTTATTGCACACCCCTCCATGTTAGCACCAGATATATTGTCTAATATTTCAAAATGAAAATTTTTCAAATACTTAAATAGAAACTTTGTTAGTCAAAAATCTTACAGGAAAAATAAGTTAGTCTGAAGTACTTTATGAACTAAAGCTATTGTAGAGCTTTAAAAAAAACTTTTAAAAAATTAATAAAAATGTTATAAAAATTTCTAAACAATACATAGAGCCAAAATTCTAGAAAACACTTAAAAAGTCATGTGACATGGCTAAAAGAACAGCCAAGACAGAGAATGTGCATCTATTTGTAAGTGAACATAGAACAAAAAAAGAAGTTTGACCATCTCTTCAGCAACACTGAGAAAAAAGAAACTTTTCAGTTTTTCTGAAACAATGATCTTTCCTGCAGAATTTTAACTCAGTCTTCTTTGATTTGGGATGAGCATCACAGGAGGAATATTAATACCAGAGATTTTAATTATCACCATTCTGGAAATACAAGTTGAAAATGTTAACAAATTATCTATGGGGCTTTTTTTGCCTGGATTTTGGAGCATTTATTACACAAAACCAGCACCACAAAAGATACCTGCTAAACTTCAAATCATCTGCAACTGTATAAAAAATGTGGCTCAAACCACCAAAAGAAAACATCAACTATACGATAAATTTTAAATTAAAGGCAAAAAAGAAAAGTTGTTTTCTGGGATGATGTGGCTCAGAAAGAAGCTTTTTCCTAAGGAATCTTTAGATTTCTCTCAGTGCTTTCTGTAGCAGCTTTTAAAAAATTTCATCTTAGATACACCAAAAGGAAGAAAATACAAAATATCTTTCCAGTCTCAGAAATGTACAAAGCAGTTCCCATAACCACAATGGACTGGAGCCATATATGAAGCTCCAGAGACAGGAGACAGCTAAAAAGCAAGTGCTCTTGGGAAGATGGGAAATATGGAAAATAAGAGGCAGAAGGAAGGAAGTAGGTTAAGCACAAAAATAATGAGGGGGAGGTCATGGCCAGGATGAGGCTGCTCCCCTGGCCTGGAAGGGAACTGATCTGTGCTCCTCAAATAAAACACCTTTTACAGTGCTGTGTGTGAGGAGTGTAGCTAGCTGAGGAATGTGAAAATGCAGGATTTATCTTCTAGGAAGCTGGACTTTAGAAATCTTCTGTAAAATAAAATTACTGATTAAGTGAATCAGTGCTGTGGGGGAGGCAGGGAAAAAGTCACCTCTTCACTTGCACAGATAAATTTCCATACATAGTGTCATAAGCACAGACCAAAGAAAGATGACTGTCATGAGAGAAGATGGTATCATTTCTGTTTAAGAAGGACTAGGCAAGAGCATGGCATTGCTACTGAAGTAATCCACTGAAGAAACTGAAAAAAACCAAATATATTTGTTGGCCAAAGGATGCAAGTGCTGCCAAATTTACATTTTGATTTTCTTTATATTTCTGTAAACACAGCAATGCTGTATTGGGGAGTAAAGTGCATTTTTAAAAAGTTAACCCCCCCCCCAAAAAAAACCAGCCAAAAAAAAAAAAAAAAAAGAAGCTTTAACAGGTATAATCCCATGTCAGCAGTTTATTTTCAGTGCAAATAAAATACAGTTCTTGTTTTAGTACAGAGAATACACCTCAATTAGGCTGGTCTGGTTTTGGAATACCCACTCCCATGTGAATATCTGGGGAGCAGCTGCAAGCAGCACTGCACTGGGGACAGGGCAGCAGGCTGGGAACAGCTGACCCTACAAACAGCAGCTCCCTGTGCTGGGCCTGGGCTGGCAGCAGCAGCAGAGCCCTGATGGCCCTGAGACAGCACCCCCTGTGCCCCTGGAGCCCTGCACTCACCAGAAAGCCCTGGGGATGAGCTCTGCAGCCTGCGTGCCACACATCCATGGCAGAGCAGCAGGAAATATTCCTGCATCATGTACAAAGGAGTTAACCTTCCCAGAAGGGTTTGGTATTTAAAACTTATAGAGCCTGATCATCTATCAAGTGGTTTTAGGAAGGCTTTGCTGCTCTTCTGTGAATTAAACTTTTATTATTTTTTTCTTAAGGGGGATAGATTTTCAGAATTATTAGTGCAATTTATCATTTTTCACTAGCAGGTACTTTGTTCAGGCTGACTGGAACTAGAATTAGGACAAAACATCTGGTGAGCAGATCACATCACCTGAAGCAGCTGGGTGACCATTCCCAGCCCTGTAGATGTCCAGCCCACAGTAACTGCAATCCAAGAGCCATGGACAGCAACAAACTGAAAAATTAATTATCTCCTCACCCCTAAGCTCGAGTTCCTCCTGTGCAAGGACTGCAAGGAGTAGATACATCAGGAAAAACATTCTGATATACTCTTCATGTCTATTAAATGCAACATTAATTTCTAAGCTTTTTGTCACTTTATGTCAAAATAAATTCTAATTTAAATTCCCCACACTGTTCCCTTTCATATACCAGTAATGAACTATGCTTGTTAGTTATTTGTGATAATTGCTGCTGCTAAGTATTTCTCAGAAAAATTGCCTCATACCTATTCCTTACTTGCAAAATAAGTTGAAGTAAACTTACTTACCAAGTAAATTATTCCATCTTACAAAAAAAGTTTAAAAAGAACTTCTTCAAATACCAACATTCTGTTGGAACAAGTCATTAATTTGGTAACTAAATATTGTGCAATGGGTTAAAAACAACTTGTGGAATACCCAGTAAGTCACTTCTGTGGAATAAATCCCCATGACTCAAACCTTCCTTAAATTCCAGTGAATTACTGTGATTTGCTACACTTGTGGAAGGGATGATAGCTGAGATGACAGTTGTGCAGGAAATAATGCAGTTCAACCACTGCAGATGAATTGCCAGTATTTCTAGCCAGGCTTACTGGGAACAGACATCTTTGTGGTGAAACTGCAGATTGAAACACCCACACTAAGTGCTCTCAGGGACAAAGACTGGATAATCCTTGATGAATTCTGTGATGCAGGGAACAGAAAATGGCAGGGGAGAGCATCAGGCAGCGTGTGCAAAGCCTGGGAGCGAGCAGCACGGCTTTTCCAGCCAGGAAGGGGTGGCTGCATCCCTCCAAACATGCCTGGCACAGTGCACCTGCTATTTAAAGCTCCAGTTTTATGTGACCACAGGAATTCTAAATCAATACAAGCACAAAAATTCCTGATTGTATTTTTAGGAAAGCCCTGTTCAAAAATTGCAAATGCAATCGGTACTACAGAAATGACACCTCCAACATGCTCGTGTAGGTGACTGGAATGAGCTTTTCTTCCTCCGTTCCTTTAGGAGCAAGGGATATTCCTGACAAACTAGTAGTGTGAAACAAAGAACCTACCTTTGCCCAAAGAATAATTGCAGAGTAATTAAATGTAATTAAAAAGCTGCCTAGTTGAATTTAGCTTTTTACATTTGCAATTGTAACACCACGTGCTCACTTGTAAGGCTCTGGAGAACAAGGGACTTCCCAAAAGGAGAATGGCAATCAAGAGTAATCCATATTCATCAATATTATCAATATTCCTAAGGGCTACATTTAGCAAAGCAGCCAAGAGAATAATGCTTTTGTATGGCTAAACAGAAAAAAACTTTTACAGTCATTTTAAGTAGGCGAGTCCCTGCTAGGGAAGCAACAAGGAATTGTTGCTTGAAGATTTAAGGGCATAAAGCAACATCTGCAGGGAAAATGCATCTTATTATCCAACTGCATCAGCTGACCTAAAATAAGCAAAGGGGTTATCACCCCTGTATCCTTTCTGTATCCCTTCTGTAAGAAGGGCTGGTCTAGCCTTTAAAAAAAAATCAAAACCAAACAACAAAACCCTACTCTTTCCTCTCAGTGTATCAGCTGGTCAAATTAAAACCACTATTTCTGCCTATGAATTATGCATGGGTAAGAAGAACAGAAGGCAGACAAAGAAAAGCAGATTCTTCTTGACCAGGCACAAACAGCAAGCAGTAACACCCATCATTCTATCAAGCTACAGACTCAGTAAATCCTTAGAAAACAGAGATATCTTGCCAACAACTGGAAGTACCTAAGCTGTACAGAAATAAGCTTTAGAGCTGTCCAGATTGTATTTCCCATGTGCAACTGTACCTTGTTCTCTAATAATTACAATTCAAATGGGAGAATTTTGACTGCAAGTTTTTAAATGTGTGGTTACTCCTTTCTAGACTCAGTTGTAGTAAAAACACCAAGACAAATTTGGCCTGCACTTTCCATGTTTTAAGACAAAACAACTTCTAATTTTTTTTTTAATTTTAAGATAACTGCAGTCTCAAAATAATATTTAGTAATGTGCAGTCTTCTGTTAAAATGCTTAAACTCAGAAATGAAATAATTTTGGTTTAGACATTACAGTCAAGACCTGGAAGAGGTGTGAGAATGAACAGTGAAATATATACTCTGTAAACCAGCTATTGAAAGAAAAAGAAGAAAAAAGATAGGTAACACTCATTTCACCTGGATGTAAAGGCTCATTTTTGTAACAACAGCAGGGCTACCTAGGGAGTCTCTGGAGAAGCTGGGAATGTGATTTACAGAAATGCAGCTTCAGGAGCACTAATGCACACAGACTAATCTGGGCTGCTCTGGTCCAGGGAGTAAAGCACCTACCTAAATCACTTTTTTCTTCTTATTTTTTCTTTTAAAGCAAACACTTTCAATTTAATTGTGCATGGATTTTACACCTTTACAACACAACCTGCAAAGTCTTTTTCAAGACTGCATAATTTTGACACATAAAAAAAAGGAGCAAACAAGTATTAAGGTGATAAAATGTGCCACTGGGACCATTACAGATGTTTATATAAAAATTATATATGCAAATGTAACAGTTCTATATATTTAGTGCATATATATATATAAATAGGTAATGGTTTACCTCACTGACTACATCAGCAGAAGCTTTAAAGATGCTGACAGCACACAATCACACCTTCCATCTTATTTACAACAAGGTTTTAATGCTTGTAGGACACAGGAAGTTCTGAAACTTCAGTGATGATTACTCTAACATACTGTTAGTTCCTAGGGAATGATGAAACATTTAGCATCTCTAAAAAAAAAAAGGACCCACTAAACACGAATCCTTTCCAATCCACACAATGTGCATTTCCTCAAGGATGTTAAAAGCTGCCAGAAAAAAATGTTGATTATTTTCAAGATCAGTTCCTTATGTCACATATGGACAGCTGAATCCTACATCAGTAGGATTTTTGCTGGCTTTGGCAAAACAGGGGAATTCAGTTTAATTCAGTACCCCAGGAGCTCTGGGTAAGTCAGGCTGGAAGAAATCTCCAAAGTCTCTTGGTCAATCAGCTGCTCAAAGCTATGAAGTCAGAGCAGGTTATTCAGGGATTTATCCAGGTTCAGCCTGAAAACCTCAAGGATAGAGACAGCACAAGCCCTAGAATTCAGCAAAGGTCTTATATTCTTTTACTGCCCTAGTAAGAGAACAGGTGAAAAAAAAGACCCTGAACATGAGATCATCTCTGCAGTGAAAATGGCCTTTTAAATGTATTTTCCACTGGAAAACAGAGACAAAAGGAGACAAACTATTTTCTTTTTTAGAACTTTCAGCTTTACTATAATATTTACTTTTATAATGGCTACATATCTAGAACACCAGTGAGTCTGAACTCATTTGAACTTCTGAGGATTCCCATTAAACTTGTACTTAAGTGGGAAATTACATATGAATACCATCTCTACAACAATTTGTGCTACATATCTCCAAATATTAAAAAATGGTGAAAATTTCCTTTTCAAAGGAGAATGTTTTACTCTGTCAAACAGCTTGGGACAAGTGCCTCCCACAGAAGGCTGGATGGAGGGGTGGAATATCAGCTCTTCACTGAATCCCAAGATGACGCTGAGACTTTTTTTAGTCTTTGAAGGTAGTGATTATTTATAAAGCCAGTAGGAACCTCAATCTCTGATGAAAAATAGATCTCAAGGAGCACCAGGCTTTGTGTTAAGGTCTTTCTATCCAAATTCTGAGGATTCTAAATATGTATCAGAGCTACTCCTTCCTTAAATCTTAACACAGAGAAAAAATGAAGCTGAATATGGCTATCCTGGAGAGGAGAGAAGGAAGTCAGCTATAAAGAGAAATTCAAGTCTAAAAGTATTGTATAATTATTTAGACTTGATTTCCCCAGCATATAACAATATGCTGCTAATAATAGGATCCTGAGCTCCATTTTTTCATCTATTAATTTTACCCTTTGAGAACTAGAATAGTTACAGTAATTACAGCAGTATTACAGCTACTAATTTATAAGGTTATTATGACACTCTTTCGAGAATTTTTTTTAAGTGATGAAGTTCAAAATATAAAGATTTTAATACAATAGCTACAGCATTTTCATGCTCTCCATCATTCTAAATCAACAGGCAGAGAAAAAGACCTATTGTACATGTGGTAGAAAATACCCATCTGCCAGCACATACAGAAAGCTGGGTTTGTTTTTTACTAAAAGGTATTTTTCTTCCCAATATTAAGCAGCTGAGGTAACACATTCCTTAGCTTTTTTGAATGAAAATTTGAAGTTTACCCTCCAAGATCTTGGTGACTTGGAAGAAGCACCTGTTGCAGTCCTGTTATGTTCAGCTTTTCAGGCTCATATTTATATATGGTGAGCTCCCTTTAAAAACTAATTTTGGTGAGCAAAAAGTTTCAGACAAAATTCCTATAAATGGTCAAAACCAGATGAACATCACCTTCTGTCTTCAATGACAATTTAAGTAAAGTATTTGCAGTTCTTGTCTACACCAGCAAATTAAACTGCAATGATAGAACTGCTTCTCTAAGTGGCTGTAGTTACATCTGGAATAGCTCTCACTATATAAATCCAGTGGGGCAAAATCAATGCATACACAATATGAAAAATATTAAGAAAATATAGTCTATATTTTAAAATATAATTATATTAACAATATAATAAAAATAAAATTAATAACTAGCTGATGCATTGAACTGGACAGCTTGTGCAATGTATCAAAATAATGTTTTGCAGAACTAGAAATATCAGAAGCTTCCACTGAGTTAATAATTACAAGTAGTAATCTAAACTGTCTGAGATAGAAGAATTGTCAAACCTTGTCTGTGAAACTTTTTATAAGATAAAATATATTCTAGCAGTTTTAGATTTCTCCTTTATAGCTAGACTTGTCATACTTACAGGTGTGCTTTTTGAAGCTAAGACACTTAACAGTCCTAATACTTTTGAATTAAAAAGAAAATCTCTCCCTAAAAATCTACCCATTATAAATGAATATATAAAAATTTCATGACAGTTACTTTACCTGCAAGACACATTTATACTTTCAACAGCAAAAATCAAAATGTCTTCCCCAAAAATGTTTTGTTTTCAACAAAAAGTCTTATCTGTGAGTAGCAAAACTAAGTGGCAATTTGTATTTTCAGTGTGAGATAAGGATCAGTCCCTTGGAAAGTTCTGGCACTGAAGTTTGTAAATAAGCTTTGAGTACATGCTTGCATGCTTTCCCTACTCAGCTACTTTCTGCAGAAGCATACACAGATACCTTGGTCATATTCCCAGCTGAAATGAACCAGAGCTAACCTTAGAGCTGAGGGGCCACTTCAGATACTTTGGTTTTAGAGCTGTAAAATGACAAAACTTAAAAAGAAGAAAACAAAAATCCACATAGCTTCACAGGGACTACTAAAGAAGATAATGAATTTTAATCAGGTGGTAGAGATAGCTTTTCCTGGGTGCAGTGACAATGATGGCATCCCTCCCTCACTGAACAGCACCGAGCTGGGCAATCACCAACCACAGGAACTTTACCAAGGGCAAGTGCTGGGTTCTGCACTGGGACTGGGCCACCCTGGAGAGGAGAGCAGGACTGGAGAGCAGCTGTGGCAAGTCCTGATGGATGGATGGCAAGTTGAACGTGAGTCAGAGGTGTCCTGGCAGCCATAGGCCAGGGGAGCCAGGCAAGGGGGGACTGGATTGTCCTGCTCTGCTCTGACCTGGGGTGGCCTCAGCTCCAGTGCTGGGGCAGCACAAGGTAACACATGAAGTTTCAGAGTTCAAAGGAGGCCAGGAGGATTGTGAAAGGTCTGGAGGGGAAACACCTCCCTTGTGGGGATTAGCTGAGGTCGGTTTGCTCAGCCTGGAGGAGACTGAGGAGACCTCACTGCAGTCTGCAACCTCCTTGTGAGGGGAAGGGGAGGAGCAGACACTGATTTCTTCACTCTCATGACCTGTGACAGCAGCCAGGGGAACAGCTAGAGCTGAGTCAGGACAGGTTTGTGTTGGATGCCAGGAAAGGTTTTCACCCAGAGGATGGCTGAGCACTGAACAGTCCCCAGGACGTGATCACAGCACCAAGCCTGACACAGTTCAACAAGGGTTTGGACAATTCTCTTGGGCAAATGCTGTCAATCCTGGGGATGACCAGGACTAAAAGTTGGACTCCATCATTCCTGGGGGTCTCTTCCACTCCATGTTCATCTTTGGAACAAACACAGAGCATGTTCCTAACTCTACTCAATCAGCTGGAGTCTCTACAAGCCCTGACAGAGAACACAAAATGTAAGAGATATCGGGGTACTGTTACCACACAGATTAGCACAGATACACTCTTGGCACATTCGGCACTGCCCACTTGTGTCCACATGTGTCACTCAGCCAGAAAGCCCCTGCCTCTCCAGTGGCTGATCCAGTGACTCAGGTTGCTCAAAATTATTCCCAAAATGCCCAGTGTGACTTGCCAAGTTCCACCACACCTCATTCTCATCCCCACACTCCCACTGTCACCAGCTTTTCTCAATCCTTACACAAGCTGTTGTTAGTTTTTTCATATTGACACAGCCTCCACACTTGCCTCACATTTCCTATGCTTCTTATTTCCAGCCACCTTTCACACAGATTTATTCAGGATTCTTGTTTATCCCTTTTCTCCTGGTCTGTTATACAATCCCATTTCAGCAAATTCCCAGTTTAAATTTTGACTGTGTCTTCCTAAAAAGGCAATGTATCACAAGTAGGATCAGCTTTTTCATGAGGAAGTTCATGCCAGGCAGTTATGAAAGACATGGGAATAAAAGTCACTGTATTTTAGGGAAAACAGCAAGCTGTCTCCTCATGTCCCAGGGTCTGGCTGTCCCTAGCAACATGTAATCTCCAATATGAGATTATGGTACCATTCACATGGTAAAACTTGATGCCAAGTGTCTCACTACTAAATCTAGAATAGCACTCAGAGCTAAATGTAAAAATAGCAGGAAATAATTTAAGGATGTAGAATAGAAA
Source organism: Molothrus aeneus (assembly GCF_037042795.1). Taxonomy (NCBI): domain Eukaryota; kingdom Metazoa; phylum Chordata; class Aves; order Passeriformes; family Icteridae; genus Molothrus; species Molothrus aeneus. Next base: position 3,917,774 of record NC_089655.1, on the reverse strand, counting down.
TGATAGAAAGAAAATATCCAATGTTTTACAAGGTTTATGCTTACCTAGATGCACAAAAGCTTTTAGAGAAGTAACTGGAGGATATAAAAAGATAAAAGTTGAATAAATAAAGAGTTTTGTTTAACTCATGGAAGTGGCATCAAGAAGCCTGCAAGGTGAAGTTTCTAAGGACTGACATGGATTATTTTCAGCAAGGAACTGTGTTTTTATATTTTCTGAAGACTTCCACCATTTATTCTAAAAGAGCTTCATTTAATCTGTGTTCTCTGAGGAAACAGTATGTCAGAAAAAGAGAGTCCAGTAAAAATCTAATCAATGAAGTGTCCAATTCTGAGTATTCATGTATATAAGACTTTATCAGAGATGAGTTGCTAATATAACTGGCTTAAGGCTAATTGCAGATAATTTTTTTTGTTGAGAACTCTGGCTATGGCAGATACTGGTGAGTAGATACCCAGAGGCCACCATCCTCACTGGCACCCAGCCTGCCTCCTTTTCAACAACCACACTTGTGCTGAGAAAGGAAGACTGGTCACACCTTAACATCAGCATTCAAATGTCTCTGTAATTTAGGATTTTATCATTACTATCAATGTGATCTGCTTAGATGGTGTTTTTTTTTCTTCCTCCACAATCATGAGTAGGGCTGAATGACAAAGCTCTCACTGCAGGTGGGTCCTGAGCCCTACACAGATTATTGTGCACAATTATTTTTAATTCCATGTGAAGTCACAACTAATGGAAATTAAGCTCTCATCCCTCAAGTTTTTATAACTAACAATCTGTAAAAAATACTTTTGCCTAGTTCAGCATTTATTTGCCCCTTGCAATCAGCAGACACACAAAAGGAGCCAGAGGCAAGAAATCTTAACAATGCAGAGAAGTTCTTATGGAAGCATCCTGTATTTCAGCAGCATTGAGAGCTGGCTGGCCTGGTTTCTCTGAGGTTTCTCATTATTCCTCCAAACTTAACAGAAGAGATGGGTTATAAATATTAGTATAAAATTTGCCCTTGGGCTCAATATAAGTGACTGTAAAACTTTCAGCTTCAGGACAATTTTAAGGGATGAAAATATTTCAAAGTTGCATCTGAAATAATCTCTTTCTTGCACAGCATCTCTTCATTCTTGTCTCATGAAAAGCCTTCACAGAAGTGTGCAGTGTAACTTTTTTATAGCATAATGCTGTGATTCATGTCTTGTGATCTCCCTTACCCGTTCCTAGAGAATTCTATGTATTTCCTATTATTTTTCAGGATTTTCAAAACACTGGTTCTAGGTAAGAATCAGAACTCTAAGACATAGTATGCTGTACACTACTCACAAAATCAACTAGAGTTTTTAGGCATATCAGGTACAACCAGCTCCAAGAGCAGTCTTCAATATCCTCTAATTCTCCTGGAATTGTTTTAGGAAGCAGAGTAAAAGCCTGAAGCTATCACTTTATCACTATTTTTTAATGGTGGTTCCTGTAACCCACCTCAACGTTGTGGTTCAACCCCAAATTTTTGTTCAATCCAGAACACTTCACAAATAGAAAGCTGATGGAAGTCAATACAGCAGAGTTTTTCTCAACTCTCAGAAGGATTTTTACTTCTAACACATAGAGAAGTGGCTATTTCAATGAAGCCTCCCTATAATAAAGTTTCCTATGCAGAGAAAACCAATGCACTTTAGTCCTGAAAGTCATTATCAGGAATAACACGGAGTTACCAGGTGACACCTGAACATTTTTTAGTAACCTCAAGCAAGAAATGGGATTCTTCCAATGTAATGTAGGTGATATTCACCACCCTAACAAGCAGCAGCAACTGAGATTGGCTACAAGCTCAGGAAAGGGGAGAAGTATTCCCACCCCAAGTCCCTGGTGCTGCTTAACTCTGAACAAAGTGTAGAGAAAGATGCTAGGGAAATATATGTTGTGTGATACCTTCCACTTAGGAAGAAAGAAATTGTGTACAGTATTTGTGACTTTTAATCTCACAAAGATAAACAAATTTCCTAATGAGAGGAGAAAAGTGCATGAGACTATAAAGAGCCCACCATGCACAAAAAATCAAAGGAGCAGCAGCAGGATTACTGGCAAAACATGAGCAGCAGAACAGCAGGGCTCCTGCATCACAGACTGTGCAAGTGATCCCGTCTGTGTAGGCAAAAACCTCTCACAGGTCCACTATTAACACAAATTCCTAAACATTTCTTGTGCCTAATGTACATGAAAAGCACAGCCATTTGGTGTTCCTCAACTGATTTAGCTGCAACACCTCTCTGCCCCAGCCCCAGCTCAGCTTTGGCAACACACTGATGAAGATCAGAGACCTGCAACACCAGCTGGCAAACAAAAAACCCACCAACAAAGAGGTGAGCTGGTCCAATACCAGCATTCCAAAACAGAGCATCTTTTTAAGTTCAAAAATTCAAGGACTTGCCTTCTCTAGATTGATCTGGTTGGTGCCACTATCAGCCAGGTCTCATTTCATCCTGAGCTTCTGTTCTGAGTAAAAACCTTCCAATGCAAACTTTCATGCAGGGATGCACCTAGGCTAGAAGATGTTTCAAATATACCTGAAATCCCAAGAGTCTAAAGAAGCAATCCCCACAAAAAACTCCAGAAGGTTTAAAAAATAGGTCTCCTTACAAGAAACATGGTATTGACATACATGCACTTCTGGAATTTACTGAGTTTTCTCTCTTTGTTGAGACAAGGGGGAAAAAAAGAAAAACCTCATATAAGGGTAATAAAGTTGGAAACAGAAGGGTTGGGGTTTAATTCTTTAAAATTACCCAATGTAGAGTTCAATTATATTCCAAGAAAAGGAAACAGTTTTAGAAGTTACTTGCTTCAAGGCTAAGAGCTGGATAACAATGCATGTTTAAAAGTGAGAGAACAAGCTGAAGATGTAGCTCTGCTCCTCAGGTTCCTTTTACCCATGGAACTCATGTCTAAATTAAGTTCAGGATTTGCTATTTGAGGGAAAGAAAACTCTGAAGAGATCCTTCACTTTCAGGCAGAAAGTGCAGAGAATACAAACCATCCAATAGATTCAAACAGCTTAAGGGGCTTCATGGTACATTATTTGTTCAAAAAGACTGAGAAACGGAAGAGAAGGAAGGAATAAATCCCTCAGTTATTTCAGGATGAATAGAGGTGGAAACACTTCTGCAGAACCTGTGAGCAGATGAAAAGTCTGTTTACCACAACTGCTGTGACTTCTGCAGGCACAAACACAGGGGTTATTTTGTAGGTGATAGTGTTAAAAATTAGATGTCGTTACAAACTGCACATTTCAAATCCAGGCAGAATGCACTAAAATCTTGATTGCCTTTAATTCTTTGAATTAGGCTAAGACAAATCTTTTGTCAAGTCTACCACACTGGCTGAAAGATTATTTATATCACCCTATTTTAGAGACAGAAAATAGAAGAACAAATCTCCAAAGTATTTCAAAAAGCATGGGTTACAGCATCCTTCAGAGAGCTGGGTGGAGTCATCCTCCCCACAAGAACTACTTAAGGCAGGTAACTCTGAAATCCTGGGAATACAGAGCTCATCTACACTTCAGAATGAAACATTACAGTCTTCCCAAGAACTCATTTCGACTGGATTCTGTGAGAGGAAGAAGAAGGGAACTGAGAAATCCAAAATCTATTTGTAGCCTCCCAGCCCACGATGTTATGCTGGGAATAATTAAGGAATCATGTGTTTATTAATGACCTACCCAAAATATTCCCAGGGATACATCAGCACAGACACACTACCCAGAATGTCACTGCCACCAGTAAAAATCAGCAATAGCATTAATTTCTCATATAAATAAAGGGACATGAATGTTGTACTGTTTTTAGTTATTCACTAGATATTTTCAGCATTATTAAAAGCCATCCATGTGTATATTCTTACAGAAACATTCCCAGCTTTAACATCATTGCAACAGTTTAGACAAAAAATCTGAGATCATTTTATTGGAAATGCCTTTCAGAGGAACAGATTATTGTCATGAAAATAAAATGTTGCTACACTATAGCCTGTTTTCCATGTGTTATTTTTAAAATAACATTTTTTAACATCACTAAAGTTCCTACCTATGTACTTAAGTAAGTGCACTAAACTTATGCACTCATTGTGATGTAAGTGCACTCATTACCATCATCAAGATGGTGAAATGACAGAAATTGAGAGAGGTAAAAGCAGCTGGTGCAAAATCAGGACCACAGCAGCTCTACCTCAAGAGAAAAGCCAGGCAGTACCCAGGCTGTGAGGAAGCAATGGCACTCAAAGCTATTTCCTCTACCTACAAGTTCTTCCAAGATAACTCACTTGAATTATTTAAAGATGGTTCCCGAAGAAAACAAGAATTTAATCCTATTTATTTCTTTAGGGTACTAAAAAGGAGCCTGTTAAATCTGCATGTTCTGCTAACAAAGTGCCCAAACTCCCCCTCCTGTGCCCTGGAAAGCTGTGGTGGTACAAACAACAGCCAAAGCAGTGAAAAACTGGCCAGCAAAAAGGGATTTGGAGATTGAAGAAATGAAACTCAGAACCTCTGGCACAAGCCATGAAGAACCCTGGAGGGTGTCCTGTTCACCTTCACCTTGAGGAATCAAAGGGAAGTGGACACAGTTCATAAGTGTATCTCATGCAGGCCATGTACTGATAGGTTAAACTACTGGGAAAATGCAGAGCCTATTCCAGACAGCTGAAAGAACTGCAGGAAAACATTAAGCATTCATCTTATGTCATTTACCACTTCCATTGTTTTTCCAATACTCTTCAGAAGGTAAGTCTAGAATTGTTGCTTCAGGACACTTTTAAGGAAACCATTTCAATAAACAATAGGAATAAATATGAGTTTGCTCTAGTGAAAATAAGAGCACCTGCAATAAGTGTGGAATTCTGTCTTTTTCATACCACCAAAGCTTATCCCAGTAACTTTAATGCACACTACAGAATTGCTTTAAAAGCATTCCTTACCATTAGAATCTTCAAGTCTGTTTTTTAAAATATGTTCCTTGTTGTTGAAAGATCATTCTGAACAACATATTGATATATTATCCCTGTGAGTGCTGATCTTTTTCATTAATACATCTGACTGTAAACTGATAGTTAGGTTTGACTTTTCTAATTCTGCGTGACAACTTGAAGAACACCTTAACATGTGAAGTGAAACTCTGGACCTAAAGGACACCGTAGAACTCCTTCAACTTCACAGCACCAATATTATCCAGAATAGCTGTATGATGTGTGAAAGTAGGAAATAAAAATAATTTCCCAGCATTGTATTTGATCTGAACAATGTACATAAAATCCCTTTGACATAGTGGCACCAAAAATTTAATTTACAGATCTCTAACTCCATGGCAATGGCATGAGCAGCTACACAACAGCTGAACTCAGCAAAGTATTACAGGTCACAGTTGTAACCATGTAAAAGCAGAACCCACATGGAGAAGCCAAAAGCTGAAGATCAATACCCCAAAGCCATAAGGACCTAAACTCCAAATAAAAGAGTGAAAGCTTGTATTTTCTACCAAGAAAATGATGTTACCCATCAGCTCTTTCAAATAACTCTTCTGACCATATTTAAAACCAGTCCTAGAGACTAAAGCCAAATCAAACCTGTATACTTGCAGAGACATCCTCCCAACAATCAGGGTTTGGGTATTTTGCTGTGGTATGGGGGATGTTTTTGTTGTTGTTCTTTGAGTTTAGGTTGGAGTTTGGTGTTTTTTTGCTTATCTGACAGTAGAAAAAAGGAAAAATCTCCCCTGCTCAATTTTATTCAAAGATGGTGAAGTTTTCAAACCACTTTCAACTTATATGAATAGTGAAGTGTATTGTGGTTAGATGATACAAGCAGAAGCAAATGAATTCTTTATAGAATTATGTGCAAACTAAAAACTGAATATTGAGATGTATAAACTAAGAAACTATAGGACAATTCTATCTGAGGTCTACTCACAATCAAATGTTAACAGACACAAGGTAACAGAAGAAAATGTAGTGCAAGTTCTGCTCTCTATAATCTAAATTAAATGCTTTTCTCCTCCAGTTTTACACAGAACACTGCAAGAACACAGAAGTGCAGGGATTTTTATAACCTTGACAACTCTGCATGGAGGCAATCCCTATTTCCTCCACATGGTTAGTAGTACATACTTGGAGGAGGGTACAGAATATGTTTAGGGCAGAAAGATTTCTTTGTAAAGCATCAAGCAGAACAGTCCTAAATCTGTTTGAGGTCTTCCAGACTAACAGGTGTAAAGTATATATCCTAGAAATTTGTTTGCCAGGTCCTGCAAAGTACACACCTACCATAATGTCTATGGACACATGCTGTTAAAATGTCACCACTGAAATAATGCTGAAGCTCAATGTCTTTGCAAAGTAGTGATGAGTTTAAGAGTAACAGGCCTGTAAAAAAAGAGACCTTAAGAGTCAAATGAAACAGGGAGAGCTCTACTTCATAAAATATGGAATGCAGGTCCAAGTTGGAAGCATGATTTAGGAAAAAAAAAATTCCTCAATTTAGGAAAGCACTGAACAAGCTCACACACCTAGAACTGAAAGCCCATGTTTTTATTCCCTACCTTCTTTGCAGATTATCTGCAAATCTACAGCCCTCAGTCTCATAACAGACTTTTAATATATTCTTATTAAATTATGTACTTTGGACATCTCTGCAAAAAAGGAATAGCTCTCAGAAGCTACTGTTACTGCTCATTAGGATTGCAGAAAGAGAAGGAGAAAGACTCAAGAAGGCCAGTGGAGAGGCACCAGAATTTAGTGCACATAGATGTTGGACAGAAACTTTAACCATAGCTAGGATTATTTGCCTGTGCTACAAATGATGTGATTAAAATGTACCTGTTTTCCCTATTTAAATACTCTCTTCCTCTTAAGAAATGAGAAATAACCATGTTGCCTCTGAAGAAATCAGAATGAAAGATATGCCCCAGAAAAGAATGGAATCCTCTGCATGAAGATGCATGTTCTGAAATAACAGCAGCCACAAAGATTAAGCTTTGGAGAAAGATAAATGTATTCCTGACCCAGAAACAGCTGTTTCTACCTAATTAGGAGCAGTAAAATGTCTTTCTATCCACCTCCATTGTTTAGAGCTCAAGTGGAGAATAAACAGTGTAATGCCCTTGTGAACTGCAGCCTCTCTGTATATAAGGTACCTATAGCAGCAGCCAAACAAAAACTTGTTTGGAGCATTAAGAAAAAAATTGTAGACAAGCTGATACTTCTGTATTGTGAGCATCTAATTAAAAAAAAAAAATAAAAGTTTTCCCCCTCTTGAAATACCCCAATCAGTACTTTTGGTACACATACCTCGAAGAATTCTCTCCTCATGGCAACGTAGAAAGTCCCAGATTCTAACAGTGCCGTCGTCAGAGCATGTAGCAAATTTATTATCCGTGGGTGAGAAACTGTTACATGAAGACACACAGCAGGGGAAAGAAGTCAGCATTTAACAGATTATCTATGCTTCTCAGACAGGGCAAAATTATACTGTAATGTGTTATACACTGAAGGAGGCATTTGAACATAGGCACTTCTAAGTGAATATAGTGCCTGCCAAACGGCACTTCAGCACAAGACATGAATTCAGCATAGGATTACTATTGCACTGCAGTCCCCTGTCAAATGAGGAAAAAATCTGGCATTTGTTCTTAGCACCCTCCTATCTGTGACTGCACACAGTAGTGCCTTCTCTGCAGGATGAGAAGCAACATCAATATGGTTTGGTAACTGTCAGCCTAGATTTTAATGTTTGGGAATACCACAAGAAAGTGACACTGCATAGAAGCATAGGAGAACAGTTCTTAGGAAAAAACTCCTCTTCAGCCACAGGTGCTTTGCAGCAGAGAAGCAAAACATAAGGGAAAGCCGGTTACAGGAAAATGCTACTTGGTTTAACTGTTGGGGGAAAAAAAAAACCTATACAAAATAAACACTTATAAGAGCAATTTGGAAACAGTCCCTCTTATTACACCCCACCAACAACATGAAAAGAATCCTACAGACATGTAAGCAGCTTCCAGGTTCAGCAGTTAACATTGATTGATGAAAGTCACTGGAAAAGCAAGGAGTTATTTAACCATGTGAATAGGGCCAGACCACCTCCAACAACTGACAGGCACTCAACTTTCTTTCTGGTGCAGTGAAAGACCACAAGGGAGCCCTTGTGAAATCCTAGATCTTTATGACCAAGAAAGGGCCTAAAGCAGTAGAGAAATTCAGTGCATGGCCATGATAGTCAGACAGTAACTGAATCCAAAGTAAGCACTTCTCATAACCAAACTCTGGCAGAAAATGCTGTACCCTACCAAGAAAAATGGTGACTTTAGTGGAAAGTGAGTTTGTGGCTGTGAACCTTTATCACCATGGGCCAGCACCTGAACCCAAAGAAACACTGTTTTAGCACCATTTGGGATCTGCAGCTTCTCTTCAGGCTTACTTTAAAAACATTTACTAAAAATTATATGCAGGTTTGCTCTAGAAACACCCTTCATTTACATCTTACTGGTAAGTATCACTTTGGATTTGATTTTTATATAGACATTTGCACAACTGAGGCATCAACACTGAACCAAGAGAATATCCTACAATCTTCTTTTCAATGGCTTTCTTACAGTTTCAAGCTTGAAGAACCCATTCAGTATTAACATTAGACTTCTGTATGTGGCAGTCTGCGTGGGTATTTAGTATTACTGGAAGTCTTGGCTTCACCAAGCCAAGCAGTTCTTCACTTTATTTAGTGTTTTATTATTTTGTGAGAACTATGCAGGTGTTTTATTTCTGAAGGCTTTATATTTTATTCAGTTAGATTATTAAAGACTGAATTCTTTATTTGGAATGAAATTGTTGTCTTACACAGTGCGTATAAAAAGGAATAACTGATACACATCGTCACCATATAAAAATGAAAAGAATACCAGTGCAAAATGCGGCAGACAAATACATCTCTAACATATTGCAGAGGCGGATACTGGGACAATACTAATTCAGAAAGGTGCCAGCAAAACGGTGAGAATGTGGAAACAAAAGGAAGTACTGTGTTTATGTGGTGCAGGAAGTTTCCCAGAATCTGACAGAACCCATGCATTTCTGCACCCAGAATACACTTAGAGAACAGTCTAATCATGGCAATAGGTACTACAGAAAATGGTATATTGTGTATAAACCTGGCCTCTCTAATCGCCTCCTTATGTGCCTGGAACATCTTGACGTTGTTCATGTTGGACTGCCAGTATTTCACATATCCCCCGTGGTCTGCTGTCAGCATCCACATATCATTGTGTGACCAAGTCATAGCCCTTACAGGGCTGTCGTGAGCCTGCAAATTCAGAAACAGAACTTCTAGCAAACACATTCCAATACTCTCTGATCCACACAAACACTGAAGTTACTAAAGTTCCGACTTAACAGCTGCAATGAGGAAACGAGAACAATGATGATCTAATTACATTCAAGATGTTGGGGAGGGGGGAAATCCCTTACTCTGTATACAATGGTCTTCCAAATAATAAGAGTATTTGCACTTTGTTTCCAAAGTGTTTCTTTACCATTACAAATACTCGTAATACATTCTCGAGAACAGTTAATACAGAGGATGGAGGTGGAATGAGAAGCATTAAGTGAATTGCCTGTAGCCATGGCCTGACATGGGATCACAACAGGACAGAAGACCTCTAAGGCTCCCATCACCACTCAGACCACAGACCCATGATGAACAGGGTGAAGATGTGTTCCTAAAACATGCTCCAAGACCTCAAGGAAATACAAAGAAATCTTGACAGATTACTTTACCTGCAATATTGTTTCAAAATTGAAAGTCAGTCCATTCCATAAAGTGAACTCCCCACTAGATGCACCAGTGACCAAGCGTCTCCCCTCAGGAGTCCACTGCAAAAGAAACATTTAACTAAACTGTGCAAATATAACATTCAAATATTTCTTCACAATTATCCAAATAAATCATGAGCTTCTTCAGGGACTCTGTGGAAATGGAAGCTACTAAATTACTTTCTAGAGGATGCAAGAAGGCAAAAATGCAGAACTGTGCCAGAGGACTTTTGACTTTTGTAGCAACAGGACAAAGCCCACTGTAAAAACAATGAAAAACTCTAGTTGTAAAGATGAAATAAGCTTATTGGCACCAGTGCATTTCTAGCACATAATATCCATACTAAACAATACTTGTGACATCTTGGAAAAAGTTGTTAAAAGCTGTTTTGAGACTCCAACAGCACAGAGACCAAATTTCCTTTCTTTTGAGTCAAGACATGTCAGGTCTCTGAAATGTAATAAGGAAGGTAGGAATTGCACTCCAAACTCTCAAAGTAAGAACTCTTGTGTACTCAGACTTTACCATTGATTTTCCTAAAGCTCTGCATGGAAAGACTGGACACAGAAGTAGTCCATGCACTGCACATGCTATTTTTATTTAAAGATGCTTTAACTGCCATTTTGTTCAGTTAAGAATCAGTCTAATTTAAATCAGACAACACAACAAAGTAATTCCAACACTGTACTCACCCTGACAACAAACACTGGGCATTTTACTTTATTAGTAGAGGTTCGAACAAATTTTGTTGTCACAGCATTCATAGGGTTGTTCAGCATTCCTATAGGAGGGACCAACTGTAAGAGAAGAAAGAAAAGATTTCCTGAAGACATTTAAATCAGAACCTTCAAGAAAAGAACACATTCTAAACACCCATTTTTGGAAAAGCAAGGTTATAATTTGCAGGGATATTACCAGATGTAAGTTGGTAGAAGTGTTTTGAAGTCTGCATGATTAAAAACACAAAAATCCAGAAACAGCATCTTCAAGAGCAGCTTTGTAACCAATGCATGATGAAAGTTCTTATGCACAGAAATTAAAAGCCTGCCCAAGCTTAAGGTCCCTTTATGGACATGGATTCCAACAGAAAATAACGTAGAGTGAAAATACCCTTCACAGCTTTAAGGCTTTTTGCAGATACAAAAATAACCTCAGCTGACATGCACAATCTTTCCTATCTTCTGGACAAATTTTATTTGCACAACTTGACCAGTGAACAGGAAAATTCTACTTACATCATTGTAATATCCTGCATCGGGCTGGATCGCTCGCATATCTCGTTGGTCTCTCTGCCACACTCTATTCTGGAAAGAAGAAAACAACTCCTCGTTCATAATAGAGCATTTCCTTGTTAAATACCAGAAAATAAGAAACACATGGAGATCCTGACTGGGAAATTCTGAAGTGCTCCAAGGATTTTAGAATGAACTGTGTTAAGACTTTGGACTCAGGAAAAGGAACAAGTGGAGTTTCTATGCTGTAAGAAAAGGAGTCAGGAATGTTTAAAGAGTTAATTTCATCAGATTGAAGCAACTCCAGGAAAGCAGCAGTCCTGTGTAACAAGGAACATTATTGTGCTACTCTGCTGCCCAGTGTCAAAGCTTTATATTTACACCATTAGCAGCTGTGCTGATGAACTCCCCACGAAATCCACACAGCAGCACAAGCTACAAAAGGACTTTCTGCAGAGCCAGCATGAAGACAATGCCTTCAAAAGGCCAAAACTTAGATCAAGGGATAACAACACCTCCAATTACTTAAACTTTGTGAGTTGCCAAACCAAACCTTTTCAAAAACACTTCTCATGAATTTAGAATTATTTATTTGGGCTTTGTGCCACAGACCCTACCAATTTGGATCTGTGCACATATTGGAAATAAGTTCCAATTCTAGATAAAACATTCCCAGCATGCACCACTCAAGTTTCCTACAACCTCCTAGGCCAAGAGCAAATCACACATTTTCTTGGTTAGTTATTTTTTTCTAGAACCACATTAAATTAAAACAGTAGTACTGAAGCCAGATGGAGATCAGATTTTTTTGTATGTTGTGAACATTTTAATGAACAGAATTTTGAGGGTGCTTATTCCTGTCACAGTAAAAAGGTCCTGGACTTCAAAAATGTTTTTTAGAATAGCACTCTACTAATAGAATCTCTTTTGGGGCATTCCTAAAATGTAAGAATGTGTTTAAAATGTTTGATGTTCAAAGAGATCTTAGAAGAAAATGGATTAATTATTACAAAAGCCTTCTAACTGTTAACACCGACAAGCTATAACCACGCACTGGCCATAGCAGATGGAATTAATTTCATCACATTTTTGCAATGCTGCTCTTGCAGCTGTAACAATGCCAGTATTTAAATTTCATTCTATTTCTTCCAGGGTAATGTCCAGTACTCGTAGAGTAAATCTTGGATAAGAAAATTGTATTTCTTAAGTAATGCTATCCCATCAGGTGAGCTAAATAAGCATTTTTACAGAAACATTTCTCCAATGAAACTTAATGTTTTTCTCTATTTCTTAACTCTCTTTCTTAGTTTTTCTCTATTTCTTAAGTATAGAAATGACTTTCAGAGGCCACAGTGCAAGCTGACGAGCTATTTAGTAAAATGATAAGAAAACATTTCTAGTGTCCTGATTTTGGAGGGGAAGGGGCAATGGTTCATGTTCCATTTTGGGAAATTTCTACTTAAAAGCAAAAATAAGAACAACTACATTATTTATAATCAGTTTTTTATGAAAAGCTAGAGGAGTGTGCCCCTTGTTGATGGAGTGACAAAACTATCCTTTGTCCCCTCAGAAAGGAAAGAAGCCCAGAGGTTTCTCTCCTGGATTAGGTGAAAAAGCTGCCTCATAAGACTTTGAGGACTTCACCTCAAACTTAAGGAGAGCCAATTGGACAGAAGCCAAAAGGTCCCACCTGGGCAATTCACTAGAAAAAGAAGTTAACAAAGAAACCAATGGCTTTTGTGAGGTGTTTTATCAGGGGCAGGAGGACCTCCTGCACCTGGCTCGATTTTTCTCTGTTTGTTATTTTGCCTTTTATTAAACCTTTTTGTTTCCAAGACTGCAACAGAAGCCATCCTGCTAATTTTTATGCTTCCAAGAGTAGCTGAGCTATCTTGAGTGTTTTATAGACCTCCAAAAACTTATTAGGCCTAGCTCAAGAAAGCTACTATAACACAAAGCCAGAACATTACACAAGATATTCAACTGCACACCAACTTGGAATTTCAGGACAAAATGTAAAAGTTGGTATTTACACAAAATACAGAACACTTGCAGTTTTACTGCCAACGCTCAACATCTCCTTTTTATTTTATCTTTATTTATATTATTATAATTTTAACAAATCCACAAGCATTTAGAATTTTGCTTAAAAATGCAGCACTAGCTTATAGTAGAGGAAATGTATTTAAATATCTGTATAGAGGCTTTGCCCCAGAGGTCCCGGTTGCCCTTGATGGGTCATAGCTGCAGCCCAATTAAGGACATTGCAGCTGCAGCCCATCAAGGGCAACCAGGACCTCTGGGGCAAAGCCTCTATACACATATTTAAATACATTTCCTCTACTATAAGCTAGTGCTGCAGTATTCTCTCCCAGCTCTCCCAGTATTCCAGACCTCTCAGCAGAAACCGAAAAGCACAATCCCAAATATCAAGAAAAGAAAAAAAACTTCGAAACAAAACCCAAAAATTCCTTTACTGACCTCCAAATATTTGATGACAGAAGGATTGTAGTCGATGGTCTTTCTGTTGACAGCTTTCCTCATGCGTTTCCCGTCGAAGGTGAGCTGCTGCATGGCCTGCTGCTGGGCGAAGTCGGGCCGCTTGTAGAAGAGCTGCCGCGGCGCCTGGTGCTGGAAGCGCGGCATGTGGAAGAAGCGCGGCGGGGAGCCGATCTCCGTGGCCATGGCTGCGTCCTGCTGGGAGGCTGCACAGGGACAGGTGGAATATATGTTATAATTCATGCTTAAGGGGAGATTGTGTTGTTAGGAGTAGAAAAGTTGCCCATTTTTTTAAAAAGTTGCAGAGTTCACAGCTTGGGCTAGTTGCTGCCAGGGTGGAGTTCTAATTGCTTGTTGTTGTAATCACCTGTCGTTTTTCTTAACTACTGTTGCAGACATCTTTTCATGTAAAATCCTTTCCTGAGGATTTTTTCTCCTGAGAAGCTGAGAGGCCTCAGGAACAAAATGTAACCAATGGTTATCTGCTGCTGTGGAATGCAACAGGTGGATCTTTGCTTGGCCTGTCCGGGATGTTTATAATTAATGGCCAATCACAGCCCAGCTGGCTCAGACAGAGAGTCCGGGACAGCTGCCTTTGTTATCATTCTTTCCTTTCTATTCTTAGCTTAGCCAGCCTTCTGAGATGAAACATTTTCCTCTTTCTTTTAGTATAGTTTTAATGTAATATATATCATAAAATAATAAATCAAGCCTTCTGTAACATGGAGTCAGATCTACCTCTCTTCCCTCATCCTAAGACCCCTGTGACCACGTCACAAACTACCTGTTGTTGATGGTTGGGAATTCCCCCTTTTGTCGAGTGGCACCCTGCTGCTGCCTGGAGGATGGCACCCGGACGGTGAAGAGGAGGGGACATCGGGGGTGGCATGCAAATGAAGAAGCCCCTCACCAAACTTAGCAAAAACCCCTAAAAACAACGAGCCAACACGGAATGCCAATACGGAATTGATGGATTGAAGTGATGTCCAGATGTGAGGAACAGAACCCAGTATCTGCCAAGACCCTTTTTACCCCTCACCCTAACCTAAAAAGATGTCAGCTGGACAGGGGACCTCGAATGTCAAACCAAAAAACTGGGCATCTCCTGATGCTCTTGTGAGGACAGAAGGCCCAGCTGTGCCTGCAGACCAGTGGACAAAGCTGCACTCTTCCTCCTCCTCCGTGCCATTCCTGGGAGCAGCGGCAGCATGAGCACAACCCGTCGGTTCTTCCCACCCGGGCTGATTTTTAATAAAGGCATTAAAAAGGAGAAAGATCTCCTGCCCTATTTATTTCATGTATACTGTATGTGAAAAATGCATATTTTATTATTGGCTTCTTGCAAATATTAAAATGAATATTTTAATAAGAAGTGTAAGAAAGTAATGCTGTATTAATTCTCTTAAGTAGTGTGTTAAATATAGTTTTAGGTTATAAAAATGTTAAAATAGAAACTATGCTATGTAGGATACTTATTTTAAAGAAGGGACTTGCAGTGAGACAGCAGCCGCAGGACACCTGAATCTTTCAGAGAAAAAGAATTTATTGCTCCATTATCAGAAGAAAGGAACTTCTTCCCACCTCGAAGGTGCTGTTAGGATTCAGAGGAAGAAGTTGAAGATGACCAGACAGAATCCTGTGTTTGAATGGAATTTATGCATCATGTACGAAGGGTATGAATATGCAATAGGTTATTGTTTTTAAGGGTTAATCCTTTGTTAATGGGGGTCCTTTTTTGGGCTTGTGCTTCTACCCGGATGTCTGTAACTCTTTGGTTCTATTGTCTCATATTGTCCTAATTCAAATTGTCCAAATTATTATTACTCTAATTATATTCTATTTTTAGAACCATTTTATTACTAATAATTTCTTAAAATTTAAAAAAACCCAAGTGATTGGCGTTTCCCACACTATAAAACCCAGCAAGCCTCTGACCACGAGCAGGCTGGAATTACCAAACTCCTGAAGGCAGCAGGAGCACAAAGCTTCATTTAGAAATGAAAGAACGTGGCCAGCACAGAGATGGGCTTCCTGAGCCACCAGGGCACACCCAAGGGTGATCACTGTTTGATAGATACCATCAATCAAGATAACCAAAGCCAAGAAGATACATCTGAATATGCAACTTCTGACAGGATCAGGGCCTGCCATACCCAGGAAACAGCGATTGTCCAGCCCAGCACGGTGAAAGAAACTCTCACACATATGTGGGGTCACAAAGGAAATCGGGGCACCTCTGCCTCAGGCATGAAGAACTGTATCAAACAGCCCTGCTGGAAAGGGCAGTGCTGAACAGAGGGGGACCCGGTGTGACAGAGGTCGGAGCCAGGATCACCCAGCACCCATCCCTGGCCTGACGCCTCTCTGTGGCTGTGGGTTTTGAGGACCATATTTTGGTGGCAAAATTAAAATCTTTTGCATTTATTAATTTGCATTTTTGACTGATCATTTATAACACAGGTATTGCTGGAAGCAAGACTTCTCTACAAATTCATTTCCCACAGAGCACAACAAAAATCCCCCTGCAGCATCTCCCTTAAATTTAGAAATTACCGTTTCTAGGTTAAAAAAATTTTGCAGATTCCTCTGAATAGTTATTATTTTTCCTCTGTGCCACATAACACCAACATCAAAGCAGGTAAATACTTCTGTTCTCTATTTTAATCATCACTGGATAGAAACCTAAAGTGTTTTTACAAGATGTTATTGAATGATTCTGAACAATATTCAGGTATTTCTAAGTGTTAAAAAGCAGAAGCTCTTGGTCATACTCTCCTGGTTTTGATACTACCAGTAGGTCAGGACCCAGGTCACCTCAATTGTTTATAGTTAGGTCACTTTTCCTAGACCAGTCTTTGCTGAGATGCCCTTGGAGCAGGTGAGGTTTAAGTGAGGAAATGAGGAAAATAGGAAGTTTTGAAGACAGAATTTCTGCCTAACTACATCCTCTATATCTGTATCATATACACTATATTATATAGACACATCACTATTAGGCTTGCATTACTATCCCTAAACTAAAAATGTGCAGGAAAAGAATGTCCTAAGTAAAATAGAATAAAAAAATGCAAGAAATGGCAAGAACCTTCAACAGAGGATGTTTCAGATTCCATTAATCATAAATTAATTCAGCTATTAAAAAAGTTATCAAATGTTGACTCAACATCTTATTCTATGACCTAAAAATAAAATTAAACTCCTCTCCCACAGCTTCTTGTAAATGGATCACAGATCACATTCTACCTGTAGATATATTTTCAATTCCATGACCGCAAAATAAATGAATTACACATTTAACAAGGTTTAGTAAATAAACTAAACCTTTAACAAGGTTTAGTAAAATTATTAAATAGTAGATATAACTAAGACTCACTGAGAATGTTAGGAAAATGTGAGGGACAGGAAGAAAATTTCAATATTCAGAATTTTTCTGACAGAGGTAAATGAGTACAAAACCTAATTTTTCAGTCTAAGAAATCCTTAAGTGGTGAGATCATAGCAACTCCCTCAGAGCAGAAAACTACAATTTACAGTCTTTAAAGTGTATACCAACTTCAGACTAAGCACTGACAGATGCTGAACCAATGAAAGCTCAAACTTCATTTTAAAGATGTTCTCCCCCACATCCTAAAATCACTTTGGAAGACTTTTTGACCAAAAGAAACTAGCACTGCCATAAAGGGAATTCAAAAACACCTAGAAACTCTCCTCTGCACAAAGGGTTAAATGTTTACACAGAAGCAAACTGCATCTAATAAAAAAAAGGAAATAGCAGATTTCTTTAAAAAAGACTACATAATCTGCTTGTAAATTCATGGATGTACTTTCCTACATAGTCAAAATACTTGTGTCTTCAATTTGAAAGAGCTGGAAAGTTGTTTCACCACCAATTTAAAATTTTATCTCGTTTTTTTTGATCCCACTAAGTTCAAAAACATTTCCCTTTTTAAGTAGCAAAATAAAGCTAAGCTAGAAATGCTGGATATAAGAGACTGGTTAAAGCAGCACAGTTTGATTTTATTTTCTAAGAGGTCTTTCCAACCACTAGGAGCAGGCTGTCCTTTAGGGCTCAGGCAGTTTGCTGGCACAGAGCAGTGAGCAGCTCTGCAGACTCAGGCCTTACCCTCTCCTTGCCATCTAACCAAGCGTGACAGCAGCTCTGAAAGAAGCAGCCCCCAGCTCCTCACTGCACAAACAACTCCCACACCAAAGCCATCACAACTATTCTCCATTCAAGACAAACTAGTTCAATCTAAAGCACACTTCTCCAGGAGTGAGGTAAGGAAAGTTAACACCTTTGGCAGGTGTGGCATCTTATTAGGCCAACTTGGTAACTGGAATGAAGGGGTGGGAGACAGAGAACAGCTTTCAAAAAACAAATCTTCACCTGAAAGCTGCCCCACTTCAGGGCAGCCAGGTGGTCTAAAAGCAGACCCCACATGTGTCTGATTGTCTCCAGACCCCCACTGGAACACACAGCTACTGTAACATTCAGGTTGTCTGAAACAAGGTATCCAAACTTCCTCACACAGGAATCACTCCAAGACCCCATAACCCATCTCAAATTCTCTTACTTGTCAGGAGACATCAAACTGTGGGAAAGGTTTCAAGTGTTACATATCAAAGGTACAGATTTATTGCTGGGTTTTGTAGCAAAAAAGAGAAAGTGGCTTCTTCCAACAAGCTGACATTAAACACACAAGTCCATCAACTCTCCTAAATGTAGTTATTCAATAGCCAGAGGGAAAAACCCAACAAAACCAAGCAATCAAAAAACCCCACAAAAACCAACAACACACCACAAAAAGCTTCAGGAACCCAGATGAAATTTCTAGTACTACTCTTTCTTAAGTCTGAAGTTTGACACTCCCTTATATCAATCAGTGCTCTAAACCAGACAGAAAAATATATTTTTTCAAAACCATACATCCATACTCTCTAATAGGCAATGCAAAAATAAATGTCAAGAACTGAGACCAAGAATGTGGACAAGGATCTATACTGGGGGACTTCCAAAAAAAAAAAAAAACCCAAAAGATCAGCTATCATTTGCAAAAAAACATTATATCCCAAAAATCCCTTTTTAGGGAAACACTGCAAAGCAGCAAGTTAATACTTTATTTTCATGTTCCGGGGAATAAAATTCTGCTGAAGAAATTTTCTGCATTACTGTCATTGGTAAATACAGCATTAGGTGGGATATGGGTCAATTTAGATTGCAGTAGTTTCAGGTGAGCCCAACCAGGCTAGCTTAAATCAGCATGAACAACCTTCACCTAAAGTGCAATCCACATCAGCAAAAGTAGGACCAAAGGCAGAAAAAGGTTAATTACACCTCCTCATGCCTACAGACCCTTTCACACTCATGGTTTTGACCAAACAGTAAGTGACACCACAACTACAACAACATGATGGGGAGATTACACAGGATCACAAAAATGAAGCATTTATATTCTGTTTCTTCAACTTTTGAGAGAAAATTTCACTACTTCTTATCAACAAAGCCTTCTACCTGCTTTTACAAACTCTGAGAAAAGTATTGTTGATCCAGCAGCTGCTCAGAAGTATTTTCTTCTAATAATTGCATCCAATATTATGTTTCATCCACATAATTCCCTCATCCCATCATGTGTGCAGATGACCAGTATATAATCTATGAACAGATTTATAAAAAATGCGTGCACATACACACACATTAGTGCATGCACACACCAAGTGGAGCTTCCAAACAAAGCAGCTTTAGGAAGAAATGGCTTTGGCTCACAAACCAGAGCATTTTTTCCAAAGACCCCTATTTGAGTCAGACAAATATCCCCATTGAATGGTTATCAGTATGCTGCTTGGTCGTTTGCTGGGACAAACCAAAGCCTCAGCAGGCTCTCCTCAAGACCTTTTTTATCAACTACAATGTCAGAATGCAGCATGTCTGTTACCTCAAGCTCCTTTTGTATGGGCAGTGTGAGCAGAAACATGCCAACAGATAGTAGAGGACATGGCACAATCCAGTGTAGTAACACCTGATTTCCGATTTTAAGCAAAGTATCAAACTTTTCTTTATTTTAAGAGTCCATCAACAGGAGTTTCAATGGAAAAAAACACATTTTCCTTAATTCACACAATGAGAAACAACAAGAAACAACAAGATTTATTTCCAACATCTGGCATAAGCCACTTCTCATTTTATTGTTTCTGGACAGTAATATTACCAAACAATTGTTTTATTTTTCTAATTCATTATGCCCTTATCATAATGTGAACTAAGTTTATTTCTGTATTCCATTTTTCCACACATCCTTATCAGTTTTCCTCTTTTTGTCCCCATGAACAGCCCTTTCAAAGTCTCATTTACACATTTTGAGATATAAATTAATTTGGGGATATAGAGCCTACAGAGCAAGACCCTTGTTCCTCCCCAGTGGTGCCATAAGGATGCCAAGCCTATTAATGCCATCAAGCAATCAGAGGGAGAACAGAATTAAAAATGAAAAAACTCCCAAAGATCTCACACCCAGAGCAGCATGGAGTAAAGGCAGATGGATTTGGGCAGTTTTTGTTTTTCAAAATGAGCAAAAAGTCACATACAGTATAAGCCAATTAGAGAAAATGGTTACCACTAAATTTATGTACCCAAATAAGGCTACAAAGGTAAAACTGGCATTTAACACAGTAGCATTATTACTTTATCATCTTGTTTGGATATAGTTGTTCCTTTTATATAAAAATGACCCTTGAATTAAGTTTTGACAATTGACAGATTGCAACTTCAATCATGAACCAAAGCATTTCACACATAACTTCACTAAATCAAAACAACACAAATTAGGCTACCCAAACCAAACTAAAACACCAAACTAGTAAAGCTTGGAGAAAAAGAGGCATGGCTTAGATTAAATACATCACTACTTATAG
Organism: Molothrus aeneus; assembly: GCF_037042795.1. Classification (NCBI taxonomy): domain Eukaryota; kingdom Metazoa; phylum Chordata; class Aves; order Passeriformes; family Icteridae; genus Molothrus; species Molothrus aeneus. The sequence continues at coordinate 3,897,281 of NC_089655.1, read as the reverse complement.
GTAGCTCAATACTACAAGAAAAAATCCCACCTGATTTATGTATAACTGACATATTTCACACGGTTTATGCAAAAAATAAAACTCATCATTAATAAAATGCAGTTAACTGGTAAATAAAACATCCTTGCCTATTTAATAGGTGTTTTTAACTGAAGGTAAAGACACTTGGGTGGAATATCTCATTTAGTTTAAAATAATTGGAAGACAATTTATTTAAATGGCTTGGAGAAAAACCATTTAAATGTTTTGGGTTTTTTTCTGTGTAACCCCCTCCCTGGAAATTTTATCATTTTAAGAACTTGACTGCCTCTCCTCTCAGTCTTTAACCAGGATGGCTGGCTCTGTCTCTGTGTAATAGAGAAATGATGTGTGTGTACATGCATGCTTATTTCTTTTTTTTAAATATATTTTTTGTTTTGTTTTGTTTTTTAAAACATGGTATGTTTCCAAATGGGAGCAAAGGTGGTTATGGTGCAGAGTGCAAGCAGCAGTCACTTTGCAAACCCCCCACTGAAGCTTTGAAAGGCACTGCCTGAAATGGCCACAGCAGCAAAGGAAAAGGAGGGCTACACATTTCCTGAGTGGATCTATGGAATACTTCTCTCAAAGCGTATTGCTTCTACTAGAAAGTACACTGGGGTAGCTTGGTCCACTGACCAATTGTATAGGGTCTGGATGCTATTAGCACGTTGAGAGGTTGCTCTCAGTCTAGAGGTGTGGTCTAATTTTTGGAGGTTTTGTTTTGCTCCAAGGTCGCCCCAACCGAAAAACGCAGACCAGAATCTTATGCGTCAGTGAACCCAGTGAACACAGACCCTAAAAAAGCACTTTTCAGTGTAACAGCAAGGGGAGAATTGCCAGGAGTTATTTGCACTGCGACAGCTCAGAGGAGCTCAAAACATGGGCTGGGACACGTGGTGAAAAAGGCAGGATTGGAGAAGAACCCCCTGGGCTTCCCGAGGCCTCAGGAGAAGGGAAGAACAGCACAGTGCAAAGGCACCTCGCCCCGTTCACTGCTCAATATAGCTTTCTTTGATCACTTTTACATCTACAATGCATAGATAACTACATTCCTTTTAAAAATGAACAAGTCCTACTGTCAATACTAATCTCGGAGAAAACATCTCTGCATTTTTTAATTTGTGTATTAAGAAATCTATAAGTACATCTGAATAAGCACGCCTGTTCAGAAAAAAAATCATATAAAATACAATTTAATGTTATTCCTTTCCCTCTTTTGCAGAGTATCAACACTTAATGTCTGCATTCCAAAAGATCTGCCTTTCTTTTCTCCTTTGGGAAAATGACAATTTTTGCTCTGGACACCAGCAGTGGATCCTTCCATGGCTTCCCCTTCCTAAGGAAAGCTCTTTCTTGGCCCCCTCCTCCAGCCTCTTTCCTTTCCTGGGGATCCTACCTCTTCCCAATGCAAAAGAATTATGTGAAAATTTATATTCCAGATATAAATTTGCAAATTTTTGCCATGTTTTAAAAAACAAAATATATAAAAAAATTAAAAATAAATTATATTAAAAAAAAGAAATAAGCATGCATGTACACACATCATTTCTCTATTAACAGAAACAGAGCCAGCCATCCTGGTTAAAGACTGAGAGGAGAGGCAGCCAAGTTCTTAAAATGATAAAATTTCCAGGGAGGGGGTTACACAGAAAAAAACCCAAAACATTTATATGGTTTTTCTCCAAGCCATTTAAATAAATTGTCTTCCAATTATTTTAAACTAAATGAGATAGACCCCAAATAATTTCTCTTTTAAACAGAAAATGAACCTGAGCAAAGGTTTGTTTTCCATCAGGGTTTCTACATCTCCCTTGCTTCCCTCAGTGATAGGAATGGAGCAAGAGAGCTGCAGGTATGCTAAAAACCTGCAAAATATCAGAAAATCCCATGACCAAAGCCACTGTAAGACCAGCACTAGGAGCAGCAAGCTTCTACCACATTTTGCTGAACGTACACTTGAAATCTGCCCAAACTCATCTGCATGTCTGTCAATGAATTCATCTCTCACAGCAGATGAGATTTGGTTTCTGCTCCATTCAGACACCATCAATTCTTAAAGAAAAGATTAATCTTATGTTTCCTTCACTGCATATAAGGTAAATCCACTCAGAAAACACTGACAAAAACATGGAAAAAAACCCTACTATGCCAAAGTGCAGATGTGGTGAAAAGAGCCTAATCTGACCAATTCCCCAAATTGCTTTGTGTTTCAATTTCCTACTGCATTGGAAAAACACCTAATCAGATTCACAAAACCAGATTACCTACCCAATGTCTGAAAATTCTACATCTTTGAGACAAAAAAAAGAATTAAAAAAAAAAAATCTCAAGTAATTTTGAGTACTTTTCTTATTATATGTAGGTTGTATTATTTTTATTTCAGAACAGATGTGAGACAGATTAAGCTGTTTCCTTAGAATATAATGGTATCTTTCCCACTGATTATGAGAGAGAATTGGTGGATTAAGCAGGATTATAAAATCAGTTAAAAAACTAGATTCAATAATGAAAGTACAAAGTTGCTCAACCTTTTAGTCAAAAGCAGACCTGTAACAGTAAAAAAAACCAAACCGTGTAAGGTTCTTGACCTCTGAATATTTTAAAATATTATTCTCATTTTGGATTATGTAAAGGCTCTGCAGCATGCATTTTTGTGCACTTTTATATGTACATCTCAAAAGACTTTCTACAAGGCATGCAGATGTGAGCACAGGAAGTTTCAACTTAAAACCAAAACCATTCTTACAATTTGAGAGACTCCTGAATTATCTACAGGTGCTGGAGGTTGCTAATACAGCAAATCAAGCAACTGAAGGCAGAAATACTGCCCTGTGTTATACAACACTGCTATTATGCAACATCCCCATTCTCTGCAGCAAGTACTCTTCCCCTGGCCTCTACTGCTCTGCTCCCAACACACATTTGCAACCATTCTCTATTGTATTCTATTTGTGAAGCAAACTTTCCTAGAAATGGGATTTAAATTCTGACCATGCAAATCAGGGGAAAGAATTTAGCAGTTTTCCCCATTTTGGTCATTGTGTTCCAACAGAAAATGTAAAAAACAAAATAAAAATCTCATTTTTCATTAAAATTGTAGAAATATACTTCAATTAATAATTGTCTAAGTCACAATAAACTACTTTGCCCAAAAGGCTCACAGATCTGTTCTTATTTGGAAATACTCCAAAGCTTTTTGTTTTATGCACAGTCCAAAATCTCCTCCACTGCTGTGACCAAAACCCTAAAATGCAGCAGCATCTTTTCCCCTTTAACTTCAGTTCTGCACCTTCACAATGCCCAGATTCACCACAAAGCTCAAACCTTTGGACTTTCAACAGAACCTGAATATATTCACACACTGAACAGAGTGTAAAAGGACAGAACATGCAACATGGCAAAATGGGATTATGGTGATGCAGTTTTGGATTTAAAGGGTTTATTCCCTGCAGGAAAAGGAGTGCTGATATTTAATAGGCAAAAAGGGCCTACACCTTAAAGTTTCACATAGAAACACACAATGCTCAAGAACTTCTGAAACAGGAGATCAAATTTACAGCAAATGGAGCTACCTAAAATCCCAATGGAGAGCACCTTCAAAGAGCCAGCCTGGAGCTCTCTGTTACAGAGAGAGAAGCTTCAACAGCTGAGCCTGCCTAGCTGCATGTAAGTTACACACACTGTAATACCTTCTTTAAACACCCCGCGAATTTTGGGGTTCTACTATTCAACAAATACCTTATAATCAAATCACAAATGTTCCTTATTTTATGCTCAAGCTGAACCCTTGACTCATTCCACAGCAGCCATATTTACAGGAGATCATGTGCTTATATACATTATAAAAAACCTCAAAATACTTCATTTCACAGGACTCAGACAGCTCCTGCTTTGGCTATAGTACAGAAAACTGCTTTCATGAGTGCAACAGCCTGGAATCTTTGCCTTTCTGCACCTCACAGAAGCAACTTCTGTAAGCTTAAGTTTCTTGAGCTGTACTTCAAAACATGGGAGCAACCACAGATTGCACCTCAGCTAGAAGATAGACAGGATTTGGTTTGCTGCCATGATTTTACTCTTACCAATTGGATACCTTGGTTTTACCTTACAGTTTACTCACAATATTTATTTTTAATAGAACATTTTTCCTCCCCCTAAACTTCCCAAATACACCTTTATTTCAACTGCTGCTTAATATTTATCAAGAGGTGCATTATAACCTAAACTTGTCTAAACCTATAATCTAAACTTGTCTAAACCATTATAACCTAAACTTGTCTAAAACCTGTCTTTTATTGGGAGTCCCTATGATAAAAGCAATTCATCTTACCTAGCTGAAGACTCACAAGCTTGGTTTTCGTGCTCAAGTGATTACTGCTGCCTTACCTTGCAGCTGCTACTTTGTCAGGAAACAAAACTTTAGGACTGGTGTTTAAAACATATAAACATGTCATGACAGATACTAAAATACCTGACTTATGAAAAGAAGTTTAAAAGAAAAAAAAACCTGTCATCCTTGCTAATCCTAAATATCAAGACCCTCTTCAGCTGGTTACAATATCAAAACTCAGTGAATAAAAAAGGCACAGCAGAATGTGTGTGGATCCCCTCCCAGTTTCATTCAATGATCAGTTCCCTTCCTTGAGAGGAGAATGTTCTGGTTGCTGTTCACTGCCTGAAGCTCTCTGGGTTTCTCTGGGAGCAGCCTCTCATTCTGCAGCTCCTGCAAGCCCAGGAGGCTCTGCCTGCCCACGGAGCTCTGCAGGTCTCCCTGCTCATTGCCAGGTGTTCCTGGTGAGCAATTCCTCGAGTCCCTCTTGACTCAAGTACCACTGTTGGGTACACAATGGATGGACAGGGACAGACAAGAGGAGGAGAAAGAGTGACAAGAAATTCTCCAAAAAAAATTTCTTCAGAGGACTTTATTATCAGCAGAAGGGAAAAGGACTAGAAGGACTGTGGAAATGTGTAGGGCAAAACTTAAGTAGGCAACACAGCAAATTGTCTTTGCTTCAGGCACAACCTCCTGAAATTCTGATGATTAAGAAAAGAAAGTTCATATAATCTAGCAACAGTTTCCTTCTGCTCATTCACACTATGGAACAGAAACATACATTTTAATATACTAAATACAGTTCAGGATCTGAGACCCAAAGAGTTGCAAATCCAATGCTGACAAGAAACCTAAATTTTTTAGTAAAACTTGGCAATTATCAAGAGTAGTAACATGTTACAAAGATTTGCTTTTCACAACCTTCATCAGTTAAATGATTACCAAACATACCCAGAACTCTTGCAACATTTGCTTTTGCATAGAAGAGAAGCTGCAAATATCAACAGAATTTAGGGAATCTTTACTTCATGATGCCAGGAATGCTCACTCCCTGCCTCCTTTAATGTTGCTCAGGCTCATCTTCTGACAAAACAATGTTGTTTGCTGTTCTGGTTTCTGGGCCAAATAAAGGCAAAAGAGTGTCTTCATTTTCTATAATGACACAGTTGAAGTCTGGAAGGGGTAGCAGGAGGAAGGATGACAGTGCTATCATGTGTGATCATGTGGAAAAGTGTGCCTTTATGTGGTGAGAAGTGTAAGAAGGTTAAAAAAAACCAACTAAAAGCAATGTTTTCCAACAGTTATTAACTGTATTCAAAGATCCTTTTTCGACTTCTCTAACCAAAAAGAGATTTTATACCTCAGTAGAAACTCCAAGATAAAAGAACTTTTCATTTTGCTGCATATTTTGATGCTAAAATCCATTTATCACTGCTGTCCATACCCTAACCTGCATCCAGAGGTGCAGACTGTGCAGAGCTCTCATCTTCTGGGCACCTCAAGGTTATTTACACACCTCATGTACTCAGTACAAGAAAAGAAGAGACTAAACAATTGTACATCCACACTGCAGAATAAACGGCCTAGAACATATTACCCTACAATGCTTTCTTCACAATAGCCAAGAAGATTTTTTAAGGGGATTTTTAATTCTCTTTTCATAAAAAGATGTGGCAGATGCACACATACTTCCCCAAGAGAGAAATTTGTTATCTGCCCCAACAGCAGAGTAGCTAAATTAGCAACCATTTGAATACAGAATATGCAAATGAATACCTACAGTTGTTATGCCTAGACTCAGCTGATGAAGAGACATCATTAAGCAAAAGTAGTGGAATTGCAGCAAACAATTCCAACACTATTGAATCACACAATGCTGCTAAACAAGGCTGATGAACCCTGCTAATTATCAATGCTCCCCATTTTTATCTTACTGCTGAAGCCAAAGAGTTAAAAACAAACAAAAAAACCCCCAACAAATCTGATCAAACATCTGCTAAATTAAGGAAACAGTCAAAGAAAATAGCACTTATGAAACTATTTTGATCAAATCAAGTTCTGACTGCAGATGATTTATGTGAAAATCTCCAGAACTGTAGCTTCTCACTGCCTGCTTCAGTTAAGATATGAAAGTCTAGCATATATGCAAACTTGTTTTTTACCACAGTGTGGTGTGGGAGATGAATGCATAACCCCTGTTTGTTGGTGGTTAGGCTAGGAACTGTTCAACCCCATGAGCAACAAACTTACAATAGCAAAAAAAAAACCCCAAAACCCAGTGCTGTTTACTGCAGTTTCAAGCTCCCAGTGTATAAAATTACAGATATCACTTGAGCAGTCCTAAGCTTTGTCAGAAATTTTCACCTATTTTCAAACCTAACCAACCTAGATATTTCTCCTATAACAAGAAACTTTCAATACTAGAACACTTTCTAAACTGATGAGTGATGTATACACATCTCATACAACTAGAAATGAATTAGAAATGCATTTTCTTTTAACTGGAATCACAGAGCCAGTTTGTTCCAGGAATGTTTTCTGATCTTTGCTTGTGGATTACAAGCCCTGCAAATGCCTATATATGGTTATGTATATATATTTATATATATATACACACAAACTGCTAAAAAACCACTTTAAAATTCATTAGTAAACAGCCTTTGCTTTGACCATTTAGTAGAGTTCAATAAAACTTTCTGTATCAATACATTTCTCAGTAAGGTCAAGCTCACACAAAGCATTTCAAGGAGAAAGGGTTCAGTGTCAGATTCTCCCTACATACAAAGTCATCCATCTCCCCATGAGAATGACAAGTCAATAGAACAACACATTACCAGAGAGCTGCAGTTTTGAAAGCTGGAGTTCTCCAAAAGTCTAAAATCCCTCAGAATTTCTCTCCTACTTCATATCTCCTGCCTTGAGAATATCAGCAAGTTTTCCTGTCAAAAGCAGCATTTTCATCACCAGTTCTAGGTCAGTATTTTCATCTTACTACACAGAAAGCTTGGCAGCTGTGGCTTGTATCAGTCAGGAATCTACAAGGATATTACTAGAAATAGCTACTTCATTTATTAGGCTTAGATTTGCTAAGGAGACCAAAATATTTGCATCCATCCATAGAAAAAGATTATAAAATATGGTTTGATGACTGATTCTAGTATGCCTTTAGCTCCAAACTCTGTAATTGAGAAACAGTGCAAACATTGCAGAATAAACATACTCATTCAGCCTGCACTCCTCCTCCCTGCAATTGTGCACAATCCCCAACTTTTCCTGTGGTAGAACCAGAACATTTCACCAGTCTCTGCACAGAGGTGCAAGGGTTTGCTCACAAACATGGCCCAAAGGAAGAGCTTTTCAAAGCTAAGTGGTGATTTTACTGATGGGATGGGGGAAGGAGGACAAGGGTAGAGTGCTCATTGTTCTTGTGACCACACAACCTGAGTGCAGCCACAGCTGCTGAGGGAACCTCAGCACTGAATTGCTGAGCTGACCCAAATCCAAACTAAAGCTGCTGAGACCAAACCAAAGCAGGCCTGGCTTGAGCCCAAGTGTGTGCTCCCTGCCATGACCCCTCCTTCCAGCCAACACAAACATCTGGTGACCACTCACTTTTGGGTAAAGTCACAGGTGAGTGACTAAGAGCCACTGAAATTCCAGGCTTTGTGACCAACTGCTTTGGATGAAACCTTGGTACTGCACACATGCCCATCATTTCAGGGATGGACTTCACAAGAGCTGATCTGTCAGATCAGACCAGTGCACGCTGCCTCTCCTCAGGCTCACATCAGCCAGGGCAGCCCAGGTCAGAGCCATGGCAGAGCCAGGGATTTGCCATCACCTCCTCTTTCCCACCTCACCAGAACCCTGGATGTTTAACATGCAGGCCAAAAGAGAAAAGTGACCCAGATAAACACAAACATCCTATTTCTGCTCTCAGAAAGGGGCCCCCTGTACAGCCACCTGCACCACTGCATCAACTTCTGGACAACCAAAAGAATACTATAATTTTAATGATTTAAAATGACCTACAATTATAGGTCAGTTACAACTACAATTACAACTACACTGATAATATTTTCAAAGCTCCAAAAGTTAATAAAAATTTTGAACCAATATACTTCATTATATTGAAGACTAATTAAATAGCACCAAAGAGCTCATATGGCATGTTATTGTTCTTTGCATCAAAATCAACTAACAAAGTGAGCAGAAAATTGAAAGTGTTCAGATTTAACAACAAGGTATGGAAAAAAATCCTATTTAAAGGAAAAATGAAGTTGAAGATAAAAGTTCTAACTCTTTTACTGATAGAAAAAAAAATGTACCAGGGTTACTTGATGCAATATATAAGAGAGGAAGAAATGTTTTCATTTGTGTCTAAAGAATGTGAAAAATTACACATATAAATAGAATATTAAAAAAAGTATGAGCAAAACCACTTACATGTAATTGTTTGGACCAACACAAGCTTTATCAGGGTTAGACAACAGTGATGTTCAATATTGTAGAGAGTCTTTCCTTCTACTGGTGGGAGAAAATGTGGTAAAGCCCAAGTGAGTGGAAGTGCTCAGAACAAAGCCCAGCTGTGGTGCAGAGGTAGAAAGGATCAGTTAAGTGAGGCTCAGGAGTAACTCCAGGATCCCTCCACACACAGACTGAGCTCCTGATCACTGCACAGCCCCAGGCAGGAGTGGAAGCACTGCAAAGTCACTGCTAGCCAAGTGCTATCAGCACAGCAGAGCAACCCCTCACTGCTCTCCTGCTAAATACACACTTCCATCCCCATTGCAGGTTTCACAACAGCATGACTGGGACACCCAGCCCCAGTGTGGAGAGCAGGCTGAACCAGAAGTGACATTATGAAATGCTGAGTAGCTTTTTTTAAATACTACTGAGCAAGAACAGATTGCTGGGAAGTTTAGCACCACTTGGAAAATAGGGGACTGTGCATGCTCCAAACTGAAGTGAAATTACTAGCAAAACACAAATCAAAACCATTAGTACTTCTCTGCTCTTACCTTCAGATATTTTCTATGATAAGAAGTAAAATCCAAGGATATCTTAAGGTTTTAACCTTTTGAAGGACCCTTGGCACATCTCCTCCCCCTCACCATACTCTGACAATGCTCAGTTTCTGCATGAACCACACCAACCAGGCCTGCATATCTGTGTTTTTACTTTTGTTAACATAACAGTCCAACATCAGGAATGTAAACATGGCAAATAAAGAAGAAATTTTGTAAAATTCACAAACACACTGCAGATAGCTTCCTGCTTGTTTGCACAAGTAGTTTTCTAAATTATAACCTCTATCTGAGCAAGGCCAAAATAATTCTCATTTCCAGTGTTACTGAACCAACTCTTGAAACTCCCTAGACACCTGGCTAGCAGATGCACAAAATGAAACATTTTGCATGCAGTCATCCCAGTACAGATTTAAACTGTATTCCTTCCATATGGTTCCTCAGCCTAATGCCTTCTGCATGAGTGTTTTTTCCAGGTGAGTCAGACTCCTTTGCTGGTATGGGAACAAAACAGGAGACTTCTCATCCCCTCCTCAGACCAAGGTCTCTCTGCTGCAGCAAAAGGAGCCATTCCTGGTACCTCTATGTCAAGCACAGTTTAGGATTTTTAGGCTTTTACTTCCTGTGCTGATAGCACAAAGACAGAACTGATGAGAAATTTTCAATTCCAACAGTCCAAAGAGTCCAATATTTACTGCTCCAAGGGACCAACACTTCAGACAACAGGGAATGGCTGTGACTCTTTGCAGTGACTGATATTTGAGTCAAAAGGTTTCAGCAGCTCTATGAGGAGTTACTCACACCTAACATTCTCTGCACCTCTAAGGTTTTTTTTTTCTCCCCCCAATCTTTCAATACTTTATTTTTAGTATCTATATTTTCAGATCTTCTCATTAGAACTATTGCAACACAACTGAACAAGATGTTAAGAATCAGATTTTTGAAACACATTTAATAATTATATATTCTCAGAGTAGGATGATGGCAGAACATTGCAGCAGATCACTGAGAAGTAAAAATCAGTTTACTCGAAAAAGAACTTAGGAGCAGGGAGCCCTGAAGTATTTTGGCACAACACTTTTTGCACACTATAAACTCTCTGACATGCAATATTACCTCTCTTAAAGGAAGGACAGAACTATAGTTAAGCATAAAAGTTAGAGCATTGAGTTAAGCATAAAAGAATAAAAATATGCTGCAAGAAGGATGAGGAATTGCTACCTACAAAAACAAACAAAAAAACAAAAAACCAAACAGATTCCGAAACAGTACCCACAAACTGCAAGCAAGGATATAATGAGGCACAAGACTTGCAGAGCACAGAACTACTTACCTATGACAACTCTGTCAGACAGAAGTGTTCAAGCAACTGCTAATGTTAAAAAATACTGGATTTGAGACTATACAACTACTTACTCATAACAAAGAATCTAACAGCATGAGAGAAATAACATACACCTCTAATGAGGCAGGAAATTTAATGAGCTCTCTCCAAGGGAAAAACGCTGAGCTATTTTTTCAAGTTGAACACGTCCCTTAGGTTTGCTACCCATGCAGAGGCTGATGAGTCTCGGCCAGTGGAATGTGACACCGCACGATCAGCAGCCCCTCCACCATGCCAGCACCAGTGTCTGCTGCACACGGCTGTGTTATTACATTGCAGGGAACACACTCCAACAACACTGGGGTGACACAGTACAAAACGTGAGAAACAGCCCTCTCGGCATCCGTAAGAAAACGGAAAATAATACTTTCTCATTCTTTTACAAAAGTTGATTAGTCCTATAGAACTAAAACCGTTCTTTACTGGCAAATGCAGATATCTCACTTGGCATCTGAGAAACTTAAATACTAACCTAACTAGTATTCTACGTCTGTGGCCTTTTCTTCTCTCTCCTTAAAACAGAGGATTTCCCTTGTAAAGAACCACATAGGTAAAAAAATCGAGGTATCTAACACGGTTCGTAATGGCGAGAACTTCCTAGCCCTATGTTCAAAGCACCCACAACCCGATTTCCACCCGGACCCAAGGCGGAGAGAACAACAATCTTAAAAAATAGTAACATTAAAAGAAGTAGAAAAAGCCAGGATTGAGAGCCTGGGGTGAAGCCACCGACAGACACCTGTGCAGCGAGGAGGACAGGGGCCCTGCTGCCGCTTCCAGACCCGGCCCTCGAGCACAGCCCACCCGGGGGCCCGGCCGCAGCACTGGGCCCTAGCTCGGCTCTCGCTGCTGCCCCGGGCGCCCCGGCCCAGGGACCCCCGTTCCCGCCGGCGGCACCCGCCCTGCCCCGGCCGCGCCGCTCCAGGGCCGCGGCCTAAAGATGGCGGAGGCGGCCGCGCTTCCCCGGCTGCTCCCCCGCCCCGCCCGACACTGAGCCGTACTCACCGCCCAGCCAGCCTCTCGTGCCGGGACTCCGCGCCCCACCGACACCTCGCCGCCCGCCTCGTCCTTCTGGCTCCGGCAAACTCCGCCGCCGCCGCCGCCTCACGACCCGCGGCCGCCCGCCATCTTCCCTCCGCCTCCCCCGCCAGCAGCGCACGCGCCCCACGCCAGCGCGCACGCGCACTACGTCAGGGCGCGCGGGCGGGGGCGCCGCTCCTGAAGGGCCCCGGGCGGCAAGCGCGTGCGCACTTGGGGTGGGGCGGGGCGCGCGCCGCTTCCGCGAGCCGACCCGGCCGGCGCACCAATCACAGGGCGAGGGCACGCAGAGCTGCGCGCATGCGCAGAGCGGCCGGCGGGGCCGCCCCGCGTGTGGCGGAGGCAGAGGGGGCGCCAAGGGTCCCTCAGAGCCGCCAGGCCGGGACCCGCCTCCGGACACTCCCGGGACCCCCGGGCCAGCCGGCTCCAGCTTGCCAAAGAGGCACTGCCGGCGGCCAGAGGGATCATTGCTTCCGGGCACGGCCGTGTTCTGCGCCGCTCCGTGATAGTTTTCTCACGCTTACCAAGGCCCAGGCGCTACAAGACACTCCGCCTGCTGGGGCTCCCAGAAATACCTTTGGAGTTGCTGCCCAGGGAGGCGGTAGAGCCACCCTCTCTGGACGTGTTTAAGGAAAGATTGGCGGTGGCACTCGCTGCCATGGTCTAGCTGGCATGGTGGTGTTCGCTCAGAGGTTGGACTCGATCTCAGAGGTCTTTCAAACCTGGTTGATTCCGTGATTCCCTTCTCTGTCCCTGTTCCCGGGCTTCAAAACACCAACAAAACCTACTAATCTCAAGGCTCGTAATAATCTATTTGTGTTGGATAGTGCAAACTCCTCAGATCATTTACAGATCACTAGGTCTGTTACATTCCTCCTAAGGGTGCTTACAAAGGGTCATCAAGTAGTAACACGGGTGTAGATAGAGAGGTGCAGAATGGCTTTTCTCCCTGAATTAATTGTGATTAAGACTTAAGGGGTCTCTGTGTTTTGATGAAAATGTCTTAAAGCTACTTGAACAGAAACATTCTACAGAGCAAACCTGGTTCAGCAGGGGCAGCTACTGGGAAGCATATGCTGTATCAAAAGGGGACACTAAGTTTTATAAAATAAAGATTTGCCACCTTGGTTTTTCTTCCTCAGTTATAATTATTCTGACCGTGGTAAAGTTGAATGTGTGGTTTATAGGCTTGGAGGAGCCATGGCACCCCAGCTCATACTCAAATCTCTTTGAAGTACTGTGCTCCAGGTGAGGTGAGCCCAAACAGTTGTCACACACCAGTACAGCCTCTCAGCACAGCAGCAACATTACACTTTTAGTAATATTTTATTTCTCTCCCTTTTGCAAGATCAGTGAGACTATTGCTTATTATCACAAATAATCTTAACACATCTGTCTGCCTCTTTCTCCCAACATTCTTTCCTGCAAAATTTTCCTTCTTTCAGGTGTGGTGGTAAAATTACAAGACTTGAAAGGGCTTGTTTAAGAAGTTTCTCCTATACAAAAGAGCATTCCTTTCAGATAAAAGCTAACAATCTGTGAATCTCCCAGCAGCTGAGCTCAGGTAGCAGTGGGTGTGTGATCCCCACAGGCTGCACCAGGAGCCAGCCCTCCACTGTGCCCCATTATTTATGGTTCAGCTTCATCTCAGTATTAGGGCAGTTATAAGGAGTCCATCCCTCCAGGGGTGGATACGTGGCTGTGTTAACATCTAAATTATTATTATATTTCTTCACCTTTTTCTTTCTGTAGCAGGATACAGACTGGGTGTCTGCAGTCACTCAGCACAGAACAGGGAGCAGAGAGGGAGATGCTGCCTCAATGTTTTCTCACTGTGATTGTAGTCACACCTCTGATATGTTCTAAACTGCACTGGGGTTATTACACTCTTGGAGTCCCCAGATCTCCAGGATCTGCTCATTAAAAAGGTCCTCATTAACAAAATCATAATATGTACCTAATATTTATAAACCACACAACTTTAATTAAAAATATCTTTTAATTTACACTAAACAATAATAGAAAAATATTGAAGCTGTAAAAATTCACTGTCCCAATCAAACAATAAAACAAACAAAAACACCACAGATATTGATGGTGCTCATCACTGAACCTTCTGAGAACCAAGAACAAGTTTCTGCATCCTTTAGAAGTTCCTAAAAAACACAAAATCACATCCACATTTCTGCTAAAAACCAAAAACATGGAAAATTTACAGCCTGGGGAGAGAGATTAGGGAAGAAACAAATACTTGAGCCACGGGGAAAAGGCCTTTCAGGTTCTTTGCTCTCACAATTCAGGGGGTCCTTGCCAACATATACATGGAACAAACCAAAAGGACAATGCTGATCTCCAGTCTGAATGCACCTGTGGCAACACAGCACTGGAGCACCCTGCATCCACAAGTACCCTTGCTCAGCTGGGAGCTGGACTGATCCAGAGGGCTGGGAAACAGCCCAGGTCCTCAGGATTTTGTGGCCAGATAAAGGGGCTGAGGGTTACCCTTAATACTGGAAGCTGCGTTTAGTCTGGATGTCGTCGAGAATCTGTTGTAATTCTTCATCTTCAAACCGGCCCTCCAGGCTGCAAGGGAACAGCAATAAGGAGACATTAAAGGTTTCAGAAATTATCTCTCTCCCTTGATTCATTTCAGTCAGAACTCTCTCCTGTCAGTCTCAACACACCATCACCCACCTGTGTAAGCACCAGGAACCACCTGGAACATCCCTGTAAGAAGAGTGCTCTAATCCCTATGCACTGCTTCTGTAAAGACAAAACTCCATTCTTCCCAGAACCCTCTGCTGAGTAATTTCAAAATGTGTTTTCAAAAAAGGCAAAGCAGGTGTAAGCAAACCTCTAAATGAAGTCCATGTAGCTCAATGTTCTTAAGCCAGTCCATTCTTGCTATGAAATCTTAACATAAAATCATGGAATGGTTTGGGTTGGAGGGGACCTTGAAGATGATCTCATTCCAACCCCGTGCCATGGACAGGGACACACTGCACTAGATCAGGTTGTTCAGAGCCCCATCCAGCCTGGCCTTGGGCACCTCCAGGGGCAGCCACAGCTTCTCTGGGCCCCCTGTGCCAGGGCCTCACCTCCCTCACAGGGATGAATTTCTCCCCAGTATCTAATTTCAGTCTACTCTCAGTTGAAGTCATTCCCTCGTCCTGTCACTACTCCTGTAAAAAGTCTCTTTCCATCTTTCTCATAGGCTCTTTCCAGGCACTGGGAGCCCACAGTTAGGTCATCCCAAAGCCTTCCCTTTTACATAATGACAAATAAGGAAGAAACTGTAATGCAGATGAATGTTTCATTCCCTTCTCTATCTCAGGCCATGAGGTAACCAATCAAGACAGGTAACCAATCAAGACATGAAGAAGCTACTGCTCCTCCTACATTATCCACAAACAGTTCATTTGCTCCAATGGAAAAAACTCCAAGGAACTCAAACACAGCCAGCTAAAAACCCAAATTTAAGAGGTTTACACTTGATCCAGTAAAAGCTCTCAGAAGTGCATAAGGAACATGCACAAAGTGTGTTGCTGTCAGATCAGTGGGTAGAGGAAAAAAGACCAAAACGAAATATTTTTCCAGCAAGGGACTTGGATTGAAGAGAGGGTACCAGGGCATGGCTGGCCTTAGGTCACAGGGAAGTGACATCAGCCTTTGTAGAACGTCTAAGTGCTTACCTAGGAATCAGAGCTTTTGCTTCCTCAGCTGTCTCAGGACACAAGTTAGCCAAACATGCCAGTTCAAACTTATGGAGCTTCTTCTGCAGCAGTAAGCTGTAAGGGAACACAACAATTTGATGGAATTACAAGATAGAAATATAAAGGGGCTTAAACTTAAGCAAATGTTTATCCATTTATTTAGCAAATATTTTAACCGTTGCACACTGGTTTTGGCACTGAAGTAATTTTTTTCAGGAGAAAAGACTCATTATATAAATGCATAGAGGAAAAAATAAAATCCTATCTGCTAACTCCACTTCCCCTGAAATATTCTGCAAAGTCTAGAAAATCCTCCCGTTTAATGCAATCAGTGAAATACTGAAAACAAAGCACTTCAGAAGGCTTGACCTGGACAAAGCATAACCCTCCATCAAGAACTTCTTGCCTCGTTAGGAAGACAAAAGACTCAATTGAAGAACAAATCCCTCAACACCACTAAGATGTACTTTTGTTAAAAAATGAGGGTGTTAGAATGGTAGGTGCTGTTGCCTATTTCTTGTCCCCAACAAACCTCTCCTGTCGAAAAGCAAGTTGAGTTAACATTCAGGCAACACAGACAAACCTCCACTCAACACCCACTGCAACTGGCTCAGCAACAGAAGCAAGAAAGGCTCTTTTGCAAGGTTTTATTCCAGCAGGGTAACACAGTAGCTGAAGGGAAACCCGGCTAGAAAGAGAGTGAATCAAGTGGAGCAGGCAGCTTAAGAAGGGGAAGGGGCAGGAGGCAGAGCTAAGGGCTGGGCTCCAGGGAAAGAGGGGTGGCCAGAGGGATGCCAAGCCAGTGAGGGGACAGGGGAAGGAGAAACCAGAGGAAGTTGTGACACAAAGGTCCATTCGGGAATCTGTTTTTTTCCCCCAGGAAGGCTAACTCTATGGTAAGTAGTTACTGATGTTTCCAGGGCTGGGGACTTGGGATTGACCAAGGGGAGAGAGTTCAGGGGATACTATGTGTGAAAAACGCCAATCACTTGGTTTTAAAATTTTAAAAGTTTAATAGTAATAAAATGGTTATAAAAATAGTAATATAATTACAGTAATAATAATTTGGACAATTTGGATTAGGCCAATATGAGACAACAGAAACAAAGAGTTACTGACGTCCAGGTAGCTTTTCTGGGCAGCACAAGCCTGAAAAAGAACCCACGTTAACAGAGGATTAACCCTTAAAAGCAACAGCCTGTTGCATATTCATACACCTCATACATGATGCATAAATTCCATTCAAACACAGGATTCTGTCTAGTCAGTGTCAACTTCTTCCTCTGAATCCTAACAGCGCCTTCAAGCAGGGGGAAGAAGTTCCTTTCTTCTGATAAGAGGGCAATAAATTTTTTTTCTCTGAAAGATTCAGGTGTCCTGTGGCTGCTGTCTCGCTGTGAGTCCTTTCTTTAAAAAAAGTATCCTACATAGCATAATTTCTATTTTAACATTTTTTTATAACCCAAAACTATATTTAACACACTACTTAAGAGAATTAACACAGCATTGCTTTCTAACACAACACATCTAATATTCATTTTAATATTTGCGAAAAGCCAATGATAAAATATGCATTTTTCACACCACTTGTCTAAAAGTCACACACTTTTAAACAAGTAGTGTTTTTTTTTTTAAAACACAAAGTTACACACTTTTTGTAAAGCAGGATCCCTGCGAGGGGTGCAGCTCTGTGGATCCAGTTCCAGGGTGTTTGTTACACCCCGACGCTCCCGCTCACCTGCGCACGCTGGCGATGGTCTCGCGGTTCTTGAAGCGGCTGAAGCGCGCTGTGTAGTTCAGGGTTTTCATGAACACTTCCGACAGCTCCTGCTCGTCCTCGGCGCTCTCGTTCTGCTGCTTGCGGTGCTCCAGCAGCATGTGCACCTCGGAATTCAGCAGCGTTTCCGCAGTTTCGAATTCTGCAGGATGAATGAGGGAATGCCAGCACGGAAAAAAAGGGGTTTGAAAAGGGGGAATGCACAAGTTTTTAGTGTAGTTTAGATCTGGGTAATAAAGAAGTGAAAATGTTTTTCACGGCAGTTGTGTGAGCCCTCTCACCAATGACTGGGCAGCATTTCATACTGAAAATGCTGATAAAAATTACACTTTGAGTAACAGTCCAAGGTGTTTGTTTTTTTGACCATATATTTTACACTTGCAGCCCTAACATGCAGATTTTTTCATATTTGTGCAGTATGTTTTCTTCACCAATTTTGGCAGAAGTAATGCATGACTTGATACAGAAAAAAATATCTAGAACTCTAAAATTCCACAAAATTCAGAAGTGATACCACAGTTTTCAGAAGTCTCTGAACTCTTGAAGTAAATATGAACACTGTTAAATGTTTTTGAAAGGCTTCATTTACTTGAAAAGTTAATTGACCTACTGAAATTTTATAATCAGAAAAAAAATTTTAACCAATCTTAAAAATTGTCCCCCCCTTTAGCCAACTTTGAATTCATTCATCATCACCATAAAAACTGTATGTGTTCCATTAACAAGAATATCTGTCAACATCACAGTATGAGCTGTTCAAAGCAACAGGGTCAGAAGCTGCATCCCAGAGTGCCTGACAGCACTGTTTTATACAACCAGATAGAGGGACTGCTAGAAAGGGGCTGGCAACTCTTATTTTGCATTGAGCAGTAAATCAGCTTGGGCTAAACATGAGATTTTAGCATTAAAAAAACCTGAAAAATAGTCTTTCAGAACTTCCTTATTGTTCATAACTCAACAATGCAGCAATGCACCATGGTGTCTATTTTTCCCCCCCTCCTTTTTTTTACGGTGCCTGTGAAGTGTAAATACATTTCTGGAATTTATACTGAATTAATTTTCTGAAAAAAACCCAAAAAACCAAAAAAACAAACCACAGACAACTAACGTCCATAGTTACCAACTCTGGATCTGGACAGCTGATTTCCTAACTGCAGCAGCATTCACAAATTTCCAGAACAGCTTAGGTTGGAAGGGACCTTAAAGCCCATCTCATTCCACCCTTGCCATGGGCAGGGACACCTTCCACTGTCCCAGGCTGCTCCAAGCCCTGTCCAGCCGGGCCTTGGACACTGCCAGGGATCCAGGGGCAGCCACAGCTGCTCTGGGCACCCTGTGCCAGGGCCTCAGCACCCTCACAGGGAAGAGCTCCTGTGTCAACAAACATCACTGAATAAGCTTATATAAAAAAACCAATAACCTTTTCACTATAACCTGACAGGACTTTTTTTTTTTTTTTTAATACCCAACACACACGTAGCGGCCCACCTAAGAACCGCTATATCCTAAAAATCATGAGATGCTTAAATATATGCAAATAATTTATTATCCTGATTTTTAACACTCGCGGCTTAGTAGCTGCTGGAGGGGCGTTGAGCAGCGCTCCGGCCCAAGGAGCCGCTCGGCGAGGCTCGCACCCTCACAGGCGGCCGCTGCCGGCCTCCAACCACCACCCGAACCCCGAGCCCGGGCTCCTCGCAGCCCTCGCTCGCACCTTTGGGGAAGACGAGCTGCGAGGCGTCCTCCTCCACGTCTGCCGTCCGCGGGTCGCTGCCGCCCGCCGCCATCACCGGAAAGCCACGGCGGAAAGGGCGGCCCCGCCTCACGGGAGGGCGGGCGGCTCTATGGGTTGGGGTGGAGGAATGGTTCTGCCCGGGTGAGGGCTGAGGGCACTGCCCGGGTGAGGGGCGGGAGCGGCTCTGACCGAGCGAGGGATGAGGGCACTGCCCCGGGTGAGGGGCAGGAACGGCTCTGCCCGGGTGAGGGGCAGGAGCGGCTCTGCCCGGGTGAGGGGCAGGAACGGCTCTGACCGAGCGAGGGATGAGGGCACTGCCCGGGTGAGGGGCAGGAACGGTTCTGCCGGGGTGAGGGCTGACGGCTCTGTCCCGGGTGAGGCGCTGAGGGCTCTGCCCACCATGAGGGCTGGGGTTACTGCCCCGGTGAGGGACGGAAACGGCTCTGCCCGGGTGAGGGCTGAGGGCTGAGGGCTCTGCCCCGGTGAGGGCTGAGGGCCCTGCCCGCCATGAGGGCTGAGGGCACGGCTTTCCGAAGGGCAGGGCCCGGTTCTACCCTGGGCGCTGCTGGGGATAAAAGAGCTCGGTTGCCGCTGTGGGACACTGCGGGGAAACAGCGGGAGCAGGGAGGTTGAGTGCTCTCCCAACAGAACAGCTCTCAGAAGTGTGTTTGAGCTCGCTTGGTAATTAGCTGCTTTTAGAGAGAAAGCAGCGGGATGCTGAACGTGTTATGTATGAGCAGAGGGCAAATAGCTGTGACAGACCAAGACTCTGCAAGTCCCTAACAGGAGGGTGTTGCCAGGTGTGGGTCGCCCTCTTCTCACAAGCAACAAGATGGAGAGGACACAGTATTAAGATGGGCCAGGGGAGGCTTAGGCTGAATATCATGAAGAATTTCTTCACTGAAAGGGTGGTTGGACATTGGAGTGCGCTGCCCAGGGAGGTGCTGGGGTCACTGTCCCTGGAAGTATTTAAGGGAAGATTGGAGGTGGCCCTCAGTGCCATGGTCCGGTTGACATGGTGGTGTTCTCTCAAGGGTTGGCCTCGATGATCTCAGAAGTCTTTTCCAAAATAATCGATTCTGTGATCTTGAGCCCAAAGTCTTACCAGGCACGAGCCAGGGCCCGAGAGCAGGAGTGTGGGGACTGAGGGAAACAGCACTTGTCCTTCACATGAGCAAACTCTTCTGCTCTGTCCTTTAGAAGTTACCAAAGAGCTCAAAGCTGCACTGGTGCTCATCACCAGACTGCACAGCAGCATCCATCTGCCCAGGAGCACCTGAGGACACCGAGGCATCAGAAAGCATCTTCATTCACAGCAGTGGATCAGGAGCTCCATTTCACTACCAGAACATTCTCCAGCTGGACAGCAAACCCTAACCTTAGGAAAACCTTGACTGTGCCAGAATTTCTGTCTATCTCACTGTGATTAATAGACCTTGGACTGTAAGGAGGGAATATTGGTATCATAAATAACACACTTCATAAGGAAGGTCAATTTTCAGACTATCCAGAAGCAATCTACAAACCCCTAAAAGTCGTAGGCAGGCTGAAAATTAAGATAATTTTCCCAATACTGCCAGCAAAATAACTTATGGAGCAGTGTTTTTCCTAGGGAGCTCACATGTAAGTGCCTAACCTAAGACTCTTAAAGTAATCATCTTATCAGCCCTTACTATGTCATCCTGTGCCCTAAAGAAAGACAAAAATAGACTGTTGAAGGATTTATGATGAAAACACTCCTGTTCTCATAAACTTGTATCTGAGCCTAGGTGAATGGTTTCCTGCATGCTGGGAAAAAGAATGAATTAAAAATAAATTAAAAGAATATGAAGAGATCAAATAATAGATTATTAATATTTGTTATCTGGATAATGAGCATGGCAGAGAAGCTGATTGGAAAGTAATTTGCTAAGTGATACAAGCAGAAAGACATTCAGGAAGATGGAATGGAAATATCTTGGGGAACATCTGGCAAATTAAACAATTTCAATTAGGCTTACGAGAAAAGAAGGAAATCCATGCCAGATTGAGGAGAGAAGCATTTAAAATCAGTTGGAATCCTGATGGCTTCTCAAATAACCTGTCAACTCAGAACATTGTGATTCTCAGAGCAGCAGGTAACTCGCAGAAGTTTAGGTTGTTAATTTCCCTTTCTGTTTTTCCCCAAGGATCCATTCTACTTAAGTATACAAAGCTAAGATTTTACAGGTACAGTTAAAGAGGCTATCATGAAAGATTAAGTTTATTGTCACTGGTTTGTTTGGTTAAGGTCTCAAGAGCAAAATAAAAATGTTCCTGAATGGAAGCTGCTTCCCCCCACTTTTTTCTTTGTAAAAGAATTTTAAAAATAAACTTATAAAATATTGTTCAGCTGCTGCAACAAACCAAATGTAGCAGAGTACCTGACCTTTTGTTATTTTTAAAATGCACTGGCTTCTTCCTCACTAATAATGACTTTTGGCATTTATCAACAAAATATGCATAGAAAAGCAAGGTGAGCTTGATTAAAATAGTCATTGACTAAAGGAACTTTCAGGCAGCTTTACTGGTGACATCCTAATACAAACCTATTGAAAAAAAAAGAATACTTGGCCAAATATAATTCATCATGAACAAAGTCTCTAATATTCCATATTCCAGGGCAAAAAGCTTTGATTCTTGCTGGAGACAGGGTATTGAGGAGCAGATTCTTAGACAGACCTCTCATGGTAATTCCTGTGTAGCCACAGTCTAAACACAGATCCTGGAACAACTCATTGCACCTACACAGACCTTACAAAATGCTCAGCCAAGTATGTCCCTGTAATCAAATGTGGAAATAACTAACAACAAGGAT
Source organism: Molothrus aeneus (assembly GCF_037042795.1). NCBI lineage: Eukaryota > Metazoa > Chordata > Aves > Passeriformes > Icteridae > Molothrus > Molothrus aeneus. The sequence goes on along the minus strand of NC_089655.1, from coordinate 3,875,417 downwards.
GTCCTGTTACCAGCAAAAACCTATTGTGTAATATGCTTTCCTTCTAATTCATCAGCAGAAGCACTGTGATTTTCCTAGGAGTTTTTTAAGCTTTCTAGCAGTAATGATGTCTTTTCTGTGGAGTGCCAGGGTGATAGGAGTAGATCCCTGTGGAGATAACCATCCTCGATCCTTGTGGAGATAACCACCCCCTGATCCTGGGGAGATAACCGCCCCCTGATCCTGGGGAGATAACCACCCCCTGATCCTTGTGGAGATAACCACCCCCTGATCCCTGTGGAGATAACCACCCCCTGATCCTGGGGAGATAACCACCCCCTGATCTGATCCTTGTGGAGATAACCACCCCCTGATCCCTGTGGAGATAACCACCCCCTGATCTGATCCTTGTGGAGATAACCACCCCCTGATCCCTGTGGAGATAACCACCTCCTGATCCTTGTGGAGATAACCACCCCCTGATCCTTGTGGAGATAACCATCCCCTGATCCCTGTGGAGATAACCACCCCCTGATCCGTGTGGAGATAACCACCCCCTGATCTGATCCTTGTGGAGATAACCACCCCCTGATCCTGGGGAGATAACCACCCCCTGATCCTTGTGGAGATAACCACCCCCTGATCCCTGTGGAGATAACCACCCCCTGATCCTGGGGAGATAACCACCCCCTGATCTGATCCTTGTGGAGATAACCACCCCCTGATCCCTGTGGAGATAACCACCCCCTGATCTGATCCTTGTGGAGATAACCACCCCCTGATCCCTGTGGAGATAACCACCTCCTGATCCTTGTGGAGATAACCACCCCCTGATCCTTGTGGAGATAACCATCCCCTGATCCCTGTGGAGATAACCACCCCCTGATCCGTGTGGAGATAACCACCCCCTGATCTGATCCTTGTGGAGATAACCACCCCCTGATCCTGGGGAGATAACCACCTCCTGATCCCTGTGGAGATAACCATCCCCTGATCTGATCCTTGTGGAGATAACCACCCCCTGATCCTTGTGGAGATAACCACCCCCTGATCTGATCCTTGTGGAGATAACCACCCCCTGATCCTGGGGAGATAACCACCCCCTGATCCTGGGGAGATAACCACCTCCTGATCCCTGTGGAGATAACCATCCCCTGATCTGATCCCTGTGGAGATAACCACCCCCTGATCCTTGTGGAGATAACCACCCCCTGATCCCTGTGGAGATAACCACCCCTGATCCCTGTGGAGATAACCACCCCCTGATCCTTGTAGAGATAACCACCCCCTGATCCCTGTGGAGATAACCACCCCCTGATCCCTGTGGAGATAACCACCCCCTGAGAGCACCATGTGCCACAGTAGCCAGCATTGCATAGACAGGTGTGGTTTTCATCTGTGCATTTAAAGTATAACTCTTCAGGTTTAGGTCTTCACACCATTTTACCTTTGTTTTACTCCACTTAAAATTATATATCCAAAACTATAATGAACAAATTTGTATGAGCAAAGTAAAGTTATATTAATATCCAGTAATGAAGTCATAGTAAGACTCTGAATGCAAAACTACATGATCTGTTAAGTTTTTAAATACATATATGGCATTATCAACTGGTTGTATAATACATAATTTATGCCAGAATTAATCTGACTCTAAGAGCAGTCTAGCTCACCATAGAAAAAATATGGTTCAATAATTTCAATAGTGTTCAATTTGTAGAATTATATACTTTAAAGAACATGGAACAATACTCTTCTGTGCTTGCTGTGTTTTGAGAGTGATCATCAAACATATTCACAGATTGCAGCAAAACCATCTCAGGAACTTCCCTATCCCACTGCTCTATGTGCTATCAGTGTACATGTTAATTTACTGAGTTGTATAGGTAAGTGTTCTGATTTTCATTTTTATCTTCAAGATAAAAATGGCATTTCTCCATCACATATAAAAAATGCTAGTATTTTTCCTTTGAAGTACCCTCTAGAAGTTTCTGCTAATCTTTCTGTAATTTGGTTTGATGCTAAATGACTAATTCATTCTGTTTCTTATTTCAAACAGAAGTAACAACAGAAGAATCTGTTTCCAGGAGAATTATCCTGGTTTATATTTAGCCTGGATTGACCTATTTCAGTGTGCAGTCACATGCACACCCTTCTACCTGGCCTCATCCTCCCTGTGAGCTGCTGAGTGTTCCTGTGGTCACAGAATGCAATGTGCCTGGAAGAACCTCTGATGAAAGACAGCAGGCAAAGATTTTATGTCTGATTCAATAGGAAACAAAAAAAAATCAAGTAGGAAAAGCATATGACACTAAAATACACAAATTAAGCCACTGTATTCCTGCCAACAAAGCTGAGAGAACACACTTGGTCATTCCTCTGGGATAGTAGGGATGTGGGTAACTTCAGAATTCACAAAGAAATGCAGCTGGAATTCACCTGGAAATCACATTAGTCACAGCACCCAGCTCACATTGCCTAAGGGATTGGCTTTCTGGCCTTCCTAGTACCAGCACCTGAAAACAGGTTTTTGCTCTGTAGCAGTTCTGTGATATATGAGATTCTCAGACATATTTAAGTCAAAACTACCCTCCCTCTTGGTTTGGTTGGTGTTTTTTTAGGGTTTTATGACTGTTTATTGACATCCAGGGCTGCTGTTCCCAAGAGCCACAGGCAGAAAATGTAGCATCTCTAACTATAGAGCTCCCATAGATAAAAAGTTAACAATTATCTGAAAATGTATGGAAAAAACATGTAAGAGATCCATTTCAAATTGTAGAATTGTAAAATTAAAATTCTACAATTCAGTTAATTCTGTCTCAAAGCAAACATTAAATTAGTAAGGATCTAGAAAGATGGGTGTTTCATTCCTGTGAAATAAGGTTTTTATATCACCTGAAGACTACAGCCCTAAAGTGTAGACAATTTGTTCTCAGTTCATTTTAGAAGACAAAACCCCAAAAGAACAAATTTGAGTTTCAGAAAGATTTACAGTACTCTGTAAGTATGTGCTTTATACATTTCACCATCATGACAACTGATAGTTATTGTCAAGCAAACATTATTCCAGGATACAAAGACACTGCTATGTCATTATTAACAAAATATATTTAATATTTGGTTTCAATTTTCCTACTATTTTCCCTTGCTTTCTTGTAGTGAGCCTGTTTGATTATTGGTTTGATTACTGGTCAATAATTATTAATTATTGATTACAGCTGTTTCCAGACAGCTGTAATCTCCCCACTCTGGCAACCTCCCTGGTTTTGAATCTGTGGTGCAATTTACAGGTTTGCTATTCATACCTGTAATATATTGCCTGTCTCTGTAGATGAGAACAATTTCATCTTATCCCCCATAAAGGCTGTGGGAACTCAAATAAAGAGGACAGTACAAATAATCTTTATCCATTATGATTTATTCTCTACAATACTTCATTAGAGGATAGAGTTCAATTATTTACACTCAGAAATTATTATATAGGTAAGGAGGCAACCAAGTGTAATATAAAGAATTGGTCTGACGTCTCTGCACTGTAGGTCAAAAGAGGTCTCCTGCTTTAAGGAAATAAATTAACCAAAAAAACCCCCAACAAAACAACATGTAGTTTCTGAATACAAACAGAAAACAGCACTAATAGTCAGTGAAGACTGCAGAGGTTTGTTAATGTACTATGAAAACAAATTATTCTGTGCAAAGGTTAAAATGAACTCTTAGATTTCCTTATAGATTTTTTTTTTGTTCTGATAAATTGTAGATATGTGATATTTTGACCATATAACATTCCCAAACCGAAATGGCTTCAGTTGAGGTTGACTGTTAAACAACATGAAAAAAAAATTAAGAACCTCACAGTGGAAACATTTCAACACTGACAGACTCCAGTGATCAAAGACATTCTCCTGTAGTTACCATAAAACAAAGACATTTCATCATTGCAGTGAGATTATTTATCAGTTGTGGTTGTCATGAGAATAAGCCCTTCTAGACCAAAAGGCACTTGCTTCTAAGGATGAGTTAATCCAGATCAAACCAGGTAACAGTTGCTTTGAGGAGTAGTTCTAACCAGCTGTCCCAGCCAAGCAAACACAGAGAAAATCTCACATCAATTGGCCACTGATTTTGGTTGTCTCCATCTTGAGGAAATTCAAACTGCAGTTTGTGCCCACTTCACCTCTTTCATCCTTATGCATAGCTGCCATGTAATGATCTAGAAACGGGATTATTTCCTGAGACCACCTGTCCTTGTCATACATTTCTCTGAGCTGACTTAGCTACTGACACAGTTCTCAACTGATTTTATAGCTGGACCCTTATGGGACTAAAGCTGAGAGGGCCTGTTCCTTAGGCAGCAGACCAGTGTTTCTGATCTGCCAGCTTCTCTTCTCACTGCAACAAGACAAGAACACAGTACATATTTAGAGGCATTTATGTTTTGTTTGTGTTTTTTTAAACAGACTGAGTGGGGAAATAGAAGTGGGAGAGGACAAGACTTCCCCAGTCCCAAACCACCTGTCCCACTTCAGGCTTAAACCAACCAAGTTACTCAATCCTAAAATTCTGTTCTTTAAAAAAATGACAACTAACCCTCCCCACCCCACCCTTTAGTCATCCCCTAGTCAAAGAAACTGAAATCAGGAAAACACTATACACTGTTGAAGACACAGAACAGGGCAAACACCTGAAAAAGAAACAGTATAGTTGAAAAGCCTGGCACTGTATGCCTGCATGACCAGTCTCACCGAGCGTGCTCAGGGGTGAAGTTTTAGCACCATTTTTTTGCCTTTTTTTTTAAACCTTTTAGAAATTAAATTCTAACATAGAACACTTGAACAGTAATGAGTGTAGCCCTATGTATCATACTGTTTGACAGCTGAAAGGTGAGTGGTATGCCTGGAGCTGACCCCACCCTCCCCCATCACTACACGGCACCTGGGGGAGCAACTACAAACTGGAGTGGTTTGTAACGAGACTCATTTATTCTCAGCAGCAGGAAGTCATGAAACAATCTTTTCATCTTCAATTCTTTCCAACAACATCACAAGGGAAAAGTGGCAATTTGTAGGAATGACCCAATACAGAAGGAGAGCTGGGTCAATATTGCACCGTTATCCAGAGGAATCCCCCTCACATCTCTCTCCTCCATACACCAACATGAAGCAAAAAGGCACAAGTTGTGCCTTGCTTCCTTAGGACCAGGAGCAGCACGCTGCAGTTCTCAGCTTCCTACCAGCCCTATTCCCTGCCACACCACAGCATAATTTCAGGCTTCAAACACCAGCCAATTACAACACACGAGCAGGCTCAGAAGATGTGTGCAACCAAACAGCCATGACTCTGTTATGCACTCGTGTTCTCTTCCCCAATCATTACTGACCCTCCAGAAGCTTGGAAAACCAACCAACCTACCAACCAACCCCACCCCAAACTGCATGCTGAAATCCAGTTATCTCACTGAAAGAGTGCCATAATTTAGAGTTTATGACATCCCTCAATGATGCTGCAGAATAACAACTGATAACTTCCTTTCAGAAAAGAGTATATTCCTTGTGATCATCAACCACCATGGGAGAAGAAATACAGAATGCACACGAGTTTCATGCCATTTGGGTAATACAGATTTCCCCACTCACTGCCTGCATGTGGCAATGACTAAGCTGAGTAAGATAAATCTTACCAGCAAAACAGAACAGCACCATTCCATAGGCCTGGAATAAACTGGAACACCCACAGCCCCTAAGATCAGCAATCATACTGGCCAAAGTGGCTGCTCTATCAAAAGGAAGGTCCCCAAGACTGTTAGCTTAAATTAAAACAAATTTCAGTCACTGGTCTCACGTGTACAACTACAGCAAATGCTCTGCAAAACCCTCCCCAGCCTAATCCTATCTCTTACAAATATTTGGAAACAAAATTTGGTCAAAACAAAGACTGTCCAGGGACACTCGAGGATCCTTTCCTCTGCGTACACAGCATGTGCCATGTCGCTCTTACAGGCAAAACACCATTGTATTTCATAGCAGGCTTCATCACCAAGAATCCAACCTACTAAGGATCTGAGCCTTAAAGCCTTCAAGGGTTTATTTAAATAATGGATTAATTTTTCACATATTTTCTGTCCATGAGGATGGGGTGCTATCCAGGTGTTCAACCCTCCCCAATATCATGATGTCCGCCTGTGATGCGTGGGGACTGCAATCAGCTCTCAGTACATAACAGATACCAGAGGTTAAAAAAAAATTAAAAAGAACCTAAAAAATGTTTTGTTGGACTCCGTTGCCCAGGCTGCCAGGGGAATGCTCCTACTTGATCTGGGGGGCTTCCATAACAAAGAGCTCCAGTTTCCAGAGCGTCAGTAACACCCAGGAACAGATCAGTCCGAAGCAGCACTTTCACTCCTAAAGGTCTTCTGCACCTGACGACAGTTCGTAGGCATGGAGCCCCAATCCAACTGAACCCCCGCTGGGAGGGAAGGCTGAGATAAGGCTTGGGCCCCTGAAGTCCTGTGACGCTCTCACCCTCCCCCCAGGTCAGTGGGAAGGCAGACTTGGCAACGGAAGCTAGCATCATAAAATGGTGCAGTAATAGAAGTAACTGGACCAGGAAGAGGAGGCGTCTGCCCCGATGATGTCATAGCCGTTGGCAGCAACTGGGGAGTGGGACTGGTCATGCAGCCGTGTGTCAGGAGTAATGATTGTAGAGGGGGGGGGCATGAAGGGTGCCATTCTGGAAACAATGCTGGCGGGAGGCCATGTACTCTGCATAACTGATTGTCACCTTCTCACTGCGGTACCTGCGGGAACAGGCAGAAACACAACGTCAGCCCGAGCAGCGTGGAGCATCGCATCTGCGCTCCCCCGACGAGGGCAGGAATGGTGAATCTGACTCCATCTTCTCAGAAGGCTCATTTATTATTTTATAGTACTATATTATATTAAAGAATGCTATACTAAACTATACTAAAGAATACAGAAAGGATACAGACAGAATGCTAAAAAGATAATAATGAAAACTCGTGACTCTTTCCAGAGTCTCGACACAGCTACTGAACTAATATTTGGCTCATCTGTCTTCAGAAGGTTTGTATTCAAATCATATTCCCACTGCTGGATATCAATCCCACTATAGGTTAGTTTGTTAAGTCAAATAATGAGGCGGGCAACATAAAAGACAGATGTTATTGTCAGCCTGCAAATACACAAAACCGGTTAAAATGCCTAAAAGCTTGGCACTGAGTCAAAACAACTCACACCAGAATCCAATGGAACAATCACCTGTGGGTAAACAATCTCCAAACACATTCCAAAGGAGCAAAACAGAGGAGAAGCAAATGAGATAAGAATTGTTTTCCTTTCTCTCTGAGGCTTCTCAGCTTCCCAGGAGAAAAATCCTGGGCAAAGGGATTTTTCAGAAAATGTGAAAATGCAGGGACTCGACATAAAACATTCACCCAGCTCACAGCCAGTGATGACCAAGAGGAACCCACTGGTATGAATAACGTATGTGAGCTTGAATTACCTCCAGGGTCCTGAAAGATGAGTCCTAATCAAGGTGATGATAATTAAAGGGATGCCTGAAGTAGCACACAGGAAATAAATGATTGGTTTGTATTCTTTTTTATCTACATATTGCATGAAAAATTGCTGGAAGAAACTACAGTGACTAAATAATCAGTATTTCAGTATTGTTTACTTTTGTGGTTATCTCCACATTTGAAAAGGTAGTGAAAGAAATGGAGAGGTGGGTAAAGAGAGGTTTATTACAGCACATAAACGACTTGGTCCACGCTGCACAATCAGAATTCAGAAAATGTGAAGTTCCTTTGGAGAGATTGGAGTTTTCCAAGTTCTTCTAAAGGACATTAAACAACAGCCAGCTACAAAGTGGTTGTGAGTTGCACTAAGATCACATGATTCTCATGTGAGATTTTAATGAAAACCTTCATCCTGTCACCTCCTGTTAAAGAAAACCCTGCACACTCACCTCATTTCTCTAGAGGTAAAGAATGACCTGATAATTTAGTGTTTCTATAGAAAACCAGAAAGTCCCAATTTTTACTAACATAAAGGGGGCAGAAGCCAGTAGGACAGCTGGAGGTATAGAAAAGCAAGCAAATTCTGAAAACCAGCCAAATTTGAGTGTGGTTTGGTTTCAAGACAGGTGTCACCTCCTAATAGCTACAGCATTCACAGATGAGCACACTGAGAAAAGGAAGTTCATTGAAAAGATGCCAAAAAAAATCAACCTTTTAAACTCTCAAAGGCTCTGCTTCTGATCTTTCACATATATGGTAATATTAAAACCAGTGACACTTAGAAAAATGCCAACTTTGATCCTGCATGGGCCAAATCATTGTGCTTAATTCCATGTGCATTACATGCCTAACACGTGGCATTTGTGATTTGGTCTTTCACACTACATCTCCTCTGAAAGAGGTATAAAGACTTACATCAAGCACAAATATTTAGAATCACCCAGAAAACACTATAAAGTAAAATTAAAAGACAACAAATATATTTGCTTACCTGGTAAGTTTAATTGTTTTCCTAAAATCATTGGTAATGGGAGCCTTAAAGCCACCTTTCCTGAGTAAGGAGTCTATGGTCTGGATCTGATCCCAGTCTATTGAAAAATAGAAGCAAGGCAAATTTTTCAATATAAAAAATATTTCAAAACCACAAGAGATGCATTAAAAGAACTCTAGAAAAACAAACAACTAAACAGGAAACTCTGAGCTTTAGAAATCCTAGTGTTGAACTGGACATACATGGCCTGATGCATGCACACCATCTGTACATGCCTACCCCTTTAAACTCATACAGGAGCTGGTCTATGAAAGAGCAATTCCATTTTCCATTCCATGTCTTCTTATAAAGGTCTGTGCCTTGTTACTGTTGCAGGGACCCCAAATTTTTTCATCAAGTGCCACTTAGCTCCCTTGAAAAGAAGATAATACTAATTTCTTTACAGAGACAAATTGGGATTGATGCTCTAGTGATAGCACAGTGCACTGCTAGGTGAGAGATCAGAGTTAAAGTTCCTACCTTAGTCTTTTGCCCCAGAGCCAGGAGGATGCGACCACTCCACTCTGCTAGGTGGAGGAAAGGAGGAGGCAATATTTTGAGCAGTTACCATGGTGACCACTACTCTATTTGAGTGGGAAGTGTGCTCCAGAGGGGCTGTGTTTCTAGCCCTCCTCTGGAGGATGCTACTTTAGCAAGAATGAGGAGGAAAGTGACTCTCCTGTTGGTGCTGTGCAGCGTGCAGTTATCCTAGTTGGTGGGAGAAACATAGAAGAGGAAAAATGCAATGCTGAATGAAGCTGGAAGATCCATACTTTGAGATCCTCTGTTTCTTCAGCCCTAAAACATTCTGGCACTAAAATACAGCTGTGCAAAGATATGGGATGAGACACAGGCCAGTTGAAAACCCAGCAGCAATTCTATCAGGTGTCAGTTGTCCAGATTAAGCCTGGTGGTTCCATGGCACCACTGTGAGGACAGCATTGTATTCCAAGCCCCAAATTGACAGATTGTTATCCAATTCTGTGACACAATGTGTTGACATGTTTGGCTGCCATCTCAAACCCACCTTGTTCCTTAGCAACCTCAGGTAAATACGTTGCTGTGCGTTTGACACCTTTCTCATTGATGAACTCTATTCTGATCCCATGGATTCCAACCTATAGATGGAAATGAACAGCCAGATAAGAGGTGTTTGCTAGCACTGAGCCCATGACTCAGTTGTCATTCCCACAACACTGTGCATCTCTCTCTCTGCACAGCTTGGCTTTTGCCTGGGTAAGGTCATTCTCTTCCCCACTCTCTGCTCTTGCCTGGCAGGTCTCACAAGCAGCTCTCAGCCATCTTTCCCAGACAAGCCTCACCAGTGGCCCTTCCAGTTCTCCTGAGCTAAGTCTTGTCAGCTTTCCATCTCTTGTGTCAGGCAAGAGAGATAAAATCTCTGCATGCAAGAATGATGCCTAAAATTACCTGACTATGAAGTCCATATATATATTCTTCTTGAATGAAATACACTTCAATGTACAAGGTCCTAAAAACCATTCATACCTTTGGTCTTAACTACTTTTTATTTCCAGTTCCTATCCACACCATCAAAATACCTCCCAGGTTTTTATACAAGTGTTTATACCCATTTCCTATTGGGCCAAGTCCATGAACCATTTTCATGTTTCTCTTATTCCCATTCAGATCCCCCCCAACCAAAAGCATATTGCTGGGCCATCCTCTTCCTTGCTTCCTTCCTTCTAGCTTTTCATCCCCATTTCTTCTATGCCCATACACCCCTGTAAGGAAGGAGATACATCACCATGTACTAACCCGAACCCGAATGGAACGAGAGAGTGATGCAGAGTTCCAAATGCACCTGTTCTCACCTCCCAGTCCAGGTAGTCACTGGCATCCTCAAAGTTAGTGAGGAGGGAGACAGAGCAGAAGAGTTTGGGCAGCTCCTCGCGGGTCAGGGGGGGAAATCGGCTGTCCTTAAGTGCACTAAAGGGAACAGAAGATACATCACCCAATACAAGCACCAAAATAAAGTGTCAGATGCTCAATTATTCCCCTTTTGATTATGCCTGCATGAAACATGCTTCTCTGCTACTGCAGAGAAAGTGATTTGCATTTCTCCCTGATCTAATGAACTGTAATACCAGTGGCAAGCTTCCTGATGCCATCCAGTGCCTACTGCAGGCTGAGAGAAATTATGTGCTACAGATGTCAAAACTGTAGGTATGCAAGATAGATTTGACAGTAGCCTTAAAATGCCAACTGCAACTCACCTTTTGCAAAGATGTTCCACTACATCCTGATACATCCCTTCACTGTAACTCTCATACACTCAGGTATAGTTCATTACGAAGCATATTACATTGAACTGTGTTGATCCAACATCAACCTAACCTTGAATCCTTACAGATCTTCAGTGAATGAACTAGTTTCATATTAATTTCATAATTATTTCATTTTTGACAGTTACCTGGTTAATGTGTATTCCCTGAGTCCTGAGTGAAGATTCATGGCTGAAAAGGTCCCGATGCAGCCACGAAGCCGCTTGTCTCGCCCCGTCTTCCACGTCACAAAGAGTGGACTGAAAAGGCAAAACAAGAAAGAAACCCTCCAGCCTCTACAGATATTTGGTTGCTAAGGGGAGACAACCAAGGTATGAAGAGCCCCATGCCTTTGCTTTCTCTCCCTGCAGTAAACCCCAGCAGGCAGGTTTGCTCACCTGCTATCTAGCAAGAACTACACTTCATGCCCACCCCCCCACATGCAAGCCCCAGCACTTCCCTCCACCTTGCCAGCACACTCCATTCTGCTCAGCAGGACTCTGAAGTCCTCCATGGACACCTTCCTGGCCAGACTCTGCTGTCTTCTAATGACTGAAATGGTTATTTGATCTGATTACCTGTCAGTATTGGCCTCACATTGTAGCACCCACTAGTTTCCAGCATAGGTCATATAGAAATTAATATAGATGATGCAAGTTAGTTCTTTAGACTACCACTTCTATAAATCAGATTTGCAATAAAAGCTTTTCTTTTTTGCTTTTTAAGGAATGAAAAGAAATCCAAATTATTTTTTCTCCCTGTTATTTCCATGAGGATCTGACTTCTGGGTCCATCCCTAAGGCTCAAGCAGTTTATGTCCACATCTTTTGCTTACCTTACATTTGATTTGTATTTACACACATTTTCTCCTTTTGAACACATATCTAAACCACTATTGTTCCTACTCAAACATCACCTGGATTTCCACTTTCCTGTCCACCATGACAAATTTACAGGCACAACAGTAGATTCTCAAACTCAGCAGGCTCATTTCAAGCTGTTAAACTACACCTCCTGATTTGGCCTTAAAGAACAACAACATCAGAATAATAGAGCTCTACAAAGAGATAAACAGGTAAAGATGACTGAACATTAAATACAGAAAAATTAACTTCTACAGGAGTGAAATTGCAAAGAGCTGTAGAGAGGAGCACTAAAAGGACAGTGGTGGTTGCAGCTCTACAAGAATGTCCAAACATCTGCAAAATTCTGTAAGACAACTGATAATGCTGACCTAATTATAAAAACAGGATGAGTGATTCTGTGCCTTGTTCAGAGAACTGAATGCAAGACATCAGTCTGTGGATTTCCACTGAACTTTAATATGATAGCATATGATTTTCTGAGATTAAAAAAACATTGACAGGAGTTTTGAACCATCAAGCCTGATTTGACAACATGGCTCAGACACTTACTTTCCTCAAACTCTTGAAGCTCTTGTAAGCAATGCACCTCTGCAGCAAACCTTACAAAAATACTAAGATGTTCTGTTCAGACAACAAATCCAGCATGGAGTGTGGATGATTTCTCAAACACAGCAACAAAACTTCTTAAGTCTAAGTAGTGAGAACATCATTTAAACTGTAGCAATAAATCAATGCCCAGCGAGGTTCCTCAGAGCAACAATGGAATTAAATCCATCACAGCATAAATTCATCATTCAGGATCTAGACACCAGCTGTGACCAACAGCAAAAGTACTGCCCAAAAGAGCAATTAGCCCTTGAGTGATAATTGTGGAGGACTTTGCCCACAGAGGAAGTGGAAACATCCTTCCACACCCAACAACAACCTCCTGGCTGGCTTAACCAAGACAGGGGATTTGCTTACAGGATATAATTTTCCTACATTTTCATCTATCTATTTTATGTTGAAAGAGCAAACAGAAAAAGAGTGTAAGAAAATACGTTGGAAAACTTAAAAAAAAAAGAAGACACTAAACCTAGACAGGAGATCTCTGAGAAACACAATTGTCACAAGTTCAGTGGAAATTTACCCTAATCTAATAAAAATTTTGCAAGTACTGTTCAGTCCATGTTACACTCACCCCAAAGAGAAAAGGCAAGGGAGAACATAAAAACCATCACACAGAGAATACAAATCTAAGTAAATTCCCCTTCAATTCAAATTGCAGGTTCACATTTTCAATTTATCTCTTTCCCCTTCCAAAGGGAAAAAAAATCCCAGAACCCATCTTTCCACTGAGCTGCAGCACAGCTTTATGCATCTATAATAGAAGAGATATTATCAGAAGGGAGAGGATAATTGCATTCAGAAGGCTGTATATTTTAAAATACCTTAAAGCACATTTAAAACCATTTTTCATTGTGGTCAGAACAACTGAGGCATAAGAAAAAGATATGATTCTGTACACACAGATAAAATTTCACTATTTTCACTGCAGAGAAGATGATGTTTCTGTCTCTGAAGAATAAATGCACTCAGCAAATTGCAGGTGCAGCTGACAATAAGGCCATTGTTCCAGAGCCCCTCCTTGAAAAGTGTTATTTCCCAGATGTACTGAGAAAAGTCACAACAATCTTTTGTCCATGCTCACCCAAGAGCATTTACTGGTACTTTGCAGCCATATCCTCAGCAGATTATGTCAACTGTTCCTTCCCCAGCCACAACATCCCACTTTATATATGTTTGATGAGGGTTTTTAGGCTGAGAGGAACTAAAACTAACAGCAACTAAAAATTAGCTTCATCAGTTGCAACTACAAAGGGAATTTTAAAGTAGAAAAATACAGTCTGCTTGAATCAGGCTTTAGTTTGTGCTAGGGAAAAACCTGTTATAGACAGATCTTATGATGCAAGTATTATTTGTCTTGTATGGCAACTAGAAACTTCCATAGTATAGTTCTAGCACCAGTTTGTAATACCTACTATTAAAAAAAATCAGACTGAAGTACAAAAGTGGAAAAAGTAACCAATCAACTACTTTCATAGGTTCCAAATTGTAATTACTTGCAGTGACATGAATAGTAAAGGGGATATTTCCTTCCTTTGCCAAGTTAATTCAGACATAACTACAAGGCTTGCAATGCCACCATCTCTCCATTCAGCTGTGACCATCACTGCTAACACTGGAATAAGGGAACTTCACTTCAGGTGTCTACCAGCTCCATAATTCCCATGGATATGTCCATGTGCATATCCCCCCAGGCTGGTGACTGAAATTCTTGTGGTTTTCAATCCATAACCCTGTAACTTGCATTTATTACACTGGTCATGCCAAATCCTGACCTTCACACCTGCTTTTAGCTTGACTTTAAAGTTCAGCAGTTTAAAAACCACTGTGCCTCTTTCTATTCAATCAACACTCTTGTCTCTGCCTGTCCAGAGACACTCCTGGTATAAACCTTTGTTTTGTCCAAAGATCTCCTATATTGACATTAATTATGTCACAAAAGGCCACAATGCAAATTATTTCTGTATTTTCACTTTGCTTACTCTTGTATTTGATAACATTTGGTTTAAAGTTCATTACTAGACTATCTCAAGTGGGGCAGTTCTTCTTGTGTGCTGCTCTCCAAGAGAGCAAACCCCATGCTTTTCCCTGGGGCACATCAATTTCCTGGGAGCAGAATAAATGCTGAAACACAAGAAAATCCAGGTAAGCATTTGCTGACAGAGGAAGAGAAGGGAAGGGCTGGTTATGCTTTGTTGGTGTGCTGATCTAAAAGACTTGTAATCATGAGCACTGAAATAACCAGTGAACAATTTTTAACTTTTCAAATCTGGGCATAAAATTCAACCAGCTGCTATTCCCCAGAGGACATCCTTTTTGATACTAGTCAACAGAAAAAGCAACAAAATCCAGCCAGAAATCTCCTCTGACACCGAAAGAATGCAGCTCTATAAAACCATCTCTTACCGGCTTAAGAGAGCAACAGCAAATAACCCTTTGCACCCTGAGTGACAAACAACAGCAGACTGACACCAAATGCTCTAAAGGGAGCCCACCCAGTGTGGGTATCAATACCAGAAATATTTCAGCCTGGGGAGTCCCTGGAACTGTTTGATATCCCAGTGCAGAGCATTTCTGTGTCCATTTGTATTTACAGTATCAAAGAGCTTACTCTGCGGCAGCATTCAGAACATGTATCCAGAATCCAGCTGGAATAATAACTGCAAGGAAGCACAACCTACATCCACCCCGACAGCAGAAAGGTGGGCAGACACCGAGTACACAGAAAGGAAGTCCTTGACCTGTTTAAGCCATTGTTCTTTACATCAATTTAAAATTCATTAGCTTAAATGAAGGATGTCAGCAACTTTTTATTTTATCTATTGTTCTGGAGGAGGCCCCGGAGGAGTGTCAGGAGGTCCATCTGTCACTGATCTTTCCCATATAATTCTTTTAACAAACATTTTAACAACATTAACATTTCCACACCTACACAGTCAACCTTCAGACAAACATTAGTTAAATCTCACCAAAGTGAAATAGCTTCATAAATCCTTCTCCTCACTTCTGCTCATACACATCTCCTTTCCTCCTAACCTTGGTACCGTCCTTGAAAGTTAACTCTCTTGGCAGTGCTGCCCTCATGGATGGACTCAAAGGTTTTTCCAACCTAAATGATTCTAGGATTTCTCCCCACATTGCCCAGCTAGTGTTATCTCCCTAACACATCTTCTATAACTGGTAATTTTTAGATTCCCCTCCCTGCTAAACCCATGCACTTGGACAGCTGAAAACTTCCTTGAGTGTCCTTGCCCAACCCTCACCAGGCCAACATTTGTTTCAGGATGAGCTGGAAACTTGTTCCAACTTCAACTTCCTACTTTATTCCCTTTCTGTTTGCTTTGCAGAAGGAAGTCTTTTCCCCTCTCCAAGTCAGTGTCCCACATTAAAAGGTGGAGCTTCTTCAAATTAATGACATTATTTAACTGTTTTTTTAATACAGTTTTGTAGTGGCACTACTCAGTTAATTTTTCACAGAGGAATCTACTTAGGAGGGGGCAAACTTTACCAGAACATTTCCATGAAGTGGGTTTGCACTCCTCCACAAAGAACACAGTGCCTCATGGAACACACCAGACTGTGAGCTGAAGAAGCACCACACCTCTTCACACTTGGCCTAGCTCTTTCTGTAGAGCTAAGCTCTTTCTGTCTCAAAGGACACTCTTGAAAGCTCACTCACCTCCACCAACAAACAGCCCTTCAATCTTTTGTGCACTTACAGTGCATCCTTTTGATCCCAGCAGACAAAGCAAGGAGCAGAGTCCTCCCCTTTCTCCCTGCACACCACTCTTCCCACTCGCCAAAGGAAACCCTTCACCCTTCCCCAGCCACACCCCAGCTCTGGAAGCTTTGCTCCCCCACAGGGCTGTACTCACTAGGGGTCATTGGTAAATCGAGGAAGCCGTGGCTGAGGGAACCCGTAGAGATGACAGTAGAGGACATCAAAGCAGTAGCAGCACATCTCTGCTGTCACCACCAGGTTCTTGGTGCTGTTGGCAGTTCCATTGGGCCGAGTAAGTGGGCTCAGAGCTCCTGAAGTGGGATTCATTCGAGTAATTGGGGAATTTCCTGGGCCCAAAGTCAAGTCAGATACGTTCTCCCTTCCATTATTCCCATCTGTATGCTGGTGGTTCTGAAGAGGACCTGAACTGGAGCTTGGTGCAGTTGTGGTCTGATTCCCATGACTGTGCGTTCCACTCCCAGACAATTTGGGCTTCTTCACCCCACAACAGCCAGCTGCCAGCTTGGGCTCAAGTGGAGGAACACAGCGTCTTTTTCCCATCCTGCTTCAAAACTCGCTGCCTGGAGCACTGCAGAACCCTGGCATGGAGGGGTGGGGGGTTGGAGAAGAGCATTACACAAAGAGTTACAGGTGAAAAACCAACAGCTGCTTCCGTGCTTCTGCTGCAAACAGAGGAAGAAAACCCTCCAAAGCAGGGGACCAAGCACAGCAGTAAAGGCAGCTCAGCAGAATGGGTGTTCTCACACATAGATTGGGAGAGTATGGGTACAACCTGCATGCAATCACACTTTCCAAGGTATTGAATACTTTAATGGGTGGCTCATCACAAAAAACTGTCACCAGACTTCCCATAAAAAGAACAAAACTGTGGGAAAACAGAAGGAAAAAAGACTTGGGACTACAAATAGACCCTGTCCACTACTTTTCCTGGTCACCCATTCCTCCTCAGTCAATGCCTGCACCGGTGGCAAAAAAGTGCATTTCCCTTACCTGTTCCTGAGAGAGAGTGCCAGCAGCCCAAAATGACACCTTTGGGGCTGGACTCCCAGGGGTGTTGCCCTTGATTTAGCACTGGCAACATCAAAGAAGAGCTAAAAGCACTAAAACCACCATTTTCTAAACTACAGACTATTTTCCAGACCACAGACTGGAATCTGTGTTTACTTTCTGGGACTGGGTGAATGAATACAGCTCCCAAATAAACATGCAGGGGGTACAAGCAAGATGTTCACGACAGGAAGAGCTGAAGCCAGCACAGAAAGTGATAATAGCAGGAAACAGGCATGGTATAAAAACCCCAACAACCCAGAGCAGTGTTCTGCCTGCAAAGATGAGAATATTAGCTCATGCAGCACAAGAAGGGGCGGAACAAACACAGGGAGGAAAGGCTATACAGACAGAGATGAACAAACATGATAGGCAAGGATTACAGGTCAGTGGCAGGAGCTTAAGCACCAGCATCATCGTGAGATCTGAATATACAGGGGAGAGAAAACCAGGCCGTCAAACGGGGCTCAAAGCACGGGCACGTGAGCCACAGGGAACACCACAGGGGACTGAAGCCACACTCAGCTCTCAGCAGCACCAGGGAACTACTGTGACCACCAGAGCAGCCCTCCAACCCTCCCAAGCTGAGAGCACAAACAGTGCTGGGGGTGAGGGATGACACGCACTGAAATTCAGGTTGTGACAACTCCCTCCCTCCTCTGCACATGCAAAGACGGTAAACTTTGTTCGTGAAGTTTCATCGGTCACAGCAGGAGCCACAGGACTCTGAACTGAACCAGAACTGATGGGAAGGGTGTCGAGAGGTGCACCTCGCATGCCCGCAGTGCTTGCTCTGCTTAGGAATCCTCCACCTCGAGGTTTTAGAAAGACCATAAGGAACAATTTACATGGCCGAAAGAAAATGATAATCTTTTCTTTGAGCTCTACTTTTGCAATAATAATAAAATTTAAAAAAACAAAACAAAAAAGGAAGGAAACCAGGCAGAAGAAAAGCATAACTTTGCCAAAGCGACCGTGTAAATTCTTCACTGTCTATTAAAAGTAACCCGGTCTGGCTCTTTGAGGTTCCTGAGCTTTATGAGCCTTCCCCGGTTACCACTGACGGCTCAGCTGCATTGGGGAAGATAAATCGTTATTTATTTATCTGGAAGCACAACACTTGATTCAAGATCGGAGACGTGGCAGGGGCAGGGGGGAGCTTCCCTCTCTTCTCCCCTCCTCTGCAGCAGGGGCCTAACAAAGGCGGCCGCTCGGCTCCAGCCCCGCTTCCCGGGAGCGCCCCGCGGGCGGGCGGCCGGGGGCACACCGGGGCACCGCGGCGGCGGGACGAGCCCCGGGCCGCCGCACACAAACTTTGCGGGCTGTTCGGGGGGGTCCCGCAGCGCCGCCGGGCCCGGCCCGGGGATACCCCGGGGACCCCCCGTGCCCCCGGCCCGACCCCCCCGAGCGGCCCCGGGGCCGCCAGGGGGCGCCGCGGAGCGGGACCCCCCTGCGGCCTCCCCCAGCCCAGGGCGGGCGGGCGCACGGCGGGGCCCCCTCCACCCGCGCCTCCCTCACACCCCCGGGGGGGTCACCCACCTCCTGCACCCGTCCCGGCTTCTCCTCCGCCTCAGCCCCGCCGCCGCCGCTGCTGCCCCGCAGCCTTCTGCCGCCTCATGGGGCCATGGGCCTGGGCGAGGCTCCCCGGAGAAGCGGGCCCGGCGGGCGGGGGAGCGGGCAGGGCCCGCCGCGGCCGGGGCTTCCCGGGGCGGCCGGAGGACCGGAGCGAGGCCGCGGGCAGGTCCGCCGCTATCCCGGCAGCCTCCTCCTCCTCCTCCTCCTCCCGGCCGTGAGGTAATGAGGGACGGACACTCATAGTCCGCCAGCCTCCCGGCGGCGCCAACACAGCCAAGGCCCCAGGGCGGGCGCTCTGCCCCACGCAGAAACCATAGAGACGCGCACTTCCGCGCCCTCCCCGTCACGTGAGCAGCGCACGTGCGGGGACAAACAGTTCCGGGGGCGGGGACGTCACTCGGCAGCAGCGCCGCGCCGCCATTGGCCAGCGAGGGCGATGACGACATTAGGGGAGGAGCGCGAGGCAGGGAGCGTCCATTGCGCGGCTGGAAGCGGGGGAGTCTGTCCACCCCTCGGTGCCCGCAGCGTTGGTGCTGCCCGGCGCGCTGAGGGCGGGCGTCGTGAGGCCAGAGCGGGGCGGCGGCCGGGCCTGAGCCCTGAGGGAGCTCCGGGCCCGGGACGGCTTTAATTAGAGCCCCGTGTAACGGATTTAGGGCAGGAGCCAAGACAGCACAACGGTACCAGCGCAGAGATTACTCTTTTAGTGTTTCCAATCGCCATCGGGGCACCCAGATCCTTCCGCCTCCGCCCTTCTTCACAGCACCATAAAAACCAAAGTAGAGGAGTAATTACTTCGTCAAGGGTTTAGGGACAGCTTGTAGAAATAGAGGCTCTGCATTCCACCCTGAGGGAATTCTCTGGCAGTGCACAGTTTGGAGTCACTCGGTGGGGAGCACAAGGGTTGGGTTGTTGTGGCTGTATGAGGTACATAAGGGATGGGATAGAGAAAACCACAGCGCCCATTCCTGAATCCCTTCTGACAACACCGGTGAAACACCTGGGCACGATGAAGAGCAAACTTTGCATAGCCCAGAGTACCCACACTGCACATCCAACCCCAAGAGACAAACTGGCTGAACCCTTTCAAGACTGCAAAATGGAATATATATGCCACTTCTGATCAAAGCTTAAGCAGTAAAAAGGAGGCATAAAAATGTGAGCTGGAAAAATCTGGTTGAATGTCAGTGGATCTTACTGTCTCCTATAGAATAGAATCACAGAATGGTTTGGTAGGAAAGGACCTTCAAGCTTGTTTTGTTCCACCGCCTGCTGTGGGCTGGGACACCTTCTACAGTTTGCTCCTGGCCCTCAACATTACATAATCTACACAGTTTGCACAGCACAAGAGCAGCACTGTAATTATTGTCATTCTAAGATTATGGAACAGCATCATCCTTTTATGTCTAGATGGCAGCCCGAAATAGAAACTTAGGAAAACTAAGGTTACAAAGAATTGGGTGAGAATATCCAGAATAGATCAAGAGGGAGTTCCTAACTTCTGCAGCGTTTAAAAGAATCCTTCCCTCCCTTCTTCCCCCCACATACCTCACTCTGCTGGTAATGCCTTAGATTGCACCTCAAACCCCTTTGCCAAGATATGAAACAGTTCCCAACCCTAATAAAGTCCACTTCATAATCACCACAGAGCTTCTTGTGGAGTCCTTAGGAACCTGGGAGTGTCGGCGCTGTGTTTTATTACCCTGGCAACATCAAACAAATACTTCACCAGTTGTGCATGCTCTTCTGTTCCTGCAGCACAAGAAATGTGAGGTGATAGCAGCAGTTTAATTCCCACCTTTTCTGGTCTTACCTCTGCTTTTAATTTCAACATACACACACAACTACTGTAACTTTCCTAATATCAAAGTTACAATATCGTTATATAAGAATTGTATCTTACAATGGAAAGGGTTTCATTTGAATGAGCAAAATCAAGCTAACATGAAAGACTACCATCCAAAGCTGAAATAAACTTGGTTTGCATGTGTTAAAAACACAAAACCAGTGTGAATATGGACATTCTCCTTACTTCTTTAATTATAAAGATCAGGAAATAAGAATATAAGTATATTAAATACTATATCTTTAATCTAAGTTCTGAAAGAACTCAGTTCTGAGTAAAGGCAAGATAACAGCACTATAACTGGAGGAGCAAAATAATATATTCTTAACAGAGTTAGTTCATGACACTGAAGTGTCCTGCTGAGGAGACTAAAAATGAACTGATTTAGCAATTTCTCTAAAATATGAAGGTTAAATGCACAAGTGCATGGGGGATAATCCATATTTCATCTTTAGGACCTGAACTGCATTACTCACCCTCCACTGCAAAGGGTGCTGGCTGCTTCCCAACATCCTGTCTTCTCCTCTCAGGCTCCTTCCAAAGCTTCATTTTCAAGTTTACAGCTTGAAGAGTTTCACTGGTACAAAGGTACATGAACTGCTCACATACAAAACCCTCCAATTCCTTTATTCATGTTTTCAGGATGTATGTGGTACGTACAATTAACATTACACCAGCTACAGCACCTCTTGCAAGAGGTACCTCAACACAAGTATCCCAGAGCACCAACACAGACACAGACACTACAATATCACTTTGAAATTATTTCCCCCCTCCCCCCTTATTTTTTTTATTTCATTGTTATTTAATCTTGACAGCTAGGGCTTCTGAGCTGTTGGAGATTCTTTGTGGCAGATCCCCTAGTGCAGTGGCACTGGTGTAAGAAGGCTGCTTTAGACACTGGAAGGTCAGAATGAGAACTGAATGGGGTAACTGAAAGAGGTGCCATTTCCACTGCTGGAAGCTTGGCTGCTGTCTGGGTCCATAGCTGTTTGTCAGCCTCCTGGAGTCCCCTGCACAACCTCCTGCCTTACAGGTGTCTCCATACCTGACACATCAGGAGTTAAACAGTGGGACTGGAAAGACTTTAAAAAGGGATGAGCCTGAGAGAAATCTTTGTTCATTATGACAAGATCAAGGACAATCCCTTCAGGTCACCAGGCTTCACGTGTCCATCTGTTCCCTAAACTCATCCTTTTTTATTCCGATGCTCTGCTTAAAAATAAACCCAAACTACAAAAAGGTTCAGCTCCGTTCTGTACACGTTCTCCATTTCCAAAGTCATTAGTCTCCGTTCAAACCTTCTCCTTTCGCTTCAATTTGGACACTTTCTTGACAGTTCCATTCTTGTTTAGAAGCTTCAAAACACGATCCTTGTGATCCAAGACCTTTAGCATGGAGTCTCGAGCCTCATTGATTTGATCCATCACGAGTTTACACCTCTGCATGTTCCCCTGAAAGGAAACACTTGTTATTAACCACAGAATGCCTGCTCTGAGCAGTGCCTTCCCTACCTGTGCCCCTTGTAACTGATGACACAGGAAGTGAACCCACATGGGGTTTTTTAGGACAGCTTTAGCTTTTACTAACAGCAGTAGGAAGCCCTGTAACCAAGGGTATGGTTTTGGGTTTTGGCCACAGGACCCACCTGTATCAGTTCATTGATTCGATGCAGGTCATCATCGGTCGCTGCCTTTTTCTTAGGAATGAGTCCCTCCTGCAGGGCAGTCAGTCTCTCATACACATCGTGCTCCAGGTTTGTCTAAAAGACATCAGCCCTTCATGAGAAGGGTCACTGCCAAGCTGGCAAACACTCGCCCATGTTAACAAAGCTCCACAGAAACAGTGACAATCCATTCCCCTCTCAGCTGCTCTTGTCAGTGATTCAGAAGATGGAGCCTCTGACAAAATGTGGCACTATCATTCCTTTTAACATCCTATTTACAGGATCGCTCCTCTTCTGAAGAAACATGGATCCTACCACAACTGCTTCCCCTACTGCTCACAATACTATTCCAGGAATGCAGAGGTTTTGGGGAGTTTGGTGCTAAAATGCAGAGCACCTACCTCACCCCCAACCTGAAACAGAAGCATCCAGGAATGTGGATCAGTGCTGCCTCCTCAGATCAGCCGCACCATCCCAAACAGACGCTTCTTCAGACCTGTGCATCAGCAGGAGGGAGTTGCCAGTTTTGATCATCTGTACAAAATACATCAGCTCTTATGTCTGGATCAAAACCAACACTCCAAGTTTCCAAGCCACTTATGCCACATTCCTGAGAAAGGGGAAAGCATGTCCCACTCCCTTTGGGCACTATACACCAGCTCCTTTAGGGAATCCCAGTGTACTGACTTTGTAAGAATGTCTTCCTGCCTTACACAGCTTCATGTTCCCCCAAGTTGCAGGAAGCTCCAAGCCCCATGCACCTACCAGCTGTAGTAGCTGCGCTGCACAGAGATGGACCTTCCACCCTTGTGCACGACAGGACACACCCTTCTGATTGGCAATCTCTTGCAGCATGGCCTTCTTCTCTTCTGTCACCAGGAAACACAAGAATACAGGACTCAAACTTCAGGAGTTGGCCAGGCCTCTCCTCTCAAACAACAATAACCCAAGTTCTGCTCCCCCTACTACCTAATACATGACAATGAGCAGCATTTTGATTCAGACAGGGAAGTGACTTCCCATCTGCCATTTATCTGCCTGCTGGTCTCACTGACTAGCAGGTTATCTGTACTTTCTGAAAGATTATATCACAATCCATTTTTTCTCATTTAAAGAATGTAGTGCTCAATGTTTCAAACACCTTGCACAAACAAGTAAATGGTCCATCTTGTACAACTTTTACTCTCTCCTAGATGTATTTGCACAGTTGTGAAAACCCAGTCTGCTTAAAAATTCTAAAATATTAGCTGAAAAGTCTGGAAGACAGTATCAGACCTCTGATTTCCTAGCATTGGGTAAAAAGGTCTTCTTTAAAAGACCATTTGTTACTTGACAAGTTAATCACAGACATTCTGTATTTGGTGTAACTGGCAAGCGTTAGGTGGCCAATGAGAACCCTCAGCTGCAGCCTATCACCACAGCACATCACTTTAATGAGGATACCCTTGGTGAGCACCTTTCTATCCCTGCACAAAAGCAGATCCATCAATAAGCAGAGCATGTTCTCATGTACAGAAGCAGAGCTGACTCAGTGCAGCCTCCTTCCCCCCTCGCGTGCTCCCTGCCCGCACTGACCTTTGACGCGCACGTCGCTGTACCTCTGGAAGTGGTGGTAAGCGGCCTTCCAGGGGTTGCGGTAGTGCCGCAGCAGCGTGATGGGCGGCCTGGGACGCACGGGGACGTATCTCACACCTTCCTCATCTGCAAAAGGAGCCACAACTGCATTGTCATCCAGGAGTGAAAGCAGGCTGGAATCCTCAAGAACGCCAGCAGCAGGTCAGTAAGTGCTGCCTCATACAAAATGTGTGTTGAGAAAATTCATTTTTCCTGACATTTTCCCAGCCCTATGATGCCACGGACATATTTTATGAAAAATCCTTTTGTTAGGATCTTTTCTCCTGAGAAGGCTCAGAAATGAAACATAAACAATAATTATCTGCTGCTGTGGAATGCAACAGGTGCCTCTTTGATTGATATCATGTGGTTGTTTTTAATTAATGGCCAGTCATAGTCCAGCTGTCTCAGACTCTCTTGTCAGTCACAAGATTTTATTATCATTCCTTTCCTTTCCTTGCAAGCCTTCTGATTAAATCCTTTCTTCTATCCTTTTAGTATAGTTTTAATATATCATTTTCTTTTAATATAATATATATCATAAAATAATAAATCAGCCTTCTGAAACATGGAGTCAAGATTCTCATCTCATCCCTCATCCTGGGACCCCTGTGAACACCACCACACTATACAAAAAGTGGTGAGGAACAGATAAATGGATTCTCTATTACTCATATTTAGGAAGTGGGAATGTGACAGAGCACCTTCTCTGAGAAACAAACAGAAGAGAAAATACTGAATAACAACAAAGACAGCAGAGATGTCATTACCTATATACTCCTTTGGAGGAGACTTTCGCTTCTCTGCCTTCACCAGCAAACTTTTGGCAGTGGATTTCTCATCATCAGTGCTGTTTGTTTCCATCATGTCCCCTTCCTCTGTGGAGATGACATGCTGCTGCTTACGGGGTTTCTTCCTCGGTGAGGCACCAGGAGGCAAATCGCTTGGAGGCATGGAAAGATTGTTGGCCAGCAGTGCCAAAGATGGAGACACAGTACTTGTAGTCAAAGGAGGGACTGCTGAGAGGAAGAAAGACAAGAACCCAATCATCAGCATCAGTGGGAAGATAAGGCACTGTTTGAACTCTACCCTCCAACAGTAGATCCTGTTTCAGCACAGTGTGAGGGGTGTGATGTGCACCAGATATTAAGCCAGCAGTAATTATTACGACAAGCCTACAAGCTAAAGTCTTTAGTGCCTCATATACATAAAGAATGAGAGCAGAGCTAATTGTCTGTCCCTCAATTGCTTCATATTTGAAGCTTATGTTAATTCAATGTTACAAAAAGGAGTCACGCTAACATCTCTCTGTGTTACTGTAAAAAACCCCTCTGTATGTACACCAGCACAGGTCACTGTCACAGTAAGCAAATCCCTACTCTCTCATGAGAGGGGAGTCAGATGGAATCAAAGCAGGACTGCAGCACTCTGCTTGCAGGGGTCTGCTTGTACTGCCAAGCCCTCAGCACTGCTCAGCAGGTCACTGCACCAACCAACACACCTGTGCAGCTGGCAGCAGCATGGCAGGTAATCTGAGGGAACACTCCCTGAACTTGGAAGGACAATCAGCCATCATAAGGCTGCAGCACAAAATTTCTGGGGTGGGATCTCTTGAAAATTTGGCCACAAATGCCAGGAAGAGACAGAAGGGCCCCAAAGAGCTTAATGCTATCTGCCCATGCTCCAGACACATCTGCAGCAAAGAGCTGCTTTCTCACAGGACAACTCACAGCTTCAAGGAGAGTGATAAAACCACTCTGAAACCCATGAATGTGGGATGCATTCCTGTCACTTTGCCACTATACAGTGCCCAATAAGATCTGTAAGGATCTGAATTTACTGACCATGCCATTTGATAGCAACTGTGGCCAAGCTGGAAAAGTAAGGCAGTATAATGAACATTTTGTAAAGTTCTAGAGAAAAATATGCATGAATCACACAAGAGCCCTAGGAAATCTTGCTCTGGCCATGAATTCCTCACATACACGAAAGGCCACTGGACCACAGTAGGATTTGTAAAAAATCTGAATTCAACCAAGCTATTCCATCATATGTCAGTACCACTGCTGAGCATGAGCATTTTAGGCAAGGAATTCACAAAGACTCTTTGGAGTTGGATCATTTGAACATGAACAAAGCAGCCACAATAAGAAGTGGATTCATGGGAGATTAGGAAAAAGGCAAAAAAGATCTTTATAAAGCATATGGGAACTCTGGTGCTCTGTGCTACCATGGAAGACATGTCCTTTCATTTTCAA